>NC_136068.1:176946653-178273198 GCF_964261635.1 Lissotriton helveticus
CCAATGAGAGGAAGCGAGGCGCGACGGCATGACAGGGGGGTGATTAATGGAAGAAAGAATAGAGAAGGGAGGGATAGGATAGAAGAGTGAGAGAAAATGTAAAGGAGGACAAGGGAATGCTTGAGAGCGAAATGGGAAACCAAAGGCGGCGCTAGGAGGAAGAGGGCGAGCTAGGGAGAAGAAATGGAGAGATTGGCAGAGGAAGGACCGAGGAACGTGCAGCGAAGTCGGAAGCGGGACTGAGCACCGAAAACACATAGGGGCGAAAAGAGAGGGGGAGAGCAGGGCAAAAATTCGCTCAGAGTGAAAAGAAGCAGAAGGAAGAAACAGTAGGAAGAGAACGAGGAAAAGGACGAAAGAGAGAGCAGGAAACAAAGAAAGACGGTGATTAAGAAAAGGAGAAACGGAGACCAAAGGAAAGGGAGATGAAGGGTGAGGAGAAAAAGCGTACAGGCGAGCATTGGCCGTGAAAGTGCATAAAAACACGAGAAAGAGATGGTGATGGTGGAAGGGAGGGAGGAAATGTTCAACACGGGGAGATGCAGTGCAAAGCTGAAAGTAACACGAGAACGTTAATGCGTAAAAACATGAAAAGGAGATGGTGATGGTGGGAGGAAGGAGGAAATGTTCAACACGGGGAGATGCAGTGCAAAGCTGCAAGTAACACGAGAACGTTATTGTAAACAAGCTCTTGGCATTGCTGTGGGGGGGGGCGGGCGGGAGCGCATTGCTTTGAAGTCTGATGATGGCGGGGGGCGGGGGAGCAGCTTGGGAGGCAGCATTCCATGTCTGGTGCGAGGCTGATGGGTTTGACGTGCACGTGCGTCTCACACGACTGGATCACATGCACCGGACGTAATCCGCGCTTGGTCAAGAGTTTGTTTCGCCTACTATATACTCGCCTATTAATCCCTGTGGGATATAATAGGCGAGACCTAAAAAAAGGGAAACCAATGGAATTAATTCAACAAGCATTTACAATGCAATGGTTTCGCCTTTGGAAAAGTTAGAGCTATTGGCATTGTAAATGACAAATTTTGTATTTATGTGTTGGTTTTGAAAACAGATAAATAAATGGCATTGTCATTTACATTGCCATTAGCTTAATCTCTCGCAAATGTGAGACCTGTTGTACCCTACGGACGAGCTCAGCAGACAGCAATTACTACCACACACACACCCCCAGAGCCACACACACACCCACCCAGAGCCAGCCACACACACCCAGAGCCACACACACACCCAGAGCCACACACACACACACACCCACACACACCCAGAGCCACACACACACACACACCCAGAGCCACACACACACACACCCAGAGCCACACACACACACACACACACACCCAGAGCCACACACACAGAGCCACACACACACACCCAGAGCCACACACACAGAGCCACACACACACACCCAGAGCCACACACACACACACACACACCCCCAGAGCCACACACACACACACACACACACCCCCAGAGCCACACACACACACACCCACCCAGAGCCACACACATCCACCCAGAGCCACACACATCCACCCAGAGCCACACACATCCACCCAGAGCCACACACACCCAGACAGCACCATACATACATCTTAAAAGTACACAATCAGTTGTGTGTCGGGCCGATGCCCCGCACACCGCCCTACTCCACACACGCTAACATGTGCTGCATCAATGCCCACAGAAGAGTGCCACAGCCCAGCCACCGCCCTGCATCTCTGGCGCTGCACAGATAAACAACTGTTGATATATGTGATACCAATGCGGCAAACCCGGCTGCCGTATCATTAGAGACAGGCACGCATCCTTTTATCGTCGTCCTGCTACTATAATGCTTCCTATAAATGACTTTCATGTGCCAATGCCGTTCCCACGTTTCACTTCTCTACCAGGACAGGTCCCACCAACAGGGTCTATACCCCAAAAGCTTTACTGTCATCTTTATGATATTGACAAAATGGGTGCCAAACAGAAGGTGGGTGGCATTAATCTATGTAAGCATTTGGAGACAAGTCAGCCTGCACTATGAGTCATTGTGATGCAGAAAGAAGCAGGCAAACTCTTCCTGATGTTCATGTTATAACCATCCAGTGCTTAATTTGAATAATAACAATTACTCGAATGTACATTTTTGTGGGGTGGGTGGGACGGAGCGGCTTTAATCCGCAAAAGCACACAACTCAACCCCCGATGTCAGACGGGAAAGACAAAATACATGTGCCAAAAATCCGATCCCGGGTCACTAACTATGTAGCACATTTGTTCAACAAATAAACATGTTTTCTCTTTTAAAAGCGTGGGGCGCACTAGACTCTTGTCACAACTGGGGGTTGTGAAGTGTCAGACGATGCCCTGAAATGTGAACTTTTCCTGTTCTGGTGCTTTACTTCTGTCACGTGAAACACACGAACCACTGATAATGGACCTCGATGCTGTAGGCGTAGGGTGTTGGGCTGGAGTACCGCTAAAACCCTACACCACAGATTCCCAAACTCCTCCTATAATGGTCTGAATTAAGACTAAAAAATATGTGTCCAGGCCTCCAGCTCGCACTGTGATGCACGATCAAATCCTTAAGTATTGTCATGTATTCCTATCGGTTCTGAATCGATCCCCCTATTCCTGACCCTATTCTAGTTAAACAAACCAACAAGTTAACTAGCAGTCAGCCCATGAGGCAGAAAACCCCCATGATGCAGATACCGTTATCTGACGCAGTCACACTACGGCACAGGAACGTGTTATCTGATTAGGTCATAACGCTTGCGATCTAATTAGACAAGCGATATTCCTCCAGCCCCTGATAAGGCATACGGAGTTCTCATAACAAATCAAACCTATGACAACCTGGGCAAAACCCTGCGGCCATTGTTTTGATTTCACCGAGAACTTTAGTAAAAGAATGTGCTAACGAGCAAGTCGTATGACATCTTTATTGACGTATCTATGTCCATCCTTACGTCAATCTCGGCACCTTAAAGGTATAAATATTACCGATCTTGCCCTATGCAAACACACGTGTGGTGACGAGACGGAGCAGCCATACTTGCCGAAGCCGAGAGCAGAGCAGACCCCGCTGGCAGCAGCCCCGCCTTCCTGACGCGCTGAGAGACGCGCTGCTTTCTCCTGCCGAGAAACCCAGCACCGGCGCTTCCGGGTAGCCCTCGCAGGCAGCCTGGAATATCGAGAGCAGAGAAAGAGATACCATTCCTCATTCATCCTAACTTCCAGGTACAGAACTGAATAACCCCTCACAGAGAATTCTTTAGTTATTCACTTGGCAAAAACAAACTTAACTTAAACTGTAACTTTCTATTCCCGCCCACGTATTAGGCTTAGGTCAGGTACACGGGGTAGGCGTATTTAGAAACACCAGTTGAGTACGTTTAGTCATGTGTATATGTGTATGTAAATATATTTTATTCATTTTAAACATCTTATGGCTTAGAAACCATATCAATGTTTTTACAGTATTACTTTATACTATTGCTTTTAATGTATGCACTTTACTTAGCTATAAGTATTGCAATAATATCGATCCATTTCTCTTGTATGAGAAAAGAGACTGATCAATAAATAACATCTTTTTATTGAACACGCCCGTCTCTTCCTTTTCTCTACATTCTGATGAGACTAAGAATGCACGTACTGACTGAGTAAAATAATTTGCCTTTTGTTCACACGACTCTCGAGATTGACTCTTGATTAGGGGAGAGCAAAGTTGTCATGTTCTATGGTTGTCAGAAACTAAATCCCTTCTTGTCTAATCAGGGAAGTTAATTCCTCCTTGAACATTCGAGAAAGTTTCTAGCGAACTCTGAGCTATGCTGGCAAACCCAAAACTTTAAGTCTAGTATCGACAGTAGTAGACCTAGTTAACGTCTGGCCTAGGCCTTTACTGCTGTAGGTATTATTCCAATGCGCAGAGCCTATTGGGAAGATAGGAACTACACTACATGGCGCCCAACGCGTTTGGAAAGGGCGATAAAACTAACGTAAGACATTTAGAGTAACTCAGTCGTGCTTTCTCACTCAGACCCCTTTTCCCATTATACTCCAAAGACGTCTGGAGTGGGTGAAAGGTAATATCCTCCAAAACCTCGCAGGAGGTAACTCCTATGTATGGTTCTTGGTATAGTCAACGTTGAAGGATACACTGTTCCAAAATATTGTGCATCTAATCTCGGTTTCCATAAGAAACCTGATCTGCAAACAAACAGAATAACCATCCTGTCGGTAAAATGGACAGTGATGAAGAAAGAGAGACAGTTAGAATAGCAACTGAACTCGCAGCAGCTGATGCTACTTTGCAAGACGCAGACCCGGAGATAATACTCATCCCGGTCATCAAAAGGAAATCTATAACCTTAAAACTTATAGAAAATGGACTGACACCTAGAGGTGGCACAGTCATATTCGTAATTGAGGCACACGGATATCGGCAGACAGAGGTATATTATTCATGGATACATTTTCCAGCAGCTAATGCTGTAACAAAGTACTTCCACTATTACAAAATAGAGGAACCTCCTAATGAGTACACTCCTTTCGAGGAGGTGGAAGTACCACTCAAATTCCAAGAGCATTTGCTCTTATTTGATGGCGCCCTAAAACACAATAATCACATCACCAGGCTCGGTCCTTTAGGTAGACCAGGAGCAACGTGGCCGGTCCTAGCCGGATACACACCACATCCAGACATCAACGAGATGCCTGCACCACAGCTGTTAACACAGCTAAAACAATTAATAAAAATTCATAGACAATTAGTTCAGTATGTGATGCGGACTTCAACAATTCAGCCAGCTATTAAACTTCCACAGCTGACCCCTCACCAGGGGAACACAAATAAAATTACACCACAGAACATCCAGTCTTGCCTAGGTAAAGTACCGGCTAAACGGGAACAGATACCATTCTGGTTGGCACAAAAAATCACCCAAATAGAGGCGGTGTTTCCAGACACCACCCCGTTAGAAAAACACAGGATTCTGACTATCTGTCTTCCAATGGGGATCGCACCACACATTGAGGACTGTGACACTTGGGGTACAGTCTTTGCTTCCATCTACACAAAAACGCACGGTGTTCCATCCATTTCGGTAATACCAGATGTGTTAAAACAAATTCAAGATGAATACGGCCAAGAACCCGCTTTAACTCTTGGTATGAAATTACTAAAAGACTTCAAGCAGGTCTCGGCTATACTATTAGCCAACATAAAAGGTGAAGCAGCAAACGTGGCGATCCGCCAGAGGTTAAAAGAGACAGATATAGCAGACCAACCAGCTGAAATTGCCAGAATCATAGAAAAATCCTATGAGGAACTAGGTAGAGACAGTTTAGGTGGAATACCAGTAAAACCGCAACTGACTGAAAGTCCAGAAAAAATATTTTTTAATAATAATACACCAAAAAAGAACTGGGATGGAAACAAACAATCCAACCGTAAAGAAAAGAAATTCCAGTCCAGAGGAAGGTCTCCTAGGCGAAGAGAAAAATCTCCAAACCAAAGACAAAGGTCACCCCAGAGTGACCCCTCTGGGAAAAGATATAACCTTAGAAATAGGGATAATATAAAAAAACCTGATAGATATCAAGACATTGATACACGTCCCTCTCAATCTTTTCAGACTTCCTCGCAGAAATCGGAAAGAAGAGGACGATCAGAACAAAGAGAAGAGCACGCCAAGTCCAAAGACAAGGAACCTGCTCAGCTAAAAAAGAAATTACAATTTCCAAAAAAGAAGGTAGCCAGTATCAAGGTAGTTAACAATGCCGAGAATACTGAGGACACAACTGAAAAACGGAGAG
The DNA here is from genome assembly GCF_964261635.1 of Lissotriton helveticus. Taxonomy (NCBI): domain Eukaryota; kingdom Metazoa; phylum Chordata; class Amphibia; order Caudata; family Salamandridae; genus Lissotriton; species Lissotriton helveticus. Next base: position 176,952,483 of record NC_136068.1, read on the forward strand.
TGGGCTCAGACAATGCTAGACAGCGCAGCAGAAGTGAGCATAGCTCGCAAAGTCCTTATGAATCATCTGGAGACAGTGGACACGAATGAATATCTTCAAGTGGAAACTGCAGACACCAGGGTTAGCAAACCTCACAAGATATACGAGATAACATTACGTATAGAGGGAGATAAGACTAGGAAAATAAGGGGACTATTTTGGGATAACCTCTCCAAGGGTTATGACATCCTTCTAGCTGAAAAAGACTGGCCACCAGAGTTTGTCAGGGAGTGCCCTCATGGCGAAGAAATAATTATGCCTGCCTTCTCGAATCATATCCCGATTCATAAAAAATATACACTTGCTAGGAAGTGGGCAGTAGCTCTAGCTCCTGCTTTATATAAAAATCATGTAGGATGGGATGAGGATTCTCCTCCTCACAAAATCCAGTTAAAATCACAACCTACTGCACAAAGGCAGTACCCAATTAAGCAAGAAGCTAAAAAACAGGTAAATGAAATACTAGATCAGCTAGAATACCAGGGGGTGATTGAAACTTGCACCTCACAAATGAACAATCCTTTGTTTCCGGTCTCCAAACCAGACAATTCATATCGTCTAGTTTTGGATTACCGACACCTTAACACATGTTGCAAAACTTTTGCAGTGCAAAACTCACACAGTGCTGCACTAATGAATAACATAGTGCGCAAAAAATACAAAACAACCTTGGACATCTCCAATGGATTCTTTTGTCAAAACATAGCACCAGAGAGCAGATATTTAACTGCATTCTCAGTAAATGGCACTCAAAAACAATTCTGTCGGTTAGCCCAGGGGTACAAGAACAGCCCGGGGGTATTCTCAGCGAGAGTAACAGAATTACTACAACTATATGATGATGAAGCATTATCTTATGTCGATGACATTTACTTAACAGATGATGACTTGGATACTCACTTGAAGAGAGTGAACACCATAATACTTGGGTTCGCTGCAGAGGGTTACAAATTCAACTTTAAAAAGTCCAGAATTGCCCATCTGACAGTCCTGTTCTTAGGATATGAATTATCAAGTGAAGGCAAAAGCCTGGCTGACAATTTCCTAGAGAAATGCGCCGTAATCCAAGCACCTAGAACACTAAAAAATCTTCAGTCGATTCTAGGCTTCCTAAATTTCGGAAGAACATACATTGCAAATTACGCAGAAAGGGTCAAACCCCTTTATGATCTAATTAAACCAGATTTTAAAAGATCCAATTGGACTCAAATACACACAGAAATTTTGAGATCCTTACAAACAGACATGCTAATTAAAACAAAATTAGAAACACGTGATAACACACGCAATCTTGTGATTCGAGTCATCCCAGGGAGATGCGGATTCACATACCTGACCTCTAATGAGGGAGAAAAGGTACCAATTGCATTCAAATCACACTTGTACACTAAGGCTGAAATGAAATTTAGCCCTACGGAAAAAATTCTAACTGCAACACAGACAGCTATAGCAAAAGAACGAGCCCTGGCACAAGGTAAACGAATAATAATCGTGACACCGATACCAGCCTTAGAGGCTGTAACAAAAGCAAGCATTCCGAATGCTAAAGCGCTCCATCCAAGATGGATACAATGGGCTAACTCTCTTGCTGCATCAGACGTAGCATACGAATTTGATCCCAACTTAAAAACACAAGAATTTCTCCAATATGAATTTGAATGTCCTCTGCCGACCGAAATTCTGCCTCTAGAACATTACGGCTGTATAATATATACAGACGGATCAGCACAACCCGCAGTAGGGGGTAAACAAGCTTACAGTGCTGCGTGCGCGATTGTTAAAGGTCGCTGGCACGAAGGGAAATGTAAACCAACCCTCACTAAAACACAATCTCTAGGAGATTGTACAGCTCAGCGAGCTGAACTACTGGCATTCAAGATGGCGCTTGAAAATACCGATCGAGAATTCCCCACACTTATAGTGTGCGATTCGTATTATTGCGTTCAGTCTTATAATGAATATTTGCAGATCTGGCTTCAAAATGGTTTTAAGGATGCAAAAGGAGGCACAATCAAGCATAAAATGCTCTGGGAACAAGTAGTTCTTTTACAAAAAGAACTACCAAAGACTCACGTGATACACACGCTGAGTCATCAACGTGATGGCGTTCACGTTGCAGGGAATTCATTGGCTGATGAGGCCGCGAAGGCAGCTGTGCAAACGGCTTCCGTAGCTGCCATCACCCGGTCAAAAACAAAAATAGACAGTGAAATATTACAAGCGGTCAGCGCTTCAGAAAAGGATTCGATAGAACCACTCCCGAAAGGCTTTCCAGTAAAATACTCATACATAACTGATGCAAACAATGTTCCTTTTGCTCGAATCCCTGGAGTGGGGGATAGGGCAATTCCAAACATGGAACATAGGTTAGGACTGATAATAGCGGCACACGAAGGGCTTGCTTCTATACATGCTGGCGTCTCAGACACAGTATCATTATTAAAACAGAGATACTGGTGGCCACAAATGAGAAGACAAACTAGGAACTATGTTCTAGAATGTGAAACATGTCAAAAAATGAAAGTATCAACGGTGAGACGTCCAGCTCAGACGCCCCTTCTAATCTCGGATAAACCATTAGCCTGTGTTTATCTAGACCACTGCGGTCCCTTACAAAGGGATGGTAACTATAAATATATCTTGGTCGCAGTGGATTCATGCACGAGATTCATATGGATGTGGCCCCAGCGAACGGCTGACGCCAGAACTGTTATAAAAGATTTGCGAGTCTTTATCGGCACATACGCAATTGGCATGCTGCATTCGGACAATGGTCCTGCTTTCAGCTCTCGGGCTTATAAGGAGGCCATGGTCAGCATGGGCGTGCAATTGCGGTACTCTTGTCCATTTCACCCTGAGGGGAACGGAATTGTTGAAAGAAAAAACCGTGACATAAAGCAATCTATAACGGCAAAGGTATTAGGTTCGGGAGCTGGGTGGGTCAAACATCTAATAAGTGTCCAACGTAGTCTAAATAACTTGCCAAGAAATTCTCTGAAGGGATTCAGTCCGTACGAATTATTATTTGGAACTAGGATGTTGATCTCTGACCTTGATAGTCAGACTTCAGTGGTGAAAGAAAAAAGCTTTGATATCAAAGACCGTTTAGCTATTTTGCAGGACTTAAACAAAACAAGAAAAGACCTGAGCAACATAAAGTTGAAACAACAGCCAACAACCACTGAAGAACCACCACCTGTCCCAGCAAGACCTGTCTGGATTCCAAAAGTCGGGGATCTAGTCAGGGAAAAGATCGCGGTAAAGAAGGAATTTGGGCCTTCTTACAGAAAAGCAGTTCCTGTCTTGTCTGTCAACGGGACAAGATCAGTTGTACTACCGCCACTTGCTGGTAAAAAGGAGAACCGAGTTATATCCATCGACCTGGTAAAACCACAACATGTGGCCGATAAACAGTAGGCCAAGTGGACTCCCAATAAGTAGCAGAACACCAAGGTTTGCTACCAGTACAGAGGTTCTAACAAAGAGGCTCATCACATTCGAAACGCCTACAGAAGAACAACAAGTACTATGCAACAATGCAATAGAACTCAGACCTCTGAAAACCCAAATAAAAACATTTAGCAGAGACACACCAATCTATACTGAAGTACCAAGTGAAAATGCAAGAAACAGAAATCCTGAACCAATTGGGACAATTGACAGAACTGCATCCGGCTACTTCATAAACTTCGAGGATTCCTCTGAAGACTTCAGTGAATCAAAGACACAGCCATCATCAAAAACCTTTAAAGATAAAGCTAAAGAACTTTTGAAACAACTGAAAGAAACATATCTAATTTCTCCATGGATTGAATTTTGGGTGGGTTTTGGTGCATTTATCCTCATACTTTGGCTCATCATGATACTAACTTTGGGACGCTTCATTGAGGGAAAATATGCTAAAATGGACACAGCAAGTCAGAAAATCAACTTGATCCTCAAACCACACACATCTTCACACGTCGAGAAAAGAGAACTTTCTTCAGCCAACTTCACAGCCAATCCGATACCGGGTGGGGTAGCCTGGGACAACACTGACTATGAAATTTATGGTCCGGTCGAGATCCTGAAATATCCACACCAAATTAAGATCTCCTTGAGTGACTTTGTAAAACCAAACTCATTTGCTGATGATTGGGACTTTGAAAGTATTAATAACATGATGTCTGATTTAGTAATGTCTGCTAAATTTACCAAACATGATTATTTGCAGGGTTCTACAAATTATGATAGTATGTATTGCTATAACCACTATGGTAACCATTTTCTACATAGATCTGCACAGCCTAGAAATGTTTTAAATTATAATCAATGGGAACATTGTGCAACTCCTCCAAAAGGGAGCTCAAGAACCGTATACGACAAATATTCATACTTTTCAGGTTTAAACACAAGTAATGCTGAAACATTTTATTTTAAATTGTCGAACAAGACAGGAACCAAGACCATGATAACCAACACAAAATTGATATATTCAGACTCATTTTTTGAACAAATGAATACTTTTGGATTTGATTATTGGGACAAAAATGTTGAATTGAAAAGTGTTTGGGGTACAAAAGAATGGCAAGTACAGGGTATAGAATCACTGTTTAGAGCCTGCATGATCCCAGAACAAATTATATTTTTAAATGACACTGTCCAACAAACCACCTGTCTTGGCTTAGCCAAAATCAAAGACCTAAATAAACCGTCTATTCCAAAGCCAACAATGTTTAACAATAGCTCTGATACAGATGAAGAGATAGACGTAAACCATATATTAAACCAAAACAGAACACATCCTGATTGGAAACAGTGGTTGATCTGGCCCACAGATACTAATAGCTGTCAAGACAGATTCCTGAACAAAACACAGGGGTTCAAAATGACCAGGCCAGACCCTAGATATCCTCAAAGACATCACCCAGGGATAATAACCACCTACAGTGTGGGCAAATTATGCCTTCAATGGCTACAAACCTCCACACTGACAGATATTAAGCAACACCTAACTTTACTTACTGATGGTGCTGACTTGCGTGATTTCATAATGGGACCACGCAAACAGCGTCAAAAGCGTTTCATAGCAGCCTCTGTATATGCAGCATACAAGGAGGCCTGGAAGGTTACTCAAATTGAAACAGCAGAGAGAATACGGGAAATTGACCGTATTAATTTGGAAAAATCACTTTCTGTAGTGGACAATGGGTTAATGACTCTGTCCTCCAGAATTTTTTCTTTGGACAGCATTGTGTCTTCAGCAATCGATATATTATCGCAAGACTTACTGTTATTACAACACGGTCAGTCACAATTGCGCTCTATTGTACAGCTTGGCTGGACGTTACAAAATCTGCGTTCAGGCTATGTGCCTTGGCGTTTAATCAACACAACGTCACTATTCCAAATCTTTAACCTTACTGATAGACAAATCAGTATGGCGCAAAAGGGTGCTGATTATACAATCTTGAGCATTGAAAAACTTGAAAGATTACCAATGACAATGTCAGAACGACCTGTCAGTGAATGGATAATACATGGAATCATAAATATTCCAATCTCAACCTTCAGGTTTCAATACTGCCAAAAATATATACAGGCTGGCATGTACGAGAAATTGGGAAAGGGGTACCTTAAAACAACATGGAACCTGCCCTATTCACATGCATGTGTCAGTAATAAAGGACAGAAAGTGTTTATTAGTGGCAACAATTGTGCGATGTCACTAAGCGGCACGCTTCTGTGTAACGGAATTAGTTTGCATGGAGCCTGTGAAGGGAATTCATACAACCTTTCATGTCACCAGCAAGGCGCACCTGCAACTGAGATAGAACCATTCTTTCAAAGACTCTATAATGGGAGTTACATTCTTATTGTAGACCGCAGATGTTGTAGTCTTATGCCCGGGACTCCTTATCTAGTAACTACGACTGCGAAGGTCAAGTGCTGTGGACGCTCATTGTTCCCCAGCTCCTTTCCAGACAGGGAGGCAAGGGCATGGCCAGATTTGAAAATTACTTCTATTCGAATAGATACTTTAAGCAGAATGAAAACAGTCCTTCTTCAGACGCCTACCAGGCTCTCGTCATCAAAAGAAACGTATGATCTACAAGTCGCAAGGACGACTGCAGAGATACATACATTATTATCAACTAATTCCCCCGTACATTTCGCGGAAATCCTGAATGAAATCTTAAATATTTCTGATACCAATGGGGTCTCAAAGGTATTTAAGACAGTATTTTCGATGGCATTAACACCATTCAAAGCCATACTGGGTATTTTTCCAGATTTCGTCCATTCGATTTTTGGCGGACTTCCCCTGATCCTGGGACTAATTGCAGGAATCCTATTCTTAGTCCTTATTTTTCGTTATGGCAACCCATGTCACAGACAAAACTCTTGCGACAAGGGAAGAAACAATCCTAGCCATTGGATACCGGGACCGGATATCAAAAATCCTGGGACTCTCCCGGCTTAGAGACCTGAACATGACCTGGTTTCTATCATTTCGACCAATGTGGCAAAGATGTGTTTTACCTGTACTAAGGTGTCTGCTATGCGGAGAAGAATGCGTGTTAGACACCTGTCTGACGCTACAATCGGATGCGCCAATGGATGCAGAGACATTGTTGAGCCCGATCAAGGTTCATGCATTGTGCTGCCCTCAAAGGCTACCAATCCTGATGACGGCATTCGTGGAAGCTTCACCACTACGATTGATGGGTAGTGAAGTTCAAGATGAAAGCAGCATCGAACAGGTACGACCTTCTGTCAGCAATGCGAATCAGAATGTCAATGGAGACAATCATGCGCAAGAATGCATGATTACTCCTATTTCCGAGTTAGTGGAACTTTCCCAGGAAGCTGTTGACAGTTTTTTCAAAAACCTAAATGATATGATGTTCTCACCCGAACAGAAATAGAGACTTTTGAGCAAGCTCGCACACGGCGTTCCCTGAATTCGGCCTTCAACTTTAAAAATAAAGTCACATGAACATTTTCGCTCCAGTTCACGGACAGCAGTTTTTTCAGCAGCCCCAAATATTTTTTGCATATTTTTCGGGACACTATCTTCTGCTTAAAGTAAGAACTATTCTTAGAGAACTAAGGTTTCTAAAAATTAGATAGCTTATAGACATTAGCTGCCCGCTGGCATGTTCATAAAGATATTTTATTCTGTGATGGAATGGTCTCGAAACTTTTTTCTGTCAGAAACCATTTCATGTGTAATTCTCATATACCAAATAAGCAATAATGTATACAAATGCAATTACTTTGGCATTTTTCTACAGCTTGAGTGCATACCATATATATATGTCTGCAATTTTTTTCAGTATATTTGAAAATTTCAAAATGCATTTATGTATTTTGGGGTGGTAAGGTATACACACTACTCTATAGTATGTTGTACTATGTTATACTATGCCTAGATTAGTAAATATGTCCATAGTTAGCGTGGAGTGGGTGTCATGTATTCCTATCGGTTCTGAATCGATCCCCCTATTCCTGACCCTATTCTAGTTAAACAAACCAACAAGTTAACTAGCAGTCAGCCCATGAGGCAGAAAACCCCCATGATGCAGATACCGTTATCTGACGCAGTCACACTACGGCACAGGAACGTGTTATCTGATTAGGTCATAACGCTTGCGATCTAATTAGACAAGCGATATTCCTCCAGCCCCTGATAAGGCATACGGAGTTCTCATAACAAATCAAACCTATGACAACCTGGGCAAAACCCTGCGGCCATTGTTTTGATTTCACCGAGAACTTTAGTAAAAGAATGTGCTAACGAGCAAGTCGTATGACATCTTTATTGACGTATCTATGTCCATCCTTACGTCAATCTCGGCACCTTAAAGGTATAAATATTACCGATCTTGCCCTATGCAAACACACGCGTGGTGACGAGACGGAGCAGCCATACTTGCCGAAGCCGAGAGCAGAGCAGACCCCGCTGGCAGCAGCCCCGCCTTCCTGACGCGCTGAGAGACGCGCTGCTTTCTCCTGCCGAGAAACCCAGCACCGGCGCTTCCGGGTAGCCCTCGCAGGCAGCCTGGAATATCGAGAGCAGAGAAAGAGATACCATTCCTCATTCATCCTAACTTCCAGGTACAGAACTGAATAACCCCTCACAGAGAATTCTTTAGTTATTCACTTGGCAAAAACAAACTTAACTTAAACTGTAACTTTCTATTCCCGCCCACGTATTAGGCTTAGGTCAGGTACACGGGGTAGGCGTATTTAGAAACACCAGTTGAGTACGTTTAGTCATGTGTATATGTGTATGTAAATATATTTTATTCATTTTAAACATCTTATGGCTTAGAAACCATATCAATGTTTTTACAGTATTACTTTATACTATTGCTTTTAATGTATGCACTTTACTTAGCTATAAGTATTGCAATAATATCGATCCATTTCTCTTGTATGAGAAAAGAGACTGATCAATAAATAACATCTTTTTATTGAACACGCCCGTCTCTTCCTTTTCTCTACATTCTGATGAGACTAAGAATGCACGTACTGACTGAGTAAAATAATTTGCCTTTTGTTCACACGACTCTCGAGATTGACTCTTGATTAGGGGAGAGCAAAGTTGTCATGTTCTATGGTTGTCAGAAACTAAATCCCTTCTTGTCTAATCAGGGAAGTTAATTCCTCCTTGAACATTCGAGAAAGTTTCTAGCGAACTCTGAGCTATGCTGGCAAACCCAAAACTTTAAGTCTAGTATCGACAGTAGTAGACCTAGTTAACGTCTGGCCTAGGCCTTTACTGCTGTAGGTATTATTCCAATGCGCAGAGCCTATTGGGAAGATAGGAACTAGACTACAGTATAGTTTGCAACCATAGCTGCACGTGCTCCTGGGCAGAGTGCATGAAGCCCCTCCCTGTTTAGGAGGGAGACTTGAGACTTTGGACTTTGTAAGCATGTTTTCATGACAGGGCTCTCCAAAACGTACTACTATAGCTCTTGCCTGGTCTCTCCGAGACCCATCTGTCTTCTCTGTAATCAATCCTACATTCAGGGCAAAAAGAGAAGCCCATATCTCACCTATTCTGGTCACTGTTCGCTGCATGCCCATTGAAACCAGGCCCATATACAAGGCGGCCCTACACACATTCACACCTCACTACCGAGTGGAGAAACCTAAGCTGTCTGGAGGCCCCAGGCCATCGCGATATACAGAAGTCCTGGTGCTCCACCCTCCTACCCTTAGCAAAGGCTCACGGTCTAATCCTTCCCAGGAAATGGGACAAAAATATGACACACCTCACCTACATACCACCGCCCCACCGGCGATCTTCAAAACGGAGTTTAAAACCCTAGACATTTCCCCTAAATGTCCCCTTAGTTAGCCTTTCCAATTGAAATGTGCTCTCACATCTAATATCCTCTTAGCGAACCTCTCCTACGTCCGTTTTATTTGAACCAGTTGATCACCTGCTCGCTGCTCCTACCTACGTCCTCGAACTGTAATTTTATGGCTTATTAACGATCTGCTATTTTGAATCTTATGTAACGATTTACTGTAAAGCGCCCCAGTACCTCTGATGAATGCCCGCGCTATTTAAAAATGTGAGAATACATAAATAAATAAATAAAATAAAACTCCGTCCCTCTTGTGAACACACTTTACTAGAATGGATTGCCTGTGGTAAATGTACTCCTCCGCCTCTCTTTAAACACCTCCCTTTTCAGGGGCGCCCAAAGTTTGCGTGTGTGCATTTATCGGATGAGGGGGTCTGCACAAAAAAAATCTGCAAAGACGCCCAGCCAGACATGGCTCATTGGGGCTTCCGAGAAAGACGCCGCTTCGGTTTTTGGCTGCTACTGATTGCAAGAGTCCGTAGTCCGGCCTCCTCCGTCCCCTGGCGCTATCGAACCCGTGCCAGGAAACGGCTTACTGGGGCAGAACAAAAGCTCTCCTATTTGACTCAGCAAGAATCAGAGGGTCAACGAGGGGGCGGGGTAGTGAATACCTTACTTAAGACGTCTGGATCTCAAGCCCTAGCGCCCCCGCATTACAGTACACATGCCACGTGTGATCGTTGACGAACCTGTTTCTCCGCCTGCATCATTAAGTCAAATGCAAATTGCAAGCGTGTGGCTTAGTCAGGCAGAATAATGCATTAAGCAGGTTAACAGAAAACAACACAGTACTGAACACACACATCAGACAGCTGCATGTCTGTCAACAGTTCGCTAAGTGTACGCTTAGATTGGCACGTCATATAGGGTACAAAGATATGAGCATTGGAAGAATTAGCCGAAACTTTAGAACTTCGTGCACAAGATATTCGGTGTTTTAACTCGGAGCAAACATTTCACCATCTCTGTTCCTACTCAATTAGGAGCCAGCAAACTGGCCGATTGGATTACCCTGGGCGATTCATCAATTGCCCCTCCACCTTTCAGCGGGCACTTGCCAGTTTTGCTTCAAAACTTAACGAGAGAAGCTAACATGTAACTGCATCCTCGGCGCAAGCTGACGGAAGCACGTCGGGACACAGAGAGGATTAAAAAAAAAAACAAGCACATGGCCTGCATTTCCTGTGGGCGGTTAAAGAGAAGCAATACGATGGACTGCTCTGAGTGTCTACCCAGCCTCGACTCAGCACCCAGCAGACAGGGCAGGGGATCGCATTTCAGTGACATGTGGTGGAAACAAAAGGACGGTGCACTGCATGATTCTGGTGCAATGTTTCGGCGCAGGCTAGTTCCAAACAGCTGTGACTCACTGAAAGCATGCCCGGCACAGCGACTGAAAGAATATTACAATCTGCTGTCCCTGTTATGCTTTGCCACTGATGTTTACTCCTAAGCAATAGCTCGGAGTCTCCAGTATTGACGACCTAATGTGGGCGGATTCAGTAGGCACACGGACAGCGGGAGGGGGGCAGGCACAGGACAGCGGGAGGGGGGGGGGGGAAACTGGCATGGGCACTCACCTGGACTTCTTCCGGCGGCCGTGGTCGGCATAATGACGAAAACAAACACCTAAAAAAAAAAAACGAAACTCCGCCCACCGCCCGATGACGATGCAAAAAGGGTGGAGGGGGAAAAAATCTCGGGAACGCCCACGAATCTGGTCCGGCCTTGACTGACAGATCCGGCTTCCAATGGCTAGCCTCCATTTATGGAGCTAGCCAATGGAAGAAGGGGCGGATTCAAGTCCCCCATACTGCAAAACAAAAGATTTCTCCTGGGCGGAGCTAGGAGCTCCGGCCCCAGGCGAAACCTAAAAAGGGCCCTGCCAATAACACTAGGTTAAATAACAGTGTTTAGTGATCGACAGTGTTGAATGGTGCTGATAGGGTGAGGAAAATAACCGGAGAAGAGTGGTGACTGAGGCAAAGAATTTAAACATGTAAAGGTGTTAGGTTTTAAAAACCTGGGAGCCCAATTTAAAGGTATGGAGCACATTGTGTGTGATGACACTGCTCAGTGACACTGCCTCAAGGTTTGTTAGAGAGTTTTTGTTGTAATGTGGGGGTCCCACTCCATCAAGCTCTGTTGTGCTCCCCACCTCAGTAGGTAAAAATGCACAGAGGCCCTTCTTCAGTGTTTTTGTGGGTTTCATTTCCATGCACCATATACTTTTCCACAACTGTGCTTTGTGTCCTCTCCCCCCCCGTGCCTCTTCATCTCTTTACCCACATGCTTCTGCCATACTGCATGTTCTTAGGGTAAGGTGAAAAAGCGGACAGTGAGGGTGTTACATCTGTGTCTGCATCCCACCAGCCACAGGACAGACTCAATAAGGAGCGAGTGATACTAAGGGCAGAGATGAGATCTTTACTCCTTTGCTGGTGTGAAGCCCATCCTGTCCTTCAATGCGTCTACTCACTACTTAGGTTAAAAACAACACATTAGGAGTAGCAGTGGGTGTCTTAAGGGGATACAAACATTACTGAACAAGCAACTGTGCCGTTAGCCCATATTTCAATGGAGAAGCGTTGTTGAAAAAAAGAACTCATGCCTCTAGTGGGAAGCAACATAACGAAATCACAATTTTTTGTAATTGGCGGACAAACTCTGATTCTAAAGAGGAAGACTTTGCACTCTCCCCTCATATACAAGTATATGAGACAAAACAAGGTCAACGTTTCCTATGTACCCATGATACTCCGCTTGAGATTTTAATACATAGAGGTCTATAAAGGAGTGGGGTGCAGGAAAAATGCACTGACAATGCAGACAAAGATGAAGTAGAATAAACGTTATCTGAACAGGTTGTCATGGTTTGCAACAATGTATTCTGTTGGAACTACAACGCCAAAGTGATTAAATTAAACAACTAGCAGCTCTCACTTTTCAGGGGCTTGCTATTTTACTGGCACTGATAACCATTCCGTTTTCACTCCATCCCACTGACAACCCAAGGTGGACCGCCAAGACTGACTGTTACACCACTTTTTCATACAGGGTAATGTGGAAGGACATCTCACCTTGACTCTTTGGAAGTCGATAAAATGTAGTGACAGCTGCAAGGACTGCATTCTGAAGACCATCACTCAATTTCTGACATTCCTGGAAGAAAGACAGTATTAATCATCCTTTTAAAGAGGGATTTGGGTGGGGGGGTGGGGGGGGAGGAAATAAAGTGGCTTTTGTTCTATTTAGTGTGAACAAATGAAGTAACCAAAGCATACGTGGTTTGGCCTAAGCATTTCAAGAAAAAGACAAGGGTCATAGACACCAAATTTTGCTGCCCATGTTATTCTTAACAATGTTTCTCTCTACACGGACTACGCAACTTATTTAAGATATTATTTTAAAGTATGGCCTAGCCAGAATATCACTCGCATAACAGAAAACACAACACACAACAGTATACTTGCAATAACCACAACTGCCATACATGTTCGCTTTGAAAAAGGCAAATATTGTTAGCTCGTCTTGCCCAGTGGTGAAAGCACAGAATGGATGTGACAAAGAAGGCAACAGCCTGACCAATTCAGAGACCTTTAAAAACAGCAGTCTCTCACCAGCATCAAGATCCTCTACTGTTTTGTTTCCTACCAAGAATCAACTAAACACTCTTTTTCGGGACCGCATGAGAGTTTGAAAAACATTTTTTTTTTTTAAATCAAAATTAACATGAGAGATAGTCAGAAACAGATACTAACAAGATAAGAAAACTGCAAGAGTTCAAGATGTCGATTATGGCTGTGGGACTTAGCCCCTTTTGCAGGGTCATCCCAGAGCGTTTTGCCTTCCTCTGGTATTTTTCTCACCTGTTGGTGGTTTTAGGACTCTGGGCACGTTATCACTGCTGTGCTAAAGTGTATGTGCTCTCTATGGTAAATTTGGTAAGATTTTCTACACCTGTTTGGCATATTTAATTTACCAGTCAGTCCCTTGTACAGTGGTATCTCATATACTCAGGGCCGGTAAATTAAATGCTACTGGTAGGCTTGCAGCGCTCCTTGCGCCACCCACCAAAGTAGCCTTTCAAACCTGTCTCAGACCTTTGCCACTGCAGAGCCTGCACGCAGTTTACTGCCCTTGTGACGTGGCACAAAGTGGTTGCCACATCTGTGACTCCCCTTTTACTACATATCAGTCACCCCTACGGTAGGCCCTAGCTAGCCCTATGGGCAGGGTGAGGTGTAGGTAAAAGGTAGGGCATGTGCCTCAACTGTGTGGCATGTTCTGGTAGTGACAAATAGCCTATTTGGTTTTCCACTTCTGTGAGGCTGCCCTCTCATAGGAATGCATTGGGGATTCCCAGATATGTGCTTTAGTGATAATTCCTGACATGAGCGGGGTAGCGTGATCAAGTTCGGTATGTTGGAATAGCGGTGATAAATGCTGCGTATTGGTGTTCACGGATTTATTATCAGTATTTTAGAAATGTCACTTTTAGAAGTAGGCATTTCTGTGTGTTATGGGTCTTTGTGCCTGCCAGCCTGTCTGGCCTTGAAGTGACAGGGGCTGGGGAGGTGCAGTGGCCCCAGAGAGTCTGGGTGAGTCAGTGCTAGGCTGAATAGGCCTGATCTGCATTTGGAGTGGTGAGTAGAGTACCACCTGAACCTAAATAGGGCTGTGCCCGCCTTCCACAATGATGGCTCCCCTCCCGTGGTGTGTCTAGTGTGTCACTGCTGTGTGAGTGCCTTGCACAAACGCTTTACACATTGCCTCTGGGATAAGCCCGACTGCTCTGCCAAGCTAACAAGGGGGTGAGCAGGAGTTATCTTCAGTGTGTAACTCCCTTGCCATGAATAGAGTGGTGGTTTCTGCCTGGCTTAGGCGCATGCCCTAGCCAACCAGAAATCCCATTTCTAACAATGCCCAATCACTGTGAATAGACTTTACAGCACAGCATCGCTGACTGGCTCCCTATTGAGAACCCACCTCGGCAGATGGCAAAGGAGAGCTGGAGAAAGCCAGGCTCAGTTTTGTAGCTTCATGAGATGTTGCCTTGAATGTCTGACCTGGAAACACACAAAAAAGAAAAAGTGGACTATGGTTATGCAACTTTGAAACAATACATGAAGAAGAGCAGAAAGATTACCATAGGGGCAAAATGTAGTGAAGGGTTAAGCGTGGCTAAATACAGGAAAGGTCTTGCTACAAAATAAGATGTATAGGAGATCACATTAGAGTATGGTATTTGGATCAACACAATCAGCTTCCAGGGTACATTCTTGCATACCCAGATGGTGCGCATAGGCCATAAAAGGGCATGATAAGGGGTACAGACTTAGAGAGCTACCTATACAAGAGAGGCGACTGAAAAATAGCCATCTCTACAGGTATTTAAATGGAGTAGGATGTGTAAAAAAAAGTCCACACATGTTTCTCACCGTTTACTTAGCTGAGATTTGCATAATGGATCAGCCAGTGCACTTTAATAGCACAATAAGTCAGGGGGACACGATGGAGAAACTCATGAAACAAAACAAAAAACGTATTATCCTTGGCTGGGGGGTTTTCTTGCTTTTGTCAGTTTGAGCAATCTGCATGCCAGAATTAACCTCAGATTTATCACTGCCAAGGATTTTCATCGTTTTATACCTTACATTTCTGATTCGTATTTGGGTGTGCAGGCGATATAGGGATTCCTCTTAACTTTTATGTAGTAATCTGTATAAATAAGGACCTATGAATCCTTTTCCTGGAAATGTATTTCAGTACAACTTGTAAACAGAAGTTGTGTAGCAAGTGAACTTCTCCTCATCCCAGCACAAGGCAAGGTTTAGATGACCAGAGAAGAGTGGGCATAGGAGTGATAGAATTACGTCCCTCCCCCCAAAGTTATAAACTGCCCCTTTAACTGACATGAATGTAACTTTGAAGTAACTACATGTTGCCCATAGATGCAGCTAGGGTTAAATAAAGAAAGCCAATAACAACTGTTCACCCTCCAAATTTAATTCAGCCCAACAACTGTTTATAATTACACTACTTCTGGTCACCTAAAAAACACATCTTCTTATCTGGTATTGGACAGTTAGTCAAATATAAACTCACATGGTAATGTACATTAACTATGCACACCCAACAGCCTAAAACCTGAAAAACGAATATTTTCCACAGAACATTAAACAGAATATCAAAAATGTTCCTCACATAGGCCACAACACTTCTCAAGTGAGTTTTTATACATCGAAGCACAGAAAAGGGTAAAAGTATCTTCACTCTGAACAGCTTAGATGTAAATTAGCCTGCTAATGGGAGAAGTGACAATTCCTTCGTATGGAAGGCAAACTAGACTCATGGTTTATAGTGCACGTATGAATGTTAGGACTCGGTGTGAGACATAGGAAGGAACAAAGAACACAGCAAATAGTGGGAACCCTTCATATCAGAACATTGTTGGCCTAACCGCTAGGGCGGTCGATCTCGAATCTGGGGAACTGGGTTCGAGTCTCGGCAAGAACGCTGAACATCCCGTGATTCTGGGCAAATCATTCATCTCACCATACCTAACAAAAATGGTTGTGTCCTTATGTAATGCAACTGGTACTATGTCAAGCACTCTGATACCCGATACCTTCGGGTCAAGTTTGCGCTATAAAAAACTTCGTAAAATTAAAAAATTAAAAAAAATAATTAAAAAAACGCTACCAAGTAATCTGAAATCCCCCCCAAAAACATTAGGAAAATAGCCTTGCTGGTCATAAGGAGTTTGGCTACCAAAAGGGGGGTTGAATTTTGTTTGTTTCCATTTTAGGTACAGCCTGCAGAAAGAACGAAAATAGTTTCTTTCGGCTGTGTAAGCTTCTCATGTGTAATAGCAGCCGATCATGTGCATGACCATCATCATCATCCAGGGGGTTCACTGGGTTGGGCTACTCAACAGCATCTCATTTTTTGGGTTCTCTCCTGCTGAGTATGCAGCTGCCTCTGCACAAAATGTCTGTACGGTTTAGATACCTCTCTTTTCAACATCTGACTAACTCTGTGCTTTCTTTTCTCATCTTCACCTCAGAATCAATTAGAACACAAATCTGTAACATTTCACAAAATATTTTCTTACATTTCGATTGAGAAACCATCTGTCACCGACATAGGTCAGAATGGCTGAAAACCAAACAGCTCTGTTATTTATTTTATTTTATTTTATAACACTTGTAAGGCGCACAGCTACCCACAAAGGGTTTCCCGGCGCCGGACCAGCAAAACACAAAACACAACTGGAAAGAGAACAGTCAAAGCACTTATTTGTCGAACAACCAGGTTTTTACGCTTTTTCTAAATTTCATATAGTTTGAGTTTGAGTTTAAAAGTTCTTGTAAAGCGCGACGTATACCAGCGGTTTCTTGGCGCTATAGCTAACGGGGACTGAGGTTTAAAGGGAAGGAAGGAGAAGGGAACAGTTATTCAAAGGATTTGGTGAATAAATGGGTTTTAAGGCATTTACGGAATTGTGAGTAGAGGGGGATGGAGCGAAGGTCAAGGGGGAGAGAGTTCCAGAGGGTGGGGGCAAGGAAAGCAAATTTGGAACCACCCCACTTCTTTCTCCGGAAACGTGGGATAGAAAGGAGGGACTGGGAGGAGGAGCGTAGGGCCCTGGTGGGGGCATAAGAGACAATTTCAGAGGAGATGAAGGCCGGCGCCAGACCTGATCGAGCCAGGAAGGTGATGGATGCGAGCTTGAATTGAATTCTAGCTCGCACGGGGAGCCAATGAAGAGATTTCAGGAGTGGGGTAGAGTGGTGGAACTTGGGGAGATTGAAGGCCAGGCGGGCCGCTTGGTTTTGTATTTGCTGTAGGCGGCGTAGGCTGTAGGCAGGGATCCCAGCATATAGGGCGTTCCCGTAGTCCAGGCGGGACACCACCATGGCCAGGATAATAAGTTTGAGGGCAGAAAAAGTGAAGAAACGGGACACCCTACGTATAGTACGCAGTGAAAGGAAAGAGGAAGACACCACAGAACTAACCTGGGAGTGTAGGGTGAGTTGAGAATTAAGTTTTATACCCAAAGTTTTAACTGAAGAGGAGGGAACAGGAGAAGAACCAAAAGAAGGGGGCCAAAAAAGAGGGGACCAGGGACTGGACGAGCCACCCGTCAACACCAACTCTGTTTTATCAGGGTTGAGTTTAAGGTGGTTGTGGTTCATCCAGTCCCTGATGTGAAGCATGACAGTTTGAAAGTTGAGGACAGCCGAGGGAGAGGAAAGATTGAAGACCAGCTGGAGGTCATCCGCATAATTAAATACGGCGACCTCCATCTGTTGAAGAGAGAAAATCAGTGGGGCAATGTACAGATTAAACAGGAGGGGAGAGAGAGAGGAACCTTGGGGGACCCCGCACTGAACTTTCCGGGTGTCCGCCGTGAAGTCACCCAGGCGAACTGCCTGGGTGCGGTCGCTCAGGAAGGAGGACAACCAGACCAGGGCACTCCCCCCGATCCCCGCCGCCCCGACACGGGAGAGTAAGATGTTGTGATCTACCGTATCAAAGGCGGCTGAGAGATCGAGGAGCACAAGGGCCTGGTGCTGATCGGTGTCCATACCCTCCCTGAGGGTGTCTAAGACCGACATGACAACGGACTCCGTAGAGTGTGCGGGGCGGAAACCGGCTTGGCGGGGGGCAAGAGCTCCGTGCTTCTCCACAAAGGAGCTCAGAGCGCAGGTTACATGGCGCTCGAGCACCTTAGCCAGAAATGGCAGAAGGGAGATGGGGCGGAAATTGGCCGGGACAGAGGGATCTGCCCCAGGTTTCTTTAAGATAGGGACAATGACCGCGGATTTCAAGGAGTTCGGAACTATGCCTTGTGAGAGGGAGCTGTTGAGAAGGTGGAGGGGAGGATCTGGACAAGAAATAAAGACGTGACGGAGGATGTGGGCAGGGCAGGGGTCGAGTGGGGAACCAGATTTGACCAAAGGCACCAAAGAAGTCAGACTTTCCCTAGTAAAAGGGGGAAAGGAGGTCAGTGTGCCCTTGGCGGGAGGACATTGAGGATCAACAAAAGATGGGGACGGTGGGGAGATGTTAGCCTTGATAGTGGCAATTTTTTGAATGAAATAGTGATTAAGAGAGGAGCAGAGATCTTCGGACGGGGCTGGTTTTAGAGTAGCTCTGTCCGAGAAAGCCAAGTTATGGACAATGGTAAAGATCTCTTTGGACTGGTTCTCTGCTGCTAAGATTTTGGAGGAGAAGTAAGATGTTTTAGCCTCCAAGATGGCTTTTTTATACTGGCTCAGGATGTTGATGTATTCCAGTTTCAGAGTGGGGCAGTAATTTCTCCTCCAGGCCCGCTCCGCGCGGCGGACTATTAGTTTGGTGGTTTTAAGCTCGTTGTTAAACCACCGATTAGCGTCTTTGTCGCGTTTGGAAGTAATGCGCTTGAGCGGGGCAACAGAGTTGCAGCTATGAGAAAGCCACTGATTTACGGCATCAACCTGGGAGGTAGTGGTGAGGCCCTGAAGAGAAGGAAGAGAGCCAGTGAGGAGAGAGGAGAGATGCTCGAGGCTGACACGGCTCCATGATCGAACCCAGGTATTCTTGGGCCGGAGGGGCTTAGCTGGGGGGAAAATGGAAAGATGAAAAGAAATCAGATGGTGGTCAGACCACGAGCAGGGAGAAATAGAGAGTGATTCCACAGGGCAGTTCAGAGACCAGATCTGGTCGAGCCGATGACCTTTAATGTGGGTGGGGGAGTGAACATGAGAGGCAAAGTTGAGGGAGTGAAGGGTATCGGAGAATTCCTTAGATGATGAGCATTCGGCGGGATCAGAGGGCCAGAAATTAAAATCGCCAAGAAGCAAGATGGAAGAATTGTTGACTGTAATGGTGGCCAGGACCTCCAAAAAGTCGGGGAGAAACTGTAAAGGGGACTGAGGGGGACGGTAAGTGAGGAAGCAGGTAAGAGGGGGGGAAGTGGAGACTGTGCGAATCACCAGGAATTCCGTAGTAGCGATGGTCGGTAAGGGTAAAATTTGAAAAGGGAGAGTGGTACGTGCGATGACCGCCACGCCACCCCCGGCTCTACCAGAAGAACGATCCGCCCTGAGGGCATAATAGGAGGCCGGTAGGGTGGACAGGAGAGCCGGGAGGGAGTCGTCGCAGAACCAAGTCTCAGTTAAAAAGAGAAGGTCGGGAGCATGGAGGTCCAGCAGAACCGAAAGTTCGTGCGCATGGGCAACAGCAGATCTAGTGTTAAGGTAAAAGGCAGTAAGATTATTAAGGATTTGCGGAGAAACAGACCCACACCTCGTGGGGGGAATATCAGCAGTGGGAGTAAGAAGGGGAGGGGGAGTGAGGGGAGCTATGCCAAGAGCAGCAATGCGAGAGCTTGTTGTAGCTGAGATGGGCCAAGAGCCCTGGTAGGTGCGTAGTAGGTCCGGGGTGAAGGTGATAAGTGGGGTAGAGTGAGGCGCCCCTAGTCCCGGCCGGTCGCGGACGGGCGCAGACGGGCTTGCCTTAGGCGCGCCTTCGGCGCGCAATCGACGCGCCCGCTGCGCTCGTCCGCTGCGCTTCCTACCAAGACACATGATTTATAGCTGCTGGACGGGAAGTAGGGGGGCGTGGCCAACCGAGGGGGCGTGTTTCAATCAGGCGCCGCGCCCTCGAGAAAGGCTACCCAGGAAGAGAGTCGTTGCAGCGTGAAGCGCTGTTCAAAAGGTCACAAAGTGCAGGTAGGTGGGGGGGTGATCAGAGCATAGTATCACAACAATTTTAAAAGTTTTTTAAAAAAGACAGCGTTTTTCTCGCTGAGAAAAGATATAGCTTTCCTCCTTGCGTATATGAATGGGCAATGTGTTCCATAAGGTTGGGCCCAGATAGGAAAAGGATCTCCCGCCCATTCTGGCCCGTTTGAACCTCGCTACCGCAAAGTTCGCTGCTGTGCATGAACGAAGACTGCGATTGGGGAGGTAGGGCTTAGCAAGGTCCTGTAGGTATTTGGGAGCAGTGCCAGCTTTGATTTTAAATAGGTAGCTCAGGGTTTTGAAACGAATCCGGTTTTCAACCCTGAGCCAATGCAGGTCCCTAAGATGTTTAGTGATCCTAGCGGATCTAGGGATTCTGCAAAGCAGTCTGGCCGCAGCGTTTTGCACCAGTTGCAGACGTTTTATTACTGCTTTGTTTGAGCCCAGGTACAAGATGTTACCGTAATCAAGCCGAGATGTCACTAAGGCATTGACTACGGTCTTCTGGGTAGTAGATGGTAGCATCCAGACAATTTTGCGTAGCCATTTAAGAATGGTAAAACATATGCCTGCCACTTTATTGGCTTGCTGAGTCATAGATAGACTGTCATCTATGATGACCCCAAGGTTTCTAACCTGAGAGGCTGGAGGTGGAAGTTTACCTAATGACGATGGCCAATGGGGATCACTCCAGAGGTCTTTACTGTTCCCTAAGAGGAGGACCTCTGTTTTCTCCCCATTTAATTTAAGTTGGTTAGCTGACATCCAACTGAATATTTCCTGAAGGCCTATTTTTAATGCAGATGGAGCAGATGATTCAGATTTGGAAAGTGAAAACAAAATTTGAGAATCATCTGCATAGGTCATTAAGATGAGGCCAAAGTTTTCTGCCAGATTTGCCAATGGTCGTAGGTACAAGTTAAAAAACAAAGGGCTCAGGATCGATCCCTGTGGCACACCATGAGGAGAGTGGAATACCTCAGAGCATGCCTCCGAAGAGGAGATCTGGAAAGTGCGGAGGGATAAGTATGATCTAATCCACTCCAGTGCTTTGCCTTCGACACCATTCTCCCCCAGCCTGCCAAGCAGTATGGAGTGAGAAATGGTGTCGAAGGCCGCACTTAGATCCAACAAGACCAATGCTACTGTTTGACCATCATCCATGAGCTCCCTGATCTTTTCTGTGACCCCGAGCAGGGCCGTCTCGGTGGAATAACCACTCCTAAACCCAGATTGGGACGAATGAAGAAGCTCGTTGTTTTCCACATAAGTTGAAAGTGCCTTGTAAATGTGCCTCTCTAAAATTTTAGAAAAGGCAGGCAGTAATGAAATTGGACGATAGTTGGCCAATATCATAGGGTCTGCGGCCGGCTTTTTAAGTAGAGGACTGACCATAGCATGTTTCCATAGAGCAGGAACTGTGGCCTGCTCTATGGAGGCGTTCAGTATCTCTGCTATGGAAGTCATGGCGGAGTCCTCTAATTTACTTATGATACTGATAGGAATAGGGTCACGTGGGGAACCCGATTTGATCGATTTTAATAATTCCTTCAGTGTATCCAGATTAATGGGAGGCCAGGCTTCAAGATGACAATTTCCTCTGGTGACTTGGGGGGTGTTATCTTGCTTGTATGTAATCGTGCTGTCCTTTTTGATATTAGAGACAATGTTCTCAATCTTTTCGGTGAAGAAAGAAGCCAAGTCCTGGCATTGCTGGGTATTGAGAGGGGTAGGTTCCGCTCTTGAATTCTCACCAGCCAACTCTTTAACAATATTGAAGAGAGTCTGGGATTTATTTACGGCCATGTTAATAGTAGTGGTAACATAGCATGCTTTAGCTTTCATACAAGCTGAATGATAGCTATTTCTGGCCTTTCGGTAAACTTCTTTTTGATGAAGTTCATAGTTTTTACGCCACTGCCTCTCCAGAGTCTTACATGTGGATTTTTCTTTCTTAAGAGCTTCTGTGAACCAGGGGGCGGGAGGGCGATGTGCTTTTCCTTTACAACGGGATAGGGGCAGGCAGGTATCCACTGCGCCAGTTAACCATGTTTGTGTAGACTCTGCTATGCTTTCAATATCTCCATCTAAACATGGGTGATCTTTCTTCAAAGCATTGTTGAGATCCTCCAAGTTTAGAGATTTCCAATTTCTCCTGAGAGATTCTGAAGGAGTCGTAACAGGACATTTGATAGGTTTAAGTGAGATAGCGAAACGCAATAGGAAATGGTCTGACCAGAGAACAGGAGTAGTGTTGAGCCATGAGAGTTCTTTCATATTTGATATAATAGGGTCTAACAAGTGTCCAGCTATATGAGTTGGACCCCTATTACGTAAAGTCATATCTAAAACCATGAAGTCGTCTATTAAGTTTTTGCAGGTCTTGTTGTTGTCATCTTCTAAATGAAGATTCAAATCTCCAAGTACAGTAAAATTTTGAACATTCAGATGTTGAGGTATGATAAGGTTTACCAAATTATCTGACCAGGAGGGATTATTTACTGGCGGTCGATAGATCAGTAGGCCAGAGAAGGTAAAATTAGGACTGAGGGTAATTTTAAATGATGCCGCTTCACAGTTAGGAATGTCTGCAGGTTCAAAAATGCACACAAAATCTCTACTGTGAATAATCGCAATACCCCCTCCTGTTTGGCCTACCCGATCCCTCCTTACAATAGCATAGCTCGGGGGGAGGGCAGTTGCAACGTCTGGACCTGATCCGTCATGAAGCCACGTCTCAGTTAAGAATATGGCGATGGGCTTTTTTTCATTCAAGAGATGAAAAATATCTAATTTGTGTTGTGGTAGTGAGCGACAGTTTACCAAGTAAAAACTGAGATTGTTAGGACTCTCTCCCTGCTGGTAAGGTTTGAAAATAGTACCATGGGGGGTGTCACAATAGGGCTGATAATTAGTCAGAGAAAGAGTACATTCAGGGCATATTTGTACGCCAGCTAATAGCGGATTCAGGGTTATACAGTTATCATGGCTATTGGGGCGTAACGCCCTAAGTTGGGCACCTGTTAGCATACCTGATAATGAAGGGGCAGAGATTTGTGCCCTTAGTCCCGGCCTGGCCCGGACGGGCACAGACGGGCTGACTCTGGCTGGACTCTGGCGAAGACGAGGCGCGTCCGCTATCGCGGAGAAGGACTGTTTCCTTTTATCCCTGAGACTAGAGCGCTCTCACCGCTCTGTCCCGCCCTAAGATGGCCGCCACTAAATCCCTGGTGCTCGGTGCCTTGCTCTGAATCGGCAGGTATCGAGCGCGTGTGTGCTGGAGTAAATGCGGGTAAGTAACAAGTGTGCTAACTGAAAATTACTAAGTTTAAAATACACAAGTACAACAATTTAACACAATGCAATTTTTAAAAAGGTTTCAGTTCGATTAAAATCGGCTTTCTAATGTCCTCTAGCGAAATGTTTGAGCAGTAAGGTCACACACTGCCCGAGTGCTCGCTAATTCGCAATACACTGTCTGAGGGCTCCTTTTATCCCTGAGACTAGAGCGCTCTCACCGCTCTGTCCCGCCCTAAGATGGCCGCCACTAAATCCCTGGTGCTCGGAACCTTGCCCTGAATCGGCAGGTATCGAGCGCGTGTGTGCTGGAGTAAATGCGGGTAAGTAACAAGTGTGCTGACTGAAAATTACTAAGTTTAAAATACACAAGTACAACAATTTAACACAATGCAATTTTTAAAAAGGTTTCAGTTCGATTAAAATCGGCTTTCTAATGTCCTCTAGCGAAATGTTTGAGCAGTAAGGTCACACACTGCCCGAGTGCTCGCTAATTCGAGCTAATCTCCCTGCATATCATTAAGGTGAGTAATGGCAGCTGTAGGTAGGCCTTTTAGGACTCTATGTGACTTTTTCCAAAGGTAATCTGAAAAGGAAGCCACACACCTCCACAGCATCCCCCCTTTCTCCCCCGTCCAGGGCCCCTTGGGACCTGGATAGGCATGAAAATTAGCTAGTTAAGTAGATGTGGCACCTCTAGGCTAGTACCACCCCTAAGGTGGGCGACTGTAAGGTGGACACAATTTTTCAGAAGTAGTTATATTTGTGATGGCATACTTAGGAATTCTGGGACATGGTTAGGCCCACAGTAAGTGGTCATAGAGGGACGTAGTGACACCAAGTGTCTCGTGCATTGGCTACTACCCTGCACTCCCCTAACTTCAGTATTTAGGCGAGTCCCTAGCCCTTGAGTAGAAGATCCTGATGACCTAAGAAGAGAGAGGACATCGAAGAGCCGCAAAAGTAGAGGAGAGCAAAGCAGCAGCTGGCGTGGTACCAACCCTGCAGGCCTGTCTGCATCCCTCGTCGATAATGGTGCCAAAGTCGCCTTGTCCTGCAGCTGTGACTCCAGAAACTTGGGTGGACTGCCTGCCTTCGAAAAAGACTCAAGACCTCCCACTAACAGCCAACCTGTTCTCAAAAATCTCCAAAAGAAAAGACTCAGAGGCCTCCAGAACTGCAAAAACCCAACACCCGAAGCCACCACTGCACCAGTCGCTTCCGGCCCAGAGCTCAAGTCTATTGTGGTTTCATGCCTCCTGGACTGCCCGACATTGCCTGCAGCCTCTGCATGCAGGCCCCCTCAATGCGAATGCTCAGGTATGGAAAAAACAGACGCCTAATGACATGCCTGCAACCGTCGTCTCTGGGCCTTGGAGAAGTGAACCAAAGGTGTCCCCCCCCTAACCCCCCCACCCAAATACCAAATATCGCAAGGCCTGGCCCCACTTGCTTGATCAGCCCAACTGGCTTCCTAGTCAGGCCTGCAGCCTCTCAACAGTGACCGATCCCAATTTAAACGCATTGGGCTCCTGACGCTGTACTGCACCCGGCTGCCCTAGTGCCGCAGGTGGTGTACTGTTGGTACTACTTTGGACTTGGTCCACTACTCACCTTAACTCCTGGAGATTAGTCCTGTAAATCGATGTACTGTACCCCTTTGCAGAACTTGTTCTTCCTACCACTGGATAACATTGCGGAACCCAGAAATTGCACTGTGTCCACCTTTTAAAGTTCAAATAATGTATATTTAAAAAACGTACTTACCTGAACGATTTCCCTCTGATGCCAAATCATATATAAAGGTACTTGGTATTTTTAGGTCTCGCGCCCAGTGTGCAGTGCGCAGCGAGACTTCATGTAGGGGCTTTTGAAATCTGCCCTCACTTTCACACACTAGTGCGTGTGCTTTTTCTTTTGTCCTACACTATTGGCCTTTGCGTGCGTCTTTTTAATAAAGAGAGCACGCAATTGGCCATAGTCGGGCGCATTGCTCCGCCCATGGCCTATTGGTGGCAGTTACCCGCCCAGCCGCAATGTGGTTTCAATTATCGTGCCCAGAAACGGGCGTGATAATTGAAAACCAAATGGCTCGATGTGGTGCGTGCGCACCACTCGCAGGCTTGTCTTACTAGTCTCTTCTTTATAGACCACTAGAAATAGAAATAGAATGTGTGTAATGTGTGTATTTGGCAAGGGCAATTTATTTTAAAATCTCGCGGTAGACAACATTTTTTGTTTCATTAGAATAGGGACGGAGAAGGCCCAGCTGCAGCCCTGGTTGATGTTAGCAGGCGCATGTTCCCCGCTTGAGGACCAGCTGCAGCCCTGGTTGATGTTATCAGGCACGTGTAATTAGTGTACTGATCTGCCACCTGAGCCCGGCTAGAGCCCTGGTTGATGGTAGCAGGCGCGTGTAATTTGTTGAATGAAAGAGTTCAGTAACAGCGCGCAGGAGAGGCTGCAGTAACGTTACTTACCAGGCCTCCAGGTGAACGCGTTTGTCACACCCCCAGCACACGGCCACAGCAGAGGATCTTCTGTTTAATGTACGACCCACATGGCAGGAAGGGCGGAACGTAGCACACGCCCCCAGCGTGCCCCTTGATGCGGCGCAATTGCGTTCACATGGCATGAAGGCCGGACACACGCCCCCAGCATTTTCAACGCCCCCAGCGTGCCCCTTGATGCTGCGCAGCAACGTAATTGGCGCTTGTATGTACGACTCACATGGCATGAAGGGTGGACACACGCCCCCAGCACACGCCCACAGCCCACGATGTGATGGCCGTACCACACGCCCCCAGCGTTAGTCACGCCCCCAGCCCACGCCCACAGCACAACGCAGACACGCCCACAAGGGACTACTTTGCTGGCACGGTTCTTTTACCTTTTAAATGTATAGAGGAGTTGGCCTAACGGCTAAGGCGCTCGACCTCGGAATCTGGGTTTGAGTCTTGGTAACGACGCCAAACATCCTGTGATTCTGGGCAAATCACTTAATCTCCCCGTGCCTAACAAAAATGAATGTGTGTCCTTATGTAACGTAACTGGTGCTATGTAAAGCGCTCTGATACCGGATTCAGTTCGGGTCAATTTCCCACTATATAAAACTCTGCAAAAAAAATATGGTGGCCGTCTGCATAGCCTATGTCCTTCTGCTGCAACTGCCCTTTCCAACGCTGTATTGAGTGTTGTGATTGGTGGTGTGGTTACTGTGATTACCCGCCTCAAAGGTTTGGGCTCTCTCTTTATAATATTAGTATGGATATGGATATGGATAGATGCATGTGTGTGTGTGTGTGTGTGTCTTCATCCATTTACGGTGCTTGTTTGCCCCTAGGAAACGCCGCGGGCGAACCCTGAAACAAAGGAAAGGACCTCAACGAAACCATTGACACTGATACAGCAAAGTTTTGTGAGAAAAATGTTGGGACATGACGGTAGATATTCTTATTCTCAAACGTGCCTGCACTGCATAAAAGATTAACGTCATCATCCATTAGCTTGAAGTCACCTTCTCCGTAGAGCTGCAGTGCTTGTAATTCTCACAGCACGGGTTAATCCATAGGCCAGACGGCTGTGTGCTTAGACCTCATTGTATATTGTTCGCAGGAGGACCCTCTGAACGCTATGCATCTCTCTCAGGAAGCACAATCATCGTTAAGGCTGGAGCTTAAGGCTAGAGCTTCCGATTTTGGCGCTGGGGAACCAGGCCTGAGTCCCGGCGTCGCCTCAACAGCCTGTAATTTTGTGCAAGTCACTTCACCGCCCCCTGCCTGAAAATACAAATGAATATGACCATGTTTAATGTGACTGGCGCTCATGTAAAGTGCTCCAATGCTCACGGGTCGAGTTTGCTCTATATAAAACTGTCAGCAACTGTAAACGTGACCGTTTTATAGATTTCAGCAACAGGTGCTTCTCTTATTCGCAGCGACATTCAAAGCAACCTTTATATACACAAAATAGATTGCCAGGCTTTCGGGAAAAAAGAAGCATATATTATTCTTTTTGATTAGGTCAGTTATGTCCTTCTTGCAAGGCTTTTGTAGTACCCACATATGTCGCTCTGAAGTACTTAAAAAAGGCATTTGCAATGCAGTAGTTCTCGCATTACTGAAAGTTTAAGCTATTGGCATTGCATTATTATTAGCAACACCAATAGCTCAAACTTTCAGAAATGCGAGACCTATTGCATTGCAAATGCTTGTTATAGATTGGTGTGGATCTCCTTCTTGAGTCATGTTGTCATTTATTAATCATTGTGTGAATTTTGCAAATGTCTTACACTCCTCTGTGTGCCTAACGCTGCTCAACCACACTAACCACCTTAATAGAGCACATTGGGATTGCATAGCAAGCCCCTGTCCACTTATAAGGGAACCGCTGGAATCTTTACACTGTATATCAGATTTTTGATACACCACATACAGAGCCAGCTTCCTACAGAAACCAAAACCACCTCTGAGGATTTCAGTAAGCAGATGTAGTATCTGTGGTCTGCCAAAGATGGGGGAGCGCTAATTAGCTCGTGAAGAAAGATTAACAAGCATTTACAATGCAAAGGTTTCGCCTTTGGAAAAGTTTGAGCTATTGGCATTGTAAATGACAAAATTTGTATTTATGTGTTGGTTTTGAAACAGATAAATAAATGGCATTGTCATTTACATTGCTAATAGCTCAAACTTTTCCAAAGGCGAAACCGTTGCATTGTAAAAGCCCTGCGCCAATGGCATTCCAGCGAGAGTGCCTGAGTCACCCTGGAAAAGTTTTTGGAAGCTATAGACACACACACACTTTGAGGTAGCTCCGCTGCCTGTGAAGTCATCAGGCACCATGCCTTTAAATATGGAATAAGGAGTCTGCCTGGTGTCACAGGTCTTGCGTTAGAGCAAAGTGCTGGCGGGAATGAATGCAGATACTCGACAGGACTCCCGGCTCCGCCACTTCTTGCTGACAACAGGTACCGTCACTGGGGAGGGTAAATGGCAGTGGTTGCACTTTATCAGTACTAGGGACTGGCATTGATAGTAAGTGGCAGTTGTGTGGTATCAGGTAAAATGGGACTTTCCTATCACGTCGATTCAATTCTTCTGATAATAGTAGTGTAGTGAGGGCCTGTGACGAGCATTTCTGGGTGCAGCGGTGCCGCCTTGTAACCTCAACACCTCAAAGGTCAGCATTTAACAAAACCCACTATGTGGAGAGTACGGAACGATCCCTTTCGTGTCCATGGGAAAATGCCCTCTACTTTTATTCATCATGCTGCGGCGCCGATCCCGTCTTTCTCCACTAGCGGGCGCACGGCTCCAGCTTTCAGTGTTTGATTTTCACATCTGTTGCCCGAGCCACACTTGCTCAATCTATCCTCCCAGCTGGGCATGGGTCGCAGGGCACCGGGAGCTGGTAAAAGCTGCAAAATGCTGTTAGGTCACCGTAACTCGCACTGCCCCTTACCTGCCCCTTCGTTGGGAACACAGAAATGCATTTGGTGAAACGATTTTCATCCAGGGCTGGTGGATGCTTGCACTTCAGTCCCGGGGGGGGGGGGCGGGCTAGGGGGCTGGCTCGTTGCACGCCCTCGGGAACGAAGGCGCCGTCCCAGCAGGAGTGTCGGCTCAGGACAAAGGGCGCCCAAAGGCAGACAGATAAGCGCCATTTACCGTTAAGCACTGCGAATTAACTGTTCCTGGTCCAAACAAGCACCTACGAGGACAGGGGGGGGGGCGGGAGATGACACGAACGGCGGGAGAGGACACGGACGGGGGGAGGGAGACGGGAAACGTGCACAGGACAGCGAGGGGAGGGGGGACGGCGGGAGGAGGGACACGGAGGAAGGCAGGACAGCAGCAAGCACGGCCCGGCCGGACCAGATTCTGGTCCGGCATTGACGGACAGGCCCCTCGTCCAATGGCTAGGCTCCATTTATGGAGCCAGCCAATGAATGACGAGGGCCGACCCAAAGCCACACTACAGTTCTCATAAGATTTCTCCTGCGCAAAAGCTGCTTGCGCAGCTTTTTGCAGTCGAAACCTAAAAACCAGTGTCAATGAGGAAAGGAGGGAGCCTGGAGGGGAAAGTTTCATGAGGAGAGATGTCGGATGCTGATCCAAAACAAAAGAATAACTGCAGAGGCCATCCAATACAGTGATTCCACAAGTGTTCTATGCCGGTGGTTTAGGCATTAATTAATGTGCGTTTTCTGGTTTTGTGTATGGTAAAAGAATGTTGCGTTGAATAGTAAAATATTTGTTCCGTTCATGTTGCTTCAACGAAAGAGGTATTTCTCGATTACCTTAAGGTTTGCAGTGGCTTAAGAAGCTTCTGCCAAGTTACCTAAAATAGTTCTGTGCAGGCGTATTAAAAAAAATAACAAGTGTCATTGCTTCCATCCTTAATAGAAGCACAGGTTTCACTCCTGTGAAAACATTAGCCATACTCCATCCATGACACGGAAGGGTTATGCTGAGATTTGTCTGAGTAGGTAATGCGAAGGCTGAAATGCACACCTTTGATAAACAGATGTCCCACAAAGGCTTGGAAAGGTTGTACTGCTCTGCTAGACATACTCTTTACCTGCTGTATGTTTTTTCCAGTGGACTTACAATCTGCATGTTAACCGAAGATGATCCATGATTTTGTCTGACATTTTGTGAGAAGTGCCTTTGTTCTTGCGATTTTACTGCTATGCACAAAGTATACCACTTTACAAAGAAGAAATGTAGTATTGTTCCCTCTCAGTAGGCTATGGGATGGCCTGCATATGTTAGACTTAAACCCAGTGGTTTTCGTCTGGTAGGGACGCATCGAATCCAGTCAGAATCCACCGCTCTAGATAGGATGAGTACTATACACGTATCCGATAACTTGTGCTCTCCCTTAGCTTGGCACCAAGCAGTCAGGCTTATCCTCGGGCCGAAGTGTAAAATATTGGCACACCACTCTCGCAACACACTGCATAATCACAAAAAGACTCCACACAGTATGTATAAAACACTTGTCTTTGTATTTACACGCACACTGAAATCAAAACGAGAATACGCATTATGATCAAGGGAGGGGGATCTCCCGAAACGCGTTATGGTGGCACTGGCTAAATAAAAAAATGCACTAAGTTACCGGGTCCATGCGCGTGTGGGAATAGAAGTGAAGGCGGGTTAGGATATATATTATATATATATATATATATATATATATATATATATATATATATATATATATATATATATATATATATATCCGCTCCAAAGTCCACCTAACGGCAATGCACACTTGCGGACGGGTGCAATAATAGGGAGGTGGGTCCCTATAAATTTCGACGCTCCTGTTCCATAAAAGAAACACACTGCTCTCACGGGGACACTTGAAGATGCTTTAATACAAGGACGCGTTTCGGCGTTCTGCCTTCCTCAGCTTGTTTCCAAATACAGCGCAACCTGTCATGATGGCTTTTTAAACAGGTGAGTATTCTCCCATTGGATAGGGCAGCTTGAAATCAAAAGAGGACTAAAATGTCTCAGAACGAATGTTCTCTTTACCATCCAGATGCATTCTGAGATATCGAGTTCGAGAGTGCTGTTCCCCATCCTCTTTGAAGTGTGCCGCTTGTTGGATACATAATCCCGGATAGCGCTGTTAACCATCACCCTCACGGGGGCCCCCTCGTCCAGCCATGGGGCCTCGAAGCACTCGGAGCGGGACCCGGTCAAATGGCCGAAACTCCCACAGCAGTGATGGTCACTCACACGCACTACACCCTTCCCAACAACGCACCCTGTACCCAGGGAAAACTCCGATACATCAAGAGACATGTAGAACCCTGGCACGTAGCTTTTTAAATGCCAACCCAAGAAACAGTAACCTGTGCACACAGGCCCCACCAGGGCAAACCTGTGGTACAATCGACGAGCTACGTCAGTGGACACACAACCAGTACTGCAGGACCACGGAGGAGCATTCAAGATACTTGCCCTGGGTATACGTCTTAACCCTTGACAAGGGACTTACAGCTAACTTGAATCAGCCAATCTTGTGTATGACGAGCACAGTGCTTTGACACTGAATGGTAGTCTTAAGCGTGCTCAAAGTCATAAGGCTAGCATCCAGATCAGTGGACAAATGGGAAGGAGAAAAGCAAAAAGTCAAGGGAAAGCATCCTAGAAAGGGCCATTTCCAACAGTTGCCAACTAAATACTGGTACACACTACTGTAATATCTTTACATTCTCCAATATCTAGTGACCTTGCCATCCTCCAGGGGTATGAAGTGCAATGTGCTTTGTTTCTTTGCATATATCATGTGGAAGTAGGGTGTGCATCTAGCACACACATGCACAAATTCACACATTGCTACCCCATCCCCTCCCTTTAAGCTGCCACAGGGATGTGTTCCTAAAAGGATCACTTTATCCTCCTGCTGATATGACAAGATGGTACAAAAGGGGGTGGTGATGGACGGAGCATCTGAACCAGTCAAACACTCACACCCAGTCAAAAGATCTGGGTTTAATCCCTCACCGTTCTTTAGCCCACTCTGCCACCCCAGTTCAGACATGGCCATATGCAAATCAGTCTGACCCTGTGCCTCATGGGAACAGTCCAGCCCGAACTGCCAAGCCATGCCTTCCCTGGACCGGAAACAAGCTTCCGAGGACCGGTTTCTGGCATTACAGCCGTCTTCAGCCCAGCTTGCTTGAATCCAGTGGCAAAGTGAGCAAGGGACTCACGTCTGAGCATACCCTGCCACACTTATGGCGGCCAAAGCGGTAGAAAATGGGGTGGTGATGGACGGAGCATCTGAACCAATCAAACACTCACACCCAGTCAAAAGATCTGGGTTTAATCCATCACCGTTCTTTAGCCCACTCTGCCACCCCAGTTCAGACATGGCCATATGCAAATCAGTCTGACCCTGTGCCTCATGGGAACAGTCCAGCCCGAACTGCCAAGCCATGCCTTCCCTGGACCGGAAACAAGCTTCCGAGGACCGGTTTCTGGCATTACAGCCGTCTTCAGCCCGGCTTGCTTGAATCCAGTGGCAAAGTGAGCAAGGGACTCTCGTCTGAGCATACCCTGCCACACGTATGGCGGCCAAAGCGGTACAAAAGGGGGTGGTGATAGCCATGTCTGAACTGGGGTGGCAGAGTGGGCTAAAGAACGGTGATGGATTAAACCCAGATCTTTTGACTGGGTGTGAGTGTTTGATTGGTTCAGATGCTCCGTCCATCACCACCCCCTTTTGTACCAATATGACTGTTTTTTGTTACCTTGGCCCCCCTCCAAAATGGTAGCTGACAAGTGAACTGGGTGTAAATCTACACCCATTTACCAGTAAAACAAGCTTCCATTGACTCTACCTAAATCCTGCCAGTCTCATTTCCAATGGTTTACTGACCATCATCTAGCAACCATTACCCAAATAACGGAATAACATATCCACTACTCAAATTACTTCATATTTTACTATACTAATTTTCAACACTAATCCTTTATGGGTTCCAGAGTGGCGTGCTACTCGCCAGAAAAGCGATTCAACACCCATCAGGGGTAACAAGTGCTATATGAATGCAAACCTTTCTTCCCCCTTTATCACTCCGCTATCCCTCTCACTCCAAATAATTTGACTAAATATCCACCACTGAAATTACTTAACATTTCACATATTAATTCACCACTAATCCTTTATGGGTTTCCTGAATAGCGTGCGTCAACAGCGCTATATAAATACAAACCTTTTTCCTCCTCTATCCTTCTTTTATCATGCCAAATCCAAATAACTGACTAACCTATCCACCACTTAAAATGTACTTGCATGTTTCACTATACTAATTCAAAACTAATCCTCTATGAGTCCCGGAGTAGGGTGCTACTCGCCGAAAAAGTGCTTGGATGCCTCGTCAGGGGTAGTAAGCGCTATATAAATGCAATTACAATACAGTACAATACAATTACTTTGACCGGTTGTAACCAGCTCTTCCTCTGCCCACAAGCCCAAAGCCTGGGAAGGAAATGGAAATGTATTAGAAAAATCCTGACTGGGGAGTGTTTGGATTTCAAACTGACCTTGCACCTTGCCCGACAAAGGGTTCCAGTATTTGCTCCTGAGTAGTCTAAATACCAGTCACCTTCAACCACCACAAAGTGAGTCAACTCTGCTTTGTGGAGATTCTTAGTAGTAGACAAGTCATGGATTGGATCTTGCTAGTAGATGATTTCTGCCCCATCTACATCCATGGGCGAGTAACATTGCTACTGAATCCCAGCTTGTAAGAAGAGGAACCTAACTGCTACTTAACCAAAAAGGGACGGGCTCCTGACCAAGAAGTGGAAAAAGGAAGGTCCAGCCTCTGTGGAGGATTTTCGAGGATATAAGTTGCCCAGAAGCCATAAGGGTATTGCTTTCCATGTGGCGAGTCTGCATAAACGCTAATCTGCCTGGTACTCCAAGGGAGCGGTGGATTGCTAAAATCCAGCAGCATCGGAGCAAAAGGGTTTTTCCTCACATCCCAGGTCTACAGCAGTGTCCCATTGGCTGTAGCAAGTCAACCTGAATCCAGAATAACAAGAATTGTTTTCCTAGCCATTTGTGCAATATCCATTTAAGGTCAAGGTTGGCCACTGATCATAAATCCCTGTTGGTACTGGTTGAGTCTACATTGGTTGCACCCATCTAATGGGGCAAAACACTCAATCCTTGCATCTTCTTGGGGACTTTACTCTTGGTATCTATTTCAAATAGCATCCAATCCAGATGCAACATCAGACCTGATGTGACCCTAAATGGTCTCTCCTTCCAGTGATTGTGCCCAGTGCACCACCAGTAGACACATTAGATTTGACAGTCTATTTGGTGAACTTGACTTTGGCACCCCATATTATTTGCTGTCTTTTGTGGGATTGCTGTTTCAGTTTGAATGGCAGGTTTTAGGGTGTTCGTGTTTTAGTATGTTTAGTGGGGAACATTCCCACTTTGAATATAGGGACATGACGAAATCAGGGTAAAGATCAGACATATGAAAATCAACTTGAAGTCTTGTTTCTTTATTTCTGGTGCTCTTTATTTTTGCTCCATTGACTGCCTGAAAGCAATCAAATATTAGCTAACAAAAGGACTTCCGAAGCCAGCCAAGAACATCAAGGTTTCCCTCCATTTTAAAAAAGTGGCAATATGGCTACTTGTTATTAAAATCAAGTGCCTATCATTTTATAACAAGCTCCGGAAGATGCTTTCCATTCTAAATTTTAACTGCCCTACTTTGCCTAGCTGTAAATAAGGACATAATCATTCCAGATCTAATAGATCTCACTGGGCATTTCGTTTATTATGTTAGGTTTAATGTGTCATGCATTTTCCATGTTACTAACACCTAAGAGAGTACGCCATGTTGACTTAAATTTGGTATGAATGGGGAATCAGGTGCCTAAGGGGAATAAATTGCAGCTGGAGTTTAATGATAATTGAGACACTGGTACACCATTAGTAACCAACAGCACCCAGAAAATACTGATACAGCCCAGTTGCAATCAGTGACCCCAGGATCCAAAGCAGAAGGAGTGGAGAGAAATAGAAAGTAGGTAGGGAGAGCAAAAGAGGGGGAAGACAGGGTTGAGGGGAGGCAAGACCGAGAATGAAAGGTGCAGAGGTAGGGGGTGCAGGAACAGAACGGAGAGGTAGAGAGATAGAAAGGGAGCCACAGAGAATGTGCATTATGGTAGTTGAAAGGCAGGTGCCTGAATCCAGGAAGCAAACAAGAAGCTGTTCAGCTTCATAGTTATGTTATCTAGTTTTTCAATAACCCTAACTGGCCCATTGCCTGGGTGATTGGTGATTATGAAACACAGTAAGTTAATATGATAGCGAGGTTCCCTAGAGTGTCTACCCTAAGGAGCACTGAAAGCGATTCCTTTGCATTTGGTTGTCAAGTTGGACACAGCTCTGAGTCGCAAGACAAATAATCACATCAGCGCTGCACCCAACAGTGCGACTGGAACAGTATTTTTATTATTTAAACCACATCTGTGTCAAATTCACAGAGGAGCACTTCTGCAGATTATCCTGGAACAATGTGCCTGTGACTGAGATGCAGCCAAGCAGACTCTATCCTGCAAAGAACGGTAGCCTGCTCTCCACCAGATCAGCTTCCTGATACATCATACACAGTTATTGGGGGGGTTGGGTTGTCGAAAGGGATCTGGCAGAGGGTACTCCCACTATGCTCTCGATAGTGTAGGTAGTTTTAGGTAAGAGTAAAAGTACAAATATAATCAATTACACTGTAACATTATATTGTTTGAACTGTTTCTCTTTTCCACCATTCTTGTAATGCTAGTTACAATGCTTTGTTTCATCCAACTAATAATTGCAGCTCATGCTTTTTACACAAGAATATAATTGTTTCAATAAATGTTTGAAAGCCAATTCGTGTGTGTTTCCCTTGGGCATGCCGGAGTAACAACGAAAGGGTAGATCTGTTTCCCCAATTTCCTTGGTGAATTAAAGTGGTCATGTTCTGAGGTTCCAGATACCATATGGTACCCTGGAAGGTTAGGGGTACTGATGACGCACAGTGAGCGAGCTAGGAATTAGGCCAACATACTCAAATGATATATGTGGAGTTAGTCCACTATATTCCGACGGTTATGTTGTTCAGATACACAGTCCTACTTTATTCATAGGAATCGTATGACACCAGTTCTCTAGATAAGGAATTAATGCAGTTCACCTGCCACAGGCATGTCTTAAATAGTTGGGTTCTGTAGTGTTAGGGTTACGGCAGCAAATGAATGATACAACAGGCTTATATTTGGCATTTTTCTGCTTCTCACATGTAATTACACAGTTTGAATTTTTGACAAACCTTAGTAACATGTTGGTTTTCTAAACAAAGATTTATTGATTTTAAAAAAAAGTAGCACTTTAAAATGTATAATATGTAGCAAGCACATACATCATATGATGTTTAAACATTCACTGTCAGGAACACCAAAAGTAAATAATTGTGAATTAAAGTCGGAAAAAACCCTTTACGAGGTGGTCCTAGGGCTATTTTAATGACCCAACGTACACATGCCCTAAATAACACTATTCAACTGAAAAGAGTGTGCGTGGGTCCAGAGAAAAACTACAAATCTACTTTTGAACCATCTAAATAAATGTTATGTGATGTGACTATGTGTCATGCCGCACTCCACTCTCTATCATTGGAGAAAAGTGCCCATCAGTTCCCGCCTGATTCCGCCCTGCATCATCTGGGCTCTCCTTACCCAGGAGAAAGTGCAGTATGTCTATCAGTGTAGTAATGATAGATCAACTTCGAAGGAAGTTACGGGGATGTTTAGATTTTTTGCAGGTAACTGGATTACAGTGCCAAAATAAATGTGAAAAATAGTGTAATGTTAAAATTAGGTAGTTAATGAGTGGAGACAACCATATTTTATTCAATTC
Organism: Lissotriton helveticus; assembly: GCF_964261635.1. NCBI lineage: Eukaryota > Metazoa > Chordata > Amphibia > Caudata > Salamandridae > Lissotriton > Lissotriton helveticus. The sequence continues at coordinate 176,989,363 of NC_136068.1, forward strand.
CCTCAAAACTCCTCATGTTAAAATATGAGAAAACAATCAGATTTGACATAATATCTGATATTTAGTAGGGTCAACATGTTTCAGCAGATGTGACGCTAAATATGTCACTGCTTTCTTCAGGACCTAGATGGTTATGGCTACTGTATAGAGAAAAAGGAAAAATATCACCTGTATATTTTTCACGAAATCATTCAATCTTCTCCACTAAATTTGGTGAAAACAAAGAGAAAAAGAAAAAATGTGCACATACAAATGAGAAACAAAAGTAGAATCATAAGTAGGCAAGTATCAGACATTTAACCGCCTGTCAGATGCTTAATGTCATCTGCATCAAGTTTAAATGTATACAAGTTTGATCATAATATCACTGTATACTTGCAACAAAATATTTTTGTCATCTTACCTAATATATGTAGGAGGAATAGCATCACCCCATCTGGCTGCTGCTCAGGTAAGAGGAGCACCGCTCTAGTAAAAACACAGAACATAACACTTCAACTCACACCAAAAAAGCCACGTGTCTAACACAGACTCAATTCACTTTTACTCCTTTTGCTTATGTCCTCTTCACTCAGACAATAGCTATTCAAAGATAACGCTTTCGCCCATTGAGACTGCAAGCGAATGCATATATATTCCATTTCTTCAATTTAGATAATGCCCATATAGTAGATTGTTCTTAGGCAGTCCAAACTCTCGATTTCTCCTTTCAACGCGCCATATTCCTGAGGGTATTGTGTACCAGCTGATAGCCTCTTGCTGCATGACTAGCTAGGGGTTTGTACATCCCTTCAGCAAAGCATGTCGATAAAATTCAATTTGAACAAACGCTTTGTAGTATTGCACGCTTTCTTGTCAGGCATCTTTGTATGTATAGATTTTAAGATGTCCGTTTCATGTGCCTCACATAACAACCGCCTCGCATTTGGTCATGACTGTGCACCAACTCAACTGCTCACTGTGTTGCGGACACTCAGGTATTCAGTGTCTTAAAACCCATAGTTACATAATTAACTCTCGCCACACTAATCTTAATATTAATGAAGACGCGCATCAGGCGCTAGTTGGCAGCATGTCCCGCTTACCTTCCCGTCGGTACACCGAGCGTCCCTCTGGGCAATCTGGGGGGGCGCCGGTGTCCTGCAAGGAAGCCATCTTGAATCAATCATTACGTGACTCTCTAGCGCACGTGACCACTAGGACTACAGAATGACGTAATTTTCATGGAACTTGTAGTTTAAATCCGGCTCTGTAGCGCACATAGCCATTAGTACTACAGATTGACGTCAGTTTCATGAAGCTTGTAGTTTAGGTCTGTCCATGTAGGAGACACGTGATCGGTGCCGATCCTGATCTGCTCCACACCAATTTCAAGTTGTGAGGAAATGGAGCGGACTATTATGCTAGATTAAGTAAACACGTGGAATAAACATAACAGATGGAAAACAGTTATTAGTGGAAGAAGGAAAACCATCTGTGGAATATAGTCAAGTTGCAGTGTATAACTGAGTGCATTGGGCTAGGTTGCTTAAGCAATGACATGTTTACATTACGATGTTGGTATTGGATGAAAAAGGTTCATATTCGACATGCAAACCAGTAGAATAATGGATTCATGGTTTTTAATACCTATGTTAATATGAACCTGCAGATGGTGATAGTAAGTTCTTAATGTCCCCATGGTGAGCTTAATGTGGTATAGACACTCCATGGACATTCACAATGACATCCATGGGATGTCTTCATTCAGGCCCATTTTATCACTGTTTAGACGATAAACCCACTTTTGCTCGCGTTTGAAAAGATAGTTTGACGTGTCTACTACTTGTTCTGGTATGAGTGGTTGTTCCAGAACGGTCCATTGGAAATCATTAGGACCATGGCCCTTTTCTAAACAAGCAGTGAAAATGCAATAGGTCTCGCAATAGAAGAGTTTGACATTTTTCGTTTTGCAAATGGATGAGTGGTGTTGCGTGGATGAGTGGCGTTGCGTGGATGAGTGGCGTGTGTGAGTGGCGTTGCGTGTGTGAGTGGCGTTGCGTGTGTGAGTGGCGTTGCGTGTGTGAGTGGCGTTGCGTGTGTGAGTGGCGTTGCGTGTGTGAGTGGCGTTGCGTGTGTGAGTGGCGTTGCGTGTGTGAGTGGCGTTGCGTGGATGAGTGGGGTTGGAATGCAATAGGCCTCGCATTAGAAAAGTTGTAGTTATTGGTCTTGTAAATGACATAATTTATTTATTTTTTCGTTGTTAAAATTGCTAAATTGATGGCTTTGTCATTTACAATGGCAATAGTTATAACTTTCGCAAATGTGACACCTATAGCATTTGGAATGCAACATGTTTTGTATTTACGTTACTTATATGGCAGCTCTGGTCGTTATGCTACATCCCTAGATAGTTTTATCTTTCGCAAATGTGACACCTATTGTAACACAATATGTGTTGTGAGGGTGAGGGGTTGAGGGTGAGGTGTTGAGGGTGGGTGAGGGGTTGAGGTTGAGGGTGAGTGAGGGTGAGGGTGAGGTGTTGAGGGTGAGTGAGGGTGAGGAGTTGAGGGTGAGTGAGGGTGAGGGTGGGTGAGGGGTTGAGGGTAAGTGAGGGTGAGGGTGAGGCTGAGGGGTTGAGGGAGAGTGAGGGTGAGTGAGAGTGAGGGTAAGTGAGGGTGAGGGTGAGGCTGAGGGGTTGAGGGAGAGTGAGGGTGAGTGAGAGTGAGGGTGAGTGAGAGTGAGGGTGAGTGAGAGTGAGGGTGAGTGAGGGGTTGAGGGTGAAGTGTTGAGGGTGAGTGAGGGTGAAGTGTTGAGGGTGAGTGAGGGTGAGGGGTTGAGGGTGAGTGAGGGTGAGGGGTTGAGGGTGAGTGAGGGTGAGGGTGAGTGAGGGTGAGGGGTTGAGGGTGAGTGAGGGTGAGTGAGGGTGAGGGTGAGTGAGGGTGAGTGAGGGTGAGTGAGGGTGAGTGAGGGTGAGTGAGGGTGAGTGAGGGTGAGTGAGGGAGAGTGAGGGTGAGTGAGGGTGAGTGAGGGTGAGTGAGGGTGAGTGAGGGTGAGTGAGGGTGAGTGAGGGTGAGTGAGGGTGAGTGAGGGTGAGTGAGGGTGAGTGAGGGTGAGTGAGGGTGAGTGAGGGTGAGTGAGGGTGAGTGAGGGTGAGTGAGGGTGAGTGAGGGTGAGTGAGGGTGAGTGAGTGAGGGTGAGTGAGGGTGAGTGAGGGTGAGTGAGGGTGAGTGAGGGTGAGTGAGGGTGAGTGAGGGTGAGTGAGGGTGAGGGGTTGAGGGTGAGGGGTTGAGGGTGAGTGATGGTGAGGGATTGAGGGTGGGTGAGGGGTTGAGGGTGAGGGTGAGGGGTTGAGGGTGAGTGAGGGTGATTGAGGGTGAGGTGTTGAGGGTGAGTGAGGGTGAGGGTGAGTGAGGGTGAGGGTGAGTGAGGGTGAGTGAGGGTGAGTGAGGGTGAGTGAGGGTGAGTGAGGGTGAGTGAGGGTGAGTGAGGGTGAGTGAGGGTGAGTGAGGGTGAGTGAGGGTGAGTGAGGGTGAGTGAGGGTGAGTGAGGGTGAGTGAGGGTGAGTGAGGGTGAGTGAGGGTGAGTGAGAGTGAGGGTGAGGGTGAGTGAGTGAGGGTGAGGGTGAGGGGTTGAGGGTGAGTGAGGGTGACTGAGTGAGTGAGAGTGAGGGTGAGTGAGGGTGAGGGGTTGAGGGTGAGTGAGGGTGACTGAGTGTGAGTGAGGGTGAGTGAGGTGTTGAGGGTGAGGGGTTGAGGGTGAGTGAGGGTGAGGGGTTGAGGGTGAGTGAGGGTGAGGGTGAGTGAGGGTGAGGGTGAGTGAGGGTGAGGGTGAGTGAGGCTGAGGGGTTGAGGGTGAGTGAGGGTGAGTGAGGGGTTGAGGGTGAAGGGTTGAGGGTGAAGGGTTGAGGGTGAGTGAGGGTGAGTGAGGGTGAGTGAGGGTTGAGGGTTGAGGGTGAGTGAGGGTGAGTGAGTGAGGGTGAGTGAGGGTGAGTGAGGGTGAGTGAGGGTGAGTGAGGGTGAGTGAGGGTGAGTGAGGGTGAGTGAGGGTGAGGGTTGAGGGTGAGTGAGGGTGAGGGTGAGTGAGGGTGAGGGTGAGTGAGGGTGAGGGTGATTGAGGGTGAGGGGTTGAGGGTGAGTGAGGGTGAGGGTGAGTGAGGGTGAGGGTGAGTGAGGGGTGAGGGTGATTGAGGGTGAGTGAGGGTGAGGGTGAGGGGTTGAGGGTGAGTGAGGGTGAGTGAGGGTGAGGGGTGAGGGTGAGTGAGGGTGAGGGTGATTGAGGGTGAGGGGTTGAGGGTGAGTGAGGGTGAGGGTGAGTGAGGGTGAGGGTGAGTGAGGGTGAGGGTGGGTGAGGGTGAGTGAGGGGTTGAGGGTGAGTGAGGGTGAGGGTGAGTGAGGGTGAGGGTGAGTGAGGGTGAGTGAGGGAGAGTGAGGGAGAGTGAGGGAGGGTGAGGGTGAGTGAGTGGGTGAGGGGTTGAGGGTAAGTGAGGGTGAGGGTGAGTGAGGATGAGGGTGAGTGAGGATGAGGGGTTGAGGGTGAGTGAGGGTGAGTGAGGGAGAGTGAGGGTGAGTGAGGGTGAGTGAGGGTGAGGGTGAGTGAGGGTGGGGGTTGAGGGTAAGTGAGGGTGAGGGTGAGTGAGGGTGAGGGTGAGTGAGGGTGAGGGTGAGTGAGGGTGAGGGTGAGTGAGGGTGAGGGGTTGAGGGTGAGTGAGGGTGAGGGTGAGGTGAGGGTGGGTGAGGGGAGTGAGGGGTTGAGGGTGAGTGAGGGGTTGAGGGGAGTGTGAGTGAGGGTGAGTGTGAGTGAGGGTGAGTGAGGGTGAGTGAGGGTGAGTGGGGTGAGGGGGGTGGTGGTGAGGGTGGGTGGTGGGTGGGTGGGTGAGGGTGAGGGTGGTGAGGGTGAGGGGAGGGGTTGAGGGTGAGGGGTTGAGGGTGAGTGAGGGTGAGTGAGGCTGGGGGGTGGGGTGGGTGAGGGTGAGTGAGGGTGTGAGGGTGAGTGAGGGTGAGTGAGGGTGAGTGAGGGTGAGTGAGGGTGAGTGAGGGTGAGTGAGGGTGAGTGAGGGTGAGTGAGGGTGAGTGAGGGAGAGTGAGGGAGAGTGAGGGTGAGTGAGGGTGAGTGAGGGTGAGTGAGGGTGAGTGAGGGTGAGTGAGGGTGAGTGAGGGTGAGTGAGGGTGAGTGAGGGTGAGGGGGTGAGTGAGGGTGAGGGGGTGAGTGAGGGTGAGGGGTTGAGGGTGAGGGGTTGAGGGTGAGGGGTTGAGGGTGAGGGGTTGAGGGTGAGGGTGAGTGAGGGTGAGGGGTTGAGGGAGGGTGAGGGTGAGGGGTTGAGGGTGAGTGAGGGTGAGGTGTTGAGGGTGAGTGAGGGTGAGGGGTTGAGGGTGAGTGAGGGTGAGTGAGAGTAAGTGTGATTGAGGGTGAGGGATTGAGTGTGAGTGAGGGTGAGGGGTTGAGGGTGAGTGAGGGTGAGTGAGAGTGAGTGCCTTGTGTTATTTTGTATGTAATGTAAATGTGTGTGTTTTGTAATATGTGTTGTGTTATGTGTGTGTTTTGTGTCTGTTGACTCCCGTATGTAAGTGAATAATTGTAAAATGGAGGACGCAATGCGTGTCCTTGACGCTACCTACGTTAGCGTTCTAGTTTTTTTTTGTATTGTTAAATATTGTTTTTGATTGACGTTTATTTTTAGCCAATCGGAGCGCTACGTTTTTGACGTAGCGTTCCGATTTGCTTACGTCAACGGTGGAAATGCCCAGAAGATCGAGAAACTTCGGGCGCGGAAGGCGTGTGCTTGTTGGTGTGGTGTTGCTGCGTCGTTTGACAGGTAAGATATTATTTGTAAGTGTTTTGTTATCTAATTAAATGTAGTATCCATAGTATGTACAAAGTAATTAATTATTAGGAGTGTGTTTATATAAATATAGAACTTTTTTGTTAGCGATTGTAATTATTGTCATTTATTTATGTAAATTAAATTTAATTAAGTGTTTTTCTTGTTGATATATAATGTATATGTTAGCGACAACTCTAATTTAATTATTTTGTAGCTGCTGTTCGTTATTTTACGTACATGAAATGATTTTAGCACCTTGAAGGGCTATTTCGTTTCGAGTATATTTATGTATAAATAAGATGTACTGTTATTTAATGTGTATAATTTAAACTTTTTACAAACTGCTATTTTGTAATTGTATGTAATAATGTTCGTGATATTTTTAATTTAGGGTATGTAAATATTGTGTTCTAGTTGCGTAAAAGTCAATTTTAATCCTTACTGATGGGATGTTTTCCTGAAAGTTTTAGTGAGAAGCCAGTTATAAATGTTCTGGTCCTTGTTAAGTAAGCTTTGTTCCGTGTACCTTTGCATGTTTATGGTCACTGTCTATAACCAGATGTACTAACAATGTGGAAGTTCATCCATCTTGTGACTGATGATTTTTTGAACGTGTATTTGTTATATTCATTTGTCTTTGTATTAGACCGTTTATTATTGGACTTAAGTTGTTGCTTGTAGACATCTTCTTTCCCTTATTGTTTCGCATACCTTAATGAATTTTTTACATTCCTTTGCTTACTTAGAGTGGAATACTTTATTGTATTTTTTGCAGAATTGCAATTAGGCTGTGAAGGCTCGTGCTTTTGTGATTACGCACTTTGTTTGTGTTTTTGAATTACTCCGGCATGGTTTAATGGTTTATTTTCCGTTACTTTAGTAAGTGCTTTATGTTGTGAATTGGTGTCCTTTTGATGGCTTTGTCACTTTTAACGTGTTTGTATTTGCTGTGTATTCAGATGTTTCCCTATTTTTTGTGCATTTATGTTATATGTTAAAAAATGGTTTTATTTTACAATCTCTTTCAGCATTTTTGTATACTAATTGATGCACTGTCCTTGCGTTGCATTGTTTTAAGTTTTGAATAGCTCCAAGTGTGTTATCCGATTTTTATTTATTAAAATAAATGTTGCCTAACGCTATTTATGTGTGTAGTTGGAGGGTGGAGTTATATTTGGAGGGTAGAGTTGTAGGGTGGTATTGTAGTTATAGGGTGTAGTTTGAAGGTGGACTTGGAAGGTGTGAGCGTTAGTGGATGTGATGGTCCGGGGGTGTGAGGGTGTGTGATGGTGTGTGAGGGTGATTGAGTGTGACCGTTTTAGTATGAGTGAGGGTGTGAGTGTGTGTGAGGATGAGGGGGTGAGGGTAAGGGGATGTGAGAGTGTGTCATGATAGGTGTTGGTGAGTGAGGCTGAGAGTGATTGTTGTGAGGGTGTGAAGGTGAGTGAGGGTGTGCGAGTTTGAATGTTGAGGGTGAGTGTTTCTGAGGGTTGAGGGTGTGTGAGGGTGTGTGAGGGGGTGTGAAGGTGAGGTGGTGATGTTGAGTGATGGTGTGTGAGGGTGAGTGAGGGTCTGTGAGTGAGATGGAGTTGAGGTTGAGGGTGTGTTGGTGAGTGAGTGATGGTGTGTGATGGTCTGAGTGTGATTGAGGGTGTGAGGGTGTTAGGTAGGGTGATGAGTGAGGGTGTGTGAGGCTGAGGGGTGAGGGTGTCATTGGGTGTGAGTGTGAGTTGTTGTGATGATGCTTTTGAAATGTTTGCACTGTCTGTCAGGGGGCTTCAGCTGTCCTCTGCGGGCGCCATTAGAGGAATAAAAAGTGGCATAGATTTTGGTAAGTTATGCTGTACAGGTACATATCATAATAAGATAATTAAAATCCTGATACGCAGGAGAAATAGATTACCATGTTAAAGGTGTGTAAGATTATGGGCCCAGGTGAGTATGGTGCTTAGAAATATCCTAAACTGGTAATCTCGCGCCATCAGAGTCGAGGTAGTTTTAGGGACAGTGGGTGGCGGTGGAGGGGGGGGTTCAAGATAGTGTATATAAAAATGGGCAGGATTTTAGGTCTCAGGACAGGGGAGGGAAATGTGTAATCGGGATAGTTGTTAAAAGAAAGAGCGAAGGAATATGTAAGCTGAGAGATGTGGCATAACAGAAGGATTGGTAGTGCGGGCACTGCTGCTTAGGGTTTCTGCGAGATTTGTAAGTAAATGGAGAGGGGGAGAGAGTTGGAAGAGAGCGTGAAAGAGGCAGAAAGGTGGAGAGTAAAAGAAAGAGCGAAGGAATATGTAAGCTGAGAGATGGGCATAACAGAAGGATTGGTAGTGCGGGCACTGCTGCTTGGGGTATCTGCGAGATTTGTGTAAGTAAATGGAGAGGGGGGAGAGAGTTGGAAGAGAGAGTGAAAGAGGCAGAAACGTGGAGAGTAAAAGAAAGAGCGAAGGAATCTGTAAGCTAAGAGATGTGGCATAACAGAAGGATTGGTAGTGCGGGCACTGCTGCTTGGGGTATCTGCGAGATTTGTGTAAGTAAATGGAGAGGGGGGAGAGAGTTGGAAGAGAGAGTGAAAGAGGCAGAAACGTGGAGAGTAAAAGAAAGAGCGAAGGAATATGTAAGCTGAGAGATGTGGCATAACAGAAGGATTGGTAGTGCGGGCACTGCTGCTTGGGGTATCTGCGCGATTTGTGTAAGTAAATGGAGAGGGGGGAGAGAGTTGGAAGAGAGAGTGAAAGAGGCAGAAACGTGGAGAGTAAAAGAAAGAGCGAAGGAATATGTAAGCTGAGAGATGTGGCATAACAGAAGGATTGGTAGTGCGGGCACTGCTGCTTGGGGTATCTGCGCGATTTGTGTAAGTAAATGGAGAGGGAGGAGAGAGTTGGAAGAGAGTGAAAGAGGCAGAAACGTGGAGAGTAAAAGAAAGAGCGAAGGAATATGTAAACTGAGAGATGTGGCATAACAGAAGGATTGGTAGTGCGGGCACTGCTGCTTGGGGTATCTGCGAGATTTGTGTAAGTAAATGGAGAGGGGGGAGAGAGTTGGAAGAGAGAGTGAAAGAGGCAGAAACGTGGAGAGTAAAAGAAAGAGCGAAGGAATCTGTAAGCTGAGAGATGTGGCATAACAGAAGGATTGGTAGTGCGGGCACTGCTGCTTGGGGTATCTGCGCGATTTGTGTAAGTAAATGGAGAGGGGGAGAGAGTTGGAAGAGAGAGTGAAAGAGGCAGAAACGTGGAGAGTAAAAGAAAGAGCGAAGGAATATGTAAGCTGAGAGATGTGGCATAACAGAAGGATTGGTAGTGCGGGCACTGCTGCTTGGGGTATCTGCGCGATTTGTGTAAGTAAATGGAGAGGGGGGAGAGAGTTGGAAGAGAGAGTGAAAGAGGCAGAAATGTGGAGAGGAAAAGAAAGTGCGAATCTGTAAGCTGAGAGATGTGGCATAACAGAAGGATTGGTAGTGCGGGCACTGCTGCTTGGGGTATCTGCGCGATTTGTGTAAGTAAATGGAGAGAGGCAATAGGCTCGCAAAAGACCCCTGACATTGAGGCTTGCTATTTGAACTTCCAATAAAGTCAGTCATGGGAGTTAAATGGATAAGCAAGCGGGACTTCTGAGAATAAAACTGGCAACACTCGAACCCATTGAAGGGAGTCTGATCGAACTAGTAGGCAAAGATCTTTCAGACAGACTGTATAGAGTGAAGGAATAAAGATTCAGTTAACATAGTTCAAAAGAAATAGCACACAACAAGAAAAATGTCTAACTATTCTATTGCGAGACCTATCGCATTTCCATTTGTGTAAGTAAATGGAGAGGGAAATTGTAAAACAGACGGAGGGCATTGCTGTGGGGAGGGGGTGTAGGAGAAATGCACAAGGCGGGCAGGGGAGGGGGCGGAGCGGGGAGAGCGGCATGTGGATTGTAAAACAGACGGAGGGCATTGCTGTGGGGAGGGGGTGTAGGAGAAATGCACAAGGCGGGCAGGGGAGGGGGCGGAGCGGGGAGAGCGGCATGTGGGTGTGAAGAAGCCGGGGCCTTTGAAGTGAAGCTAAGCTTCACTTCAAAAGGTGTCGGAGGAATGCGGGTGAGGGAACAGATGGCGATTGCGGCTGTGCACGCGCTTTTAAGCTCAATGCACATGCGCATTGAGCTTAAAAGTCACGGGCACTGCAAGGAATCGCCACGATTCCTTGCTTCTTAGTTAAAGGTTGTTTAAGCCGCAATAGGCTCGCAAGCTCGATGCGCATCGACAGGCGAGACCTAAAAATGTGCAGTGAGTCTTGTGGCTTGTCTACGACAGCGGATGGTACTTTTGTGTTCTGATATTCTGACTTTGATGCGTCTCGTCGTCATCCCAACGTAGCGCAATTTGCAGGGGCAAGTGATTAAGTAGATCAAATTTTCACTATTACAATTTGTAAACCTACGCTGCTCCCATGCTCTGCTAGTACCGATGTCAATACTGGTTGATTTGCACGTCTGGGGGCAAGCAGCACAAGTGCCGCAAGGGCGATGGCCCGTTACAGCTGGCGAATCCCAGAGTGTCCCTATTTGTCGTGGTGGTTTGGTCTTGGGTCTAGTATGAACTAGCTTATCTTTGAGGTTTGGTCCTCTTTTGAATGCAAAGAGGGGTCGTGCTATTTGGTCTCCACCTGTGTTCAAAATAGACCAGTGTTTATGAACAATTTTCTGAAGTTCATTGGATTTAGTATTAAAGTTATTGACAAAAGTCAAACGTTCCATTTTGTCTTTGGCTTGTCGAGGCTCAAGTAATCCTTCGCCATTGTTATTGGATGCACGTTTCTTTGATTGGCGAACAACCTTCTTCGGATAGCCTCTCTCTAGTAGTTGTTCCTCTAGTTCAGAAGCATGTTTTGCATAGCTAAGTCGATCGGAGCAATTTCGTTGGACTCTCAAAAATTGTCCAAACGGCAAGTTATTCCTCATTGCTCGAGGGTGACAGCTCTCATAACTGAGAAGGGAATTCCGGGCCATTGGTTTTTTATATAGTTCTGAATGGAGCCCGTCTGGTTTCACAGTGATCAACAAATCTAAGAAGGGTAATTCGACTTTATTAGACTTTATTACTAGAACTACTGGGCTAGCCCAAGGGCTATCTGAGGGCTCAATGACTCCCAGCTCCAACATTTTCTGCACTTCAGTTTTGATGCAGTCTCTAACATGATCAGGCTGCCTGTAGATTTTACTCTTGACAGGCAGACTGTCTCCAGTGTCAACATCATGGGTACACCAATCAGTTTGGCTGGGTGTCAGAGAGAACATATGTCTGAAGGATTGCAGAACTTGCCTGCAATCCTGTTGCTGATGCTCAGTGAGGCTGCCACAAAAGACAACACCATCAACTGATCCATCATCAGGATTCTGAGTGAGCAGGTCTGGGAGAGGGTCACTCTCTTCCTCCTGTCCCTCATCTGTGGCCATGAGCAAGCTCATGTCCTTCCTGTCAACATATGCTTTGAGCCTGTTAACATGGAGCACTCTGAGAGGGCTCCTGGGAGTTCCAAGGTCCACCAAGTAGGTAACCTCTCCCTTTTGCTCAATGATGGTGTGGGGCCCAGACCATTTGTCTTTCAGAGCTGCTGGGGCCACTGGCTCCAGCACCCACACCTTCTGTCCTGGCTGGTACACAGTCAGAACAGCCTTTTGGTCATGCCAAGCTTTTTGAAGTTCTTGGCTGGCCTCAAGGTTTTTGGATGCCTTTTCCATATACTCAGCCATCCTGGAGCGGAGACCAAGTACATAGTCCACTATGTTGGTTGCAGGCTTTTTGAGAGGTCTCTCCCATCCTTCCTTCACCAAACACAGGGGTCCTCTTACAGGATGTCCATACAGAAGCTCAAAAGGGCTGTAGCCAACCCCCTTCTGTGGGACCTCTCTGTAAGCAAACAAGAGGCAGGGGATCAGGACATCCCATCTTCTCCTAAGAGGTTCAGGTAGTCCATGAATCATCCCTTTGAGGGTCCTGTTGAATCTCTCAACAAGCCCATTGCATTGTGGATGATAGGGTGTGGTGAACTTGTAGTTCACACCACACTCTTTCCACATTGCAGTCAGATATCCTGACATGAAGTTTGTACCTCTGTCAGAGACAACCTCCTTTGGAAAACCCATCTGGAGAACACTCCAACTAGGGCTCTTGCCACCACAGGAGCTGTGGTGGTCCTCAGGGGAATAGCTTCAGGATACCTGGTGGCATGGTCCACCACCACCAGTATAAACTTGTGCCCTGATGCTGTCTGGGGTTCCATTGGACCAACAATGTCAATCCCCACTCTTTCAAAGGGAACCCCCACCACAGGTAGTGGTATGAGGGGGGCCTTTGTTGTGCCACCTGACTTACCACTGGCTTGGCAAGTGACACAGGAGCGACAAAACTCCTTGGTATTCTCATTCATATGGGGCCAGTGAAAGTGTGAGACAAGCCTGTCCCAAGTCTTTGTCTGACCTAAATGACCTGCAAGGGGAATTTCATGGGCCAAGGTGAGAAGGAAACCTCTCAGAGACAAGGGGATGACCAGCCTCCTGGTTGCACCAGGCTTGGGGTCTCTTGACTCAGAGTACAGGAGTCCATCTTCCCAGTATACCCTGTGGGCACCTGTGGCATTCCCTGCAGCCTCAGCAGCAGCCTGCTGTCTGAGGGGTTCAAGGGAAGGGCAGCTCAACTGTTCCTTCCCCAGGTCTGCTCTGGAGGGTCCCCCTGAGCCCAGAAACTCAACTTGATCAAGTTCAAGCTCTTTAGGCTCAGTTTCCCTCAGCTCTTCCAGATCAGCCTCCTCAGAGACTTGATCCTCAACCTGGGGCAAGGGGGAAGGCAAAGCCTTACCCTTACTGCTCTTCTTCTTGGAAGGTGTCTGGTCCATAATTTCAGGATCCAGCACCTGTTCAGTGGGGCATCTTCTGGCCTGTGACCTAGTCACAGCAAGCACATGTGCTGGCAAGCCTAACATCTCCATGTGAGTCCTCTGCTCCACTTCTGACCATTGTGATGACTCCAAATCATTGCCCAACAAACAATCAACTGGGAGGTCTGAACTGACTACAACTTTCTTTTGTCCCTTCACTCCACCCCAGGAGAAAGCCACAATTGCCACACTATGACTAGTAGTGACATTGCTGGCATTGGTCACCAGGAAATCAGTACCTGGCATGATCTGTCCAGGGTCCACAAAGTTAGGTGTCACCATGGTGACACTGGCACAAGTGTCCCTATAGGCCTGAGCCATTTTGCCATTAATCAAAGGTGTCTGCCTGTATTTGCCCAAAGTATTGGGACTTATCTCAGGGGACATATCCACATCCCCTGTACAGACAAGGACAGCCTGAGTGAGTGTGCCAACTAAGTTGTCAGACCCCTCAGTACCCAAGGTTAACCCAACTAATGCCTTGGGAGGTACACTACCACTACTGACTGTACTAGGGGGTGCAGTTGCCTTAGGGGCTGTAGTGGCAGGAGTTTGTCCTCCTCTTTTGGTGCACTCACTAAACCAGTGAGATTTACTTTTGCAGTACTGGCACCACCTTTTTGACTGGCCTTCTTGAGTCTTCTTCTTCTGGGAAGCCTGACCCCCACCCTCTTTGGTTTGTTGGGGACCTGGTGAAGACTTCTGGTCATTTTGTTCATTCTTAACATTACCCTTCTGGTCTGCTTTCTTCTGACCACCCTGGTTCTGGTTCTGGTTCTGCTTGATCCTTGTCCTGACCCATTTGTCTGCCTTCTTTCCCAATTCTTGGGGAGAGGTCAGATCTGAATCAACAAGGTGCTGGTGCAGCAACTGGTTCTGACAATTGTTTAAAATTTGTTCTCTCATCATTAGATTATACAATCCTGTGTAATCTGTAACCTTGCTACCCAGCAACCAGCCCTCCAAAGCCTTAGTGGCACAATCCACAAAGTCAGACCAGTCCTGAGACTGAGTTTTCTGGGTGTCTCTGAACAGCAACCTGTACTGCTCAGTGGTTAAACCAAACCCATCAACCAGTGTATTCTTCAGGACCTGGTAATTGTTAGCATCCTCCACTCTTGTAGTGAGGAGCTTATCTCTACCTTTACCATCAAAGGAGAGCCACAGTATAGCTGCCCACTGACTCTGGGGAATGCCCTGCACAGTGCAGGCCCTCTCCAGAGCAGCCATCCATTTCTGGATATCATCCCCTTGCTTAAAGGGGGGCACTATTTTAGTCAGGTGTTTAGTATCTAAACCCTTCTCTCTATCTCTTGGGAGATTGCTGCCACCAGTGGGAGCTAGCCCACTCATCTGCTGCTCTCTAGCAAAGGCAAGCTTCTCTTTGGCCAGGGCAAGTTCTTCCCTTTCAATCCTCAGTTCAGCTTGTCTCATCCTAGCCTCATGCTCCCTTCTCTGAGGGGAAGTGAATCTCCTCTGTGGAGGATTCCTTCTCCCCTGAGAAGAGGCATTAGAGTGCAGAGATCTATTGGAGTCCCTAGAAAGAGATCTATCTCTCCTAACTCCAAGGTTAGGCCCACTTCGGGTTAGTACTGGGGGTCCCCCAGATCCTAGCCCAAGTAAGTCTAAGTTGGCCCTGGTTAGCCTTCTGACTACCTCAAGACCTTTGTCTACCTCATCCCCAGAGAGTCCCTCCTGATCCTCCTCCTCCTCAACTGCAGTAGCAGTGTTGGGGAGGTCTGGATCCCCAGAGGTTCCTTCTAAGGCTGGCATGTTCTCATGTAACTGAGAAAGCTTTCTGGCATCATATGTCTCTAAGAGACCTATCAGAAAGGGAATGGTGGGGTTAGACCCCTGCTTCAGTTTCCTGGAGACACAGATCTGTCTCATCTCCTGAAAACTGAGAGCTGCATATCTTGAAGTGACCTGTGGAGGGTCAACACTGACCAGGGGAGTCTCAGTAGATTCTCCCTGGGTAGACATGCTTTTCTAGTGAGGTGTAAGTGGTGCACTTACCTACACTATATGTTTGCCTACTGATCCCTTGCTAGAGTTGTAGTTTAGGGTGTGCTAGGCCCTAGGAGCTACAACAGCTGGTTCAGTAGAACTCAGAGTATTCTAAGCTACGTTATATGTACCTTTAGTACTTATGTGATCTTTCACAAGATATTCTTAGGATATGTGTGGTAAAACAACAGCAAGCTCAAATCCCAACCGCTGCTCACCAATGTGAGAAGTTGGCCTGATGTGCAGTGCTCACTATTCGAGTGATCACTATATATCAGTCCAAACAACCCTTATTGATGATTGGTTGTAAGTCAACCTTATAGACCAGCTATCCTAGTAGCATGGATACGAGCAGTCTAAGGCTAAGACTCTAGAGGGCGTGTTAAGCCAGCTGTTTTACCATCACATTACCCCTTGAACACCCAGTGAAAGGACACCACACAAGTGTTATGAAAATAAACAGTGTATTTATTAGAATCACAACAACCCTGTACTCTTTATGAGGACAGGGTGCTAGGCACACAACAAAACTCTTACGAAAATACTTAAGTTAGCACGTTATACACAAATGCCCGAGGGGCACGAAAAACCATATACTCTAAAAGTGGAATGCGAATTACTAGCAGGTAAGTAACAGTACTAATAGGCTTTGGAATCGCTAGGACTTGACTAGGGAATCGTTAGATTACTACTAGGAGGCCCAGGGGACTCGGGTGCAGAGTGTGCACTCTCACGCGGGATGCGGGACAAAGTCTATGGTAGCTAGAATTCACAAAGTTAGTGTTCACGGGCGAACCCGACCTGGTAGGGAGAAAATGACAGTGGATCCTGACCCTTGGATAGTGAGGCTATGCTGGGACACCGAAGTGCCGAAGTTACCTAGCCCAGGGGCTGCAGCTGCATAGGTCTGCAAAGACGTCGGGAATCCTCGTGCCGGACCAGGAGCCTGGAAGGAAGAAGTTGCTGGCAGGCGACCAGTGAAGAAAAGTTCGATGGATCCAAGCCTGGATCAAGGAAGAAGGAAACCTGAAAGCAGAGGGGACCAAGTTCTTGAATCACTAGCCAGTGATTAAGTGGGCACCAGGATGGCACCGGGCGAAGTCACCGCAGTCAGGTGAGTGGGCGCCGCTGGGCTCTGCAGTCTCTCGGACCAGGAGGCGTTGTCGGCGACCAGGATGGAGGTGTGAGCTGTCCCACGAAGGTTCTTGCTGTCGACGTCGCTGGACCCAGGATTGGGCAACAAGTCTTGGCAAATGCAAGGCCCACGCGGTGGACCTAAAATGGCGTCTCAGCTGGACCAGGAGGGTCCAGGGTACTTCTCCGATGGAGGGAAGCAAGGGCCAGTCTGGAGCAACCAGACCAGCAGCAGTGTTGTCGTCGGGCGTCGTTCGGAAGGCCACAAGCCAGCGGGCTAGTAGCCAAACAACGCGGTGAGCAGCAAAAAGCAGAAGGGCCCCACGCCGATCGTGGAGATGCTGGGGGGCTGCTCTTCGGTGCTGGAGCTGCTCAGGGTGGGGGCTTCTCGGACCCCAAAGCACTCACCAGGAAAGTACTCGGTGGGCTTGCTGTGCAGAAGTCGTGCAGTCTTGGCGATGGCCGGTCCCTCGAGGTCTCGTCGCACCCACGGTTCTCAGCTGTGCTGTAGAGGTGGGTAGAGGTCAGAGGTGCCAGGGAAGCCGGGTCTCGTCGAGCTGGGCAGTCGGATTCCGGAGGAAGGACGTGCAGCAGACCGCAGTGTTCTGAGATGGTGCCTGCGGATGCAGGGTGACTACTCCTTAGCCACAAGGGAGAAATCTTAGGAAGAAGTCTTGAGTTCCTTTCGTAGAAAGTAGTTTCAGGATTCAAAGATGATCTGATTTGGAAGGGGGCGAGTCTCTACCTTTATCTGGGAAAAGGGGGCTGGCACGCGACTAGGTCCTGCCCTATGGGTGGGACCAGGAGGGGGGTGGTTACACCCACTTCCTTGGCGGGCTTTCCCCAGGCCAGGGGCTGGAGTGCCCCTGGAACTGGTTTCAGCCGGCCTATGCACAGTGAGCACCGGGGTGCCACTTGCAGTCACCTTCCTCTAAAGCCCTGCCTACCTACAATACACAAAACCCTGTCTGGGACGGTGCTGGCACCGCCCCTGGCAGGAAACCCTTTGTCCTTATCTCCTGCTCTGGGAGGACTCCCAGCAGCAGGAGGGCAGACTTGTGTCTCGGTGGCAGCATCCATTTTGTGGATGCTAAGGCTCTGTCTGACTTTTAACCGGGTTATAGGTTACATGCATGTCGTGTCCCTCTAGAAGGGTGGAATGCTAACCCCGTCGCCAGAATTGGCGAGGGGTTAGTATTCCAATTCGTATGACACCTTACTCGACATGTTTTGATAAAGCGATACCAGAGTTGGCATTTAACCGCGAGGATTATAATGCACTTAAGAGTATATGGTATGCGATATCATGGAAACGGCTAAGGGATGGATCCCGAATGCCGCAGACAGGCTCAGCTCATGCCAGAGCACCATCTCACACGATTCCAAGCACTCTGCCTTCAGGATTGTTAAGGCCTGCCATAGGAGTGACTGATAGGAGATCTGTGTGTCCATTTTAGGGTTAGATATAGGTATACTATACCTAAAGCAAAGGGTGAGTACACCACCTTGCCCCAGCTGTCGTGCAGCCAGTTGTGTCAGTTTTAGTTAGTCAATCCAGGGGTGGCATAATACATGCTTCAGCCCCTGGGAGACTTCTGGGTGCACCTCAGCCCTGGGTACAGGGACTTGGAGAGGGCCCAGTGCCAATTCAGTACCTGAGTACAATTTGGATAGAGAGAACAGCTAGGCTGTGGGTCTGATTAGCAGGCCCACAGCCAGGGAAAGTCGTAAACCAGTGCAGCAAAAAGCAAAAATCTGGGTGATCATAGGATTGCAGACCCTACTCTCCTACAAATACCAACATCGTAATGTAAACATGTCATTGCTTAAGCAACCTAGCCCAATGCACTCAGTTATACACTGCAACTTGACTATATTCTACAGATGGTTTTCCTTCTTCCACTAATAACTGTTTTCCATCTGTTATGTTTATTCCACGTGTTTACTTAATCTAGCGTAATAGTCCGCTCCATTTCCTCACAACTTGAAATTGGTGTGGAGCAGATCAGGATCGGCACCGATCACGTGTCTCCTACATGGACAGACCTAAACTACAAGCTTCATGAAACGGACGTCAATCTGTAGTACTAATGGCTATGTGCGCTACAGAGCCGGATTTAAACTACAAGTTCCATGAAAATGACGTCATTCTGTAGTCCTAGTGGTCACGTGCGCTAGAGAGTCACGTAATGATTGATTCAAGATGGCTTCCTTGCAGGACACCGGCGCCCCCCCAGATTGCCCAGAGGGACGCTCGGTGTACCGACGGGAAGGTAAGCGGGACATGCTGCCAACTAGCGCCTGATGCGCGTCTTCATTAATATTAAGATTAGTGTGGCGAGAGTTAATTATGTAACTATGGGTTTTAAGACACTGAATACCTGAGTGTCCGCAACACAGTGAGCAGTTGAGTTGGTGCACAGTCATGACGAAATGTGAGGCGGTTGTTATGTGAGGCACATGAAACTGACATCTTAAAATCTATACATACAAAGATGCCTGACAAGAAAGCGCGCAATACTACAAAGCGTTTGTTCAAATTGAATTTTATCGACATGCTTTGCTGAAGGGATGTACAAACCCCTAGCTAGTCATGCAGCAAGAGGTTATCAGCTGGTACACAATACCCTCGGGAATATGGCGCGTTGAAAGGAGAAATCGAGAGTTTGGACTGCCTAAGAACAATCTACTATATGGGCATTATCTAAATTGAAGAAATGGAATATATATCCATTCGCTTGCAGTCTCAATGGGCGAAAGCGTTATCTTTGAATAGCTATTGTCTGAGTGAAGAGGACATATGCAAAAGGAGTAAAAGTGAATTGAGTCTGTGTTAGACACGTGGCTTTTTTGGTGTGAGTTGAAGTGTTATGTTCTGTGTTTTTACTAGAGCGGTGCTCCTCTTACCTGAGCAGCAGCCAGGTGGGGTGATGCTATTCCTCCTACATATATTAGGTAAGATGACAAAAATATTTTGTTGCAAGTATACAGTGATATTATGATCAAACTTGTATACATTTAAACTTGATGCAGATGACATTAAGCATCTGACAGGCGGTTAAATGTCTGATACTTGCCTACTTATGATTCTACTTTTGTTTCTCATTTGTATGTGCACATTTTTTCTTTTTCTCTTTGTTTTCACCAAATTTAGTGGAGAAGATTGAATGATTTCGTGAAAAATATACAGGTGATATTTTTCCTTTTTCTCTATACAGTAGCCATAACCATCTAGGTCCTGAAGAAAGCAGTGACATATTTAGCGTCACATCTGCTGAAACATGTTGACCCTACTAAATATCAGATATTATGTCAAATCTGATTGTTTTCTCATATTTTAACATTAGGAGTTTTGAGGGAATTGAATAAAATATGGTTGTCTCCACTCATTAACTACCTAATTTTAACATTACACTATTTTTCACATTTATTTTGGCACTGTAATCCAGTAACCTGCAAAAAATCTAAACATCCCCGTAACTTCCTTCGAAGTTGATCTATCATTACTACACTGATAGACATACTGCACTTTCTCCTGGGTAAGGAGAGCCCAGATGATGCAGGGCGGAATCAGGCGGGAACTGATGGGCACTTTTCTCCAATGATAGAGAGTGGAGTGCGGCATGACACATAGTCACATCACATAACATTTATTTAGATGGTTCAAAAGTAGATTTGTAGTTTTTCTCTGGACCCACACACACTCTTTTCAGTTGAATAATTAAACAAAGTCACCATTGTAAGTGGATATGTTTATATATCAACAAAAAGTCCTGTGATCAATGACTTGCTGTGTGTCAGGTAAGACATATTAGGCATAGAAAAGCCAACAAATAAAAAGTGTATGAACAACTATCTAACCTAATCTACCCACACCTGCAGCATATCTCCCTCCCATGCTAGGAAAAGGAGTCAGGTGATAGCGACAAAAGGAGTTATGTCACAGGGAGCACATCATGGCAGGAACAGAGACCAACCGAGGAGCCCTCGTAATAAGTCAGCGGAGCCTCAAGTACAAGGCCAAGTAACATGTTTAGTTCTTGAGGGAATTACTGATCTACTGTAAACTAATTTCTCTGAACCTTTGAACTGCTCCAGGTCAAACTAAATCTTCAAAAATTAATACAAGACACACTTGAACTTGTATATAATACTTAGCCACCTTAGGTTGTGCATTTTACTTAATGTTAAAACAGTGCACCAGGTTGTGGTATCAAAGTATTGACTAGATGCCTATTAGATAAATAGGCATTATAAATAACTTATAATTATTCAGTTAGTAAATGTTATCTTTGCCTCTAACGAACAATGCCTCAGCAGCTATCTCGGAAGTATACCATATTTGTTCCTTAATTAATGGCTGTGAACGGTGCGATTCAAGGGGGAGTTTCAGGATCCTGGTCAGCTAAATGTAACACTAGCAAGTTCCATGTACATTTTATAAAACATAATAATTTAACGTCATATACCCATCTTTCTTGTACACACCCTTATCATTCTGCTACTTCCACCATAAAGAGAGGGAGCAATTCTTACCCAACAAATCCCAGAAGTGCTTCTGATCAAATTCATCACGGCTCTCCCTAGATTCTCCTTCTGTAGGAAAAGAACAAATGTTAACAATGACTTGGACATCACATACAAAACTCTAAATAATAACATGCCAGACAGACGGGGGACGACGACTGTGTGAAAGAGGCAGGGCCCTTGGAGGACATAGATTGGGAGGTGGTACGGATGCACCCCAGAGAGATAGCTATCAAGGCAAGGTTACACCTTGTACAATATAAGGAGCTACACAGACTTTAGTATGATAAAGACAAACTACACAAAATGGGATGGTCAGAGACACCATACTGTCCCATCTGTAAAACTGTCAAAGGTGATTTTTTCCACACAATATGGGCATGTCCTGAGATACAGGCATATTGGGAGACCATAATCAAGACACTAGGGACAATACTGGGAATGACACTGCCGGTCAACCCTAGATTCGTCATATTGAGAATCCCAAGTAAGGTAGACCTTTCGAGGGCCCAACTAATCTTCGCCTCCCTAGGACTGTTGGTGGCCAAGAGAGATGTGGCCAGGCGATGGGAAGTGACAGAGAATCCCACATTCCAGGATTGGACAAGAGGGATGGACCTTTATATGGCCGCGGAGCACACCACATACCTAAGTAGGGGATGCCTCAGAAAATTCTGCAAAATTATGGGGTCCATGGAGACAACATTTTGGGCCTGACCTATGGGATGACACACAACAACCCATGTCGCAAGCAGCACTGAGGTCCCCTGCGGTTAGTAACGAAGAACAGCCAAGTAGAGAGTGTGCCCAGTCATTCTTTACTCTGGGGCCGAAAGGGGAGAGTAGTTTTTACAAAAGAGCAACGGTACTGAAATAAAATACCATAAAGTAATGGGAAAGGTGGGGCTTCTGTAGAAGAATGCAGGGTGTTAATGCAACCAACGATTGTAGTACTGTTAGATGAATGTATTAAGTATCTGACTATAAAAAAAGATTTCTAAAAATAAAGAAAACAATGACAGACATTTCTAATATATATATTTCACAGCTCTGAAATTAAATGCAGTGCAGGAAAAGAGGAAGATGACTAAGTGAAATTAGTATGATCAGGTTCAGAATATGCAGTCAGTCAAGGTTTTGATGTGAGGAGGCGAAGTAGTAGGCTATGTGAAAGGGGACAACTGTTTCTTTGGGATTCAGTATATGGAGTAAACTAAATCTACTGAAGAAGGAGTCATTTAATGATAATCTTTGGGTGGCATACGGTCCAAAATGTGACTCTTTCAGAGGAACAGCAGGTGGACGTTAACCAACATCCCTTCTAGGCGGAACGGGGGACAGCTGTCTAAAGTTTCAGATAGTGAGGGAAGCAAAATGCTTGCGTTATGAGTGGGGCTACAGTGTATACCTACAAGGTGAGTAAACATTTTGCAAGCATAGACTGATTAGTGTTTAAGGAACAGCCCTTCAAGCACATCTTTCCCTTGCTTCAAGACATCCCTTGCTACCCAAATCCTTTTAGAGGATCAAACAAGATTTGATAGGTATATTCTGGTCCTCTGGGCTTCCAAGATGCACTTCTTCCTCGCTTCTGCTATCCACTTCAGGAAACATGGTTCATAAGGATGGTAGATCTGACCTGTCTGTAGCCACTTTGCCTGTTGTACGCAGTTCCACTTTAGGTCTCGCCTACAGCATTGCTTTAGCAATGCTTGTTTTGGCGAGATTATAGTAAGGCTTTCAAAAGTCTACCCAAACTGCGGATCGGGTACAGTTCATGTGAGCCAGGTGCGTGCACATCGCACACCATTTGTCTGAGCCTCGCATCAGACTTCAAAGGAAGCCGCTCCGCCGCCCCGCGCCACGCAATGCCGCTCCCACGCCCCCGCCACGCAATGCCGAGAGCTTGTTTTGCTGAGCAGCGCTGCCTCACCAAAGTGTCTTTCCACTTCCATTCTTGATCAGTTGCTGGTAAGACGCATATACGCACATACGAGGGAATGCACGTACGCAAATACAACATCTTACTGGAGCTGCCGTGGCGTCATGACTCATAAGTGTATAAACGTCCACATCATCACACGGGACACGTATATTTCAGGTTTTTTTCAGTCGATGCAGGCGAGTTTTCAATTTCTTTCCAAGCCTCTTATAGAATCAGGAGGTTAAGGCAACAATACTAATGATACACCTCTATAGTTACTCCTGGTCCAGTGAGGAAGGAATGGGTTCTGCCAATGAATCCATGTGAACAGAGGTCCTCGACCCTTCAGAAATACTCCCTCAGCAAGCTACAATGTGCAGCCTGTGTCTTGAGTGGATATGTCTTCAGTGTTTAGTTGTTTGATGGTATGGCTGGCAGTACCTCAACAGTTATGGTGCCAATTGAATGGAAGGCTTAAATCAACACTGGCCCTCCACTTAACGTTACCACAATAACAGGTACATTTGTTTCCTGACCTATGAGGGGTTCAGTCTCCAATTTCTCCAAGGTGGGTTTAAGACATGTAAACTTGTTTATAGCAGAATCAGCTACGAATGGGAAGATAAGAAACTTCAGCCCCTTGCTGCTTTTGTTTCTCACCCGGTCTAGAGATTTCCCACAATGACACACAGCATTCTCTTCTCTACAACAGGCTTCATGTACTTTCTTAAACCCAAGGCGCTCCTTTGAGGAATACTGATCCGGTTCTCATGGTTCTGACTGTGTGTCCCTTCACTCGATCCTCTATAATTGCTGATGCTACAGTGACCAAGCTCATGTTTCTTTTCACTTCGTGAACAGATTTCCCTCCTTTCTAGGTTTCGCCTGCACAGCACTCACAAAATCTCTTGTAATGATAAAAAAAATAATCAAATAGGCCCATTACTTACCTTACCTTACTGTTGGATGGCTCCCACGCCACTCTCTGTTCATGCCTTTTGGCCAGCAGCTCCTTCTGCACTCCGGATTATTCCTGGGCTTCCGAGTCTTCGTTCATGCTGTGGCGCATGGACCACGTACTGCTTCCTGTGGCCAGTGTCCTTCCACTGGCCGCAGGCACTCCTTTTTAGATCGAAGACTACCAGACAGCAAAGCTGTCTGGTTTGCTAAAGACATGTTGGGGTTATTCAGAGAGCTGATCTGGGAATGTATTCAGCTTAATGCTTACTATTGGCTTTGGTTTTTAACTCACATGTGCTTGCTTTCTGTTTGCTGGCTTTCTTTGTTTTAGGCTGTCAACCATGTATTCATTCTTCCCATGGAGTATATATAGCCTGATAACTATCACTCCTTGTTTTAGGATGTCCAGTATGGCTTTGTTCCTCATTTGGAGCAAGCACAGCCTTTTTAGGTCAAGGGACCTATAAGCTGCGAAGCACAGCTTCCGGTCCGGAGAAATTATGTTTTGGAGTAGGGCAGTTTAAACCCGCCTCTCAGCTCCGTTCGCTTCCATTGGCTGGCTTCCTAAACGGAGGTAAGCCATTGGAAGAGAAGGGAGTCACTCCAAACAAGCCCCGTCTCTTTCGGATTCGGGGGCGTAAGTTTTGCTGTTCTTTAGACAGTGACGTTGTCGGTCACTCAGAACAACAAAACACACGCCCCCGAATGCGAAAATTACCATGCTTTCTCCGAGGCATTTCTGCTTTGCCTCGGAGAAATACGGTGGTGGTTTCCAGAGCTGCTCTGCTCGTCCCCTCTCCCTCCGCCCGCAGCTCTCCTTCGTCCCGCTCCCCCCCTCCCTCCGCAGCTCTCCTTCGTCCCGCTCCCCCCCCTGCTCTGCCCGTGCACCACGTTCCTATATGTGCATCTCATGCACGCTCAGGTCTTGCTGCGGCATCTCTTGTGATTCTTGAGAGGAATTGGAACCCTCGTTTTCACAGATCAGGTTTGATTAATAAAATGCAGTGGCGTCCAGGGTATATAGTAAGACATTCTGCAGACCCAATGCCCCATCTCATGCGTACAGGGTTCGTTTCCAGCTTTGACCTTCTTTTCTGTCGATTAACACACATTCCTCAAAATAGCGCTTCGCTGTTCACATGAGATGCGAGGCACTGCACTGAGTACATAGAAATATCAATTAAGGCCCCGCGTTCGTCTTTGAAAACATCCGCATTCGACAGGGCACTCTTCAATAGCCCCATCCCTGAGAACTTGTTCGCTTTTAAATCGATGTCTCCGGTAACTGGACACGTTCAGACCGGTGATGCGGAGTCTGTTCTATAAAGTCCATTTTTCCTGCCGTTTGATATCGCGCAAACTCGACCCAAAGGTATCATTGCGCATTACCTGATCACAGTTGCGTTACAGACAGATTTATCTTGTTAGGCACTGGGAGATTAAGTGATTAGCCCAAAATCACAGGCTGTTGAGCATCGAAGCCGAGACTCGAACTTGGTTCCGAAGCATCGATCCGCTCTAGCCGTTAAGCCACGTCATCTTTGGCCTTGTCTTGTTAAACACTGGGAGATTAAGTGATTTACCCAAAATCACAGTCTGATGAGCGTCGTAGCCGAGACTCGAACTTGGTTCCGCAGTATCGAACCGCTCTAGCCGTTAGGCCACGGCCTCTTTTGCCTTGAAAGTACAAAAACTCAAGGCAGAACCGAGGGGGGGTGCGCGCTGAGGAGAGAGCACGGGCAGAGGGCGCGTCTTTACAAAACAAACTAATCATACAGCAGCCATTTTAGACCACCTGGGAGAGGAGCACCTATAAGAAGAAAAGGGGCAATCGGCCCCTGCACCCCATGGCCCCAGACTGACGTTCTGTCTGATGGGGGGACGAGGGGGCTGCATGGGCAGGGCACAGCTCTGTAGACCCAGCCCTTGACCCTGCCTGTGACCCAGACTGCCCGTCCCTCTCTGCTCATGTGGAGGTCCCTTCCTCTTGTCCGTCCTGAGCTCCTCAGAAGCGGTCGCTCCCCACACTGCTCCCTGCTCTGACCCAGAAGCTGGTATCGTAGCGCTAGACTGCCAGATTGCTCTTTGCTTGTAATCAATAGCGCATAGCTCGCATTACTTCTGCTTTAATTTGTGCCTGATTGATGAATAAATTATCATAGCGCTATATTGCTGAATAATTCTATCATAGCGCTATACTGCTAAAGTGCGCAATAATCATTAATCAATTTGCTGCCTTTGACTGTGTAATCGATTTGTGCCTGATTGTGCTGGTGCCATTGCCCTTTGCCATTTCCATTGTGCCCCAATCTCGTCGTGTTAGGCTTTTGGCTTGCTGCCATTTTGTTGTTTGTTGTTGTGACTCCCAGCCCAGCTCTCCACCCCGCTCCCGCCTCCCAGCTGCTCCTCCCTCACCCCTCCCCACTCCACTATCCACATATGACAGATGCTTTTGCGCGCAGCGGACGCGCCCTATGCGCGCCGAAGGCGCGCTAAAGGTAAGCCCGTCTACGCCCGTCCGCGCCTGGACCGCGCCCAGCGCCAGACCCCCTGGCCCCCACAAGACCCACTCCACCCGCCTTACATACGACGCAGCTACCCTCTCAGCACTTAACCCCGGCCGACTCCCAACATGCTACCAAGCCGCCCCAGGTCACACCCATGGACACTTCACCTGCCGTTCCTGCAAGTTCGACTGCATCAGGACCCACACCAAATCCACAAACTCCAAACAGAGCTCTGACACTAACCACCTGAAGTGCATCCTGCTCAACACCCGCTCGATCCACAGACACGCCATTGAACTTTGGAACCTACTCGACACCACATCGCCGGACGTCGCCTTTCTTACAGAAACCTGGATGAACACCTCATCAGCTCCCGACATCGCCATAGCCATCCCGGACGGCTACAAGATCATTCGAAAGGACCGCACCAACCAAAAAGGAGGAGGCATCGCCATCGTTCACAAGGACACCATCCGCATCACGACCTGCTCAGACGATAACCTCGCTACCGCTGAACACCTTCACTTCCAGATCCACACCGACCCCAAGACGACACTCAGAGGCACCCTCATCTACAGACCACCAGGACCCCGCACACAATTCAGTGAAGACATCTCTGACTTCATCAGCCCACACGCCCTCCCCTCCGAGGACTACATTCTACTGGGAGACCTCAACTTCCACCTGGAAAAGAACAACGACAACAACACCACCACTCTCCTGGACAACCTCGCCAATCTCGGACTCAAACAACTTGTCGACACCCCCACACACTATGCCGGACACACGCTCGACCCAATCTTCACCTCCAGTAAGAACATCTCCTTCAATCATACCACAGCTCTCCATTGGACAGACCACAGCTGCGTTCACTTCAACTACAAAAAGACTATAACCCACAACCACCCACAACCAATTCCCCGCAGAAACTAGAACAAAATTACCACCGACCAGCTCTTCACATCACTTCACCAAAACGCTCCTGCCAAATCATCAGACCCTAACCAAGCAGCCACCAACCTCACACAATGGATCACCCACAACGCTAACGAATTAGCACCCTTGAAAAAACAGCAAATCCACCAAAATAGCAAAAAAGCCCCCTGGTTCAACGATGACCTTAAGAAATCCAAAAAGTTCTGTCGCACCCTTGAGAAAGCCTGGAGAAAAAACCCTACCGCTGACAACATGACCGCCCTCAAGGACGCCACCCGCAAACACCACCAACTGATCCGATCCACCAAGAAATCAGCATTCAAGGATCGACTCGACAACAACGCCCACAACAGCAAGGAACTATTCAACATCGTCAAAGAATTTACCAACCCCACTGCCGGCACCAACGACATCACTCCCTCCCAAGACCTCTGCGACTCCCTAGCCTCATTCTTCCACAACAAAATCGCCGACATACATAACAACTTTGAAAACCAGCCCGGAGACCAGTCCACTACACCCTCTGCCGAAACAAAACAACCCTCCAACAACCTCTGCGCCTGGAACACAATCACCACTGAAGACCCCATCCGCCTGATGAACTCCATCCACTCAGGATCGCCAACCGACCCATGTCCCCACCACATTTTCAACAAAGCAGACGCCATTATCGCACCCCATCTCCGAGACGTCATCAACTGCTCCCTCAACTCTGCTACCTTCCCAGAAAGCTGGAAACATGCCAAACTCAGCGCCCTCCTGAAGAAACCCACAGCAGACCCCACTGAACTTAAGAACTACCGCCCCATCTCGCTCCTCCCATTCCCTGCCAAAGTCATTGAGAAAGCCGTCAACAGTCAACTCACCGCCTTCCTCGAATCCAACAAATCCCTCGACCCCTCTCAGTCCGGCTTCCGAGCCAAACACAGCACCGAGACCGCCCTCATCGCAGCAACAGACGACATTCGAACATTACAAAACAACGGAGAAACAGTTGCCCTCATCCTACTGGACCTCTCCGCAGCCTCTGACACAGTCTGTCATAGCACCCTCATACAACGCCTCAGCAACGTCGGAATCCAAGGAAAAGCATTGGACTGGATCATCTCGTTCCTCGCTGGAAGAACCCAGAGAGTCCGACTGCCCCCTTTTAGATCAGAGGCCACGAAAGTCATCTGCGGCGTCCCGCAAGGATCATCACTCAGTCCCACCCTCTTCAACGTATACATGAGTCCCCTCGCATCCATCGCGCGCCAACACAACCTCAACATCATCTCCTACGCAGACGATACCCAGCTGGTCCTCTCCCTCACCAGAGACCCAAACACCGCCAAAAGCAACTTACACGAAGGAATGAAAGATGTAGCCGAGTGGATGAAAACCAGCCGTTTAAAACTGAACTCGGACAAAGCGGAAGTCCTCATCTTAGGCTCTTCCCCCTCCGCCTGGGACGACTCCTGGTGGCCCCCAGCCCTGGGCACGCACCCAAACCAACGGGCCACGCACGTAACCTAGGCTTCATCCTGGACTCCTCCCTCTGATGACCAGACAGGTCAACGCCGTCTCGTCATCATGCTTCAACATCCTACGCATGCTCAAAAAAATCTTCCATTGGATCCCCACCGAAACAAGAAAAACTGTCACCCGCGCACTGGTCACAAGCAGACTGGATTACGGAAACACCCTTTACGCCGGAAGCACAGCCAAACTACAGAAAAAACTCCAACGCATCCAAAACGCTTCAGCCAGACTCATACTGGACATCCCCCGCCAAGCTCACATTTCCGGCCACCTGAAAGACCTCCACTGGTTCCCCGTCAACAAGAGAATAACGTTCTGTCTCCTCACCCACGCACACAAAGCCCTCTATGACCTAGGACCCGAATGCCTCAACACGCGCCTGTCCTTTTACACCCCCACCCGCCAATTACGATCATCCAATCAAGCCCTCGCCGCAATCCCGCGCATCCATAGATCCACCATGGGGGGGGGAAGATCCTTCTACTTAGCGGCAAAAACCTGGAACTCTCTCCCCACCCACCTCCGCCTTACACAGAACCACCTCTCCTTCAGAAAGCAACTTAAAACTTGAATATTCGATAAGTAAAGCACCCCCTCTCCCTCAAGCGCCTTGAGACCCTCTGGGTGAGTAGCGGAGTAGCGCGCTATACAAATTTCCGAACTTGAACTTGAACTTGTAGGGGGGCTTTGAGATGATAAGTGGGCGGGCATTCCCAATAACCTCCGGGGAAGGATGAAAGGCCCACGCAGTCGGGCCAGTGCAGATATCACCTTCATGAAGCTCTCGGGCCAAGGGGGAGGGGGCACCCCTCGAACTCTCAAGAGGCGCCCTGCTTCAGCACGTGTGAGGATACTGGGGTGACCTTCACAGCTGCTTCAGGCCCCAGCCAGCCTTGAATGTGGGCAGAGATGTTTTAAGGCATGGATAGAAACTGGGCAATGGCCAGCCCCCCCCCCCTTTCCATGGAGCCCCTGAGAAAGTGAACTTTCTCTCTTTTTAGGTCGAGGGACCTATAAGCTGCGCAAAGCGCAGCTTCCGGTCCGGAGAAATTATGTTTTGGAGTAGGGCAGTTTAAACCCACCTCTCAGCTCCGTTCGCTTCCATTGGCTGGCTTCCTAAACGGAGGCCAGCCATTGGAAGAGAAGGGAGTCACTCCAAACAAGCCCCGTCTATTTCGGATTCGGGGGCGTAAGTTTTGCTGTTCTTTAGACAGTGACGTTGTCTGTCACTCAGAACAACAAAACACATTCCCCCGAATGCGAAAATTACCATGCTTTCTCCGAGGCATTTCTGCTTTGCCTCGGAGAAAGACGGTGGTGGTTTCCAGAACTGCTCTGCTCGTCCCCCCTCCCTCTGCCCGCAGCTCTCCTTCGTCCCGCTCCCCCCCCCCCGCTCTTCCTGTGCACCACGTTGCTATATGTGTATCCTCTGTTCTGTGCTCGGATTCTAACACTCTGAGCAGGCCGTGCTATGAGGCACCCTCCCCGCTGCTTTAAAGAAAACTGCTGCCATATAGTGACTTCTCAGCCTTGATAGCGGGCCAGTGAGTGAGACTCCGAAGTCCCCTTCCGATAGACAAGTCGCACTACTATGCAGCGCCTACACTGGAAACATTTCTGTCCAGTGTAGGCGCTGCATAGAACAGCCAATCGCTTACCCTTTTTAACATATGTGGAAATAAACTTTGGATGATAGAACTTGTCTATCGGAAGGGGACTCCATGATGGTAGCGGCTTAAGGAACGTCAGTCGAAGCGGTACGTTACACCTCGGCCCGTAATCATGCGGCAGAAGGCAGCCTCTGACGGAGCGCCCACATGGGAATTAGCAGCGGATTTATAAGGAAGAGGCGGCCTTCCTACCACATCAAGATGTCGTGCCAAAAATAATACGCCAGTCTCACTGCACCAGGGGCATTATTCTTTGCGAAGATTGTGCTCTTCAAGGAGCCTTCACTAGAAAGTCTTCAGGGGAGAGGTGGGGCTCAGAAACAAATCAGCAACCGGCAGCTTTTCATCGCAGTCAGTGGCCTGGAATCGGAACTCACGCAGTCTGCCCCAGTGTCATATCTACTATCTGGAGCCAGGCCCACGCATGTGTAGGCTATCCGTCCTTTGTGGTCAGTGTTCCGGTGACACAGTGTTCCGGTCCTGGGCGTTTATTTTGCAAATGATTGTTTTCAGGCGTGTTATTTCAATTATATAATCAGCTGTAATGAACTACAATTCCCAGAATGCATCATGTTTGTAAACTAAACCCGAAGGTTAAAGCACTATATCTTTGAGCCATCGGGTAACCTTACCCAGAAGCCCCTTTTGTCAATCTTCCACTCTGGAGAGGCTGGTTGACAAAGTGGTTCTTTCTCTTTGCGCGAAAAAAAGGGAAGCCTGAGAAGTGATACATCCGTGGATAAAACAAATTGGCAACCCCCAAAGGAACTCGGGCGATAAGGCGAATCCGGCACTTGTAGGAAATAAAAGAATCCCACTGTTCATTTAAATGAGAAACAACACGTGTGAAGTAGGAATCGGGGAGGGGGAGGCGGAGGGGAGGGAGGGTGATCGGCAGGGGCATTGCTGTAGGCACAGAGTAGGGGGTTGTGGGCGCGAGAAGTATTCTGAAAGACCTTAGGGAAGAACTATTTACAGAATACGACGGAAAGTGTTTATATTAAATAGAAATGATATCTTTGCGGGCGGGGTAAAACGGTTAAAAAGTGACACTAATATGACTCT
The DNA here is from genome assembly GCF_964261635.1 of Lissotriton helveticus. NCBI lineage: Eukaryota > Metazoa > Chordata > Amphibia > Caudata > Salamandridae > Lissotriton > Lissotriton helveticus. The sequence goes on from NC_136068.1 coordinate 177,020,337, forward strand.
GTATAACTATTCACAAGAGTAATGCTCATTTACTGTAGGGGGAAATATATGCCGTCTAAGACGAATGTAAGGCTGCCTACCGACAGAATGATGGTTCAAGGTCTGCGCCTAGCAATCGTGTCAGTGACTCTAGCAGTATATTATGAATGCGTCACTTCCGGTTTCTTAGACTTCGGCACCAATAGGTACATGCTGTGCCTTTTACCGTCTTCCAATCCATGACGAACAAGTTACTTACCTTCGGTAACGATATATCTGTAAGAAACAGTAGTTAGTATTAGATTCCTTACCTTAGTATATCCCCAGGCGTCAGTCTGGATCCGGAAACTTTTGCGTAGCAGTACCCCTGCGCGTCGGTAGGCGTCGTCTGCAGGCGTCCCCTGCGGCTCCGCGTCGTCGGCGTCGTGCGCCGTGATGACATCGCTGGAGTATATAGACGCCGCCTCCGCGCGCTGACGTCAGTTCTTTGCACACAGCTTTTCCGCGCCAGAACACGCAGAGCCATGTGAGAACCAACACTGGTGCCATGTGAAACTAGGGCCCTGAAAGGGATGTCCTTAACCCTAGGTATCAGTTCGCAGAACGGGGAGGATGGGTGGGGCGGTAAGGAATCTAATACTAACTACTGTTTCTTACAGATATATCGTTACCGAAGGTAAGTAACTTGTTCATCTGAAAGAAACAGGTTAGTATTAGATTCCTTACCTTAGAATAGATACCCCAGCAATACCAACCCCGGTGGTGGGTCTGCGAACCAATACAATCCTACACCAGAAAATCCTGGAGGACCGAACGGCCAAAGAAGCCGTCCCTCCGGACTGGACTGTCCAGGCAGTAATGCCTCGCAAAGGTGTGCAGCGAGGCCCACGTAGCTGCCTGGCAAATGTCCTGCAAAGGGACTCCCCGGCCCAGGGCAGTAGTAGCCGCCGTGGCCCGAGTGGAATGGGCCCTCAGCCCAACAGGAGGCTCCTTCCGAGCCAAAGAGTAGCATGCTTTGATGCACAGGACGACCCACCGAGAAATGGTTCGTTTCTGTACCGCCCTTCCCTTCTTCTCACCCACGTAGCCAACAAACAGTTGGTCATCCACCCGGAACTGGCGTGTGCGATCCATATAAAATGAAAGCGCACGTTTTGGGTCCAGACGATGGAGCCGCTCTTCATCTTTTGAAGGATGCGGAGGCGGGAAGAAGGAGGGTAAGGTGATGGACTGCCCGATGTGAAAAGCAGAAACTACTTTGGGCAGGAAAGAAGGTCTAGTTCTAAGAACCACCTTGTCAGGATGAACGGACAAGAAAGGAGGTTTCACAGAAAGAGCCTGGAGCTCACTCACTCTCCTGGCAGAGGTGATGGCAACCAGGAAGGCCGTCTTTAAAGTGAGAAGACGGAGAGGACAGGAATGAAGCGGCTCAAAGGGAGCGCACATCAAGAAAGTCAGAACCAGGTTCAAGTCCCACTGAGGCATCACGAACGGAACAGGTGGATACATGTGCGTGATGCCTTTCAAGAATCTCATTACAATAGGGGACTTGAATAAAGATGGCTGATCAGGTAGCCTTAAGAAGGCGGAAAGGGCAGAAAGGTAGCCCTTGATAGTGCCCAGAGCAGAGCCCTGCTGGGCAAGAGAAAGAAGGAAGAGGAGAACCTCAGAAAGGGGAGCAGAGAGAGGATCCACAGCCTTTGCTGTGCACCATGCCACAAATCTGTTCCACCGGCAGGCGTATACCGACTTTGTGGAGGGACGCCTGGCTGCCAGAATCACATCACAGACTTCAGGAGGCAAGTCAAATGGCCTCAACTGTCGCCGCTCAATCTCCAAGCATGGAGGTGGAGACTGGACAGGTTCGGGTGGAGGACCGTCCCCTGCTGCTGCGACAGAAGGTCCTCCTGAAGGGGCAGGCGGATCGAGGGACCGACTGACATGCTGAGTAGCTCGGGATACCAGTACCTTCGAGCCAAGTCCGGAGCCACAAGGATAACTTGGGCCCGGTCGCGCCTGATCTTCTTCAGCACTCTGGGCAGAAGTGGTATAGGCGGAAAGGCGTACAACAGACCGCAACTCCACTCGCGCCGAAAGGCGTCGCCGAGCGAGTGCCGTCTTGGAAACTCCAACGCGCAGAACTGATGACATTGCGCGTTCTCTTCTGTGGCGAATAGATCTAACCAAGGCTCTCCCCATTGCAGAAAGAGGCCTTTCGCCACGTCCGAGTTCAGACGCCATTCGTGATCCACTGAGCACCGACGGCTGAGTTAGTCCGCCCTGGCGTTCAGAGAACCTGCCAGGTGTTGAACCGTCAGAGTCACGCCCTGACGTTCCAGCCATTGCCAGAGGCGCAGAGCCTCCTGGCAAAGGGTCCACGATCCCACTCCGCCCTGTTTGTTGCAGTACCACATGGCGGTGGTGTTGTCCGTGAACACCTGCACTACACTCCCGTTGACAAAGGGGAGGAATGCCTTCAGTGCTAGGCGAATCGCCCGCAGCTCCAACATGTTGATATGGAGCCGGGACTCCGCCGGAGACCAGATGCCTCTGATCTCCGCCTCTCCCAAGTGGCCTCCCCAGCCCTGGAGGGACGCGTCCGTCACAACTACGTGCTCCGGTTGGGGAAGGGAGAGGGATCTGCCTCTGACCCAATCGCGGTCCGTAAGCCACCACTGCAACTGTCTCGCAGTGCCCTCCGAGATCAGGACATGGCCGGATAGGTTGCCCTGATGCTGGGCCCACTGAAACTTCAGTTCCCACTGCAGAGCCCGCATCCGCCACCTGGCGTGATGCACCAGAAGGATACAGGAGGCCATCAGCCCCAGAAGCCGCAGCGTCAACCTGACCGAGACCCGGGACAACGGCTGAAAGATGGGAATCAGAGCCTGAATATCCCGGACCCGCCGTTCCGGAGGATAAACCCGAAACTGCGCCGAGTCGAGAACCGCTCCGATGAAAAGGAGCTTTTGGGAGGGACACAGGTGTGATTTCGGCACATTGATGGAAAACCCCAGCTCGTGCAGGAGGTCTGCCGTCATCTGAAGGTGGTGGACGACTGTCTGGGGCGAGCCCGCCTTCAACAACCAGTCGTCGAGGTAGGGGAAGACTGAAACCCCTAACCGGCGCAGATGAGCTGCGACCACCGCCATCACCTTCGTGAACACCCGTGGGGCGCTGGTAAGGCCGAATGGGAGCACGATAAACTGAAAGTGCTCGTGGCCTACCGTGAACCGCAGGTAACGCCGGTGGGCCGGCAGGACGGGGATGTGAAAATTACGCATCCTGCAAGTCCAACGCTACCATCCAGTCTAGTGGGTCTAGAGCAGCCAAGACCTGAGCCAAAGTCAACATCTTGAACTTCTCCTTCCGGAGGAAGCCGTTGACGTTCCGTAGATTCAAGATAGGACGCAGGCCCCCCTTGTCCTTCTTGGGTACCAGAAAGTAGTGGGAATAGCAACCACACCCTACTTCTGGCCCAGCAACGCGCTCGATGGCCCCCTTGGCCAAGAGGGCCGTAACTTCCTCCTGCAGAAGTTGCAAGTGGTCCCCCGACACACGGTGGTTCTGCGGTGGCATGGCTGGAGGAGTGGTCTCGAAGGGGAGGGAGTAGCCCCTTCGGACGAGCTGCAGCACCCACCTGTCCGATGTGATAGTGCGCCAGCGGGAGTGGTGATGGCGAACCCTGCCACCCACTGGCGTCACATGGGCCTGAAAGCTCGGACTAGGAGGATTTGGAGGCTGCTGCGGGGGGAGGTGTGGCCTGACCTCGCCGCTGTCCCCGACCGCCACCACGGCGGAATCCACGGCCGCCACCGCGTTGAGAAGTGTTCGGCGGTGCGTGGCTGGCAGCACGTGTGGGACCGCCCCTTCCGTGGCCACGAAAGGAGCGAAACGAACCCGTTTGCTGGCGCTGGGTCGAGAGACCCAAGGACTTGGCCGTGACCCTGGAGTCCTTGAAGCGCTCAAGCGCGTTGTCCGCTTTGTCGCCAAACAGGCGACTGCCATCGAACGGCATGTCCATCAAGGCATTTTGGACATCCGGCGAAAAATTGGCGGATCTCAGCCAGGCGTGGCGACGAATCGCCACCGTCGTGGACATCGCTCTGCCCAGCGAGTCGGTCGTATCAAGACCACACCTGATGGAATACCTCGCCGCGTCTCGGCCTTCAACCATAGCCTGGCTGAGCTTGTCCCGTACCTCCTGCGGGCATTGCGGCAGACACTCCGCGACCGTATCCCACAGAGAGTGGGTGTAGCGGCCCAAGAGGCATGCGGTATTGCAAGACCGCAGTCCCGCACTCAGGGACGAGAAGACCTTCTTGCCATACTGGTCGTACCTCTTAGATTCCCGGTCGGGCGGGGCCGACGGGAATGCGGATTGGGATGTTGAGGCCTGGATCACCAGACTCTCAGGGGTGGGATGGGTGGACAGGAACTTAGGGTCATCCGTACACGGACGGTGGCGCCTGGCAACGTTCCTATCAACAGGCGAACCTGAAGCGGGCCTGGACCACGTGCCCAACAGAACGTCCGTCAAGGCTTCATTAAACGGCAGCAGAGGCTCCTGTGGGCATGACTGCGGTTTGAAGACCTCGGTGAGGATGTTAGGCTTCACTTTTGCGACGGGGAGCTCAAGGTTCAAGGCCTTGGCAGCCCTCATCAGCACCACAGAGTAGGCAGCCCCAGCCTCCGACGCCACAGTGGGAGGCGAGACAAAACCAGGGTTAGGAGATTCGTCCAGACGACTGGCATCACCCAAGTCACCTGTCCAGTCCACGTCGTACTGGCACTCGCGTGACAGAGGGTCCTCAGACCCCTCCCAACCCTCTCCATAATCTTCATCATCACCATACTCGGATTCAACGATGTAGACCGGCTCCTCGGGGTCAATGGGCCCCATCGGCGCCGGACTCGGCGTCGGGCGACGCCGGTCCGACTCCGCGTCCGGAATTGGAGAGGGAATGGGGGTGGCGCCGCCCGGGGCCGGCGCCGGAGCCCCGACGCCAGCCGGAACCGGCGTCGGAGTCACGGCGCCGCGCGGAGGCGGCACCACGGGTTGCCCCGATGGAATCGGCGCCGGAGAGGCCGGGTGACCAGCCGGCGACGACCCTGAAGGGCCCAACGGCACCGGGGCCGGAGCACCCGACGGCGCCGGAGCACCCGAACCGCTCGGGCCCCCGGACGGGACCACCGGGCCCGCAGGCGCCGTAGGCCCCGTCGGAGGAGACAGCGCCCTCATGGCCATGAGGCACTCCTCTACCTCCTCGCGCCTTGCCCAGGGACCGACGGGTATGGAGCAGTCGGCGGGGCCGCGGGGGTGGGGCCACCCGAACCCCCGGCCGCGTCGGGGGTAGTCGGGGTGCGATGACGACGTCCCGACTTCTTGTGTCGCTTACCTGAGGAACCGGAGGAATGGTGACGACTTCCGGAGCGCTCGTGGCGGCTCCGCGACCGTTCTCTCGACCGCTCCCTCGACCTCCGGCCGGACCGGGACCGCTCTCGACGCGGGGCCGACATCCGGAACTCGAGCAGCTTGCGGGACCGCTCCCGCCTAGCCTTACTCGTCAAGGCCCGGCAGTCGACGCAGGACTCGACGTCGTGGTCCGCGCCCAGGCACCGGAGGCAGAGTCGATGGTGGTCGGTGACCGACATCAGGCGGTCGCACCCGTCGCAATTTTTAAAACCGGGCATCCTACCGGCACCGAAAGAGTTAGAGTTATCAAAAAACTTGGTCAAAAGACCGGAGTACTGCTCTTCGGATCTGCGCTAACTGGCGCGGAAAAAAGAAGAACTGACGTCAGCGCGCGGAGGCGGCGTCTATATACTCCAGCGACGTCATCACGGCGCACGACGCCGACGACGCGGAGCCGCAGGGGACGCCTGCAGACGACGCCTACCGACGCGCAGGGGTACTGCTACGCAAAAGTTTCCGGATCCAGACTGACGCCTGGGGATATTCTAAGGTAAGGAATCTAATACTAACCTGTTTCTTTCAGATACGTATGCACTGGTAGCACTTGCTTACAATGTTTTTTCTGCTGTTAGTGCTGCATTCAATGACGTCACTCGAAGTTATCCAGGCACGAGGAATATTTAACACCAAGTGCTTTTATGTTTCAAACAAGGCGTGATGTTAAACTGCGGGGAAACAAAATCAGCGGTAAAGAGTTTAGTTTGTTGCAGGTGCAAGCTGCTATGCTGCTCTTTTAGTGTGCAGACAATTCTTTGCACTAGTATCTTGCAATATGTCAAAGGCTATTTTCTCTTTGTCTTATGTGTCACGCCATACCGAGTCACGTGTTTGCATTTTCTCACACATGTTTCAGCTGTTGCTCTTTGCTTTCGCTGTTTGATTATTTTATATCCCAGCCGTTTTGGCCAAATTATACTGATGTGTATGTTTTTGTGACATTCATGAACTGTTGGATATTAAAACGTATCACATGGTGTTCAGAACTGACTTACCTCGCCGTTTTCTAAAGCTCTCCTAAACCGCATTTTAATCACTACAGTGGTAAACATTCATTCATCCACCTTGTCATCCATCTTTCCTTCCCTAATTCCGTTACAAAACTAGGTTTTAGTTTTTTCGACATGCATGAAAAAGAGCTCTATCAAATAATGAAAAGCTAGGAAATTGTATCCTTTTTTTGTATCAAGTTGTGTATGATAATTAAAAAAGCAAAACAACTAGAACGTGTGTCCTTTTAGCATAGTACTGTTGTGCATTTCCTGTATCCAAGGCTAAGCACAGGAGGGCCTCACATCTTTTTAGGAAAGCCAGCTAGTTCGAGGTATTTGGACAATAATAACTCGAGTATCAACAATAAAGGCTTCAGAACAAGTCCTTTAATTGAATACTTTCAGAGAGGTCAGTTTGCAGATCGTGTCTGTCATTACCAAAACAGTAGGGTCCATTGTTATCCTTTGTCCTGGCCCTGATCATAGTTAATTCTTATAATCTACCTCTCCCTAGAGTATGGCCACCGAGCAGGGCCTTCCCTTGTGGATGGTTTATCGTCAGAGCTGAGACCTTCTTTTGTGTTCAGTTGCCTTCCGAGCTGGGGCAGCCTTTACTATTTGTACATAGCTAGAGCTCAGTTAATCCTTGTGGTCTGCCTCTCTCCAGAGCTGGACATACCTTTGTGTCTCGCCATCGTCGATTCCCCCTTCTTCCTACAAGTCGACACGTTCCCCTGTTCTCTACTCACTGGCAGGCGAGAGGGGGGGGCTGTCCAGGTTCGACCATTCCTGGAGGACGAGACTAACCTGCAGCTGTGGTACTGAAGCTAAGGGCGCCTCATCAACCTCCACTCTGGGCGGGCATTGGAGGCGCCGCGTAATGGTTCTGCTGTGCTTGCTCTCCTGACCTGCCCCCTCGCTGTGCTTGCTCCCCTGCCCCCTCGCTGTGCTTGCTCCCCTGCCCCCTGGCTGTGCTTGCTCCCCTGCCCCCTGGCTGTGCTTGCTCTCTTGCCCCCTGGCTGTGCTTGCTCTCCTGCCCCCTCGTTGCTTGTGCTTGCTCTCCTGCCCCTGCCCCCTCGTTGCTTGTGCTTGCTCTCCTGCCCCTCGTTGCTTGGGCTTGCTCTCCTGCCACTACCCCTCGCTGTGCCTGCTCCCCTACCCCTTCGCTGTGCTTGCTACCCTGCCCCCTCGTTCGTTGTGCTTGCTCTCCTGCCACTGCCCCCTGTGTGGGTGCTAATGCAATAGGTCTCGCATATGCAAACGATTAAGCTATTGGCAATGTAAATGACAATGCCATTTATTTATGATTTTAAAAAAATAAAAATAAAAATAAAATGTCATGAGCAATGCCAATAGCTCTACCTTTAATAATGCCGAGACCATTGCATTATAAATGCTTGTTACTCTATGCTTTCAAGAGTGAAAGCTTTCTGTAAACAAGCCTTTACATTTTGTTCTTATCTAGTCACATTTGCAGTGTATTCAAATACAGAGGTCAGATGTCAGCCTCTGTCTTCCAAGGGAGAGTGGTGTTTAATTTTGTTTCTCTGACTTCACAGTGAGAGGCTTTATATGATAATCTGGAGGTGTGAAAGGGGGTGGGTTTTTCCCTTTAATTCTAGGTACAGTTTTTTGGTCTTTTTCATTTGCTCAACCGGCCTTTGTCGCAGCTTCTAGGTTTTGCTAGCGCGTGAGAACTTTGTATTGTTCGCTCCACAAATGGATTTTACTTTATTAATATAGGCTTTTTTAAGCACACAATACAATTTAAATGTCTGTAAACTATGCAAATACTTCAGAATAAATCAGAATTAGGAAAGCAGAAACAAAGCAAATGTTTTTGTAATTCTAAAGTGTGCTAGAGAGATATCTGAATACAATCAAAACAAATCAATATACTAGGTGATGCCATTTCGACACATTATTGTTTGTGCGCTGTATCATTATATCAGTAAAACTTTATCTGTGCAAATGTAATGGCTAACTCAATTGAAAAAGTGTTGCCTGTAATGACAGTGCACTAGCACACCAAGCATACTCCACTCCACTCTACTCTATGACACTTCACTCTGCGACACTATGTCACTCCACTATAAGACACTCCACTCTACATCAAACTATGACACTGCACTCCACTCCATGGCACTACGCCGCTCTACTCCACTTTACGCAACTTTACTCCACTCTACGCCACTGCATTCGAACTTTACAACACTTTAAGACACTTTAGCCCACTCTACGCCCCTTCATCGAACATTACTCTATTCCACTCAACTCTACTCCACTTTACTAAGCTCTATACTCCTCAGCTCTATGACGCTATATTCCGCTCAATGCCTCTCCACTCTACAATACCCTACAGCACTCTACTCCTCTCCACGCCACTTTACTCCACGCAACTCCAATCTACGCAACTCCAATCTACGCAACTCCAATCTACGCACTCCACAAAGGCATCATCAACCTCCTGCCTTGGCAGCTACAGCAGGCTTAGTGGGTTTTGATGGGCCTCTTCTGTCTGCAACTCGGCAGACAAAGGCTCAAAATTAACATGAAAGGGTGGGAAGTTGAGTGGGATGGATCGATGGAGGGGTGGATGGAGGAATTGATGGGTGGATGGAGGGGTGAAAGAGTGGGTGAATGGAAGGATAGATGATGGGTGGAAGGGTAAATGGATGATGGATGGAGTGAACGGCGGCGTTGATGGACAGGTTGAAAAGGAGGATGGATGAGTGAAAGGGAGAAAGCAAGGGTGGATGGATGAGTGAAAGGGAGAAAAGAAGGATGGATGAGTGAAAGGGAGAAAGCAAGGGTGGATGGATGAGTGAAAGGGAGAAAGGAAGGATGGATGAGAGAAAGGATGGATGAGTGAAAGGGAGAAAGGAAGGACGGATGAGTAAAAGGGAGAAAGGAAGGATGGATGAGTGAACGTATAGATGATGACAGGATGGCTGGATTTGCTATTCTCCTGTTTTTTTTCTGGCTGAGAGGTTGAATCACCTCAAAATGTAATGACTGGGACGAGTTGGACTAAGAGTAATATATGGTCCTCAGGAAGCATGTAATAAATTTAAAGTAGTAGTACTTGGATCAAACTAAAGAACATTTAAACCAGTTTCCTAGTTCACTTCAAGTAACTCCAACTTCCCCAATCCATGATAAAGATTGACTTTGATATCATAACATTCACAACAGTAAAGAAACCGAAGGGAGACGTATTGCACTTTATAAATCTAAACTATAAGCAAGTCAGTTTGCAATGTTGCGTAGCCCAGCTCTCTGCTGCCTGTTTTCTTGCTCTTTCTCTCTCCTTTCTTTTTCCTCTTTCTCTCTCTCTACATTTGCGCATCTTTGCTAAATAGACCACGATGTATGTAACATGCTGTTAAAGTTGGACACGTGACATGTGCTGGGCGTCAGAGTTGGCCAACAAGTTAAGGCTTGTGGTATGTTCACTTACTTACCACGCAGCTTTTCCAGTATGCTACGCAGGGTCTCCGCCTGGCCCCGCAGCACAGACAGGGCGCTCGTGGTGGTCCCAACCGCTGCCTCCATTACTGTACCTTAAAGAAGGAACGACCTCGCACAGCGCGGAACCATATGTAGTGCCTCGCTCAAAACCCGGACTCTTCCACAAGGGACTCCCGATCAGACTGAGCACGCGACGCAACGGAACGTTATGTCAGGAGACTTTTGTTTACCACGGACCCTGATTCGCCAGACTCACTTTCTTGCCCAAACCGGAAGTAAAGACAGGGCGGACCCATTTAGTACGAGTCCGATAGACAGGACTGGACTCGGTGAAAGATGGGTCCTTCGTGCAGAGGTGTATTTATTTATTTATTTTATGCGTTTTTATATAGCGCGGACTTTACCCGAAGGTGTCAGAGCGCTTCACAATAGGAACATAACTGATACATGAGGAGAACATTACAAGTGAACAAATTACAAAAGCAAACTTTAAGTTACATGAGGCAAAAATGACAATAGTGAGCAAACAAAATATAAAATCTACTGAGTTGCAGGAGATGCGCTCTTCTAATGTCATTGACAAGAGTGGGCAGAAAAATATTCGCCTGACTCCAAAATGGCTGAGCTGTGGACAAGCGCCATTGGTTTGACGTCAGTAGTTCGTCCTCAGTCCAGCACTGGAATTATGTGGTGGGGAGGACCAAATTATGCGACAAGTTTGGCTAAATTATATAGCAACGAAAGGGAATATTATATAGCAATGAAAGGCAAGTGAGTGCAGTTGTATTTTTATTTATTTGTTTAATGTAGTTTTATGTAGCGTGAACTTTACCCAAAGGTGTCAGAGCGCTTTACAAAAGAACCAGGTAAATTACATAAGGAACACAAGATACACTAAGCACGTTAACAAGTTACATATATACAGTTATAAAGGTACACAAGAAAGACTGAGCATGCTAACAAGTTACATATATGCAGTTCCAAATTTGCATATTTATAATGTAAAAAAATAAAAGGTGTCAGTAAGCAGGGGTAACATACATATTTACAAACTTGACCTAATTTGAGTGCTAGATGACCGAAAGGGTCAAGAAATGGGTTGAATTATTCCAGGAAGTGCCTTTTAAGGAGGAAAGTTTTAAGCTAAGTTTTGAAGGTCCGTGGTTCGGAGGGATTGAGGAAGTGAGTTCCAGATTCTGGTCCCATTACCAGAGAAGGATTGAGCTATAAATCTTTCCTTTTTGAAAGTATAAGGTTTGAGCATAACGTTTTCTGCATTGGGTGAAGGTCTAGAGCATGGGTACTCACAAACTTTCTCTCAGGGGCCAAATTTACAGTGTGGTTTGTGGCCGAGGGCCGCACCGGTGGGGGCGTGGTCAGTGAGAGCGGGGGGCGGGGCTAGAGCCCAAACAAAAACTGTGACCTTGAGGTTGAACACAGGCCCCTGCAGTGGATGTCTTCGTCCACTGAGCCACCAGACCCAGCATACACACATATCTCTCTCTCTCTCTCTCTCTCTGCCTCCCTCCCTCCCTCTCTCTCTTTCTCTCCCTCCCTCCCTCTCTTTCTCTCCCTCCCTCCCTCTCTCTTTCTGTCTCCGTCCCTCCCTCTCTCGTCTCCCTCCCTCTCTCGTCTCCCTCCCTCTTTCTGTCTTCCTCCCTCCCTCTCTCTGTCTCCCTTACTCTCTCTGTCTCCCTCACTCTCTGTCTCCCTCCCTCTCTCTCTGTCTCCTTCCCTCTGTTTCCCTCCCTCTCTCTGTCTCCCTCCCACTCTCTGTCTCCCTCCCTCTCTCTGTCTCCCTCCCTCTCTCGGTCTCCCTCCCTCTCTGTCTCCCTCTCTCTCTGTCTCCCTCCCTCCCTCTCTCTGTCTCCCTCCCTCTCTCTGTCTCCCTCCCTCACTCTGTCTCCCTCCCTCACTCTCTGTCTCCCTCCCTCCTTCTCTCTCTCCCTCCCTCTCTCTCTCTCTCTCTCCCTCCCTCTCTCTGTCTCCCTCGCTCTCTCTGGCTCCCTCCCTCTTTCTGGCAACCTCCCTCTCTCTAGCTCCCTCCCTCTCTGTCTCACTCCCTCACTCTCTCTGTCTCCCTCCCTCTCTCTCTCCCTCCCTCCCTCTCTCTCTCTCTCTCTCCCTCCCTCTCTCTCTCTCTCCCTCCCTCTCTCTCTCCCTCTCTCTCTCTCCCCCTCCCTCTCTCTCTCCCTCCCTCTCCCTCTGTCTCCTTCTCTCTGTCTCCCTCCCACTCTGTCTCCCTCCCTCTCTCTGTCTCCCTCCCTCTCTCCGTCTCCCTCCCTCTCTGTCTCCCTCTCTCTCTGTCTCCCTCTCTCTCTCTGTCTTCCTCTCTCTCTCCCTCCTGCTCACCCTCTGTCTCCCTCTCTCTCCCTCCCTCCCTTTGTCTCCCTCCCTCTGTCTCCTTCTGCCTCCCTCCCTCCCCTCCCTCCCCTGACTCTCCCTCTCTCTCCCTCCCTCCCTCTCTCTCCCTCCCTCCCTCTCTCTTTCTGTCTCCGTCCCTCCCTCTCTCGTCTCCCTCCCTCTCTCGTCTCCCTCCCTCTTTCTGACTTCCTCCCTCCCTCTCTCTGTCTCCCTTACTCTCTCTGTCTCCCTCACTCTCTGTCTCCCTCCCTCTCTCTCTGTCTCCTTCCCTCTGTGTCCCTCCCTCTCTCTGTCTCCCTCCCACTCTCTGTCTCCCTCCCTCTCTCTGTCTCCCTCCCTCTCTCCGTCTCCCTCCCTCTCTGTCTCCCTCTCTCTCTGTCTCCCTCCCTCCCTCTCTCTGTCTCCCTCCCTCTCTCTGTCTCCCTCCCTCACTCTCTGTCTCCCTCCCTCCTTCTCTCTCTCCCTCCCTCTCTCTCTCTCCCTCCCTCTCTCTGTCTCCCTCGCTCTCTCTGGCTCCCTCCCTCTTTCTGGCAACCTCCCTCTCTCTGGCTCCCTCCCTCTCTGTCTCACTCCCTCACTCTCTCTGTCTCCCTCCCTCTCTCTCTATCTCTCTCCCTCCCTCCCTCTCTCTCTCTCTCTCCCTCCCTCTCTCTCTCTCCCTCCCTCTCTCTCCTCTCTCTCTCCCTCCCCCTCCCTCCCTCTCTCTCTGTCTCCCTCCCTCTCTCTCTGTCTCCTTCCCTCTGTTTCCCTCCCTCTCTCTGTCTCCCTCCCACTCTCTGTCTCCCTCCCTCTCTCTGTCTCCCTCCCTCTCTCCGTCTCCCTCCCTCTCTGTCTCTCTCTCTCTCTGTCTCCCTCTCTCTCTCTGTCTTCCTCTCTCTCTCCCTCCTGCTCACCCTCTGTCTCCCTCTCTCTCCCTCCCTCCCTTTGTCTCCCTCCCTCTGTCTCCTTCTGCCTCCCTCCCTCCCCCCTCCCCTGACTCTCCCTCTCTCTCCCTCCCCTGACTCTCTCTCCCTCCCTCGCCCTCCTCTGACTCTCCCTCTCTCTCCCTCCCTCGCCCTCCCCTGACTCCCTCCCTCCCTCCTTCGCCCTCCCCTGACTCTCTCCCTCCTTCGCCCTCCCCTGACTCTCGCTCTCCCCTCACTCTCCTTCCCTCTGTCTCTCCCTCCATCCCCTGACTCTCTCCCTCCCCTGACTCTCACCCTCCCTCACCCTGCCCTGGCTCTCCCTCTCTCTCCCTCCCTCGCCCTCCCCTGACTCTCTCACTCCCACCCCTGACACTCCATCCCTCCTGTCTCTTCCTCCCTCACTCTGCCCTGACTCTCCCTCTCTCTCCCTCCCCTGACTCTCTCCCTCCCTCAACTTCCCCTGACTCTCCCTCCCTCTGTCTCTCCCTCCCCTGACTCTCTCCCTCCCTCTCGCCCTCCCCCTCCCCTGACTCTCTCCCTCCCTCTCTCTCCCTCCCTCGCCCTCCCCTGACTCTCTCCCTCCCTCTGACTCTCCCTCCCCTGACTCTCCCTCCCCTCGCCCTCCCCTGACTCTCCCTCCCTCGCCCTCTCCTGACTCTCTCCCTCTCTCTCCACCTCTGTCTCCCTATCTCTGTCTAGGCGAGGTGTAATAATTCTATTAGAAATATCACGTAAAGCAAGAGCTATTTGCTGCACACATCCAACCACCTTCCCCAGCCTTCCCAAAATCTGCAGCACATAATTAATGACACCCTAATGTAGAGGGTGCACAAGAGCTGGCTGGACCGCTGCAGCAGAGATCAGGGGTAATCCGGAGGGCAGAGATTCCAAATAAGGCTGGGCTGATTCAGACTTTCATCCCTTCAGTGTCGATCAAACAAATGCTACTCGGGGAGCACGAGCTGCGCAGAGTGATCTCCAAGTTCATGCTCGGTTCAATCAGTCACGGGGTTTGTCTTTGAGTCCTGGTCACTGTAATTGTCCAACAATTGTCCCCCCGCCCCTGTGTGGCAGCCCGGGATGAGACAGCTTGCCTGGCACGCACACTGCCCAGCCGCACCGGAGCACTTCACAGGTCTTTAAAAGACCATTAAATTGTTAATGAGGCTTTGTTCTGTTTCACTTCTTCTGAGGCCCCTGCAGCTCCACTCTATGGCTGGAATCTCCTGGCCCCCCTAGAGCAGAGCCTCTCCGAGGCCAGGCTGCATCAACCGGCGGTGTTTACTGACACTCTTGAAAAAAAATTTTTTTATAAACTGGTACATGGTACACTGGCAAGGTCCGCGGGCCGTACTATGAGTACCCCTGGTCTAGAGCCTCCAGAGATTTTGAGTTTATTAGCGAGCTAGAGTGGGGGGTGGAGGTGTGCAAGAGTTTGTGGGGATTCAAGCAGTCTTGTAAATTGACCTTGCTTCGATAGGAAGCCAATGAAGAGACAACAGTAAGGGTGTGATGTGATAATTTCTTTTAGCCCCATATACGAAGCGAGCTGCTGAGTGGAGGATAGATTTTAGAGGGGAAAGGTGGGATTTGGGGAGGCCAGCAAGGAGAGAGTTGCAGTAGTCCAATCTGTAAAGTCCCAAAGATTGGACCAAAGCTTTTAGGTCTTGTTCAGGAAAGAAGCGCCAAAGCCCTCAGAGAAGGCACATTTGGCAGTGAGCATTCTTGGTGATGGCTTTGATATTGGACTGTAAATTGAGCCTTTTATCTACGAGGACACCTACAGATATGGCACTGTCAACAATGATAGGTTTGTTCCTGAGAAAGTTCAGATTGTTCATCCAAGATTGGATAGGAGGAGGAGATAGTGAGGTCGAGAGGAGAAGGAATTCTGTTTTGGAAGGATTCAAAATTAGTTGATGAGTTGACAGCCAGTGGTGGATGGAGTTGAGAGTAGTGTTGAGGATCGAAATGTCATGAGTGGAAGATACCTTCCGGTAGACTTGGGTATCATGCGCATATAGGTGATAATGGATTCCAGATTTTTTTAGGAGATTACCGATTGGCTCAATGTAAAGGTTGAACAGTGTGGGTGCGAGGATCGAGCCATGAGGGACGCCTTATCCAACATTTTTGTTTGTAGCTCGAATGGATCAAACGTTACTAAAAACGCACAAACACATTTTGCTGCATAGTGGAAGGCCATTTACAAAGGTCAACTGGTCTCCTGCCCGCTGCTTTTTGCTGAATTTTGATGTTAAAGTTGTGCTAATGAGGTGAAACCTTTGCCCAGGAAGTGTTAATCTGTGGAAAAATGCCAAAATATTGAAGTAATATGATCACAAAATGTTGCGCATTATGTCACATAATTTGCCTGTGATGGTATATGATTTTGTCCTGCCCTGCTGCATAATTCCAGTACCCTTACTATGAGTTTTGAAATTCACAGTATTTCTTTTAAAGCTGCTTGCAGACATTGACGGCAAAATCCGTTTGTTTATCCAGTCCGCAAATGAGAGCCAAACTATTTTAAACTTTTTACGTTATTCTCAAAAAGCTATATTACTTTACAAAACATACTAGGTTTTAGGCAACTGTGGTAGCATGTACTTGAGAAAAGCCATAAATGAGTGCTTGTTAGGACGGGAATGCCCAGTGCATATTATATGGGTGTTAGAAGTGGGGGGTCTCTAGTTGGCAGAGGTTTGCACCTTTGTCCAAGTAGGGACCCTTCTTCCTAGTCAGCGCAAGGGGGATACACTTCTAAAATAACCCCTGCTCACTTCCTTGGTAGCGTAGCACGAGCAGACAGGCTCATCTCAGGCAGTGTGTGAAGCATTTGTGCCCAAATACAGTAATACAGCGAAAACACAACAGTTGGACACCGCACCAGTTTAGAAAAATACGTAATCTTTATCTAAACCAAACAAACGAGTAAACGAGTAAAAGATCCACAATACAGTAATCAAAATATGACTTTTAAAAGGTAGAAACAGTTCTGTCCTTAGCAAACTATAGATGCAACACTTTCAACACAAAGTACCTTGGATGCGTCAAAATCATACACGAAAACAGCTGCAGGGGAGGTGATGCATCGGTTCCTTACTGCTATGCAGGGGAGGTGATGTGTCGGTTCCTTATTAAAGGGGAGGTGATGCGTTGGTTTCTTACTGCGCGGGGAGGAGATGCATTGGTTTCCTACTGCGGCCCCAGAGTTGATGTAGACTTGGTGCCCCGGTGCGATGCGTGAGGATTGGGGATGCATCGGTTCTCGATGCGGCGGCGGCAACAGCGATGTGTTGGTTTCTTCAGCCGCGGTCCCACATTGCTGGTTCTTGCAGCTGCACAGCAGGGCCTGCGTTGGAATTGGTGTGGTGATCTCGGACTCCGTAGATCGGTGCTCTTGATGCAGCGTCCGGGAATTTTTCCAGTGCGAGTGGCATGATGATGATGCGTGGAAATTCTTTATGCACAGCAGCAGGGCGTCGAAAACAGGTGTGGATGCGTCACTCGCCAGCTCCCAATAGCAGGAACAACCTCCAGAGGTCTAGAACAGCAGCAGGCACCTCTTGGTCGGTCAGAACTCCCAGCAAGGTAGTTCAGGGGAGCTGGGGGTGAAGTCTTTCTGTTCCTGAGACTTCAAAACAGACGGCAAGCTCTACTTCAAGCCCTTGGAGATCTTCCTCAAGCAGAGGACACAGCACACAGCAAAGTCCTTGTCCTTTCCTTGGCAGAAACAGCCACTGCAGGGCAACCCTGGACAGCATACAGCAAAAGGGCAGTACTTCTCCTTCAGTTTCTCCAGCTCTTCTCCTTGGCAAAGGTTCCATTTGAATTCCAGAAGTAATCTAAAGTTCTGGGCCCCAATATTTATACAGCAATTCTCTATCCAAGCCTTAGTATTAATCTGGCTAGATTATGGCAACGCTCTTTTGGCAGATGTTAATAAGACTCTAGTTTCCAAACTCCAGGTTGCAACAAGGCTTGTTCTCAATTGCACATCCCGCACTCCTTCTGACCCTTTGCTGAAGGAATTACACTGGCTGCCAGTGAAGAAAGGCTCCTGTTTTAAGATCTGCTGCCTTACATATAATGCCCTAAAAGGGAAAGGCCTATTTTATTTGCAAAAATAAATAAAAGCATACACACGTAACCTAAGATCTGGCGATACAGCCCTACTGTGCATCCCTCGCATCCGCCTGACTCGCAGCGGGGGAAATACGTTTTCTTAACTTGCTCCCCTTAACTGGAACATGCTTCCGCTCTAAGGTTCGGGCCTGCGAAAATTACGGCAAATTCAGAAGGCTACTTGAAGACCATCTTTTCTGAACCCTTTCCCCTCCGCTCTGTACTTGTTTCCACGACAGCGCCCAGATGCCCCTGGGGGATTTGTGCGCTATATCAAATATCTATAGCATAACATTTGTTCTCTGGTGGCATCGGAGCCCTGTGCTCAGTCAAAACAAGCATTGACATAGCCAATAGGTCTCGCCTTTGGGACCTTATAAGTGTTTAGTTATCCAGCACAATATCCTTGGTGCAACAACATCAAGTGTTGCATGGCTAAACACTTATAAAGTCCCAAAGGCGAGACCTATTGGCTATGCCAATACTTGTTTTCTTCACTTATAGTTTCATCAGTGTTTAAAATCCTATTGACTTTAAGAGTCAGCAGAAATTGCACATTTACTGGATAGACTATCTGGATCTCTTGTATTAACAGGGAAAATACACTTCTTACTAGTAGCTAAAGGGCTCTTTGAGGCACATGATGTGCAGCAGCACTTGGCTGGCAGCGGACCAGCTCACTCTCTCCTGCCACAGAATTTGAGGAAGGGCGACACCTTCAAAGGCAAGCTAAGCTTCAGAAGGCAAGCCAGTACCGACTACTTGTTAAGCAGTAAAAATGTGCTTGTGAAAGTCGGCTGGGAATGTGTATGAATGCATTTATCTAAATCCTCTATACTTGCACAACAATCTATCACGCTACCAAGCTGCACCAGTGTTTAGAAACAAACAAGTGTAGGTGAAGGCAATAGGTCATGCCTTTAGGCCTATTTCTTTTTTGAGGCTTCGAAGAATTGACAAAAGGCAAAATCTTTCCTGCACATGCTCTACAACATTGTCAAAAACAAGAGGTAAATAAGAAAGACACAACGTTGTGCCAAGTTGCCGCGTCATTCAGTGATTCATGCATATTGAATGACATGTTGGTAATTTTTGGGGATGCACTTTAAGAAGTAAATGTAAAATAAAAGTTGCTTAAAAGTGCATGTATTTATTTATTAATTTAAGAGGGGAGTTTTGCGTCCCTCCAGAAGTAAAAATAGAAAATATATGTATATATTTTAAGCACTGCGAGAAGTGAGGGAATAATGAACTGGGAGCATCAGGCCACCTTTAGGCCTTGGGGTGTAGAGAGTATTGAAAATAAAGAGAAGCAGAGGTGGGAAAGAAGGGAGCAATACGGAGCGGGTGGGGTTGGTGCTGTCATGTAATAGGAAGGAAGCACACGAGGGAGAGAGGAAGTGGGGGGAGAAACTTTGAGTGTGGAGTATGGGAGTTTACTTTGTGGAAGGAGGCGACGCATACGGGGTAACTGGGGGGAGAAGCTGCACTCTAAGAGAGAGCTAGTAACTTCACAGTCATGGCGTACTGGAAGAAACAAGCCCGGGAGTGGTGCGTGCATGCGTGCGAATGCAGTTTGCTCTTTCTGGAAGCCCATACTCGTACCTTGTGGCGTGCCCCTGCTCGCTCCCGCAAGGTGGATGTGGCCACAAGCACGAGTATGTGCTTCCGAAAAGAGCAGAGCGACGACTAAAGGTCCTCCAAAGCAGCGCATGCGCGCTGCGTAGGCGAGACCTAACCAGTTCTGTCCTCTCCGGTGCAGCTTCCCGGCAGGAGGTGGAGACAGCATTGTGTAAAGCAGACCAGGCCCATTTGGGGTGAAAGAAAAGCTCCTCCCCTACTCTAACTGCAGCCCAGGTCTGTTCAGCCCAGCCCTGACTCATCCAGGAAAAGCAGGACACACCTCAACTCCCCCAGTGGCTGTCTACAGTGAATGCACATCCCCAGCCCCTGTCACTCCAATACCAGACAGTCATCATTACACACCCCAGCAGAGGCACACAGGATGGCTAAGCAAGAAAATACCTACTTTCTAAAAGTGGTATTTTCAAACCCAATGTAAAAATCATCCTTACTAAAAGATGCACCTTTATATTCTGGGCTCAGGCATACTAAACTTTACCTTCAGATCTTGTCCCAATGGAAAGTTATAGTTATAAGTTGTTTTAAATGAACTACCATTCTATCCTGTGGGACAGATAACCTTTCAATAGTGAAAAAGAAACTGGCAGTATTTTACTATCAGGATATGCCACACAAATCAGGACATGTCCTATCGTTTCACATACACTGCACCCCACCCACAGGGGGACCTTGGGCATGCCTGAAGGGAGACACACGTAAGAAAAGGGAAGGTTAGGGCTTGGCAAGAGGGTGCACTTGCCAGGTCGACATGGCAGTACCAAACTGCGCACAGACACTGCAGTGGCAGGCCTGAGTTAAATTTGCAGGGTGATCATGTTGATGGAACAATCAGTGCTGCAGGTCCACTAGCAGCATTTGGTTTACAGGCCCTGGGCACACACAGTGCACTGTATTGGGCTCCTAACAATAAACCAAATAAGCCAATTATAGAAACCCCAAAACATTACAATTTACAGAGGGAGCACTTGCACTTTGGCACTGATAAGCAGTGGCAAAGTGCCCAAAGCATCTAGACCAGCAAAAACAAAGTTCAATACACAGCAAAAACACAGGAGGCAAAGGCAAAAATACTAAGGAAACCCACACCAAGGCTGCCAGGTCTAACAATGGGCATGTTACTTTGTCATGGGTTCCCTCATGCACTCTTTTTGTGTATCCTGACTCTCCCCAGACTCACTGTAAATGTGCCCCTATATTTGTTTCCATTACTTCCCGAGAATATTCCTCCCCCAGCCCCCACCCAGTTTGCCGGGACCACGCTTGTCTAGGTGCTCCAGTCCAGATTTGTTAATTGAATTCTGGGACTAGCAGTCTCATTTATTCCATTATAAAAATAGGACTGCAAGTCCCAAAACCCAGGGAAACAAACAGGGGAACATCCTGGTATGGACCTGGGAAACCTGACAGCTCTGCTCCCACCATCCATTTCAAGGTCATCACATTCACTGAGTTTAAGAATTATTCAGTTAGGTGGGTTAAGTCTAGGTGAGACTCTGAGCTTGCAGTTGGCTCTCCAGAAATCTAAGGCTGAAGAAGAAGAGAGAGAGAGGATAGTCTTAGACTGGGAAAACCTCAAGATGGCAACAGGGACAACTACATCTGGGAAGGGAAATTCCATCCCAGCTCTACTGGAGTACCTACCAAAGTTCCAAAATAACTGGTGCAGGTGTATGTGGAAGGACATGACATTTTTTAATGGTTTGTGAGTTTTGAGATTGATCTTGTACAGCACAGGCCTAAACGTATGTGCCTAAGGCAGATACTTTAATGGGTCGTTTTCCCATGGAAGGAACTACAGTCAGCGAGAAAGCAGCTGATCAAATGAACTTTGAGTGAAAGAAGGAAGCTCTGATCAGACGGGTTGTGCTGAAGCTTGATCAGTAATTTCAGAGGTTCAAGGAAAGCAAGAAAGGGGATTGTGTTTGATTCATAGTTTCATAGTATATTGTGTGGCTTCAATGAGTGGGCAAGAGAGAGGGAGGCCAAGGAGTTGTATGCCGTTAAACAGTTGAGGGTGACAGAGCAACTATAGGAGGAGTGCTGGAGCCCATTTAGACTATACTGACCAGGCTTGACAGAGAAGAATCCAGGGAAACCTTCAGGGTTAGCAGACAAGTGGGTTGGGTAACAAGGATCCCAAAGGGATGCAACAGAATGGCTCTAAGCCAAGGGGTAAAATAACTCTCCGAAGACTGGCTCTAAACCAGAGGGAACATTCCAGGGCAAATTGCAAGGGTTCAAGGGAGGAAACACGAGTAGAAAGGCATTTTCTTTGCAAGTCAGGACCGCGAAAAGAAGGGAGGACAGCAAGGTTCTTCCTAGCCCAGTGTGATTACTTATTATAGGTGTAACAAAGAGGGGCATTACAAAAATACTGACATGTGAAATACCCTGTACCAACTGTACTCATACTAATACTATAATGACCGTTGGTGAAGGGACCAAAGAGGGCCTTGTTGCACCCAAACTAGTATCAATGTACATTGGGGAAAAGTACCCAGAAGCACTTAAGCATTTACATTCAAATACCGTGGGGCTCATGCTCAAAGCTAGTGTTACATGGAGGAAGGTTCCTGCCCTAGGGGACACAGGGGCATATAGAACTATGGTTGAGAGGAAGTATCTCCAACTCAGAGAAACTAGCCCTGGGGGCAATGGCACGGGCTTGGTAGCAGCGCAGATGGCATGGAGTACCAGATTGCCCAGGTTGAGGTGGAGACCAATTATTATTATTATTGAAGCTTGTGGAGCGCGCGGCTACCTCTGACAGAAGTGTCCCGGCGCTAGCAGCGTGTCCCACCTGTGGGGAATGAGCCAGACTAGACAGTGAGCTCTAGGGCAGGCCAAACATCCATGTTTTTAAAGCTTTCCTGAACATGGTTTCCGAATTAATCTTCCTCAGGTGGTCATGCATAGAATTCCATAGTGTGGCGGTTTTCACAGAGAAAGCACAGCCACCGATACAGTGAGGAAACATGAGCAATTTGCGCCTTGCCAGTCAGTTGAGAGTCAAACTTAAACCCTAAGTTCCTGGCAAAGGCAACTGTCAGTGGAGGCGAATTGAGCTCTGCCAGCCACCGAAGTGCCGACCTAGGGGAGTGGATTGATTAAAAAAACAAAACCTCAGTTTTGTCGGTGTTTAATTTTAAGCAGCTATCCGTCATCCACAATGAGATATTTAGGAGACACTGCCTAAAATTGGCGAAAGCTGTCTCGTGTTCTCTAAAAGAGAACACCAGTTGTGTATCGTCAGCATACGAGACAACTTTCACCCCACTTTGCTCAACAATTGCTGCAAAGGGAGTATGATAGACATTAACAAGCATTTACAATGCAATAGGTCTCGCAGCATTAAAGTTTGAGTTATTGGTATTGTGTATGACAATGCCAATATTTTTAACTTTCGTAAATGTGACACCTATAGCATTTCTATTGCAATTTGTGTTGTATTTACGTGACTTAGATGTATTGATATTACAAATAACAATGGCTTTTAATTTTTTTAAATAATTAATACTTAAATAAAAGTTATTATAATTTATAATGACAATAGCTTAAGATTTTGTAAATATCTTTTGTAAATTAGGTGCCATGCTTACCAGTAAAAGGCTGGCTCTAAGGGAGTTAGTTTTCGGTAAGAATATCACCAGGCACCAAAGGCACGCAGCTGCCGAAGATAAAGTGCGGCGGCAGTTGTGCCAATTTTTATTAAAAAAATAAAATCATGATTCTGGGCAAATTATTTGACCTCCCTGTGCATAAAATTGTAAATATGTGTGGAATGTAACGTGATTGTAAATATATAAAATGTAATATCACAAATGTGCAAATCTCATATTCATGCTTTGTTGCCAACCAGGTGGGTTTTCTTCAGATACATACGTACATTATCTGGGAGTGGATGTGTGTGTGTGGGTTGTGTGTGTGTGTGTGGGTGGGTTGTGTGTGGGTGTGTGTGTGGGTGTCTGTGTGTGGGTGTGTGTGTGTGTGTGAGTGGGTGTGTGTGTGGGGATGTGTGTGTGTGTGGGGGTTGTGGAGGGGTGTGGGGGGGGGTTGTGGGGGTGGTGTGGGTTGTGTGTGGGGGGGGAGTTGTGCGTGTGAGTGGTTGTGTGTGTGGGTTATGTGTGGCTGTATTTACGAAGTCCAGGCCCTAATTTATAGTCCCTTCTTAGGCATCCAAACCCTCTCGAACCAGAAAATGTTTTTTTAATATGGTCTGGTAGGTTGATCACAAAAGTTTGCTACAACTTACAGATTGTGGACATATTGTCTCAGAAAGTGTTGTTCTTTGCTACCAGGTGAAGCCATTGTGGCACACAGAGTACAGTTTTTTAATTCTATATCGGGAGGTGCTGTGGAAACGGTATTTGCGTTCTGTTAAAAAAAAATGCTTTTACAGCTAAGCATTCACCATAATATGATGGCTTAAAAAACAATGTAAAGCCTGTATCCTTCGACTTTCACAAATAACTAATTATAATTCTACAAAAAAAACAACTTTGACAACACTGCATTTGGATAAACAATAATCTTAGCCTCTAGACTGGAATACAGGAAGTGTATTGTTTGGTACTGGGCATGAAGAAAAATACAAAGCTACATTCTTTATGCCGCCTCCGTTGAAACTAAATTCACACTTTTAAAATATGTTATCCCTAACAAATACCGCTACATTACTTGACAATGAAAAGACTGGAAAATAAGGGTAACATGAACTTCCTTCAAAACACACCTTTCTGCTGTCTTGTGTCTCCATTGGCGCACGCACCGGAAGTCAGGCAATGTCGCCTGTGACGGGGCCGCGTCCGGACCGGAAGAGGAGGCAGGCGGAGTAAATGCGTATCGCGGCCCGGGGCTCCTGTGAGCGGTGGAGAGCCCCGGGGCCGCCAGCAGGAGGTTATGCAAGTGTTGCGGGGCTCCCTTGACCAAGAGGGAGCCCCGGGAAAGGAGCTGGCAAGAGCCGCAGCGGTGGAGTCCCCCGAGATTGGCCCGGTAAGTTAAAAAGGGCTGGGGGGGGGGGTCTTGGTGAACTTGTGTGTGTGGCTGTGTGCGACGGGGGGGGAGGGGAGCACTCGTGTGTGTGTGCGCGCGCGTGTGTATGTGTGGGGGGGTGTCTGTATGTGCGTGCGTGCATGGGCGCTAGTGTGTGTGTGTGTGTCTGTGTGAATGCGCGACAGCAGCTGGCCACAGCGAGCGCGTGCGCGTGCCAGTTTCAAATCGCCTCCAAGGAGATGCGCGCGGCCAGGATTGTCTCCTGGAAAGCAGACACGCCGACAAAAGGTCTCTGGCGAGAACGCGCTTCCACGCGCTTAGCCGAGACCTAAAAAGTGTAGGGCTCAGTGCCGAGCCCTGAGGGACACCACACATAAGGGGGCTGGAACTGGAGACATGGGGGTGGAGAAACACTTGTTGAGAGTGACCCTCAAGAAATAAGCGGAACCTTGCTAGTACCGTTTCCCTCACTCCTAATTGGTTGAGTCTGTGTAGGAGAATCCTATGTGACACCGTATCAAAGGCTGCAAACAGGTCAACCAGCACCAACATTGCGCAGCTACCCTGATCTATGGTTTCACAAATCGACTCAGCCACTTCAAGCAGAGCTGTCTCCGTTCTGTATCCTGACCTAAATCCAGACTGGGAGTCGTGCAGATGGTTATTCGACTCCAAGAAGTCCGAAAGTTGTTGCTGTACTTCTTTTTCCAGAATTTTGGCTGGGACCAATGGCAAGTCGGGCATGGTTCATGGGACACAGAGCGAATCAGCTTTTGCAGTCTGTGTCACTACTGGGGTAGCAGAGATTTTTAACTGTTGAAAGATCTCCACAGTGGAGTACAAGTACAATTTGAGTGCCCTATCCTCATGAGACTTTGGAATGAAGCCCAGGAACAGGTCAGCAAGGGAATGATGGAAGGTGCTCTGCTGGCTGGGAGGGATGGACTGCTTTATGATGAGCCGGTGAATCTTGATCTAGAAGCTAGCAAGAAACTCGTGGTTTTCCTAGTGCACACGAATTTCCAAAGGTCATTGGCCCAACTTAACATGACACTTAGGCATCAGAAAGGCAGATGACAGGTTAGAGTCTATTCTACTCCATGGATATCCAGAAACTGGGAGTTGGCAAGTAGGAAAGGTCCTACAGAACCTCTGCGTGGCAAGTCAGGAGGTTAGACCAAGGTTCAGTAAGGGCGACAGTCAGTTGTGAGTGTCCCGGCTTCTTCAGCAACAGGCAACAAGTACGTCTTGGTTGTAGTGAACCAGGTATCAGATGCATTACCTCTGACAGGCACAACTGCAAAGCTGGTTGCGAGGGCACTGATAGGCATCTGTTCTGGGGTTACAGTTCCTAAGACAGTAATTTCCCTCCGGGCAACAAAGTTTGTCTCAAACGTAATGTGGGAGTAAGCTGATGTGACCTATCACTTCTCCACAGCCTGCCACCCACAAACCAATGGGTTTGTGGAAAGATTTAAGAAGACCTTAAAAGTGTGATGGGAACTCTTAGAGAACCTCAGGCATAAGCGGGATCTTCTCCTGCCATGTCTCTTTTTCACCTAAAGAGAAATTCCACAAAAGTGGAAAAGGTTCCGTCCCTTCAAACTTTGGTTTGGCTCACACTGCGGGGCCCACTCACCTTAGAGAAAGGTGGTAAGGAACTTCTAAATCACCTCAAAAGGATGTAGTGGACTATGTGTGATTGGCCTTAGCAAGCTGATGGTGCAACATATGAGCAAGGCAAAGACAAACCTTCAGGCAAACTAAGAGCTGATGAAGGAATGGTATGACCAGAAGGTAGTGCTAACTGGGTACCAGGAGGGTAAAGAGGTGTTGGTGCAGTATACTTCGATCCCTCCCCCTCCTCCCTCCTCTGCGATTGTTTGGATTCAAACTAATGTATCTATATATCCTGTAACTCACCGATTCAACTGATGTAGACACCTACTGCGGAGCCTGAGCAACCCTGGCCAATGCCCGGTGGAGCAACCCTGGCCATCAAGTACCCAGCCGGTCATTTGGCATTGTCTTCCTCTTCTCCCAGTTTGTGTCTCCCTCCCTCCCCCACCTCCTCCCTCTGTTTCTTTAATTCAAACTGTTGTAACTTTGTAACCGGTAACTCGCTGATCCAACTGATATGACTATGTAACCTGTAACTCGCTGATCTTCATGTAAAGCGCTCTGATACCTCCGGGTCTAGCCAGCGCTATATAAAACTTTGCAAATAAATAAAATCAATTTTTGCCCTTAGTTGAGCCCTCAGGGCAATACTTTCATCCATTCAAATTTACTACATTTAATCCATTCCAAAATACTTTGACTTGAGAATCCATAACTTTCCTCAAATATTCTAGGACTGGGCTTAGAATAATAATTTTGAAATATCAGTGCCCCCACATCCACTATAGCCCTGGGAGCACAGTTGTAATGTAATGTAATGGTGTCTTGTAAAGCGCCTGAATCACCCCACATGGGTTATCTCCGCGCTGTAGACCGCTGGGGAACCCGTCCTGGCTTTCCCTGTGAGATGGTCCCTACTGGGTATCTCCAAGGTGAAACCAGGCATCCCCGGCGTATGTGGGGGGCCGTTGTGGAGATGAGGCAAGCTAATGCCCAGAGTTGCCGAGTGTGATCCCTGGTTAGAGTAGGCACGAGGCGAGAATTATCGAGTCCGCTGATCCTGGTCCACGACCCTGCCGCGTCGGGAATTGAACCCTGGTCCTGGGCCGTCCTCTGCTTCCGCGTCTGCCGCCTCTAACCAGTGAGCCACACCACTCCACTTCAGGGCAATGGACACAAACAAGCTGTTGGTGCTTGAGTTCATTTGGCCAAGGGCTTTGGAGGAAAACTGGGGTTGGTTATACAAGATGGTGCAGATGATTTTAGAGGTCAACTACTTGGGAGGATAAAGGTGCCACCAGGGAGCCCCAGAGGGTTTCCATCTGAACTGGTTTAAGCCTGTGGACGAAGAGGGATATCAAGGCTAGGAGATTTCTTTGTGCCCACCCATATATGATATTGCGGTCTTCAGTAATTCATAGGAGGGCCACCTGAAACACTTAGAAAAGGTGCTAGTCAGGATGCAGGGATCAGAAAGTGACCATCAAGGAAACCAAGTACCAGGTGTGCCAATCCTCTATACTCTAATTTGAGGATCAGGAAGATCTGCCTGTTGGATGCCACATCTTTGTTGTAATGACAGGCTACGACCACAAAAACCCAAGTGAAAGATATTCTAGGACTCACCGTCTCTTTTCGAAGTTTGTGGCTAACAGTGGGTTCATAGTTTGACCATGACAGCCATGATATCCTGGAAACAGCCCAAAAAGGTGATATGGACTGAGGAGTGTCAGAAAACGTTTGAAGACCCGAGGAGAGCACTATTCAATGCACTGGTACTAAAGGCACCGGTTTACTCTTAGTCCTCGTTGTCAGACTGATTGCTCAGGTAAAGAAGTTGGAGCACTGTTAACTCAACTTGTTGATGGGGCTATAGAGTATCCATTGGCATTTATCAATCACATTCTAATCTCAAGAGATTAGAACTGAGCTGCAGAAAGAATGCTTTGCCATAGTCAGGACTTTGAGATGGTTTTTAACTTACCAAGTTTGTGGGTCAGACAGATCACAAATCAACCACGAAGTGAATGGCAATGAAGGGTGAGAATCCCAATTTGCTGAGATGGTCAATCTCATTACAAGGCTTAGATTTCACATTGGAGCACAAACCCGGAATAAATCATGGCAATGCAGATTGACTTTCCCACTTGTTTTGCTGTTCCAACGGCCAGACTTCTCCAACAGTAGAGTAAAACTGTAGATAGTCATATCTGAGATGAGCGTCCTTTGGAATACAAAAATCCCCTGCATTATATATTGCATGTTCCCCTGACTTGAGTGCCCAACTGCTTGTATATCTGGTATCCTGGCTTTCACTTTGGCCCTGGCATTATCCTGTTTTAAGTATAAGGCAGAGGCCTACGCCTCTCTAATTATGAGACCCTAAATCTTTCCTATGAACTGAAGGGGTGCACGAAGCATGCTCTCATGGTGGATAGTGGACTACAGCCCCTGTGTTGGATATGGCCCAAAGTGGTTGATGCAACATACCATGTTCTTAGAGGAAATCAATAGTTTGGCCAAATTTGTTATCTTTGTCAGTGAGGGTAGAGGCCTACAGGGTGACCTTCATATAGGGCATACCCACTATATGGGTGTGCCTTTAACCTGGCATTGGCATCCTATGTTTTTCAAGGGCATGCACATGTGTTGTTTGTGTAACACATGCATGATGATAAGTTGTGTGGAGGAGTGATCCAGAGTAATGGATGCCAATGGAATACATTTTGAATACCATACAATACCCTGTGGCCATCTGATCTGTCATTAAAGTGATTTCACAGAGAGGAAATACATATAACAGCAAGGAAAGGAGGTCAGCAACAAACAATAAACTAAAATAAAAATGACAAGATAACAAAAGACAAATCACACATTCATCTGCACGCAAACCAAACAAAAATCACTCTTACTGCATAATATAGAAATCCCTCCAAAACCCAAGTTCAAGTGTGGGACCTACCCCAAATCGTGTACTTCTCTAGCCTCTTCCCATCATTATGTAATTCACAAATGGTAATTCTGGAATTCCGAGAAAACAGAGCAGGTTCTATCACTCATGCACAACTAACATTGGTATGTATAAAACAATATATATATATATATATTCGCGAAGAGGCAAAAGCCTGGTGCCCCCAGCAGTTGGGAATAATTGGAAGTAATAGTCCGTAGCAGACCGCCATGTCCTAACTACAACCTCCTTCAATGATTATCAAAGCGAAGCATTGAGAACTGGAGGGGAGTTGTTTAACTTGGTACCAAAATAAAACAATGCCTGCAATTTACAGGTCTTGCAGGACATTGCAAATTATGTGAAATTTCAGCTGCAGTACACACAAGAGTTACCATGTGGATGGGTCAATATTCAGGATCTTCGACATCATTTTCCAGTAATATCTGTTGCGTATGTCATAAAGAAAAATATTACAAACAAGATTCAGATGATAGGGGATGTGCTTGCTGCAGACTCGAGCGTATCACAAGTCCAGCTCTTGCTGCATTCAGCGGTGGTCCTCACGTTACAGACGTCATGGGCCAGTATAGCACAGGAACCGCCCACACATTTAGCCGTGCAATACCTACATGAATTTGGGACAGGCCGCCACCTTGTCAAATGGTTTGCAGAGTCGCTGTGATTACACCGCGACTCAGTGCCGCAGTTGAGTTTCCTGCGAGCTCATTGGAATGCAGATCCCAGCACCGAGCGTGAATGGATGGCCGTTCTTGAAGGTCCCACCCGTATCCCCCGTAACGCAAGATTCCAGCTCATCCAGTATTACATAGTGCACAGGGCCTACCTGACACCATCCAAAATAAATATTTCAGTTGTGCTGACACCAGCTGCCCACGATGCAGGGAAGTGGGGTGTGATCTGCTTCACATGCTCTGGTCCTGCTCAATGACACAACCATACTGGAGAGTAGTCCCCACAACCTTAACGAAATGCACAGAACGTACACTAAACTGGTCATGGGAGGTATGCATTCTGGGATGGTATCATAGATCTGGCAAACACAAGGTGACATCCCGATACATAGACCTGGGACTCATAGTGGCCAAACGTCTGATCACACAGCGTTGGAAATCACCTGAGCCTCCTGCAGAGAGGGCCTGGTTCCAATTGCTACTCTGCTGGGCGCAGACGGAGAGTATAGCGCTGCGTCATGAAGATGCGATAGGAATTCGTAAGCAGCAGCTCGCGACAAGCTGGGATGTGATCCTGGTGAATTTCCGCACAATCTGGCGGAGTCCGACTGAGGAGCCCAATAATACACCTGGGTGAAATGTGAGCCATACCCTAGCAGAATAGCTGAACCACAAAGGTCAGACTAGTGCCTCCATCAGCAACACGCTTAGGGCAGCGAGTGTAATGTTCCCCACTCACAACTATCCAAACAGTACAGCAAACAGCAGGCACTGGTTGTGGAGTGGGTACCTGGAAGGTAGCACACAATTTGATCGATAAACAATCAAGCGCTGCGTGTAGACTAACAAATAGACCCCATAGTAAGGGCGGTATATGATGTGCATTGTGTCGCTTTGTTCTAATGATACAACTTCATGCATTGGAGACAATGTGTTATTTCACTTGTTATATCAATGTTATGTTGCAAAAAACCTTGTTTTATATTCACTAGGTCAGCGAAGCCATTATAACAGTGTTAAGTAAGATTCTTGATGTTTAATTTGAGCATGCTTCACTACAAACCTGACTCCGGTGGAATTATTGAATCAAAATGGAAATGTGATATAACTGTGTTACCTGAGGTGAATTGCAATAATAAACAAGCATTGGCATAGCCAATAGGTCTCGCCTTTGGGACCTTATAAGTGTTTAGCAATGCAACAGTTGATGTTGTTGCACCAAGGATATTGTGCTGCATAACTAAATACTTATAAGGTCCCAAAAGCGAGACCTATTGGCTATGCCAATGCTTGTTTGGAAGGCCACACTGAGCAGCTGTAGTTGGTGGCCCAATGTGGAATAAACAAGTCCCAGATCTTTTGTGGGGCAGCCCTGTATTTTGTGCTAACAACTTGCCCATCACTGTAGTGAACTCAAACCTTCTCAAATACCTCCAGTTTGCCTGTATAAACAATGCTTTCAG
The DNA here is from genome assembly GCF_964261635.1 of Lissotriton helveticus. Taxonomy (NCBI): domain Eukaryota; kingdom Metazoa; phylum Chordata; class Amphibia; order Caudata; family Salamandridae; genus Lissotriton; species Lissotriton helveticus. The sequence goes on from NC_136068.1 coordinate 177,051,013, forward strand.
TGGGATGAAAAAAACGGTGGTAGGGGAGTCTCTAAAAAGGGTGTGGCATGTGTAGTTAAGGCTGTGTTTTAAATGTATAAACTTAAAATCTGTGCTGCTCACAGTGTGCCACCGGACTAGTATTTTGCTGCTTCTCTGTGCGTTATTATTGATTCCAGATACATCACCCAACTGACATAAACCTAAATACATTGACGCTGGAGCACTATCCAACAGTAATGTAGATAAAGTGTACACTTCTTCTCATGAATAAAACAGTCCAAAAGTATGTTTGTCTTCCCAGATTTGGATTCATTCAGGCTTTCAATTCCCAACAAATGTATGTAGCCGGCATCACTACACGTCTCCAATACCCTGGAAATGTCACTCAACAAACAGCTGACACGTGTTTCGTCAGGAGGTACAGACTTTTTCAAGGCTGTGATAAGTAAAACATGCATACTATCAATAAATCCATCTGGAACATACCACGTCAGGGTACGTACAAACAAGTGACCAGCCAACAGTACAACTTAAATTCAAACACCGAAATAGGAGGAAAAACACCAAATATTGTGTAACCCTAAAGTGCAAAAGAAAGAAAAAAGTGCATGATTTACTCCCTTAATCAAAGCCAAGTGTTAAAAGATAAAGCACAACACCACTCCTGTGTAAAGCATGCTCATCATTAAATATGCCACAGCTGTTCCACCAGCTTGCACTGCTCCTGTGGGAGCGGGTTAATCTTCTCTTCTGCTTATGGTGCTAAGCTTCTCAACCAGTCCACCTGAAAGTAGGAGGGGCCGGGGCGTCCGCGTGTGAGTTGTCTCCTCTTGGGACGTCTGGTCCCGTTCGCCAAGTTTGACCATGTAAGTAACACAGGAGCTTCAGTATATAAGGGCATCTTGCTGACCGCGATCCCCTTCTACAGCGATCCTTATCAGTGTGTGCCGTGTAAAGGGAAAGGTGGAGAGAGTAATTGGGTTAAAGACAGAAGACAGGTATTGAACATTAAACCAGCATGTGACTCCCCATCCCCATCCTCCACCAGTGAAGAGGCCGTATTTTAGCCTCAAACTGTGTGAGGCTAAAGAGAAGGAAAAGCGGGAGACCCCTTTCCAGGTCCTGGTTATGTACTATGTCCCAACTTCCTTGAACTCCGACTCCCAGAATGCGCCGTCTCCCGCTTTTCATTCACTTCCCATACTGTGCTTGCGCGCTGTGATCTGTGAATTACGGGTCACAGTCATCCCTCGTGCCCCCTGGCTCCTGCCTCTTTCCCCTTCTCTCAGAATCTTCAGAGTGTCCCAATCCCCTCTTTACTCCCACCACCTTGGTCACTTCTCGTCTTCCATCCCCCCAGGTTTGACGACTACCAACACAATTCTAGACAGGCCCACTTGTTTTCCATTCTCCAGGACAGCCAACAATACACACTGGGCCAGGATCCCGAGGTTCTGTGACCACCAGAGATTTCTGCAAAAACCTATCGACTCCCAGTTTGTTTCAGCACCTCTTACCCATTCAAGATCTCTAGCGATTGAAACTCAATTAGATGTTTAATGTGACTCTGTGCTGGAAAATACCCCTCCACGCTACTCCACGCTGGAGGGAGGCGGGGACAGGGGGGCTGGAGGGGGCGCTAGAGAGCAAAGTTGGAAAGAATATCCCCATCTCCTCATTGCTAATGGGAAACACTCACTTGTGTGGTAAAAGGAAGAAGAAAAACAACAAGCGCGGTGGGAAGGAAGAGAGGAGGGGGCCTGAGCGATTCTCTTGCGGGAGCGAGCAGCAAGGCACGATAATTCCTAACATATGGCGCCGCTGCTCGCTCCTGCAAGGAAATCGCCAAATGTGCACGCGTTGCCATTCAAAGCAATGCAACGCGTGGACGTTTTTGCCGGCAAAGCTGTGCCGATTGCTAAAGGTCTCCATCCTATGCAGCGCATGCGCGACCTAAAAATCAATAAACAAATTTAAACAAACAAAAGATGTAGATGATATGGGACACATTATATTTATATAGGATATACAGGCAGGTGGTAGATAAAAAGTGAAAGTAATTATGAAGAATGGTGGAAGATAGGCATACAACATGAGTACGCACCCTCTCAACCCTGCCTGGTATATTTGACATATCATAACTGAGACCAGGATATCACAGAATCAGGTCACACTGTGACAATCCACCTTACCAGACAATGATTTCTGAAACCTGCATTCCTATAGCTGGAGGGCAAAACCCACAAACTGAAGTGAGGAATTAACTTTAGGAATTCCATGAGGCATTTTGTTATCAAACAACTTCTGGTTAGTCTTGAGCCCAGCAACTTGTGGGTGGTAAGGGTGAGAGCTGGGACTACATATTCTGTTGTGAGAGGTGTAGAAGTTTCTAAGTGAGGCCTGCCCATTTGTTTGTCCTTAATTACTCCTTCAGTTGTGCTAATGATGGCCAGCGGCAGAAAACTCACACCCCTTTGTGCCTCTGCATTGGGTGGTCGGGATTATAGCTAGCCCCATAGGTACCCGCTGTGTGAAGTATCACTTCACCCTAAGGTTGTATTTGGAGAGCAAAGCAAACACAAGGAGATGATGGACTGAGTGCTGAAACTTTTTAAACACTCTCCCCCAGTCATCTGGGTTGAATCCATCATTGTCTTTAACTCACTTCGCCACCCCAGTTCAGACCTAGCCATATGCAAATCAGTCTTGAACCTGTTCGTCATTGGAACAGTCAGCCCGTACTGCCAAGTCAGGTCTTCCCTGGACGGAAACGAGCATCCTGGGACCGGTTTCGGGGTAACACCCCTCATTAGCCAGGCTAGCTTGAATCCAGTGGCAAAGTGAGCAAGGGGCCACGTCTAAGCATACCCTGCCATCTTAGGGCGTACAAAGCAAACACAAGGAGATGATGGACGGAGAACTAAAACTCTTCAGACAATCACCCCCAGTCACTATTAGATATGGGTTGAAACCATCATCATTCTTTAGCTCACTTCACCACACCAGTTCAGACCCAGCCAAACGCAAATCAGTTTTGACCCTGTTCCTCGTGGGAACAGTCCAGCTCGAACTGCCAAGTCAGATCTTCCCTGGATGGGAACAAGCATCCTGGGAGCCGATATGCATACGGCTGGGTCCAAAGTGGGGTGGCATAAAGAGATTAACCCAATATACTATTTCTCATACCCAATATACAATTTCTCATAGTTTCCATAATGGTAACTGCTCCCAAAGCGACTCTTAAGTTAGCTGTAGTTGTATTAAGCCACATGCTGATTTTTTTCACACTCTCATAAAATTTCCAAAGATATCAGATTGGTGGAGAGGAACCAATATCAGATCTAATGTGATTCTCATTCTCTGTCTAGAGGATACGCTTCCAGAGAGGGGATAATAAAGAATGGCAGTCAGTAGACATACCAAAGCAAATGCGGCTTCAGAGATTTCCTGAAGTGGCAAAAAGATTATGTAAAAAAATTGGAAATTCACCAAAGTCCTGCAAATTGATACTCATTCGCTAATCAGTATGGCAAAATTCACACAAATGTAGGAAAGGAATATGTCACTTACTCCAAGCATTTGGCCACCTGCCCTTGGGCTTGGATGTGTGCAACTTTTTTCTCTTTGAAGAAGTCTTTTGCGCCACGAGGTATAGAGACTCCTTCTATGACTGGTAATGCACATGGGCATCAGCTCCATTGTTACATTATTTTCCACACGGCGGGCGATGTTGAAAATGGGGCATGAAAAAAGAAAAGTTGGATGACCATTCAAAAGGAAGAAAGGGAAATGAACTTCTGCAACACCAAGAGACTTTTGGGGAGGAGGGTGAGCACATGTGAATCTACAGCACCACATGCTACTAACAGATGCTTACAGGGTAACATATTCTGTTCGTGGCATGGGCAGCTCTGGATAAACATGCTCTGAATAAACTGTAAAGCAGTACGCCCCTAAGCGGTGGTTAGCCGGAGGATATTGCAATGGACTAAAAAAGAGTTTGTAGAACAAGTTGGCCAACCTTTGACTATTGGCAGGCTGAGATGTCTACACAGTAGTATTTGGTGAACGCGTGTGCAGTGAACCATGTAGCTGCCTTACATATGCCAGCTATAGGAATATTTCCAAGAAAAGCCATTCAGACCCTCTTCTTGTGAGAAAAATGTGTGGTTTGGGCGGGGCAGGCAGCAGCCTTTTAACCTTGGTGTAGCAAGTTCGGATACACTTGACAAGCCTTCTGGCTATGCTTCCTTTGGACAGGATTTGTCCTTTATGTGGTTTGGTTAAGGCACATAAAAAAACAAGGGAGCGACCCCACTTGCCAAGAGACAGGGTACCACAAGTAAAGAAACAACGAGATTCTCTTGGAACTGCTAAAGATGATGTGTTCATTAAATAGAATCAGCTAAATATATTTCATGCATTCAAACTTCCACACAGCTCAAATGGAGCACACCAGGTATAAACTCAAAAAAGAAAATGTTTGAATAAATATGTCCTTTTTTCATATTGAGTAAAAATCCTTATCCTTGTGTGTATTACAATTGGTTTTTGGGTTCATATTTGGTGTGCTCCATTTGACATTAGACAAAATGTATTTTGAATTCGATACTAATGGGGAATTGCCTTCTAAGACCAACAATTCATTATCAGATTCTACTCCTTGACAAAATGGATAGACCCCATATGGTACTTGATAGTTGGTTACCCCTTGATTTTGTGTCCTTGAGTCACACTCTATCCAGTATCAAATCTGGTTCTCCTAAGGATCCCCTTCCAATTTCTGTTCTTAAAAAATGAGATCTTCCAGTTCTTAAACCTATCATGGAACTTCTTAATGCTTCTCTTCTCGAAGCAGTAGTACCAGCTGCATGGAAACATGCTATGATCATTCCTCTGCTTAAGAAAGAAAATGCTGATCCGGAAGTTCTCTCTAACTTCCATCCTATCTCGTTGCTCCCGGCCTTTTCCAAAATCTTGGAAAAACATATCAACCACCAACTAACTCACTTTGTGGACTCCCAAAACATCTTACATTCATCCCAATCTGGTTTCAGAACGGGGTTTTCCACCGAATCCACGCTTTTGGGAGTCACCGAAACCATCAGTCAACGGGTTGATATGGGAGACGCGGTTGCACTCATATTACTTTATTTCAGTGCCGCCTTTGACACCGTGTCCCACGTGACCCTCCTTCAAGTATTACATTCGAAGGGTATCACCGGTCTCGCACTGAAATGGTTGGCAAGCTTTCTATCAAGCCGAACGTTTCAGGTTTTCTCCACAACAGCCAATTCTAAATCCCACGTTTCCCCTCATGAAGTTCCACAAGGCTCTATTCTTAGCCCCCCTGCTTTTCAACATTTATGTCATTCCTCTGACGACTTTAGCAGAAGAAGCTGGGCTCACCATATACTCATACACTGACGATACTCAGCTCATCTTTTCCCTATCAGCTAGAGAAACCAATAAGTTATCTTCTCTTCAAACAGGCTTACAAAACATAGCAGGATGGATGAACACCAACAAGCTGAAGCTTAATGGAGGTAAAACGGAACTCCTAATTCTAGGTGGTAACAAAGCTCTCTGGGGCCCACAACATTGGCCTGTGCAAATGGGTGCTCTCCCCCAACCCTCTCAGGATGTTCGCAACCTTGGCATTATAATAGATGATCAACTATCTATGCAACAGCAAGTGGTCACGGTTGCCTCAACTTGCTTTTTAATTCCGAAATGGCTCAGAAAAATTATTTGGATGCTGCTACCATCAACGCAGAAAACTGTGGTCCAGGCTCTAATAGTGTCCAGATTGGATTATGGCAATGTTTTGTATTTAGGTTCTAACAAGGATGTGATTCAGAGGCTGCAAGTGGTTTAAAACTCGGCGGCCAGACTTCTTTGTCAGTTACCGCGAATGGCCTCTATCACAGGGACTCTTAGGGATCTACATTGGCTCAAGATAGAAAACCAGTCCAAACTCAAAGCCCTCTGCTATATGCACCGAATCAATCCTGGAATAGCACCTCATTACCTTACTTCACCAGCATATTCCCACTCGCCTTCTTAGATCATCCAATCAGGCCAAGTTTACTGTCCCTAGGATTAAACTCACACATATGGGCAACCGGTCCTTTGCCTATCTGGCTCCGTCTTTATGGAATTCTCTTCCACTCCCACTTCGTCATGAACACAATTATGTTAAATTCCGGAAAGGCCTCAAAACGTAGCTATTCAACCTCTGAAGCCTGACTTTTCGCTCTTTTTTCCCAGCTTGGGTGCGAAGGTGCCAGGAAACCTCTGGGCAGCCGTTGCGCCATATACATTTAATTTAATAATAATAATAATAATAATAATAATGGATTGCGTTACTTACCCAGTAAGCATCTGTTATAGGCATGTAGAGCTGTAGATTCACATGCTTTGCATACTCCTGCCATCTAGTGTTGGGTCAGGATGTTTGCAAGTTGTTTTTGTTTAGAGAAGTCTTTCCAGTCACAAGGTAAGGTGACTTCGCCTTTCGGTTGTAGTGCACATGGGCATCAACTACAGTGTTAGATTTTTTTTCCGGCAAGAGGGTGGGAATGGAGTGAGTGAGTGTAGTATAGCGATGTCCATGCATATGTAATTTAAATAATGAGAACTGCAACAACTCCAGGTGCCTGGAGAAGTGGAAGGGCCCATGTAGATCTACAGCTCTGCATGCCAAGAACAGATTCTTACTGGGTAAGTAACATAATTTGTTCAAGGCATGTGTGCTGTAGATACACATGCTTTGCATAGACTATATAGCAGCATTGCATCAAAGCAGTGGCTAACCAGTAGATGTTGCAGTTGTCTGAAAAGTGTCTTTAGACCTGCTTGCCCTACATTGTTTGTTGGCATGCTAACACTTCCACACAATAGTGTTTGGTAAATGTGTGTGGAGTAGACCATGCTGCTGCCTTACAGATGTCAGCTATAGGAATGTTACCTAAAAGGGCCATAGATGCCCATATTTTGCGAGTGGAATGCGCTCTAGGGGGTATAGATAGAGTTCTTTTAGCTTTTGCATAGCAAGTTTGAATGCATTTAACAATCCATCTTGAAATGCCAGATATAAAGATAGGATTGTCTTTGTGTGGTGGAACACATGCAACAAACAGTTGCTTTGTTTTACAAAAATCCAATGTCCTTTCAATATAATACAATAACACTCTTTTGACATCAAGTGTGTGAAGAGCTCATTCTGCTACAGACTCAGGTTGAGGGAAGAACACAGGTAACTCAACTGATTGGTTAAGATGAAAAGCAGAAACTGCTTTAGGGAGGAATTTTGGGTTGCTGCGAAGAACTACCCAATCTTTATGAAGCTGAAAAAAGGGTTCTTCTATGGTTAATGCCTGTAGCTCACCAACTCTCCTTAATTACCAGATTGCAATAAGGAAAGCAACATTCCATGAAAGGAACTGGAAAGGACAATTGTGTAATGGTTCAAAGGGTGGACCCATAAGTCTTGTAAGTACAATGTTAAGATTCCACACTGGTGCTGGAGGGATTCTTGGTGGCATTACTCTCTTTAAGCCCTCCATAAAGGCTTCAATGACAGGAACTTTGAACAAAGATAAATGTTTGTTTTGTTAATACGCAGCCACTGCTGCAAGGTGCAATCAAATAGATGTGCAAGCTTGTCAGATTGCTGTGGGTGTAAAATGTAACGGATAATGTTTTGAACAGAAGCATCTAGAGGAATAATTTTATTGTTGTTACAATAGACAAAAAAAGGTTGTCCACGTTGCTGCATAACAAGCTCTGGTAGTAGGTTTTCTTGCTTCTTTCAGAATAGTCATACAGTCTGGTGGCAAATGTAAATATCCAAACTCTAGGACTTCAGGAGCCAAATCACTACGTTAAGCTCCTTGGGATTTGGATGATTGATTTCTCCATGGTCCTGAGTGAAAAGACTGGAGGTGAGATGTAGTTTTTGATGTGGACCTACTGATAGTTCTAACAGGGTGGGGTACCATAGTTGACGGGCTCATGTGGGAGCTACCAAAATCAGTGTGAGTGATGTTTGCCTGAGTTTGTGAATGAGAAACTGAAGGAGTGGGAGAGGCAGAATAGCCTAGGCAAATATCCCTGACCAATTCATCCATAGGGCTTTGCCTTTGGAGAGAGGGTGTGGGAGCCTGGAGGTGAAGTTTGGGCATTGTGCGTTGTCTACTGTGGCAAACAGATCTATTTCTGGGTATCCCCATTGTTGAAACTATGAAAGGAGAGCTTGAGGATGAAGTTCCTATTCATGTATTTGCTGCCTCCTTCTGCTGCAGAGGTCTGTGATTTGATTGTTCACTCCTGGAAGGAGTTCTGCCAGAAGATGAATCCTGTGATGGATTGCCCATTTCCAAATGCTCTGAGAGAGGCGTGACAGTTTGAGCGAGTGTGTCTCCCTGTTTTTGTACATAGCTGTCATGTTGTCCGTGGAGACTAGGACAACTTTGTCTTTTAGATGAGACTGAAAAGCTGTAAGCACTAGAAATACTGCTAGAAGCTCTAAATAGTTGATGTGGAGAAGTATGTGCTTGTTGTCCCAAAGCCCTGTATTGAGTAATGTATGTATTTAAGCTTCTAAAGCGCGCAGCTACCCCCAACAGAGGTGTCCCGGCGCTAGCGGAGACAGAGGAAGGTGAGGGCAGGTTAGAGTTGTTGAGCCACAGTGTGCTAAGGGAGGCTGAAGAGCCAGGTCTTCAAGGTCTTCTGGAAGATAGATTCCTATTTGGCTTTTCTGATGTGTTCAGGCATGGAGTTCCACAAGGTCGTGGTTTTGACGGAGAAAGACCGTCCTCCTATTCTGGACTTTGAAAAACGGGATGTAACAAAGCGCTTAAGATGGTTTGATCTTAGGGTCCTTGACTGATGGTATTTGCGGACTCTCTTCTTTAGATATTGAGGGCAATATCGTTGAGTGCCCTGTAGGCCAGAGTCAGTGCCTTGAATTCAGTTCTCCTTCTGACGGGCAGTCAGTGCAGGCTGCGCAGATGAGGGGAAATGTGATGCCTCAGCTGGACGTTTCCAATAAGCCAGGCTGCCGCATTCTGCACAGTTTGCAATTTCCTGAACAGGTATGCTGGTAGAGCCAAATACAGACTGTTTGCGTAGTCAAGCTACAACGTGATCAATGCATGGACTATTGTTTTCCTGCAGTCCATGGGTAGGAAGTGCAGGAATCTCCATAGGGCCTTCATCTTGCAAAAGCAGGACGAGTAAACATGGCCTAGCTGTGCCTTGCATGAAAAGGTGGAATCCAGTTTGAAGCCCAGATTCCTTGCAGACGAGACTGGGAGGGGAGTGGGGTTGAGCTCTGCGGGCCACCAGAGGCTGGGTAACGGGGAGGGCTGATTGAAGAACAGTACCTCTGTTTTATCCGTTTTCAACTTTAGGCAATTAGCTGTTATCTATGCTGAAATGTCCATAAGCCACTGCCTAAAGTTTAAAAATGCGGCCTCAGAGCAATCTTGGAAAGAAAACACAAGCTGCGTGTCATCAGCATATGAGATAACATCAACACTGTGTTGCTTTACCAGAGGGGCGAGGAGGGGCAACGTAGACATTAAAAAGGGTTGGGCTGAGGGCCGATTCCTGTGGTACTCCACAAATCAGAGGGCAAGAAGTCTAAGGATGCAACCGAATTCTCTGGGAGCAACCTTCTAGAAAGGAGCTGAACCAAGCTAAGGTGGTCCATATCACTCCCAACAGTCTAAGCCAGTCTAAGAGGATCTTATGAGACACTGTGTCGAATGCCGCCGACAGGTCCAATAGCACCAGCATTGCATAGTTCCCCTTATCCGTTGTCTCCCGGACAGTTTCTGTTACTTCGAGTGGTGCTGTCTCAGTGCTGTATCCCGCTCTGAATCCAGACTGAGAGTCATGGAGTAGTTTATTGGATTCAAGAAACTTGGATAATTGTTTCTGCACTTCTTTTTCAAGAATCTTAGCTGGTGCAGGCAGAAGGGAGATAGGTCTAAAAAAAATTAGAATTGCAGGATCTGCAATCTCCTTTTTGAGTATCGGTTGAACAACAGCGATTTTTCAAATAGATGGACAGATGCCAGTTTCCAAAGAGGTGTTCCAGAGCTGGTTTAGAGCAGGGTTGAGCAGTGGTGCTAAAATTGTTAAAAACCTGGCCGGGCATGGGTCATGTGGATACCCGGATTTAGTTTTTTCCAACTGCTTAAGGGATATATCCGGGTCAAGAGGGCTAAATTCTGACCATGTTTTTGTCGGGGAGGGGAGAGAAAGTGGTGTGCTTGATTTAATTTAATTTATTTATTTATTTTGAACGTTTTATAGAGCGGGAACAAGATCCTATTGGATATCAGAGCGCCGTACAAACAGTAAATGTTACATATACCGAAAATAAGAGCAGATCAAAAAACATGTGTACAAAGCATATAGTATAAACAGCATAAATAGGTGTAACATCAAAAACGAAAGTGTCTTGGAGGTGGAGGCGCATGTGCGTCTCGTCACAGGGTTTCAGTACATTTTAATCATGTGAACTTGGCCATGAGGATGGCTTTAACTTCCTTTTTAAAAAAGGTAGTGGAAGGGTTGAGTCTGGTTTCTGGGGGTAGGGCATTCCAAATTCTGGGTGCCATCCCAGAGAAGGATCTGTTATAAGTGTTTTTCTTATGGAATTTTTGTGGTTTCAGAAGTAGTTTTGCCGCACTTCTTGAGGATCTGGAACCACCCGAGATCATCAATTTCTATGCCAGATAGCTGGGTGTCTTGTGATGCATGGCTCTGTGTGTCATGCAGGCAATTTTCAGCTGGATTCTCGCTTCCAGGGGTAGCCAGTTCAAGGATTGAAGGTCCGGGGAGATGTGGGAGGTACGTTTAGATCCAGTTATGAGTCTTGCTGCTGCGTTGATTGATGCTCTGAGTGGTGCAGTTGATGTTTTGGGTAGGCCACAGAGAGAGACACATCCGTATTCCACTCTGGGTATAAGTAGAGCTTGTACTGCCTGTTTGAAGTCATTGTGTGGTAGGAAGGGTTTCATTTTCCTCAATGTGTTTATCTGGATGTTGGCTCCCTTTGTAGCATTACTGATATGTTTTTGCATGTTGAGGTTACTGTCTAAAGTGATTCTTAGTGATTTCGCTGAGTCTACGATGGTAGGTTGGACGTTAAACACTGTAATATGTTTGAACCAATCTTGCAATTTGGGGATTTGAGCCGGAGGAGCTATTAGTATGAATTCGGTCTTTAGGGTATTCAGTCTGAGATGATTTTCAGCCAGCCAAGATTGGGTGTTCCTAAGCGCTGTATCAAGTAGTTTGACGTTCCCTAGGATGTGTATCTTGAGGTATAGTTGTGTATCATCTGCGTACATGTGATATTGCACGTTAGAGGCTTGTAGGATTTCAGTGAGAGGTTCTAGGAAGAAAATTAACAGTGTTGGGGATAGTGCGGATCCTTGCGGGACACCTAAAGATACTGGGACGGGTTTGGACAGTGTGTTATTGACTATGAATTGTTGTGTCCGATTTTGGAGAAATGAAGTGAACCATGCAAGCACTGCCCCAGACAGACCCATTCTGTGTTTCAGGAGGTCTAACAAGTTCTCATGTTTGACCGTATCAAAGGCCGAGGAGAGGTCCAGTAGGATGAGAAGACAGGATCCATTTTGGTCGAGTATTTGCAGCGCGTCGTCAATGATGTGTGTCATGGCAGATTCTGTGCTATGGCCTGCACGGAAGCCTGATTGGTGTTTGTTGAGAAGATTAAAGTGCTCGATATGTTTCGTTAACTGTAGGTGTACACATTTTTCCAGCAACTTGGCTAAGGTAGGGATATTGGAGATAGGTCGATAGTTGGTAAGGTCCGTAGGATCTGCCGTGGGCTTCTTTAGAATGGGTGAAACCTGGCCTACTTTGAGGGAGTCTGGAATGCATCCTTGTTGAAGTGAACTGTTTATGATCTTGGACTAGAGAGGTAGAAGCAGTGGAGTGAAGTCTTTAGTTGCGCTTGCCGGAAGCGGGTCAGAAAGGTGGTTAGCTGGCTTCTATGCCCTGAGTATTTTGCCTATGGCATCTTCGGAGTAGGAGGTAAATGATGACCAGTCTGCATTATTTTTTGGGTTGGACTTTGATAGGAGTTGGCATGGCGCGGTTTGGGGAGCAGGAGGGATTTGTGTATTGGGTCTTGCGTATAAGGATAGGTCCTTTAGGAGGTCTTTCTTGATGGAGTCATTCTTCAAGGTGAAGAAGGTGGAGAATTCTTCACAATTTGGCTGCCGGTATTCTAAATCTTGTGGACGATGAGATGCCTCCTTAGTTTGAGTTTTGATCAGTTCAAAGAGTTTTTTGGGACGATTTCTTGCCTGATCAAGTTGAAGGCTGAAAAAGTCGGCTTTGGTGCACTTGATCTTTCGTAAATAAGCGTTTCTTTTTGTCCTGAGGATCTTGAGGTGGTTGGCGGATGGTATTGATCTCCAGGCCCGTTCCGATGTTCTGAGCGAGCGCCTGTCCTCGTTGAGTATACCGTTGTACCAAGGTTTTGAATCTTTCAAAGAGACTCTTTTTAGTTGCAGCAGTGCTACCTCTTCTAATATCGATGTCATAGTCGAGAGGTAGTGGTTGGTGAGATCGTGTACTTTGGAAGATCCTACGGGAGGCAGCAGTAGGTTAAAGCAGGAGGAAGGGGTTGAGTTTTTTCAGGTTCGCTCCGATGTTCTGAGCGAGCGCCTGTCCTCATTGAATATACCGTTGTACCAAGGTTTTGAATATTTCAAAGAGACTCTTTTTAGTTGCAGCGGTGCTACCTCTTCTAATATCGATGTCATGGTCGAGAGGTAGTGGTTGGTGAGATCGTGTACTTTGGAAGATCCTACGTGAGGCAGCAGTAGGTTAAAGCAGGAGGAAGGGGTTGAGTTTTTTCAGGTCTCTTTTCCACACTTTTGGTCTTGTGGATTGCACTGAGTTCAGTTTCACCTTTTCCTTAATGGTGAAAGTGATGATATGATGGTCTGACCAGTCGCAGGGTTGGATCGACTCTAGCTGAATGGATTCAATTTTAGAGATTAATAAGTCCAGAATAGAGCCTTTGTTGTGTGATGGGATGTTGCAGAATTGCGTTAATTCAAGGTCAATAAGGAAATTCTTGAGACTTTTTACTGCAGTATCATTAGGATCGTCCCAATGGAGAGTGAAGTCTCCTAGGAATATGTTGGTATTTTGTCGCCCCATGTTTGAAGATACCATGTCCATGAAGTGTTCAATGAAGGCGAGGTTTTCACCTGATGGGTGATAGATGATGTGCAGAGAACAGACAGGTTTGCCCTTGCTAGTGATGTTGAGGCATATGTATTTGCAAGACTGGAAAGAAGGGGAAATGGCTCTATTTACTGAAATACTCATATGATGTATGCAGGCTATACCTCCCCCGGACTTATCAGCTCTGTCTCTATCTAGTCTGATGATGTTGTAATTAGGTGGGACAAAAATGTCAGTGATTGGTGTGGAGGATTCTTTTAGCCAGGTTTCGGTTAGGATTATCAGGTCTGGCTCATGTGTGAGGATGAGGTCAGCTATGTCCGCTGCATGTCTGGCGGCCGATCTACAATATAGGAGTATAGATTTGAGTGTGGGCGTACTGGTGGATGGAGAAGGTACCTGAGTAATAGGAATTCTTCTAAGGTTGATGTTTGTGACGCCTCTAGTGTTTGGTTTACTGGTCCTATGGGGATTGGAGGTGATAGTAGGAATCAGCAATGATGCAGGTGTGGTAGGTTTCATGGGAACGGAGACGTATGAATTCACCATGGAGAGTAAATCGCTCTCTGAGAGCGGGTTGGTGCTTCTAATTGACCGAAATGAAATGTTGTAGGAGGGGACTGAGGGCCAATTGGGATGATAGGGATTCGTGTTTGTTGTAGGATGGATTCTGGGCCATCTAGATTTGGGGTGTCTTGTTGCTCTAATGCCCCAAGGTTGTTTCGCGAAACGGTCCTTGAGTGCTTGGAGTTCTTCTTCGGTTTGATTCACTGAGATTATGATCTCATCAAGTCTGTTGTTTTGTGCAGTGGCTGTGTTATGGGTGTGGATATGGATGCAAGCAGTGGAGGCAGGCCTGGTGTAGGGTTTGTTGTATGTGTGAGTGTGGATAGGAGGGGTGCAGCTGGTGGGAGTGTGAGTTGCTACGAATGAGGAATGGGTCCGTCTTAAGGGTGCAGATGTAGGCTCTAGGGGCTGGCCTGGTTCCATCTCAGGAAATGTGGCGTAAATGTCTTCGATCTTCTCCTGGAAGAAGACCGAGAGATTTTCACAGAGTGTGGCAGAGGGGACTATATTGCTTTTCATTGTCTCTGGTTTAAGCAACCCTTGAATAATTTAAAAAACGTCCCTAATGGAGTTGTCAGCTGCTTTTTTTTGATTGGCAATGTGGTCTCTAATAGTATTGCGTTTTCATTTGTGAAATTGTTTTATTGCCTTTCTGTATATATTTTTCGCCTCAGGGTCGTAGGTTTAGCGCCACACCCGCTCAAGTTTCTTTCAGCAGCTTTTCTCTGATCGGAGTTCTGGCGTAAACCAAGGAGCAGAGGGTTTATTCCTGGCCTGTTTTATTATTTTCATGGGAGCTATTTTGTCTAGGGCCGAAGTGACCCAGTGGTTGAAGGTTACGGCGTCGCTTTTCGTGTCTCCGGTAGGTAACAGAGGGGTGTTTTTTAATACCGGGCCTAGTGCTTCGGGGGTAACTTTCCTCCAATTTCTTCTAATTATGTGTTCGGGTTTCCTAACGTTGTGGTTTATGGAGATGGTTAGATAGAAAGGAATAAGACTGTGGTCTGACCATATGAGGGGAATTGGATCCTCAGTTGTTAGGGTGGGGATATTAGTAACAAGCATTTGCAATGCAATAGGTCTCGCATTAGGGAAGTGTGAGCTATTGGTATTGTAAATGACAATTTTTTTAAATATGTGTTGGCTTTGAAAATATATAAATTAATAGCATGTTATTCACAAAGCCAATAGCTTACACTTTCCTAATACGAGTCCTATTGGCTATGGCAATGCTTGTTGGTAGCAAGAAAGGACAGTGCTGTTGTGGTGCTGAGTGATGATGTGGTTGGGCTGAGTGATGTGGTGGTGTATTAGAGTGATGTGGTGGTGTATTAGAGTGATGTGGTGGTGTCCCAGAGTGGTGTGGTGGTGTCCCAGAGTGGTGTGGTGGTGTCCCCGAGTGATGTGGTGGTGTCCCCGAGTGATGTGGTGGTGTCCCCGAGTGATGTGGTGGTGTCCCCGAGTGATGTGGTTGTGTCCCCGAGTGATGTTGTGGTGCCCCCGAGTGATGTGGTGGTGTAGTATAGGCCTTAAAGTCCTACCTTTCCTAGGGATGAGGAAGTGTAGGTAATACACTTCCCTGCCAAGTTGATGGAGCAGCAAAGGTTCTATTGGTTTATTGAGAATGAGTGCCTGTACCTCTAGAAGAAGGCGATGATGTTCTGCAGACAGTGTGCATCTTCACGGCGGAATGTTTAGTGTGGATGCAGCAAGCTCTAGGCACTAACCGTGTTGTATGATTGAGAGGACCCTCGGGTCACTGGTGATTCTTTCCCACTGCTAGTCTTCCCCCAACAGGTGTAGTGTGATCGGGGGGGGGGGAGTAACTGCTTTATGGGGTTGGCCCCCTTAGCCACAATCCCTTTACCCCTGCCTCTCGTGTTGTTACCGCTGTAACCCTCTACACTCCCTTTACCCCTGCTTCTTAATGTTGTTACCTCTGTGACCCTCCCTAGAGAAAGCCTGTGTTGACCACTGCTGCTGCCATTGGGAAGTAGTCGCCGAATCTGGGAAGTTGATCTTATTGCCCCCTCAATCATTCAACCAATCAATCAATTCATCAATTCATCAATCAGGGTTTGTGAAGCGCGGCTACTCACTCATGAGGGTCTCAATGCCTTATACTGGGGCCTGCGAAAGGAGCCTCAGGGAGAGGGAACTGGAGAGCCCCTTGGCTGTTTCAGTATCTTTTTAGGTCGAGCCTAGCGGTAGGGCGCAAGCCCTGCTCTCTGCGAGGCATGCAGTATTAGAGTATGCTGTGTAAGCCTCGCCTTCTCTTTGTCCATACTTTTCATTGGCTGATGTCATGGTCCTTGGTAAATGCTGGCATCCGATTCATTGTGAGGCTCGTTA
This sequence comes from Lissotriton helveticus, assembly GCF_964261635.1. NCBI lineage: Eukaryota > Metazoa > Chordata > Amphibia > Caudata > Salamandridae > Lissotriton > Lissotriton helveticus. Next base: position 177,067,165 of record NC_136068.1, read on the forward strand.
GTCCCTCCTTGTTACCGCCTTGTCGCCATTTATCACCGCCTATGACGACTGGACCTTTTCCTTGGCTCATTACACGGTCGGCTTTAACTAGAGGGTCAGCACTATTTTGTTTATGGGGACAATGGTGGATGTTATTCTGTTGTATTTGTATCTCGAGTGCGGTGCCCCTTTAGGGACACTACGCTTAGTTTATTTATTTATATTGAACTTTTATGTTGAGCGCGGCTCTCATTCTGAGACACCCTGCTCTGTTTCTTTTTTTAACTTTCATAATGAGCGCGGTGCATGCTCCAGGGACACAGCACTCGGTTTCTTTTTTCCCTTAAAACTGAACCCGGCGCCTTTTCAAGGACAACGCGCTCAATTTCTGTTTTTTTTTTTTTTTTACTTTAACACTGAGCGCGGTGCCCGCTTCAAGGACACCGCGCTCAGTGTTAGAGTAAAAAATAAAAATATGAAACCGAGTGTGGTGTCCTTGAAGTGGCCCGGCGCTCAGTATTAGACTTCAACAAGCATTTGCAGTGCAAAAGGTCTCCCATTTACGCGAGTTTAAGTTATTGGCTTTGTAAATGACAATGCCTTTCATTTATGTTTTAAAAAACTAAAATATTAGGCATTGTCATTGTAGGAAGGTGGATATCTGACTATATGGTTACCCAAACTTTTTGCCTAGTGTTTTGCTGGTTTTCGACTTAGTTGGCCTGGGATCCTGCTATTCAGGGCCCCAGGCTATCTGCTTTCACTATAAAATGAACTCCATGTACTTTAGGTACATACCAGATTGGTTACTGGGTCACTCTTGTGAGCCCCTGTATAGTGTACCATTGGTACCCAGGGCATAGGTGCACCCTAGGCCTACCAGGGGCTGCAGCATGTATTGTGCCACCCCTGGTTTGCCTTCCAAACTGACACCACAGGTCTGTTCACACAGCCTGGGTAAGGTGGTGTAATCACCCCTTATTTAGATATAGTATACCTATATTTAACTTTATATATAGACACATATACACCTATAAGCCACTCCTATGGTAGGCCTCGACAATCCTGGAGGCAGAGTGCTGGGTTTTATGTGAGAGGGTGCCCTAGCATGAGCTGAGCCCCTCTGCAGCTTTCGGAACCCTCTCCTTATAGCTGTTCTATTAAATAACCATACCATATACTCTTAAGTGCATTATAATCCTCGCGATTAATGCTAACTGTGGTTTGTCTTTATCAAAACATGTCGTGTAAGGTGTCAAACACTTTGGAATACTACCCCCCCCCCCCCGCCAATTCGGGCGGCAGGGGTAGCATTCCACCCTTCTATAGGGAAAAGACATGCATGTTACTGCTTTACCCGGTTAAAGTTAAACAGAGCCTCAGCATCACAAAATGGATGCTGCTGCCACAGACACAAGTCTGATCTCCTGTTCCTGGGGGAAACTCCAGCAAGGGCGGCCTGGACAATATGTTAATATGTTATGTTAATAACTTTTATTCGGCGCACAGCTGCCCCAGCGAAGGGGCGTCCTGGCGCCTGTTCAAATACCACAACACAACAGATCAGAGCCGGGAAGAGAAGAGATCAATTACCAGAAGCGAACAAGTGGGTTTTAATAGCGCGCCTGAAAAGAGTGAGACTATCCAGGGCACGGATGTGTACGGGGAGAGAATTCCATAGGTCAGCTGCCAGAACGCGAAAGGAGCGCCCTCCCATCCTACTCAGTCTGAACCTAGGCTTAATTGCCAGATGGTGAGATTCAGACCTGAGGGACCGTGTGGGCAAATACGGAGCAATGAGGCCCGCAAGGGCGGGAGGGGAGGAAAGCTTCAGAATCTTAAATGTCAGACAGAGAGCCTTAAATTTGATTCTCTGTCTGACCGGAAGCCAATGAAGGGAGGTCAAAACAGTAGAAACAGAGCCCCATCTCGGGAGGCCCACGATGGCACGTGCAGCAGCATTCTGCACAATCTGAAGCCTAGAAGCCTCAGCCTGGTTCACTCCAAGTAGCAAAGCGCTCCCGTAGTCCAATCGCGACAAGATGGAGGCCTGAACCACCAGTTGCCGCGTGGGGGGGTCGAAGAACTTAAGGACAGGTCTCAGTCCTCGCAGGATACCAAAACAGGTAGCTGCTACCTTCTTCGTATGGCTGGCAAAAGAAAGATGGGAATCCAGCCAGACCCCCAGATTTTTAACTTCGGCCGCTGGAGTGGGAGAAACCCCCAGTTCGGGAGGCCACCACTGGTCTCCCCAGAGTTCCGTCTGCCTCCCTAGAATCAGGACCTCGGTTTTTTTAGCGTTAAGCTGTAAGCAGTTGCAACGCATCCACTTAGCCACAGCTATAAGTCCAGCTCGAAATCTGGGCGCATTCACCTCAGGGTCCCCGCTGAGTGTTACCGCCAGCTGCGTGTCGTCGGCGTACGATGTCATGGTAAGGCCACATTCCCTGACGACAGCAGCCAGCGGTTTCACATACAGATTGAACAGTGTAGGACTTAAAGCGGAGCCCTGGGGAACACCCATACCGAGAGAATGAAACGAGGACTGGCCAGGTGGAATGGCCACTTTAAAACACCGGTCCGAAAGGAAGGAGCGGAACCACTCAAGAGCTTTCCCGCCGATACCCACTTCCTCCAGACGCCGCAATAAGATGTCATGAGACACCGTGTCAAATGCGGCGCTCAGGTCTAACAGCAGGAGCGCCGCTGTCTGCCCCGCATCCAGCACTGACCGCAGGTGCTCGGTCATGAAGAGCAGGGCCGTTTCAGTGCTGTGTTGAGAGCGGAACCCATTTTGGCTCTCGTCGAGAATGTTATTACGAGAGAGATGGGTAGACAGAATGGTGTTAACGTGTGCCTCAGTGACCTTTGCGGTCCAAGGTAGGAGGGAGATGGGCCGGTAATTTTCCGGGAGCAAGGGGTCGAGATTAGATTTCTTCAAAATAGGGCTGACCACAGCTTGCTTCCAGGATGGAGGAACCACGCCCTCAGTAAGGGAAAGATTGATAAGATCCAGGATGGGCTCACGACACAGCGGCGGGAGAAGAGTAAAGAACTCCGGCTTCAGTGGGTCTAAGGGAGAGCCAGATTTAATTTTGAGGCTTAGAGTGTCAAATACCTCAACAGACATAGCCGGCAAGGAGGACAAGGTCTCCACAACCAAAGTCTTCACAGTACTCGGAACTACCTCGGGGACGGAAGATGTAAAACCTCGGTAGATTGCCTGCACCTTCTCCACGAAGAAGGATGCCAGGCTCTCACAGTGTGAATCCGTGCAGATTTCTATCGAGGTGGCCCCAATAGGTTTCCTGTCCAGGTACACAAGTTGCTCCATGCATAGCCCGGTTCAAACCAGTTGCTGGGGCACTCCAGCCCCAGCTCTGGCGCCAAACTGGACAAAGGGAAAGGGGTTTAACCACCCCCTTCTCAGGTCCACCTATAGGAGGGACCTAGGCAGGTAATCCAGCCCCCATCCTTAGTATAAGTATAGGAGCTGTGTCCCCAGGACTTTAGATTATCCTGGAATGAAACTTTGATACAGAACTTTTGGACCTTTGATATTTTATTCTGACTAGAAGATTGAAGACATCTCCCTTGTGGTCAAGGAGTGACCACCCTGTTCGAACATGCACCAACAGGAACTTTGCCGGTCTGCAGTTTCAAGGCTCCCGCTGGAACACGAAGACTCTGCAACTCAAGAACTGGACTTCCAGATTTCTCTGACCCCGACCCACATCCACAGCAAAGCTGAGACCCGTGGCGGACACGAGAAACGTGGGACCGGACACCTTGGACATCCTGCATTTTGCTACCTGCACTCTTTTTCTGAAGCCTCAGTAAGTTGTGCATTGGGGTACGAGAAGCCCCAGCCCCGAGCATCATTTGACCCGAAGCCCAGTCCCCCACACTCCGTGAGTGTCCCGTGGGCCCCGCCTTTACATTTGTGCTCGACGCATCTTCCCAGTGCCTTGCCCGTTGGCTATTGAGCCCCCTGAAGATGCCATCTTGAATCTAACTTGCGATCCTGGTTGCTCCAGGCTTGCCCCAGCTTCCCTGCAAAGGATAAACGACCTTGCTGATCTGCAACATAGCCAATCTCGACATCCTGCGTAGGTTACGGTTGCCAAGGCTTGTTGGGTCTAATCTGTATACCGACGCTGCAGTCATCTAGATCCATCGTGGGACAGCTTGAATCCAGCTCCTGGTCATCGTCGATGCCTCCTGGACCTCGTGGCTGAAGAGACAAACTCACCTTCTTCACTTTAAAGCACCCGACATCGCCTGGTTCCTTCCTGGTTCCTTCTTGGTCACTGGCTAGTGACCCAGACTCTGTCCCCTCTGCTTTCAGGTTCTTCACATCTCCGATCCACCCTAGGATCCACCCGGACACTTTTCCTCTGGTCGCCTGCAGTAATTCTTTGCAGCTCTCCATAGAAAACAATGACGAAACCCGACATCAAAAGACACCTATGCACCCGGCTTCCGTGGGTGAGGTAACACAAGTATTCTGGTAGTCTCGAGGGCATTGGCCCTCCTAGTGGCTAAGTCTAGAAGGATTCCGTCCGAGTCCATCCGGAAGTTTCCTTAACTTGTAACTTTGTAACTTTTACGAACTCCATAGAAAGTCAATGGGAGCCTGCGCCTATGTTTAGACACTGCACGCGACTCCCGTGAGTCTCCTACTTCTTAACCTTTGGTTGCTTAGTGTAGCCCCAGCAGTTCTACAGGCCCTAGGTCTGCTTTCTAACTCTCACGTGGTACTTATACCACTTTCTTAGTATATAGTTTGTGAGGCCCCTAGGGCATTACGTATACTATGCAACTTATCGTATATTAACTGTGTGACTTTTATTGTATTTTTACCTCTGACCTCATAAAGAGTGCAGAGGGGTTGTATTTAGATTACATACATATATATTTGATATATACCTTGTGTGGTGTTCTTTCATTTGGTATTCATGTCAGGCACTGACTTGCGCCTAGCAAACTACATCCCCCATGATGCTCTGGCTCGGAACTACATCCCCCATGAGCCTTTGCGTCACGGTGGATATAGCGCGGCTGAACAATGGCGCGGGTGTACTTGATTCTTCACGGCAGTCTTGCGGATGCGCTGGCGGCTCGCCTTCCTGTGACCCGCCAGGACTGGGGAGAACTCTGACAGTATCACCGGCTGGGATACTGCGTATCTGGTACAGTACCGCGCCTAGTTTTGCAGGCGCTCCTGTGTTGTGTGCCTGAGAGCCCCGGCTCACTGTGATCAGGCTTGGCTACATTTGAACATTGCGTTTTCAGACTTAGAACGGTGGAGGAAGTGGGTGGCTACTCACTTACCTGCTGTTACTTGTGATAATATGGACTAGTCTAGTGGCGGAATGTAGGGGGAGGATTCCTTCACTTTGCCGTCATGAACCCCTGCCTTTAGGAGTGTTCAATTACGTATATGGAATACAAGTACCAAAGCGGAGGGCGGTAGTGCTGTAACTACGCTCTGCCGTGTTTGGGGTTTTGGGACTACTTTTGTGTTTATGGATTACAGGTACCAAAGCGGACGGCGGTAGTGCAGGAACTACGCCCTGCCGTGTTTGGGGTGTGTGTGTTAAGGCAACTGCAATCAGGAACTTACCAAGGTTTGTGGATGAAGGAATCCACGTTGCTGGTCTGCTATTAACTTGGATTTTTGTTGGAGCGGGTGGTTACTCCCCCAGGGGTAGGTTGTCTTTCTAACAGATGCATACATCTAAGTTGTTACATCATACATGTATACTAATGCTGGCATTCATGTCACACAGGGAAGGAGAGAAGAAGGAGTGCATGTTGGCTGGACGCTAATAAAGGGCAGCAAAAGGCAGGTGGCATTTAGTCTTTTGTTTCAGTGAGAATTGAAAGAGAGTAGGATTTGTGACTTGTATTAACCTGTGCACCTTTCTCTTCACAGCTTCCCTTTCCCAGCTGTCCCTTCCTTTCCTTTCCCGGGTTTTTTCCCCTTTTAGGGGTTTTTTCCCTCGCCGTATCACTTGAACACCCTGTGCATTCACATCCAGGGTGTTTGGGAGGTCCGGAGGTGGAGCTTTGTCACATCGCATCGATCCTGCAGAGTGCAGAGCTTGACAGAATCAAGTACCCACGAATTACACTCTGCCCGGTCGGTGTGGTGTTGATAAATGGCGTCCATGGAGGATGTGTTGCACGCGCTAGTGTTAGTGCAGCAGGAGTTGGCTTCTTCCAAAGCCGAAACCGCTGCACTGCGAGACAAGGTAGAACAGATGTCAAAGAATCCTTTTAATGCCTCAACTGCTGCATCTTCTATACAGGTAACGGTACCACCGCCCATTCCTTTAGCCAATCCTGAAAGGTATTCAGGGGATCCAGGGAAGATACAAGTGTTTTTGACACAGGTGTTGATGCATTTTTCGTGTAAACCGGCTTCATTCCCGACCAATCATTCTCGAGTGGCGTTCGCCATATCTTATTTGGTAGGGGATGCAGCCAATTGGGCGGTGCCATTGGTTAAAAACAATGACGCCATCCTGTCTGACTGGTCGGCTTTTAGAACCGAATTCGAGAAAGTGTTTGACCGCAGGGCGACTAATTTTAGCGCAGATAGGGAGCTTTTAGAGTTAAGACAGGGAAGGGGCGAGTTGATCACCTATTTGACCAAGTTCAACAAATTGGTGGCGGAGGCTGAGTGGCCAGAAGATAAAAGGATGTCCCTTTTCTATCAGGGTTTGAAGGAAGATCTGAAAGATGTAATAGCCCAGGTGGATCCCCAGCCTAGGACATGCGTAGACATGGTTAATCTTGCACTGAGATTGGACAGCAGACTGACGGAAAGAGGGGGCTCCAGGAGAAGATGGGAAAGAGGTTCATTGTATGTAGACCGATCCCCTCGTAAGGTGCCAGGGGGAACAGAGAGTAGCCCAGAACCAATGGAGATAGGGGCGCTCAGAGACCCGTTGTCCAGAGAAGAGAGGGAAGTCAGGAGAACACAAGGGCTATGTATGTACTGCGGTAAAAAAGGACATTACGTCCGGGAATGCCCTTCTAAGCCTAAGGCTTCTGCTGTTAGTTGGTTCAAGAAAGTGGCTGTGTCTACCACAGGGGTTGAGACAGAACAGGCCAAGGACAAGAGGCAGGTGGTGGACGAAGAGAAGGAGTGGAAACTCACTTCTCTCTCTACTATAGGGATAGGAGAGACAGAGTCCCATCTGGTTATTGACATGACCTTGGAATGTGAGCAACAGTTCCATCAGGTGTTGGTCATGTTGGATTCCGGAGCCACTGGTAACTTTATCGATGATGGATTGGTGTCTAGGCTGGCCTTACCACGTGTACCCAGAGACAACCCTGAGGAAGTCCTGGCTGTGGATGGGCAACCATTGAAATCCGGACAGATAACGGAAAAAACCTGTGAGGTAGGACTATCGGTGAGACAGAAAGGAATAGTCCATTCTGAACTTCTATCACTGAACATTATAGCTGCTCCCCAGTATGAGGTGATCCTTGGAATGCCCTGGTTGTGTCATCACAACCCGGTCGTGGACTGGAAATCCAAAACGTTCCGGTTTTTGCCCGAAAATTGCGGAGCACATATGATGTCCTATCCTTCCGCACACATAGCAGTTCTGTCTTCGTCTTATTCCGCTGCCACTGCGGTGGAAACGAATGTGCAACTTCCAAGCGAATACAGACTCTATAGCGATGTATTCAGTGAGAGCAAAGCAGAAACCCTGCCACCACATAGGGATTACGATTGTCGCATAGACCTGGTGGAGGGGGCTACTATACCTTCTTGTCGGGTATACGCGTTATCCGTGCCCGAAACAGCCCACTTGAGGGAATACATAGATCACTATCTTCGGCTGGGGTTCATCAGACCGTCCCGTTCACCTGCAGCCTCCCCTTTGTTCTTCATAGCAAAAGCTAATGGCGATCTCAGGGCCTGTGTGGATTATCGCGTCTTAAACAGGAACACCGTGCGGAATCGTTATCCTCTCCCCCTCATTTCTGTGTTGCTCGACCAGGTGAGAGAAGCCAAGATCTACACTCGGTTGGATCTGCGGGGGGCTTATCATCTGGTCAGAGTTCGCGAGGGGGATGAGTGGAAAACCGCGTTCAAGACGCGATACGGGCTATATGAGTACCTGGTGATGCCCTTTGGGTTGTGTAACGCCCCTGCGGCGTTTCAGTTTTTTATCAATGATGTGCTGAAGGACTATGTGGACCGTTTTGTAGTAGTATACATAGACGATATACTGGTGTACTCACAGAACGAGGAAAGCCATACAGCACAAGTTAAAAGGGTTTTGGATAAATTGAGAGAACATCGTTTATACGTCAAGTTGAGCAAATGTGAGTTTGGAGTCAGTGAGGTGGAGTTCTTGGGGGTTAACCTCAGTTCAAAGGGACTGCAGATGTCCGACAGAAAAGTGCAGGCGGTAAAGGAGTGGCCCGCCCCAGGGAATGTGCGAGAAGTACAGAGCTTCCTGGGGTTCGCCAATTATTATCGCCGATTTATAGTCCATTTCTCACAGACAGCAGTCCCCATTACCAGACTGCTGAGAAAGGGGGCACCCTTTGTGTGGACTGCAGAGGCGGATGAGGCATTCGGACCAGAAAAAAAGGCGTTTACTTCAGCTCCGGTGCTGGCACACCCCGTTTTGGAACATCCGTTTGTGGTGGAGGCCGACGCTTCGGACGAAGCGATAGGAGCGGTTTTGTCCCAGCGAGATCATCTTACCGGTCAGCTCCATCCAGTGGCCTATCTCTCTAAGAAATTGACCCCTGCTGAATACAACTACACCATTGCAGAAAAGGAACTTCTAGCCATTAAGAGGGCTTTTCAGGAATGGAGGCAGTATTTATGGGGGGCTTGTCATGCTGTGACAGTATACACTGATCACAGAAACCTGCAATACATGACCTCCGCTAGACACCTAACGCAAAGACAAATGCGCTGGATGCTTTTCTTTGCGGAATATAATTTCGTGGTGACATTCAGACCAGGGACAGATAACAGAAAGGCCGATGCACTGTCCAGACAACAATCACCTACCGAACTTCCGACAGAGACCCAGCATGCCATCATCCCCTCAGCCAAGGTGTTGTGTGTGGTTCGGGCCGAGACCTTTCTGGAAGAAATCAGGAAATCCAGATCGGCGGCAGCATGGGGGCTCTGGGCTAATGAGGCTCCTGGAAGGGTGCTGAAACAAGGTCTCCCCTTGCAAGGAAAATGTTTGTTCCTTCCTACTAGGGCGTTAAGGAGAAAGGCGTTTGAGTGGTGTCACGATGCTCCCATGGCTGGGCACCCTGGTGTGACTAAAACTGTGCAACTCCTGAAACGGCACTTTTGGTGGGAAACAATGGCAATGGACGTGGCCCAGTGGGTACAAAGGTGTGAAACATGTGCAAGAGCAAAACAGCAAACAAAAAGGCTTGCTAATGCCTATGCCATCGCCTGCTCGACCTTGGCAGAACATAAGTCTGGACTTCATCACAGGCTTACCGCTGGATCAGGGGTGTTCAGCAATCATGGTGGTGGTGGATAATCTGACCAAAATGGGACATTTCATCTCATGCAAAAACCTCCCTACAGCAGGGCAAACTGCTCAACTGTTGGCCTCTCAGGTCATACGGTTACACGGTCTTCCTAGGGTGATTGTGTCTGATAGGGGTCCCCAGTTTGTGGCACGCTTTTGGAAACTGTGGTGCAAAGCGTTGGGCATTGAAGCGGCTCTATCAACCAGCTTTCATCCACAAACCGATGGTCAGACCGAAAGGTTAAACCAAACTTTGAAAAAATACTTACGGTGTTATTCCAGGGAGGCGCACGAATCTTGGGTGGACTTGTTGTGGATGGCGGAGCTGGCCTACAACAACGCCTGGCATAGTTCTACGGGAATGTATCCTTTTAAGGCCAACTACGGTTACGATGCACATACCATGCCAGTGGACATCCCTGTAGAGGTCTCCAATCATCCCTCCGTCCTGGCACACGTCCGGGCACAGAGAAAGATGCACAAAGGTGTCCAGAAACATTTGGTGAGGGCTAAGGAGGTATACAAGAGGTGGGCGGATAAACACAGAAGGCCTGGTCCCTTGTTTAAGGTAGGAGACAGAGTATGGCTCTCCACAAAGACCATCCGATTTAAGCTGAGAAGCGTGTTCCACCCTCGCTACATTGGTCCTTATCCAATTGTTCGGCAGGTGAATCCTGTGCCTATAGACTGAAGTTGCCTGGCTCATTACGTATCCATCCAGTGTTCCATGTTCACCTTTTGAAGAGAGCTCACTCGGCGCGCAGAGTGGCGCCGCCGCCTGTAGATGGAGAAAAAGGAGTGGAATATGAGGTGAGGTCCATACGTGATTCCCGGCTACGCCGGGGAGTGCTCTGGTATCTGGTCTCTTGGAAGGGTTACTCTGCGGAGGACGATTCCTGGGAGCCGTGGGACAATGTCCACGCCCCGAAGGCTGTTCGCTCCTTCCATTTGAGGTGTCCGTCCAAACCGGGCTCTAGGAGGCGCTTGGGAGGAGGGCGTACTGTCAGGCACTGACTTGCGCCTACCAAACTACATCACCCATGATGCTCTGGCTCGGAACTACATCCCCCATGAGCCTTTGCGTCGCGGTGGATATAGTGCGGCTGAACAATGGCGCGGGTGTACTTGATTCTTCACGGCAGTCTTGCGGATGCGCTGGCGGCTCGCCTTCCTGTGACCCGCCAGGACTGGGGAGAACTCTGACAGTATCACCGGCTGGGATACTGCGTATCTGGTAGAGTACCGGGCCTAGTTTTGCAGGCGCTCCTGTGTTGTGTGCCTGAGAGCCCCGGCTCACTGTGATCAGGCTTGGCTACATTTGAACATTGCGTTTTCAGACTTAGAACGGTGGAGGAAGTGGGTGGCTACTCACTTACCTGCTGTTACTTGTGATAATATGGACTCGTCTAGTGGCGGAATGTAGGGGGAGGATTCCTTCACTTTGCCGTCATGAACCCCTGCCTTTAGGAGTGTTCAATTACGTATATGGAATACAAGTACCAAAGCGGAGGGCGGTAGTGCTGTAACTACGCTCTGCCGTGTTTGGGGTTTTGGGACTACGTTTGTGTTTATGGATTACAGGTACCAAAGCGGACGGCGGTAGTGCAGGAACTACGCCCTGCCGTGTTTGGGGTGTGTGTGTTAAGGCAACTGCAATCAGGAACTTACCAAGGTTTGTGGATGAAGGAATCCACGTTGCTGGTCTGCTATTAACTTGGATTTTTGTTGGAGCGGGTGGTTACTCCCCCAGGGGTAGGTTGTCTTTCTAACAGATGCATACATCTAAGTTGTTACATCATACACGTATACTAATGCTGGCATTCATGTCACACAGGGAAGGAGAGAAGAAGGAGTGCATGTTGGCTGGACGCTAATAAAGGGCAGCAAAAGGCAGGTGGCATTTAGTCTTTTCTTTCAGTGAGAATTGAAAGAGAGTAGGATTTGTGACTTGTATTAACCTGTGCACCTTTCTCTTCACAGCTTCCCTTTCCCAGCTGTGCCTTCCTTTCCTTTCCCGGGTTTTTTCCCCTTTTAGGGGTTTTTTCCCTCGCCGTATCACTTGAACACCCTGTGCATTCACATCCAGGGTGTTTGGGAGGTCCGGAGGTGGAGCTTTGTCACATCGCATCGATCCTGCAGAGTGCAGAGCTTGACAATTCAAGGGATTATATATGGTAAAACAACTTGCTTAACTCACCTACTGAAGTCTTAGCCTGGAGACTGCTGGTTCATGCTACCACTAGGATAGCTTTCTATAAGGCTGACTTTACAACCACCATCAATAAGGGTTGATTAGACTGGTACAAGGTGCCCACTAGAACTAGCAGACATCATATGGCAGGCTAACTTCTCACAGTCATTTACAATGCCAATAGCTTAAACTTGCGTAAATGCGAGACCTATTGCATTGCAAATGCTTGTTTAATCTTCTCACGAGCATCTGATCCACATGTGGCCCAAAAATATGTCTTCCATTAAAAGACAGGTTTAGCAGAGGCTATTGAACTTCTGGGTTAAAGCCAGAGGCGCCAAGCATGGCACCTAATTAGGACACTGGCATTACTTCCCCTAACCGCAGTATCAGTAGCATGAAGGACACAGGGGATGTTAATGTTGGAGTTTATCTTGCCCTCAGTGACCAACAGGTGTCCACTCTACCCGTATTGATCTGGAAAGTGTTGTAGGAGTTTCTCCATTGTGTCCCAGTGGGCTCTGTCAGAGCATTAGAGCAAGCCAATATAGTTTGCAATTCTCTTGGCTGTGGAGCGACTCCTTTGCTTACTGCATCAATCTTCTTGTTTTCTTTGTTGGCAAGTGGGGCATCACCAGTATCTTATGCATGGGCATGTTGCTGCTCTGCGTGGACTACCAGGGAGTCTGGTGTAACCTGACCGTGGGTATAGGGATGGTCACTGGGCGAAGTTTTATATTTCTTGTTCACCCGGGGTGCGATGACCCTAGCTTTGACAGGCTGCTTAAAAGCTTCCGGAGTCATCTTGAGCATCCCCTTTAAGCATTGTCAAAAATGGCAAAGCGCGCTGTCTGGGTGACAGTGTCTCAACCAGGAAGTGGCATACATCGCTACCTTGTGGAAAGTGGCGTCCCTATAAATAACCTTGTGATACCAGGTTGTGTAATCTGGAGGAGAGGTTTTGGCCAGGTAGAGATCCATATCTGTCTCCCTGGGAGCAACATCTTAGTACTCACACAAGTCATCGCTGGGCTCAGGGTTAAAATGTGGCCTCAAAGGTATCTGTGGGCTACAAGGGGCTGTCCCCTCCACAAGAGGAGTGTGGTGAACTGTCTATAGAATGCGGTGGAACATATAGTGGTGGTACTGGAGGTGGAGAAGTAGGAAGAGGAGGTACGGGGGACGTGAAGAAAGTGGGCCCTCCTTGATATTTCTTGGGCTTTTGATGAGGTACGGGCTCCAAGGTAGACTGCTCCTCAAAGGTTAGTTTCATTTTCCGTGAAAGAGTCTCTTGCGCCTTAGGTGGCAACTTTGTACAGATTGTTGCAGTCTGTGGTGGATAAAGATTCTCATTTGGCGTTCATCAATCATACCATACAAACGCTAAAGAATCGGCTGCTCCGAGTCATCAGACCCTGCTGATGCTAGGGATCTGATCGCTGAGGCCTCAACATTGAAGCATAGGTGATCTTCGATGACGATTGAAATTTCGGCACCAAACTAGGTTTCCCCGCCAGCAGGACTGTCTGTACAGTGGAAACCTGAGGCTTTTAAGGGGCCTTTGGTGTCAGTGAAGGGGAGCGGCATTAGCTCCAGGGTCTTTTGTCGGGGCACACCATGGCCTGCAGGTAATGGTGGACCAGGAACCTTTTGATCAGTCTCCGGGCTCGACGCCTGACTTCCGCTGGGGCAGTGCTTGGCCTTTGCTCGATGTCAGTGTGCGACTACATGGTGAGCATATTCACAGCCAAAAATGTGGGGTGCTGGTGTGTTACTGGGTCCTGCTACTCCTCCTATTTGGATCGGGAGCTGGCTTGGGACGATTTTGAAGAGGTTGTGCTTTCGACAGGCCGGCCTCAGTCTCCTCCTTGTTGACTTCCCATCCTCCAAAAACGCCAGGGCTGTCATCTTTTTCCCAGGGCTGCATACTCGGTCATGCAAGTCTCGGATCACACCGATGCCTCAAGGTTTTCTTGGAGCGGAAGGCGGGCCAGGCCTGCCATGTGGCCTTGTCGTCTTCAGGTGAGAGATAAAGGTTACAGACCTGATGGTGGTCAGTCCATGGGGTCCTTGGAGTGGCACTGAGCACAGTACTGAAAGGGTGTCTTTTACATCACTGTCTTTTCATGTAATTCAGGACTAAGACAAGCACGCATTCCATTCCAATTGAGGCACAGAAACAGGCTGTTGCCAGACCTAACATGCTTTTTTCTCCACAAAATCAATCAAAGCTATTTCATAAAAAAACAGATACATATCAGTAACAGTACTTTAATGTCTTGAAGCAGTAAGAGACATACATACCTTGCATACCTCTGCCTTATAAAGGGTGTCAGAAAAAATGTACTTTATTTTAATTGAGTCTTTCAATTGCTTGCTTTCACAAAGGGTCTGTCTTTCTGGAGACCTGTCATACTATGCGAGTCAGTGCTTCACAGTACCCAATAGAAGGGGGGAGAGAAACTGAAATGAAAGATGACACAGAGGCTTGGAGTCCAATAACTAAAGGAAAGCTAGTCTTGAAAGTGGATGAAATATTAAAGTGATGTGGGAATCAATAGAATTGATTGAAACCCAGAGTTGAAAAAAAAAGAAGCAAACACACCCTCCTTCTGGTTAGGAACTACTTTATTCATTCCCATTTGGTTCTAAAGTGCATAGTACAGAACACAGAGGATCATTCAGGTAAGTGCTTGTAAAGGACCTGCAAAGAGGGCCCTTTGCAAGACAACTGGAAGATTAAAAAGGTCCTGAGATTATGGAGTGTACAAATCAGTCCAGTATGATAAAAGAGGAGAACCGGGCAAAGAGTTTTAAGTACGGCACAATAATAGGGGGGATGGGGGTAGGTTTACAACCCATATGTCATTGACGAATGCATCCTTTCCTTGCACTGCAAAAACTAGAGGAACATCATCACATTGAACAGAAGATAGGCAGAGAGAGATAATTACCACTTAGAGACCGCACAGAGCTAATAGATGCTTTGGCCAACTGCTGCCCGTTATTAGTGATGTCTCCCTTTCTATCCCCCACACCCCTAAATTGTGATATCGAAGGGGTTTACTTGACCCTCCTTGATGTTGTTCCCCAGTCTCGATAGCGCATTTACAAAATCATTGTCTATTCAATCGTGTTTGTCAAGCCCCATCGCTTCCACAAATAAAACATTCCATACCACATAAACTCTTAATAAACCGCTCCCCAATCTTGATTCCAGCTGAGAGATTAAAATACACACACATTTTTTAAATTAAATAGTGTCTGTGAAAGAGGTATTTTCCAAAACTGGCATCAGCAAGCATGGAAACGATTAAAACAGCTGGATAAAAAGGAAGATTGTTTCACAAATATTAAGTATAGCTATTAATATAATGCTGGATTCTTAGCCATCGCTAGGATTTTTTTCCATTGCCCTAAACCAGCTATCTCAAGCCATCAAAGTTGAACATGTTGTTGGCCGTCTCAGACCAGGCCGCATGCCGAGCACCATCCATTTCCGAAGCTAGCCGGTTACTGGGCACTAAGGCATGGTTCTCCCCCCCAATCTCTGCACTGCATTCTGGGCATCTGCTTGTTTCCATTGCCCCACCACACTCTGTGATCAGGTATACATGGTTGTTGGGGCACTTAAACCAATGACCCCTTGGGAGGGCCATAGCTGCAACAATCATCACCCGCTCTTCATCACTGATCCCCAGACCTGAACAAGGGAGGACAGACTTTAGATCTTTGAGTTTTGCCTTCACCAGCTGTTCCTCATCTTCTGTGAAATGCTTGGTGGCCTCCAGAACCTGGCGTAATTTATTGACCTCGCTCTGGGTAGTAACATTAATCTTTCCAGCTGCCATTTTGCATCTGGTGAGAAGATCCACCAGGTAGGTCAACCGCTGCACTTCACTCTGAAGGTCTAAGAGTTCTTGTTTGGAAAAGCTTAACCGAGGTTTCTCCAGCCAGCTTTGAACTTCAGCTAGCCTCTTGCGTAGCCCTGGTTTCTCATCCACATCCATCTTATTCATGGAGCTCATCAAGCCTCCCAGCCTTTCATAAAAGACCATCATGTTCTCCAAGCTTTCAAGGTCCTTGAGAGATAGATTAGTCAACATAAGCTTCTCTTCCATCATCTTGTACTCCATGGGAATATTTCTACGAATATCCTTCATTTTAGCAAGCTGTGACTGCAAGCGCTGTCTGTTTTCAAATATTTCAGGAGACGAACCCCGCAGTTTCACCTTAACTTTTTCAATCTCCTCCAGTCGCTCCTTGATGAGAGAGCCATACCTTAGATTCCGCCTGATAGGGGTCTGGCAAGTGGGACAAACCTTTAATTTGATAAATGTTTCCTGCTCGTCTCCATTGTTGTTCATATGGTGATCGAAGCCACTAACCTCAAAGATATGTTTGCAGTCCTCCAGCTGCACATATCTCGCATCAGGCTCATCCTCAAAGCCAAAGAAAATCTGGGTGATTTCATCATGGTTGCACACACGGCATTTTGTAGGGCATGGCTCACCACAGAGCCCAATGCATGGGTGCCCACACTTCAGCATCTTGGTGCACGGGACATTGCATGGGGGCCTATTACATGGCTCAGAGCAAAGCTTTCTGCACTGGTGGTGCCGGCATGTCCATTCGCAAGGCTCCACACAGAGGGCGCAAGGCTCACCACACTTCTTCTTGCACTGGCTATGGACACAACGGTTCTCACATATTCTCTGACATGGAGGACACTCATTAGTACATGGTTCCTGACACTCATGTGAGCATATCAGAAGACTGTTGCATTTGTGCTTACAATGTTCATGAAATCGTCCTTCATAACAAGTATGGCAAGAACCAGGGCAGGGATGGCCACAATCCAAGGTAGCAGGGCACTTAATGTTGCATTTTACTGGCATACCGTAATCTATGTCCTGCTTGGTCCAGCACTTCACCTGCTGGGTGTGTCCACACTTTAGCGTCACTGTGATTTCCTGTGGGCATAGTTCCTCACATTCTTCCCCACAGACCTTGCCACATTCATGCCCACACCGGAGGAGCTTCTTACAAGGTTTCTGACAACAGAAGTCCTCTACAGGCATCGAACAGGGCACCTGCTGTCGGTGGCCACATTTGCGGATGACCTTCTGTACTTTCACAACGCAGTCCCCGCAAGGCTCGAAGCAGACTTGTGGACATCGGTGGCCTACATCGCACAATATCTTCTGGCATGGTTTCATGCATTGAAACTCTGTGTGCTCCAAATCATAAGGGTGGCATGCACGGGTACATACATGCCCACAGCGAAGTCTGAATTCACAGGGACGACTGCAACCTCCTTCTGGCACACTGCGGAAGTCAGCTGCCTTGGACACCAATGTTCTGGTAGTGGGGTGGTTCTGGCAGTAAAGAAGCAGTGCTTTTCCCACCTGGCCTTTCTCTCGCAATGTGTGAATGATTTTGCTCCACAGAGGTACCTTTCCCAGCATGCCCATGTTCCCAATGCAGTACAGTCCTTTCTTCGCTCTGGAGAGTGCCACACAAATACGATTAGAAATCTGGAGAAAACCAGCCTTCCCCTCTTTATTACTACGGACAAGCGACAGTAAAATGATATCATTCTCTTCGCCTTGGTACTTGTCCACCACATGCACCTTCACACCAGCAAATGTCTTAGCGGGCATCAGTTTTCGAAGGCAGAATAGCTGTCCAGTATAGGTGGTGAGGATGGTGATCTGAGAGGGCTGATAATCCTGGCACAGAAAATACTTGCAAAGTTCCACCACAAAGTGGGCTTCATGCTGGTTCTGGTGGCTCTTTCCATCTGGAATCTCATGCTCCGGAAAGTCATGTTCCACAAAGAAAAGGTTGGAGGACACCCCCTGGAAGCAAAACAAGAGAGAAGTTATGAAAGAAGTGAATCAGCTAGTACAACTTGTTTTCATTTTGACTCTTTGATATTAAGGGTTCATATTTATGTACAGACAGCTTTACACTGTTTCAGAGCAAACAAAGCATTTGGATAATTCTAGGCCTCAGAACTCTCTACACCAAAAGAGAGGTCTGGTCCTTTCAGCAAACTCTTAAATGCATAACAGCCATATATTTTATTTATTTATTTATTTTTGACATTTATAAAGCGCGAACAAATACCCGCAGGCGTCTCGGCGCTAAGCAATTCGCAAACTTCAAGTGGGTGTTAAAAGCTGAAAGGAATTGATGAAAGTTATTGGTCAAACAGCCATGTCTTTAGCTGTTTTTGGAACTGAAGGAGTGAAGGGCTCAGCTTGATGTTTTTAGGCAGCGTATTCCATAATTTGGGTGCTGCCACTAAAAAGCGTTGGTCACCCCAAGACACTGTTTTGGTTCGTGGGATAATTAACTGGTTTAGGGTGGTAGAGCGAAGCTGTCTACAAGGTGTGTAGGGTTTCAGTTGGTCCTTCAGAAAGTGAGGTCCTTGATTGTTGAGTGCCTTATACACTATACAGAGTGTTTTGAACTTAATTCTGTTCCGGATCGTCAGCCAGTGGTATTCCTTAATAGTTTCGGATATGGCCTGAAATTTGGGCGTTCCGGAAAGCAGGCGTGCTGCGGCGTTCTGTATGGACTGTAACTTCGTCGTGACCCTGACCTGGGCGTTAAGGAATAGGCCATTACAATAATCGAGGGACGATAGAACTAAGGAGCTGACCAAAGTTTTGGTTGCTGCCTCTGGGAGGAAGGGGCTGATTTTTCTAATCATTCTAAGCTTATAATGGGCCGTGGTTGCTATTTTATTTGCGTGATCCATGAAATTGAGGCCGTCATCAAATATGACTCTCAAATTCCTGACCTTAGCTGTCGGCGTGGGAGGTGTTCCAAAGGCTGATGGCCACCAGCATGGTGACCAAGCTGGTGAGAGGGGTCCAAAAATAACTACCTCAGTTTTTCCTGAGTTCAGCTTAAGGCAATTTGTTGCCATCCAGTGTCCGATTTCCAGCATTCCATTTTGGAAGCCTTGTGCCAGCTTTCCTCCGTCACCTTTAATGCCCAGTACCAATTGCGTGTCGTCCGCATAGGAGGTTAGGATCATCCCGTGTGCTTT
Organism: Lissotriton helveticus; assembly: GCF_964261635.1. Lineage (NCBI taxonomy): Eukaryota > Metazoa > Chordata > Amphibia > Caudata > Salamandridae > Lissotriton > Lissotriton helveticus. The sequence continues at coordinate 177,085,937 of NC_136068.1, forward strand.
AATAACATTAGCAAGGTCCGACACATAGATGTTGAATAGTGTCGGACTAAGGGATGAGCCTTGAGGGACCCCACATGGCAGCGAGAGTTGTGCCGATTGGTCCCAATCGTGGACTCGGCGAAATCCCTAGGCGTCACTCTCGACGCCAAGCTCAACATGCAGCAGCACGTTAGCAAAGCCACAAAAGCAGCTAATTTCCAAATCAACACACTGAGGAAAATTAAACCCTTCCTCCCTGCCGAAGACTTCCAAACTGCTGTACAAGCTTTAGTCATCCCTCGAATAGACTACGGAATTGTGTCCCTCAGCGGACTCCCGCTATCCACAACAGCACCCTTAAGAGCCTCCCTGAACGCTGCCGCGAGACTCATTACATTATCAAGAAAGCATTCGCATATATCCCCAGACTTAAAGTCTCTAAAATGGCTGCCTTTTGAAGCCAGAATACAGCTAAAAATTGCAGTTATGACACACGCGGCCGTGCACCACAATGCATCCAACTACCTCGCTCAAAAATTGTCTATATCAGGAGGTTCGAGATCCAATAGAAGTACAAAAAATCTACTCCTGAAACCTCGTAGATTCCGGAAAGAGAAAACATACAAGCGCTCCTTTTCAGGAATGGCACCCAGGATCTGGAATGCGCTCCCCCCTGAAACCAGGCTTATCTCCTCCACTGCACTCTTCAAGAAAGAGGTGAAAACCATCCTTCTGGCCAAGATCTCCTGAACCTCATAGGTGCTGGATCAGAGACTCTGCATTGCTTTGTACCATTGTTCACATTGTCCTTTGGCACTATACTTCTACATGATGGGGACACTACTACGCTACTCCCGTCTACCGACCAATCTAGGATACACGCTGGTTTACTGATCCACTCTCCCGTTGCCCTCACTCAGTGTTCTCTCTATACTATAACACTGGTATAAGCCATCCACACACCCAAGGTGTACCTGAACACCCCTGTAGTGGGATCAATGACTTGTGCTGTCTTATATTACTTGTTTACCTGATTGTATATTGATATGTTTTATGTATGTTATTATTATTACCATGTTAATGACTACTACACTGCTCCCATTATCTCTGTTCATTCCTACTGTCCCTACCCTGTCTATGTGAAGCGCTCTGATATCTGTAAGGATCTTGTTCGCGCTATATAAAACTTTGAATAAATAAATAAATAAGCAAGTCTCTGGCAGAGTGACAGATGCCCAGCTTTCCGACACGGTCGACCAGGATCTTATGGTCGACCGTGTGGAAAGCTGCAGATAAGTCAAGCAATACTAGAATTGCTGTCCCACCTTGGTCCCGAATTGCTCTGACGTCATCTGCGGCTTTAATCAAGGCCGTTTCGGTCCCATGATATTTCCGGAAGCCGAATTGTGTGTCGTCCAGCAACCGGTGTTTCTCAATATATTCCGATAATTGAGAATTCATGGCCTTTTCGGCCACTTTAGCTAAGAAAGGGAGACTAGCAATAGGCCTGTAGTTTTTTAATTTGTTTTTGTCAAGGTTAGGTTTTTTTAGTAAGGGTTTCAATAAGGTATTTTTTAGCCAATTCGGATATGTCCTGGATAGCAGTATGGAATTACAGACTTGTGTAAGCACTGGAATGATGGAATCCATCACTGGTGGAAGGGCTGAGAAAGGACAAGGATCAAGAGCTGAGCCTGTTTTGATAGTTGAAACAACGGTCCTTATATAGTCACTTGTGAGTGCTTGAAAGCCGGTGAAAACAGTTACCGGAGGCATGCTGGGGGAGGTAGCGTTAACCGTAAGTGGTTTGGAGGTGAAGGCTTGGTATATGTCGTCCACCTTAGTAAAAAAGAATTTAACCAAGGCGTCGCACATTACTTGTGAAGGGGGGGGGGGTAAGATCGGGGGCATTGCCTGACAGTGTCTTAGTGATCTCATATAGTTGCTTGCTTGAGTTTTTGGCTTTGTAGATTTGTTCAGAATAAAATAGTTTTTTCGTCTTTACGATTATTGCTTTATAAAGCGCCAGGGATTCTTTATAACATGTCTTACTTGCCATATCATAAGTTTTCCTCCAGAGCCTTTCCTTATTCCTATTACTTTGTTTTTGTAGTCATAATTCTTCGGTATACCATGGCGCAGTCGGTTTGGATCTATTTCTGGATAGGGTTTTGATGGGAACTGAAAGCTTGGTGGCATGGCCAAGCCAGTTCTGGAATTGTTGTGTTGCCACGTTAGTGTCAGTGGACACCAGTGGACGGGTACAGTCCAACTGAGTTTTCAAATCGGAATGGTTTATGTTCCTCCAGTCTTTGAATGAACCTAGATCAGTTGAGATCGTTTCCATACTTGAATGGGTATTAATTGTAATTTTACTAAGTATAGCATGATGATCGGTCCATGGCATCGGTAAAATATCCGATATGTGCAGACCATCAACATTGGAGAATATAGCATCTAAGGTGTGCCCCGCCGAATGAGTAGCAGAGGCCACTAGTTGTTTTAGTCCCCATGTTTCCATGTCTGCAATAAGGGTGGAAGTGTCACTGTGATTGACTAGTTCTAAGTGAAAATACAAGTCGCCTAGGACCGTGAGTGACTTTTCTGTGGCTAATGATTCCATAATAGTGCTTAAATTAGCGAGGAAACCTGTCCTCATTCCTGGGGGGCGATAAAGCAGTATCCCCTTGAAGTTAAATAGAGCAGTGAGCTTGATTCCAAACTGCAGCGCTTCACATGATGTGGATGGGATAGGTGCAGTTCTAACTGTGAACCGGTCTCTGGCTATAATAGCTAGGCCACCTCCTCTTTTTCGCACTCTATCCTGACGGTAGGCTTTGTATCCGTTTGGTGCTGCGATTGCTAGATCTGGCTCCGAAGAATCGTCGGTCCACGTTTCAGTGACAAAAAGAATGTCTACTTTGTAATCGGTGATAAAATCCCCTATTTCCTGGCTGTGCTTACATAGCGAGCGCGCATTAATAAGAGCCATAACAATCGTGTCGTCTTTGGAGATAATTTGTTGATTGGTAGGAGCAGAGAGTGTATTTATGGGTATTGAGCTGTTACAGTGTGAGCAGAACGTAGTGAGTTCCTGTAGAGCAAGTTTGGGATCCAACCTTAGACAGCTAGGGGCACGCGATGGTCGGAGGTCCATTAAGGATGTATGTGAGTAAACCAGGTTCTGGTCAGTGTGCGGCTGGCCAGGGGTTAGGGCCCTTGGCCCGGTCCCGGCGCAGACGGGCTTGCCTTTGGCGCGCCACCGGCGTGCCCGCTGCGCGGACTGGGTGGTCTGGTGTTCTTATGCATATGCGAGGGGAGAAGGAGGAGGGCGGGAGGGGTCCAACCACTAGACTGCAACCCTTACCTCCTCAATATGGCGGCTGAGGTGGGTCGAGTAAGTGTCAGCGCCGGGTAACAGCAGCGCTGTGGGCAGGAAGAGCCTGTGGTGAGCCTCGGAGCGACGCTAGTCTCGCGCCGAGGTAGGGGTTTGTTTTAAAAGAGAACGCTTTAAAATATGTACAGTTTCTAAAAATACGCTATTTGCATTCAATAACGTCTAATCAATTGCACAAAGAGTAGAGCAAGATCCCCCGGCTTCCGCCTCAGGGGAGAAGTATGGAATTATCACGAAGGGTGGCTCCCCACCCTTAAGTAGTCTGGGAGGGCAGGAGGGGTCCAACCACTAGACTGCAACCCTTACCTCCTCAATATGGCGGCTGAGGTGGGTCGAGTAAGTGGCAGCGCCGGGTAACAGCAGCGCTGTGGGCAGGAAGAGCCTGTGGTGAGCCTCGGAGCGACGCTAGTCTCGCGCCGAGGTAGGGGTTTGTTTTAAAAGAGAACGCTTTAAAATATGTACAGTTTCTAAAAATACGCTATTTGCATTCAATAACGACTAATCAATTGCACAAAGAGTAGAGCAAGATCCCCCGGCTTCCGCCTCAGGGGAGAAGTATGGAATTATCACGAAGGGTGGCTCCCCACCCTTAAGTAGTCTGGGAGGGCGGGAGGGGTCCAACCACTAGACTGCAACCCTTACCTCCTCCTTATAACAGGCACGTTGCAGAAAAAGAGCTAATGCAGCACCAGAGCAGGGTCCTTGATAATACCACATTTGTGGTCATTGAACACAATTAATTGTCCAGGAATCAGTGTTCATACAGTTTACGTCACTTCACACATCACAGCTAAAACAGCTAAAAACTGAGCAGTAACACAGTGGAAGTAGCATCACAAATTCTATGCATGCAAACACATTACATGACCTTACAAAAGGCCAATGTATGCTGAACAAATTCAGAAAGAGATGGGGAGGGAAGGATCATAGGCAGTTCGGAATCTGGTATAGCCAAGGTTGTAAAGGAGCAGAAATGGAATTCTTAAACACATAAGGAGCTAAGATGATGATGATGGTAGCACATCTTGGTTGATTAGATACTTCTTGAAAGAAACAAATATGTCTTCATATCTTTACTGAACTGTAAAAAAACAAAAATAAAAACACAGGTGGAGTGTGAAACGACACTTTCCAGAGCAGATACACTGAGAGCATTTGTGAGACCAAACAACAAGACCTCTGTGAAGCTATCGCTGCTGTGAAGCAGTCATTCTGTGCTTACCTACTTCTGTTGTCGATGTGTGCTTGTAGGTAATAGAAGCTGCCTGAAAGCGCCTCTTTTGACATGGTTAGCCCCCACTTTTGCCTGGTAATTGATGTGGTTTTGATTGTAGTACACAGGGTACCTGCCAACCAGGTCCCCTATGCCAGTGTTTCTTCCCTAAAAACGATTCCACAATTGGCCCTTCATGCCCCTGTAAGTCCCTCGTAAATGGTACCTGGGTACCTAGGGCATTGGGACTGAAGAGGGTCCCCTAGGGACCCCTCACCTAGGCCAGGCAGACTGCTACTGCAGCATGCATGGCCTGGGGCAGACAAAATGACAAAGTCGACATGGCGCACTGCCTGTGTGCCATGCCAACTAGCACTGCCTAAGATATAGATAAGTCACCCCTCTAGCAGGCCTTACCAGCCCTAAGGCCAGGTGCACTATATCACAGGTGTGGGTATGTCTGCAGAGCAGATATGCCCCTACAATATTATGGTGTAATCCTTAATGATGTAAGTACCAGGGAAGCCATAGAGAGTACATGAGCTGGAACCTGGACAACTCGAGTTCCACAGCTCCATGATGGCTTCACTGAACACAAGAGTGTTTGATGCCAAACTATTCCTCTCAATAAACCACACTGATGCCAATGTGGGAGTAATTGTAACATGTACTCAGAGGACACCTCAGAGGTGCCCCCTGAAAACCTACCAATCTTGGTGTGGTCACAGACTGAATGTAAGCAGCCTGCCACCACCAGACATGTTCCTGGAAACCTGGGTCGAGAGGGACGAGAAACAATGCACATCCTGGGCAGAGGTGTCACAGCTGTCTACCCCCAGGATGGGCACAATGCTCGGGAGGGAAGCTTCAAAGGCCTACCGCCTTTGTAATGTGACCCCCTACATCTGCTGCTAGCAGCAGATGGCAGCCCACGGTCAACACCCCTACTTTTGGGGTGGAAAACCGACTGGAAAGCTTAAGAGAATAGGAGGTGTGCCCAGCTCTGCCAACTCCAACCCCAAGGCGGGGGAGGCAAGGTGAAGCACAGCTTTCAGTCCCGCCATCTTGAAGATGGGGAGACCCCTCCAATCAGGGCTAGGTCTATGCCCCCCTCCCTCAGGAGGATGGCTTGATTGAGGGTGTAGCCATCCCAGGTAAGGTGCCCACTGGCCCTACCTGCTAACACCCTACAACGCCCTTAAATTTAGCATTTAGGTGACTCCCCCAGACCTGGAAACTAGTTCCTGCCGAACTAAGAAGAAGTACGAAGAAGATGCCGTGCAGCGAAGTCTGAAGACGACTACTGACTTGGCCCCAGCCCTACTGGCATGTCCCCAGCTTCCAAGACCCTGCAAAAGAAGACGATACCTGTCCTGCAGCCAGCGACTTACTGATCCCGAGGAAGACTGCCTGCCCTTCGACATAGATCAGAGACTCTCAAGGAGAGCGGATCTGTCCCCAAGAAACCTACACAAAGGACTCAGGTGCCCTCCGGAACCGAGAGTCAAGCCCACTCTGCACCCGATGCCTCCGGCCTGTGTCCAGGTGGCCCATGGACCCAGAACAGGTTCCCCAGTGATCCCGACCTCAAGTCCAGCATTGGCTGAGCCCCTCCATGATGACACCTGCAACCTGAATCCAGAGGCTCACCCTGACCGCGACAGGCTTCGGTAAGAAGAATATGATGTCTAAAGACACCCCTCACCCGAAGCCCCTGGGCCTTAATGAGCCAAGCTGACGGTGCCCCTACGACCCCCTACATCTCTACTTACCTCTGTTGTCACTGGTCTCCCTCCTGCAGGCTCTGGTGCGACGCCTGCAGCCTGTGTGTCCAAAGCAGGTTCTCCATTGAAAAGCTTTGGGATGATGGACCCCTAATCAGTCAGCCCATCTGCGTAAGCTTCGACACTGGAGAAGATGGTAGCATCGCCGTCAGAAAGGTGAGTGTCTAAATAGAGTGGCATACCATTGGTTTAGAGTACCCTGTCCACCAAAATCTAATTTAGCCCTGACTTCCTTCAGCAACTAGGCTGCACCTCAGCTATTGCTGCTTGATATGATAACCAACTGATGGGTAAGAGGAATGATGCACCTCCATTTCACACACACACTATGACCATTCGGTGGCCCAGGTGAATACTCACCTTGATCATGTCATACTTCAGCACAGACGGGTGGTTAGTCAGCTCTTCGTAGATATGAGGTGTCAGGAGTCGAGCAATTTCTGGCCTCATGCGGTGCTGCAATGGAATAGATTCATTTAAAACAAGATAGTAGACATTGTGTGCAAGGAATATAGACGGGTAAAGGACGAGAGCAGAAGGGAAGAAAGAAAAAACTATGGGAGAGTAATATCTAAAATAAGAGTCACTTTCGAGGTGAGCAAAATGTTCACAGAGTCGAAGATGTATGAGAAAAGAAAACGTTAAGTCAGGTGTTATAGCTATGATGTGTAGAAAGGGAAGAAAAATATATGGGGAGATGATAGATATTTGTGATGGGGAAGAGGTACTGTTTTTTAATAACACTTCCTTTTTCTTGTAGTTTATGCCTATCTGTATGCATATTAAAGAAGGTGGTGTCAGGAAACATGAATTGGCATATTGGATATGTGGTAGCCATTGTTGCTGTATCTTAACAAGTACAAAGCTCAAAAATATATTAACAAACCTTTTAACTTAACTAGACCATATAGTTTGATACATTCTTGATAAACATGGCGCCACATAAGTATTACATTTGTTATTCCATTGCAAATTAATTACTATCAAATATAAGCAGTGCAATCCCTCATATACAGGTCTGTCTGTTTTACCAATGGCATGTCCCACTAAAAACCTCATGTATGGACACACAGTTTCCCCTTCCATCACCCTCAGTCTTTCTGGTGTGATCTTCATGACTGGGTGTAGGGAGCTAGAGAATAGTATTGTAGCTCTGTAATCCATTTTGGATCACCAGGATGATGTTATCCCATTCTGTAATCGTCACCCCACCCGTCTTTGTAGAAATGTCAATACATGCATCTCTGCAGCAGTCTATTTCTGCTGGGCTCTCATCTAATTGTGGGGAAAGAGGTACTAGGTGATAATATGTGTGGACAAAAGTGATGCTGGCCAGTAGATTCCAATGATAGCTCTGCTCTTAAGTGGGCCTCAGCCACTCCACCCAAAAATGGTTCACCTCCTTTCACTACCAATTTTAACCAAATGTATTACTTAATTGCCTCACCCTTTCTCGTCACATGTGATATGCCTCATTGAGGAAAGCAGCCCTTTTTGACATGGTCGTGCTCACCCCCAGGCTACCACCCCTAAGGTGGGCTAACTGAAGTGGACACGACTTTGCAGATTTGGCCAGCTTGATTGTGGCAAACTTAGTAACTCTGGAACAGGGTTATACCTACGGAAGTGTAGTGACCCCCAAGGGTAAGTTAACTATTGAACACTATCCCAAACTCCCCAGCACCCCTAAATTCAGTATTTAGAGGAGCTCCTGGCACCAGAAACTTCAGATCCTACTGACCTGAAAGAAGAAGGAGGGTGTAAAGAGTTGCATCCTGCAAGAACTGAAGATCCAGCAACTGACTTGAAGCCAACTCAGCTGGCCTGCCTACTACCTTCACCAATAGCGCCAAAAGCCAACTTGTCCTTCAGCTGCGGAGTTCCCAAAGCCCGGAAGACCTGCCAGACCTTCACCCAGGATCAAGACCTCCGGAGAAGTAGCGGACCTGCTTCCCTGCATCCTGCAGGCATCCAAAGACTCCTGGAAGGACTCCTGAAAAAGCAGACGCCTGAAGACACCACTGCACCTGTCGCCCTAATTAAAGTGGGCCAACGGTATCGAAGTGGTACCCTAGCCCTTCAGAGCCTGAATGCAGTGTGGTAACACCGCTCGTGGACTCCTGTGGAAGGTGGGCATTACCCTGTCCCAGAGTTGTGTGCGGCCAACACAAAGATGGCCACTTCTGACAAGTCGTACCCACAGCAGATTAGGCCACCTGTACTAGCATGGGATTGGGTACGCTTAGCTGACTAGCCAATTTCTTGGCTGTCCTGGTTTTAAAGGACTCTGGACAAAGGGAGGTTGGTTTCCTATCCCGTGAGGAGGGCCAGCACGCCATCAAGGCAGGAGCTTCTTTGAAGCTCACCAGCATAGGAGAGCTAATCAGTACGTCATCCTGAGGGATGGAGTGTGAATACCCTCTTCCTATGCAGGCTTTTTTTTATGACCTCCTGAGAGCAAATGCCCTCACCCTGGGAGGTCAGGAATCTGTCTTGGTGGCAGGCTGGTAGAGACCAGTCAGCCAACACACCAGAGGCTGTCATGTTTTCAGGGGGAACCTATGAGGTAATGTGGGAAGATGCCTCTTTTGATAAGGTTAGCCCCCCACGTTTTTGCATTGAAAATGATGTGTTTTCGATTGTGTTTGTATGAAATAGAAGCTGTGAGAAAGCGCCTCTTTTGACATGGTTAGCTCACACTTTTTACCTGGTATTTGATGTGGTTTCAATTTTAGTGCACAGGGTCCCAGCCAACCACGTTCCATGTGCCAGTGCTTCTTCCCTAAAACTGTTCCACAATCGGCAACTTCAGTTGCCTGTAAGTCCCTAGCAAATGGTACCCTTAGTGTCTAGAGGATGGGAACTGAAGAGGGTCCCCTGGGCCATGCCACTGCAGCTTTCATGTCCTGGTGCAATGAAAAATAACTAAGTCAACATGGCACACTGCCTGCGTCCCATGCCAACCAGCACTGCCTAAGATAAAGGTAAGTCACCCCTCTAGAAGGCCTTACAAGCCCTAAGACAGGGTGCACTATATGACTTGTGTGGGCATACCTGCATATTTAAGTCTATTTTTAGATATTTTAAGTTCCATGGAAGCCATAGAGAATACATGGGCTGTAAACTCAACAACTCGAGTTCCCCAGCACCTTGATGGTTTCTCTGAATTCAGGATTGTTTGGTACCAAACAACTCCTCTTAATAAGCCCACACTGATGCCAGTGTTGGGTTTATTAAACAATGTACCTAGAGGTGCCCCCTGAAAACCTACCAACCCTGGTGTGGTCTCCAACTTGCACTAAGCGCCTGCCAACACCAGACATGTTTCTGGACCACTGGGTCGAGAGCCTCTGCTCTCTGCAGCAAGAAACAAAGCACATCCTGGGAGGAGTTGTCACGCTTCCTCTCCAGGAGGGGCACAGTGCTTGAGAGGGAAGCTTGAAAGGCCTACCACCTTTATAATGCGACCCCAGCCTCTACTGCTAGCAGCAGATGGCAGCCCCCAGGTCAAACCCCATCAGCAGGAAAACTTCGGAAGAATAAGCGGTGTGACCCCCTTTGCCAACTCCAACCCTCTGGTGCTGGAGGCGAAGTCAAGTTATTTGGTGATTTCGCTCCAGTTTCTGCATGGGAGGCATGGCGTGGGCTTGTGTGCGGTGGGTTTTGAGAAGGAGAAATGGACGCAGTGGTGATCCGTCCAGAGAGGTTGTGTGGTGTGACTGAAGTGAATGTTGTTTCCTCTGGCGAAGATGGGGTCAAGAGTGTGTCCTGCCATGTGGGTGAGGGTGGAGATGAGTTGCTTTAGTCCAATGTTCAGATTCTCCAGGAGGGTGGTGGTGTTGGGGTCGCTGAGGTTATCTAGGTGGAAGTTCAGGTTTCCGAGCAGTATGTAGTCTGTGGAGCCTCTAGCATCAAATGAAACCTACCATTCCCTCTCAACACCTCCCCCTCTACTGTCCAACCTCTCATCTTGTTCCACATATGCTATATGGCAATGCCTTTCTGGCTACCCGAGGCGTCACAATGTCCGCCAAGACAGCCATCTTCCACGCCAGTGCCCTCTTGGTCAACAATCAGAGGAAACTTCTTAATTGGTAGTTACTTTCAGCCCATTAAAAGTTAAAATCTTAATACATAATCTACAGGACCATCCACACAACTGCAAATGCAAGGCACATACTTTATAAATTAAATTAAAGAAATAAAACAGACATGGAAGTATGGTACATAGCCTGGGGGAGAGGTAGCTATGTATAGTAACATGGGATGGTGAAGTGAGTGTACATAGATATGAGTATGTCTAGAGCGAATAAGGTACATGGCAATAGTAGGTAAATACAAATCAGTAGAAAAACCACTACTCTCTGGCGTACCCCAGGGGTCTAGCCTTAGCCCCACACTTTTTAACGCCTATATGGCCCCATTGATTAACTTGATATCGTCCTTCAATATAGAGACCATATCATATGCGGACAATACGCAGCTTATTCTGGTTTTGGACAACTACACCACTCCAGACGGAAGAAAACCTAGGCCTATGCCTTACCGCTACCTTCAAATGGATGAAAAATAACCATCTAAAGTGTAATTCTGAAAAAACTGAAATATTACCATTAGGACAAGGGAATGCTTTCTCTCCTAAGACTTGATGGCCAGCCGACACCACGCCCCCGCGCCACCCAATATACTGTGAATGTGGTCAGAAACCCAGGAATAACATTTGATGCCACTCTTTCCTTCAAACAGTAATCACTGGCAGTTGCTGGCACGTGTTTCCATATAATAAAAACTCTCAAAAAGTGTTTTGATCTGCTGCCCATCTCAGCTAGACAGACAGTTGCATTGACTCTAATCACGTCCAGATTGGACTACTGCAACAGCCTTTATGCAGGTGTCAACAAGTCAGTTTTGCACAAGCTTCAGATGGTTCAACATGCAGCAGCACGTTTAGTGCTGAAATGGCCCAGGAGGTCCTCTGCATCAGCAGCTTTAGAAACACTTCACTGGCTGCCTATTCATAAAAGAGTGCTATTCAAGGTCCTGATAATTACCTTCAGGACTGTTCACTCCTCAGGTCCTTATTAACTTTGAACCAGATTTATGCGCTATACGCCCTCCCGGAGTCTTAGGTCGTCTAACGCTAATCTGTTAAAAATACCAGCTTTTAGATTGGTCTCGAAAGGAGGGAAATCGCTTGCAGTGATTGGGTCTAAGACATGGAATAAACTCCCAATCCAGCTTCGCCAGATCCAATAGGAGACTCTCTTTAGGAAAGCCCTAAAGACCTGGATCTTTTCAGCATAGGATGCCCTGTGCAAAACTCTGATCTAATACCTGTACCCTTGCTTTGGCAGTCACCCAGTAGGCTTCCAACTCTGGGTACCCTTCAGAGCCAAGATGCTCCTCGGAGTGATAGTAGCGCTCTACAAGTGTCTAATTACATTACATTACATTACAATAAGAGAGGGATTCATTACATAGGAAAGATAGCTGTAAAGAGAAGAGAGCTGTACCAGGCAGGAGAAAGGGAAAAGTAATCAGTAATAAATGTGTGATAAGCCATGTCGGGAGAGAATTCATCAAGGGAGAGAAAAGCAGTATATGTAAAGGACAGAAATGTAGAGAAAAGGAACCGACAACAAAAGAAAGGCCTGAGACACATACATAAGTGCGGTGTGTACTGGGAGGATGTGGAAAATGTATGCCATGGAGGCTATATGATAAATGGGAGATGAGATCTCTAAGTTCAAAGGTTATAGGGATAGATGTAGAGAAAAGAGTAATGGAGAGTGAAGTATTAAAGTGGAGATAAGTTCAGTGAAGACAATAGAGGGATGTGTTACTTTTTGTGCAGCCTATTCCATACATGTTTCTCATCAATCATTTAACTTGCATTTTCCATTATCTTCTGTTAAGCTTCTAAATTGGTCAATGGCTTAAACCACCTACTGTATACATCATTATGTAGCCTTTTGTCAGTAGTAATCATATTTATAGAGGAATAATAGGCTTTTTAAAATATTTTTGAGGATGATACATAGAGCATTATTGTAATGGGCAACGATAGCATTTGTTAGAAAAAATGTGCAATTTATGACATGCATTATGCAAATGTTCACTATTACTATACTATTTTTCGCGCACCACATCACACCTATGCATAGTGACAACACTTTGCCTTTATAGTCTTCTCCCACAACTACAAAGATGTTACTTTTATTAATCATCTCTCTCCCACCTGACTTACCTATCTCGCACTTCACTCACAATTCTCACACTACTTACCTCTCATCCAATGATTCGACTCCCATTCCACTATGCTTTATTCCACAGCAGTGGCTTCATTCCCATGACACCCACCTTTCCAAACAAGCTCATATTTCCCATCTTAATCAAGTTACTTGCATCAAACTCACCCAGCTCCCAGTCCACTCGCCCTTCAGCTTTCTTCACCCACCACACCACCTTGTACATTATACTCACTGTCCTCGTACAGCTCCCATCCACTTTGCTCCACTCCTTCCAAAGCGTAACTTCTACACTCGCTCCTCACTCACTACTCACCTACCCCAGGCATGTTTTTCTCTCCCACACCAATTACCCCTCCCCAACTTCGCTCTTCTCTGTCCCCCCACACAACTATTACATCCATCTCTCTTCTATTAACTGATCCTACTTCCAGCCCAATAATGTCAGTCCCAACTCACTCACCTGGTAATTTAAACGAACGAAGGGAAAGTTGACCCTGATCAGCCGCTCAAAGAGTGAGACCTCCAAATTGAAGTTCTTGGCTAAGTCATACACGTTGGGACTTGGGCGCAGCTGCAAAAGATGGCAATAGTCAAACATCAGGCAATCTCTTCTCTCTCCCACATCTAATCCATCTCACCCTTTCTTGTGTTCTTCTGTCCCACCTTCGATCCTATTCATGGTTGAACTTTATGTAGATTGGTTGCCCATCCTCCCCATTACCAGCAATGAAATTTAGGACTAGTCATATCACGGAAACATGCACATAGCAGCATGTGGTTGCCCTACCATTACACAACTAATAGGGGGTCAGTCATCTACAGACCTGCAGTGGAAGGGGGATTTTAAAGTGAGATCATATTGGGAGGAAGCCATTTGGCCGAATGCAGGGGTGTAGTCACCTGCTGATGGTCTCCAATGAGTATCAGGTGGTTGCACGCCTTGCTCAGTGTGGTGATGGTGTGCGCTTCCAAAACCTCAGCAGCTTCTTCAACAATCACAATCCGTGGAGACACTTCCTGCAAGATCTGGCGGTATTTTGCAGCACCTAGTAATGGAAAGGAGGATAGAGAATATTGTAACTCACTGAATCAGCACGAACCAACCAAATATTGTTTTCAATATCACCTCTTGTCTGCTTCAACAACTTATTCATCTGGATCATGATTAATATGGTAGAGGGAGGGCAGACAGTATTCAGACATTTTCTGGTCATCTGTCAGCCACCCCACTAAACAACAACTGCTTTGTGATTCAGCTAATAGAAACAGTCCTAATAACTGACCTGTGGTTGTCATGCCAATGACTTTGGCTTCCCTCAAAATACAGAGGTCCTCCTGCCGTCTCAGCTCAGCCATCCTTTCAGTTGCTGACTGGTAGTCCTTTTCGTGGAGCTGTATTCGCCGCCGTATGTCTGCCTGGTACTTCTGGAGCCAATACCTTGAAACACCCATGATAAAGAGACATGACTAGGCTGCAGTTGAACAGCAAAATACACCTCACTATGTTTTACACAGAAGAGCAATTGTGAGTGCCAGCTGCAATAATTTACACAAGGCTCTGATTTAGGGAATGACTTTTGGTGTTTCTGTAAGTTTTGATACTTGTGGCCAGGCAGGACGTGGCAGAATAGAGTGACCTGTTCTGTTAGTGGAAGTTTCTTGGGCGAGAAATGATCTGCTTTCCAACAGAATTATGAACATATTCACTATCACTACCATGTACAGAACATCAACATTGTGCAAAGGATTTTCTCCAGTAAGGATAAAATGTAGCAATATTTCCAGAATACACCTGACTCTCTGTTTCACTGCTTCTGGTTCTGGCTGAGGTGAAACCCAGTGGATTGAAGTGTCTTCTGCCGGGTGCCAGCCAATGAAGTCAATAGTGCAGACCAGGGTTCCTATAGAGCCCTAGTGTTCAGGTAATGGGCCTACATGAGTTCAGTCAACAGTGTCCAGTGAGCATACATTTCACCCAAAAAGAACCAAAGGACTTCACATATTACCGCTTGGAATAGAGCTCATGGATAACAGCTTATCCATATCTATAAATATCTATATAGGCAGAACCATAAGAGTTAGAACGATGATTCAAATACTTCCAGAATTAGGATGACCTCCCCCGGGCAACTGAACCAGACTCCGTACCAATTAAAACCCATGATTTGACAACTCCACGATCCAAGCATTGTAGATTTTTGGTCTTTCATCTCTTGGACAGCCACAATGCAAGGATCATGTGGTTCTTGGTTCACGGAGGTGCCATACAGGCAGAATTTCCAATCAGCTGGGTCTTCTGCAGGTCTTCCTGGGATCAGGTCAGTTCCTCACTCCAGACAGAGTGATCCTCCTCGTGCTGTCAGCTCCTATTTTTTCTCAGCTCAGGGCACAACAGCATGGCTTCACGCAGGCTTTTCTGGCTTAGGACCAGTCTGGAGGGATAAAGCAATCCAGTAATTCTACTCTCGAGGAAATATCCTTTCCTGCTCAGCAGTCCTTCTCGCCCTCCAGATTTTCAACCTCAGCTGGCTCAAAAGGGAAACTTAGGATGCAAGAGTGAAACAGAGGTCTCCTTTATTCAAAGTTCAAACACTCATCCAATCCTGGCAAAGTGCATCTGACAGCTGTTCAGTCTTCCCAAGCTTGAAGTGGAGATTCACAGGTCGGTCTAGAAGGGGTCATCTGGTTATGGAATGGCAGCTCTGACAGTTCCCCCAGAGGACCAGTAATAATACAGGAATGGAAGGATCACTTCATTACATAGGGAGTTTAGCCACTGATCTTCCCCCTACGCCCTTTACACCTGTAAGTAGCAGGCACGGTGCATGGTTAAAGAGCATACCGAGTGCACTGTAAGCGCAGAGGTTGACTGGTGGCTGAACACTGTGGCTGATACATTCATGGCTTCAGGCAAACAGAGTGTGGCTCAAGGCTATACTCTCTGTATGCATATGTCTTTTCAACAAGTTTGCTTGCTGCAACACACACACTTTTTGTGCAGATCGTAAATATTCATGCGCATACAATTCTGAATTAAGTGTACACAACTGTCATAATAAATAATGTTTTTTAAGCTGGGAATGGAGTGTAAAAGGGATGTACAGGTTTTATGGGTCTATACATTTTCTAAAATTAGCCATACTTTGTCCTTCAAAAAGCTAGGGATGGCGATGTTACTGAGAAAATGTGACCAGTTAATAGAGGATAAGAGGTTAATAGCAAATGCCAGCTGTGAGAGTAGAAGCTCTATAATTTAATTGAGTTTTTTGGGTAGATTATCTCATATGGATGGTATCCTTCTGTTAATAAAGATGGATGGTGATGTATATTTAAGTGTACCTAAGAGATACTTCATGGTATGGATGGAGATTACAAGAGAGTTGAACTGCACTATGTTGGTAGAATGTCTGGAATCTATTTCAATGTTTCAGTAGAGGATCTGGAGTTCTTACCTGTAGAGTCGCCATCGAGATTTAAGGTCAAGGGTCCACAGATCGTGGATATCCATGGCCTCCGCATCTGTCATGAAGTTCAGCTTTCGCAGTTCTGATTTCATCTTTCGCTTCATCTTCTTCTTCTGGTCACCTTGTACCTAGAAGGGAAGCATAAGGAGGTCAGCCGTGTGGGGCTCACGGTGAGGCTACCATCTCCAGTCGGACATCTGCTCCCAATTGTTTTATCTCCAGCAATTTTCTTTTCCTGTCCCTGAACTCTCCTTTCCTCCCACCAGTCCCTCATCTCCCTTCGCCGCTGGTTTCGTTATTACGCTCTTCGTGCCACTGGAATCAAGCTATCCTGGCTAAAGAAGGGTGTAACCCTGAAACCGGTCCTAGGATGCTTGTTTCCAGTCCACGGAGAACCTGGCTTGGCAGTACGGGATGGACTGTTCCCATGAGGCACAGGGTCAAGACTGATTTGCATATGGCTGGGTTCAAACTGGAATGGCATGGTGAGCATAAAAACGATGGATTAAGGCCCAGATCTCTGTACTGGGGTGAATGTATGACATTGTTCTGCATTCTGTCTATCAACTGTTGTTTTTGCATCGCACAAGGAGTGCAACACACCCACAAAATATTTAAAGTGAAGGTCATGTCAGCCTGAAACAGCTACTCTGCCCAATTTCTTCCTGTTTTTGCACTCAGATACATCACATTACTGAATGTGAAGAATTCAATGAAGCCGTGAAGCTCCTGAAGCTTCTCCCTTTGCCAACACCTGGGTACACTTTTCTGGTTTATGAATAAATGACAGTTGCTGCATACATAAATACTATTCTAAATGGGCTTGTGATCTTCTGTTAGGGCGGTAATAAAAAGCAATACCAGCATTTGGAAAGCCTATTTCCTTGATTTATTTATTTTCTGGTTTTCAGTGGCCTGGACAATGTCTATCTATGCAGTCCTCTGAGTGCTTTACAGTCTAATAGCATGTAAACAGAGTAATTGAAAACAGTAATTACAGTAGTCGGATAGAGTAAAATATCTAGATAATGATGCTGGGTAAATCCAACCCATAAGTGTTATGAATATATCATAAAGGATACCAGTGTTTTGTATTTGCTTATGAACAGATTGTGGTCGGATGATTCAGAAGTATAACAATTTCCTAACAAACTAGTGATCTTGTGTATTTATTCATTTACCATTAACATAAGAAACGTGTGAGGATGTGGGTTCTCTTTTACAGTATTTTTCTCTGGCTAACTGATGTACGTGTTTCAACAATCTATTCCAGATGGGGCCGTCTTCAGGATGTTTATCATATTCTCCACAAAGCACATTTGGCATATCAGAAGGAGGGTTTCCTGCAAACTACAGAGACCCTGAGGCTTCAGCAACATAAAGTCAACGATATAATCTCTACTATACCATTGTTTGCTAGACTCCTAAATCAAAAGTTAGTTATGAGTGGTCCAGTTGGGTCATATGTTGGTGCCCCGCATAGTTGGTCTGTATCCACTACAATATTTAAGCACAGTGTCTTGTTCAGTAGGTATTGTGTGGTCCCCATATTAAGATGTGCCTTTAAAATCAATAAGAATAAAAAAAAAATCAGTAGGCCTGCGAGTGCAAGAATGTCACAAAAATGCCTTGCAGCATCTAAAACCGGAACACAAGCCAAAGCGTTCAAAGAAAAAAAGAGGCATACACCACCCACGAAAGCCGACTAGTACACTGCATGCTCCAACAGGAGTCATTCAAGAAGTGCATGTAGACATATGTTGTCTGAATCTATTGCTTGTGAAAACGAGCACAGACTTCTCCTAAAACTTGTGATCCTTAAGATGGGATGTAGGGCGAGAGATGAACCCCAGAGGAGACTCGCTTTTCAGAACCCCTGTGTTGCATGGAAAATAATGGGCTTACACGCAAGATTTGGGTGGCAGAGACAAACACCGCACTATCTACCAGTATACTTTTCTTAAGGCTACTGTAATAACTATTGCCTACCTCCTAAAACCAGCCACCTAACTTGGTTTCCAATAACACACAAATTTTAACACACATTTGGAGAGGCAATGTTAAGATTAAAATTTCTGGCTAAAATGCCATGCAATTTCAACATAGAGATGACAGGATTGATGGTCGTCCACGCAGTTTTTATGACGATTATAAATATTTTATTTCATTGCAGTGCATCCACAGCCAACGCGTTTCGCCCAACACGGGCTTCTTCAGGGCTTTTTACTTCAAATCACACACAGTTGTGACCCTTACAGCAAAATTCCATACGACAATTACTTCAGTGTTCAGTGTAAATATTAGTAAAAACATTTTTTGGACAGCAAGGCCTTTGTAACTCTGAGAAGAGATTTCCTAGTTTGCATGCTGCTCCGACATGAGCTCTTTTGTGTGTTAAAAATAATGGGCTATACACACTCGCAAAGTGGAATTTGCTATACTACACAAGCACTATCTTGGAGTTGGACAGGATGACTTTGGGGCCTCTTGGAGTCAAGGACTTCCTCTACCCTCTGATACAGTTGAAAAAAATGGCAGCTGATGTGGAGCCAGCAGTCTGGAGTTCCCACTATGCCACGGTTGAAGGAGACAGCGGGCTTTACACTATATGGACTTCACAGACTTGAAAAGTTAATAGCGAGTGCCATCAGGGAAAGCACAGACTCTACCAGCTCCTCTGCAGACCTGAGATGGCAGCAGCAGGTATAATGGAAAAGGAGCAAATGTGACTGTATGCTGTGGCGGACTGCACTTGCCTGAAGCACAGCAGCTCTTCAGAAAAGAGGGACTTATAATAAAGAATGCAGTTACTGGACTCCTGATTACTACTGTAGATGGAGATTCCCTGTGACCGTCTTATGCTTTGGTAAACAGCACAGGTGCCTCACAAATACGACTTATCCAGGATTTCTAAATGTGAGGCAAAACATTGATCTCCGCTCCCCACCCAACAGATACGAATCATCGCCAGAGGAAAGAGTCTGTCTCATGAAAGGAATCTTCAGTGCCTCCAGGACAGGAGTTTGCAAGCCCTTCAATCAAAGAGCTTCAAATAAATGATATTAAGGTTGTGACAGTCAATATAGACATGTAAATGTCAGCAACATGAATGACACCCAGTATGAGTGCTCATGTGTTCATCAATGTGTCGCAAGTACAATAATTCAATTGGAAGCTAAACATGAACGTCTCAAACATTTCCTCCAGCATAGCGAACATGCACCTCTTGAAAAGATCATTGGAATATAATGATTATACAGTGATAACACTGCTGATAATCACTTCTCTCCTTCATCCCCATTCATTACTTCATCATGGAACATGTCGGGAAACCCTTTATTAATAGCTTCATAATCTAAAGATACTAAAATGTTATTTTAATACTATGGGCCTCATTTATATATTGACTGATGACCCGTTGTTCCGCCAGGGAGAAAAGTAAACTTCTACATCACCCTGGTGAAGGGACCGCCCACCAAATTTATTAATGACTGCCAAATTTATAAAACATTGCTATGAGCCGCAATCATGGCGATTTCTGTCTGTATCTTGGATATAGGCTTGAACAAACACCCATCTTTTTCATTGGTTCCTGTCCTTTAGAAATGCTGTTTTTTTATTGGCGAATACACTTAGTAGTCCCTCCTTTTGGAATTGTGTATCCTCCCATGAGGTCTGCCCCTCCTACATGTGTTCTTACTGTTTAGGTTATTTATACTTAGAGAGAACTCTATTTTTTTTTATTGGCCTGCCTCTTTGCTTGTTAACTGTTCCGTTTACTTGTGCAAATGAAACTTCGGGGGCATCATTTGCTTGTGTCGCATTATCTCCTCTGCCTCCTCCTCAACCCTCCCACAACACTGCTTCACATCCCTTAATCTCCCCTGCCTCACCCCTCCCACAATATTGCATGCATGTCCCCACCACCCCTCGCAGGCCACTGCTGTTTTGCTTGATTTATTTTGTTCTTCACTTTACAAACGCTTTCATTTATATTGCACACCTAGCCATGGGCTCTTTGAAATTAAACAATCAGCCCATTATCACAGGCTGTTGAGCCTGACAGCAGACTCAACTCAGATCCCCAGCTCACCAGTTGGCAGCTCTCACCAATGCGATACACTTTGTTCGCCCTAAGTGTGGCAGGGTATGCTCAGACGTGAGTCCCTTGTTCACTTGGCCACTGGATTCAAGATAGCCTGGCTGATGAGGATTATGAATCCGAAACCGGTCCCAGGATGCTTGTTTCCGGTCCAGGGAAGACATGGCTTGGCAGTTCGGGCTGGACTGTTCCCATGAGGCACAGGGTCAGACTGATTTGCATATAGCCATGTCTGAACTGGGGTGGCTGAGTGAACTAAAGAATGGTGATGGATTAAACCCAGATCAGTTGACTGGGGGTGAGTGTTTTTGATTTGTTCAAACGCTCCGTCCATCATCCCCTTTTGTAGCTCACACCAATGCACCAGTCCATTGCCTAGCCATGTTGCAGGGTGCAGTAACATATGTGGCCAAAAGAGGTCCCATGGGAAACCTACTGACAGCCTTTGGTACTGCACCCTCACAACACTGCTTGTTTGAACGTGGAGTCGGAACTACCAGTTTCACTCTCAGCCTAAGGCACCATTGAAGGTGTATTTTTTTATGAACTACAACCGGGTTCTTTATTTTATTGTGAGAAGGCATATCTATTGCATAAGTAAAACACATTGGCATTTAAAATGCGAATAGCTCCAACTCCAAAAAATACAAGACCTTTTGCATTTTCAATGCTTGTTCTGTTTCGCATAGGGCTCCACCAGCAGGACGGAGCCCTGTACCAAAAAGGTTCATTTAAAAAAAAAAAATGTAAAAGAAAATCCCGAAAGGTGATTCTTCTATGATGCGGGGAAGCATGTAGCAGTTTTCACTGCACCTTACCGTCAGGGTTTTCCTGGTGGTGACGGGCAGTGAAAACTGACTTGTCATTCTGCCCAACTAAATTAGGTTGATGGAATGACAGTTCAACCTCCAACGGCCCGTACTCCGCGGGCCATTGGAGGATATTAATTACAGCAGATACGGAATAGTCTCAGCTGTAATTAACCTTAGGGTCCACCCGCATTTAAATGCAGTCGGCTGAGAGCATTTTTGGGAGTTAGGATACTCCATCGCAACAGAGTATACTTAAATTAAAATCTAACAACGACATAGGAACTATGGTACTAGTTTTGATTTATCGCCCACCTATACCTATGCCGTCCTTCCCTATCTCTCTTTCTGAGCAACTGGCTGGCCTGACCGTTGACTTTGACAAAGTCATTATGATAGGGGATCTTAATTATTGGTATAACCACCTGGAGGCAGGACCTCACGCCTCAGAACTCTTTGAGCTTCTTTCCAATGTAAATTTTTATCAACATGTCCAAATCCCCACCCATGATAAAGGTCATATTTTAGACCAAATCTGGTCACACAATATCCCCATCTCCAGCCCTACTGCATCACCCTGTATATGGTCTGACCACCACCTGCTGCAATTTTCCATCACTTTGCAGGGCAACTTGAAAACTCCTGCGCCCCGGGGGAGGGTCGGCCAGGAAATGGAGATCACTTAGCCTCCCGGAGTTCTTATCCACCTTGACAGACTCCTTCCCGGTTCAGGACCAGGACATTAACCTGATGGATAAAGCACTCAATGAGTGGCTTTCATCTGCCTGCGAGGCACATGTCCCCCTAACAAAGTTCTCTCGCGCTCGTCGAATGGACGCCCATAGGGGGTTTTCCACAGATTTAAAAACTCAAAAATTAGCACTCCGTCAATCAGAAAGAAAATGGAGGCAGGGCTATCATGAAAAAGACAGACGTTCATTCACGACAGCCCGGAGGAATTATAATAGTTCATCCTAGCCGCTAAGGCAGCCTTTTTCTCTGATAAAATCTCTACGGCTCATAATAAATCGAGAGAAATTTTTTAAGTAGTCAACGATCTATGTAACGATACCCGCACCTCCCCCTCCCAACCCCGACTCAATCACTGTGCGATCAACTCAATGACTTCTTCAGGGAGAAGATTGATATTATAAAAGCTAGCATCCAGACGACTCATACCAGGGCAATAAGCAAGGAAATTTGTGAAAACCCACGCAAACTTCAGTCTATCCCCCATATTGATTTTCCCAAACTGGTGGAGCTTATGAATCGGGTAAAGTCTAGTTCCCCCAATGATCCTTGCCCCCCGCATATTCTGAAGGAAGTTTATTCCATATTACCTCAGGGAATCCTTCCACTTCTGAATAAATCTTTATCACTTGGAATAGTTCCAAACTCATTCAAAAATGCCATTCTGGTCCCATTAATTAAAAAGCCAGGCGCAGATGTATCTGTGCTCTCTAACTATCGGCCCATATCTCTTCTTCCGTTTGGGGCCAAGCTGCTTGAAGCTCATGTGGCCAGTTGTATCTCTAATTTTATCGAGACATCCGACTACATTGAGCCAAATCAAGCCGGGTTCCGCCAGGCACACTCCACTGAGGCGGTTATTCTTGCGGTCCTCAACACGTTAAGGTTTAATGCCGACAATGACGATCATCAGGCCCTCGTACTCCTGGATCTATCGGCCGTGTTCGACACGGTGGATCACACCATCTTATTACACCGTGTCGAACAAGCCGGCCTTAGCGGGTCGGCTCTTGCCTGGGTCAAATCCTTCTTAAAGGACCGATCCCAGGCAGTCTAACTGGAAAACTTTATGGCACCTAAACTCCCCACTACATGCGGTGTCCCGCAGGGCTCGTCATTGTCCCCCCTATTATTCAACCTATACCTGAAACCATTGCTGCAGTCCCTAAAAAATAGGAAAGTCACCATCTACAATTACGCAGACGACCTGCAACTGGTCTTCCCTTTAAACTCTGCGGACGCGGCTGAAGAATTTCAGTCCACGATGATGCATATTCAGGGCTGGATGGACGAGAATCACTTAAAGCTCAACCCCGGAAAGACTGAGCTGGTACTCCCTGGTAAGAGCGCGACTAGTTGGGGCCCTCACTTTTGGCCACCCTCGATGGGATCCCCTCCTAAGCCTTCTCAATCGGTGAAGAGCCTTGCAGTTACCCTTAACGCCGACCTTTCTTTGAAAAACCAGGTCGGAACAGTGATTTCTTCCAGCCTCTTTCAACTTTGAAAGATCAAGAAAATCGCCCATCTTCTGACACATTCTGCCCTCATCCAAGTGGTAATTGCCTTGGTTCTTTCTCGCCTTGATTTCTCTAACTCGATATATCTGGGCCTTCCCCTCACTCTATCCAAACGACTACAGATCGTCCAAAACCAAGCTGCCAGGTTAATATTCAAAAGCAATCCCAGGACTTCGGCGAAACCCTTGCTAGCCTCTCTTCATTGGCTTCCTAATGGGTACCGGATTACATTTAAAGTAGGATGCTTAGTTCACAAGGCCCTCCATGGCAAAAGCCCAAGGTTCATTAATCATCTAATAAATAAATATGAACCGACTCGCAACCTTCGCTCTGCCCATCAGTCCCTCCTCAAGCTGCCACTGTACAAGAGAAAACGACTTGGCGGATGTCGATTTGCTTACCTTGCCCCTAAGACTTGGAACAGCTTTCCCCTGTCTCTTCGGTCCTGTACTAACCTGGTGAAATTTAGGGGTGCTTTGAAGACCTGGTTATTCAAGCAAGCGCACGGTTAGACTATTTCCTCACCATCTATCTCCTCTCAGCGCCATGAAACCTCTGGGTGACCGTGCGCTTGACAAATTCCGAATAACATAACATAACAGCCAAGAATTAAATTAGCCCCTATGTGAACAAACGGGTACTGCATTCATATTTCCTATCATATTTGTGGGAGATTCAAGTTAGTTATCTGTAGCTATTCTTGAATGTAATTTGTGGTTTTCACTAATAAAAATAGCTAAAGAAAAAAAAAAGAACCCATAGACAACTAGTCCCTTTGCAGATAGCCTTTGCACCTTGTCAGTAATGCATGCTTAACTTATTATCTGCCAACGCATATTTTGTGCTGAGCTTAAGAGAAGTGTATGAGCGGGGGCTGCACTCTAAGTGTTCAAGCTTTAAGCAAGTTAAACCAGTGCGTGTGCTGTGTTAGGATTAGTGCCTGCACACTTTAAATATAGACTGTATATGGCCTGGTGCCAAAAGGCCACCAGGACTCCAAACACGCACAACAAAATTATGAAATACTCCTTTTGTCAAGCTGTCAAGTATTTTATCTAGTATAATTCATCACAAAAAATTCATATTACTTCAATCATCATATGTTTTTGTATGGTAAATCACGAACAATCACAAAAATTCATATGTACATCAAAACATCAATATTAAATCAATAAATCATAGAATGTATTCAAAACATTGCAATAACACCCAATGCATTTCGGGGCCATGCCCCTTCGTCAGGGGTCTGTATAGAAAGAGAAGAAAGAAAGAAAAAAGAAAACCTTATTACTCTTGATCTCGAGGGGGATAGGTGTATGTGTACTAAGTCTCTAGTTATTTACTTGTTGCTTACCTAATTATTGCTGTTTTGTGTGTTGCCACTATTGTAAATAGTGTGCAATATCTTCTCCCTGCAAAGTTCTGTGGAGAACCAGTATAGTTATTTATTGCAAATAATGCAATCAATTGGCTGATTTTTAGTGAATTGCCATCACTTATATAAATCTGAGGCGCTCACCTGAAGTTGTCAAAAATGCGTCCAATCTGAAAAAACGTGAGTGGACATATTATAATAAACCTTTAGTAAATGCTCAACTGCAACGAAGTTTGAACAAGCAATCAGGAAGGAAATGCTATTTACCTGTGGGGTATGTATTAATTCTAAACCCCAGTCAGTCGTTGTTTTATCAAGGTTGCCTGCAAGACATTGAAATTAAGGAGTGGGAGTTAAATGTATTGCCAGAAGAATGCTGACTTTCATCGCCTTCGAAGGGCGCTTCCGCTTACCTGCGGGATGGGAAATGTGACCGGTCCCGCTCTACTTCTTAGGAAAACACGTCCGTTCTAAGAAAAAGAACGCGTGTTACTAAACTTAGCCTCAGCGCGCATACTTCATTTGAACAGAATCACGGTAACCAAGATTTTGGTTTCTTACCGGCTGCTAATGCAAGTATTCGCCAGGAAGAGCTCGCGCCTCCGCGTTCGAGTAAACTGAGAGTTGACACTAAGTCCCTTTTTGATGTTCGCTAGTAACTTCAACATTGAAGTAGGACTAGGAAGGCAATATGACGGCCATTTTAGAGTGGTGTTTTTGCGGGTAAACATATATGTAAACTGCCTGAAGTGAAGTGTGTAATAAAGTTATGTAGAAAAAACGGGTAAACTAGAAGATGAAAAAGAAAAAGGTCAAGATTAGGATAATTTGAAAAATTCCACTGTCAATGCAAGACGTTCTCTAGCTATTTACATACTAGGCCTTATTATATTGGAAATTTTAACAATCAAACAATCGAATTTAAATAATAAAGTGTCACATTCAGTACAAAATAATATCTGCCTTTGTCATTATTATGGAGTTTTCTGAATTAGTGTTTTGTGTTAGGTATGCGCTCACATGTGAGAGTGTCCTAAGGGTACCCATGTTTTCAAGTTCTTGTGTCATTATAGGAAACATGCCATGTCCATTTTGTCGTTGAGCCCCAAGGGGGTCAATGTCTGTAATTTTCGAATCCAAAAAGCCTCTCTTTGCAGTAGGATCTTGGAGTTGTCCAAGCCCAGTCGTTGTGGGAGTAATTCAATCACCTGAAATCGTAGCTGTGCAATGGTGTGTCCAGCTTCCCACCAATGTTTTGCAAGTGGCGATGTCAAATTCTTGTTTCTGATTCGGCTCTTGTGTTCAGATAATCGCAATTTCAACTTGCGCTCTGTTTTGCCAACGTATATGAGGCAGATATTATTTTGTACTGAATGTGACACTTGATTATTTAAATTCGATTGTTTGATTGTTAAAATTTCCAATATAATAAGGCCTAGTATGTAAATAGCTAGAGAACGTCTTGCATTGACAGTGGAATTTTTCAAATTATCCTAATCTTGACCTTTTTCTTTTTCATCCTCTAGTTTACCCGTTTTTTCTACATAACTTTATTACACACTTCACTTCAGGCAGTTTACATATATGTTTACCCGCAAAAACACCACTCTAAAATGGCCGTCATATTGCCTTCCTAGTCCTACTTCAATGTTGAAGTTACTAGCGAACATCAAAAAGGGACTTAGTGTCAACTCTCAGTTTACTCGAACGCGGAGGCGCGAGCTCTTCCTGGCGAATACTTGCATTAGCAGCCAGTAAGAAACCAAAATCTTGGTTACCGTGATTCTGTTCAAATGAAGTATGCGCGCTGAGGCTAAGTTTAGTAACAAGCGTTCTTTTTCTTAGAACGGACGTGTTTTCCTAAGAAGTAGAGCGGGACCGGTCACATTTCCCATCCCGCAGGTAAGCGGAAGCGCCCTTCGAAGGCGATGAAAGTCAGCATTCTTCTGGCAATACATTTAACTCCCACTCCTTAATTTCAATGTCTTGCAGGCAACCTTGATAAAACAACGACTGACTGGGGTTTAGAATTAATACATACCCCACAGGTAAATAGCATTTCCTTCCTGATTGCTTGTTCAAACTTCGTTGCAGTTGAGCATTTACTAAAGGTTTATTATAATATGTCCACTCACGTTTTTTCAGATTGGACGCATTTTTGACAACTTCAGGTGAGCGCCTCAGATTTATATAAGTGATGGCAATTCACTAAAAATCAGCCAATTGATTGCATTATTTGCAATAAATAACTATACTGGTTCTCCACAGAACTTTGCAGGGAGAAGATATTGCACACTATTTACAATAGTGGCAACACACAAAACAGCAATAATTAGGTAAGCAACAAGTAAATAACTAGAGACTTAGTACACATACACCTATCCCCCTCGAGATCAAGAGTAATAAGGTTTTCTTTTTTCTTTCTTTCTTCTCTTTCTATACAGACCCCTGACGAAGGGGCATGGCCCCGAAATGCATTGGGTGTTATTGCAATGTTTTGAATACATTCTATGATTTATTGATTTAATATTGATGTTTTGATGTACATATGAATTTTTGTGATTGTTCGTGATTTACCATACAAAAACATATGATGATTGAAGTAATATGAATTTTTTGTGATGAATTATACTAGATAAAATACTTGACAGCTTGACAAAAGGAGTATTTCATAATTTTGTTGTGCGTGTTTGGAGCCACTGAGCTTAAGAGAAGGACACTCTTCAGCTAGTGAAGGGTGCTCCTCCTCCAGTCCAGTTGCCATGTCCAAGTCTTCCTGTCAATTTGGGGTTCTTTTATAGGCTTGGGAGAGGGCAGTGGTCTCAACGCCTGTGAACGCCATGCATAGTGGTTCTTAATCTGTGCGCCGTGGCACCCTGGTGCACCATAAGGAATATGCTACTTACCAGTATGCATCTGTTCTTGGCATAGAGGGCTGCAGAGTGGTACATTTATGAATAGATCGCCATCTGGTGTTGGGCTCGGATGATTGCACTTTGTTTTTCTTCTGGAGAAGTCTTTTTCGTCATAGATGACTCCTCCTCTCGGTGTTAGTGCGCATGAGCATCGACTCCATCCTTAGATTGTTTTGCCATAGTAGGGTTAGATGGAGTAGTGTAGTATAGTACATAAAGATATGCCCATGTAAGTGTATCTAAATAAGATAATGTTGGGACAGACACAGGTTTCCGGGGAGGCAGGGAGGGCATGTACCACTCTGCAGCCCTCTATGCCAAGAACAGATGCATACTGGTAAGTAGCATATTCCGTTCAAGGCATATGGGCTGCAGATGGTACATTTATGAATAGATTGTAAAGCAGTTACCTCCCTAGCGGTGGTCACCAGTGTCTGTCGCAACTGTTTGAAATAGAGTTTTTAATACAGCTTGGCCCACTCTGGCTTGTTGTGCAGCCTGTACATCAACACAGTAGTGCTTTGTGAATGTATGTGGTGTAGACCAAGTTGCTGCTCTACATATGTCATCTAGGGGAATGTTCCCTAAGAATGCCATAGATGCTCCTAGTTTTCGTGTAGAATGAGCTCTAGGAGGAACAGTTAATGTTCTCTTTGCTTTAATGTAACATATTTGTATACATCTTACAATCCATCTAGCTATGCCTGCTTTTGAGATAGGATTGCCCTTATGTGTTGGGGAAAATGCTACAAATAGTTGTTTAGTTTTCCTGAAGTTTTGTGTTCTTTCTATGTAGTACAAAATGGCTCTTTTGACATCTAGTGTATGTAGAGCCCTTTCTGCCACGGTTTGTGGCTTTGGAAAGAAGACTGGTAATTCCACTGGCTGATTGATGTGGAATGCTGAAATTACTTTAGGCAAGAACTTTGGGTTTGTTCTAAGAACCACTTTATTCTGGTGTAACTGTAGGAATGGTTCTTGTATTGTCAATGCCTGTAATTCACTTACTCTCCTGAGTGAGGTAATGGCTATAAGGAAAGCCACCTTCCATGTAAGGAATTGTATTTCGCACCTATGCATAGGTTCGAAGGGTGGCCCCATTAGTCTGGTGAGTACTACGTTGAGGTTCCAGACTGGGGAAGGTGGTAATCTTGGTGGAATGACTCTTTTAAGGCCTTCCATGAATGCTTTTATCGCTGGTACTCTGAACAGTGATATGTGTTGCCTGTTTTGTAGGTACGCTGCTATAGCTGCTAGATGTACTCTGATAGATGTGTACGCTAGATTACATTGCTGTAAGTGTAATAAGTAGCAAATAATCTCTTTTGTTGACACGTCCAGAGGGTTGATATTGTTATTAGTACAGTGTATAGCAAACCTCTTCCACTTAGCTGCATAGCATGCTCTGGTGGTTGGACGTCTCGCTTGTTTAATTATCTCCATGCAATTTGGTGGTAGATCTAAGTACCCAAATTCTAGGATTTCAGGAGCCAAATCGCTAAGTTCAATTGAGTTGGGTCTGGGTGCATTATTTCTCCATGGTTCTGTGTAAGATGCATGGGTAGAATTTGTAGCTTTTGATGTGGCACTTGTGAGAGTTGCAGGAGCGTGGTGAACCACGGCGGTCTTGCCCACGTGGGTGCTACTAGTATCATGGTCATTGAATGTTGTTGCAGCTTCCTGACCACTAATGGGATTAGTGGGAGAGGGGGAAAAGCGTATGCAAATTTGCTGGACCAATTTATCCATAACGCATTGCCCTGCGACAGGTGATGTGGATACCTGGACGCGAAGCTTTGGCATTTTGCGTTCTGATGAGTGGCAAAGAGGTCTATCTCTGGTTGTCCCCATCTTTGGAAGAATGGCTGCAGTATTTGGTGGTGCAGTTCCCATTCGTGTATTTGTTCCGACTGTCTGCTTAAGATGTCTGCTATCTGGTTTTGGACTCCTGGTAGGTGTTCGGCTAACAGATAGACGTTTTGAGGAATGGCCCATCTCCAAATTTCCTGTGCTAGTCTGGATCGTTGGAGAGAGTGCGTCCCCCCCTGTTTTTGAATATAATACATTGCTGTCATGTTGTCTGTTCTGATCAGGACTGCTTTGTTGGTAACATGTATTTGGAAGGCTTTCAATGCTAGAAACACTGCTAGTAGTTCTAGATGATTGATGTGCAGTCTTCTTTCCTGCACACTCCACCTTCCTTGTACTGTGTATTTGTCCATATGTGCTCCCCATCCGGTGAGCGATGCGTCCGCTGTTATTGTCACCTGTGGAATTGGTTCTAGGAACGACCGCCCCTTGGCAATGTTTGTTATGTTCCACTACTTCAGAGAGCGGTGTGTGCGGTCGTCTACCAACACCAGATCTGTAATCTGCCCTTGAGCCTGATTCCACTGTGTCGCTAAGCATTCTTGTAGCGGACGCATTTGTAGTTTGGCATATGGTATTAGCAGTATGCAGGATGACATCATCCCTAATAGCTGCATGAACACTCTTGCTGGTAGTGAGTGTTGTGGCTGAAATCTTTGAATGACTGTAAGCATTGTTTGGATCCTGACTGGGTTGGGGTACACTTTGGCTTTTTCTGTGTCTATAGTAGCCCCCAGATATTGTTGAACCTTGTTTGGTTGTAGGTGTGACTTTGTGTAGTTCACCGTGAACCCTAGCTGGTGTAGTAGCTGAATTGTCTTTTGTGTGTTTTGAAGACATTCCTCTTGTGACCTGGCCTTTATTAGCCAGTCGTCCAGGTATGGGAAGACATGAATTTGTTGTCTTCTTAGGTGAGCTGCCACCACTGCCAGGCATTTTGTGAACACCCTTGGTGCCGTTGTGACACCAAACGGAAGGACTTTGAACTGATAATGTTGTCCTTCTACCACAAACCTGAGGTATTTTCTGTGGGCTTTGTGAATCGGGATATGAAAGTAAGCGTCTTTTAGATCCAGTGTAGAAAGAAAGTCCCCTTTCTTCAGTAAAGGCAGTACTTGTTGGAGCGTGACCATGTGGAAATGTTCAGAATTTATGTATGCGTTGAGAGGTCTTAGGTCCAGTATTGGCCTTAGAGACCCGTCCTTTTTGGGAATTAGGAAGTATAGGGAGTATACTCCTGTTCCTTGTTGGTGCTGTGGAACTTTCTCTATGGCATGCTTTTCTAGCAGGGATAGTACTTCTTGTTTTAACAGTGTCAGGTGATCTTGTTTCATTGGACGCTGTTTGGGGGGGATGTTTGGTGGGGTAGCTGTGAGTTCTAGGCAATAACCATGTTGGATAATTTGTCTCACCCACCTGTCTGATGTGATGTTTTCCCAGACAGGTAGGAACTGTGATAGGCGTCCCCCGACCGGTGTTATATGGTCTGGGGGGAGCTGTATGAAGTCACTGTTTTGGGGTTGGAGAGTTGCGGTTGTTGTTGTTTCCGCGACCTCTACCCTTGTTGTTGCTACCCCTGTAACCACCTCTAGAATTACCTCTGGGTGATGTAGGTGTAAAAGAGGTTTGCTGCTGGCTTGTACCTGTATTTTTGGATCCTCCTCTATAGGTGGATGTACGAAAGGAACCTCTTTGTGTCGGCTGTTGCAATGTTCCCATTGATTTAGCCATTTCGGTATCCTTCTTCATCTTTTCTAGGGCCTCATCTGTCCCTGTGCCGAAAAGTGTTTTCCCATCAAAAGGTTGGTTCAGTAACGATGTTTGTACTTCTTGTTTGAACCCTGATACTCTGAGCCATGCATGTTTCCTTAACATGATGCTTGTGTTTGTAGACATTGCTGCAGTGTCTGCCGCGTCTAGGGCGCACTTTATTGAAGTGTTAGTAATTAACTTCCCTTCTTGTATGAGTTGATCTGCCCTCTTTTGATGTTCTTTAGGGAGATGTGTGATGAGTTTTTCTAACTCATCATAATGCGCTCTGTCGTACCTTGCAAGTAGTGCTTGCGTATTAGCTATGCACCAGCTGTTTGCCGCTTGAGATGCTACTCTCTTGCCAGAGGCATCTATTAGTTTAGACTCTTTGTCAGGAGGTGGAGCTTCTCCTGTAGATAAAGAGTTTGCTCTCTTACAAGCGTTTGTGACCACTAATGAGTCTAGAGGAATTTGCCCTTTAATGTATATTGGGTCTTTTGGAGCTGCCCTATATTTTTTATCGATTCTTGGGTTCAATACCCTAGTCCTCACTGAGTCTTTGAATATCTCTGATGTATGACTGAGAAGGCCCTTAAGCATTGGTAGTGTTCCTGATGTTCTTTGTGCAGTAGGTAGTGTTTCTAATAAGAAGTCCTCTATTTGAGGTTCTGCATGTAGTTCTACCTTATGATATGTTGCTGCTCTATTAATGAGTTGTGCAAAACCCGTATTGTCATCAGGAGGTGAAGGTTTTGAGGGATACAATTCAGGGTCGTTATCATTATCTGACCCTACATTATACTCTTCCCATGGGTCTGCCTCCTCTGGGATTGTGTCTTCATCATCCCCAGGGTGTTCCCCCTCCCCTGTGTCACTCTCTACATCTGTTGTAGGTGTAGATGGTCGTGTGGGAGGAATATTTGGCCTATTGTGAGGAAGAGGAGAAGATGGTGTGTGTCTAGGTTTGGGAGAAGAGGGAGGAGTTGTATTCGTCCCCATTGTTCTCTTCTTCGGATGAGTCTTGTCGTCCGAATGTTCATACTTCCTCTTTTTAGGTAGTTCTGTGACTACCTTGCCAGTCTTTGGGTCAATAAACAGAGTCTTTTGTTTAGGATCAGTCCCGTGTTCCTGTGTCGGTACCGCAGTTTTCGGGTCCGAAAGGTGTTTTTTCTTTTGAATGTCCATTTGTATTTTCGGTGCCGAGATTTTATTCGGATCCGATTTCTTCGGTATCGAAGATGTCCCCGGTGTCGAGGGTGTTTTCGACGCCGAAACGTGCTTCGGTGTCGACATGGACTGCTTCGACTTCGAGCTTTCCTTGACTTGGAGCTTCGGTGTCGATGTGGTCCGTTTATTGGAATCGGAACCACCATGATGGGAGACCGAGTGTTTCGGTTTCTGTTTCGTTGCCGGGCTCGAAGGCGGGGCGTTGGAAACCTTTTTCGGTTGTCTGACCGGGCTCGAGGGCGGGGTCGACACCGTGCGGGGTCTGTTCTTAGGTAAAGGGACGTCGTCACTCACGGTTTGTTGGACGTCGATTTCCTCGACGTCGGACTCGTCCACTTCAGACCCCGCCTCGTCGGCCTCTTCTTCCTCCTCTTCTGGGTGCTGGTCCTCGAACAGCTCCGGGATTGCTTGTGACTGCATTCTCGATACCTCGTGTCTTCGGGCTCGACGGTTTCTAATCGTCGATTTTGAAGAGAACGCTGCACAGGCCTCACAGTCCCTGGATTCGTGTTCAGGGGACAAGCAGAGGTTGCACACCTCGTGTAGGTCCTTGTGTGGGAACTTAGCACCACACGTTGGACATTTTTTGAATGGAGTCCTTTCCATGGACCCCGGGCTGGACTACGTCGAGTTTCTCGTAGTCGTCGTTCTTCGAACCGCGTCGGTATGGAGGGAAGTCGCGTTCGATAACAATACCGTCGATTTGGAAAGGAATACGCGCCGGTTATAACCTTCTTTGTTGAAGTCGGTCCGGAGCGCTTCGATCCTCATCCGAACCCGATGGCGGAAAAAAACAATCTAAGGATGGAGTCGATGCCCATGCGCACTAACACCGAGAGGAGGAGTCATCTATGACGAAAAAGACTTCTCCAGAAGAAAAACAAAGTGCAATCATCCGAGCCCAACACCAGATGGCGATCTATTCATAAATGTACCATCTGCAGCCCATATGCCTCGAACAATCTAGCTAGGGGCGACGTAAACAGATTAGGAACCACTGGAAGAAACCATGAGCCTAAATCACAGGCCTGCATCCTCCAGCCAGCACAGACTCTTAGAAGCCAGCTGGCGGCCTGACTGAACAGTTTTGTAAGCATAATGCTCGGACTGGCAGAAAATACAACACTCAACAATTTCTTATGTGGGGCAATTGTGAAAACGGTTGCTGTACGTACGGTAAAATCATTATCTTGGAGACTGACAGCTGGTCGCATGCATCATGAGGAATGATGTTTTACATTTTTAGGGCGCACCACCGAACAAGGTTTAATATGGTTACTATGCCATTTCCTTATTTTAGAATTGTTTGTATTTCCTTTCAATCTTTAAACACCACACAAGACCCTGGGCTTGGAGGTTTTTCTATGCCACAAAACATTTCTGCTTCCTGGTAGCTATTTAAATCTGTGCATTTTGTATTTATTATTTGTAACTACAGCTTCACCGAAGTGTTTTGGTGCTAAACATGCAGAGGGGGCAGAATTCACACGAGTTACTAAGAAAGGTTAAAAAGTTAGTTTTTGGATTATTGCAAATGGGAACAGATGTGTAGTAGAGCATAGTTTTTTCATGAGATTATTCCATTCCCTGACCAAAAGATATTGAACCAGGTTTGTAAATGGGAACAGAGTGGCACTTCTAAATTCAGTAAATTCTGGGTTGCCACAATTGGGAAGTAGAGTCGGTTCATATGTCTGTAATAATTAGACAGCTTGTCAATGTATTAAAACAGTTTCTACATGCTTTTGGCCAGTATTTAATAAAACAATTGTAGGCACATTTACAGAAAGTTAAAAAGCTACAACCATTTCCCTTTTTTCTTTTTCAGGACAAAGTGAAAAATTGTTAATAAAGATGTGGCTATTCTATATTATTGCTAACTAGTCGTTTTGGCTTTTTCAGTGTATCTATCCATGTCCACTTGAATGCTTGCATTGAACTACATGACTAATTTATGGATAACTAGACTACTCTATGTTCACTCTACTCCTGCTGGCATGCATTGGCACATTTTCGTGAACTTACAAAAGGTGCCAATGAAAATGTTATATTTCGTCCCCAGCCTATCTCCCTTTCCACTAGGTTTCCAGCAGTGAGCCGCTCCCTCGAAAGGCATTTTTTTTTTAAAACAAAAAATCGTTTTTAAAAATTCCATATGCAGACCCCACTACTGAAGAGTATTGTTCCTGACATAACCAATTACATTTTTTTAATTAAATAATTGTTATATTTTTAATTTGGTACATCATCTATGAATATAATACCTTCATCAGCTTCATCCTAAATATTTTCAGGGTGAAAAATGTAAGTCCTTCCGAGCCTGGGCTAACATCCACCAACCTGCCAAAAAGCAGGTAACATAATGGGGAGTCGCGGCCAATGGCCAATAGGTGAAGGGAACCGTGGGTTGAATAAGTTTGGGAACCACTGTACTAAGGAGACCCCTGCTATCCGTCTAATTCATGTCAGGCACACTCCACTATGCAAGTATGGGAAAAATACCCGATGTACTCTGTAAGATGTCCAGCGCTTTATGAATCTGGCGAAGGCATAAGAAACTAGCCCCTCTCAGCTACCAAAAGAAGAAGCTACCCTGACGGCTTGCCTCCACCAGTCTCTTAAAAGTGGGTTTCCATTTGTGTTCATTCAATCTTTGGGTTCCTAGACAAAGCCAGCATGGGTGGGCATGGTGTTTTTATGGAAAGCGTACACCGTTTTTATGGAAAGCGTACACCCATTGAGGACCTAGTCTGACACCAATGACTTATTCCATATACAACAGGTCTGAGAAGAACCCAACTAACCATGATGACTTCTATTCACCACTTAATAATGGTCAGATGTCAGCTGGGATACAGAGCTTAACAATCACTAGCACTGTACTTCCTGCCATTGCTCTCTTATTTATTTATTTTATTTATAAAGCGCACTGTCACCTAACAGGCATCCTGGCGGTAGCAAACTCAAAGTGCAGAATAGAAAGTGTGCCACAATGCCAACAGCCAACTAAGGCTTGGGAAACAGCCACGTTTTGAATCTCCTTCTAAAAGGAAGGAGGTCACTGACTTGTCTGAGCTCCAATGGGAGTTCATTCCAAAGTTTAGCAGCTGCTACACCAAAGGATCTACCACCCGACCTAACATTTCTGAATCTAGGTATCTTAACCAGACTCGCCAATGAAGACCGAAGACTTCTCACAGGAACATACCACTCAAACTTTCTTTGCATAGAGACAGGCCCCAGCCCATGCACGGCTTAAAACACTAAACAAAGAGACTTCAACTGAACTCCCTGTCTCAAGGGGAGCCAGTGCAGCTCTGCCAAGGCCGAGGAGGAAGAAGACCTTCTGGGCCAACCCAGAGCTAGCTTGGCTGCAGTTGACTGAATCCTCTGCAGTCTATCCAATAGAAATTTCGAGGACTCAAGCAGCAAGGCATTACAATAGTCTAGTCTGCTAAGAATAGTGCTACGTGCTACTAATGCACGCGCATGAGGGGTTAGCAGAGGAAAGGTTTTCTGCAATGATCTAATAATGGCTAAACAACAGGTCAATGTTTTCGTAACCTGAGCCTCCATAGTAAGTTTGTTGTCAAACATAATGCCCAGGTTACGGACCGTCTTCACAGGCCGAACAATGGTCGAGGTGTCGGTGGGCCAGAAGTTACTGTGCATCACAGAGGGAACCCTGTCCATTGAGCAATAGAGCACCTCAGTCTTACCCGCATTAAATTGCAGCAAGTTTTCCTTCAGCCAAAGCTCCGTATCGCGCATGCAACTATGAAACTCTTCCAGTGAGGTTGACTGATCTCCCTCAAGGGAGAGAATCAACTGCATGTCATCGGCATAATTTAGGATGTTAATATTATGTCCTTTGATGATCACAATCAGGGGTTTCATATAGATATTAAATAAAATAGGGCTGATAGCCGAGCCCTGTGGTACGCCATGCGAGATATTGGTATAGGCAGATTGATAAGGGGAGAGGGACACTGCTTGCTGTCTGTCCAGTAAGAAGGACTGGAACCACCTCAAAGCACAGCCCGTCACCCCCACCGCTCTCAGTCTTCGCAGCAAGATCCAATGCTTAACCGCATCGAAGGCGGCAGACAGGTCAAGCAGAATAAGCACATCTGCCTGACCCCCTGTCTGCCCGCATCCGAAGCTCATCCATCACGGTCACCAAGGCCAACTCGGTGCCATAGGCGGCCGAAAACCAAACGGAACCTCCTCCAGTAAATTATGTTGTTCCAATGCTTATAAAGAGTGCTGCTCACCACTCGTTCCACAAGTTTGGCCGGGAAAGGCAGAAGAGAGATGGGCCTATAGTTCTTAGGGCACTCCGGGTCAAGAGAGGGCTTCTATAGCAGGGGTGTCACCAGTGCTTTTTTCCACTGGGACAAACCACTCCGTTAGAAAGAGACTGATTACAAATCAAACAGAGGGTGGGAAACAACTATGCCTTAAACTCTTTCCAAATTTTGTGTGGCACAGGATCAAGAGGAGACCCAGAAGGAATACCACATGCTAACCTGTTAAAGTCCTCCACTGCCAGAGGCACAAACTCAGATAAGAGATTTAACAGCCACGCATTCGGAGATGGCACCAGAGGCCTCAAAGCCATTCTGCACCATATCATCAGTGCCCATAGTCTCTGTAATTACAGCCCCAGATTGTTGATGAACCCCTCCCAGATCATCAATAATGGTTTTAATTTTATCATGAAAGAACCTAGTCAGGTTCTCACAGAGTTCTTGAGAGGGGGTTTCAAATTCTTAGAACAGTCTGGGCTGGTCAGGCTATTCAGGATGTTAAAAATACTTCTGGAGCTATTAGAGGCATTAAGA
Organism: Lissotriton helveticus; assembly: GCF_964261635.1. Lineage (NCBI taxonomy): Eukaryota > Metazoa > Chordata > Amphibia > Caudata > Salamandridae > Lissotriton > Lissotriton helveticus. Next base: position 177,123,185 of record NC_136068.1, read on the forward strand.
ATCATAGTGGAGAAATATTCCGCCTTGGCCCTGTTAATCTCCTTCTTATAGCCCACAATCTTAGATTTACATGTGTGCTTATCCTCATCCTTATAGCCTCGTCTCCACTTCCTCTCTGCATGCTTACATTCTAGTTTCATGTTTTTTAGACTATCATCAAACCAAGGGGCCGAAGGTCTACCCTTGCTTCGGTGGTTTTTTAAAGGGGCTAGTAAATCCAAGACCGAGGTAATCTTCGTACAGAGAGATGCATAATTCTCCTCTATTTGCATATCTAAGGAGAAGCAATCCTTTACCTGGAACAGCGGGACATGGCCCCTCTTACGCAGGAGAGCCTTCCAGTCTCTACTCACATATTTGCACGTAGAGTTGGTTGCCTGAATATTGTGAGTAACAGAATTCACACAAAAATTAATCAAGAAATGGTCTGTCCAGTCCATAGGCAAAATTTCCCCAATAGTAAGATGATCGGCCTCTGAAAAAATTAAATCAAGGAGGTGCCCACCTTTATGAGTGACCTTAGACACCTGCTGGAATATGCCAAGGCCTTCCCAAGACTGTAGAACATTGGCATAGCCTGAATCAAGGGATCCATTTAGCCAGAGATTACAATCACCCAAAATCACCAATCTGCGGTTGGTGGTGGCCATATTAGTGAGAGTCTCCAACAGTAGTTGCTGCTGATGCACACTGAAGACCCCAGGGGGTCTATAGCAAATAATCCCAGGTAAAACCTGACCATGGCCATTCTTAATGACAAAGCCAAGTAATTTGAATCCTACGACCACATCTATGTCAATGGTGACCAGATTCAAGGTATCTTTATAAATGACCCCAACCCCGCCACCCCTCCCACTCAATCTCGGTTTATGGCAAATTTTGTAGCCGGGTGGACAGGCCCAGCTGGGATCAACCTTGCAATCTAGATGGGTCCAGGTCTCTGTCATGAACAAAACATCAAGTTCATGCAATTCCAGCATCAGCTGAATATCCACATTGTGCTTAGGCAGTGATCTGACATTTAAAAGCCCACAAGATAAAATGCCTTTATGAAGGAAGTCAGACAATGGACAGGCAGACTCAGCAAAGTAAAGAACCCCCCCATCTCTACCCACCTCATCAATGTAATGAAGCTCTTCACTGGAGTAGCCTAACGGGCAGCACCCCCTGTCAAATCCCAGGAAGACAGAAAAAGGGGCAGCATAGCTGGCACTGAGCGCGTCCTTAGCGCGGATGGGCGCAGACGGGCTTGCCTTTGGCGCGCCGCCGGTGCACCCGCTGCGGGCTCCCGCTGCGTGCGCCCGCAGCTCGCTTGCGCCAGCATCGATTTTTATACAGCCCAGGCAAGGAAGACTAGACCGCTAACTCGAAGATGGCGGGTCCGCTCGCCCGGACAGACCCCGCGAAGGAGAGCGGGGAAAATCCTGGCGGGAAGGAGGGAGATGAGCGGAGTCACACCCTGAACAACCCTAATGTAAGTAACATTAAAAACAAATTGAAAGCAAAGTAGGACCGCAGTAACAGTCCCCTGCCGCACACAGATGACAAAACCTCTGAGCAGCCAATCGAACAGGACAACTACTTCTGCGGCATCATGAAACATAACATGCACTATGCACTGTCCTAGTCAGTCTTTCCTTTTTCCTAGTGAATTTTCATGGGGAGACGGACACCGCTTTTCTTCTGGACCCAAAGTAGGTTTTCAACTGTTCAAATGTAGATAATATTGCCTCATATGGAGGGGGCCCTGCAATCCCAACAGCTTTCAAAGTATTCTTTTCAGGGGATGTTTATGAATTGAAAGCAGAGGTCTTATGGCTATCAGATAAATGTCTGAACGTAATGGCAGAAAAAACATAAAAAGGTTAACACTAAATTATTGTATGTTACAAGATGCGCTACACTGTACCACAGGAGATCTTCAATTACAAATCTGCATTAAAATACCCCCAGTGCAAGGAGGAATGTTAGGAGGCATGAATTACCACTTTCGGTTCGACTGGAGCGTGGGTGCAATGCTCCAAGCCCCCTCGAGTTGTGTTATTTGCAAGAAAAGTAAGGCTGTCAATGTTCAAAGAGTGTTGGCACCGCTTCATGTCTGCAGAGAATGCACTATATCAGGGAGTCCTCACAACAAACTAAATTTTCCAGTCCTCTTTGAACTCTCGCATTGTTTGAAGAAGGAGACAGCCATTTTAGATCATCGGCTATAACTTTCCTTGCGTTTTAGCACATCCTTGCTAGGCAAGTGTGCTACAATATTGCAGCAGCCAGGGCCTAGCTGTATGGGTTAATTGTTTGTTTTGGAGAGTAATTATTTAGTTGCAAGTGAACCGAAGAATGGTTTGGGGATTAAAAAAAGAAGTATGCTGAAGATCATGTGTTTCTTGGTAAAAAAAAACCTTTAACAGTTTTGAACATTTCACTTACTATGGCTAAAAACTTTGAAAATTACTTGCATTTGAACTTCGGATTATTTCATCAAATAGAAGGACAAATTTTCGCATCAAGGCAATGATTACTTATGAAATGTATAAGTAATTATTCGTTAAAGCGGTAGATAAAATTTTATACAAGTACTGCTAATGTTAGGAATCGCAGAATATATATCACTAATTATATTTCAGTTGCACAAGGCATACATTTGAAACCATGGATATCAGCATCAGAGAGTGCATACATACGAAGCCTGTGGGTTTGTTGTCTTGCCAACAGAGAAGGAGGGTTATTGAACATATAAGTAGTTACTCAATTCTTGTTATGTTTCAGTTTCATAAAAAGAGCTTCATACCACATATATGCTTTTCAACATTAAGGTTAGATGCATAAATGTTATGTCAGAGTTCCAAAGTATCCCCTATTGTCTTTAGATATCCACTTTGACATGCAGACATCAGGGCCCTGAAGCGTGGCGAGGCTGAGTGGTGGAATTCATTGTCTGTTTTTTTTGTTATCCATTCTCCTTTCCCGGTTTCTTCTATTGGCAAACATATTCTTACTTTGAATGGTCAGTGGTGGATATAGCGTTGGGCAGAAGAGTGCATTGCTCCCATTGGATCCAGAGGACCGGGTTAGTGCCCTCTGACAATCACGTACAAGTCAGCAACAAACTTAAGCAGTATGCAAATCAATAAACTACACTTTCAGTCTCACTGGAAAGGCCAAAATCCTCAACGTCACCTTCCAAAGCGGCTATATGACTGCCGCTGACTTAAATATATCACCAAAGCATGGAATGCTAGGGTACTGCATTTTACAGAGAGCTCATATTTTCCATTGAAAAGGCCACTAAATTTGCATCAGTCATTCGGCTTTACTCATAAACTTCTGTAAAACTCAAATGAGAATGTACATAATTTGGATTTCTTCACATATTTTCATTTATGTACCACATAAGTTCAGAGTCTTGTTCGCTTTGATCCTATTAAAATCTTTGTTTCCATCACACTCCGAATAAAAAATAAAACAATGTACCTCATTTGAACTTTTCTGACTTCTGAGGTATTTTGAAATATTTGTAAAGTTAATTTACAAGAATTTAAATGTTGTTGTGTGTTACAAAACATCTGCCATCCTGCAGTCTTCCTTTCACACTTTCCGCACCCCAGTAAAATGAACAGTTTCCGCACCCCAGTAAATTTGACACTTGCTTCACATCATAAGATTCACACATATTGCCATCAACGAAAGAAAAAGTAAACACAAATCTCCATGTTAGACAAGCAGCAGTTTGTCAGAAAACACTGCATGACACCTGACCTCTATCTTTGAACTCTCACCAAATGCACAAAATAAAATAATGTAAAGGCTTCTATTGCCCACATTACCCTGTAGAAATCCAGCAAGATTATCTTGGGGGCCCCTGCACCCATACTTTCACCCCCTTGCAGTTCTTTGATTTTGAGCAACGTCCTCTGTTCTCTTCATCCACCGAAATTGGGAGCATGTGGAAATCCCCATTAATAATGACAGAAAAAGTGGTACATTTACATTTTACTTCTATTTATGTGAATCCTAGACGTGCCCTTGTGTACCTACCTGCCACTGTCCTTCGGCCTCAGCCTGTTCAGCAGAGCCGGCATCACCGGCAGCGCCCCCAGGGCTCTTATTTTCTAGCTTCATGGCAAGCAGCAAATCAGCCAATTCATTTATCACCCCTTCCTCTTTCTTCCTCTTGGGTCGCCCCTCCTCCTCATCTTCAATCACCCGGTCAGCCTGCAGCAGATCAGCCTCTTCAGGAACCTCAATCAGCTCCTCCTCCTCTTTGCTATCTTCATCATCCTCATCTTCTTCTTGCCCAGCTAGGAAGAGTCCAAAAGGCACAGTTAATGGGTGAGTGAGTTTTCTTTGTGCAGGATATGGTGTCATTGTAGATGCTTCAGTGAGTTTGAACACGCATAAAAAGGAAAAACAATGAGGGGGGGCAGTTTAAAGAGCTGCAAAGTGAGAAGTGTATTCATCCCCTACAGCAAAGGGTTGCAGGTCTGCAAGTGTGTATAGTTGGTAATACTACAGTCTGTACCATGTCTGCAATATTTGCCACCAGGAAGAAAACAGCAAGCTAGATTTTAATATTGTCAGATGTACACTGACATAGAGGGAAAATCATAAGATTTTTACCTAGGCAAGTTTCTTCGACAGACCTCCCTTTAATAGGCAGCTTCTTGTTGATGCATTTTTTAATCCTCCTAAAGCCAGAGGCAAGTATACAAGCAAGAGAGAGAGTATATGTGTGTGTCTGTGTGTGAGTTTCTTGAAGGCGACTTTACTGCAAAGAATCCAGATGTAAGGGTTTTCGAGCCAATATCTTTATTACCTGCATTCTGTGCCCCAGGTTGAAAGTGATCCGTATTCCTAGTAAACATTGTGACTCCAAGGCCAAGCCACTCCAGAATCATGGATTGTTTGCCCCCTTGGTAATAAAACATGTCATCGTTCTGAGGGAATGAAATATATTGATTAGCAGATAGCCAATAGATTGGAGGAAGATCTCAGCATGAAATAAACACAGTGCAAGCAGGAGTGCCACAATGTAGGTCATCTATAGGTTAGCCAGTAGAATGCCTCAACAACAGATCAATCAGCTTATCTGCAAATGGGAAGACCTCAAGCCTGGGCTTATAATAAACAGATGCCAAAGATGTGAAATACTGCTTACAAAAACACCCCCCCCCCTGAATTGTGTGCCCCTCTCTTGCCACCAAGTGCTATTCTTTCACAGCCCTGAGAAACTTGAGCTGGGCCTCACTTGTATCTGACATGCTCTGCCCTCATTCAGACCAGGTCAGAGGCAAGCATTTTTTAAATAAAATGTATAGGAGTGAGACGTTTGAACAATTAATTTATGGAGTTCAGGAGAAATATCCCTATGTGCCCTGATTAGTTAAGAAAGATTTTGATAAAACTAGAATCAAGAGAGCCCTTAGTACCAGATCATGGATCTACTTTGGTTGTAGGACTCCATCATTTTTTATATGTATGAACAGAAACCACAGAGTCAATGCAGGGGTCCAAAATGGCGTGTTTATGATTACCAATATCATCAGTTAATAGGAATACAACTTCAGGGCCTTGCAATAGCACTTTGTTTATTGTAATTGCATTTATATAGCACTTACTACCACTGATGAGACGTCTAAGCGCTTTTTCGGCGAGTAGCACGCTACTTTAGATCCTAGAAAGGATTAGTGGTGAATTAGTATAGGGAAATATGAAATCAATTTGAGCGGTGGGCATGTGAGTCTGTCAGTTTGATTCAAAGAGGATAGTGTAAAGCTTTGCATTTATATATTGCTTGCTATCCCTCATGAGGTATTGCAGCGCTTTTCAGCGGGTAGCACACTACTCCTGGAACCCAACAGAATTAGAGGGGACTTAGTATAGGGGAATATGAAATGAATGTGAGCGGTGGACATGTGAGTTTGTTATGTGTATTAAAAAAGGATAGTTGGATGAAGCATGAGTGTATGTAAATACCGGGCTATCAAAAAAGAAACTACTGTAAAAATCTCATAGGACCATCTGAAAATGTCTATCTAGAATTTTTTTTTAAAAGGAAATACATTCAAGAATATTGGTCTGTGTTGACAGCATTTGATATTGAATAGCTTCCAGATTGTGTGTGCAACCCCTTTGTTGAAATTTACCTGGGCTCCTTTTAGTCTTTGAAAGTTTCACATTTCTCATGATAAGCAGCAAGATATGAAGACTGGCACTACTCCTAACAAAACTAAATTAATTACTTAGACAAGTATAACAAAAGATAAGCATTCTGAAGTATATCCGCATTGGTCAAAACTCCACTGTGCTATGTTTGCTCATGACCACAAAGAAAAAACAGAGACTTTAGCGCGGAATGACTCACTAACCTAGATGCATGTTCAGAGGTACCGCTGAAATTCTGCCAGCCACCTGAATAATCTATAGTTTTGCGTGTGTATGAGGTTTGTATCTCATATCGCTACAACCTGGATAAAAGGAGTACATACTACTGCTTTTGAGCCACAATGACAGGAGAAAGAGGAATCAGGGCAAGGGGAGGACACATTTATTCAGGAAGGGTCACACAATGTTTATCAAGTGTAAAGGCCCAGTTTATAGCCCAGATGGTTAGTATAGGGATTGTTACCATCTGTAAACTTGTACTTGTAGATGTGTACAGAAGTAGCAGATCCTTCATTGTAGGATAATCTGCTAGTAGAGGATACACCAGCAAAATAACATCTATTGTGCAGAGTAAGAGGACATTTACCACTTCCCCCACAAATTGGTGGATTTTCAGTTATCACCTAAATCAACCTCCCAGTCTTCTTGTATTTAAGTAAATAATTTAGCCTCGAACTATAGCTCCCTTTTTCTTTCTATTTTTAGGTCGCATTGCCTTTTTTACAAGCAACCAAATAAGTTCGTTTTTAGGTCTCGGCCTGCGTCGCACTGTGTAAGCAGTGGGCGGAGTCCGAGATTTTATGTTTTGGCTACAGTGGTTCTTGAACTCGCCCCTCTTCTCCATTGGCTGGCTTCCTAAACGGAGGCCAGCCATTGGAGGAGAGGGGCATCACTCTGTTCAAGCCCCGTCTTTTTGCGATTCGGGGGCGTGTTTTTTGCAGTTTTTAAGCCGTGACGTCATCCGTCACTCAACTGCTAAAAACACGCCCCGAATCGCGAATATGTCGGAGCTTTGCGACAGCCATTTCAGGCCGACCGCCGCCGGAAGAAGTCGTCCTCAGGTGAGTGCTTGTTCCTTCTGGGTTCAAAGGAAACAACATAAAGCTGTAGGCATGTCTACTCAGCCCTCCGAGTCAATGCCTGCAGTATTCCTGCGGACAGTATGCAGCAGATAAAAGCAAGGTACTGGCAAAGAGATCTTGCATTTTAAAGCTTCAAGCAGGCACTTCGTGCGAGCCACCTGGGGCCGGGAGATGAGGGGCGTTTTGGAAGCAGTTAATTTGACACTGTAGCTCGAAAGCTCCAGGGGAGGTTATCGGCGGCGTTTAGTGTAAATAGGACTTCCATCGGTCACGCTGATCACAGGGCCTGTGGCAGACAGTCGATAATGGTCTTCCGATGTGGGAGTGAAGGGCGGGAGCCTCACTGGGGGAAGCTGCGTCCAGATAAGGCAGAGGTGCCGTTTTAGTGCTGCACGGAGGGGCCCCCTCCTCTCTCCAGGAAAAGGAGAAGCGGCGAGGCTGGCAGCAGGATACCACCTCTACCTCAGGACCACGCCCCCCTCGCTCGCATCGACCTACATTATAGAGTCCTAAGCAGCGGCATGTTTTGTCGCACATCTGTCGCGTACTCAGGCATCATTGCGCAACCCAAATATGAAATCCCCTGTTTGCTGTAAGCAAGTCGGGGCCTCGTCTGAAGACTATGGGAGCCCCAGAGTTCAGCTGAGGTAATAAGCTGAGCGCAGCGCCTTGAAGTGGAAATCACCGTTAGACAACACCTCAGTGGTAGTAACTATGTTAGAAGACAAGCACACACATTTGTTTTACATCTTGTCTTACATACAACTCATATCCTACCTAATTAAAGCCTCTCCCGTCCTCGAGAGAGGACAATTTGTGAGTATAGACCAGATGTTCTGGTAACGGAGGGGGGGGTGCTGAGTGCCCCCGTCGGTGTCAGGAGGAAGGGCGGTATCCAGACAGAAGGAGTTACCAAGCGGTAAAAACCGGGGCTGTCGGGGCCCGGGGGCGTGCTCAGACTGCCTCCTCATCACAGACAGACCCAGACAGGGAGCGGACTCCTGGCGGGGGTGGGGGCAGGGGAGGAAGTGATGGAGAGGATGGGAGTAGTGGTAGATGGAGGTCGATGGCAAACACGGCGCGCGCCGCTCCGGCCGCCACATGCTCAGCTGCTTCCTCCCACGGCCCCGGCTCTGAGAGGCATCCCAGGCAGCCCCTGGCTGTGCTTGCTTCCCTGCCCCCTGGCTGTGCTTGCTCCCTTGCCCCCTCGCTGTGCTTGCTTCCCTGTCCCCTGGCTGTGCTTGCTTCCCTGCCCCCTGGCTGTGCTTGCGTCCCTGCCCCCTGGCTGTGCTTGCGTCCCTGCCCCCTGGCTGTGCTTGCGTCCCTGGCTGTGCTTGCCTCCCTGGCTGTGCTTGCTTCCCTGCCCCCTGGCTGTGCTTGCTCCCCTGGCTGTGCTTGCTTCCCTGCCCCCTGGCGGTGCTTGCTTCCCTGCCCCCTGGCTGCGCTTGCTTCCCTGCCCCCTGGCTGTGCTTCCTTCCCTGCCCCCTGGCTGTGCTTGCTTCCCTGGCTGTGCTTGCTTCCCTGCCCCCTGGCTGTGCTTGCTCCCCTGGCTGTGCTTGCTCCCCTGGCTGTGCCTGCTTCCCTGCCCCCTGGCTGTGCTTGCTTCCCTGCCCCCTGGCTGTGCTTGCTCCCCTGCCCCCTGGCTGTGCTTGCTTCCCTGCCCCCTGGCTGTGCTTGCTTCCCTGCCCCCTGGCTGTGCTTGCTTCCCTGCCTCCTGGCTGTGCTTGCTTCCCTGCCCCCTGGCTGTGCTTGCTTCCCTGCCCCCTGGCTGTGCTTGCTTCCCTGCCCCCTGGCTGTGCTCGCTTCCCTGCCCCCTGGCTGTGCTCGCTTCCCTGCCCCCTGGCTGTGCTTGCTTCCCTGGCTGTGCTTGCTTCCCTGCCCCCTGGCTGTGCTTGCTTCCCTGCCCTCTGGCTGTGCTTGCTTCCCTGCCCCCTGGCTGTGCTTGCTCCCCTGCCCCCTGGCTGTGCTTGCTCCCCTGCCCCCTGGCTGTGCTTGCTCCCCTGCCCCCTGGCTGTGCTTGCTCCCCTGCCCCCTGGCTGTGCTTGCTCCCCTGGCTGTGCTTGCTCCCCTGCCCCCTGGCTGTGCTTGCTCCCCTGGTTGTGCTTGCTTCCCTGCCCCCTGGCTGTGCTTGCTTCCCTGCCCCCTGGCTGTGCTTGCTCCCCTGCCCCCTCACTGTACTTGCTTCCCTGCCCCCTGGCTGTGCTTTCTCCCCTGCCCCCTCGCTGTGCTTGTTCTCCTGCCCCCCTGGCTGTGCTTGCTCCCCTGCCCCCTCGCTGGGCTTGCTCTCCTGTGTGTGTGTATGTGGCTCTGTGTGTATGTGGCTCTGGGTGTGTATGTGGCTCTGGGTGTGCATGTGGCTCTGGGTGTGCATGTGGCTCTGGGTGTGCATGTGGCTCTGGGTGTGCATGTGGCTCTGTGTGTGCATGTGGCTCTGTGTGTGCATGTGGCTCTGTGTGTGCATGTGGCTCTGTGTGTGCAGGGGGCTCTGTGTGTGCAGGGGGCTCTGTGTGTGCAGGGGGCTCTGTGTGTGCAGGGGGCTCTGTGTGTGCAGGGGCTCTGTGTGTGTGAGGGCTCTGTGTGTGTGGGGGGGGCTCTGTGTGTGGGGGGGCTGTGTGTGTGTGGGGGGGGGTTCTGTGTGTGTGTGTGGGGCTCTTTGTGTGTGTGGGGGCTCTGTGTGTGTGTGTGTGTGGCTCTGTGTGGATAGCTGCTTTTTTTGTAGGTGGCTCTATGTGTGGATAGCTTTTTTTGTAGGTGGCTCTATGTGTGGGTGGCTCTGTCTGTGTGAGGGTGGCTCTGTGTAGGTGGCTCTATGTGAATGACACTGTGTGGGTGGCTCTGTATGTGTGTGTGGGTGGCTTTGTGTGTGTGGCTAGGTGTGGGTGGCTCTGTGTGGGTGTAAATGCAATAGGTCATGCATTTGCGAGCGATTAAGCTATTGGCATTGTAAATGACAATGCCATTTATTTAACGATTAAGCTATTGACAATGTAAATGACGATGCCATTTATTTATGATTTTTTTTTAAAAATGTCATGAGCAATGCCAATAGCTCTACCTTTAATAATGCCGAGACCATTGCATTGTAAATGCTTGTTAAATGTTACTTTTATTACAGCGAGGTTTACCTCGTAGTGGGTTCCTCAAAACTTTGTCTGTTGATAAGGGCATATTCATAGAGTGATGATCCTCTTCAGATAGAATAATTGGAATGTTCAGTAGCGTGTACATCTTAGCTCTGATAAGAGTTGAGTTACTGGCTTCTGTGGAGTGTTACATTTTGGGAACAAAATGCTTCAGTGCCTTGATTCTGGAACAGGTACACACACTACACAGTCATCCACAATGTTACAAACATAGCACAAAAGGGAGTCGGTACCTATGCACACACAACAACTAAACATTTGTTTTTCAGGATGATAGTATTCAAAAGGGCGTCCATTCAATAAATTAAACCCACAATGAAAATGTATTGATGCTGCTTAGGAGTTAACATTACTTAGTTTTGGTCAGGGCCGAACTGATTAAAACACACGATCACTATTTTGTTGAGAATGTGGGTTCTGTTTCCTCCCCAGTTTCTCTGTGGGAGGCTTACAAAACTGTCATTCGTGGCCAAGCTCTTTCTTTGATCGGCAGCGTCAAGTGGGCCAACCGTGCTGAGGTGGTTCGTGTCGAGGGTGAAATCACTGCTCTGGAGGGAGACTTGGAATCTGGGGTCACCACGGAGGGGCTGCATCTGCTGGAGTTGAAGCAGTATGAATACAGGGCTCTGGTCACGGATGCTGCTAAGGAAATGGGTAGGGAGCAACAGGGACGTCTGTATGATATGGGTGACAAAGCTGGTATGCTGCTTGCTTGGCTGGATAAAAGGGAGAATGCAAGCCGGGTTGTTCCTGTGATTGTTGCCGCGAATGGAGAAAGTTACACTGACCCTGTTGATATTGTTACATGCTTTGCCGAATACTTCCAGGAAGTGTACTCCCCAGTGTCTGATAGATCCGAACAGGACTCCCACTTGCTTTTACGGGATATTGCACTTCCCCGTTTGTCTGATATTGACAGGGGCGCTTTGGATGTGCTGCCTACTGTGGAGGAGATTGCTGCTGCCGTCCGTTCGGTCCGATCTGGCAAGGCGTCGGGCCCAAATGGACTTCCCATTGAGCTCTACAAACTTCGCCCAGATACGCTAGCCCCGCACTTGCGCTTGATGTTCCTCGAATCTTTTAAGGTGGGTTCCCTCCCCCATGACCAAAGACTGGCCTCTATAGTCGTTATTCACAAGGAAGGAAAACCACGAGATCGCTGTGCCTCTTTTAGACCTATCTCGTTGATTAACGCCGAACCTAAGATCCTGGCCAAAATGCTACCTACGCGTTTGGCTACTGTCATAGGGGACTTGGTTCACCCGGATCAATCCGAATTTATACCGCATCGCAATACGGCGCTTAATCTTCGACGTTTGCATGGCGTCCTAGCGCGAGCTGGGACGTTGCGTGAGCCCGCCATTTTGGCGTCTTTGAACGCCACTATGGCGTTTGATACAATAGAATGGCCGTACTTGTGGGCGGTTCTTGTAAAGTTTGGTTTCGGTCCGGAGTTCATTAAGTGGGTAAAACTGCTATACACTGATCCCATGGCTCAAGTAGTTGTTAATGGTCATGTCTCCGCTCCCTTCACACTTGGCAGGGGTACGCGACAGGGCTGTCCTTTGTCCCCGCTTTTGTTTGCTCTCGCCTTGGAACCACTGGCGGCCTGGTTGAGGTGGGAACCGTCTCTGAGGGGCATTGGATGGAATTCGGAGCTTGAGGACCGTGTGTGTCTCTCTATGCGGATGATATTCTGCTATATCTAACGTCACCTCGAAAATCCCTCATTGTTTTGTTTGATGTCTTGTCATCTTTTCGCAAGAACTCGGGTCTCGTCATTAACTGGTCGAAGTCCTGTATATATGTCCTATCGGGAGACACTCCCCTTCTGCCGCGAGGCTGCCCCATCGCGGTCGCGCAAGACGGATTTACCTATCTAGGCATCTTTATCACTCTGCAGCCTGCTCTGCGTTTTGACCGAAATCTGCTGCCCCCTCTCCAACGCCTCCGGGCAGATGTTATTGCTTGGGGTAAACTGCCTCTCTCCCCTCTGGGAAGGGCAGCATTGTTTAAAATGATGTCACTGCCCCGTTTCCTCTACGTATTGCAGAATACACTTGACATAGTGCCAACTAAATATTTTCGTGAGATTGAGAGCTTGCAGAGGCAATTGGTGTGGGGGGGAAGATCTCGTATTGCTATTGCTAAATTGACAATCCCGTGGTACGATGGTGGTATTGCTCTACCTGATATCCGTCGTTACTATTGGGCGTCCCAATTGGGGGCGATAAATCATTGTATGTACGGCCCTTCACCGAATCCAGCCTTCGAACTGGACAAATGGCTTTTGCCTGGGGGTGATTACTAAAGAGCTCTTTACTCCAGACCTGTTCCCCGGAATGTAACGGGTCCCACCAGGACAGCCGTCCAAGTATGGCGCCATGCCTCAATGGCGTTAGGCTGGACTGATAAATTGACTCGCGCCACTCCACTGTATGCCTCCGATAGGCTCAGGTCTCTTTGGCAATCGAAGGGATTTGATAGATGGGATTTGATAGGTATCAGCAAGGTGAACGACGTATGGGCTGGAGGGAGAATGAAGACGTTTGACGAACTGAAAACTGAATACGGTCTGAATGATCGCGAATTTTTTCGCTATGCCCAGGTCCGTCACGCGGTCCTATCTGTTTTCCCCTCGGGCACGGACATACCGGAAGCGTCCCCACTTGAGGACAGAATACTGGACGGGCACGTCCCGGACAGTACGATTTCGCTTATTTATAAAAAATTGATTAATTCCAGGTCCGATCTCTTGTGTCACCTTAGAGAGAGTTGGACTAGCGACGGACTAGAGCTCGACGATGAAGATTGGCAGGCGGCGATCTCCTCCCCCAAAGAGGTGGCCATCCCGGCGCGCCTCAGATTTGTACAGCTCAAAATCCTTCATAGGGTGTACGTGACTGGTCCCCGCTTGGTACACATGGGCTTTTCTGTTGATGGCCTGTGCCGGCGTGGCGGTGGTCTCGTGGGCACATTCCTACATATAATATGGGAGTGTCCCGAGATAGTGCGATTTTGGTCTCGTGTGCATGAAGTGATGAGTGAGGTTACGGGTGTGCGGTCGGTGCCGGAGGCTAGGAGATGCTTGCTGAATGTATGGGAGCCGAATGACTACAATGTACCGCAGCTCCGATGGGTGACCCTGGGTAATATGATCGCCAAGAGGGATATTGCCCAATTATGGGGTGCTCAGGGACCGCCCAGGGTTCGGCAATGGAAACAAAACATGGATTGGTGCATGTTCAGGGAAAAAACTGTGTATATTTCTCGAGGTACGCCCCGTAAATGGGGGAAGATATGGACTCAATGGAACTCTTACCGTGGCGATATATGTACCCCCCCTCTCCCGGAATTGGATATCGAACTGACGTCCCCACAACCCAATGATTCCTCCACTTGATGCTATACATTGAACCGTTGAACTGCTGTTGCTCCCACTGCCCCCCCCCGAAATTCCTTACTGAGATATTGTATGATCACTTGTACACTCTCCCCACTCCTCCCACATGATGCAACCCTGTAAAGAAATGATGTCGTCTTATTTCTCTTTGTTCCTTGCAAAGTTGTTTGTGTTCTTTAAAATTAATAAAATGTTTTAAAAAAAAAAAACATTACTTAGTTTTACCTTTGCACAAATTAGATTGTTTGTTTTCATCTGCAAGCTTGATAAGCAAAAGAAAGCCACCGAACTTTTTTAGGAGTACTGTTCTGAGATGCTCTTTTGGAACTTAGCCGATCACTCATTTTTCAGAAATCTGGGCTACCATCTCTAGCCAGTTCTCCCAGACTGCTTCCCAATGAAAGCAATAGCACATCATATATCCTACTTAGGACTCATAAATCAATCTTTGTAGTCACCTTTCTTGCGCATTAGGGTCACTGGTTGTCCACTATCCCCACAGTAAGCCCTCTAACCACAGAAGTTCACTAGTTTAAATAGTCGTCTGCTGTGTTGCTTTGCCAAACTAAGGCAGCACAGCAGGATTTAATGATGAGTGGATCAGCATCTGTGTAGAACATTACCCAAATTCCTGATCACCAGATGGCTTCCCCTGGCTGCTGATGATCTGGAAATCATCGCGCAATTGGGGAGGGAGTGCTTAATAGGTTTTCAATGTAGCCCTTCAGCGGCCATGTAGGTACAACATGGGCCAGATGTAGGTCGCCCAATACCGGTCGGTAACGGCCGAAATTACCGAATTTCGGCCGTTACCGACCAGTATTGGGCTTTTTAGATGTAGGTGGCATTTTTGTAGGATTCGGTATTTTACCGAATCGGTAATTTAAGGATTCGGTAAAATATCGAATTCTTAACATACCGATTCGGTAAATTACCGAATCCAGGATGTAGGGAGCACTCAAGTTAGTGAACTCCTCAGTTAAGGATTCGTTATTTACCACCAACTACAAGTTGGTGGTAAATAATGAAAACCTTGGAAAAAGCATTTTTTTGGCTTTTCCAACAGTGCCATGTTGCAGACATACATGCCCTTAGGGCATGTATGTCTGCAACATGTGCACCCATACACAATTGAGGGGTGCAACAGGGTGTCAAAGTAACACCCTGCCACCCTTCAATGTTTTCCCCCTTTTACCGAATCTGTATTTACCGGTAATTGACATTCATTCCTATGGGCCTCCAGGTCCATAGGAATGAATGGCAATTACCGAATCGGTAAATACCGAATTTTACAGATTCGGTAAAATTTACCCAAAAATTACCTACATACTATTTACCTATTCGTAAATACCGAATCGGTATGATTCGGTATTTAAGAATAGGTAAATAGTATTTACCTACATCTGGCCCTCAGTCCTTTGTCTATGTTTGTGGCAGTCCCGAGTTTTTCCTTCTGAAAATCTGGTCACCCTAACAAGTCTACAATTCCACAGCACTTCCTAAAGCTGGTATTCTAATGGCACATGGTAATAGCTAAGGTACAAATAATGAGATTTACACTTACCAGGCCATTAATCAGACTGTCCCAGTGAACAGGCTCAATGTGCTTCTCCAGATACCTCTCATGCATCACCCCAAGCATTGTGCACTCCAAGTGCTGGCTGCCCTCCTGCAGTTTCTGCTCGGATTGCTTCAACTGTGAGCTGATCTGTTCGGGGAGACATGAAGAGAGACAGAGACCCTTACAGTATCTGCAAGAACTCAAGCAGGAATCTCACCTCTTAGAGCATTACCAAGACCCTGTTTGCTCCACTGCGCTCATCCACCATGTGCTGCGCTTTCTGCATTACTGGGTGTTCATCAGGGACCTTTACAAGGCTGTGCCACCTCTCCCTCTCTATTAGAGCAGATTAATCAGCCATGGAAAGACTTGCAGTTTGGCAGCGTGGCAGGAGATGGCCTTGGTCCAAGACCAGAACAAAGAACGTAGTGATACGGAAATGGCCTTCAAACAATATGTGCAGATCCAAGCAGTATGTCTGGGATGGAATGCTGAGGTTTGCACAGACTGGCGGGCACAGTGTGGGCAAGGAAGGAAACACTGCATCATGGGAGAGAACTGGTGCAAGCTCACGTTATGGAAGGGTTCTTTAAAGCCGGTCTTGAAAGGTTTTTTAGCATATCCCCATTTAGAATAATGTAGTTATCTTAAAAATCTGGCATGGATCCGGCCCTCCAGGACCGACTTTGTAGAACCCTGCAATATGGCATCGACTTATGTTCCCATGTGACCAGCAGTCTTAGATCAGAGGACAAAAGCCAAATGAAGCTGCAAGAAATGATGCTCATGATACAGACTGGTTGTGTAAAAGCCAGCCCAAAATCTGGATATGTCTATAGCCAGAGTCTGAAAAGGGTGCCACAAGTCTGTAAAAGAAAGGAGGAAATGAACAAGGACAATGTAGTTCCCTGAAAAGACAGTGAGGTAGTCAAAAGACAGCACAGAAGTAGAACAGTTTCCAGAAAAGAGAGTGTGTCCGGTCTACTGTAGTCATAGGGCACAGATGTAATTATATTTCTTCTTTCCTGGTGATAAGCAGGAATAATGGCATCCTTCACCTGGATTTACATGCAAATGTTTGCTTTAAGAAAAAGAAGCAGATAAAGTCAGAGGCGTGCGTGGATCCCTTTTTGGTGTTGGCTGTAGTTTTAATAACACAATACCACAAATGATATTGCAAGAGGCACTGGCTGCCGCTGATGTTATCACACCAGGGCACAGCATGGAGATGCCTCCCGTTGTATAAAGGAGGGTAAAGATTACATTTTACATTCCTGATTACTTCAACCTCTCTAACAACCCCTGAACACATCTGTCAGAAAATGTAGCATCAAGTTGGCATGGCACACGGCAGAAGCCAGTTCCTGGAGATGTGGTCATATAATTCATGGCACGCGCCACTTACAGTAATATACAGACCTGGAGATTCATCCGTCTGACAGTGAGCACGTACAAGGGTCGAAAAGTTGCTCCATGACCACAGAGCACCACACAGTCATTCGCAGACTTTCCTTTTAAAAAATTGCTGCTTTTAGGGTTGGTAGTTTAAGTGGTTGAACTGACAAGCCAAGAAACAATTGAAGATCACTTCTTGCAAAGCCTAGGCTTCACAAAATGAGGGGTTTCGTGCGGGCAAAGAATGAAATGCAAACGTACAAAAGTGTGTTGCGAGTCACAATTGTCATTGTTCCCCCCAAGGCCCACAATGCCCATCTTTGTGAATCACAAAGCAAAGAGGCGAAGAATGAGGTGGAAAAAAAAGGTACCACTTTCTTTGCGACTTAAGTCTTGGCCTGCTTGTAATAAGAGAATAATTTACATGTTTTTATGTGGACATTATACTTTGTAAATGCTATATATACCCATAATGAAGCACAGCCTGACAGCACTCATTTGTTAAAGAGTTTGGCTCTTGGGGTGTTTTTCACTTGTACTAGAACTGGAACATTATTTAGTGTTTGATCTGTGCTGTGATTTTGCCGGAATTCCTGCTAATGTCATTTGTTGTGAGGGTTAGTGACAACTACCTTTTAGTGAATAAATGTTAGGTCCCTTGGAGCCACCACCCTCCAAAGAAAGCTCGAGGCTGTCTAGACTGGTTGAGCTTGTAATTGGCACTGTCTGGTTGCTTATTGGTGTACGTATTTTGTGTTTTTTACAAGGGTTACAACAGGAGTATAAACATCAAAGGAAGGCTGGTGGTACAGTGTGATCGAAAGTGGTCTGAAAAAGGAGGCAGGAGCAAAAGATAAAGGGTAAAACACGAAAAGAGGGAAGTAAAATGGGAGTAAGGAGAGGGGGGTGAAAGGGGGAACAAGGGGAAAAGCAAGTGGGAAGAAAATAGAGGCTAGAAAGTGAAGGACATGAACAGGAATAATAAAAGCCCAAAAGAGTTGGATGAAATGAAAGAACAAACAAAATAGGAAATAGAAAGCAAAGTCAACTTGGTGTGAAATTAAAAGGAAGAAAAATGGAACCAGAAACAAATAAGCAGGAATTAAGAACAGAGCCTGGGGGAAAGCAAATGGGTTCAAGAACAAGATAATAATGAGAGATGCTGAAAACTAGGTCAGTTTCCTGCGCTCCAGGCTGAATACTAGATTACAGAGCACAGCATGCATCTTTGAAAACCTACATCCATGAAAGCTCTCCGCAAGTGCTGTGGCAGGTTCCGGCGGAAATCCCTGCAGCTTCTCAGCTCCCTCAGGGTGAACTTCTTCAGGATCTCGCTGCTGCTTCGCCCGCCAACGCGCACGATCCCCTTGGACAAAAAGGAGTGGATTCCTAGAAGATATAGAATATTTTTCATGGTTGAAAGCAATTAAAAGCTGCACTTCACCCTCTTCAGTACTATTGCCACGGTCCACTATCAAAATGGAGTCAAATATGGCTCACCCCTTTGCAGTCTTTTCAGAATGATCAAGGACCGACTGGTCATTGGGCACTCACCTGCGCAAGCTTGTTGGACCCCAGTGGGCAGTGTAGCAAGCTCATGATATTTTCAGGGGTAGAAAATCTGGAACATAAATTTACCCTATCGCTCAGAGATGATTCCGTTTACAGATGTGCCATTTAAAAGTACTTCCTTCCTCCATCTCCCGCATACAGACACCCCAACATGTTAATGCAAGACAATGGATCATTTTTGAGCAATAGGTATTAGTTTTTAATCTCTGGCTGGAGCTAGCAAGTATAATAATCACTTTTTGGGGGGAAAGGGACTTTTGCCTAACACAAATGGGGTTCTCTTCAAAGATGAGGACCTATCTCTGTCTGCCAAGTCAGTAGTTTAGCATACGATGCAAAGGCTTTTCAGATTAGGGCTTTTCTGATTACATTTTTATTAATCACTTAGCATAGAGCACATCGATGAAAGAAAAGAAGAAAATACGTATCTGAAATTAAACTGTTTTAAACTTTAGAAAATCTCAAAACACAAATTAGGCTTTCTTCACTCTTTAAAACTAGCTTTTGAAATTTTCACATAGCCTTTGAGCCCTCTCAAATATACATTTCTAACCGGCCAGAAAACACTTGAAATCTAGAAAACATATACCAAAATATAGAAAGCAATATCAATACCTAACCATGCGATCTACAATGGAATTGTGTGCTGGCCATTGTTCTTTGGAGTGATATAGGGTGCTACAATGGTTGGACCAAATAACTGACAAATATCAGCCAAGAGAAAGACAAGCATTGGCAATGCCAATAAGCCTGGCTTGAACGTGATAAAGTATGGCATTGCAATCTTTTACAATTATATATCAGCATAGGGAAAATATTATGGGGTTTGGGAAACATGATCAAGCCTGTACGGGTGGCTTGCCTCACTTCTGATGCACAAGAGGATTTGTGCTGCGATACAAAAACACAGCCCTAGAAGCTGGGTGCAAGAGGGTGGGGAGTGGAGGGCTTAAGCATCTGGACTTCAGATGTGATGTAACAGAGACACATGTTTGAAATATAATTTGCTACGGCTGCCTTTCAATGTCATAGCACTGCAGCGAGTTCATGTTGCCAAACTTGATGCCAGTCATTCTATTGACCCCCGACGTGTAACTGACTGAGTCAGCCAAGCTAGGATTCGACACGCCCGCCCATAGATCTCAACTAAAATTTGCAACAATCCTCGATTCACTGAGCGATGTAACTCACAAAAACAGGGAAATACTGAAGGGATAAGTTGTGTGATATCTTGCCATGTTTCTTCATCTCCTACAGCAACAACTAAAAGATTTGTGAAATAGCAGCAAAAACTGTGGCTGCAGGAAGAGGTGAGGGGTAGTTAGTCTCTTGACAAAGCCTGGGTCAGTCTATCTTGAAGGGTGAAGAGTTGCTGCCTTAACACAAGGAACAGCTTCTAAGGCTGCAGAATCAGAGCCCTTGTTAAGTTCTTCTGACGTGTGCCGGTCATGGGAGATGGAACTATTCAAACAACAAGTTCTCTAAAATGCCTTAAAGTTCCTTCAAACCACTTGAACACATTGGTCTACATTCCTAATCTAACAGATATCATAGAGCATGCAAGTTTCTGAGGCACAGTAGGTTTTAAAATCTAATTCCTACATTAACATCTGGTAGTGCAGTCTTAGGGTAGAGAAAATGCAAAGTCCCAGAATGCAAAGTAAAATCCTGGGTTCGATGAGTTACTTGTTTATCGACATCACACATTTGAAACCTGAGAAGTGACTCGTTGTTTTGTAGCAATTGAGTTCAAAATATTACTCCATTTTGGGAGATCAGGGTTCCCCACAGGTGATGGCTAGAAATGTGGCTTCAAAAATAAATACTTTATTCCTGGTATCGACATTACAGTCCCTAATCATTGCTGGTGGGACATCCAAAGTCCCTTGTGTACATCCAACAGGATTTTGAAGAGGTAAATGCTGGTGTCCAGGTTTTTGTTTTAATTTTCTATCTAGGGTGGCGGCTATCACTTGGGACAACTCATGGCTTCGATTTACCGCCATTTATAACTTCCAGCCTGTGCGGACAACAACTAAATAACATTCTTTTTTAAACAATGTTGTTTGGACTCTTGTATCGTCATACGTTCTACACCACAGAAACTTTTCTGGTTTACCCAAAAGCGTGTGAAGATGATGTGGTCTTTGTGGATGCATGTGTTTTGATACCAGTGCACATGTGTATGCTAGTTTCATATGTTGTTGCATGCTTTTGAGGCAGCCATTTCTCAGGTGGCCCAATGAAGAATCAAAAGTTAGGTCATATCGCACAATACATTGCATGTGTACACTTTCTCTCACTTATCATGACATGAAAAATAATTCTAACATTTCAGTTAGTGAAACAGCACAGGGGTCTCTATTAATGTTGACAGAACGGATGAATGTGGCATGATACAGATATCCATATGTAACCCTTCACTTAAACACCACAATTAAGTTCATTTGTGGAGCATAAAAAAAAAAGTTTTTCAGTTTGTGAAAAGCCAAGTAATAAGTGGTGAAATGAAGATCACCAAGAAGAATGTTCCAAAGAGAGGCTTCTAAATAGAAGTTTGACCTGCCACGATGGACCACAAGACCTTCACCAGCTGTTCTACCGGGGATGAAGCAGAAGGATGCATGGCAAATCTAATATTATTTTTATAATGGTCATGTCAAAAGGTTACATCTCTCAACTAAAGTTTCGTTTTTGGGTGGCACAGAACACACAGTTCATATGTTTCACACACTCTCAATGCCCAACGCACAATCCTAGTACTGCTGACATAGCTAATATGCCAAAAGATATTTAACAACTTACACAGAAATCATGCAGTTCCAGCACCTCAAAACACAATGGTGAAACGCAAAACAATGCTTATGTTTAGAAAGCAGTGGTATGGTCAGTAAATAATTCTGAAGCCACTGCATGCGATTAGTGTGCCCCTTATTTTGTAATAGCCAATGTGCAGACACACCCTAAGTTCTTTGTGTCCAAACCATAGTCTTTAAACCATAATTCTGAAGATGCACCCTACAGACTAGTTTGATGATACAATATTAATTCTGATTAACCCAGCACTAAAGTCCTGATGTCTGTGCACACTCCTGAAGTCTGTGCACACATTCATGATGTACAAACACCAACATCTGTTGCCTAAACCGCACACACATACACTTATGATTCCTCGACACACAAGGTAGAACTCAGCATATAACTGACCAGACACAAAATCTCCATGCCCAATTGTGAAACCACAAAACATGTATCCTTTATGTTGAATCTCACACCCATGTAGCCATCACTCACTCCCGCTTACATATTTATTAGCTAGTATCTTGATAAAGTGCAACATGACCCCAACACAAGGTGGAGGAGCACTTTAAAATCATAATAGCAGTAATACAATGTACAGTCAGAAATCATGCAATTTACAGTACAGTAGTACATGTTGGGGAGACACTGAAAAAGTAGTTTGGAAAGTATAAGTTCAGGGATTGGTTGTAGCTCATGCATGTTTTTCTAGAAACTGCGGTTTAAGGGCTCATTTGAAGGGAGGGATTGAACACAAACACACAACTCTAAGGCCCTTGCACACGCTCCTGAAACTCTAAGACATACTCCTGTAACTAGATACACACCATGGCCATAAAGAAGCCAGATGCGAAAAACACGCTTCCTATGCCCTAGCATCCACTCCCACTGCCTCAACAAAAACTCTGATGGCATCAGCACACATTCCCTTTGTTCCAATAACACAACTCTGATACCACCTACACACACTATGGACTTCCCAACACACTTATTACTAATGCCCTCACACATATAAAGGACATACCAAACACACCTTGGTGCTCAGACACAAACCCAATACCACAACACACCCCCAATGCCCACCCCACAACCCCCATCACAAATGCGGATATCGCAACACACTGCTGACCGTACCAATACTCACTCCAACACTCTAAGTAGAATCATGGGAAACCCACCCTGCATGCATCAATCAACATGACTTGATCCCACAATCCATTTTCCCAGTCACTTTAGCACAGCATATACAACAGTCTACCCTCCACCTGGCATAACATTTACCCTTCAAGTTTAAATACAAACATCACAGATCATACACATACTTACGATACCCACACTTAAGTCCACTATCCCACTATATACCCTTAATACAACAACACCGTCTCCCAATGCCAAAACAACTGCTTAGATGACCGCTCACACACTTCCAGTGATATGCCTCACTACCAACATCAAAACATACACTCCAATGTTACTCTTTTTTGCCCAGAACACACCCTCATGCCCCAACATACACCTCTGATTTATCTACACAGTATCCTGATGCTCAAACATATGCTCCAAAAGCCAGAAAGTGCTCCAGTTATTCTCCAACAAACCCAGGGGGGCTACTCCGTTATGGCAGAGGAGCGTCGCCCTGTCCCCCCTCCCCTGCTGAAAGCTTAGGTCGCTAAAGTCATAAAGACTTTGACTAAAGAAGTCACTTTCTTTATAGACTAAAATATGAAGTGAAAAAGTCCAAGACAGCACAACTAGAGTTGCCAACTGCCCAGTTGTCTACGGGAAACATCCTTTACATAGCGGTGAGTACACCGCGATGCAGTTGCAACGCAGCTGTTACAACGTAAGTCGTTACTTCAACTTGCGCTGGGTGGCGCTATAACCTAATGAATAGTAAGATTTACTATCCAACACCTTCCCTACTGTACGTAGACTGGTGTTGGAATAGTAAATCTTACTGTTCCAAAGTGGAGCGCCCTCCAGCGCAAGTCGTCGTAACGACGTGCGTTGTAAAAACTGTGATGTAACATACCGCGATCATTTTGATTGCGTTGGTACATCACATGTTCGTTTTCTACTGGCAGCACTGGTATTTTGGTGTCCCAACCAGCAAGAAAATAAGCAAAATCACCTAAAGCCCGTATTTTTACCCCTTACCTTTAGCAAATATAAATAGAAAGCACTTTTGTATGTGTTCTAGAGCTGTGTTGATGGTTCATGACTAATAAGTTACATAAACAAAGACAGAAAAGTCATGATACAAATGAATACATACGATTTTGTTTACAGTCCTATTTAGTCTCACTTCTGGGCCTTTATAGG
Organism: Lissotriton helveticus; assembly: GCF_964261635.1. Taxonomy (NCBI): domain Eukaryota; kingdom Metazoa; phylum Chordata; class Amphibia; order Caudata; family Salamandridae; genus Lissotriton; species Lissotriton helveticus. Next base: position 177,146,627 of record NC_136068.1, read on the forward strand.
TTCTTAAAACAACAACTGGCAGGTATTTTTCTCTTGCAAAGGTGCCAACACTAAACACTACAGAACCAACCACCATGCAACAGTACACTGTAAACGTGGGCAATGGAGCATGGCAATGTGATGATGCTCTGTATCTATGGGTCATTTATTTAGTTGTTTATATTGTATTGCAAAGTACATGCCAAATGCACATTGTCATACGACCTGGGATCAGATCTGCAAACTACTAGTTTGTCCTAAAAACCCCAATCAAAATCAAGAAGTCAGTTTTATAGAAGAACATATATCTTGTGTATGTGACAATCCTCCTGTCGGGGTTGACCCTCCTCAAAATGATCTCTTCCCCTTCATAGATTCAAAAACTCAAGCACCTTACCTTCTAGAAACTGGTCCAAGGCATGGTTCGTGTAGCACACAACAAGGACAGGAAATGTTCGATGGTTGATCTGCCACACGTGGTCATTCGTGAGAAGTGCCTGAGCGATCTTCAGACCAACATACGTTTTACCTGGTGGAATAAAGAGGGAAATGACACTATGGTACCATGAACAAGCCTTACAAAAGGACTGGTCAGTGTGGAAGAAAGACCAATTCAATGGAGTCAGCTAGAGATGTGAACCTCAAGAATATGACAATAGTAATACAGCACATGTGATTGTGACTACATCACCAATCCACTAACACAATGTGACCACATCAGAGTATCTCTATTACAAAGTCACACCATAATGGTTGGCTCTACTACAATATCATTGATTCCACACAAATTGTACCACAATTCCTGTGTGCTCTACTCTATGTCACCCAGGCAAAACAAAAGCACATGATCATCGGAGGCTCCATCCTACTGTCAACCCATTGCCAGGTTATAACACATTGTCACCACTAGACCCAGAATATTATGGTATCAACCCATCAATGAAACTATCCCCAGTACCATTAAATGCGCAACTTGGACACTGTTATTTCAGCATGTGCTTATGGAGGGTGGTGGAGAGGGTGAAAGAGACAGAGACATTGGGTCCAATTCACAAAGCGCCTCCGCACTAGCGGTAAGACCTCCGCAATGAGAAACGGCAGTGCAGAGGTTCCACTACAACTGCAAGGCCTTTGCCACAAGTGCGGAGGCCCAAGGCAGGAGCCACACACTCGAGCCGGGACCTGAGTAATGAGATACTTCAGTGCGTAGGTTCCACTACGACTGCAAGGCCTTTGCCAGGAGTGCGGAGGCCGTTTGTGATTGTGCCCAGAGAGAGGAGTGGGAGAAAGAGAGAGACGAGGAAAGTAGGAGTTCTGCTTCAGATAGGTCCTCTCCTTTATGGTGCAGATCATCGCAGTGTGGAATGCGTGTCTCCATCTTCTCGGACTCATTGCGTAGGTCTTACGATTTCTTCCCTAGCACACTTGTGCTATGGTAGTTGTTTTTTGTAGATTAGTCTTGCGTGTTATTGCTTAACAATCTCTATATGGGTTTCCCAGAATACAGATTTCATAGATTACAGGGGATGCATATTTTTTACGATATGAACTGTACAGCAAATGCGGAAATCGGTTGACGTGGCAAAGCAGCACAGGTGCTTACTCCATTTAGCTGCTGGACAGAGGTTTTGAATACCAAAGGCTTTCAGCATCATGCTCGACCACGACCGCTGCATTTGGAGGGTCAATTTCTCTGCTGCATCCTGCTGAGCAAAATGGCACATGTGCAGGGGCTTTCCCTCGGATGTTCAGGCGCCAAGTTGTCAATGCACGACCAAGGGAATTAAGACATCTAAAATCATTAGAGCTTCACAAAGATACTAAGAAATTAATGACTGTCTTACTTTCTGAGACAGGGAACAGCGCAGGCATTTTTTTTTACTCCAGCACCATGAAGCCAGTCTTAGCAATATGTTGTCAGTCTACATATAATAACATTAGGCATTTAATCGTGACTGTTGCCTTTGATTTGGTATTCTGCTATAGCCAAATACCGTCTTACCAGTTCACTGACTGTAGATGCAGTTTCGTTTTCTAGATTGGTCACATTGGAAATCACCCCATAGGCGCTCACTGACATTGGGCCTTTTTAAAAAATATATAAATAACTTTAGTTTCTCAGGTACTTTCCGGCATGGTGTATTGTTCAGAAAAAGGAAGTTATCATAAAGAGCTTTACAGTGAATGGGCAAGAGCCCAGCTAAAAAGGCAGAGAATTCGGATTTCATGTTTTAAAAAACAGTGGTTCCTCCTAACACTGTTAAAATCACTGCAAAAAAGTTGTGTTGCTCCAACCCACTTAAATGGCACGTCCCCGGTTCCTGCTTGGTGTGCACCCTCCTGTCCTTCAAGTATTTTCATGCGATTTAGTGCAGGGAATTGCATGGTGGATGGAACAAGTCTCCAGTGATTGACGTACAGAATGGCATTGCTCCTGCTACAATCAATGCGACAGATGGATGTAGTATGAATGCTGAAATGATCAGTGAACACGAATCTTCAGTGCTAGCACTTTAACATGGCACATCCGTGCATTTGTCGTGGGATGGGAAGTAGCTGTCTGGCCATTTTCGCCTATGGCAACAAAAACTTTAAAGCCAACACTCCAAATCTTCAGCAGAAATGACAATCTGCAGGACCTTGTCAGGTAACATCACAAACAAAAGCCAATAAGGAATATGCTACTTACCAGTATGCATCTGTTCTTGGCATAGAGGGCTGCAGAGTGGTACATTTATGAATAGATCGCCATCTGGTGTTGGGCTCGGATGATTGCACTTGTTTTTCTCTTGGAGAAGTCTTTTGTCGTCACGAGACCGATGACTCCTCCTTTGGGTGCTAGTGCGCATGGGCATCGGCTCCATCCTTAGATTGCTTTGCCATAGTAGGGTTAGATAGAGTAGTGTAATAGAATACAGAAAGAGATGCCCATGTAAGTGTATCTAAATAAGATAATGTTGGAACAGACACAGGTTTCTGGGGAGGCAGGGAGGGCATGTACCACTCTGCAGCCCTCTATGCCAAGAACAGATGCATACTGGAAAGTAGCATATTCCGTTCGAGGCATATGGGCTGCAGATGGTACATTTATGAATAGATTATACAGCAGTTACCTCCCTAGCGGTGGTCACCCGTGTCTGTTGCAACCGTTTGAAATAAAGTTTTTAGTACAGCTTGGCCCACTCTGGCTTGTTGTGTTGCCTGCACATCAACACAGTAGTGTTTTGTGAAGGTATGTGGTGTAGACCAAGTTGCTGCTTTGCATATGTCATCTAGGGGAATGTTTCCTAAAAATGCCATAGATGCCCCTAGTTTACGTGTAGAATGAGCTCTAGGAGGAACAGTTAATGTTCTCTTTGCTTTTATGTAACATATTTGTATACATTTTACAATCCATCTGGCAATGCCTGCTTTAGAGCTAGGATTGCCTTTATGTGTTGGGGAAAACGCTACAAATAGTTGTTTAGTTTTCCTGAAATTTTGTGTTCTTTCTATGTAGTACAATATTGCCCTTTTGACATCTAATGTATGTAGGGCCCTTTCTGCTACCGTCTGTGGTTTTTGGAAAAAGACTGGTAGTTCCACTGGTTGATTGATGTGAAATGCTGAAATTACTTTAGGCAAGAACTTTGGGTTTGTTCTTAGAACCCCTTTATTCTGGTGTAACTGTAGGAATGGTTCTTGTATTGTCAATGCCTGTAATTCACTCACTCTCCTGAGGGAGGTAATGGCTATAAGGAAGGCCACCTTCCATGTAAGGAATTGTATTTCACACCTATGCATAGGTTCGAAAGGTGGTCCCATTAGTGTGGTGAGTACTATGTTGAGATTCCAGACCGGGGAAGGTGGCAATCTTGGTGGAATGACTCTTTTGAGGCCTTCCATGAAGGCTTTGATTGCTGGTACTCTAAACAGGGATAGATGTTGCCTGTTTTGTAGGTACGCTGCTATAGCTGCCAGATGTACTCTAATAGATGTGTAAGCAAGGTTACATTGCTGTAAGTGTAATAAGTAGCTAATAATATTTTTTGTTGATGCGTCCAGAGGGTTGATGTTGTTACTGGTACAGTATACAGCAAACCTTTTCCACTTTGCTGCATAGCATGCTCTGGTGGTGGGACGTCTTGCCTGCTTAATGATCTCCATACAGTTTGTAGGTAGATCTAAGTATCCAAATTCTAAGATCTCAGGAGCCAGATCGCTAGGTTCAGTTGTTTGGGATCTGGGTGCATTATTTCTCCATGGTTCTGTGTAAGGTGCATGGGTAAAATTCTTAGTTTTTGGTGTGGCACCTGTGAGAGTTGCAGGAGCGTGGTGAACCACGGCTGTCGTGCCCACGTGAGTGCTACTAGTATCATGGTCATTGAGTGTTGTTGCAGTTTTCGAACCACTAATGGAATTAGTGGGAGAGGGGGAAAAGCGTATGCAAATTTGTTGGACCAATTTATCCATAACGCATTGCCCTGCGACAGGTGGTGTGGGTACCTGGATGCGAAGCTTTGGCATTTTGCGTTCTGATGAGTGGCAAAGAGATCTATCTCTGGTTGTCCCCATTTTTTGAAGAATGGCTGCAGTATTTGGTCGTGCAGTTCCCATTTGTGTATTTGTTCTGACTGTCTGCTTAAGATGTCTGCTATCTGATTTTGAACTCCTGGTAGGTGTTCGGCTAATAGATCGATGTTTTGAGGAATGGCCCACCTCCAAATTTCCTGCGCTAGTCTGGATAGTTGGAGAGAGTGCATCCCCCCCTGTTTTTGAATATAATACAATGCTGTCATGTTGTCTGTTCTGATCAGGACTGCTTTGTTGAGAATGTGCATTTGAAAGGCTTTTAATGCTAGAAACACTGCTAGTAGTTCTAGATGATTGATTTGCAGTCTTTTTTCCTGTACACTCCATCTTCCCATTACTGTATATTTCTCCATATGCGCTCCCCATCCGGAGAGCGATGCATCCGCTGTTAGTATCACTTGTGGAATTGGTTCTAGGAACGACCGCCCTTGGGAAATGTTTGTTGTGTTCCACCACTTCAGAGAGCGGTGTGTGCGGTCGTCTACCAACACCAGATCTGTAATCTGTCCTTGAGCCTGATTCCACTGTGTCGCTAAGCATTCTTGCAGCGGAAGCATTTGTAGTCTGGCATATGGTATTAGCAGTATGCAGGATGACATCATCCCTAATAGCTGCATGAACACTCGCGCTGTTAGTGAGTGTTGTGGTTGAAATCTTTGAATCAATGTAAGCATTGTTTGAATCCTGACTGGATTGGGGTATACTTTGGCTTTCTCTGTGTCTATAGTAGTCCCTAGATATTGTTGAACCTTGTTTGGTTGCAGGTGGGATTTTGTGTAGTTCACAGTAAACCCTAGCTGGTGCAGCAACTGAATTGTCTTTTGTGTGTTTTGAAGACATTCTTCTTGTGACTTGGCCTTTATTAGCCAGTCGTCCAAGTAAGGGAAGACATGTATTTGTTGTCTTCTTAGGTGAGCTGCAACCACTGCTAGGCATTTTGTGAACACTCTTGGCGCTGTTGTGACCCCAAATGGAAGGACTTTGAATTGATAATGTTGTCCTTCTACAACAAACCTGAGGTATTTACTGTGGGCTTTGTGAATTGGGATATGAAAGTAAGTGTTTTTTAGATCCAGTGTAGAAAGAAAGTCCCCTTTCTTCAGTAAAGGAAGTACTTGTTGGAGCGTGACCATGTGGAAATGTTCCGAATTTATGTATGCATTGAGAGGTCTGAGGTCTAGTATTGGCCTTAGAGACCCGTCTTTTTTGGGAATTAGGAAGTATAGAGAGTATACTCCTGTTCCTTGTTGGTGTTGTGGAACCTTCTCTATGGCATGCTTTTCTAGTAGTGATAGTACTTCCTGTTTTAACAGTGTTAGGTGATCTTGACTCATTGGACGCTGTTTGGGGGGGATGTTTGGTGGGGTAGCTGTGAGCACTGTTCCCACGAACGTGCGCGGGTGGGCGCGCGCTCACGATTGTCACCTGGAGCGCGCAGTGTCCTTGATTTAGCGCGCACACTGTGACAAAGACATCCCTACAAGACCGTTCGCGCCGCAGCTTTTTAAACGCGAGTGGCGCGAAATCCAGGCAAGACGCAGAGACATGCCGGCGCGCGAAGTCCATTGTGCTTAAAGTGCTTCACCCCCCACACCCCTGTCAGAGTGTCAGCACAGCCGAGACAGCTTCCCAGGCACACAATAGCCGCGCCGAGTACTTCACGGGTCTTTAAAAGACCATTTGAATGTTAATGAGCTTTGAGTTCTTTCGCCCCTGCATCTTCACACTTCCTACTGCTGAAAGAAATTAAACACCCTCAAGCGACTGGCAGGTTCTGTTTGCTCGAGTAATAGCAGACAACTTCTGTAATCCTATGAACTCTGGGTGCCAATTACAAATGCCACGTTGTAATAGAGGTTGGTTTTAATTGACAGGAGAGATCATGTGACTAATTAGGCAACACGAGCAAGGGAGGGATTTTTGTGGGAAAGATTGGTTTAAAAACCGGGTGGTTTGCATTATAGAGGCAATCTCTTTTTGAAATGAAGCACTGAGATGGAGGTTGTAAGAAATTCTTTGGCAGGTACGTGTAAATGTTGTGGTGTTAGCAGTTGGGAATGACGAGAGTGATTAAGTATGAAAGTGGTGTAAATGCGGGGAATGAATGCCGGTTATGTGATTCATGTTTGGAATGAAAGGGGATGTTTTGCAGCGCACGTTTGCAGAGCGATTGGGAGGGCGCATGAATAATAGGGTAGTTACAGGACTGTGTGAGACTGGGATTATGTTTACGAAGATGAGTGGCGAGATGTGGATAGGTGAAGTGAAAGAAGAACAGGGGGTAGTTTTAGAGGGTGACAGGAGTGAAATAGAATGAGTGATTAAAGTATGAATGAATGAATTGATGTCAATGGATGTCATGAGTGATGACAGTGTGGACAGCTAGTTAATAGCGTCTTTTGGTTAGGTAAATGGAGGTGATTGATGTTGTGTGATAGATGAGATGATCCGTCACAGTAAACCAAAGGAAGGATGGGGATTGAAATCAGGTTATTGAGGTGATTATGTGGGATAGCACAATGATATGTGTTTTTTCGTGTGTCTTTTTTATTGACGTGCAAATGGATAAATATAATACCTTTCTTGATTTTGTTTCATACAAACAGTGATTGACTGTATTGATCTCTATATGATTATTAGTGAATAATGGTGTAATGGTGAATGCTTTTTGTCATTTGTAGTGAACCCGGAAGAAGGGCTTGTCAAAGCCCGAAATGCATTGGGTTTTTAAATAAACACTGGTTTTGGATGAATCATGCGTCTGTTCGTGTTCTTGACAAGAGGTCCGGATGGGCACATCTCGAGCATGAGAAACCTGGAAAAATAGCATGACACCCCAACGTGTGGAGTCATTGGAATTAAAGTTAAAAGTTGGATAATACGATGGAGTACATGGATTAAAAATGAGTTAAATGGATTACATGGAGTAATGTGGAAACGTTCGCCTTAAAGCTGTGCGACTGGGTATGGGGCACAAATGCTGCCCCCTACAGTACGGGTCTCTCCGAGGGCACATCTGCTGCCTAATTGTGGGTTTTTTTGCAGTGAAAAGCTATTATGTGTTGTAGGTTGGTCTTGAGAGGCAGAGTAACTACTCGGTCTTTCAGCCATCCTATCTGTGACTGCGTAGCTAGGGGGCGGGGGCGAGGGGGGGCGGTCCCCCCCAGGCGGCACTATTTTGGAGGCGGTCGGCGGCAGCTGTGTGGCTCTGGTGGCCAGCCCATGATTTATTTGGGCACATAGTCGAGCAGCACTGCACACGTCGTGACGTGTATGTTAGTGCAAGCACACCAGGCTGGACTCCATCAATAGCGCTGCTGGCCTGTCTGGCAAGACTGCTCCCATTAGGCAGCGCTAGCTGCATCACACGTTCCCTGCACTCTGCCCGTGTAGTGGTGCATTACTTTGTTCAGGGTGGAGAACGGGCAAAGGTTGCACGTCGTGGCTCGGAAGATATTAGGCGCAGACGAGGCAGAAAATGTGCCTTCTGCCTCAGCTGTGAGAAGTGAAGATGTACGTGAACCCCAGCAGGGATACTAACAAGTAACATGCGTCATAAAGCGAGAAACTGCCCACTGCAGGCTCAGAATCTAGCGCCTCGAGTATGGAGACGGCTCAAGCGTGACATGGTTGTATCTCCGATGGGTGAGTGCAGGCCGGAGAAATGTTATGTGTGTCATGCCAGGGTCTGAGTTGAAATGTTTAGGATATAGCTCTCTGTGGCCCATTTGTAACATGCTCCTTAAGTTAGAAACGGCTGCTTCTAAGCACGTGATTTGAGATTGTACTTCTGAATATGGAGACTAACACTATTGTGGCATTCTAATGTCAAGAGGCAAAATATCGGCGGGAAGTGCATATAGGAAAGTACACACCAGCAAAGTGCTGCAAAGCCATACCAATGGCACAGGTGCGCTATATACAATATGTAACATACCATCAAATCTTGAAATAAAGTAAGAAGTACATCCTAGGGTTGGATTGTAATCCCAAAACAGATCCGGTTAGTATTTTAAACCTGTGCATCGTAAGAGAACTGAAGAGACTGTGGTGTTTGTATGCAATAATATCATATACAAAAAAATTGCCTGGCATAAATATAGTGTCCTAAATATTGTTTCCAACACTATTGTGCCACTGGTTATACATTTTCTAATATTAATTTCACATTTTGCAATATTTTATAGACAGTATATAGGATACAATCTATGTATCAAACTATATATTTGCAACGATATTCTGGGACGAAACCTTTGTGGCGCTTTGCACTAAGGGCAGAATGTATCACGGCAAAAGTACCCAGATTTTCTTTTTAATTTAAAGTGAGTGCTACTTCTCTTTTCAATAGTCAGCACGTACTGCTTTATTTGTTGGAGAGGCGAATCAGTTGGTTTTCCATGCAGTAGACCATTTTTGTTATAACTGCTTGCTGCCAGGGACGTCGTGAACTCCCTCTTTAGCAGCTACAGCGTTGGGTGGGGGAGGGGCGTTCTTTATGGCCAACTTCTGTCTATCACTCGGCAGTCAAAAGCTCATCCTTAATGCAGGATACCGCCTGAATAGAAGAGCAAGCAGGGGTGACGAAAACCGACAGCTGGGTAAATGGAAAGGGAAAGAAAGAAGGAATGTTGGAAGAAAAGGGTGAAAAAAAGGAATTCGGGATGAATGAGTAGGAGGATGAATGGATATGTGGGTGGAAGAAGAAGTGAATGATGATGGATGGACACATGAAAGTATAGTGAAGTAAAGGGATGGGCGAGTGAGTGAATGGATAGGTGGATGGACAAGTGAAAGGATGGCAGAGCAAATCGTTCAGTGAATGAATAGGTGGAGGGACAGCTGAAAGGAGGATAGAGTAAAGGGATGGATGAGTGGGCGAAAAGATCTGTGAATGGAAGTCATAGTGGATGGATGATGAATAGATGGCAGGGTGAATAGATGGGTGGCAAAGTGAATGAATGTATGGGTGGATGGCAGATTGGATGGATGGCAAAGTAAAGGGATGGATGTGTGGCAGCGTGAATGGATTAAAGGCAAAGTGACTGAATGCATGATTGGATAGCAGAGTGGATGGCAGGATGGATGTCAGAGTGGATGAATGGATGGATGGATGAGCGGATGGATGGCAGAGGGGATTGATACATGGCAGAGGGGATGAATGGGTGGTTGGATAGCAGAGTGGATGGATTGATGGATGAATGAATGCCAGAGTGTATGGGTGGTTGAATGGATAGATAGAATAGTTGATGAATGGATGGGTGGCAGAGTGGATGGATGGTGAATGGGTGGCAGAGTGGATGGCAGAGAGGGTGAATGACAGAGGGGATGGAGGGATGGATGGAAGAGAGGATAGAAGGATGGATGGATGGCAGAGTAGGCTGATGGATGGCCGAGTGGATGAATGGAAGAGTTAATGAATTGATGAAAGGATAACAATTGATCGATGAATGGCAGACATGATGGTAAGATAACAGAGTGGAGGATGGATGGCAAAGAGCATGGATGGCAGAGTGAATGGATCGATGGGTTGCAAAGTGGATGGTTGGTTTTTAGACTGCGTGGATGGGCAGATGGATGGCATAATAGATGGATGGCAAATTGGATGGATGGACAAATGGATAGAATGGGGAAATATTGATTAATGGATGAAAAAATTAAAGGCTGACAGAATCTAAAGGTGAAATAGTGGATGCCAGTAGGTGGATGGAAGGGTGAAAGAATGATTAGATAGATGCATGGATGGAAGAGACAAGGAAGCTGTTCTATTGAGGGTTCGGCTCACTTGCTTTGCTTGCTTGGAGGCATCAGCACTTTAATTCAAAGTAGAAGCTACTTTAATTTTCTGCAGAAGCAATTGTTAGGACCAATGAACGTCAATGCCTGCCACATATAAGTCGCCACATTTTGTCCCTGGCCACTGCTCATATTTTCTCTACATTTTCATTATCAGTGTTCGTGATACTATGATTTTTTGAAGAAACACTGCAGTGCACATATCAGGCCACCAGTGTCTGCTTCAGATCACCATCTTCCTCTGAAGCTGACAGAAGGGTGACTGAGGGGGCTGAGGCAGACCCTGAAAGTACTGGAATATTTCATCATCTCCCCTATAGAACCTATGTTTTTTTTGTTGCATTAAAATGGAATATTTAACCACCTTTTTAAAACAATTTTCAGGGTGAAAACCCCTAGCAAACATAATAGGCCTGTTGCATACCTGACTAAAATGGTGATGCTGTCAAGATCACTGTACTGTTTCTCAAACTACCAATTTCCAGATCCAAGAGCCTCTTCCACATGCAGGATGGCATGCTAGGAACCTAATTTTAAATAATCACTGGTGTAGAGTAGAACTTTCCAAATTGAAACTACCCACGGATCATGGCGGCCTGGGAGCCCTGCACTTCAAGCACTGCTATCTAGCGGTGCAACTTCAGCGGCCTTCTCCTGAGCACTATCTCGCAGTGCAACTTCAGTGGCGTTCTCGAGAATGAATGTGTATAGTGTGGCCTATGTGACATTGGTTGCATGCATAAGGACCTGAGGGGTGTTTCTTAAATGACATGTATGGAGTGGATCAAAAAGGAGATAGCTATAGCTTTGCTTATGTTTCTAAATACGGTTGTTGTTTGGTAGAGTGTGGGTGTAGAGTGTGACCTATTGGGGAGTTGTTTTGGTGTTGTGCTTGATGTCTAGCGGGTGGTTTTACAGCTGTGGTCTTGTAGCAGCAGTTAAGTATGGAGTGGTGTAACGAGGATGAAGGGATACATTTACTTAATGCAATTAGCTACCATTTTAGTGCTGGTGGGCCTTCATCAACTGAGACTTGTCCTTCGAGGTTTGCTCTATGCTTACGCCACAGTTTCACACCCTTTCTTATGCAGTGGAGTAGAGAGTGGCGTCGTAACTTAAACCCTGCCAATCCACCCCTGCTGCTCGCTGTCATTTTTCCCCAGATCCCCCCCCCCCTGCGGCTACCTGCCATGGGCGGCAATCTGGGGGATAGCCCCAAGCGCCAGAAGCTCTAGCTACGCCAGCTGCTGCGTGTCAGTCACGAATGGCACAGCAAAGAAGAGGTAGCGAGCAGGAGGATATGGAGTCATGTGCGACCAGGCTGGTCCCAACGGGTCACATCGCTGCGTGTCCCTGTGTTGTCTTTCAGCCCCATTTGCTGTTGGCTGTGAATAATTGCCTCTCAGCAGCCAGCAATAATTTGTCTGCATGAAGAGGAATGCGAGTTACTATAATTAAGTAGCCCTAAACTTCTGACTGGGGTGTGGGCGCCTCCTGCGAGGTTTAAATGCAGTCAAGACCGTGAATTAACCTGAATGACTTACTAACCAGCCTCTGTAGACACTAGCCAGACAAGACAGTGCTAAGGAATGTGGTGGATTCTACAGTGTGCAACAACTTCATGACTTCAGTAGTCATTGGGATACATTTCTAACACTGGGAAGTGTTAAAAATTTCAGATCTTCACATCTTTATTGTAATGTAAGTGTTAAGAATAGATCTTGTTACTAGGCTTGCTCTGAAGATCTTGCATATTGACAGACAAGGGGCCGGAAGCGCAGGACGAGTATAATTAGGACGAGTATAATTTGACCAAGGTCAAAACATTTTGTAAAGTAGGAGATCCGAGACTGAAATGATGTGCTGTTTGCCCCAAAGGCTTTACAACTTCCACTGTAGGACATTTTGTTGGAGACTGTGAGACAGGACTGTTTCCCTGTGAGTATGGCTAGAGTGTGTTTGGTTCCAGTCCAGTTTTTTAATCTATCACTTACTAGAACTTTTAAGTCTGATTCGAAGTGCTCCTAAATTTGGCAAAAAATGGGAGAAGAAAAATAAGGTAAACATAATAAGAATGCCTAAGTACACAGTATTTAGCCAAATGAAGAAGTCAAAAATAAAAACTATCTCCTGAAGCCACAATTTCCATCTAGGCCAGCCCTGGGGTGGGAGGATTTTGATGGCAATGCCAAGAAAATATCCATCATATGGAAACACCAGTGCATGGCGAGATATTTCTAATACAATATTTAGAACCAGCATTAACATGGTAAACCCAGTTTTAGATGTGAAGTCTCCTGGTTTCATGGCTAAAACACAGCCACTAGACAACATTCAGTGATGGTGTCTCCCGACGACCACAGCTCCCTCTCGCTTGCCCACGTGCGCGGCCACCTACCTTGTCTCTAGATGCCGCTCATAGACACATATGGAGCTCGCGCACAGTCAAGTCCCACATATGAAACTTAATGAACACAACTGTGACCGGGCATTCTGATAAATGCTTTCTGAGCAGATGGACTTCACTTCATTGCCACACAATAATACAAATGATGAAATAAAATAGAGATATAAATTGGCGGCATAACATTTCAAAAGTAGTGCAGTACAAATGCAGTTTCCATTATGGTTTGACAAGTGTGTTTTCTGGCTGCCTTAAGACACTTCATGTGGCGCTACATGTGTGGAAATGCACTCTCTTTTCACTTTTTTAAGCAAAGGTTTGGAGTGATATTTGGCGCTGCACCATATACGTGGTCTGGTTCCCGGCGCACAGTTCCAGGCAATAACCATGTTGGATAATTTGTCTCACCCACCTGTCTGATGTGATGTTTTCCCAGACAGGTAGGAACTGTGATAGGCGTCCCCCGACCGGTGTTATATGGTCTGGGGGAAGCTGTATGAAGTCACTGTTTTGGGGTTGGAGAGTTGCGGTTGTTGTTGTTTCCGCGACCTCTACCCTTGTTGTTGTTACCTCTGTAACTGCCTCTAGAATTACCTCTGGGTGATGTTGGTGTAAAAGAGGTTGATTGCTGGCTTGTACCTGTATTCTTGGATCCGCCTCTATAGGTGGACCTACGAAAGGAACCTCTTTGAGTTGGCTGTTGCAATGCTCCCATTGATTTAGCCGTTTCTGTGTCTTTTTTCATCTTTTCTAAGGCCTCATCTGTCCCTGAGCCGAAAAGTGTTTCCTCATCAAAAGGCTGGTTCAATAAGGATGTTTGTACCTCTTGTTTGAACCCTGAGACTCTGAGCCATGCATGTCTTCTTAGCATGATGCTTGTGTTTATGGATCTTGCTGCAGTGTCTGCTGCGTCTAGGGCGCACTTAATGGAAGTATTAGTTATTATCTTCCCTTCTTGTACGAGCTGATCTGCCTTCTTTTGATGTTCTTTAGGGAGATGCGTAATGAGTTTTTCTAACTCATCATAATGAGCTCTGTCATAACGTGCAAGTAGCGCTTGCGTATTAGCTATGCACCAGCTGTTTGCCGCTTGGGATGCTACTCTTTTGCCAGAGTTATCTATTAACTTAGACTCCTTGTCAGGAGGAGGAGCTTCTCCTGTAGTTAATGTGTTTGCTCTCTTACGAGCGTTTGTGACCACTAGCGAGTCCAGAGGTATTTGTCCCTTGATAAATATTGGGCCCTTTGGGGCTGCCTTATATTTTTTATCAATTCTTGGGTTTAATACCCTAGCCCTCACCGGGTCTTTGAATATTTCTGATGTGTGATTGAGGAGACCCTTAAGCACTGGTAGTGTTCCTGATGTTCTTTGTGCAGCAGGTAGTGTTTCTAAAAGGAAATCCTCTATTTGAGGTTCTGCATGTAATTCTACCTTGTGGTATTTTGCTGCCCTATTAATTAACTGTGCAAAACCTGTATTATCATCAGGTTGTGAAGGTTTTGAGGGATACAGTTCAGGGTCGTTATCATTGTCTGATACTACATTATAATCTTCCCATGGGTCTGCATCCTCTGGGACAGTGTCTTCATCATCCCTAGGATGTTCCCCCTCTCCTATGTCACTTTCTACATCTGTTAGAGGTGTAGATTGGCGTGGTGTCAAAGGAATAGCTGGCAGAGTGTGAGGAAGAGGAGAAGAGGGTGTGTCTCTAGGCTGTGGAGAATGGGGAGGAGTTGTATTTGTCCCCATTGTTCTCTTTTTAGGAGGAGGAGTTTTGTCGTCCAACTGTTCATTCTTCCTCTTTTTAGGTAGTTTTGTCACTACCTTGCCAGTTTGTGGATCAATAAACAAAGTCTTTTGTTTGGGATCTGTTTGATGCTCCTGTGTCGGTACCGAAGTTTTTGGTTCCGGAAGGTGCTTTTGCTTCTGACTGTCAATTTGTGTTTTCGGCACCGAGAGTTTATTCGAATCCGATATTTTCAGTGTCGAGGAAGTCTTCGACGTCGAAGCATGTTTCGGTTTCGACATGGAATGTTTCGACTTCGAGCTTTCCTTTGTATGGAGCTTCGGTGTCGATGTCGAGGTGGGCCGTTTCTCGGATCCAACATGGTGGGAGGCCGAGTGTTTCGGTTTCGTTGCCGAGCCCGAAGGCGGGGCGTCGGAAACTTTTTTCAGTTGTCTGACCGGGCTCGAAGGCGGGGTCGACACCGAGCGGGGTCGGTTTTTTGGTAAAGGGACGTCGTCACTCACGGTTTGATGAACGTCGATTTCTTTGACGTCAGACTCGTCCGCTTCTGACCCCGACTCGTCCCCATCTTCTTCTTCTTCTTCTTCGGGGTGCTGGGCCTCGAACAGCTCCGGGATGGCCTCTGACTGCATTCTCGACGCCTCGTGTCTTCGGGCTCGACGGTTTCTAATCGTCGACTTGGAGGAGAATGCCGTGCAGGCTTCAGTCCCTGGATTCATGTTCAGGGGATAAGCAGAGGTTGCACACCTCGTGTAGGTCCTTGTGTGGGAACTTAGCACCACACGTTGGACATTTTTTGAATGGAGTCCTTTCCATGGACTCCGGGCTGGACTACGTCGAGATGGGCCTCCCGGTCTCGTCGACGTAGAAATTGGAAATCTTGTTGTTGACGTCGAAGCGCGTCGAAATGGAAATGTACTCGCGCTCGATAACAATACCGTCGAATTGGAAAGGGAATACGCGCCGAAATATAACTTTTTTGTCGAAGTCGATCCGGAGCGCTTCGATCCTCATCCGAACCCGATGGCGGAAAAAAACAATCTAAGATTGGAGCCGATGCCCATGCGCACTAGCACCCAAAGGAGGAGTCATCGGTGTCGTGACGACAAAAGACTTCTCCAAGAGAAAAACAAGTGCAATCATCCGAGCCCAACACCAGATGGCGATCTATTCATAAATGTACCATCTGCAGCCCATATGCCTCGAACATAGCATTTTCAGCTAAATGAAACCTAGTACGGCTACATACTTTCTGTGGACCACTATACCAACCCTACCAATTTCAGATAATGCAGGCGTCTTTAAAACCTACAAATAGCCATCAGGAACAAGTAGAATCAGACAGAGAAATGAGTAGCTGTGGTATAACAATCCTCATTGAACTAGCCATCAACAACGTATAGAAATCGGTATTGATCTCCCAGATACCGAGTCACAAAGCCTCACACAGATAAATCAGAAATCTGCTGTCACATGGCTAGTCCTATGTTTGAAGCACACGTTAGATGTTTTCGGGATCAAAAAAAATCCTAGTTGTTCTGGAGTAAATCTACCACAATCATACATTTTTTAGAGTACAAAAATGTGTGAAAATGATTGTCATTTGCGTAGAAAACTAAATGCATCAATGATATATATAAATCTTTATTAACACTGGCATCTTTTCCTTCACCCTATAAATAATGGGTGCCACCTTCCCTCCCTGGAAATCGAATTACTCCTACATTTGACATGGACAAATTTACATGCATTTCTACATTGGTTAAGTATTTGCAAGAGGTTAATGAAGGTCACACATCTACTAACTCGTATTTACGCCCCCTACGGTAAACCTACGTTCCTTATTTCTACAGACGAACATAAATTATTACCCGTCAATTCCTGCAAAACAGAATGTAGAATTTACATTTGCAAAGTTCAATTTCTGCACAGCACTTAAGTGATATAAACATTTGTGAATCTGGACCCGAGGATCTGTTCACAGCAACAGAGGATGCTTCATTAGAAGTTGCTTCAGCTATAGACCCGCAGTTGAAAACATGCTAGATTTGTTTTGTTGGCATTGGGGTTTTTTAAGTGTTGGCTAACATGGAAACAACTTAAGATGCCCTTGTCTGCCAAGTTTCAGATAAGCTATTCAGTTGTTTCAGTAAGGTCTCAAATCTGATCAAAAAACTTTCCAACTCAACAATAGTATACTAATTAGTGGAGAAAGTGTGTGTCTGTACCCTCCACACTCTCTTACCTCCCTGGCCCTGTCTTCTTCACTACTCTCTGCTTTCTTGAGTTTCAAAGCTCAAAATCTCTGGAGTTTCAGTCTCTCTCGAAACCTATAAACACTGTGAAAACGGAAGGCGTATTTACTGGATTCTTTTCATGGACATGATATCACACAAGTGTTCTGCAGACTACGAGAAACATAATGCAAGGCAATACAATGAAACTAATACAAGACCCACCACACCTTTTAATTTTTTGGGTAGCATATTGATTTTTTTACCATCACAAATTTGTTCTAATCTCCACATTATTCCATCACTGTTTTTCCATCCAACCACACCCACACCCTCATCCTCCCATTTCCTTGTTTCCCTCAGTTCGCTATCATTGCTGTTTAACTCTTCCGCATAGAGTTCCCTTCCTACAAGAGATTCCACTGGCTCATCACACTGGATCTATGACTAGGCCAGTTTTTTATAGGTTCATCCCCCTCTATTCCTCTAAGTAGCTCTAGTTAGGCACTTTTACACAATGTAATGTTTTTTGACACCTCCTTGTATATATTGGGCTGCACGCCACTCACTCACATCCGTGCGTGGTATAATAATGTGCCCATCTCTGTATCTAGCTTGGATCTTCATGATTACCGTAACCTTCCCTAAATATTTTTCACTTTTTTCCCTCCCCTCTTTTTCGCAGACAATTGTTAATCTCAGGCATAATCTAAGTCCTAATGATGATCCCTATATCGCTTATCGGGATTGAAATGTCATCCACAAACAGTACCATGCCAATTGAATATTAACGATTTTTAAGTACAATAGCACTAGTATAAAAATTGTGACATGGTCTTTGCAACATTGTTAATTGTCACTCCCTTTTAAATGTCGGAGTTTTTATGGTTTTACCCTGCTGTTTTCCTTTGTATGTTGGCTCTTTTTTCCCACTTTCATAAAAGTTCCTTTCTATTATGTGATTGAATAAATATTCGGAAATTCTTCTTTGTAAGTTTTGTGACATAGAAAGTATTCAATTTCTATGTATATTGTTAGATGCATTTTCAAACTAATGGGCCTTTTGTACCTTAAAACAATCCTTAGCCATGGTCTATTTTATACCTTTGGGTTTTCTGTCCTTGAAAACATCACACATTTGTGGCACTTGGCCACAAGTTAATTTTTTGGTTAAATATTCTATTGATTTTGAGAAAATAAAGGTTTGCAATATTGCAATCATATCCTGAAAACAGAGGGCACCAAGCTACAAAACATAAAGAGTAATCATGGAGCTTTATGTTTGTTCTTTAGATTAACCCTTTTTTCCAATACAGTCTACCAGTATTTAATTTTCAGATGTCCTAGCTCTTGAAAATGCCGCCCACACATATTGCATTCCAACCTCTGAATACTATCAGCCACTCACTTCTGTGACAATGGGTATGCCACCCATTGCCACATCCTTTGTACCATGGAGCGCACTTTCAGATTTTGCAAAAAGGCCTACTGTTTCTTTTTCCCCCACGCTGGACTCTTATTATTCTGCTACTTGCAGCTTGATGCTATAATGTTAGCTCAAGATTTACAATGAACTGGTGCTAACTACAGACACTTCAACCAGCTCATTAAAATTCTAGGGTGCTGGAGGCTTTTAAAGCACTGTGACCAGCAGCTCAGTCTTCATTTTCACCCCACACAAGAGCCAAGCAAAGTGAAGGTCAACCCAGTGTGGCAGTCATTCTACACAGATGCTACAGAGAACATGCAAGCCCTCAAGCGGAAAGGGAGAGGCCTGGGACTGTGGGGCATTCTGCCCAAGAGTCATCAAAGATAAGGTTCTGGGTGGCACATACCATGGTGGACTATTTTTCTGCATATGTATTAAGAGGAGTCTGTAAGAACCTCAAATCTCCAAGGTACAAGCCGATGTACCTTATAAGTAGGTGGACCCTGTAAGTTTTGGTTCAAATGAACAAAAATATCACCAGGTAGCATGCTGTGAATTGGGCGAGGTGACATCTCAAGACATTACTGAATACTAAGAGGCAAGGGTCAGAGTTGAGTGCATGTGGAAGGTAATGTGTTGTACTCTGTGGCTCACCTGTTCCTGGTGGCCCCTGGATAAGGGCTAACTCCTTGGTGAGAGCAAGTTGTAGCGCCTCCATCTGGGAATCATCCAAGTGCAGAGCTTCCTTTGAAGGCCACTGTTCAGGGCGAAGAATGTCAATGGTGCGACTCATGTGCAAATGTGGAGGATCTACAGGTGGCTTGTCTGCGCCAGAGCTGCTCTCGAGCAAAGATGTGAGATCATAGGTGCCACCCATTCGCAAATATCTGGGGGGTGCCACATCTCTACTGCACTCTACAATATATTTCTGGAAGGGCACATCCTCCTCCTGAATCTCCTGCAGACCTTCTAGGACATGCCTATAGGCCTCAAAGTAAGCTGTGGTCTCCACCATAAGGAAAGAGTCAGAAGGCTGGACTTCTGCCAAGAGTTCCTGGCTTTTTTCAAAGCGCAGCTGCACAATTCCATGCTGCAGGTCTTCTAATTCACGGTTCGACACAGTTGCAAATAAGAATGTTTCAAAGTTGTCCTTGGACATGCAAACCAAGGAGCCATATATAAGACGCTTGGAGTTCTGCCACCTAACAAACTTCAGGGGTTGCGTGTCGAACTGGACTTTGTAGACAATGCCGGAATAGGAGCACATGGGAGCAATGATCCGCGTATCAAAGTAGATCCTGATGTCATCAAAACGCCTCTTTCGCAAGCCCTGATCTTCATAGCTCTCAAGAAGCTCCAAGATGCCTTCTCTAAGGGGTCTGACGAAGTCCTCCCTCAGGAGGCGGAAGTGCGTGTCCAGGTAGATGGAAGTGCTATCATATCTCCCACAGAGCATGTTGGGACGAAGGAAAGGTTTGTCATTCTTGTGAATCTCATTGTATGTAGGGTAAATGGTAACTGTGCGGTAACTGTCCCGGTCTTCGTCCTCTGAATCCAGAACGGTGTAGGTGTCAACACGAAGTGTTCCTTCTCGTCTCCTTTCCTGCAGATGCTGAATATTGGTTCGAATTTTTTCCACACTCTTCTCCACCTTTTCCGCAATAACCACCCCAGATGCCCTCAGGATATTCATTGATGCTGGCAGGATAGAAACAAGCATGGACGTTTCTTGGACAGAACTTGCTGGGAAGACACTCACCAGTTCCTGCAGAAGGGAAACAATGTTCCCAATGTGCGCTGGATACTGGTGCCTCCGGGCAGGTAAATACTCAGTCATCATGCCCACAACATACTGGGGAAGACACATCTTGAGAAAGTTTGAATCCTTTAAAATGCCTAAAAGGTGCTGAATGCTCTGACGGTCCATTTTGGAGCTACATGCCTTGCACAGCACCTGACAGATGAGCTCCAGGAAATCAGGTTTAATGGCTTGCATGGAGAGCAACTCCCTCAGCCCAGAGTGGGATGCAAGGGTAATGACCACTTCAGAGGGATCTTTATCAAGGAGTTCTTCCAATGCTTTATAGCCCAGCCTCCTCACCTGCTGAGGTTGCTCGTGGCCCTGTGCTGCATCCTGGAAACAAGGATTCCCTTGTGGCGGAGCTCTTCGCTCTCTGCCACCATTGTGGTTCTCATATCGCTCTCTCCGTCCCTCGTTTTCAGGTCCATTTCTTTGCCCTCTTCCTCTGTTATGGCCTTGGCCACCATGGTTTCTCCTAGCATGCTGAGGGCCCCTCCCTAAAGGGTTATGACCATCATCACCTTGTAATGGACCAACTAAAGGGTCATACTGAGGCCAAGGGTTTCTCCTCTGAGGGCCCACTGGATGGTTTCCTCTTAACTGGTCTGCCCCGGGCGGGTATCCTCGTAGTTGGTCTGCTCCCGGTGGGTATCCTTGTAGGTGATCTGCACCAGGTGCATTTCCTCTTGGTTGGTCTGCACCGGGCGGGTTTCCTCTAGGTTGACCTCCTCCTGCTCGGTTTCCTCTCCTTGGAGGTCCACCATTCAAACGATCTCCAGGCACTGAAAATAAAAATAAAAACACATTTCAGATACTTCTAGAAACATAAGGACCTATTCACAGAGACATTCTGGAGTTTGTAAAGTAGTACTTCTTTACTTGCTCTTTCATGCGTTTGCGAATTGGTCCCAAGACATCTAAAGTCAGGATAAAATGGGCATATTCAAGGAATATTCATATACACTAGGTACAGATAGAAAGGAACGTACCCTCTTTGCACTTTTACAAATGCACAGCTGGAAGTTTCCAATTCACAAAAGGTATGTAAGAGTACGTAAAAGAGTAGTTCTGTAGTACTGCTTCGCGTACTCATAAACGCAAACTGATCAGTCTTAAGTGCCTCATTCAAACCAAGATCTAAATTAGAAAGTCGGAAATTTAGCCAAGTCCCACTGAAATCAGTTAAAAAAGTTGAAAGGCATCATCACTGATGTTTTGCACATATTAGTTTTCCCTGCAACAGGTTAAAATAAAGCTGTTGCACTTGTCATTTATTCTGATCCATTGAGTTGACATATGGAATCAAAGACTAAAATAATTCCAATGGCATGTGGAGCCAAGATCGTATAGATGATTTTTGTTCTCTTTCGGCTTTGGCTAGTCTTCTTACTAGGGCCTCGGAAGCCCTGCTGACTCTACCATTGAATATCAGAAAAAGTTTATTGAACTCTCTAAGAGAATGCCCAACATAGTGCTTAACTCGGGGGAAGAAACAGTTGGTGTTGTTCCTATGCAGCAAAATAACCATAAAGTGAGCATACTACATAAGTCATGGGGTACTTCTTCATTTGTAGGTGTGGCTCGAAGAGAAATGTGCCTTTTTGCATAACCTACTGTTAGCAAATCTTTAAAATATACAGAGAGCAGTGCTTAGACTCCACCCAGAGGAGTCTATCCCTCTCACCATATTCTATTGGCTATTTGGTGTATCAGTCTGTGGGGAGTGTGCCCTGCGATGCATGAGGAGCCATTTACAACTCAAAAGTAAACTAAATTAACCCTTTATCTTAGACATGAAATCTATCCAAAAAACACTCTTTTTAGGTCTCGTGGTGAATACAGCGCGAAGCGCTGTCTCGCCAGAGACCTATAGTCACCGGCTCTGCTTCCCAGGAGCCAGGAGATGGGCACACGCACGCTGCAGGCCGGAATCGGATCAGGTCACGCGCTCACCACGTACAGGCACGCGCTGTGCCAATCTCCTGTCTCCCATGCAAGCCTGTCAGAAATCAGCGCCCATCTCGGAATGCCTCCCCGCCAGAAGAGCTACTGTAGAATTTTACGGCAGGGAGACTTACAGATTCAAGAGAAATCAAACTAGTAATGACAAAAATGACTCGAAATTGTGATGAACTCAGCTGAGGTTTTACAGAACAATTTCGGTTAAGAGCGAGATTATATAAAAGACCTCGGAATAGTGTGGAATTGCACGCTGCTCACTTTGCAAGAAATATGCTGAATTCTTCTGTATTAATGCAATTGTTGTTCGCATCCTTGGCCTGCTCTGTATTTATAGCAGCCTCTGATTATGGTATTGTATTGTAAGTGCATTTATATAGCTGCTACTATCACCGACGAGGCGCTAAAAGTAGGACAGTCTCTGGTGTAAGTGAGAATAGGCTCAGACAGAGGGCACTTGGGATCAGGGGTTTAGCTATCAATGGTGCAGGAGGTGAAGTTACACCGGGACCCAAGGGTCTCTGGACCAGTGTACCCCGCTTATACCTGTCTTTTTAACTGCCAATCCAGGGAATGTGGGGGCATTTTCCTTCTTTGTACAATGGCCGGTGTCAGCCTTGTTACGCCACTGCTTTGACCACGTCATTGCCTGCATGTATATTCTTGTGTTTTTTAACGTCACCGTCTGTGCTTTCACTTATGCAATGAGGCTGTCCAGCAGCGGCAGCCCTTCTACATGAACCTGACGGGTGAGTGGGGCGAAGGGGAGCAGATGGAATTGTGACTCATTGGCATATTATATTTTTTCTCACTAAGGAAAGTCGGTGTATTTCTGTCACTTCCGCAGTATTCGATGTCTTTCTGTCTCCGATCTTGAGAGAAATTTGATATATTGTTTTTTTTGTTACTTTCGTGATGCTCCGATCTTTGCCCCTGCTGGTTCCTTCACTAGTTTTATAATGACGGAATCCTGCCCTGTTAGAATGGAATGACCCTTTCTGAAAGGTCAGTGTGACTGAAAAGTAATCATGCCCTCAGGAGCGTTCTCGTGCCCTCCAGGATGGCATCACACTGCACTGATGTATTGATCTAACCCCAATTGCAGAGGCAGTGGGATGGACACGACTGCTTCTAGAGTCAAGCTGACGAGTGTGGGCATACCAAGAAACACTCATTTTTTTCAGACATTTCCATGCACTGTTCTGTTTATTACCTCTTCTATATCTATTACGTGTTGAGTGCAGTGCAGTGCATGCATGTATAAAAATGCATTTGCAATGCAATAGGTCTCGCATTTATTGAAGCCATTGGCATTGTAAATGACAATTCCTTTTATTTAGGTTTTAAAAACAAAAATAAAATGCTTTGTTATTTGCAATATCAATAGCTCAGACTTGCGTAAATGCGAGACCTATTGCATTGCAAATGCTTATTTTATTTTTCACGGCAGTAAACTTCTTTTTAATCCTTTACTCAGAGTTAAATGTGAAAACCAGACAAGTTGACTTTGTCAAAGGTTTTTTTTTTTCCAACTTCTTGGATCACACCTATGTTATTGTTCATTGGATATGGTGTATATCAATTACTAATTAAGAAAGAAACACAAAACCCCCATATTTGCTTTATGTCAGCCTAAGATAATATATTTTCTGCAGAATCTGCCCTTTCCTGCAATAGCAAAAAACACAGTTGATGGACAGAATGTAGAACAATGTCATACATTCACCCCAGTACAAGGATCTGGGCCTAAATCCATCATTTTTTTGCACTCCACACCACCCTGGGTTAGACACTGGCTATATGCAAATCAGCTCTGACCCTGTGCCTCATGGGAACAGTCCAGTCCGAACTACCAAGCCATGTCTTTCCCAGACCGGAATCAAGCATCCAAGGACCGGTTTCTGGCTATCAGCCTTCATTCAGCCTGGATAGCTTGACTCCAGTGGTGTGGAGAGCCTGGGACTCACGTCTGAGCATACCCAGCCCACTCGGGGTGAAAATTGCAAAAAACACCAGTGACTAACCCAGGGTGGTGTGGAGTGCAAAAAAACGATGGATTTAGGCTCAGATCCTTGTACTGGGATGAATGTATGACATTGTTCTACATTCTGTCCATCAACTGTGTTTTTTGCAATTTTCACCCCGAGTGGGCTGGGTATGCTCAGACGTGAGTCCCATGCTCTCCACACCACTGGAGTCAAGCTATCCAGGCTGATGAAGGCTGATAGCCAGAAACCGGTCCTTGGATGCTTGATTCCGGTCTGGGAAAGACATGGCTTGGTAGTTCGGACTGGACTGTTCCCATGAGGCACAGGGTCAAAGCTGATTTGCATATAGCCAGTGACTAACCCAGGGTGGTGTGGAGTGCAAAAAAACGATGGATTTAGGCTCAGATCCTTGTACTGGGATGAATGTATGACATTGTTCTACATTCTGTCCATCAACTGTGTTTTTTGCAATTTTCACCCCTAGTGGGCTGGGTATGCTCAGACGTGAGTCCCATGCTCTCCACACCACTGGAGTCAAGCTATCCAGGCTGATGAAGGCTGATAGCCAGAAACCGGTCCTTGGATGCTTGATTCCGGTCTGGGAAAGACATGGCTTGGTAGTTCGGACTGGACTGTTCCCATGAGGCACAGGGTCAGAGCTGATTTGCATATAGCCAGTGACTAACCCAGGGTGGTGTGGAGTGCAAAAAAACGATGGATTTAGGCTCAGATCCTTGTACTGGGATGAATGTATGACATTGTTCTACATTCTGTCCATCAACTGTGTTTTTTGCAATTTTCACCCCGAGTGGGCTGGGTATGCTCAGACGTGAGTCCCATGCTCTCCACACCACTGGAGTCAAGCTATCCAGGCTGATGAAGGCTGATAGCCAGAAACCGGTCCTTGGATGCTTGATTCCGGTCTGGGAAAGACATGGCTTGGTAGTTCGGACTGGACTGTTCCCATGAGGCACAGGGTCAGAGCTGATTTGCATATAGCCAGTGACTAACCCAGGGTGGTGTGGAGTGCAAAAAAACGATGGATTTAGGCTCAGATCCTTGTACTGGGATGAATGTATGACATTGTTCTACATTCTGTCCATCAACTGTGTTTTTTGCAATTTTCACCCCGAGTGGGCTGGGTATGCTCAGACATGAGTCCCATGCTCTCCACACCACTGGAGTCAAGCTATCCAGGCTGATGAAGGCTGATAGCCAGAAACCGGTCCTTGGATGCTTGATTCCGGTCTGGGAAAGACATGGCTTGGTAGTTCGGACTGGACTGTTCCCATGAGGCACAGGGTCAGAGCCGATTTGCATATAGCCAGTGACTAACCCAGGGTGGTGTGGAGTGCAAAAAAACGATGGATTTAGGCTCAGATCCTTGTACTGGGATGAATGTATGACATTGTTCTACATTCTGTCCATCAACTGTGTTTTTTGCAATTTTCACCCCGAGTGGGCTGGGTATGCTCAGACGTGAGTCCCATGCTCTCCACACCACTGGAGTCAAGCTATCCAGGCTGATGAAGGCTGATAGCCAGAAACCGGTCCTTGGATGCTTGATTCCGGTCTGGGAAAGACATGGCTTGGTAGTTCGGACTGGACTGTTCCCATGAGGCACAGGGTCAGAGCTGATTTGCATATAGCCAGTGACTAACCCAGGGTGGTGTGGAGTGCAAAAAAACGATGGATTTAGGCTCAGATCCTTGTACTGGGATGAATGTATGACATTGTTCTACATTCTGTCCATCAACTGTGTTTTTTGCACTTTCCTGCAATAGCAGCACAATGTAGAATGTATTTCTCACCTCTTCTGTTACCATTGGGGGGTTGTTGCGGACCCTGCCAGGGCCGTCTGTTGGGGTGGTTACCATCCATTTTCTCAATGCTGGTCGGCTCCACTGTTGGCAGAAATACACAAAAATGAAACAGTGAGTGAGGACCGTAGGGGCACAATTCAGAAATTTTTGCAGAGTCAAAGGTAAGAGATAAAAAGGCCCAATGAGGTCAGAATCAGTGGCTATGCAGGAAAACTGAGCCTACAAATCAAAAACACTAGTGCTCTAATTCTCTCTCTTCCTCCCTCCCTCATTACATGAAATACCTCTCTTGCTCGCTAACAGTCTACTTGGTGAAAAGACTACAGCCCACATTGTACTGTCACTGTCTAGTGAGATACTAGAATTTTGGAGGTGACTCCCCATTTGCAATGTTCCTACCTAATTCCCTCTATCTATTTTGTCCCCTTCTTTCCTCTCCATGGTCCCACTTTTCCATCTCTTCCCTGTTTGTTCAACACTTTGTGGTTACCTTATGGTGGGTAACCTACTCTTCAAATAAATAAAATAGAAGGTGGTAGTTTGAAGACGTAGGGGTCCGTGACTCTCTAGTTAACACTTAGGACAAGAGCGATGCAAGCCATACTCTAACACCAAGCGGATAACAAGCGAGTAGGAAGGCTATAGATGGCAATGGAGGTGCCAGACCCCGGCAGACAAGAAGAAAGTTTGATGGTCTGACCCGGCGACAGTTGTATTCTTCATTACATCACACTCTTTGCACTCGGAGAAGCTTACTCACACCGTAGACACTCATAGGGCAGTTAAACACCAAAGAGCTCCTCCTATTATAGGAGTTGTAACCCACGCCACAACAAGTCGTTGTAGTGTGAGGAGGAACCCTAGGATGAAGCGTGCCACCTCAGGCTTGGTGAGGGTTCTTGTCCTAAAAAAAAAACATGCTTTTTCTTTTGTCGCAAACATTGACCTGTTTTGAGTTGTTTCTACATTCAATCCAGTTTCCGCTGTTAGAGTTTAGGGAGTTTGTACCTGCTAGTCTCAAAATACTCCCTGGCCCTTTTTGTGTTATTTGGTGCCAAATGACACTCTCAAGCCCAGGCTCACATATAGTGGAAAATGTTGACTGAGATGAGGATGTGGCGTAATGGCTAGAGCGGTCGACTTCAGAGCTGGGGAACCAGGTTTGAGTCTCGGCTGGGATGCTCAATATCCTGTGATTCTGGGCAAATCACTTCATCTCCCGGTTCCTAACAAAAATGAATGTGTCCGTAGGTAACAACTGGCGCTCCTGTAAAGTACTCTGATACCTTCGAGTCGAGTTTGCGCTATATAAAACTCCCCCCCAAAAAAGGCTTTGTAAAACCGCCCCTGCACAAAGACCTATCAAATGAAGGTGAGATGAAAGTTGGGTCCTGCCGAACCTTAGCTAATACTGCATACTCTCTGTTTCACCGTTTCCCACCCGCTTACAGAGCATTCATTGAGAAACACATGACTAGGGGGGTTTCTGCTGCAGGAAATATGCTGTGTTTGCCCTATAGAGGCTACTGAAACCTCTAATCCTTTCCTCTCTTGCTTTAGGTTTTAAAATGTTTAGAGTCTTAAATTGCTGAATAGAAGTGTGATGCATGTGAATGAATAAGTATTCCATTTTTCATCTTTGATCAAATCTGACAAAAAGGGAGAATAATATTAATTTTTCAAAACGTTGCCAAATTTGCCACAATGTTTTTACATATAACAGTTTATATTTAGATGAGCACACCAAGACCTGGATACAGGAAACATGGACACAGTGAGGATACTGGAATACAAGGAGGCGTATAGATTGGGACCGATTTGGGGGGGGGGGGGGGTACTTGGAGATGGAGAGACTCGAACAGAGAAAGACAGACACAGGGCGACAGGATATAGGGATCTAGAATTATGGAGAGGAACAGACACAGGAAGTGCAGATAATGGACACACAGAGGTGCAAACGCAGTTGAGATGGACCCAGGGCACACATACCTGGAAAGACACAGATACTAGGAAACAAACACAGGAGAATAAGAAATACACAAACAATAAAGAACAAAAAAACAGAGACGTGGGTATGGGGTGATAGAAAGCCATAAACAAGAGGCAAAGCAGGAATACACAATGAGATAGGAACACGTTAACAATAAGAAATCATTAAATAGTGGACAGTAAGGCATAGATACTGGGACAGAGATACAACACAAGGAAAGGGACACTAGGGGTGATATTACATTAACCCCTTCCATGCTGGTGACGGAACCATGCCGTCGTGAGCCACGGGTGGCGTGTGCTCATGACTGCGTGGTTCCGTCATGCCGCGGCCGCTCCGCCCACGCGGCACTGATTCCCCGCCTGTGCGGGCGAATTCGTGAGTGGGCGGAGTTGTGACGGAACCACGCCGTCATAAGCACAGCCCGCCCGTGGCTCATGACGGCGTGGTTCCGTCACAAGCATGGCGGAGCCGCGCAACCCTTCCTGCCCCCCACCGGGCCCGGCGGAATTACTCCTGCGGCCAAGGGTTTAAAGCGGCACGCAGACCTGATTTGTGCCAGACGGTTGTGCAATGCATAACTTGTGCCTACATGCTATATTACAAAAATAAAATGCACTTCCCCAAGTGCAGACACAAACTTGCACCTACACTGGGGAGAGCAGTTCATTGAAAGCTGGAGCAGCAGTTTGAAGCCACTGGACTTGCTGTCGAATTACTGTAATACCAAAGGGCTCCGGGGACAAAAATAAGAGGATGCAAATGCCCATTGCAACTCTCGGCCACTTTGGTCAGTGAATTATTGTTAGAACTAAAGTAATTTTATTAAATTGTATTTATTTTCTACAGTACAGCAATACCTACAAAGGTGTGAAATGTACCTGAAGATAACCAGAAATTATATAATGCAAAGAGGCATCTAAAGAGCGTTAACTCTGTAGAATATAATACATCGAGGTGGGGGGAAGGAACCACCAGGCATTATATTTGCAGATTAGTTGAGATATAAGCTGGGCCACTGGAATTATGCGGCAGGAGAGGGCCAAATTATGCGGCAGTGTTCACTAAATTATACAGCCAGAAAAGACAAATAATGTGGCATAACGCAGCACATTTTGTGATAGCATTATTTGGTCATTTTTACATTTGTGAACACGGTCTGGGCATTGGTTGCACCTGATTAGTACCACCACAACAACCGAATATAGCATAAGTAACAAAAAGGTGACCAGTCAACCTTTGCAAAGGGCATTCCACTGTGCTGTAACACCCTGGGTTCTTAGTAACTTTTGAACCGTTTGAGCTAAAACAACATTTTGAGGTAAAATCTACAGATTAAGCAACAGATGATGGATTATGTGGCATATGTGTAAAATCTATAATTATGTGAAAAATGCCACAGCCGCATAATTCAACATATCCATGGTGTAACTGGTACAGATGAGCTTTTAGTAACTTGCTGAATGTGAGCAAGTCCAGTGAGTTCTGAGGGAAGGAAGATCTGAAGGCAAAGTCCTGCTCGTCTCCTGAAAGACTGTTTTAGAACTAAGGAAGTCTTCATGGTCGATGTTTCGAGGGGAAGCGAGTTCACGCTTGTAACATCTCTCTCACCACCCAAGATGATGAGAAGTGTCACAAGATAGGAAGTGGCCTTGAGACGAATGGCCTTGTGAACAAGTCACATGAGGCCACCTTCACAAACTGCACTTTTGTAGCAATTTACACTTTTGTAGCCGCTCACGCTTTTATGGAAATTCTCCATCTCCTCTAATCTCTATGGGAGGTTGTTGCAGTACCAGCAGGCCCGGACTGGCCGTTGCGGGCACCGGCCAATCCCCCGGTGCGCCGCAAGGGTGGGGGCCGGTTTTGGGCCCCTGGGGGCCGTTTTTGTTACAGGGCCGTTTTTTTGCTGCAAAAACGGCCTTGGAGCAAAATCGGCCGAAAACCGGCCCTGGCAAAGAGCGCGGTCGCACCCCTCCGGGGGGGGAGTGGGGGGGGGGGGGTGGCAGAGCACTTTGCCTGGGACGGTTTTGGTTCCCAGTCCGGCCCTGAGTACCAGAGGTTGGCCATATGTAGTGCTGGATTTATTTTAAAAGTGTTAGTTACTACAAAAGTGCAGTTTGTAAATACAGAAAAGTTGTAAACTTACTCGAAAGTATAAACTTACTCAAAAGTATAAACTTACTCAAAAGTCTAAGTTACCTTTGTGAATCAGGCCCACAGTTTCGAATTGTTTTTTGGTTTGAATGGAAAGCCAAAGTTCCCTCACCGTCGGCGTCATGTGAATTAAATTCTCTGTTGATGAGATCATTTTGTGCCATTGGATAGAAAACGACATCGATGGGCCTGAGATAAGAAAGAGGGACTCCTGCGACAACTGCGTTTCCGTAAACCAGCCAGGAAATGATCAGAGTGTGGGCCACAGTTTTCAGTGTGTTAGAGGTCAGGAAATGTTTTTCAAGGCTTTGTGAAGCAGTGCCTCCATGTCATTGTACATGATCTGCAGAACTCTGTGTTCTTTCTCCAGTAAGTTTGACAATCATTCAAGCAATGGGGATTGACAAGCTTAAATTTTTCCTTTTCTTCCCCTTGATTCTCGCAGGACCGTCATACATGCCTTAATCACCTCTCACCTTGCTTATTCTAACAGCATGTATGTAGGAGCTCCAGCTTACCTGATCAAGCAGCTGCAGATTGTGCAGAATGCTGCTGTCAGGCTGATTTGCAACATCCCTTATCGCCATTCTATTACTCCGTACCTGGTGAAGCTACACTGGCTGCCAGTTACCTGTTGCATTCAATTCAAAGTGTTGGTCTTTTCCTTCAGGGCCCTTAATGGCCTTAGCCCGGTCTACCTGAGAAATAGGCTTAAACCTGTCCACTCTACCCGAGCTCTCAGATGCAATCATCTCCGCCTTCTCTGTACCCCTCGTTTTCGCCGTTCTAGAACGGGGGGGTAGAGCCTTTACTGTGGTGACCGCAAAACTCTGGAACAGCCTCCCACTGGGCCTTCGGCTCATTACATCGGAACCGCAGTTTCGAAGCAAACTGAAAACCTGTCTGTTCTCCAATCTTTAGCTGCGTCTGACCTCTCCTGTTGCTCGTCGTCCGTAGCGCCGGGACACCCCAGCAAGGGGTAGCCGTGCGCTTTATAAGCTTTAAAATAAAAAATAATAAAAATAAAATAATATATACACTTACTATCTGTGCACCAGAATGTGTGCACCTGGTGTCCTTTCCCTATCTCCCCTGCCCCAGGTGAATCTCACCTAGCCGCTATTTCATGTGGTAACGGGCACATGTCCAGCTCATTCTCAAGCCAAGCCAATACATATAACACCAGAAAGAACAGGCCTGAGTGGGACTCGGTGCTGACAAACTCTGGCCAGCAACAAGGAGAGAAGTTCCTCCGGGATCCTTGGAGCCTTCAGAATAAACCAAACTGTCTGTTGGCTCATTCACTGGAGGTAGCGTTCTGCCACTATGCTTTTTAGTTTGTAGTATGTTTGGCCGTAGATACATATGCTTAGCACACGTCTACCGTCTAGTGGTAAGCTTGGACTTTTGCAAGTTGTTCTTGCTCAAAGAAGCCTCTCCTACCACAAGATGTGTTATGACTTTCCTTGGTGTATATTGCGTATGGGCACGGACTCCATTTTAGTTTTTTTTACCGCCATTGGGTACCAGCGTGCAGAGTGGGCTTGTTTTGTTGTGTCTTGAACATGTTTTTCGACAGTCCAATTTTGCTACCCTTTGATCCCACTGTACTAGATTAAATTAGGCTCTAGTACCTTCATCTCCCTGACTTCTGAAGACCTTTGACAGCACCGAAGACCATTGTCGACACCCCGGAACATCAACGGACCCGCACCATGTCAGGTGTCAAGATTCACCTCCTATCCTTCGCCAGAGCATGCTGTGTCGATCATGGAACAGACAACCTTTCGGATCTACCCTTGCTGCCGATGGAAATATCCCTGGACAGACCATTATAAGCGTGTGATCTGTGCCTGCAAGACGACCCTCCGGTATCAAAGGCAATGATGCCAGGCACAAATGAGGACGCATCACCAGGACAACTCAGACACCCTGGATGTTTTGGCGAAGAAGACATCCTCAGCGTAGGAGAAAGCTGGCCCATATGATGTCCTAGCCATGCAACTAACACCCAGTCCAGAGACATCGTCATGAGTCCAACAACCAGCACATGGGGTACACTGAACTGGCGCCTAGGCCTGTCCATCACATGAAGACTAAGCACAGGGCAAAAAGTATGCCTTCAGCCATTGAGGCCCATATTACCAAGTCAGGACCACAAAATAAGTCCCACACTGAGATAGAGCACCACTATCAAGGGTGTCTGGCCAAGCCCCGAGCACAGATGATGAGAAAAAACAAGCTAGTAGTCTCTGCTGCCTTCAGGGTCCGATCAGCACCAGCACAAAGCTTCAGAGCCAGGCAAGCCTCCGGCCAAGGACAGACACGCATCAGAAGTCGAGTCCCAGCCGCTCCAAGGGCACTGAGACAATTGATCTAATCCAAAGGCGACACCAAAGACTTGTTAGGGCTCTTCAGCCAGGTATAGCTTGGTTACAGGGGCACCGGGAGCCCAGTACGCACTTCTGGGCATACCCGCCGCATTTAAGGTGGCAAATTGAAAAACAAGCATTTACAATGCAACGGTTTCGCCTTTGGAAAAGTTAGAGCTATTAGCAATGTAAATGACAATGCCATTTATTTATCTGTTTTCAAAACCAACACATAAATACAAATTTTGTCATTTACAATGCCAATAGCTCAAACTTTTCCAAAGGCGAAACCTTTGCATTGTAAATTCTTGTTTAATGCCTGGGATTTACTGAATGCATTCTCCTTTACATTCCACCACATTAATAGATGAGTCCCTCCTACTGATGCTAGATTAACAGCTAGTGAATGCCTGGCCTCCTCAGCAGTGGTGGCTGGCACAGATCTGGGGTGGCGAGGCGAGGGGGAGGGGGAGGGGTGTAAAGAAAGAAAAAAACACTTAGCTCCTCGCTGCTCTCACCCACGTCGTCTCATCCGTCGGCCGAACAGGAAGTAGCTATCAAGACTGATCTAACCTACCAAAAGTCTCTGCTTGGTTTATGCACCATAGAATGTACTTAGTCTCCAGCTCTGGCTGTGCTCTAACAACCTTGACGTTGCACCACCACTTTTTCTACAAAGTAACCCACACTTTACATGGAATGGAACAAAAACTCCTTTTTACCAAAAGTACGGTTTTACCATCGGTCAGCTCAAATCTGAAAGAAAAAGAAGGCATTGTCGTTTCTGGAGGGGTTGTAAGGATTTGTAACTATGGTTGGCGATGCAAAAAAGAGTATCTATTGTTTTCTGTTTCTCACTGTTTTGCCACCAGGGTAAACGAAATCAAAGCAGAGGAAATTGAGGGACTGAGCGTTTATTTAACAAAAAAAAAGCAAAAAATGACAACGTCCTCCCGGAGTTAATGTTAATCCCTTAATTAGAACTTTCAGAGGTCTAAGTGCTTTCCGTGACCCCGGCTTTAAATAATGATGCCTAACAGAGCCTTTCTCCGAGTTCAAAAGACGGTGTCTTGGTGATGGCAGCCAGTGGATGTCTGCAGGCTGGCAGGATGCCAGGGTAATCCTTGGAACGCTCTGCCCTCGAACCTGAGGAACCTGTGGAACGGACGGCGGGAGGGGGCGGGAGTGGACACGGACGGCGGGAGGGGGCGGGAGGGGGCGGGAGTGGACACGGACGGCGGGAGGGGGCGGGAGTGGACACGGACGGCGGGAGGGCTGGGATTTACTGAATGCATTCTCCTTTACATTCCACCACATTAATAGATGAGTCCCTCCTACTGATGCTAGATTAACAGCTAGCGAATGCCTGGCCTCCTCAGCAGTGGTGGCTGGCACAGATCTGGGGTGGCGAGGCGAGGGGGAGGGGGAGGGGTGTAAAGAAAGAAAAAAAACACTTAGCTCCTCGCTGCTCTCACCCACGTCGTCTCATCCGTCGGCCGAACAGGAAGTAGCTATCAAGACTGATCTAACCTACCAAAAGTCTCTGCTTGGTTTATGCACCATAGAATGTACTTAGTCTCCAGCTCTGGCTGTGCTCTAACAACCTTGACGTTGCACCACCACTTTTTCTACAAAGTAACCCACACTTTACATGGAATGGAACAAAAACTCCTTTTTACCAAAAATACGGTTTTACCATCGGTCAGCTCAAATCTGAAAGAAAAAGAAGGCATTGTCGTTTCTGGAGGGGTTGTAAGGATTTGTAACTATGGTTGGCGATGCAAAAAAGAGTATCTATTGTTTTCTGTTTCTCACTGTTTTGCCACCAGGGTAAACGAAATCAAAGCAGAGGAAATTGAGGGACTGAGCGTTTATTTAATTGTAAGGATTTGTAACTATGGTTGGCGATGCAAAAAAGAGTATCTATTGTTTTCTGTTTCTCACTGTTTTGCCACCAGGGTAAACGAAATCAAAGCAGAGGAAATTGAGGGACTGAGCGTTTATTTAACAAAAAAAAAGCAAAAAATGACAACGTCCTCCCGGAGTTAATGTTAATCCCTTAATTAGAACTTTCAGAGGTCTAAGTGCTTTCCGTGACCCCGGCTTTAAATAATGATGCCTAACAGAGCCTTTCTCCGAGTTCAAAAGACGGTGTCTTGGTGATGGCAGCCAGTGGATGTCTGCAGGATGCCAGGGTAATCCTTGGAACGCTCTACCCTCGAACCTGAGGAACCTGTGGAACGGACGGCGGGAGGGGGCGGGAGTGGACACGGACGGCGGGAGGGGGCGGGAGTGGACACGGACGGCGGGAGGGGGCGGGAGTGGACACGGACGGCGGGAGGGGGCGGGAGTGGACACGGACGGCGGGAGGGGGCGGGAGTGGACACGGACGGCGGGAAGGCTGGGATTTACTGAATGCATTCTCCTTTACATTCCACCACATTAATAGATGAGTCCCTCCTACTGTTACTAGATTAACAGCTAGCGAATGCCTGGCCTCCTCAGCAGTGGTGGCTGGCACAGATCTGGGGTGGCGAGGCGAGGGGGAGGGGTGTAAAGAAAGAAAAAAAACACTTAGCTCCTCGCTGCTCTCACCCACGTCGTCTCATCCGTCGGCCGAACAGGAAGTAGCTATCAAGACTGATCTAACCTACCAAAAGTCTCTGCTTGGTTTATGCACCATAGAATGTACTTAGTCTCCAGCTCTGGCTGTGCTCTAACAACCTTGACGTTGCACCACCACTTTTTCTACAAAGTAACCCACACTTTACATGGAATGGAACAAAAACTCCTTTTTACCAAAAATACGGTTTTACCATCGGTCAGCTCAAATCTGAAAGAAAAAGAAGGCATTGTCGTTTCTGGAGGGGTTGTAAGGATTTGTAACTATGGTTGGCGATGCAAAAAAGAGTATCTATTGTTTTCTGTTTCTCACTGTTTTGCCACCAGGGTAAACGAAATCAAAGCAGAGGAAATTGAGGGACTGAGCGTTTATTTAACAAAAAAAAAGCAAAAAATGACAACGTCCTCCCGGAGTTAATGTTGATCCCTTAATTAGAACTTTCAGAGGTCTAAGTGCTTTCCGTGACCCCAGCTTTAAATAATGATGCCTAACAGAGCCTTTCTCCGAGTTCAAAAGACGGTGTCTTGGTGATGGCAGCCAGTGGATGTCTGCAGGCTGGCAGGATGCCAGGGTAATCCTTGGAACGCTCTGCCCTCGAACCTGAGGAACCTGTGGAACGGACGGCGGGAGGGGGCGGGAGGGGGTGGGAGTGGACATGGACGGCGGGAGTGGACACGGACGGCGGGAGGGGGCGGGAGGGGGCGGGAGTGGACACGGACGGCGGGAGGGGGCGGGAGTGGACACGGACGGCGGGAGGGGGCGGGAGTGGACACGGACGGCGGGAGGGGGCGGGAGAGGACACGGACGGCGGGAGGGGGCGGGAGAGGACACGGACGGCGGGAGAGGACACGGACGGCGGGAAACGTGCACAGGACAGCGAGGGGGG
The DNA here is from genome assembly GCF_964261635.1 of Lissotriton helveticus. Classification (NCBI taxonomy): domain Eukaryota; kingdom Metazoa; phylum Chordata; class Amphibia; order Caudata; family Salamandridae; genus Lissotriton; species Lissotriton helveticus. The sequence continues at coordinate 177,182,385 of NC_136068.1, forward strand.
GCGGAAATGGACAGCGCATCAGTGAAAGGGGAGGGAACGGGAAAAAACGTAACTCCGCCCTGGGAAAAAATCTCGGGAACGCCCCCGAATCTGGTCCGGCCTTGACGGACAGATCTCTGTTCCAATGGCTAGCCTCCATTTATGGAGCTAGCCAATGGGACAGGGGGGCGTATTCCAGAGTCCTTACTAAAATCAAGAGATTTCTCTGGAGGCGGAGCTAAGAGCTCCGCCCTCCAGCGAAACCTAACAACAAGGTGATGGTTGGAATGCTTGAATTATTCTCAGCCGCTGGCAATCGCTTGGGTGGCATCCCAATCCATCGTTTTTTGCCCACCCAGCCATCTCAGTTTGAACCCAGCCATGTGCAAATCAGTCATGACCCTGCTCCTCATGGGAACAGGATAGCCCGATCTTTCACTGGGGGTTAGGGTTTGATATTGTTCAGCATTCCGTCCATCAAATGTTCCTTTTGCATTTGTCACCCCGAGTGGGGTGGGACTGCCCAGACGCATGTCCCGTACTTGCTATGCCACTGGATTCAAGCTATCCTGGCTGATATGGGGTGATACCCCAAAACTGGTCCAAGGACACCCGTTTCCAGTCCATGGAGGATCTGGCTTGGCAATTCGGGCTGGACTGTTCCCATGGGGAGCTGGGTCAAGACTGATTTGTATATGGCAGGGTTTAGGCTCAGATCTCTGACTGGCAGTGAGGGTTTAACATAGTTCAGCATTCCGTCCATCCGTTGTTCTTTTTGTGTTCTTCTACCCAGTCACAGGCAAGATCACAGCAAACCGCACAATAAAACACAAAACCTCCACCTGTATAAATCAATGAGTGCTTATAAAGTCACTTGATACAAAACGGTCTCCCTCCCAGGAAACAGTAGGTGAACAACGGGACACAAAATTATGAATACATAAACTTGTTTTAATCACAATTCATAAGGAACATAATTCATACATTGAGAAACATTAAGTTACAAAAAACAGTCAAGACAAAAATAAGGTAATACCCCACACATTAAGGACCTTCAAACACTAACAATCACTCTCAATCATTCATTCACAAACGTCCAACTACTACAGAGGTACATTCATCCATGAAGACAGAAATTCTGGGAACGGTCAACAATAACAGAGGGTGGCGAATACCTAAGGTTGAGTTAATAGTCAAAAATGGTCTTAACAGTTGTTGGACCCGGCCTCATGGCGTGGTCCTACCCCTCCCGCATGGCGGGCACAGACCGACATCAACCCTCCACCGAGCCTCGGGCAGCCCGTCTGCCCGACCAGGCATGCCCCTACACTGCCGGTCTGGTTGCCTTCCCGGACCCCCACTACCGGCCTAGCTCCATCTTGGGCCCATCACGTCCCGAGCACGAGGCCTCACCCGACTCCATCTTGGGCCCACCACGTCACGAACACGGGGCCTCGGCCCCCAGCCCAGGCCCCAGCGAAGCCCCGACATCGAGGCACCAAGATCCACCCAGGTGGTCGAGTGGCCACTCGACAGATCCAGGAGGAAGGGGAGTTTCGATGGCCCTCCAGCCGTCCCCGGACGCCTGGTATCGATCGCCCTCCGGCCTCCCTGGGCGCTGGCTCCGCCCCCCTGCTGGGTGACTGGACACCATCATCCCGGCTCCTCTGGCCCCCAGGCGCGAGGGTCCGGACATCAAAGGACCCCAGTCCTATATCTGGGCCAGCCCCGGAGTAGGACGCCAGTTGTATCCTGGACTTGAAAGCCCTGCTGACGCTGTCACGGCCGACACCAGAAGAACTCAATCCCCTGTAACCAGAAGATACCCTGAGAGCCTGCTGGCGCTGCCTACCTTTGCTGAACCATCCTGAGAGCCTGCTGGCGCTGCCGCAGCCTACCCTTGCTGAACCATCTTGAGAGCCTGCTGGCGCTGCTGCGGCCTACCTTCGCCGGAACCACCTCGAGGCCTGCTGGCGCTGCCGCGGCCTCCCCTCCGTTACCGACCACCTGTCGAGTCCTGCTGGCGCTGCCGCGGCTCGGCCTCTCGGAACCCCCGGCTCGAGGATTGAGAGCTGTGCGCAGGGTATCCCTTCCTGCACCCATATTGAGACTGTCCCGCTACCCTGTCCCTTTTACGAGACTCTACAGATCCCTCGATCTGCCTGTACATACCGCTGAGAACCAGCAACCTTTATTCCTGATAAAGCTTAAGAACTTAACCTCTTGTGTGGTGTCCGTTTGTAGTGTTGTGGTTACTCTGCTGTACGATCTTAGGAGAGGACCCTCACCCAGGAGGCCTCTCGATAACGCTCGGCTACTTCTCGACAGAGAGGTGGACCTAGGGGTGGTCAGTCAGACATCTTCTGCCTCCCCCGGGATCGCCTTTCTAACATTGGTGGCAAGCGACGGGATCCGAGCCGCCGCAGATCGTACAGAGAGTGAGTCACTCACTACCGAGACAAGCACACCACGACCATGACTACGCAAGAAACGAGACCGACTACGGAATTCCAGAAAGAGAAAATGGAAGACTACAGTCACAAGGAATTAAAACAATTCTGCAAAGATCTGGGCATCGCTACCACGGGCCTAGGCACCAAAGAAGACTTTAAGTCGGCCCTACAGGCCTGGGTGGAAGCCGGTGACGCGCCACCCCAGAATGAGGACAACCCGGGTCCGAACGGAAGCCCGGAGACCGACCCGACCCCAGTGGGGGAGAGACCCGCACATCCAGGCACGGGCCCCCACGAAGACGCCCGAGAACGAGAGAGGAACCGGCTCCACGAATTGGAGCTCGCCCGACTCCGACTGGATGGAGAACTGCAGCTGGCGGAAAGGAAAATAGCACTCGAACAACTACGGCTAGAAGGAGACCTGGAGGAGAAACGAAGACAAAGAGACCTCGAGGAAAAGAGACTCATGCTCGAGCATAAGCGAGGCTTACAAGAACTAGAAATCAAGGCCAAGGCAACCGAGACCAGCACCTCCGGGGGCAAGACCTCGCCCCCGCCGGTGGACACGAAGGTGCACATACCCAAGGATGTCGTCAAAGAGTACTACAAGAACGACGACATCCAACAACGGTTCAAAGCCTATGAAGTAGCCATGACAGCCCATCGAGTGCCCCTCAAGGACTGGGGCGCCGGCCTATGGGGGAAGTCCGTCAACGAAGGGAGGGACGCCCTGCTAGAGCTCCCCGATGCCGAGATGACCTCATATGAACACATGAAAACCGCTCTCCTCACTCGCTACGGACTCACCCCCGAAATGTACCGGCAGCGATTCCGAGACTGTAAAAAAATCCCCGGTACCACTTGGGTGGAATACGTGAACTTTTACAGCAGAGCCTTCGAGGGGTGGATCAAAGGCAGCCAGGTCACCACCTACCAGCAGTTGGTCGACCTCATTATATGGGAGCATCTCTCCAACAACTGCTTCATCGAACTCCGGCAGCACCTCCTCGACAGCAAACTAACTGAGCCACGAAAACTCGCTGTCGAGGCAGATAGATGGGTGAGCACCCGAGTCCCCCGGAGCCCGATGGGAGACTACGGCCGGGGATCCCCGGGGAACCACCGACCACGAGGCGGCGGAGGAGGCCAGAGCAGGGGCCGAGACGCCCTCACGGGGTCCTCCCCTACCCCCACTTCGCCATCCCTGGGCCGGAGGGGGGTTCCCCCAGCAAGACCGGGGCCCCGCCCAAATGTTACGTGCCACCGATGCCAGCGACCGGGTCATTATGCGAATGACCCCCTCTGCCCGATGAACCAGCGACCCGGCACCACTGGCCCCCCGAACCGCCAGATCGCGGCCGCCATCCTGGGTACAGAAGAAGGCGAGGAAGAAGACAACGAAACCGAACAGGCCGAGTGGGAGCCCGCCGCGATGATCTTGGCATGCCTGGGGGATCGAGACCTGATCCCCCGAGACCCGATCCCAGGCAACACACAGAAATACCGCCAATGGGTCACCATCAATGGACGCCGGGCCGAAGCCCTCCGTGACACTGGAGCCAGCGTGACGGCGGTCCGCTGCCACTTGGTGACCCCAGAGCAAATTCTCCCCAATGTCCGATGCCCGGTGCGGACGGCGGACAACTCCGAGAGTTTATGCCAGATGGCCAGCATCCCCTTCGAATGGGGAGGGGTGTCGGGTATGCTGAAGGTGACCGTCAGGGACGATGCCCCCGTGGACTGCCTCCTCGGGAACGACCTGGAAAGTTCCCCCTGGGCCGGCGTCGAGCGGAGAGAGCATTTGGGGATGCTAGGCCTTCCAGAGTGGGTCTGTGCGACCACCCGCTCCCTGTCCGCCCGAGCCTCCGCCCCAACGGAGGATGACCCGACCGAGGAACCGGAATGGCCCGCACCTCCACCGCCCGCCGTCCCCGAGGACACCGACCCTGAACCCGGCCCCCATGGGCCCAGCCATGAAAAACTCACCGAGCTCGGCCACCTTCCCGAACTGGCTCAATGGCGCCAAGAGGGTGACCCCACCCGCAAACAATTCCGACAGGAACAGAAAACCTGTCCCTCCCTCGAGGGAATCCGACAACAAGCCGCCACGCAAGCCGCTGGAGACCCCACTGGGTCTATTGGGAGCACGACCTTCTCTACAGCGAGCAGAAGATTGCCGAACTAGGGGCCAGCCGGGTGCTGGTCGTTCCCCTCCTATTCAGAGACTTCCTCCTGAACTTGGCACATGACGTGCCCCTCGCCGGGCACCTGGGGCAGGACAAAACTTACAGCCGCCTGGTGACCCATTTCTACTGGCCGAGGATGCGCAACGATGTGCATAATCACTGCCGATCCTGTCCGACTTGTCAGGCCAGCGGGAAGAGCGGGGGAAAAGTCAAAGCTCCACTCCAGCCTTTTCCCGTGGTCACCACCCCCTTCGAGCGAGTGGGGATCGACATCGTGGGACCCTTGGACCCCCGTACTTCTCAGGGGCACCGCTTCATCCTGGTTCTAGTGGACCATGCCACCCGCTATTCGGAAGCCATCCCCCTCCGATCCATCACGGCCCCAGTAGTAGGCCGAGCCCTAATGGGGATCTTCTCCAGAGTCGGCTTCCCCCGAGAAGTCGTAAGTGATCGGGGCACCAACTTTATATCTAAACATATGCGGTCCCTGTGGCAACAGTGCGGGGTCACATATAAGTTCACCACCCCATATCACCCCCAAGGAAATGGACTGGTAGAGCGGTTTAACCGAACATTGAAGGGAATGATCAAGGGCCTAGAGGAGCCGCTACGACGCAAATGGGATGTCCTGCTGCCCTGCCTCCTGTTTGCCTATTGGGAGGTGCCCCAGAAATCCCTGGGGTTCAGCCCCTTTGAGCTATTGTATGGGCACCCGGTCCGAGGCCCCCTCAGCCTGATCAAGGAGGGCTGGGAGACGGCTGTCCGAGGTGTTCCCCCCGATGTCTACCAGTACCTCCTGACCCTACGCAACCAGACTCGGAAGTTACGGGAACTTGCCGAGACCAACCTTGAGGCCAGTCAGGAGGAGATGAAACGCTGGTATGACCAGAACGCCTCGTCCATTGAATTCGAGCCGGGCCAGCAAGTCTGGGTCATGTCCCCGGTCGAACCTTGTGCCCTCCAGGACAAATGGACGGGGCCCTTCAAAGTGGTGGAGCGCAAGAGCCCCGTCACCTACCTGGTGGACATGGAGTCCCCCAGAAACCCAATCCGGGTTCTACACGCTAACCGGCTCAAACCCCACTTTGCCCGCACTGAACTAAGTCTGCTACTAGCGACCGATGACGGAGCAGAAGACGACTCCGAGCCGCTACCAGATCTCATGAGCACCACCAAGAGAGACGGCTCCATCGAAGGGGTCACGCTCTCCCCTACCCTGACCCTGGAGCAGCACCAAGACTGCCGACAGCTGCTGGGGCAATTTGCAGATCTATTTTCCCTCACTCCTGGAGTTACCCGGTGGTGTGTCCACGATGTGGACACCGGAGACAGCCCGCCTGTAAGACACCGAGCTTTCCGAGTGCCCGACCGAGTGCGGGCCTGCATTCAATCCGAAGTGGCCAAGATGCTAGCTCTGGGGGTAGTCGAACCTTCCTACAGTCCCAGGGCCAGTCCCGTCGTCCTGGTCCCCAAAGCCGCCGCCCCCGGCACACCCCCGGAGCTCCGGTTCTGTGTTGACTACCGAGGGCTGAATACAGTCACCAGGACCGACGCACATCCCATCCCCCGGGCGGATGAACTGATCGATCGCCTGGGAGCCGCAAAGTATCTCAGCACCTTCGACCTTACGGCCGTGTATTGGCAGATCGGCCTCACCCCTGGAGCACAAGAACGATCGGCCTTCTCGACCCCTGATGGCCACTACCATTTCAAGGTGATGCCCTTCGGCATGAAAAACGCCCCGGCCACCTTCCAGAGACTCGTGAATCGGGTGCTGGCCGGACTGGAGGAGTTCAGCGCAGCCTATCTAGACGACATTGCAGTGTACAGCCTCCACTGGGATGAGCACCTGACCCACCTCTGGGAGGTCCTCTCGGCCCTCCGACGGGCCGGACTGACCATAAAAGCCAGCAAGTGCCAGATAGGCCAAGGGTCCGTGACCTATCTGGGACACCAAGTGGGGAGCGGCCAGGTGGCTCCCCTCCAACCAAAGATTGACGCCATCCGGGCCTGGGAGCCCCCGGTCACACAAACAGCCGTCCGAGCCTTCCTGGGGCTCACAGGATATTATCGGCGCTTCATAAAGAACTATGGAAGCATTGTGGGGCCTCTCACAGAACTAACCTCCAAGAAAATGCCCCAAAAGGTGCGCTGGACCCCCGAGTGCCAGGTCGCCTTCGACACACTAAAGACCGCTATGTGCACCGCCCCTGTGCTCCAAGCCCCCGACTACAGCCGAGAGTTTGTGGTCCAAACTGACGCCTCGGAGCACGGCATTGGGGCTGTCCTCACACAAGTGAACCCTGAGGTAATCGACCTTCCCATGGCCTTCATCAGTCGGCGCCTGCTGGCTAGAGAACAACGGTGGAGCACCATCGAGAGGGAAGCCTTCGCCATCGTGTGGGCACTAAAGAAACTCCGGCCCTACCTCTTCGGCGCCCACTTCCGGGTCCAGACCGACCTCGGCCCCTGCAGTGGCTGATGCAGATGCGGGGAGAAAACCCGAAACTGTTGCGATGGTCCATCTCCCTGCAGGGGATGGACTTCACTGTGGAGCATCGCCCCGGCAACGACCACGCCAATGCTGACGGCCTGTCCTGATTCTTCCGCCTCGGCGAGGAGAACCCCCAAGAAGATGGGTGACTCTCCCCTGCCTTCAGCTGGGGGGGACGCGTGTTGGACCCGGCCTCATGGCGTGGTCCTACCCCTCCCGCATGGCGGGCACAGACCAACATCAACCCTAACCGAGCCTCGGGCAGCCCGTCTGCCCGACCCTGCACGCCCCTACACTGCCGGTCCGGTTGCCTTCCCGGACCCCCACTACCGGCCTAGCTCCATCTTGGGCCCATCACGTCCCGAGCACGAGGCCTCACCCGACTCCATCTTGGGCCCACCACGTCACGAACACGGGGCCTCGGCCCCCAGCCCAGGCCCCAGAGAAGCCCCGACATTGAGGCACCAAGATCCACCCAGGTGGTCGAGTGGCCACTCGACAGATCCAGGAGGAAGGGGAGTTTCGATGGCCCTCCAGCCGTCCCCGGACGCCTGGTAACGATCGCCCTCCGGCCTCCCTGGGCGCTGGCTCCGCCCCCCTGCTGGATGTCTGGACACCATCATCCCGGCTCCTCTGGCCCCCAGGCGCGAGGGTCCGGACATCAAAGGACCCCAGTCCTATATCTGGGCCAGCCGCGGAGTAGGACGCCAGTTGTATCCTGGACTGGAAAGCCCTGCTGACGCTGTCACGGCCGACACCAGAAGAACTCAATCCCCTGTAACCAGAAGATACCCTGAGAGCCTGCTGGCGCTGCCGCGGCCTACCTTTGCTGAACCATCCTGAGAGCCTGCTGGCGCTGCCGCGGCCTACCTTTGCTGAACCATCCTGAGAGCCTGCTGGCGCTGCCGCGGCCTCCCCTTGCTGAAACATCTTGAGAGCCTGCTGGCGCTGCCGCGGCCTACCTTCGCTGGAACCACCTCAAGGCCTGCTGGCGCTGCCGCGGCCTCCCCTCCGTTACCGACCACCTGTCGAGTCCTGCTGGCGCTGCCGCGGCTCGGCCTCTCGGAACCCCCGGCTCGAGGATTGAGAGCTGTGCGCAGGGTATCCCTTCCTGCACCCATATTGAGACTGTCCCGCTACCCTGTCCCTTTTACGAGACTCTACAGATCCCTCGATCTGCCTGTACATACCGCTGAGAACCAGCAACCTTTATTCCTGATAAAGCTTTAGAACTTAACCTCTTGTGTGGTGTCCGTTTGTAGTGTTGTGGTTACTCTGCTGTACGATCTTAGGAGAGGACCCTCACCCAGGAGGCCTCTCGATAACGCTCGGCTACTTCTCGACAGAGAGGTGGACCTAGGGGTGAACAGTCAGACATCTTCTGCCTCCCCCGGGATCGCCTTTCTAACAACAGTGATATAACTAAAACAGTTGTTGATATGTACAATATTGTGTTCTTTCATTAATAAAATAAAGATACATACTAAACAAAATTAGTAAACTAAAGTAACTGTTGTCACAAAAGGAAATATAAGAGTTAACAATGGGGAGTGTCTTTCTCCACAATGAAAAGCAATAACGATGTTGAGGGAAACAGTCGATCAAATAGGTTTCGCCAAGTAGGCACGTGGTGCCCTCGCCAAGAAGGTACGTGGTCACAGCAAACCACTTCCACCACTGCCTCAGTAACATCTTCCTTAAAACAGTAAACTGGCATTCGAGAGGCAACCTTCTTCCAGGTCTCCCCCGCACCAAAGAGATGTAAGGACCAAGCCACCGGTCCTCTTCCACAGTCAAACAGCCTGCCTCCACCACTACGCGCCTATGCACACCTCTCCCACTGCTTCCACCAGACAATCCCGTCTTTCCTATACAGCGCCAGGAAGCCCCTATGGCCACTTTGACCATCATATCCAGCTGTAAGACCCAGGCACAAATGACTATTTCTGGTTTTACAACCACAAGGCCTCACTCTCGGATGACACGTTGGCCTATCATGAGGTCACTCAAAGGGCTGCAGCCTTGATATGCAAGTGAGCAGGAGGATTACTTTTTTTCAGAGACGCTCTCTAAATCTCAGCATACTCTCCAACACACCTCTTTCGCTGCCTCGACCACTGGCTAATCAAGACCAGCAGCAAGCTGCAGTGTCTCGCACACACTCAAACCGCGGTATCCCTCCTCCACAGCCCGTGCTTTACCATAACTTCTGCCATGTCCAACCTGCAGCCTCAAAGCCAACCCTTCCTAGGGTTTGTTTAGGATGCCATCCAAGTGAAAGTTTACCCCAATCAACAGAGACACAGCCTTCCAGCACATGCTTTCTCTTTATCAGCCCAATCTTCAACTCACGTTACGGACTGTCATGTACCTTCTAGGAATGATAACCTCCTATACTGCCACTGTTCCCCATACAAGGCTGCACTAGCGCGTCCCCTGCCACACCCTGAGCGTGCTAAGCAGCTTAAAGGTCTCAAACACAGGGTCACTGGAAAGATATATTGCTAGTACAGACCAAAACACCCTGCTCTCCTCTGCTATTTTAGAACAACAACAACAACTTTTTGCTAGGCAGGCCTTTTTTCAGACCAGTGAACATTAACACAGATGCCTCTCTCACAGGTTCGGGTGCCCCTCCCAAGAACATGACTGTCCAGGGAAGGGGCCCTCACAACAACAGGGTTGCACATCAACTAGTTGGAAGGTCAAGCCATTCACTTAGCCTGGAGAGTCTGCTTACAAGTCATAAGGCCAAGATGGGTAAAAGCTCCTCGGGAGTATTCCGCTTTGCATCAAAACTGGGCAGCCGTCGCATCCCTGATATGTTAAACATCTACAGGCATAGATGTGCATCTATTGCCCTATATGGTTCAGGTGTATGGGGTTATTGCAACCATGGGGATCTGCAAGTTACAGAGAACCAGTTCCTTAAAAGACTCTTGTGCCTCCCCTCTTCGGCATCCATGTTACTGAGTCACAGAGAGGTGGGGCTGGACTACCTCACAGATTTAATGGGCTTGTGACCCCTTATGGTATGGAGGTCAATTTGGGCAAAGGACGAGACAGGATTCACTAGGCGAATTATCTTAGACTGTCTCCGGCTGGACAATGCCCGTAAGATCCCCTGGTTAAAATATGTTTTAACATTCTACAATGAAATTTTTAATCTGGACATTTTTGATGACCCCCTGAGCGCCGTTATTGTTCCCAAACAGGAGGTTAAAAGGGTTTATCTGGGGACCAAATCTAATTTGCGCAGTGTCCAATGTAGCCACTTTTCAACCCATGTTTTTTACCATTCTAACAAGAAGGTTGGTCAGGGCATGCCTATGTATTTAAAAATCATCACTAAACAATCCCATCAGTTTGTCCTCACTAGGTTGAGATTAGGCATTGCCCATAACTTGGTGGCTTTCCCACAGATGAAAATGTATAGCCCAAATCCTTGCCCGTGCGATGGCACAACCAAGCAAAGCACATTGCACTTTATGCTTATCTGTCCTTTATACTTGCATATTCGTTTACATTACCTTAAACCTGTTTTTAAGAAATACTCTGTGTCCACTACTGCCCAAGCCATGAAATTACTATTTGCACTTGATACTTTGGATATTTGTTTTTTTACTGCTACCTTTATTTTAAAAGCTGTGTCCCATAGGAAAAGTCTGGTGTTTTAAGTCTGATTAACTTGTCAAATACTTGATTGTGCGGTCGAATATGTGTTTCCAACTGAACTGCTTCATTTATTGTAATTTATGCCGCTTGTTGTGTATTTTATCCTGCATTTTTAACACTGTATGCTTTTATGATTGTTATAAAATAATCGAATAAAGCTTTGAAATTTGAATTTGACTGTCCAGGGAAGGGGCCCTCACAACAACAGGGTTGCACATCAACTACTTGGAAGGTCAAGCCATTCACTTAGCCTGGAGAGTCTGCTTACAAGTCATTTGGGGCAAAGTGGTCCTCATCAAGGCAGACAACATGAACACCATGTACTACCTACAGAAGCAGAGCGTCGCACGCTCCCTTCAGCTCTCTCACTTACCCCAGGGGAGTTGGTATTGGGCATTCCACTACAACATTCACTTCTTGGCGGGGCACTGCTTGGGGCGGACAATGATTTTGCAGATCAGCCCAGCAGAATGCATCAACAAGTCCAAAAGTGGGAACTCCACCCCCAGGTCTTTTGTACATGCCTTACAGTCTATGCTGAGCACGTGTTTCTACAGCCACTAATGCTAACAACAGAAAAAGCTACTTAACCTGTAAGCATCTGTTTGTAGCCTGTAGTGCTACAGATTCACATGGACCCAATTTCCTTCTCAGAGGCCTCTGCCTTTTGCAGATCTTCTGCTTTCTCTGTTTCACTGCACACTGAGCTTGACACAAAGGATCGGCCCGTGCAGCTAAGAGTGGGGGAATTCAACAGACGACAAGGGAAAATTAACAATGTATTTAATTTTCCCTCATCGTCGTCTGTCGAAACCCCCACCCGGCCCCACCGCTCTTACCTGCACGGACCGCTCCTGTTGACACACCCTATTTACATTCCCACGATGCATACTCTCAGCTACTGTGTGAAAAACATGGAGTTGTTGCCCATGCACAGTGTGCACCAAGAGGGCAAGTCCCACCACATCTCATGACTCGAGACGCCTTCTAGGAAAAAACACTTGCAAATGTCTGAACCCAACACTAGATGGCAGGAGTATGGTAAGCATGTGAATCTACAGCACTACAAGCTACAAATAAATGCTTTAGAGGGTAAGTAGTAAAGTCCGCCTACATCTTGGTAACAGGGTACTATCAAATACCAAAGTTAGGTCCAGAGTACCCTCACCTGTATCCTCTGCCCACATTTGAGACCCTTTTGTGAGAGTTTGGCACACTATGAACAAGAGACCAGAGCGCTTCCGTAGATCCCCTAGTCGAACAGAACCAATACTCACAAGATAACTCTGGCCACATGACCCATGTATCAGAAAGTGAGCAACACGCGCTATGACATTATAAAAACATTTAGGCCTGTATACTTGCCACAGAAGGTGATAATACCTAGTCTTTTGCGAGTAACTTTTTAACTGACCTGCTGAGTGACCTTTTAAATGTATGTGTTTTTTTCTTTTTCTGCAGTAAAGCATTTACTGGCCACAGATGTTACTTCTTGTTCGGTCCCCAAACTTTGAGACTCAACACTCCGAGTAAATTATTATTGTGGCCCTGGGTTATCAGTGGTAAGCAGCAGTGCCCACAAGGGCTCCTCCTGCTTAATAACCTAGCAGCCCAGGAAACCATCAGGAGGCCTCGTAATCAAACCTGTGACCTATCCACGGCATTCTCCTGAGTCCTCCCTACCTAGGGAGAGACCCCGCCACAAGTTAAGAATATGTCAAAGCTGGAACCACGAAGAGACATCACTGTTAGTAGAAGTGACAGCTGCTTTCCTCTCAACAGGGACTATGCGGGTAGCGCACAGACAGAACTGGTATTTCTAGCTTCTTTTTCTCACAGAATAGGTAGTCTCATGTAACGAAAAGAATTGAACAAGTCAAAAGCAGGCCAACGCAGTCCAGGCTCCCCTCGAAAATAAAATGGTGTCCGAAATAATAACAGTGAACCAACAGGAACCCGGTTGTAAATGTCGAATGCAGGCCACCTCGTTCGCACAGCCTGTAATGCCACTGGCTACAAAAATGCAAAGCCCAATGATGGCTGTTAACAGCATTGAGCACGCACTTCCGGTCGCCCACACCATTCAGATCGCTGAAAAGCAATGCCATGGCAGCCTCAGACAGACAGGCAGACTGGGAGACAGACAGCAACGTGCCCGCTAGAGCACGCATAACTCATCATGTAACTCCGGGCGCCGTCCTTCTGCGTCATTCACAGTGTGAACCGTATCTTCCACTTAGAGATGCCGCCTGCCCCCCAGCCCCCACCCTGCCCCATTTCCAATAGATGGTCTGTGGATTTGCGAAGCTTCCAGGTGTGCTCGGACCCGGCTCTATTTTTGCCCCGGGTCCTTTCCCGCCCTCCTGTTTTATCACTAAGCACTGTCCTGCCATCACCAGTTTATTTTTTATTTTATTTGTATTTATAAAGTTTTATATTACGTCTCCCATCCCTCGTCGTTCCTTCTCTGTTCTCTACGCCTGTCCTGTCATAACACCTCTGCTCACCCTCACACTACCCTGCTAGTATGCCTCGTCTCTACCCCGGGCCTCAGGTCTCTATTTTCCTCCCCCCCCCCTGTCCTGTTATTTGACCTCTGAACTCTCTCACCTTATTTGTTCTTCTTCTTCTGTTCTTTTTCACCTGTGCTGTTGTTCTGCCTCTGACCTTTCTTTTCCCCCTGCTTATTCGGCCTTTTCTCTCCCCCTCACTGCTCTGGTATTTATGCTTCTGTCCCTCTCTCTCTTCCGTGTTATTCTGCTTCGCCTCTCTCTCACCCTGCTCAGTTCTGCCTCCCTTCACCCCTTCCTGCTACTCTTCCCCATATCTTTCCTGCCCTGTTGTTCTGTCTAGTCCCCCCCCCGTCCTGTTTTACGCCTATGCTTCTCTCTTCCTCCGCTCTTCCCTCATCTCGCCCTGTCATTTCGCCTCTTCTCTCCCCCTTTCGCTGCCCTGTCATTCCAACCAAGGCTCTACCCTCACCTGCCCTTTCATGTTGTCTCGTCTCTTTCTCTGCTCCGTTTTTCTGCCCCTTCTCTCCCTCACTACCCCTTCTCCCCCTCTCTGCCCTGTAATTCTGCCCCTTCTCTCCCTCTCTGCCCCTTCCCTCCCTCTCTGCCCTGTAATTCTGCCTGTGCTCTGTCCCCACCTGCTCTGTTATCCTCCGGCTCGACCGCCTCCCCTGAAGCCCTGAGCCCTCACCGGATGCACAAAGAGCTCCCCCCTCCCTCCGATCGAAGGATGCCCTCACCTCCCTCGATGGCTCCTCTCCTCCGGAGGCTCCTCTTGCCCTGGGGCCGTGGTTCTGGGGCCCGGATGTGAGGGGTATTGTCGGCGGTGACTCAGTGCCTCACCCCCTCTCTCCGCCCCCTCCGGCGCTCAGTACAATTCCTCACCTCTCCCTGGGGCTCCCGCCGCCGGTGGCTCAGCGAGCCGCTCGCCCTCCGTTCCTCCCGGTCTGTGAAGCCTCGCCCCCGCCAGGCTGGGCTTTAAACCGCGGGCAGGGCTGTGCTGGCCCGTCCCCGCCTCCGCTGGGTGTACATGATGTCTTTCGGTTTCCTTTCCCCGGCTGAGCTCAGCTGCCCCAGACAGCAGCTGACAGACACCGAGGAGGAGGCGGGGAGGAGCCAGTAGTCAAGGGTAGGAGCACAAAAGCGTCCAGGATAACATCACCCGCTGCCCGGGCCCCGCCGCGCCCTCCAGGACCGATCCCCGCTGCATTTCCGCAGAAACGAAAAAGAAACCCAGCAGGTTCCTTCCCCCCCCCCCCCCCGTCCTTCCCAGCGTCCGTGGTTTCATTTCTGGAATTATGTCCGACTTTCGTTGTAAACATACAGTTTGTTCTACAGGTACACCGGATCAATAGTACAGAGTCCACAGCTGACAGCCTTTTACGAGGTGCTCTGATAAAGGTAACTATTTAGAAATAACCTGTTGGATTCGTGCCCCGAACTGATGTTGTCTCGGTTTGTTTATATAAACAACTGCGTTAAGTAATGTAACTTTTACTTTCCTCTCCCAAGTCCAAAAGAATGAGGAAGTGACGAGGTTTAAATTCATTCTAGGTGGCCAACAGCCTGCTTATAACATCACACGTTACATCATAACCAAAGTCTGTGGGCAGATAGTACCAGCCCTGCCAGAAAGCCCCCGGTTACTTAACAGTAATCTTAATTACTTTAAGTCCTACTCGTCACAGTCACAGTCATTACTTTTTAGGCAATCTCCACCTGGCAAACAGGAGAAGGAACAGGAAGTGGAGTTGAAAACTCTGCCCACCTGCAAGGAACTTGGAAGGTTGTACCTGGCTGATAAATTAATTTCCCGCCTGGTTCAGAAATAAGCAAAACCACCCAAAGCCATTGTTTATAAGCCTTATCTGTACATAGTTCAAACAGCAAATATAAATAGAAACACTTTTAAATGTGTTCCAGAGCTGCAATAAGGATCCTGAGTAATAAATAAAGTAAATGCAAACATAAAAGTCATGTTATAAATGAATACATTCTATTTTATTCATAGCCCTATTTAGTATCATGTCCACCTTTGCACACTCCTAAAACTACAACAAATGCAAACACAACAAGATGATGAACGGTGTGCTGAAACTTTTCAACCACTCACCCCCAGTCACAGATCCATCATTATTTTGCTCATTATACCACCCCAGTTTGGACCCAGCCATATGCAAATAAGTCTTGACCCTGCTCCTCCTGGGAACACTCCAGCCAAACTGCCAGGCCAGGTCCTCCTTGGACCAGAAACAAGCATATTGGGACCGGTTTCAGGGTTTCACCACTCATCAGCCAGGATAGCTTGAATCCAGTGGCACAGCCAGCGAGGGACCCACATCTGGGCATGCCCATGGCCACTTAGAACTAACATAGCAAACACAACAAGGAGATGGACGTAGTGCTGAAACCTTTCAATCACTTACCCACCCCAGGCACAGATCTGTGTTTAATCTATCTTTCTTTTGCTCACTATACCACCCCAGTTTAGACGCAGCCATATGCAAATCTGCCTGAACCCTGCTCCGTCCACAGACACGCCGTGAAACTCTGGAACCTCCTCGACGCTACATCACCGGACGTCGCCTTCCTCACGGAAACCTGGATGAACGCCTCCTCTGCACCCGACATCGCCATCGCCATCCCGGACGGGTACAAGATCATCAGGAGGGACCGCATCAACCAGACCGGAGGTGGCATCGCCATCGTCCACAGGAACACCATCCGCATCACGACCGACGCCAACGACTCCTTCGCCGCAGCCGAACATCTCCACTTCCAGATTCACACCGACCCTAAGACGACCCTCAGAGGCACCCTCGTCTACAGATCCCCGGGACCACGCACACAATTCAGCGAAGACATCACAGACTTCATCAGCCCGCACGCCCTCCCCTCCACTGACTACATCCTCCTCGGGGACCTCAACTTCCACCTGGAGAACAACAAGGACCGCAACACCACCGCCCTGCTGGAAAACCTCGCCAACCTCGGACTCAAGCAACTGGTCAACACCCCCACCCACTACGCCGGCCACACGCTTGATCCCGTCTTCTCTTCCAGCAAGTACATCACCTTCAGCCACGCCACCGGACTCCACTGGACCGACCACAGCTGCGTCCACTTCAGCTTCAAAAGATCCACGACCCACCACCACCCGCAACAGGTACCTCACAGGAATTGGAGCAAGATCACCACAGTCGAAAAACAAACGAGGGGCCCTGAAACTATAAATAAATTACAAGAGGGAAACAACCCGCCAGGGCGAGAATACTAGAGAGAAAACATGGAGAAGGGTGTTCCCTAAATAAAAGGGCAATCTAATCATACATTCAGCTAACCCACACGACCACAAAGAAAATATATTTATTCAAAGAAAACTTTTTTTATTTTTGATTTTTTATATATACATTGTTTTCATAGAAAATTGGTTTCATTTAGACAGTAAAATAATGTCTGTAAAGTTTTTGGATCATATACAGAAATACAATATAAAAACTAGGACACGCAAATGTAATTCAAGAAAAGGGCACAAAATCCATTCACTCATACACTCAAACACACCTATTGTACCGTCAGATTCATACACAAACATTCACATACGTATCATCACACACAAAAGCGCCGACGCGCGTTTCGGACAAGTGCCATTACAGGCTTCCTTCATCAGGGCGCACTTGGAATGGAAAACAAAGCAGACGCAGTGAAGGACGTCTGACACAAGGTACGTGGAAAGCGGTCCTAGTAGCATCAAGGGCTGAAGGTGGGTATTCAAGGGGCCCTCAAGGGCGGGACCACTGGGAGAATTCACAGGATTAATAGGTGATTTGCTACCAATAGAAGATTCCAGCGAGTGTACTCAATAGACGGTCAAAATACGGAGCATTATACTTTAAGGGGCCTGTAGAAAGTCCAAACAACATTTCAAGGAGAGAGCTGGGCTACCGGAGGGCATCATAAGACCATCCAAGTGTCTTTTACAGGGTTCCAAACAGGGCCTAATAAAGCCTCTCCATGTAGGTGAAAATATTCTAAGACGGACCAAGAATCAATATTCGAGTGACCTCAATGATGGGGTCGGGTCATGTCCATTAAAGACGAGATGATACGCCGGTCACAGGGGGAAGGAGTCCTGGCCGCTGCCTCCATCGTGGTCCCCATCTAGTTTGGACCTACGGGTCGTTTTCAGGCTCTCTGCCTCTTCATTTCTTAACGTTGCCCAAAGCTTGTGCGCACCGATGCTGTCCTCGCATCTACAGGCCCCTTAAAGTATAATGTACAATAGGTGTGTTTGAGTGTATGAGTGAATGGATTTTGTGCCCTTTTCTTGAATTACATTTGCGTGTCCTAGTTTTTATATTGTATTTCTGTATATGATCCAAAAACTTTACAGACATTATTTTACTGTCTAAATGAAACCAATTTTCTATGAAAACAATGTATATATAAAAAATCAAAAATAAAAAAAAGTTTTCTTTGAATAAATATATTTTCTTTGTGGTCGTGTGGGTTAGCTGAATGTATGATTAGATTGCCCTTTTATTTAGGGAACACCCTTCTCCATGTTTTCTCTCTCGCAAGATCACCACAGACCAGCTCACCACCTCCCTCAGCCAGAGCCCACCCGCCAACACAACGGACCCCAACGAAGCAGCCCGCAACTTTACACAGTGGCTGACCGCCTGCGCCGACGACCTCGCGCCACTAAAGAACCCTCCCAGCAGACCCAGAAGCAAGAAGGCATCCTGGTTCACCGACGACCTCAAGGACTCCAAGAAGACCTGCCGCACCCTCGAGAAAGCCTGGCTCCTCGACCGGACCACCGACAACATGACCGCCCTCAAACACGCTACCCGCAAGCACCACCAGCTCATCCGCACCACCAAGAAGAAATCCCTGAAGGAACGACTGGACAACAACGCCCACGACAGCAAAGAGCTCTTCACTATTGTCAAGGAATTCTCCAACCCCAGCACCGGCACCAACGACATCACTCCGTCAAAAGACCTCTGCGACTCCCTCGCCTCGTTCTTCCACCGCAAGATCGCCGACATCCACAACAGCTTCGGCGCCCCACCCACGCACCCAACCGTCGAACCAACGCCCCCCACCGCCACCCTGCTCGACAAGGGGGAAACAGTGGCCCTCATCCTCCTGGACCTCTCCGCTGCGTTCGACACGGTCTGCCACCGCACCCTAGTCCAGCGCCTCAGCAACATCGGTATCCAAGAGAAGGCACTGGAGTGGATCATCTCGTTCCTCGCCGGAAGAACACAAAGAGTCCGCCTCCCCCCGTTTCGCTCCGAGGCCACCGAAGTCATCTGCGGCGTCCCGCAAGGATCTTCACTCA
The DNA here is from genome assembly GCF_964261635.1 of Lissotriton helveticus. Classification (NCBI taxonomy): domain Eukaryota; kingdom Metazoa; phylum Chordata; class Amphibia; order Caudata; family Salamandridae; genus Lissotriton; species Lissotriton helveticus. The sequence goes on from NC_136068.1 coordinate 177,201,032, forward strand.
GCCCCACCCTCTTCAACATCTACATGAAACCTCTCGCAGCCATCGCACGCCAGCACAACCTCAACATCATCTCTTACGCTGATGACACCCAGCTGATCCTCTCCCTCACAAGAGACCCCGACACCGCCAGAACCTGCCTACACGAAGGGATGAAAGACGTCGCCGAGTGGATGAAGGACAGCCGCCTGAAACTGAACTCGGACAAGACGGAAGTCCTCATCCTGGGATCTTCGCCCTCCGCCTGGGACGACTCCTGGTGGCCCCCAGCCCTGGGCACCGCACCCAAGCCAACCGACCACGCACGCAACCTGGGCTTCATCCTGGACCCCTCCCTCTCGATGACCAGACAAGTCAACGCCGTCTCCTCATCGTGCTTCAACACCCTGCGTATGCTTCGCAAGATCTTCCGCTGGATCCCGACCGAGACCAGGAAGACTGTCACCCAGGCACTCGTCACCAGCCAACTGGACTACGGAAACGCCCTCTACGCCGGAACCACAGCCAAGCTACAGAAAAGACTCCAGCGCATCCAGAACGCCTCCGCCCGACTCATCCTGGATGTCCCCCGACGCAGCCACATCTCCAGCCACCTGAGGAACCTGCACTGGCTCCCCGTCGACAAGAGGATCACGTTCCGGCTCCTCACCCACGCACACAAGTCTCTCCACGACCTGGGCCCCAAGTACCTCAACGACCGCCTGACCTTCTACACGCCCACCCGCCAGCTACGGTCCACCAGCCTCGCCCTCGCAGCCGTACCACGCATCCGAAGAGCCACCGCCGGAGAAAGATCCTTCTCTTACCTGGCTGCCAAGACTTGGAACTCCCTCCCCATCCACCTTCGGCTGACCCAGGACCATCTCGCCCTCAGGAAACAACTCAAGACCTGGCTGTTCGAGCAGTAGCATACCCCTCCCCCCAAGCGCCTTGAGACCCTCCCGGGTGAGTAGTGCGCTATACAAATGGCATGATTGATTGATTGATTGATTGCTCCTCCTGGGAACAGTCCAGCCCGAACTGCCAGGCCATGTCCTCCCTGGACGGGACACAAGCATCCTGGACCGGTTTCGGGGTTTCATCCCTCATCAGCCAGGCTAGCTTGAATTCAGCGTCACAGCAAGCAGGGGACCCACGTCTGGGCATACCCATGGCCACTTAGGGAGAACATAGCTAACACAACAAGATGTTGGACGGTGTGCTGAAACTTTTCAACACTCACCCCCAGTCACAGATCTGGGCTTACTCGATCATTCTTTTGCTCACTATGCCTCCCCAGTTTGGAGCCAGCGGTTTGCCAATCAGTCTTGACCCTGCTCCACATGGGAACAGCCAGCCCGAACTACCAGGTCAGGTCCTCCCTGGACCGGAAGAAAGCATCCTAGGACCGGTTTTGGGGCTTTACCCCTCATCAGCCAGGCTAGCTTAAATCCAGTGGCACAGCGAGCAAGGGACCCACACCTGGGCATACCCATGGCCACTTAGGGTGAACATAGCATACACAAGATGATGGATGGAGTGCTGAAACTTTTCAACCATTTACCCCCCAGTGACAGATCTGGGTTTAATCCATCATTCTTTTGCTCACTTTGCCACCCCAGTTGGGAGCCAACCATATGCAAATCAGCCTGAACTCTGCTCCTTTTGGGAACAGTCCAGCCCGAACTGCCAGGCTACATCCTCCCTGGACTGGAAACAAGCATCCTGGGATCGGTTTTGGGGTTTCACTCCTCATCAGCCAGGCTAGCGTGACTTCAGCGTCACAGCGAGCAGGGGACCCACATCTGGGCATACCCACAGTCACTTAGGGAGAACATAGCAAACTCAACAAGATGATGGACGGTGTGCTGAAGCATTTCAACCACTCACCCGAGTCACAGATCTGGGCTTACTTCATCATTCTTTTGCTCACTATGCCTTACCAGTTTTGAGCCAGCCATATGCCAATCAGTCTTGACCCTGCTCCACATGGGAACAGTCCAGTCCGAAGTGTCAGGCCAGGTCCTCCCTAGACCGGAAACCAGCATTTTGGGACCAGTTTTGGGGTTTCACCCCTCATCAGCCAGGCAAGCTTGAATCCAGGGCATAGCGAGCAAGGGACCCATGTCTGAGCGTACCCTTGGCCACTTATGGTGATCATAGTAAACACAAGATGATGGACAGAGTGCTGACATTTTCAACCACTCGCCCCCAGTCCTAGATCTGGGTTTAATTCATCATTATTTTGCTCACCATGCCACCTCAGTTTGGACCCAGCCATATGCAAATCAGTCTTGACCCAGCTCCTCATGGGAACAGTCCAGCCTGAACTGCCAGGCCAGGTCCTCCCTGGAGTGTAAACAAGCATCCTGAGACCAGTTTCAGGGTTTCACTCCTCTTCAGCCAAGCTAGCTTGAATCCAGTGACACAGCGACCAGTGCTGTCTTAACTCATGGGCACGCCGGCCAGTTGCCCCGGGGTCCACGAGCATAGGGCCCAGAATTTAACACCAATTTTCCGTTAAACATTTTTATTCCTGTGAGTGGTTGTGTAGGCGGGGCCTAGAGCACTGCTATCCCTGGGGCCGGTAATGCTGTTAAGACGGTCTTACTGTGAGGGTGCTAGAAATCCTAGCCTACCCCAGTCACTTCCTAATGAAGGCTGGTATTCATAGCAGGTGGGTGGCCGCAATGACTATGACAAGAACAGGTAGTACTAAGGATAATGAAGATTACCAGTAAGTAACCCTTATATTCCTCATCCCATTCATTCCTTTTGGTGAAAAACCAAAGCAATACTTTCCTTCAGTTCTATAAGGACCACATAGTTAACTGATCACAAAAACACTAATCAATGCCCAGCAATATGTAATTAGTGCCATATTCAATAATCCAATGTATTAAACAGCAATATAGAATTTAACACACTGATTCAAAAGGAATTGCCAATCCCTAGATTCGATAGTGTCTAACAAAAGCGTGAGATATCCCTGTGTTCGATAGTGTCTATCCAAAGGGTGAGAATAAGTCCAAATGGCTGCCCAACAAATCTATTTGTGGAAAACTACCTACACCTTAGTTAGAGAGGCTGCAACCACCCACCATATTCTGTGGAAGAGCAGTATTGGATAAGGAATAAGCTGTTGCAATAGTTGAGCAAATCCGTCACCTAATCAATGTGATTAAAGCCTTCCTTCATGACCAGAACCTCTATGTGTTAGAAATAAATTCTCAGACTTCCCAAAAGATTTAGATAAATCTAAGTAAATAAATAGTGCTCTTTTCACATTCAAAAAGTGCAGTAGCTGTTCTTCCTGCCAAGAAGGAGACATGAACATCCTGGATGCATACTTTCCAGATTTCTGTGCAACATAGAAACTATCTTAGGGATAAAAAAAGGTCCGGTTTCAAAATAATTCCAGCCGGGTCTGGTGGCATAGTGGACTAATGCCTCCACTGTAGGGGCCTGTGTTTGACCTCATGGCTACAGGTGCAAATCCTAGCAGGTCCACTCAGCCTTTCATCCTTCTGCGGTCGATAAAATGAGTACCATGAAATTGGGTAACAATAAACATCTGTTATTCAGTGCCAAGATACCCTTCTGGGTGAATGTGCCCTTTACAAACACACTTGTTATGTTACCCTCTTCCAAAACTCTAAGGAAGGAAAATCTACACAACAATGCCACAATCTCATCTGTTCTTCTCACAGATGTGATTGCTACTTGAAAAACCACTTTCATAGGTATTAAAAGGCTCAAAAGGACAATACTGAAGACACTTAAAAACTAGCAGCAAATCCGACTGTGGTAAAGAAGAACGTACATGGTCTGAAACTACTTGTAATAATGAGAATCCGAGGTGCTTATCATTCCCAAATCAATCCCAAATTGCAAGAAAAACTATAATTGCTTACTCTTCAACTTTGAGAGTGGCTACAACCAAGTTCTTTCTAGTCTCTTCATACAAAACTTGAAGAACAGAAAAACTGTTACATTCAGTTGGCAATAAAGATTTCATAGCACACCAATGCTGATCATTCTTCCAAATTCTTAGTGTAGGCTCTGAAAGTAAATGGATGTCCAGAATTTTGAATAGTCACTTCTGAGTGCACTGGCATCCCTTTGGCTTATACTCCAACTCATTCAACTTCCATATCAATAGGGACAACTGCAGAAGAAGAAGACCCACTGATGCTCAAAGAGGAAAAGAAGGTAGTAAAATCCTTCAAGGAGGAGACACAGCCTCAGTTTAAAGTAGAGTGAACCATGGTCTGCAAGATCAGAATGGAACAATGACTCTCACCTCAGAGGCTTCCCCCTGAATCTTTAGAAGTCAAGTAATTAGAGGAAAAGGCTTCAAACGTTCCTGGAGGTAGAAACAAACTGAGAGAAGAATGCAAGGAGTTGATTGTTCTCAGGTGAAAAAATGAGGTCTAGGAAGGACGTCCCGAATCCTCTGCATGTAGGCCTGAAGACCTTTATAGACAGATCTTGCAAAGTTAAAAAAGAAATTGGCTTAGATTGTTCTCTGTCAATTTGCCCCACAACCACATGGGAAAAACCTTCATTGATAGGAAATTCTGCTCTGCTCACTTCCCGATCTTCATGCCCACCATATCAATGGTTGTCAGTCTGGTTCCTCCCCATCTATGTACGACAACGTAATCAGATTGTTTGCCCTTTATCAATACGTGCTGATTCTAATACTTTTTGGGTTCTGAAGTAGTGTGTTACTTGACGAAAACCGTTTCAATGCCTCGTCAGGGATAGTAAGCGCTATATAAATACAATAACAATTATACTTACAATTACAAGACCAGGTTGGAATTGGAGTAGCATTGGATACACCGCTGAAAATTCTTTTCAATTTGAATAGTTCTGCCTCGCCTCAAAGTCCCATTTGTTCTAAATCAACATGCTCACCAGTCACTCCATCATGTTGCACTTGTATCCGCTGTTACCACTCTAGGTGAGGCAGGATGAAGAGGAAAACCTTTCCATAGGAATTCCGGATTCACCAACCACTCAACCTGTCTATTTGTTGGGTGACTGGGATCTGTTTCTCGAAGTTCATGGAACTGAACTATAGTAATTCAGGAGGTGAACCAGAAGATGTCTTCGGTGAACCTTGCCCAGGGTACCAGAAACACACAAGAGGCCATACTTCCTAGATCCCTCAACCATAGCTGTGCAGGAGCTTGATGATATGACAGTAATTAGTAGAGCACTGATCTCAGTCCTGCTGCTCTCTCTGTTGAAAGAAACACCTTTCCAATGTCTGTCCTTAAGGACGATGCTATGAAGATCCGGGCTCTTTGGTCTGTGAGCAAATGCTCCATCTTAGTTTTTTATTTATTTTTTAAATCATTCTTTATTCAAGCTGAACATAGAAAGTACAATTACATATAAACAATACTAGCGTTCATGCGCTACAATGGTTGCACGGATACATTCAAACAAGGAATGGTGAGCATTGTACACTATAAGTAGTCTTATGTACATGACCGTTCAAGAACATAGTGGCAATTTTGAGCAAGTTAGCACAGCAGTGCCTACTGATCATAGAAATTAAAAAAAGAAGGGAAAAGAAGAGAAAGGTGATAATCAGTGAGGCGTAATTATAAAGTAAACAGCGGCAGGGTATAAATCAAGACCAGTGAGCGACAATGTATGAGCATAGCCCCATCTGATCCTTACCTTCTTCTGAAGAAGATATATCTTCTTTCGGATCCATGGAGCTGGCAAGCTGAACAGGTGTATTCATAGAGGACACTGTTCTCTTGATGGTTCTCACCTCAGAATAGTCCATCTACCTCCTATGTCTCTTTTTAGGTAAAGGCTAAGTGTCAATGGAAGAATAAGAAGAAGAAGATGTATTTTCCAAATGATTTATCTTTTTAGTATATTTCCCCCTGACTGTGCACCTTAGAGCACAATTAATGGAAGGAACACAAATAAACACCTACCTGACCAACGCTGTCTAGTTATATCATTAAATACACATGTTGGCCAAGAAAGAAGAATCTGTAAGCTTGCACAAGCACAGGAGTCATCCTCCTGTCTCCCGACGCATGCACGTTAAAGTTTATATCATAGTTAACGTTCTCCGTAGTAATGAAAGGAGATGAGATGCCACACTCGCTTGCCACCTGCAAATGGTTGTCCATCTGCCAACATTGTCTGCTCCATTCCTTACCTTAATTTCTTTACATAGTGGACAAAAAGCCCCAGTCAGAACCAGTGTTGGATTGGGATCACAATAAGGTCCGGGCACTCCTCGACAATGTAGCACACATTTCAGAATCGTTAATTGTCATTTTATATAGTGTGAAATTGTTTTTCTATGAAATCACATACAACCCTCAGTATATGTATTCAAAGGCTGTAATGAAAGCCTTTTACGTTGTGCTCTTGCAGTGGAGACAGGGATGGCCCTGGCTGATTGGACTGCTTAGTCCATCAAAAAAAGTCCCACCAATTGGCTTCGGCAACAGGCACATCAGCCCGTGTCCAATTGCCCGCCTTGCCAATCCGAGTCTGGTCAGAACCTCAAATCGAATAAGGGGGAATCACTGGCTCCCCTCCAATTGGTCGCTTCAGGCAATGCGCAGCCTTCTCCTAGCTGTGCCTAGCACAGAGCAGATCCTGGGCACGATAATGGAGACAGAGCCTGGAATGGGCCAGCTTCCTGTCCTCATCTCAGTCATAAGACAAGAGAACAAGCATTTGCAATGCAATATGTCTCACATTTGCAAGAGTTTAAGCTATTGGCATTGTAAATGACAATGCCTTGTAATTTATCTGTTTTGATAATTAACACATAAGTAAATGTAATTGTCATTATCAATGCCGATAGCTCTAACTCTTGTATATGCGAGGCCTATTTCACTTCAAAGAAGCGGCCACCATTGTCCCGGGATGCTTGGAAAGTGAAAACATGCATGGCATGCTGAATGTTGCAGGAAAGCATGTCGTGCCTGCAGTAGCAGAAACACATTAAAGAAAATAGTGATTACAGACTAAATAAGACGTACCATCTAGCAACAGACCTAAAAGGGCCAATCCTCTTGGGAGGTTACAAATGAAGAGAAGGTGGAACTAACAAGGGACTAACAAGCCTATTAATGAATCAGAAGCCAGTATATAGGAAGGACAATGACACAAGCCAATGAGAAATATGGGCAGGAAGTGGGCAGGGCTTCAAGTTCATACTCCAATACAGCATGCCTTGCAGAGCAGCGCATGCGCTGCCCAGGCCTGACCTAAAAGACGGGTAGTGACATGGATAGGCTATGATTTATAGCACTCTCTTTCATGGTGGTGTTTGTACCTTCACTGCCTGTTCTTTCTTCTGTTTGAGAGGTAAAGATGACCTCAAAAGTAACGAGTTGGGTGAGGACGAGGGGTGTAGGGTTAATTAACCACAACAAAGACCAGAAAGTGCTTCTTCTGGGTGAAAATCAGCCCCCCCTTAGGAGTTTGTGTGTCAGGGACCCAGCTGTCGCGCGGTGCAGGGGGGATTTAGATATAAAAATAAAAACATACCTTACCGGGTCCCACGCCGTCTGCACTCCTGGCCGGGTCCCACGTTTTCCTGATGCTTTCCTGCCTCTGGCAGGAACAGGAAGAAAGCAGCCTCCTTCCTCTCCCCTAAGCCAATCACAACACTGCAGTGGCAGCGTTGTGATTTGTGAGGACAGCGACCAGCCGGGCACCTATGGGGAGGCCATATTCGCTATGTAGGCTGCAAGCAGCCTACATAGAGAAATTTTAGTGTGTGCATGACTGGTTTGGTCAGCCCCAGATGGCCAACCAAACAGTCAGGGCCCGTAACATTGGGCAAGCCACTCCTCCCCGACCCGCCCCCAACCAGGCATACCCTTCTGCTTTCTCGCAGTGGGAGAAGCAGAAACATAAAATGGTATTTAAAATACCATTTTATGTTTCTGCTTCTCGCACTGCGAGAAAGCAATGAGGCGATGCTCCTCCACCCTAATGGAGTAGCCGCCTCTGCAGGGACCACTGGTTCCAGCTGATAACAGGTGTGAAAACGAAGAATGCTTCCAGTTCAAAGTAAGACAAAATGACGCAAGTATTCAAACTGACTGATGTGTTGGAAGGCCAGCTGCCTCCTGGCACTGGCTCTGCTCTGTGATTTGTTTCCTACATCGCTCCCTTCTTCTGTTAACTTCTCCTACATGGTGAGTTCCAAGAAAGTATTTCTAATACCCGTAGTAAATAGCTGTCAACACACTGCCACCGCATGCACAATTATTTGTCCATAAATGCTCAGCATGCCAAGGAGAGGCAGCTCCTATATCCAGGTAGTAGAGTCCAATATTATTTTGAACAATACTCTTGGTGGTGGGTGACATGAAAGGGTCGAATGGGGTGAAAGTGTTTTGATGCCCCTTCACTCCTGCCGTCCTGTGGATACTGTGCCAGGAAGAAGGACTGCTGTGCTGCTGAACGGAGTGCCACACTGCTGGACTGCTGCTCTGAAGGACTCCTGCCCTGCTGTGCTGACCTGCTTCCTGCTTCCCTCCTGCTGGGTGAGAAGGGCTGGACCTGTAACTCTGAACCCAGAACCCCATAGTGACTCCAAGGGCTAGGTTGCTGGCCTCCTGATCAGAAGCCTCAAGGGCATATTAGGATTTTAACAGCCTTGAACCCACCACCTGAACTCTGCCAACTGTGGTGCCAGGTACTGGTTATGTGTGAGGAGCACTGGGCAGAGCACTGCGAGGCTCACAGTCAGGGCTAGACTGGGCACCAAAACCCGCCCAGGCAAAGTGCTCGGCCAACAACCAACCCAGCACCCCCACCCACCCACCTCCCTAGGGGTTGGGGGTGCCGCCGAGCTCTCTGCCAGGGCCGGTTTTCGGCCTATTTTGTTACAGGGCTGTTTTAGGCTGCAAAAACTGCCCTGTAACAAAATCGGCCCCCAGGGGCCCAAAACCGGCCCCCACCCGTGCGGCGCACCGGGGGATTGACCGGTGCCGGCTACGGCCAGTCCGGGCCTACTCACAGTACTTTAGTAAATGTTCCTTCTGCGCCGAGGGCCTGTGCATGGCTCCACGAGTCTCTCTGCAAAAGAAATGTTTGCTCTTTGGCACACTTTAGACACACTAGCAGAACTATTTCTGAGTATCAGTGCTGGAGCTCAGCGAGTGCTCCAAATCGCATGTGAACTTTCTTTGTTATGAGGATAAAGTTTGAAACATTTAGTTACAAGAACATTACGTTCGAAACTTGAATTAAAAAAAAAACAGAGAGGACAAGGTCGAAACATTTAGTTACAAGAACATTAAGTTCGAAACTTGAATTAAAACAGTGAGGAAATTTAGAGTGAAAACTTGTTGAAGTTCAAACTTTGACAATTACCACATCTTACTATTATTACGACTTAAATCCAGTGCAACAATTGTCTAATTAGATCAGTGAGCCTGCCTTGCTGACATAACAGCAAAGTGGGTAATGTATAAAGGTCAAAGTCATGGCCCGTTCTAGGCTGTGAAAAGAGCAGTTTTCACATCTTTACTACAAACCTCTTCAAAATTAACGCTCTTAATTAAATACAAAACCATAGTTAATAATTTGTAACGAAAAGTTTCTCACTAAACCTTTCACACTAAAGGTTTTTCAAACTATACAGTCCAAACATTTGAGCTAAATTCTTAATGCATGCAGATTATCGGATGTTTCCAGGCACAAGGACCATCGTTTGGCAAGACTCGGAGGGTAGGAAACAGTGGGGCTGCACAAGGTTTCCACTGAGGGGGTCAAACTGTGAATTCAGAAGAGATATGTCAAGTTTGGTTTGGTGACTGGAGTGAGAGATGCGCAGAATAGGGAGGTTACAATAACTTTAACATAAAATCCCTCAATTTTATAAAGGAATTGTTAAATGTGGGGTGAATCAGGAGAAATTTCCTTCTAATGGATTCTGCTGTGTAGACTCTTGGAGGAGTTTCCACTACCATCTAAGACTAGTCAAAGTCCTTTCTTTCTTTCTTTCTTTCTTTCTTTCTTTCTTTCTTTCTTTCTTTCTTTCTTTTGTTCTTTCTTTCGTTCTTTCTTCTGCATGTGGCCCAATCACTACTAAATTAAAGCTGCCTTCTTGACATTTGGAGTCCCCTCAACTCTTATTTGACACTTCAGGCAAACTGAGACACCACCTACGCTGCACCTTAATAAATACTGCTATATCAGCATGAATGTTTTGAATATGGTGTCTCCTTTATTAGTATCAGTGTGCTAGCATTATTCTTGTATATTATAAGACTACTGAATGCGATGTTAGACTTTTAATATGATTACGGAAATTGCAATGGGTAGCTAAAGTTTTTTCTCTTGTACATTACTGAAAAACTCAAAAACATGCTGTTTTCTTTTAATGAAAGAAAGCATGTACATTCCATCCATCATACTTCAGAAGATGTACATCCATGCAACTATGTTGACTTGAAGAGAAGGCAGGCCTTTACTGAAGCAGAACTTGTAAACCTGGAGAGATACTAGCTTATGAGGCCACTGTCTATGAATGTTCTCTAGCAGAATGACAAAGGTAAAAGGTGGTTCATGAAAACCTATGGAGACGTGACGTCTACGTGAAACCAAATCAAAATATGTACCCTCACTGCATCTCAATTTAGCATTCTCTTCCTTAGTAATTCTAAATGTGTGCCACACCTTGTAAGGTAGAAGACGACAAATACAAGGCCTACCTTGTGTTCATATAACTAGTAAGAGGAAAGTAAGGATATGTAGGCACTAAGGGCTTCATTCCAAACGCCCCTGGTAATCACAATATGGCTGATAGCCTGAGTTACACTGGAGTGTGTAACCCGAGTTACACTGCATGCATGTCCCAGATGGCTTTACGGCCAATTTTTGAAAAACTTTTGCTTATATATTTAAACCAACTCTCTTGTCCCTTTTTCATTACTTTGCCAACTCTGCACCATATCTGGCACCACCAGTGAAGCCTCTATCGTTGTAATGTTGTAATTCCCGAAGATGGGATAGACCCGACACAAGTCAAAAATTACAGACCAATCTCTCTAATTAATCTGGCTGCAAAGATTTACACCAAGATTCTCTGTATGAGACTGGAACCTCTTCTTCCTCGACTAATTCGGAATTCACAAGTGGGCTTCATGAAACATAGACTATCCAATGATGAAAAGCTCGGTTTCCATATTATTGAAAAGGCTAAATTGGCCCCCTCTGAAACCGTAGCGGTTACCTTTGATGCAGAAAAAGCATTCAATAGGGCCCAGCAGGTTAATAGAACGGTCTCTACCTGCTGGGGGGTTATCAGGATTCTAAGGAAAATCTCCCACTATCTTTCCCTGCAAGCCCGCAAACAGATCGTGGTTGCTTTAGTCGCCTCCCGGCTAGACTATTGCAACGCGCTCTATGCGGGCATTAATAAAGGCCTGATACAGCGCCTGCAGACCGCTCAAAATGCGGCAGCGAGGTTTGTCCTTGAGGTCCCCAGGCTCTCCTCAGCTATATCAGCAGGAAGAGCCTACATTGGCTCCCGATCCAGGCCAGGATTTCTTTTAAAATCATGTGCCTGGTTTATGGGGCCTTGTTCGGCGATTGTGCGGAAAGCATAAGATCCACAACCACATGGGAAAAACCTTCATTGATAGGAAATTCTGCTCTGCTCACTTCCCGATCTTCATGCCCACCATATCAATGGTTGTCAGTCTGGTTCCTCCCCATCTATGTACGACAACGTAATCAGATTGTTTGCCCTTTATCAATACGTGCTGATTCTAATACTTTTTGGGTTCTGAAGTAGTGTGTTACTTGACGAAAACCGTTTCAATGCCTCGTCAGGGATAGTAAGCGCTATATAAATACAATAACAATTATACTTACAATTACAAGACCAGGTTGGAATTGGAGTAGCATTGGATACACCGCTGAAAATTCTTTTCAATTTGAATAGTTCTGCCTCGCCTCAAAGTCCCATTTGTTCTAAATCAACATGCTCACCAGTCACTCCATCATGTTGCACTTGTATCCGCTGTTACCACTCTAGGTGAGGCAGGATGAAGAGGAAAACCTTTCCATAGGAATTCCGGATTCACCAACCACTCAACCTGTCTATTTGTTGGGTGACTGGGATCTGTTTCTCGAAGTTCATGGAACTGAACTATAGTAATTCAGGAGGTGAACCAGAAGATGTCTTCGGTGAACCTTGCCCAGGGTACCAGAAACACACAAGAGGCCATACTTCCTAGATCCCTCAACCATAGCTGTGCAGGAGCTTGATGATATGACAGTAATTAGTAGAGCACTGATCTCAGTCCTGCTGCTCTCTCTGTTGAAAGAAACACCTTTCCAATGTCTGTCCTTAAGGACGATGCTATGAAGATCCGGGCTCTTTGGTCTGTGAGCAAATGCTCCATCTTAGTTTTTTATTTATTTTTTAAATCATTCTTTATTCAAGCTGAACATAGAAAGTACAATTACATATAAACAATACTAGCGTTCATGCGCTACAATGGTTGCACGGATACATTCAAACAAGGAATGGTGAGCATTGTACACTATAAGTAGTCTTATGTACATGACCGTTCAAGAACATAGTGGCAATTTTGAGCAAGTTAGCACAGCAGTGCCTACTGATCATAGAAATTAAAAAAAGAAGGGAAAAGAAGAGAAAGGTGATAATCAGTGAGGCGTAATTATAAAGTAAACAGCGGCAGGGTATAAATCAAGACCAGTGAGCGACAATGTATGAGCATAGCCCCATCTGATCCTTACCTTCTTCTGAAGAAGATATATCTTCTTTCGGATCCATGGAGCTGGCAAGCTGAACAGGTGTATTCATAGAGGACACTGTTCTCTTGATGGTTCTCACCTCAGAATAGTCCATCTACCTCCTATGTCTCTTTTTAGGTAAAGGCTAAGTGTCAATGGAAGAATAAGAAGAAGAAGATGTATTTTCCAAATGATTTATCTTTTTAGTATATTTCCCCCTGACTGTGCACCTTAGAGCACAATTAATGGAAGGAACACAAATAAACACCTACCTGACCAACGCTGTCTAGTTATATCATTAAATACACATGTTGGCCAAGAAAGAAGAATCTGTAAGCTTGCACAAGCACAGGAGTCATCCTCCTGTCTCCCGACGCATGCACGTTAAAGTTTATATCATAGTTAACGTTCTCCGTAGTAATGAAAGGAGATGAGATGCCACACTCGCTTGCCACCTGCAAATGGTTGTCCATCTGCCAACATTGTCTGCTCCATTCCTTACCTTAATTTCTTTACATAGTGGACAAAAAGCCCCAGTCAGAACCAGTGTTGGATTGGGATCACAATAAGGTCCGGGCACTCCTCGACAATGTAGCACACATTTCAGAATCGTTAATTGTCATTTTATATAGTGTGAAATTGTTTTTCTATGAAATCACATACAACCCTCAGTATATGTATTCAAAGGCTGTAATGAAAGCCTTTTACGTTGTGCTCTTGCAGTGGAGACAGGGATGGCCCTGGCTGATTGGACTGCTTAGTCCATCAAAAAAAGTCCCACCAATTGGCTTCGGCAACAGGCACATCAGCCCGTGTCCAATTGCCCGCCTTGCCAATCCGAGTCTGGTCAGAACCTCAAATCGAATAAGGGGGAATCACTGGCTCCCCTCCAATTGGTCGCTTCAGGCAATGCGCAGCCTTCTCCTAGCTGTGCCTAGCACAGAGCAGATCCTGGGCACGATAATGGAGACAGAGCCTGGAATGGGCCAGCTTCCTGTCCTCATCTCAGTCATAAGACAAGAGAACAAGCATTTGCAATGCAATATGTCTCACATTTGCAAGAGTTTAAGCTATTGGCATTGTAAATGACAATGCCTTGTAATTTATCTGTTTTGATAATTAACACATAAGTAAATGTAATTGTCATTATCAATGCCGATAGCTCTAACTCTTGTATATGCGAGGCCTATTTCACTTCAAAGAAGCGGCCACCATTGTCCCGGGATGCTTGGAAAGTGAAAACATGCATGGCATGCTGAATGTTGCAGGAAAGCATGTCGTGCCTGCAGTAGCAGAAACACATTAAAGAAAATAGTGATTACAGACTAAATAAGACGTACCATCTAGCAACAGACCTAAAAGGGCCAATCCTCTTGGGAGGTTACAAATGAAGAGAAGGTGGAACTAACAAGGGACTAACAAGCCTATTAATGAATCAGAAGCCAGTATATAGGAAGGACAATGACACAAGCCAATGAGAAATATGGGCAGGAAGTGGGCAGGGCTTCAAGTTCATACTCCAATACAGCATGCCTTGCAGAGCAGCGCATGCGCTGCCCAGGCCTGACCTAAAAGACGGGTAGTGACATGGATAGGCTATGATTTATAGCACTCTCTTTCATGGTGGTGTTTGTACCTTCACTGCCTGTTCTTTCTTCTGTTTGAGAGGTAAAGATGACCTCAAAAGTAACGAGTTGGGTGAGGACGAGGGGTGTAGGGTTAATTAACCACAACAAAGACCAGAAAGTGCTTCTTCTGGGTGAAAATCAGCCCCCCCTTAGGAGTTTGTGTGTCAGGGACCCAGCTGTCGCGCGGTGCAGGGGGGATTTAGATATAAAAATAAAAACATACCTTACCGGGTCCCACGCCGTCTGCACTCCTGGCCGGGTCCCACGTTTTCCTGATGCTTTCCTGCCTCTGGCAGGAACAGGAAGAAAGCAGCCTCCTTCCTCTCCCCTAAGCCAATCACAACACTGCAGTGGCAGCGTTGTGATTTGTGAGGACAGCGACCAGCCGGGCACCTATGGGGAGGCCATATTCGCTATGTAGGCTGCAAGCAGCCTACATAGAGAAATTTTAGTGTGTGCATGACTGGTTTGGTCAGCCCCAGATGGCCAACCAAACAGTCAGGGCCCGTAACATTGGGCAAGCCACTCCTCCCCGACCCGCCCCCAACCAGGCATACCCTTCTGCTTTCTCGCAGTGGGAGAAGCAGAAACATAAAATGGTATTTAAAATACCATTTTATGTTTCTGCTTCTCGCACTGCGAGAAAGCAATGAGGCGATGCTCCTCCACCCTAATGGAGTAGCCGCCTCTGCAGGGACCACTGGTTCCAGCTGATAACAGGTGTGAAAACGAAGAATGCTTCCAGTTCAAAGTAAGACAAAATGACGCAAGTATTCAAACTGACTGATGTGTTGGAAGGCCAGCTGCCTCCTGGCACTGGCTCTGCTCTGTGATTTGTTTCCTACATCGCTCCCTTCTTCTGTTAACTTCTCCTACATGGTGAGTTCCAAGAAAGTATTTCTAATACCCGTAGTAAATAGCTGTCAACACACTGCCACCGCATGCACAATTATTTGTCCATAAATGCTCAGCATGCCAAGGAGAGGCAGCTCCTATATCCAGGTAGTAGAGTCCAATATTATTTTGAACAATACTCTTGGTGGTGGGTGACATGAAAGGGTCGAATGGGGTGAAAGTGTTTTGATGCCCCTTCACTCCTGCCGTCCTGTGGATACTGTGCCAGGAAGAAGGACTGCTGTGCTGCTGAACGGAGTGCCACACTGCTGGACTGCTGCTCTGAAGGACTCCTGCCCTGCTGTGCTGACCTGCTTCCTGCTTCCCTCCTGCTGGGTGAGAAGGGCTGGACCTGTAACTCTGAACCCAGAACCCCATAGTGACTCCAAGGGCTAGGTTGCTGGCCTCCTGATCAGAAGCCTCAAGGGCATATTAGGATTTTAACAGCCTTGAACCCACCACCTGAACTCTGCCAACTGTGGTGCCAGGTACTGGTTATGTGTGAGGAGCACTGGGCAGAGCACTGCGAGGCTCACAGTCAGGGCTAGACTGGGCACCAAAACCCGCCCAGGCAAAGTGCTCGGCCAACAACCAACCCAGCACCCCCACCCACCCACCTCCCTAGGGGTTGGGGGTGCCGCCGAGCTCTCTGCCAGGGCCGGTTTTCGGCCTATTTTGTTACAGGGCTGTTTTAGGCTGCAAAAACTGCCCTGTAACAAAATCGGCCCCCAGGGGCCCAAAACCGGCCCCCACCCGTGCGGCGCACCGGGGGATTGACCGGTGCCGGCTACGGCCAGTCCGGGCCTACTCACAGTACTTTAGTAAATGTTCCTTCTGCGCCGAGGGCCTGTGCATGGCTCCACGAGTCTCTCTGCAAAAGAAATGTTTGCTCTTTGGCACACTTTAGACACACTAGCAGAACTATTTCTGAGTATCAGTGCTGGAGCTCAGCGAGTGCTCCAAATCGCATGTGAACTTTCTTTGTTATGAGGATAAAGTTTGAAACATTTAGTTACAAGAACATTACGTTCGAAACTTGAATTTTAAAAAAAACAGAGAGGACAAGGTCGAAACATTTAGTTACAAGAACATTAAGTTCGAAACTTGAATTAAAACAGTGAGGACATTTAGTGTGAAAACTTGTTGAAGTTCAAACTTTGACAATTACCACATCTTACTATTATTACGACTTAAATCCAGTGCAACAATTGTCTAATTAGATCAGTGAGCCTGCCTTGCTGACATAACAGCAAAGTGGGTAATGTATAAAGGTCAAAGTCATGGCCCGTTCTAGGCTGTGAAAAGAGCAGTTTTCACATCTTTACTACAAACCTCTTCAAAATTAACGCTCTTAATTAAATACAAAACCATAGTTAATAATTTGTAACGAAAAGTTTCTCACTAAACCTTTCACACTAAAGGTTTTTCAAACTATACAGTCCAAACATTTGAGCTAAATTCTTAATGCATGCAGATTATCGGATGTTTCCAGGCACAAGGACCATCGTTTGGCAAGACTCGGAGGGTAGGAAACAGTGGGGCTGCACAAGGTTTCCACTGAGGGGGTCAAACTGTGAATTCAGAAGAGATATGTCAAGTTTGGTTTGGTGACTGGAGTGAGAGATGCGCAGAATAGGGAGGTTACAATAACTTTAACATAAAATCCCTCAATTTTATAAAGGAATTGTTAAATGTGGGGTGAATCAGGAGAAATTTCCTTCTAATGGATTCTGCTGTGTAGACTCTTGGAGGAGTTTCCACTACCATCTAAGACTAGTCAAAGTCCTTTCTTTCTTTCTTTCTTTCTTTCTTTCTTTCTTTCTTTCTTTCTTTCTTTCTTTCTTTCTTTCTTTTGTTCTTTCTTTCGTTCTTTCTTCTGCATGTGGCCCAATCACTACTAAATTAAAGCTGCCTTCTTGACATTTGGAGTCCCCTCAACTCTTATTTGACACTTCAGGCAAACTGAGACACCACCTACGCTGCACCTTAATAAATACTGCTATATCAGCATGAATGTTTTGAATATGGTGTCTCCTTTATTAGTATCAGTGTGCTAGCATTATTCTTGTATATTATAAGACTACTGAATGCGATGTTAGACTTTTAATATGATTACGGAAATTGCAATGGGTAGCTAAAGTTTTTTCTCTTGTACATTACTGAAAAACTCAAAAACATGCTGTTTTCTTTTAATGAAAGAAAGCATGTACATTCCATCCATCATACTTCAGAAGATGTACATCCATGCAACTATGTTGACTTGAAGAGAAGGCAGGCCTTTACTGAAGCAGAACTTGTAAACCTGGAGAGATACTAGCTTATGAGGCCACTGTCTATGAATGTTCTCTAGCAGAATGACAAAGGTAAAAGGTGGTTCATGAAAACCTATGGAGACGTGACGTCTACGTGAAACCAAATCAAAATATGTACCCTCACTGCATCTCAATTTAGCATTCTCTTCCTTAGTAATTCTAAATGTGTGCCACACCTTGTAAGGTAGAAGACGACAAATACAAGGCCTACCTTGTGTTCATATAACTAGTAAGAGGAAAGTAAGGATATGTAGGCACTAAGGGCTTCATTCCAAACGCCCCTGGTAATCACAATATGGCTGATAGCCTGAGTTACACTGGAGTGTGTAACCCGAGTTACACTGCATGCATGTCCCAGATGGCTTTACGGCCAATTTTTGAAAAACTTTTGCTTATATATTTAAACCAACTCTCTTGTCCCTTTTTCATTACTTTGCCAACTCTGCACCATATCTGGCACCACCAGTGAAGCCTCTATCGTTGTAATGTTGTAATTCCCGAAGATGGGATAGACCCGACACAAGTCAAAAATTACAGACCAATCTCTCTAATTAATCTGGCTGCAAAGATTTACACCAAGATTCTCTGTATGAGACTGGAACCTCTTCTTCCTCGACTAATTCGGAATTCACAAGTGGGCTTCATGAAACATAGACTATCCAATGATGAAAAGCTCGGTTTCCATATTATTGAAAAGGCTAAATTGGCCCCCTCTGAAACCGTAGCGGTTACCTTTGATGCAGAAAAAGCATTCAATAGGGCCCAGCAGGTTAATAGAACGGTCTCTACCTGCTGGGGGGTTATCAGGATTCTAAGGAAAATCTCCCACTATCTTTCCCTGCAAGCCCGCAAACAGATCGTGGTTGCTTTAGTCGCCTCCCGGCTAGACTATTGCAACGCGCTCTATGCGGGCATTAATAAAGGCCTGATACAGCGCCTGCAGACCGCTCAAAATGCGGCAGCGAGGTTTGTCCTTGAGGTCCCCAGGCTCTCCTCAGCTATATCAGCAGGAAGAGCCTACATTGGCTCCCGATCCAGGCCAGGATTTCTTTTAAAATCATGTGCCTGGTTTATGGGGCCTTGTTCGGCGATTGTGCGGAAAGCATAAGATCTCTGGTGGTCCCATACACCCATAGCAGAAACCTGCGTTCCTCCAGTAAGAATCTCCTATCTGTTCCTCGAGTTACCAGAGTCAGGTGGGGAGGAAGGGCTTTTTCTTTTGTGGCCCCTAAGTTGTGGAATACCCTCCTTCCTGAATTAAAACTGCAACCTTCTACTGTGCTGTTTTGGAAAGCTTTAAAGACATGGCTCTTTATCGAGGCATACCAGTAAACTCACACCTGACTCCTTCTTTATATTTTGTTAGGCGCCTTGACGCCCGTTGGGCTAAGTTCGCGTGGTATAAGTTGATTTTCATTCATTCATTCATTCTCATGAAAAGATCATGGCCTTGTATAGTGGTCCGTCTGCTAAGGTCAGGTCTGGTGGTTTACTTTCCTCTACATTTAATTTACAAAGAGGCACAAGGCAAGGCTGTCCCTTCTGCCCCTCATTATTCATCCTAAACCTTGAACCCTTACTACACAAGATCAGATCTAATCCCCACATTCATGGTATCGACTTCAATAATCTCAAAGTGAAAGTCGCCGCAAATGCTGATGATATCTTAATAATGTCTGAAATGGATACCCAATCTATCCCTGCCCTTCTCCAAACCATTGAAGAATACACCCAAGTATCTAACTACAAACTTAACAAAGACAAATCTGAAATCCTTGGTCTGAATAATCTCTGTTCCAGGGCCCTGTTTGCCAACTCAGGTCTTACCTGGCAACCGGAATTTGGAAAATATTTGGCTTTGGAGTTCAACTCTGATTTATTGGAATCCGTAAACCATAATGAGGCACTTACTTTAAGAAAGGTAGAATCCCTTCTCGAGGGCTGGACCCTACATTCCTGACATGATGGGGCAGAGTTGAGACCATCAAAATGATGATCACCCCCATAGTCAATTACCTTGCAAATATGCTTCCTCTTCCAGAGGAATTTCTATAAAAGGTTGATAAACTATTAAATACATTTCTTTGGCAAAACAAAAGACCAAGAATCTTGATTTAAAAAAAACTACACCTCCCAGTTCACCTCGGCGGTGTCAACCTAGCAGAGTTCAAGAACTATCAAACCGCCTTCCTGGCCAGACAGGGCTCACTTTGGTTCACTCAATCTCCGGACTATACTCCCACATGGCTAGCGGTAGAAATGTAGCTTCTAGGTGAGTTCCACTCAATCTCTTTTCTATCTAGCTATCCCAAACCCTCCTCCTTGGGTAAACATATTTTCTAAAACACCAAAAGGGCCCTCTTCAAAATTGATAGAAACCAAGAAATCCCTATCTCTAACTCAAATAGGGCCTTCCTTTGGAACAACTCTAAAATCGGAATCCAAGGCTCCCCAGTCTGCTGGTCTCACTGGGCTTCTAAGGACATTCACTTCCTGAAAGACCTAGTGCCCACCAAAAACCTGCTATCCTTTAGAGAATTGAAAAAGCGCTTCAACCTGCAAAACAGATTTTTACGATTTTCTCAAACTTAAGGTTGCTCTATTTAAACTAAAGCTTTCGAACAACGACCCTTCCCTCATCAGGATCACCCTATCCTTTAATAAATCCGGCCACCAGGTCTCCCAGGTCTACCATCCTATACAAGTGAAGTCCTCCACCACATCCTCAAGACTCCAAACTAAAGGGGACCCCAATAAAACGATTACGTCACAATCTATGAAGTTCAGTGGTTTCATTTAAAATATTCCCCTCTCTTGCACAAACTAAATTCTGGTTATTACACACGATCTTCTGGCACACCTGCACAAACTCTCCCTAAGAGAGACTCCAGGTTGCTGGAACTGTAACGACCCTATGGGAGATCTCCCTCATCTTCTCTTTTTGTCTTCTTAAACACATCAGCTATATTTTATCATCTGATTCATTATATTTTATCATCTGATCCATGCCTCGTAGGTCAAGAAATCCAAGCAAGAGCTATGCAGAAAGTCTGACACTGTTGTGGTCCCTTGTGTGATCTCTTACTCCTGTCAGCACCTCGTGGGTGTGCCAGAACTGTGCGTCAATTCTGTGAAATGTCTAGAAACAGGTTATCTCTGTGAGTGCGCTAATGGTACTATTATGCACTCTAGGATATTTCTAGGCTACACAGCAGTATAATCAATGTATGTTTATAAGTATATCTAACCATATGTGCTACACATCTAGAATCACTTTAGCATTTTCACTGTAGTACAGTCAAATGTATACAACCTAATAAAGGGATAATTATGCAATGAGGATTATGAATTGTATCCTACAAAAGGAAGCTGCATGGTGGGGCCTGTGTGTGCCCCATCTGTAATTGCCACCCCCACCCCAGGCTACATCTGCAGCCTGCAAAAGCAGACATTAATCTCTCAGCCTTGGAAGAGCGAAGTTGTTCCTGTTTGCTTTTCAAGTTTTACTTGTTCTTGAATTCTGTTACAGTATTTCATTTTTCCAGGATGTGTTTCTGAAGTATTTTCCATGAAACATTATACTCATGTAAAATGCCTACTTTGCAAGTAGTCTTCGCCTCTATATGCTTTTGTTAGTTCAGGTTGTGGGTGGGTGTTTATAACAAGCAACAATTGAGAGCTGTAGAGTACAGGCCAAAGTCAGTATGCATGTCTCACAGTGCACATCAGTAGATCATAAAGGGATTCAGAATAAATTATCATCCAATCCTTGGCCTCTCTGCAGAGTGCACAGAGCAGTGGTTACATGTGCCAATTGTAAATGTGTGTCTATGTGAACATATGTGAACATATGTGAAGGAGGTATACCACTGTCAAAATATTGACATGATGAAAGTTAAAGAAAAGGCAGTGCTTGTGGGTGATTGGGTGTGTTGTGTGGGGGGAGGTGAGAGGGAAAATATTCAAGCAAGCATGTACAGGAGAGAGTAAAAAGAAGGTGTGAAGTGCAATGAGATGAAGAGTGATACCTGTGAGAAGGGTGTAAGTGTCTAACAGAGAGACTGCAGAAGAAAGTTGTGGTGAAGAAGAGAAATGAGGTGAATGAGACACTGTGGGGACCACTACTCCCTCTACAGAAGGTAGTAATGTTTAATTTATAGTCTGCTTAAAATATTTAACTTACTTTGTATGTGTTTGAGTGTACCAAGCCCTGCAATCAAACTCCCCAACTGCGTCCAACCCCGTGCTGTGCATGGCTTTCCAATTTGCGTAGCGGGGGTTTGGGAGCCCAACCCCACGCCGCGCACGGAGTAATTAATATCCAAGTCCAGATCGGACATAAAGTAATCGAAAATAAATGCCAATTAACTTAGACTAATAGAAGTGCGTGCTGGCATCACCGTGTCGTCAGCATACAACAAAGCTGGGGATGCAACAGAATTTATGATAGAGACCGTGCCACACTAATAATGAGCTTACATTATTGATCTATAATTTGAACAGCATGGGAGCCAGGATATAACTCTGGTGTACCCCTCACTCTAAGCTAAAAGGGTTGGTATAGTCTCCCAAAGGTCCAACCTGAACTCTGGTAGTCAGATCGTTATGTAATATAGATAGGAAATTAACCAAAATGGATCCACCCCAATGTGAAATAACATCGGCCATAAATTTGACTGATTAACCCGGTCATATTCACTTGAGAGGTCCATGAAGGCCGGGTACAATGGACAGCGCCTAGCAAAAGTATATTCACTAATAATGAAATGCAAATGTAAGTATTGCTCCATTGAAGATAGCCCCTCTCTGATCTTGTATTGGCAGGTGCTCAGTATGCCAAGCTCCTTAGTCCAGGGCTCGATTCTGTTGAAAATAACCCTGCCTAATACTTTTACATTAGAACATATTTAGTGAAATAGGCCCCTAACAGCTCACCGCTTTTAAAAATAGGGACAATTAAAGAAATTTACCATGAGCCATGTAAATTCTTATTCCAAAACATAGTAAATATCCAGTTGTTCTTTAGAATATTATTATGTGTGAAAATGTGCTACTTTTTGTGAGTTGTATTTGACTCTCATATCTCTTAGAACTTAGAGTGCTTGTTAATGGACTATAAGGCAGCATTAGGAAATGCATAAATGCTGGAAATACACGTTCATATGGATATCTGTTGATGGAGGGCAGTACTGTGTAATACATACAAGTCATTGTCTTCTGAAACTTCTTTTAAAATAACACACCTATGCATACTTAACCTTTGGCTTCTTTTTCTCTCTTCTTCAGGATGGTATGATGTTGGGCTCAAATTCCTTGTGTTCAATTTCCCTTCAGATAGCTGAGGGTGTATAGCCAGGGCACACATGAACTGAAGCATGTCCATGCTTTTTGTTAGAATGACCAAATAAATCTAAATATTACTGAATATTTTTGCAAATATTCAATATTTTGGCAGATAAGTGAGCATCACTTGAAGTCTAACTTAAGAGACAGGAGGAACTCTTTTTCTAGTGACAGGTCTAGGGCACTGCAATATTACCGATGTACCATCAACTGCACTAAATTTCATACAGCTATTTTAAAGCTCAGGCCTAAAGATTCACTGATCTGGAAAATAGAGTTACACATGTAGTGTTACCTAAATACAATATGAATATTTCTGTTATTAATATGTATATTGTTTATCTTTTTATGTTATTATAATTATTAAATATTTTTTAAAAGAGGAGAGGATTTCATGGGTAGGCAACAAAAGAGTGGGGTCAATTTGTGTATTCACTGATTTCATATACTAAAGGCTCTCATTGGTGGAACTGTTATGAATTATAAGGGAGTCATTAGCGCTTGAACTGGTGGAATTGACACTGTTGGTGACTCGGTTAATAAGGAGTGCACTAGTGGTAATGGGTACTTGTTAAAAAGACGAGATAACGCAGGAAAAGATGACTGACACAGGAAACTCTGGCAATCACTTTATTGACCATCCAATCTCCAACTTGCCAGCCTCAAAGAACATCGCCAACATTCCAAGGTAAGCTTCAGTGGGTTATACCAACATTCTATGCAGAGTAGGGGTGGGCGGAATGTTCCAACATGTAGATAGATACAACAGTATTGATGGTGAGGTATTTACTGTTGTTCCTCCTCTGGTAGTACTTGCACTGATAGTGAGTAATTAAACCTTGCGCTGGTGTAATTGGATCTGTTGATGACTGGGTTACTAAGGCTTTCACTGGTGGTACTGGATATTAGTGATGACTGAATTTCCAAGGCTTACACAAAGTTATTGGGGCAGTGATGGTGACTCTATTGCTGATCCCTCCAATTGTACTATTGAGGTACTGACAGTGACTAAGATTGCCAGGCCTGTTCCCCAGGGACAAACATTGCCTGTTGCTGAGTTACTAAGACTTGAACTAGAGAAACTGGCACTAATAGTTATAAAATTCTGAAGTTGTGCACTGCTGAGCTGGGACTCTAAGTTTTAAGAGCTCCTCTCCCTCTGCAGTCATATTAAATCAGGGTCGCCAAGTGACCTTATTCCCGCTAAGATGGTCGGCCCCATGATCTCCCTCCTGGGACCTCCCATATTGGATGTGATTAACATCTCCCTAACAAAAGGCCAGGTCCCAGCAGACTGGAAGAGGGCGGTGGTGAACCCGGTTAGAAAAAAAGCATCTTCCCCATGGACAGACCTCCCCAATTTACGACCTATCTCCCTCCTACCCTACCTGGGTAAGGTTACGGAGAGGCACGTGAACACCTATCTCTCTCAACATCTTGAAGCGACGGATGGCCTGGACTATTCACAATCTGGGTTCAGGCCAAACCACAGCACAGAATCAGCCCTTCAGACAGTGACCAATAACATCAAAATGGCACTGGATGATGGCAGCTCAATGATTCTGGTGCTGTTGGACCTTTCCGCCGCTTTTGATACGGTGTCTCACACGGTGCTTCTCAACCGCCTAGGTGAGGTGGGTGTGGAGGGAGAGGCTCTGGCATGGATGGAGAGCTTTCTGACTGGTCGTCTCCAAGAAGTTAGGCTGGGCTCCCACAAATCCACTCTTAGGGAGCTCAATAAGGGAGTGCCACAAGGCTCGTGCCTAAGTCCTACGCTCTTTAATGTGTATGTGGCCCCCTTAGCCAACTTAGCAAGATCTTTCGGGTTCACCCCGGTGTCGTATGCCGACGACACCCAACTCCTTTTTCCCTTCAAAAACCTCACACCTGCAATAAAAAGATCTTTTGCAGATGGCATGAGAGCCATTGCAGAATGGATGTCATCAAACTGTCTGCAGTGTAATGTGGGGAAAACGGAGGTTATGTGTTTTGGGCAAGCGGCAACACACTGGGCATCTGACTGGTGGCCCTTAGAGCTAGGCCCTGTCCCCATTCCCAAGAGTACAGTCAGGAACTTGGGAGTGCTCTTTGATCAGCAACTTACATTCAAAGGCCACGTAAATCAAGTTGCTGGTACCTGCTTTCGGGCTATTGGGATGTTAAGACGAGTCTTCCCCTACATACCGGACCATCACAGAAAGACGCTTGTACAGGCTCTTGTCATCAGCAGGGTGGATTACTGCAACGGTTTGCTCCTCGGAGCTAACGAGGAGCAACTTAGTAAATTACAGGTAATCCAAAATACAGCAGCAAGGATTATCCTGAATGTTCCACCAAGGACTCCCTCCTGTCCCCTGCTGATGAGACTCCACTGGCTTCCAGTGAGAAAACGAGTCCAGTTCAAAACCCTATGTACTATCCACAAGAGTATGATAGGGGAGGGCCCAAAATACATGACCGAAATCTTCCAGCCTTACATCCCAGGGCGCCTTTTGCGCTCCAGTCACCAGCAGTTACTGCAGATACCCAGAGTAAAAAAGACCAGACAAGGCGGCCGTGCACTAGCCTATGCCGGACCAGCACTGTGGAATTCTTTGCCCCCAGAACTAAGATCTCTCTCCAGTCACTTGACTTTCCGGAAAATTTTAAAAACATATCTGTATCCGGGTAAATAATGCCTTGTAGCCTATATTTCCTCTCTGGACACACATTCAGAATCAGAACACTCTCTTGTTGCAGCAATAGCGCGGAGATACCCCTTCGGGGGTCTAGTCTGGCGCTTTATAAGAATATAAATAAATAAATAAATAAATAAATAAGGTGTGGTATTTGGGCACTGATGGTGACTAATATTCTAAGGCTTACACTGATGGAAGTACCACTGCTAGCTACTAAGCTACTAAACGTTATATTGCTTTTATTATCACTAATAGTGGCTACGGTGAAAGTCTCACACTGGGTCTGGCGCCTTAAGGAAACTGATAGTAGCAAGCTGAAGCCAAGAATCTGCAGTGTTTTTGAAGTTGTGTAAAACAAGTGAAACCTTTAGAGGAAGTACAGCAAGTCTAGTTTGACTGAGGACACAACCTAACTGGGTAGTTATAGTTGGGTCTGGTTTTCATATGAAATGCCTTTTTTGTTTTGCTAATAACTTTGGCGCTTTTTGATACATTTTCACCAAACGTTCCAAAAAGGTGCTCGTTTGCCTAGTTTGTGCATGGAAAGTATCGAGGTAATAAATAGAACTTGAAGGCAGATCCGGAACCCTAATTTTGCACAAGCCAAATCACTCACTTACTCGCTTGTCACTTTTGCAATGATTTTTGGGTTGTCCAGCACATTGACCAGTTTCCTAATGGTTGTACTGGTTATATTGGCCCTTTCAGTAACTCACTTACTAAGCCCTGCGTAAGTGGCACTCATGCTCATGATTCCCGGGTTACAACAGATTGCACTGGTGCTGAATAAAATATTAAGGGGGCTGATTACGATGGCAGTCGGTAAAGCATTCTGACCGCCGTGGTAGCAGAAAATTACCGTCCGCGGCAAAACCGGCGGTCAGATTACGATGCACTGCCTGAAACATCCTACCGCGGCGGTCTGATTCCAGGATACACCGCCAGAAAGGCTTAGAATCCATCCAGAACAGTTGGATTTGCTGCGGAATGACCCAAGACCGCCGTTTGCCCAGCGGTCAGGACCGCATGGAAGTGTCGGGATTCAATTTTCACTATCCGCAGTAGTGCTTCCACCGTCCCTGCATGGCCAGATTCTCCGCTGCGGTGTGATGGACTGTTTGAGGCATAGTGATTTGTCCGGCGGTTGTAACCGCATTCCACATGGCGGACCCTCTCTATTGGCTCTGTCCGCTACCGATGTGGTGGTTCACGTAACTCCGCAGCAGACAGAAAATGGGCTATGTTTGCCCATCGTAATATGGCGGACGCGAGGATAGCCCCTGGAGTGCAGAAAAGGACATTTTCCGCCACCACCAGCACCACGGATGTGCCTCCGTCCACCATCATAATCAGCCCCTGAGGCCTGCTCTGTTGTTACTGAGCACTTATGGAAATAGAGTAGGCTTGCACTAGTAGTGAAAGCACTGGCAGTGCCTGGTTTAATGTGATGTGCAATAGTCTCCCCAGCGCTGATATTGACTGATTCACTAACCCATGTGTTATTCTCATTATTAGTGACAGAGTTAATAACTCTTTAATTATCATCACTAACTGTATTTTCATAAGCCACTGAGGGCGCCCTCACTATTAAAACATCCGTAGGTGGTGATGTCACTGATATATTTGAATTACAAAAGCATGCCCTAGTTTTAATTTGACTGACAGTGGCCAAATTAATGGCCATGAACTGAAAGCCTGGCAGTGATGGTAACTGAGTTATACTTTTTCTTAAACACTGAGGGCCTTTTTACAAGTCCTATGGAAATCCTCTAACAGAATTACCGACTTCATTGGCAATTAAAAGGTACATAGATTTACTACTGACACAGTATTTTTACCCAGAGGATTCATATTCTAAAATCAAGCAAAATCATCAGAACAACAACTGGAAAGAAATGCCTATGGCTTGCACTGTGGCATTGGGGCCTTGGTGACCTGCTTAAACCAGTGCTTAATCTGAACCAGTGGTTTCTGGTGCTCAGCACGGGCACTTATTTGCAACAGTCTGCCACAAGGTGGCGCTGTATGCTTAATTTAGAGATGACCACAACAACAATCAATTATTAATTCAATGTACATTAAAATGTATATTATCTGCTGCCCAAGCCATTTTCATAGCTTTGGAGAGCTGGACTAGTCCAAATTGTGACACTTGTAGAAGTGTGATGGTTAGTAGTTGTGTTGTTACTATCGTTGGCATTACTATCAGGTGAAATGCACGGTGCAAACTACAGTGGCTTCTGGGGAGGGCCTCGGGCCTTATTTTTTACAAATTAAGCACCGGTTTAAGCAGCACACATTTGAATTGTTCAGGAAAGTGAACAGGGTCACAGTAATTTTTGTTTGTAGTTGTATTGCTTGTTCGGTTCCTTCGAAAACATTCATCTTTCAGTGCTCCTGTGGAATACTGAAATAGTTCCTATAAATATAAGCTGGGATTAAGGCAATGTTCCTTCAGTATATCCCAGGGAGAGATCTTTGATCAGCTCACCTTCATCTGGTGACAGTGCCTCGAGTTCATAAAAAGAGATGGGGAGGCAGAGCCTTCTCAATCGCTGCGGCAAGACTATGGAACTCCTTTCCTAATCATCTGACTGGCATTAAATCACATTCTCCCTTTAGGAAAGTCTGAAAGACCTAGCTTTTGTGAGACAAGTTCTCCCCTCCATCTAGAGAGTTACATCTTCTTCAGGCTTAAGTTGGGTATTGCGACTATAGTGTCTGGACGCTTTCAGATATTTGTTGCGCTTTATAAATCCTGCTCCGATTCAAATTCAAGCTAAATTCACAGGTCAACCTGTATTTATTATGCAACTGGAAACTCTGAGCAGGAACTTGAACAGCAGTGCCATGCCACTCCACTCCACGTTGGTTTAACCTATCTATTCATTTTAATACTGAAATGTTCTAATTTTATAGAACAAATGCTTTTTTCTTTTTCTCCAAAACTGCGAAAAAGATTTCAGCATGTATCGGTATGTGTTACTGTTTTGAACTGAGTTAATTAACTAGATCTTCCAAGCGTGTATGATAAAAGAAACTTTGGAAAAGTCAATAAGGCAGGCGTTGGCTGCTAGCCTTTTGGTTATATCAATGTTTCTTTTGTTTTGTCATGGTTTTTTTGTGTCATAATATTTTTATTGAGTAACAGGGAAGAAACATATCAGTGCGGTTAGCACAGAGAATTGTACAGTCATGTAGGATGTGGTATTATAGGTACATCTGTGGGGAGGGAAAACGGTGGGATCAGGTAGGAGAAGGAGGGTAGGGGGAGATGAAATGGGGGAAGAAGGGTGGAACAGAATGGGGAAGGAATATATCATACATCATATATGTCGTCCATGTTAATAGTGCATGAATGAGTTCTAACATCATGGTTTGCGGCTTTCTGGTTAAGAGTAGTATACACCATTAATAGCGTTGCAACAA
Organism: Lissotriton helveticus; assembly: GCF_964261635.1. Lineage (NCBI taxonomy): Eukaryota > Metazoa > Chordata > Amphibia > Caudata > Salamandridae > Lissotriton > Lissotriton helveticus. Next base: position 177,230,072 of record NC_136068.1, read on the forward strand.
GACCTTCCATCGGTTGCTATGCGGTAAACATTGTTATTGTTTTTGTAAAACATTATTGTTGCAAAGCTATTGGCACCTCAGCAATATAGAAAACCAAAAGCTAAAAGCTAAAATAATGTTGCCCTAAAAAAAAACATAGTGTCACAGTAGTCTATGTCGCTGTCACTCCTTGTGAAAGATCAGAATGCTGTTACTCATAGTGAAGTTTAGCCAATGTCTGAAGTGGGTTGACCCAAAGCGATGCCTAAGCTGTAGTGGGTGGAAGAAAAACATCATACATCATATATGTTGTCCATGTTAATAACACATGAATGAGTTCTAACATCATGGTTTGCGGTATTCTGGTTAAGAGTAGTATACACCATTAAACATTATTGTTGCAAAGCTATTGGCACCTCAGCAATATAGAAAACCAAAAGCTAAAAGCAAAAATAATATTGCCCTTTAAAAGAACATATTGTCTTAGTAGTCTATAAATTGCTGTCACTCCCTGTGAAAGATCAGAATGCTGTTACTCTTTGTGAAGTTTAGACAATGTCTGAAGTGGGCTGACCCAAAGCCATGCGCTATGCTGAAGTGGTGGAAGAAAAATGTGAATTTTGTCAACAACAGACTAATGGATGAAGATAGCAGAGTGAAATCCCTTAGAAGTAAGTATATGTGGGTGTTGTCTTATGAATCAAGCACGACAATATATGCCTAGCTATGTCGCTTGGGAGCCGAGCACATGGGTGAAGGGTAAGCCCATAGTGATATCCTGTACCACTTTCCTGATGTGTAAGGTAATCTGTAAATTCATTTTTCACTACTTTGTGACTGGGAAGGATAACATGTAATGTGACATATCTGTGATATTGAGCAAAAGACAAGTAAGTATATTAATTATATAATGTTAGTAAAATCAAAAGGTCTTGGTTAATGCCAGACCTAAAGATGTGCATCCCATATAGCAAGCGGGTGTCTCTACTGTTTACACTGAGCACTCCAAGCAAGTGACAGAAATCATAACATCATAACATCGGAAGAGGGATGCTTTTTTGGTAATATTGTAATCCACTAGAGTCCTTTGAATTTTGACCAACATAACTTTATAAGGGGTGTGGCCTGCAGAAGAAAGGCTTGCAAGGTCAGTGCCTAGGTAGAAGTTGGATAGGAGCCCCAGGAGTGGCTTTTTCAGCTGGCTCCACAAATGTTTCTAACAAGCTTCTGACAGCCTAACGGGTAAGAAGCGACAAAAAGATCTGGAGCAACCAGATCATGGTGTGCAACAAGAGTGTGAAGTAGGCCATGTAAATGTGATTGCTTTTTGCTGACTGAAGCTGAATGTTTCCATTTAATTTAAAAATTGAATGTCAAGTAAGCATGAATTGTTTCTGGTTGTATTTGTTTTATTCTTGGTCAATCTTAGTGTATTAATTTCACCTTGGATATTCAGGTGGATCTGCTTCAAAAAGACACCATGCGGAGGAGGAGCTAAGCTAGCAATCAAGATGGCCGCGTAAGCTCCCGGCTCCGCCGACCTCCGCCAGCAGCACGTATATCCTGACATCGATCCTGAACTCGCACCAGACGCCCGTGTTCATGAGGTGTTTCTGATTCTAAAGGTGCAATCTCGAGATTTCCATCTTATCGGATGATGAAGATACGCCGTGTTTCCATTCTCAGCCTAACTCGGCGTGGAAGCCGGGGCCTCGATTTCTAGCCCATCCGGTTAGAGTTGAACAACAAAAGCCGCGGGACTTACTTTGCTTGTTTTGGATGGCGACACTGTGAACGGTTCACACCGAGGACACAGCTGCGTGACGCGCCGGCTGCTGTGGTCGGGGGTCCGACGCCCGGAGACTCTGCTAGCCTCCCGGGGTGGACGGGCTTGGGCCCTCGCTAGCGGCGACGGTGTCGATATTGCAAGACGGAGAGGGCCCACTGTTGTCATCGGCTTCGCGTGGGCCTGTTGCCCCGGAGTAGTCGACCTCCGGGGTTTAAGTCCTGCTCTGTCGCTTTACGAGAGGGGATGGAGCGGACGGAAAGCACGCCATCGCTGCAGGCCGTTATGGCCGCCATTGGGGCGCTCCACTCGCAGATCACCGCCATATTCCAGAAGCTGACTGTAACGGTGGAAGATATTTGTCTGAGACCGGACGACGACCCTCCGGTAGGTTTTCAACAAGCTGTGGTACCCGCGGAGCAGTGTACGCTTGAGATTGAGGACCCCGTTCGGAAGCCAGATTTAATGTGCTTTATCGGTCCCCAAATAACAGCTAGCAAGCCTGTGACTATCGCCGGCTTTTCCTGTTCGATCCTGTTGCTGCCCAATATGGATATGGATAATCCTATGTGCCGTTATAAGTTCCTCAGTGACTATTGGAGAGATTCACTATCCTGGGACACTTTTCCGCGCTTGATTTGTGGACACCGTGAACTTTTTTCCTGTTTTCGATCCTATTGCACTGACTCGAACTTTTACGAACACTCTGATTTTTCCATTGCGATGGTGGTTCGGGTGAAAAGGGCCCTCAAGAAAGACCGGACTGGCCAGGGTTGAACTTGACTGCTTAGGTTTGATAAAATACCTTGATTTGGACAGCTATCCTCGTTTGATTTGTGGACATCGAGAACTCTTATCCTGGTTTCGATCCTACTGCACTGACCTGAACTTTTCTGAGCGCTCTGATTCTCCATTGAGATGGCGGTACAGTGGGAAGGGCTTGCACGAAAACTCGTAGTGGCTAGGGTTGAACTTGACTGATTGGGTTTGATTAAATACCTTGTTTCAATAAGGAGATTGATGTGGGAGTCGGGTGGTTTTTGCTCCCTCCCCCGGTTGTTGTATAACTTTAGCTTCATATTGTCTTGATTATGTTTCGGGGGGGTCGCTTCTGGCGGGGGTAAGAGAGACCGGGGGCATGTTTACTTTCTCCTCCTCCACTCTTCTCCTTCTTGTAGGGTTAGTTCTTGGGCGACAGGCACCCTGCTAGTGGGGTTAGGCCGTAGCCATTGCAGGGGTGCAGGGTGGGGTTTGTTATTTTATCTTATTTTGTTCTATGGCCCCTTTTTTTTCTTTTTTTTCCTTTTTTCCTTCTTCCTTTTGCGAGAGGTGGGTTGTTTATCCTAAACTGATTTTTTCATTCATGTGGGTGTCTACTCCAGCCTTAATTATTCCGTATTTTGGGTGGATGGGTCTTGAATACTGAAGTCGAACTGGTTTGTTTAGCATATTGTTTATCCTTCTTTACATGCTTACTTACGTTTATGTCATAGATTTATGTATATTTGTTTATCTGCGTTGCCGTATTCGCTCATCGCCTATTGTATGATATCTCAAGTGTGACACCCTACTTCTGTAATGCCTCCTCTTGTTTTCTTCAATAAAAATATATATAAAAAAAAAAAGACACCATGCGCCGGTGTGGTGACCTGCCACAATTGTACGCGAGTCCAGACGCCTGAGTCCTCAGTGGGCAAAATGGGCTTTAAATGTATGCATCGTCGCTTTTCGGATCAGAGAGGACAAAAACAAAAAGGGTCTCTTGTTGCACCATGCTGGTCCCTACACACTGGAGATAGCATTTGAGCGCAATGTGTCAGTCACTGACATTTATGGAGGCCTCTAGGGCTTTCTCCTGAAATATTTTCACCCCTGAAAAAGGTCCAAGAAACAGCTACAGGTACCCTGAGAGCTTTAAGTAACTTTTGTAGTGGGGCATGCTGTGCATACAGCCAGTGTTCAGGCTGAGATCATGATTTATCGCCAAGACTATGACTAAAAGCTTCTTGAAATATATTGCATGATGGACCGTAACTTACCCCTGACCATAATGAGAGACTGCCATAGCTGTTGTTATTGACTTTCGACATGTTGGTAACTGGCTCACATGTATGATTATTGCAATGAGTGTTTAAAAAAGGGCCACTTTTAAATGTAAAGGCTTATTGATGGCTTAATTATCTCTTGCAGTCTCCAAGGGGCTCAACTGTGTCAGAGAAAAAACCCACACCTCGCAACATAATGCCCAGTACAATGCAGTGGAAGAAAATACTCTGAGAGCAAATCTCCAGGATCACTTGGACATGCAACTCTACTCAAGACCAGAGTGTGCTCCATCCACAATAGTGAGATGACTAAGGATGATGATGCTACAAAACTCTGGGCGTTGGCCTTCATGGCATGAAAATCACTTTTCTGGTAGACACAGGTGCATCCATTAACATAATGATGGATGCTGATTAAGTCAAGCTGCCATGTGGCATCATTGAATGTCACAATATACACATAGGGTTTGCACAAACCACTTTCAAGCAAAGTCTATTTCTGCACACCCTTCTCAAGGGCCGCTGTAGGGGGGATATATTGTTGCCATGTTGATGCGCTCACTCCGCGTAAAGTTCAACAATGAAATGTCAGTGTGTGCACTCATCAGACGGTCAGTTGGAAGTGGGGGTGGGCAAGCCACCGTGGCACATGGAGCAGACACTTTACCTCTCATCATCAGTGCAATGAAGAAACACATTAATCAGAGTCTTTAATGACGGTTGTAAATATTTGATAACATTATGTGTTGCCCACATGCAGTCTAGTGTCAGTGTGACGCCGGGGTTTAGCAGGAGCAGGTTCGAGGGTCGACAGGCCGGTAGGGCTGGGGCCAAGTCAGTTGGTGTCTTCCTCTTTTTAGCAGCTGTACGGCAGGTCTTTGTGTTCCTTCTTCTTTCTTCTTTCGGAATCTGGGTCTGTGGAAAAAGGTTCAGGGTGCCCCTAAATACTAAATTTAGGGGTGTTACAGGTAGGGCAAGGGCAGGGACCAATGGGTCCCTGTCCTGGGGTGGGTACACCCCCTAGCCTGCTCCTCTCCTGTGGGAGGGGGGCAGGAGTCTAGCTGTTTTTTTAAATGTTATTTATTTAATGCGATTTTATATAGCGCGAACTTTACCCAAAGGTGTCAGAGCGCTTTTCATAAGAACCAGTTGCAAAACATAAGGACTAAGGATTACATGCGTTACATAAAAGATACAAACAGAAAGAATTGCAAATGTACAATGTAAAGTCACACAAGGAAGAGATACGAATGGATAAACTCTAAGAGTCAGTCAGTCAGTCAGTCAGGATTCTTTATTCGATGATTAAAAATCACCATAAAAGTACAAACATATAATATACACTACTTTTAAAATACAATTAAACGACATGAATCCTAACATTTATACAGACAAAATCACAATATGTTAAAAAGACGTTACTAGCCATTAAAACCTATCATCGAAGTTTCACAGTCCCCCCCCCCCTCTGGTTGCCCTTAATCGAACCGCTACTTTGATAAAATTAATGATACAGCACAATGTAAGGGGGTTGATCGCTTGTTGCAGAAAGATCAAAGCCTCTTGAGCACATTTCAAGAGTCACATAGGAATGGTAGAGGGTACAAAGGTCTACTGCCTATACTAGTGATTAGAGTTATCTCTATATACATAGGGAAGGGATACGGATGGATATACTCTAAGAGTCACATAGGAATGGTAGAGAGTACAAAGGTCTACTGCATATACTAGTGATTAGAGTTATCTCTACATACAGAAAAGCAGAGTTCCATTAAGTGGGGTCGGAGAGGGATGTAGTCACAGGGGAGGGTGGGAGGGATACACGGGTATGGAGAAAAGGCAAATCAGAAAAGGGAAGAAACATTTGAGGATCGTCAAGGGGGAAACGAGGGAAAAGGGTTAAAGGACGAGGGAATGGAGAAGATGGCGAGTCAGGGTCCAAAGGAAAGTGGCCGAGAGCAGCAGCAAAATGGCGGCAAGGACAAAAGAAAAAGTAAAGAAGTCAAGGAGAGTCCGTGGCGTAGTTTTTTCATTCGAGTGTGGCTGCAGGGGTGCTGCCTGCATCTGGTGTCTTCACGGCCCCACTGCTTTGTTTTGCAGAGGGGTGTGTGTGTCTTGAGGGCCGCTCCGCACGGGCCCTCTCTGCTGGCCCTGCTGCAGGCGTGGGGCGGCCGGGGAGCGCAGCCAGGCCTCACCTTTCTCGGCGGGGGCTGCATGGTGACCTTTTCGGACTAGCCGTCACTCTCTCCTCAACTGCTCAATGTTGCCTCCATACTGAGCGCGGTAGGAGCCGTCACCTCTGCACCCATCTCTGATGTGCTCATTCTCAACAAGCGCATCCGTAGGTGGGGCGCTGCCTCTCCTGCAGCTGGCTGTTCACGGTGCTCTGTCTCCGAAGCACTTGCCGCTCGGGGTCACAGTCCAGCCCGCACCAGCTCCCGCTCTGCCCCTCCGGTGTGATTGCTGGGGGGGGGGGGGTCTCTGGGCTTATTTCAGGGCTTGCGGTTGGCAAAGGAAGGGGGGACACCCACTGCTTTGATCTGTCTCGGCTCCGTCCCGGCTATCCTCCCGGCTATCCTCCCAGCTGTGTTCCTCCACCCGGGGTGCCGCCATCTTGGCTTGCCTCGCGGCTGCGACCAGCTCCCCATCTGCGTGGTACAGCACTACCTTGTGCAGCTGCAAGGGTGCACAGTAGGATCCCCGGATTTGCTCAGGGCGTCCGGATGACCTCGGATGGCGGCCGACCGACCGGAGCTCGTGGGCTTGCTGCTCACTCCATCGCAGGAGGCTGGGAGGCCACTCGGCGTCAGCAGCATGTGCAGAAGTTTGGCCACATGTACCACCCATTAGCTGGCTCCATGTCACTAAACCAACGCCTGCAGTACCTACGGACCCAGGCACCTCATGGGGATGGGGGGACAGAGGGGGGGTTGTCGGAACACGATGCGAAGTAGGGCTAAGTGATCATTCGCCTTACTTTAGAGAACAGTCCTGCCCAAAAAAAGGTTTTGCACTGCTGGGTGACTGATTTAGTAATACTTAGCTTGTACTTCCGGACCCAGGGGCGTGACCGCTAACCATTTTGGCTTTCACAGCAGGCTCGCATGACACCCCGAGCCACGCTGCCTCGGGCGGTTGGGCCAACACTCTGAGCCCAACTGTGCCTTTTGCGCCATCGCCCCCCACCCACGACCACGATACATGCCCCCACAGGGGAGGATCCAAAACGGGAGCCTTGCTCCCTCCCCTCCTTGCCGGCCTCCAACCCAGGAAATCTTCAAGATGGCCAGAGCCCGGGTTCGTGCTTCACCTCGTCTCCCCCACCTGAGGGGTGGCGTTGGCACAGGCTGGCACACCCTCCTTCCTGACGTAGCTTTTCCCGCCAGTCTTCCCGTCAGAGTGAGGGTCAGGACTGGTGGGGGCCAGTTGCTGGGTACAGCAAATGGTCTGGAGAAGCTCACAGAGGCGGCAGGCCTTTGAAGCTTCCTCCTGCCCATCCTGGGGGAGGAGACCTAGCACCTCTCCCAGGATGTGCATTGTTGCAAGCCTAGGAGAGCAGGGGGCTTTCCACCCAGGGGTCCAGAAACATGTCTGCTGTGTGGCAGCCTAGGCAGCCTCTCAGTCCAGACGTAGATTGTGGTTAGGTTTCAGGGAGCATCTCTAAGATGCCCTCTGTGGTGCATTTTTCATTAAATCCCACACTGGCATCAGTGTGGATTTAATGTGCTGAGAAGTTTGATACCAAACTTGTCAGTCTTCAGTGTAGCCATTATGGTGTTGCGGAGTTCGTAATGTCGACCTCCCAGCACCATATACTCTTAATGGCATCACTACACTTACAGTGCCCAGGAATGGCCCTGGGTACTGTAGGGGCACAGGGCTCATGCACCTGTGCCCACACCACTGGCATAGGGCACCCAGCTAGAGGGGTGACTGATGTATGCCAGGGCAGTGGGTTTGTGGGCATGGTACACTGGGATGTGTGCCATGTCGACTCTTTGTTTAGTTCTGTACTTAGGCACTCAGCCTGCAAAGGCAGTGTGTGGGTGGCAGGATACAGGGCCCCTAAGGGTGGCACAATAAGTGCTGCAGCACTTAGGGGTCTTCTCTGGTCACCGTGCCCTGGGTACCTAGGGTACCATTACCAGGGGCTGACAGGTGACCAGAGATGCCAATCGGTTTTTAGTTTTAACACAGTTTTAGGGAAGGAACACATGCCTTGGGTACCTGATTGGCAGGGACCCAGGGCACACCAAGGAAAAAGTGCATCAGGTATCAGACAAAAAGTGGGGGGGGGGTACTGCAACAGAAACTCACTTTCTTACACTTGGCTTTAAGCAAATATGTGTTACAGTTCCTAAGAAATAAGAGTATAAATCACAAAGAATAAAGTAAGCTGAAACCTATCCAGTTGTCTCATATAACAGTAGTCCTTTCAGTAATTTCTTGTTCAATTACATTATGGAACTTGCCATTTATCACTTTATTATAACAAGCATTAGAAATGCAATCGGGCTCGGATTTATTTGAGTTTGAGCTAATGGCATTGTAAATGCCAATGTCTTTTTGCCATGTGTTATGGAGTGTGTGCATGTGGTGTGTAGTGGAAGTATGTTGGTTGAATTGTAATTTTACCAATGGTGGCATGCTGTGCTTTATATGAATATGTTTAAAAGTAAAGTGTACCATACTGCGATTGCTTGGTGGAAAAGTGCACTGCCGGCTGGAGGTGTGTGTGCCTGGTGGAAGGGTGCACTGACGGCTGGTGGGTGTGTGCTTGGTAAAAGCGTGCACAGATGGATGATGGTTGTTGGTGTTTGTGCATGGTGAAAGCATTCATTGACGGCTGGGGGTGTGTTGTTGTGTGTGTTGTTTTCTGTGTGCTGGTGAGTGTGTGGTGGTGAGTCTGTGGGGGTGAGCCTGGGGAGTGAGTGTGGTGGTGAGTGTGTTGTGTTGAGTGGTGACAAGTGTGTGGTGTTGAGAGACTGAGGTGTGTGGTTTGTTTGGCGTTATGTGTGTGTGGTGTATGTGTGTGTGGTGTTTTCTGCACACTCACACACTGCCCCGTAACAATCACACACTGCTCACCCGCACACTCCCAATGTCACCCTGCATAGTCACACACTGTTTACCCTGCACACTCATTCTGCACACTCACACAATGTGCACCCTGACACACTGTCTCTGCAGTCACTCTGCACTCACTGTCACTCTGCACTCACTGTCACTCTGCACTCACTGTCACTCTGCACTCACTGTCACTCTGCACTCACTGTCCCTCTGCACTCACTGTCACTCTGCACTCACTGTCACTCTGCACTCCCTGTCACTCTGCACTCCCTGTCACTCTGCACTCCCTGTCACTCTGCACTCACTGTCACTCTGCACTCCCTGTCACTCTGCACTCACTGTCACTCTGCTGTCACTCTGCACTCACTGTCACTCTGCACTCACTGTCACTCTGCACTCACTGTCACTCTGCACTCACTGTCACTCTGCACTCACTGTCACTCTGCACTCACTGTCACTCTACACTCACTGTCACTCTGCACTCACTGTCACTCTGCACTCACTCTACAGTCACTCTGCACTCACTGTCACTCTGCACTCACTGTCACTCTGCACTCACTCTGCACTCACTGTCACTCTGCACTCACTCTGCACTCACTGTCACTCTGCACTCACTCTGCACTCACTCTACAGTCACTCTGCACTCACTCTACAGTCACTCTGCACTCTACAGTCACTCTGCACTCACTGTCACTCTGCACTCACTGTCACTCTGCACTCACTGTCACTCTGCTGTCACTCTGCACTCACTGTCACTCTGCTGTCACTCTGCACTCACTGTCACTCTGCTGTCACTCTGCACTCACTGTCACTCTGCTGTCACTCTGCACTCACTGTCACTCTGCACTCACTGTCACTCACTGTCACTCTGCACTCACTGTCACTCTGCACTCACTGTCACTCTGCTGTCACTCTGCACTCACTGTCACTCTGCACTCACTGTCACTCTGCACTCACTGTCACTCACTGTCACTCACTGTCACTCTGCACTCACTGTCACTCTGCACTCACTCTGCACTCCCTCTACAGTCACTCTGCACTCACTCTACAGTCACTCTACAGTCACTCTGCACTCACTCTACAGTCACTCTGCACTCTACAGTCACTCTGCACTCACTGTCACTCTGCACTCACTGTCACTCTGCACTCACTGTCACTCTGCTGTCACTCTGCACTCACTGTCACTCTGCTGTCACTCTGCACTCACTGTCACTCTGCTGTCACTCTGAACTCACTGTCACTCTGCACTCACTGTCACTCACTGTCACTCACTGTCACTCTGCACTCACTGTCACTCTGCACTCACTGTCACTCTGCTGTCACTCTGCACTCACTGTCACTCTGCTGTCACTCTGCACTCACTGTCACTCTGCACTCACTGTCACTCACTGTCACTCACTGTCACTCTGCACTCACTGTCACTCTGCACTCACTCTGCACTCACTCTACAGTCACTCTGCACTCACTCTACAGTCACTCTGCACTCTACAGTCACTCTGCACTCACTGTCACTCTGCACTCACTGTCACTCTGCACTCACTGTCACTCTGCTGTCACTCTGCACTCACTGTCACTCTGCTGTCACTCTGCACTCACTGTCACTCTGCTGTCACTCTGCACTCACTGTCACTCTGCTGTCACTCTGCACTCACTGTCACTCTGCACTCACTGTCACTCACTGTCACTCACTGTCACTCTGCACTCACTGTCACTCTGCACTCACTGTCACTCTGCTGTCACTCTGCACTCACTGTCACTCTGCTGTCACTCTGCTGTCACTCTGCACTCACTGTCACTCTGCACTCACTGTCACTCACTGTCACTCACTGTCACTCTGCACTCACTGTCACTCTGCACTCACTGTCACTCTGCACTCACTGTCACTCTGCTGTCACTCTGCACTCACTGTCCCTCTGCTGTCACTCTGCACTCACTGTCACTCTGCTGTCACTCTGCACTCACTGTCACTCTGCACTCACTGTCACTCTGCACTCACTGTCACTCTGCACTCACTGTCACTCTGCACTCACTGTCACTCTGCACTCACCGCCACTCTGCACCGCCACTCTGCACCGCCACTCTGCACCGCCACTCTGCACCGCCACTCTGCACCGCCACTCTGCACTCTGCACCGCCACTCTGCACCCCCACTCTGCACCCCCACTCTGCACTCTGCACCGCCACTCTGCACCGCCACTCTGCACTCTGCACCGCCACTCTGCACCGCCACTCTGCACCGCCACTCTGCACCGCCACTCTGCACTCTGCACCGCCACTCTGCACCGCCACTTTGCACCGCCACTCTGCACCGCCACTCTGCACTCTGCACCGCCACTCTGCACCGCCACTCTGCACTCTGCACCGCCACTCTGCACCGCCACTCTGCACTCTGCACCGCCACTCTGCACCGCCACTCTGCACCGCCACTCTGCACCGCCACTCTGCACTCTGCACCGCCACTCTGCACCGCCACTCTGCACCGCCACTCTGCACCGCCGCACCGCCACTCTGCACCGCCACTCTGCACCGCCACTCTGCACCGCCACTCTGCACCGCCACTCTGCACTCTGCACCGCCACTCTGCACCGCCACTTTGCACCGCCACTCTGCACCGCCACTCTGCACTCTGCACCGCCACTCTGCACCGCCACTTTGCACCACCACTCTGCACCGCCACTCTGCACCGCCACTCTGCACTCTGCACCGCCACTCTGCACCGCCACTCTGCACTCTGCACCGCCACTCTGCACCGCCACTCTGCACCGCCACTCTGCACTCTGCACCGCCACTCTGCACCGCCGCAACGCCACTCTGCACCGCCACTCTGCACCGCCACTCTGCACCGCCACTCTGCACCGCCGCAATGCCACTCTGCACCGCCACTCTGCACCGCCACTCTGCACCGCCACGCTGCACCGCTGCACCGCCACTCTGCACCGCCACTCTGCACCACCACTCTGCACCGCCACTCTGCACCGCCACTCTGCACCGCCACTCTGCACTCTGCACCGCCACTCTGCACCGCCACTCTGCACCGCCGCACCGCCACTCTGCACCGCCACTCTGCACCGCCACTCTGCACCGCCACTCTGCACTCTGCACCGCCACTCTGCACCGCCACTCTGCACTCTGCACCGCCACTCTGCACCGCCACTCTGCACCGCCACTCTGCACCGCCACTCTGCACTCTGCACCGCCACTCTGCACCGCCACTCTGCACTCTGCACCGCCACTCTGCACCGCCACTCTGCACCGCCGCACCGCCACTCTGCACCGCCACTCTGCACCGCCACTCTGCACCGCCACTCTGCACCGCCACTCCGCACTCTGCACCGCCACTCTGCACCGCCACTCTGCACTCTGCACCGCCACTCTGCACTCTCAAACTGCACTCTCAAACTGCACTCTCAACTCTCAATCTCCACTCTGCACTCTCAAACACCACTCTCAATCTGCACTCTCATACTGCACTCTCATACTGCACTCTCATACTGCACTCTCAAACTGCACTCTCAAACTGCACTCTCAAACTGCACTCTCAAACTGCACTCTCAAACTGCACTCTCAACTCTCAATCTGCACTCTCAACTCTCAAACTGCACTCTCACAATTGTCATATACACGTATGTGAGTGTGACAGGAGCAAGGCGGTCATGTTTTCTGCCCCCAAGACCACTGTAATCAGATGCTTTACTGTCTGCTAGAATAGTGCAACTACTCCATATAAACAGTCCTGAAGAATTCCAGTTAGACTTCTGAAAGGGGAAACCTGTTGACAGACAGCCTTTAGAGCGAAAGACAGTTCCCCCCAGCTTATCCCAGATTTGCTGCTTTTATGAACACTACACATAAACTTTGAGAATGCTATTAGGCTTTCAACGTCTTGCCCCTTATTAAAAAAATATTATAGTATGCCACTTGTAGTATGTCATTGCTCTGCATTGTGCTGCTTTGGCATTTCATCTTGAAAAAATACTTTTGGATTGTCTTAAGATATGTAAAAAAAATATACACAAACCTTGAACACCTAAAGAGTGATATTTAAAGAGGAATGAAAGTGAATCTCTGAACTATATGAAACCAGTCAAAAGGTTCCTATCTCCCACTTCCGATAGATGCTTGCTTTTAGAAAAAAGATTTTGTAAAACATTGTCAGGAGTCTCAAACAGAAAGCAAACAGTTCTAAAAGGCGCTGCCTGCCAGCTTGCTATTCATTACCTCAGCTCCGAAAACAAAAGCTGCTGCAAAGAAACACATAATATACCTCAGCTCCGAAAACAAAAGCTGCTGCAAAGAAACACATAATAAACTCGAGAGAACAATTCCATTCACACCGGCCACGGACCATTCCAGAAAAAAAATGAAACTGAGATTAAAAGAACAGCCCATGACAGAACGTCAGACTCTTGTTCTTGAACTAATGAAGCCCTTTCCCGGCCTGGCATGGAGCAGCTGCGCGCTGAGCGCTGCTGAATGGTGAACGCGCCCGGCCATCTGGATTCACTTACGGAGGCACCCTGACAGCTCCTAATTATAATTAATGTACTTCTTTGCGCGCACACGAACGAAAAATGCCCAACATGGCGTCCGAAAACTACATTTACCCTATCACTTCAAGCCTATTAAAACGACACCACAACGAAGACGAATCACTGGCCAGATGACAGAACACACTAAGGAATGTGTGGAATTTGTCTCGCCAAAGCCCTAGGAGATACTTTTTTTTTCTCTTCTTTAACATTAGGATCTCGAAACTCCTCCCACTTACGTGGGCGGAGGCCTCGCCCTAAAAAGAAAGCTATTTGTCCCTAATTACAATATAAAATAGGACTTGATGTATCAGCTTCTGCTTGTGTTATAGTTACTCAATGCATAGATAATAACACTCCTGCCGGTTTTAGGAGTGATTTCTTAACTCAAAATGATGTTTATGTTTCTTCTGCTTAAAGAATCATGAATCTTACGGCTAGAGCAGTTAACCTCGAAGCTGGGGAACCAGGTTCGAGTGAACCACGCTCAACATCCTGTGATTCCCAAAGTTATTCCTTACTGATAATTCAAGTAAACAAAGACAGAAAGGTCAAGTTAAAAATCAATACAGACTTTTTCTGCTATAACTTCAATTTAATCGTAATGTCTTTGTAGACTCTTTAAAATATGAACAGATGGCCGGTATTTTTATTTGAGAATAGTAGCAACAACTCTGCCAGCTAACGAGAACAGAGGAGACAGGTTGCAAACAGAGAAAACAAACACACTTGGCTTCTCGATAATTCACTGTTATCTTTGCATACTAGCGCCTATCGTTATAAAGCGTAGTAAGCGCTATATAAATAAAATTACAATATTTAGCATAAAGGACGGAAATGGGACAGATGTACTTCACTACTAGGCAAGCTTATTTAATAATGTTAGAATTTTACATATAAAACAACTCGAGTAAATTTTACGCCGCTAGGGGCCTGAATCTACTTAGCAGCTGTTGCGCATGCGCAAGGCCATACCCAACATGGCTGTAATGGGATTAAACCTCCTGTCTCGCAAGGGCGACTACTTCCGGTCGGAGCACTTTCAATGTAGCACTCATTTCCGTTGTTGAGATTCTCACGTGTCGCACACAGCCAGGGTTAGAGAAGTGGCAGCCAGGTGAAGAGAGCGGAAACTGTGGTTGCAGGATGCCGCGGCTCGCAGATCTGGATCTGATCGGAACCATTGGGGAGGAGGAGGATGTGCCCGAGGAGCCCGAGTCCGATTCTTGCGGAGAGGAGGTGAGGGGGGTGGAACAGGGTGGCACGGGCAGAAAGAGAAGCATTTGAAGTAAAGAAGCGCAACATGGCAACTGGTCCGATGTTGTGAGTTTAACTTCCAGGTACTCCTGATTAAAAACGATATAGATGCATGGTGGAGTAGGCAGATGTTTTGCGGTGGTTTAGTCAGTCTATAGTTAGTAAAGTGGTGAGGTAATATAAATGACGAGGCAAAATGAGGCAGAAGGAAAAGTGACAGGCTGCGGTTGTGAATAAACTGTGGTCTCTGGCAACATAAAACATATCGGTAGCATATTTGAAAAATAAACTAGGATATTGGTGAACATTTAGTGATGTGGAGCTTTAGGGTGAGAAAGTACGTATGCGCCGCAACTTCACTAGACAGTGTATGGCGAGACAGATGAAACTGGTGTGATGTCTGGGATTGCACGTGTGTATCAAGGTGAGGTGACTATATGTACACTAATACGGCAAAAATTAAGCATCCACTTAGCGAAAGATTGGGTTTTAACAACTCCTCCAGGGGAAAAACATTTGCACAGGGCAGATTAGAGTGGTGCATAGTAGACTACAGTGACGTAGAGTACAGTGGTGCAGAATGGAGTGTGCAGACTAGAGTGACATTCACTGTAGTGGCATGGAATAGAGAGGAGTAAAGTGAAGAGGTATAGAGTAGAGTGGTATAGAGTACAATGCAACACTGTACTCTGCACAAGTCTACTCTACATCACTCCACTCTATGCCACTGCAGTCTATGACTCTCTACTCCAAACTTTGCCATTCTACTCTTTGACACTTCACGCATCTCTCCTCTACGACACTAACTTTTAGCCATGCTGAACAGCAGCCGCCATGCTGGTGTACAGCATGGTTAAAACACACTGACGAAGCCAGTAGCTCTTGCACAGGCGAGGCCTATTGGATTTGCCAATTCTTGTTGTAGTAAGGCACCCATAATTGGGATGCAGCGGCCACTCACACCCCTATGCCCAGCACCTGCTGCACTGATGGTAGTGGTGACACTTAAAAACAAGCATTTGCAGTGCAATAGGTCTCACATTTGCGAGAGTTTAAGCTATTGGCATTGTAAATGACAATGTCTTTTTGTTTGTCTGTTTTGCTAATTAACACATAAATAAATGAAAGGTATTGTCATTTACAATGCCAATAGCTCAAACTCTTGTAAATGCGAAACCTATTCAAAGAAACAGCTACCATTGTCACGGGCTGCTCAGAAAGTTAAAGCGCGCATTGTGCTCTGAATGTTGCAGGAAAGCATGTCGTGCCTGCATTAGGAGAAACTCATTAAAGAAAATAGTGCTTACAGTCTAAACAAGCATTTGCAATACAATAGGTTTTGCATTTGCCAGAGTTTGAGCTATTGGCATTGTAAATGGCAATGCGGCCTAATTATGTGTTTTGAAAACCTGCAAGCAGTGCATAAACACGCACTTTGTACCCTTAGGCATTGCTTATGGGAAGCAAGGCTGGCAGTGAAAGAGGCACAGTTACTGCCAGGCGTGCTTCTAGTAAGCAATGACTGTGCACCGTTTGCAGGTTTTTCAAAACACATACATTAAAAGGCATTGTCATTTACAATGCCAAAAAAAAAATTTGCAAATGAGAGACCTATTGCATGGCAAATGCTTAGAGGTCGTTGTGCTGACTCTTAAATATACACTAAATCCCATAACATGGCCCTACAATGTAAAATAAATGTAATTCCTATTGTGAACTGCACATGCAAATGACCCCTGGCATCCTGCAGGTGATGAAGGTTCTTTACTACGTTAACTGCTTCTTCATACAGCAGCATAGTTTGCTGTCACCAAAGTCTATATTACTGTGTGCATAATCATTTCTTATCAAGTGTCTTCCTTATCAGCATGAATAGGCCTAATCCGACTACAACAAACAAATATGTAAATATATATACATTCATGCACATCCTTGACATGAGGTTGGGGTAATGGACTGCTGGAAAGAGGAACTTGAGTACCGAAAAACTAGACGGGCAGTGAATTCCAAGATATAATGAAAAGTTACTTGAAAGAGCAAATTAAATGAAAGTGTACCAAGAAGGATGTCAGGAGCAGGATAGAAGGTAGGAATAATTTATAATAGGAAAGAAGGAGGGAAAGATTCAATTTTCTTTTTTAACCCCTTCCACGCTCATGACGAGCTGGGCTCGTCATGAAGTAGCCTCCTCGCACGCTCATGACGAGCCCAGCTCGTCATGTTGTGTGGGATTTCCGATTTCTCAGCACAGCAGGGGAATATGCTGAGCATCCATGGGGTTAAGCATTGCAAAAACTCCACCCCGTGATTATGTACAGAGCAAACACGAGGAAATACTGACATTTGAAAATACTGAAAAACCCCACTGAAATGCATAACCAATAGAAACTGAAAACAGGAAATCACACTTATAATGTAACATCTGGGAGTCATGTCTATGTAACAGAAAAACCAATTCATTAAAGATATCATAGCAGTGTGCAATAGGTTGTGCACATTCATATTGTTTAGCGACTTCAGCATTCCGTTATCGTTACTGGGTATGAGACAATAGTACAATGAACAGCAGAGCTATACAGTGCGGCACAGATGACAAAATATGCAACTCGCTTCTTAAAGCACTGTGGAAACACACCAATGAGTATGGAGAGATTAAACAATTTTAAAGACAGATGCACAATAACCAGGTGCTAAAGACAAAATAATTGTGGAGCAGTGATTCGGGGCTGTCAGTCAGTGAGTCCACAGGTAAGTAACAAGCATTTGCAATGCAATAGGTCTCGCATTAGGAAAGTTTGAGCTATTGGTATTGTAAATGACACATTTTCTATTTATGTGTTAGTTTTGAAAATAGCAAACTTAATAGCTTTGTTGTTTACAATGCCAATAGTTTTAACTTTTGCAAATGTGACACCTATAGCATTTGTAATGCAATATGTGTTGTATTTACGTGACTTTAATGTATTGAAATTTAGTGAGGCAGCGCAGTGTGTGTGTGTGAGGCAGCGCAGGGTGTGTGTGTGAGGCAGCGCAGGGTGTGTGTGTGAGGCAGCGCAGTGTGTGTGTGTGAGGCAGCGCAGTGTGTGTGAGGCAGCGCAGTGTGTGTGTGTGAGGCAGCGCAGTGTGTGTGTGAGGCAGCGCAGTGTGTGTGTGAGGCAGCGCAGTGTGTGTGTGGCAGCGCAGTGTGTGTGTGGCAGAGCAGTGTGTGTGTGGCAGCGCAGTGTGTGTGTGGCAGCGCAGTGTGTGTGTGGCAGCGCAGTGTGTGTGTGTGGCAGCGCAGTGTGTGTGTGTGGCAGCGCAGTGTGTGTGTGTGGCAGCGCAGTGTGTGTGTGTGGCAGCGCAGTGTGTGTGTGTGGCAGCGCAGTGTGTGTGTGTGGCAGCGCAGTGTGTGTGTGAGGCACTGCAGTGTGTGTGTGAGGCACCGCAGTGTGTGTGAGAGGCAGCGCAGTGCGTGTGAGGCAGTGTAGCGTGTAACAGGGCAGTGTGTGTGATGCAGCACAGTGTGTGTGAGAGGCAGTGCAGTGTGTGTCTCACAGTGCAGTTTGCGTGTAACAGTGTAGTGTGTGTGATAGGACAGTGTGAGTGACACACAGCAGTGTGTGCCTACGTAGTGTGTGTGTGAGGCGGCGCAGTGTGTGTGTGAGGCAGCGCAGTGTGTGTGAGGCACCACAGTGTGTGTGAGGGAGGGCAGTGTGTATGTGAGGGAGGGCAGTGTGTATGTGAGGCAGCGCAGTGTGTATGTGAGGCAGCGCAGTGTGTATGTGAGGCAGCGCAGTGTGTATGTGAGGCAGCGCAGTGTGTGTGAGGCAGCCCAGTGTGTGTGAGGCAGCGCAGTGTCCAATGTGTGGAAGGGCTTGGTTACTTCAGCATGAATGACGCACCTGCACTTCATAGCAGATAGATTTAGACCGGCACTGCAGGATTATAAACCCCTTGGAAGCCCTTGAATAGTCTGTACATCCAGTTCTAGGGTCACAAGACGCATTCTTTTGTTTTATCCATTTCCAATACACATGGCTGTGTTTAAATGTGACGTGGTACTGCTTGGCCTAAAACATGTGCTTCAAACGTCTGGTCGCAGAGCGGTGCAGCCGCCTGCAGGCTGGAAGCACACGGCTTGATATGGAATGATTTACATTTAAACAACAAGTCCCAGGCTGAGAAGGGCGAGGGAAACGCTCACACACAGCATGCTGCCAGCCGGCGGTGGTCTCAACCCCTGCTGTCTTTTGGCTTTGAAGCGCTGTGAGGAGGAGATAGAGGAAGAGCTTGGCCATAGGGTAAAGTGCAAATGGAGAAATAGGCAAAGCCATTAGTATTTGCAGACAGATTCCCTTCGTTTCTTCCCACATTTTAAGCACTTCTCCCCCAGATAAATTGGGCCTGCTTTTTACGGGCGAAAAGTGTCCAGTGAAAATCCCAAAAGGTGCAGCTATGCTCACAAAATTGAAAACTTATTTCAACTCCACTTACTGTTACCAACCAAATCAGGATTTCATCCCAACTTGAGAAGAGCAACGTGGAATGGGTAACCTTGAATGAAGACTTCACATGCTCGACCATTGCCCACCTTTTACAGAGAACTACAAGCTAATTGAGAGAATATCAGCTGAAAATCGTTCAGCAGGCTACACTAAAAGGCGCTTTATGTTAATCCCTCTCCTTTTCGTCCAATTAAGTACTTTTGGATCTTCAGTACTCCAGTACTACTTAATTCAGCTCTGATATAAAATAATTTCATAACTACATATTTGAATAAGTAGAAACTAATATTGTTAAAAAAATATGCTATATATAAAAAATCTTTGATTGAAAACATAACCCTGTTAATTGTTATACCCTTGCCATCTATATACTGCATGCACTTTTAAAAAAAAAGGCAACGTGTAGGGCCATGATACAGTACAAAATGTTTTAGGCCCTGCAAACACAATGGTAACATTCTACACCAGCGGTTCTCAACCTGTTGTCAATGGGCGTTCGGGGGCTCACGACTCCTGCTCACGGATCCCAGTATTGATTAAGTGGGGATCAATAGAAGTTAAAATGTTAAATGACTGTTCTACACTCTATACCCTGTTGCAGACACAACTTGAGGGACTTATATTTTCATATACCCATTATGGCTGGACTGATCCCTCGCCCGATTACCAGTTCATGAAACGAATCTACATTTTATGACGCCACGTAAATGATGTACATGCATTATTGAAACAGCAATCGCCTTCTATATTAGTACAATTAGTTTTAGAAAAAAAACAGAAAGATACAAAAAGACAAAAAACGAAAAAAAATACAAAGGTTTACCTTTGTACGGATATTATATTATTTTCGCGTTACCTTGTTTTTAAATGCACACCTATATGGAACTATAGCCCTTCTATGTCAATGTTCCATCCTTAATAGTATTGCAATGTCTTGCAGTAAATGCATTATCCCTGCTCGACATTGTCCTGACTGTGTGAATTTAGGAAACTTAAGCGAACTGCTATTCAAACATAGCTGTACATAGAAAAACAAGGGTGTGCGGAGTAATAAATCAAACCAATGAAAAATGCACTGACAAAAGAAACACTTGTTTGTGGCTTGGAACATTCAGTGGAATCAAACGCACACATCTGCTTTAAAGATGACGGACGGTGCCTCGTTTCGGCCAGCTCTTTACCCGGGCACTTTGGAACTGAAAGGACATTGTTTTTAATGATAAAGTCACGCAATCCGGCAAACCGACCTGTCAGGCAGCGACATTCCGGATCTTCAAAGCGGCATTGTTTAGGAAGATCAACGGCATACACTTCAGGACAGTAATAATTCAACGTCCTTAACCACAGATGCCTCGTGACCGCCATTGCAGACGGACCCGGAAGCTCTTGGCCGGCCGGCCAATCCGCTCGCGGCCGACCGGAAGTCCCGCCTCCCCAGGTCCGCGAGCTGCCGGCGCATGGAGCGCCCTGCCGTCCGGTGTAGCCCGGGTCCCCAGGAGGGGGCCGGGGAGAAGGAGGAGTGTGGCGCCTGTTGCGGGGCTCCTCTGACCTGAGGGAGACCCGATTTAGATGGAGACGCGCCGTGAGGAGCCCCGCCGGAAGAGCGCAGTTGGTGAGTGGGGCCCAGGGCTGATGTAAAGTGCGTGCGTGCCTGTTTGTATGAGTGGGGGGGGGAGTGTGTGCGTGTGTGCGCGAGGGAACGTGTGTGCACATGCGTGACTGTGTGATTGAGAGAGAATGCGAGGTAGGGGATAGTGTGCCTGTATGTGTGCCTGTATGCCTGCGTGTGCATGCGCGCGCCTGTGTGTGTGTGTGTGTGTGTGTGTGCGTGCGTGCATGCAGAGAGGTGGGGGCTGCCTGTGTGTGAGCAAGGGCTTTGCGCATGCGCAGCTACCAGACGCTCGCTCCCGAGGTGAAATCCGACACTGAAAACGCTCGTAACACTTTGGTGTCCACTCTCCTAAATACGGATCACATTAGTTGTCGAGCTGACAGCATTCATGCTTCGCATGAATGCTAACGTCAGCTCGACCTAAAAATGTGAGAGGTGGAGTGGCTACAAGATTGATTTGAGTGTTTATAATGTTATTTATTTTATTAAGGGTGCATTAAGCCATGTGATGAAGGGCCTGTCTGGCTGCCACGAAAAACACATAGGGCCTTTCGTACCCGTGTACTGAGTAGACGTTAAACTTCATAATGCTGCGTGCTGATTTTGCTTTTTTTTAGAAAATGTTAGTGTGGATTTCCACAGATTTCACTGTCCAAGCACAGTGTGGCATTTACTACAGCTCCCATTTCCAGACTAGGGCAGGGAAGGAGGAGGCACTCCGATGTAGACCTTCTGTGCATCAACTGATATGGGTCACTCAGCTACAGAAACCAAAGCCATTAATCTGGGTGCACCAATGAAAAGTACCACCAGTGAGTTGGGAGCTCTGATTAAAGCCTGATACCTGTGGGGAGCGCGAAGGAGGGTCTGCTCCTGTCAAACATGATTTGATCTGTATGGATCAAATTACATGCAAACCTCAACTTTTGAATCACTCCCACCGTCCTCAAATCGAGATTAACTGTGGACCCCTGTTTGCCCTCTCTGTACATAATCCTGTCTGTGTTCACAAGCCACATGGCGCATTGTGGTTTACCCCATGTATTCTAACATGTCATTGGCTGCACCCATTTAAATGCCTACTTAATTATCTGAGCTGCATAAGCAAGTCCGTAATCAAATGCTGTACAGTAGCAACAGTACACAATACATAAAATCAAAAACAATCTGACTGCGCAAGTAGGATTGTCTTGTTGGAAAGTAAACAGAGTGAACCATTGAGGCACAACAAATAGACAGTAAATGAAAGAATGTTCATATATACGCATCATATATCCATATTTACAGTAAAGGAGGACAGGGGAGAAAGGAAGAGCAGGGAGTAGGACAAAGTGGTCAATCGGATGTGGTTGCTTTTGGTGTTCATGTCTGTCATCACAGTAGTACTAAGGGTCAAGAGGAAGCCGATGGGACACGGGGGTCTGAAAGGAATGAATCCCAGTGGTCGGGCCACATACGTTAAACGTGATGTAGAGCAAGGGATAACAATGGGGTATAAATCAGTACAGCAAAGGTCACTCAGAGGCACATATCGAAATAACAGATAGCGGATTAGTGGGTGGTAGCAGAGCGAAGGTTATGTAGCAACACATAATGGATTGACACATGATATATAGAGGAAGGGAATGGGCTGTTTCGGTTTATACGGGTCATATTGCATTTTGCCGCTGTTACGGGTCTCGCCCTATAGCCCACTGACAGCTCTGGCAGCCCTTGCTTATTGCCACCAGACATCGTGGCTGTCTCCATATACAGATCAAACACTTGATCAATCTAAGCGTAATCTATACAGACCACAATTCAAGGAGTCAACACAAGATTAGATTATCACAGCCGATTTGGGTGATAAAGAAAGCCCTCACACACTGACCTAGTCAGTGTCATGCTTCATCATCGGGCCCCACCGAAAGAGGCCGAATGCCTCTTCGGTGTGCTACGACGCCAGAAAGACTGCGGAGCTGGTTTTGTGTGTGGAGGGCGTGCTCTTGTTTACAGTGAAATATTAAAAGTGCCTAAAAAAGGGTATCGAAAAAAATATTTAATAAATGATCCCTGAGGCACAAAGTAAAGAGTATTACGTGTCTGTATTTACATGCCAAGGTTCAAGATTGGTAAAATACAGAATATACTCAATTTCTTTCAGTCAACATGTTTCAGCCATAAGGGTGGTATATTACCGTGGCATTCTTCAGGACTATACCCCGGCGGTATGGGCTCTCTAATCACCCACCCTGACCTGGGGACGTGAAAGTGAAAATAAAGAGTGAAAAAAGTGCATAAAAATATTGGAAGAGTAAAATACTCGATTCCAAAAAAATACTCCGTAAATTTGGAGTGTCACTGCACCTGTAAAGTGAAAAAACACACAGACAAACAGAAGACAAACATGAACATTGTTAATATGAGCCTTCCTGAGTAGTCATAGTGCTCCATGATGTGTGGCTCAAGTGGTGTTCCCAAAGTAAACATAGATTTTATGCACCATCCAAATAGCCCCTAGAGGATGATAGCAGATAACTCTGGGAAGTGATGTGCTAGAGGTGTGCTATTTACAAGACAAACGATTAAAAATGGGGGATTAAAAACGCGAATGCGTGTACTCCTTATGAAGGGATCAATGGACCTAAAGGTCTGTGCCCCTCAAGTTGGTAATAGAAGGTACAACTCTCACTTTCAAAAGGGGCGCTACTAGCACCATGGGTCTCGGGAGGGGGTCGGAGCGACCTGGCACATCCTAAAAATAGAGAAATGGTACAATTGCAAAGCCTGTACACGAGCAGATACTTAGCTCTATTGGCAGAAGGAGCAGCGGTCTTGGTTTCGTCGTTACTCACGCCCTCAGCGCTCTCGACCCGCTGATAAACCTGGTTGTGGCCTCAAATCCGGACCCCGAGGATAGAAAGACGGGGCCGGTAAACCTGTTTTTAAACAGAACGGTCGCGTGTGCGACCTGTTTCCGGGTGGGCGTGTCTAGCCGAGAGAGAGGCTTGGAACGCACACGCCCACCTCGGAGGGCCCCGTTTTGTTCAAAGCGAGGCTTGAATGTCGGCTGGAGACGTCCACGCCCACCTAGTCTTGTGTAGAACGAGGCTTGAAAGTCGGCTGGGCTATTAGGGACGAGTAGCGCAGTAGCGCTAGTGCTAATGCCATAAGTATTAGTAGACACAGAGCTGAAGCTGCTTGTCATTATTTCAGTATTAATAAAATTAATAAAAATTAATCTATATTGGAGGCAATAGGCTGTACCTGGGAGCATAAACTAATGGTAAGGACTGATCTGTGTGAGCATGGCTAGTCATTAGTGTGAATCACAGGAAAACGGAATGACTGTTTATAGGCAGGCAGAAAAATACCCAGTAATGGTTGGGATGGTATACCAGAGATAGTGATACTTATTTCAAGATAATACTGAGCTCCACGGAATATCATCGTTGAGCCCATTGACGTTGGTGCCCAAACGATACACCCAACGTTGCTCCTTTTCAAAAAGTCTACTGGTAATGTTGGTTGTACCCTTCACTTCTTCGATTACCGTCCACCTCATGTCATTTGTAGTATGGTTACTGTCCAAAAAGTGGCGGCTCAGTTTAGTAGTTAGTTTTTTGCATCGGACATTGCTCCGATGCTCGCAGATGCGTTGTTTTATTCTGTGCGTTGTCATGCCAACATACCGTAGCTGGCATGGACACGTGATCAAATACACCACATTCATGGTGTTACAGTTAGTATGTTCCCTTTGGGTCCATACTTTGCCTGCTTCAAGTGAAAGAGTTTTAGTTGCCTCTGTCAGGTGACAGACACTACAATTGGAGCACGGGAAATGCCCCACAACTTTGGGCATACCCCAAGCGCTGGTGACTGTCGGTGTGGGTTCAGAGACTTTTTCTTTAGGACGGGTGTGCACCAGAGCGTCCTTTAGACTACGACCTTTTTTAAAAGAAAAAAGAGGTTTCTCCCAATTCTCTCTGTAAGAGGTCAGAATATTCCAATGTTTATTGATGGATTTTTTCATCATGTTAGACAAACTGCTGTATGTTGTCACACACGTGAGGGGTATTGTTCTCTGGTTGATGACTTTCTCCTCTAGTAGTGCTTCTCTTGGTTGGTTCCTCGCTCTCTTGAAACCTTTGCTCAGGATAGGTGCCGGATACCCTCTGTCTTTCAATTTCCCAGTGAGGCTTAGGGACTGTTCTTTGAAGTCCGAGAGGGAGGTGCAATTGCGCCTAAGTCTCAAAAATTGCCCATAGGGGAGGTTTTCCTTCAAAGGGCGCGGATGGAAGCTACTGAACTCTAGGAGGTTGTTTTTTGCAGTAGGCTTATGATGTGTCTTAGTCCTAAGGCCAGTTCCTTGCACCGAGATCTCAACATCAAGGAAGACAATCTCAGATCTACTCTTGGTGTTTGTAAACCGCAGGTTCCGGTCTAGAGTGTTAATCCAGTTAAGGAATAGATCGAGATCGGTGTCATTCCCAGTCCATAGTAACAAGATGTCATCTATGTAGCGCTTCCACAGGAGCATTGAAGATGAAAAAGATTGGGAGGTGGGTAGGATGTATTTAGCTTCAAAATCTGCTACATACAACCCCGCCACGCTTGGAGCAAAAATGCTGCCCATGCTGGTACCTGAGCATTGAAGATAAAGCTTGTCTTTAAAGGAGAAGTAGTTTTCTTTAAGGGCAATTGTTGCACACTCAATGATGAAGGCTTTAGGTGTTTGATAATCCCATTCGGTGGAGTCTAGTGATTCTCCCAGGACTCTGATCGTATCGTCCTGGGGGATACTAGTGTACAAACTTTCAACGTCCAGGGTAACGAGAGTGACTGAATTTTCAGGGAAGGTTATATCTGATAGTAGGCGTAGGAGACTTTTGGTATCCTTCAGGTAAGTTGGAGTGGATTGCACCAAAGGTTTCAGGAAGTAGTCACAGAACTCGGATAGGGGCTCAAGGAGGGAACCAATACCCGAGACAATGGGGCGACCTGGTGGAGGAAGTCTGTTTTTGTGCATTTTTGGTAATGTGTAAAAATATGGAATTACATGTTTGGAATTCCTCAGAAACGCCGCCTCGTTTTTAGACACATGTCCTTCTTCCTCTGCATGTTGAACAAGGGTCGTGATCCTACTGGTGAGGGCTGCAGTGGGGTCTATTGTTAATGGGGTGTAGTTCCGGGTGTCCCCAAGCAGTTGGTAGCATGTTTTCTCGTAGTCAGCAGTGTCTTGGATAACAATGCCCCCACCTTTATCGGCCGGCTTAATGGTGATCGTACTGTCATTTTGCAGTTGTTGCAGTGCTTGGTACTCAGCGGTGCTGAAGTTACCGAAAACCACGGGGTTTTCACAGGACTCTAGGTCTTTAAACACAGCCTGCTCGAAGGTAGTAATCGCTGCAGGTGTGGTGTGAGGAGGAGGGGTGAAGGTTGAACTTGGTCTCAAACCTGTATCACCTTTTCTTGTAGCCTCGTTCGGGTCATCCTTTCCTTCGAAAAAAGCTTTCAGTTTCAGTTTTCATGGTGCTAGTAGCGCCCCTTTTGAAAGTGAGAGTTGTACCTTCTATTACCAACTTGAGGGGCACAGACCTTTAGGTCCATTGATCCCTTCATAAGGAGTACACGCATTCGCGTTTTTAATCCCCCATTTTTAATCGTTTGTCTTGTAAATAGCACACCTCTAGCACATCACTTCCCAGAGTTATCTGCTATCATCCTCTAGGGGCTATTTGGATGGTGCATAAAATCTATGTTTACTTTGGGAACACCACTTGAGCCACACATCATGGAGCACTATGACTACTCAGGAAGGCTCATATTAACAATGTTCATGTTTGTCTTCTGTTTGTCTGTGTGTTTTTTCACTTTACAGGTGCAGTGACACTCCAAATTTACGGAGTATTTTTTTGGAATCGAGTATTTTACTCTTCCAATATTTGTATGCACTTTTTTCACTCTTTATTTTCACTTTCACGTCCCCAGGTCAGGGTGGGTGATTAGAGAGCCCATACCGCCGGGGTATAGTCCTGAAGAATGCCACGGTAATATACCACCCTTATGGCTGAAACATGTTGACTGAAAGAAATTGAGTATATTCTGTATTTTACCAATCTTGAACCTTGGCATGTAAATACAGACACGTAATACTCTTTACTTTGTGCCTCAGGGATCATTTATTAAATATTTTTTCGATACCCTTTTTTAGGCACTTTTAATATTTCACTGTAAACAAGAGCACGCCCTCCACACACAAAACCAGCTCCGCAGTCTTTCTGGCGTCGTAGCACACCGAAGAGGCATTCGGCCTCTTTCGGTGGGGCCCGATGATGAAGCATGACACTGACTAGGTCAGTGTGTGAGGGCTTTCTTTATCACCCAAATCGGCTGTGATAATCTAATCTTGTGTTGACTCCTTGAATTGTGGTCTGTATAGATTACGCTTAGATTGATCAAGTGTTTGATCTGACCTCTCTTTTCTTGTTTTTGCATAACTAACCGGGGACTAAGAGAGTGCCTCATTCTCCCTACCTCTCCTTTTGTTGTTAAATGTCTCCATATACATGCAAAACAAAAACACTCACTCTGGGTGCTTTCGTAAATTGCTTACATTTATTTACAATATACATTAATTGCTTACATTTATTTACAATATACATTACGCATATATTAACAGTAGTCGCTGCCCAAAGCCATATTTCACTCTGGCTGTCCATGTAGCAGTGTGTTTGCAGCCCATGAGTCAGGCTGGCAGGCATACATCAGTAACCCGACAGGGTCTGTTTACTGCCACCTTAGATCACCCTTACTATCGCGTGATCTGTCCCTGGTAATTGCAGCAGCCGAGAGGAACAGTGCGCAGCGTGTCAGGTGAACCCCGACCATTAAAGCTGATGTGCTTGGAGGGTCACTGAGTCATACATTCACCGACTCGGAGGGCTCGGACAGAGGTGGAGGAAGCGGACTGGGAGTCACGACGATCGGACACAGCACTCAGCGGTGATGGCTGACGATACCTGGGGCGGGTGAGGGTCTTGCACCGGACAAGGGACACTGGGGGAGCAGAAAATGATGAGCTGATGACGAAGGTATGAGTCTGGTGGCTCTCGGCTGGAGGATGCCAGCAGGGTGCTGCGTGAGCTGGAATCCAGTCACGCAGAATCCTGCCTACGTACCAAAAGTAATCGGGTTCTTGCGACTCACGGGGGTCTTCAGGCTGTCTTTGGGCAGGGCTCACTTGGATGGATATGGCAGCCTGGGCTCCAGGCTGCAGGTATCTAAAACAAGCTGTCGGCATTACGCAAAGGCAGCCGCTTGTTTAGATTTGCATTGCGCTTTCAGTTTACAATAGCTGCTGCCCCACACAGCACGCACGGGGTGGGGCGGCAGCTATTGCTAAAGTGTAGGCGCGATGCAAAAATAAACATGCGGCAGCCATTGCCAAAATAGTGCTCACCGACAGTGTAACACAGCAAGTAAAAGATCCAGTCCTGATGGGCGGTCCCAAAAGAAGACAGGGCAGTAACAAGGAGGGACTAAGAAGCTTCATCAACAATCGGAAGCCAGCATTTACCATGGACGATGACGCCAGCCAATTAAAAATATGGGTGGGGATTCCACACCACTTCTAAAAAAAATACCCTAATATAACATGCCTCGCAAAGCGAGCAGCGCCTGCGCTGCAACGCTAGGCGAGACCTAAAAAGATGTACCGTGTAACAGCCGAAGTAAAAGGGCTAGTCCTCACGGGAGGCTACAAATGAAAGCAAGGCAGTACTAAAGAGGGACTAACAAGCCTATTAATGAATCCGAAGCCAGCATTTACGAAGTGCAATGACACATGCCAATGACAAATATGGACAGAGACTGGGTGGGTGGGCCATCATCTCCATATTCCGATACAGCATGCTGCAGGGCATGCGCGTCCCAGGCTCGTCCTAAGCAAAAGTATGAGCCCCCTTATGTTACTTTTCGCCTATGAGTAGCTCTGAGGAAACTGCCCATTTGTAAACAAAAAAATTTGCTCCCACATAACATTCTCCCTTCTGGGCCATCTCTTTGACTCTTTTCATGTATCTGTCGCCTTTCTCCTTTTCCTGGGCCATCGCTCTGGGGTTTGGAGAACCAGGACTCCGCATCTAACTGCAACCCTCCTGCCTCCCACCTTTAACAAAAATAAATATTCTAGAATTATTAATGCTGACCTTGAGGTATCACTGCCCGAAAGAGGGAAAAGGGGGAATGGAAGAGAGAAAGGGAGTGATATAAGAAAAAAGCCACCTCACCAGGCTTTAGTTTATGGTTTCCCTTAAAGCTTCATGGTGACAAAAATGTATTCTTTTTGAGAGATAATGTAAGGGTGTCATATGTGAGTTCTGAAGTGCCCCCATTTAATGAACACACAAAAATGTTTACACTAGGTACATTCTCATTACTTATTGCACATGCATATACTACTTCATTTTGCAGCAGCCTCACTTATACTGCTTGTAATACTAGTTTAAAATAATTTCTTGCATATTCACAAGTCACTACTCTCCACTGTGCCAACCAGGATTTTTTTCTCTCTCAATAATGCCAAACGGAGGGCTCTAAGGCCATTAGACCAGTCTGCCCCTAGAACACAGAATGTTCTAATTTGTAAAACTAAGGCCTCAGCCCAAGGGAATTGAAATCCACTAGGGTTCTGTGAGGCCTTTTTGTAGGAGGGTGGAATCTGACTATATGGTTACCCTAACTTTTTTCCTGGTATTTTGCTGGTTTTCGACTTAGTTGGCCTGGCACCTTGCTATTCAGGGCCCCAGGCTATCTGCTTTCTCTATAAAATGGACTCCATGTACTTAAGGTACATACCAGATTGGTTACTGGGTCATCCTTGTGAGCCCCTGTGTAGTGTACCCTAGGTAACCAGGGCATAGGTGCACCCTAGGCCTACCAGAGGCTGCAGTATTGTGCCACCCCTGGTTTGCTTTCCAAACTGACACCACAGGTCTGTTCACACAGCCTGGGTAAGGTGGTGTAATCACCCCTTACTTAGATATAGTATACCTACATCTTCCTTTACGTGTAGACACATATACACCTATAAGCCACTCCTATGGTAGGCCTCGACAATGCTGGAGGCAGAACACTTGGTTTTATGTGAGAGGGTGCCCTAGCATGAGTTGAGCCCCTCTGCAGCTTTCGGAACCCTCTCCTTATAGCTGTTCTATGATCTAGCCATACCATATACTCTTAAGTGCATTATAATCCTCGCGGTTAATGCTAACTTTGGTTTGGATAACTTTGGTTTGGCTTTATCAAAACATGTCGTGTAAGGTGTCAAGCACTTTGGAATACTACCCCCCCCCCACCAATTCTGGTGGCGGGTGTAACATTCCACCCTTCTAGAGGGAAAAGACATGTATGTTACTGCTTTACCCAGTTAAAGTTAAACAGAGCCTTAGCATCACAAAATGGATGCTGCTGCCACAGACACAAGTCTGACCTCCTGTTGCTGGGGGAAACTCCAGCAAGGGCGGCCTGGACAATAGGTTTCCTGTCCCCAGACAGGGGTTTTGTGTATTGGGGCAGGGAGGGCTGCATTCAGTGAATGCATCTAGACACTGCCTGGGGCACACAAGGTGCTCCATGCATAGCCCGGTTCAAACCAGTTGCTGGGGCACTCCAGCACCAGCTCTGGCGCGAAACTGGACAAAGGGAAAGGGGTGTAACCACCTCGTTCTCAGGTCCACCCATAGGAGGGACCTAGTCAGGTAATCCAGCCCCCATCCGTAGTATAAGTATAGGAGCTGTGTCCCCAGGACTTTAGATTATCCTGGAATGAAACTTTGATACAGACCTCTTGGACCTTCGACATTCTATTCTGACTAGAAGACGAAAGACATCTCCCTTGTGGTCAAGGAGTGACCACCCTGTTCAAACAGGCACCAACAGAAACTTTGCCGGTCTGCAGTTTCAAGACTCCCGCCGGAACCCGAAGACTCTCCGACTCAAGAACTGGACTTCCAGACTTCTCTGACCACGACCCACATCCACAGCAAAGCTGAGACCCGTAGCGGACACGAGAGAGGTGGGACCGGACATCTTGGACATCCTGCATTTTGCTACCTGCACTCCTTTCCTGAAGCTTCAGTAAGTTGTGCATTGGGGTACGAGAAGCCCCAGCCCCGAGCATCATTTGAACCGAAGCTCAGGCCCCCACACTCCGAGTGTCCCGTGGGCCCCGCCTTTACATTTGTGCTCGACGCGTCTTCCCGGTTCCTTGCCCGTTGGCTAGTGAGCCCCCTGAAGACGCCATCTTGAATCTAACTTGCGATCCTGGTTGCCCCAGGCTTGCTCCAGCTTCCCTAAAAAGGAGAAGCGCCACAGACCTTGCTGGTCTGCAACAGAGCCAATCTCGACATCCTGCGTGGTTTGCAGTTGCCAAGGCTTGTTGGGTCCAATCCGGATACCGACGCTGCAGTCCTCTAGATCCATCGTGGGACATCTCGAATCAGCTCCTGGTCATCGTCGATGCCTCCTGGACCTTGTGGCTGAAGAGACAAACTCGCCTTCTTCACCTTAAAGCACCCAACATCGACTGGTTCCTTCCTGGACACTGGCTAGTGACCCAGACTCTGTCCCCTCTGCTTTCAGGTTCTTCACATCTTCGATCCACCCTTTGATCCACCAGGACACTTTTCCTCTGGTCGCCTGCAGCACTTCTTTGCAGCTCTCCATAGAAAACGACAACGACACCTGACCTCAAAAGACACCTATGCACCCGGCTTCCGTGGGTGAGGTAACACGAGTACTCTGGTAGTCTCGAGGGTATTGGCCCTCCTAGTGCCTAAGTCTAAAAGGGTTCTGTCCTAGTCCATCCGGAAGTGTCCTTAACTTGTAACTTTTACGAACTCCATACAAAGTCAATTGGAACCCGCACCTGTGTTTAGACACTGCACGCGGCTCCCGTGGGTCTCCTACTTCTTAACCTTTGGTTGCTTAGTGTAGCCCCAGCGATTCTACAGGCCCTAGGCCTGCTTTCTAACTCTCACGTGGTACTTATACCACTTTCTTAGTATATGGTTAGTAAGGCCCTTAGGGCATAACGTATACTGTGCAACTTATTGTGTATTAACTGTGTGACTTGTATTTGTATTTTTACCTCTGGATAACATAAAGAGTGCAGAAGGGTTGTGTTTAGATTAAATACATATATATTTGATATATACCTTGTGTGGTGTTCTTTCATTTGGTATTCAAAGGATTATATATGGTAAAACAACTTTCTTAACTCACCTACTGAAGTCTTAGTCTGAAGACTGCTGGTTCATGCTACCACTAGGATAGCTTTCTATAAGGTTGACGTTACAACCACCATCAATAAGGGTCGATTAGACTGGTACAAGGTGCCCACTAGAACTAGTGGACATCATATGCCAGGCTAACTTTTCACACGTTTGTTCACAGCAACAGCTGTGAACGAACATTGGAATGTTGGAGGTCAGGGCTTCAATCGGCCGTTAGAGGCCCGGAGCGCCTTATTGTTTTCAATGGAGCCCCCTACGTTCCAGTGTTCAAATAATGTGTATTTAGTCTCAATTCTATCAATCTTGTCAGTTGTGTCAGCTCTAAGGCACACCACTATCTCCTCTCATCCATCCCCCTCCTTGATATGTTGGCATCTTACAGCACTGTTGACCACATTACTTTACACACCATCGACCCGGGGTAATGCAGGCTCCACTTGCATATGTTTTCTTTCTTCCTCTCAGACAATCCTTTTCTGGTAATTGTCAGTCTGACGGATGACTTTCCTCTCCACTACCTGTTAGTGTCCCCCATTAGCTCAATTGTTTCCTCTCCTTTTCTCATTCTACACCAAAGCCCCTTGTGACATCATTATATGTGCATTTTCGTCTCTTAACTTTCTCACCCTTCTGCAACCATGTGTTTCGGGCCATCTTACAGCATTTCACCAATAGATGACCATACGTTCCCTCATGCATTATTATAAGTCGAAATTCATATAATTTCCTTGCTCTCTTACAACTACTTTTACTGCTGGCTGTACTTTCCTTCTGACTGACCAAATTTTACATGTCTGCAAAAAAACCTGTATGTTATTTTCAATCCCTTTGTGCGTTCACAATCTTTTGATTGCCACTGCAGTAGGATGCCAAATCCTGAACATATACAACATTTGCCCTCTCATCTCCTTCACACAGCCAAAGCACTGGTCAACTCCTTGGTCATCAGCAAAAACTATTATTGAACTAGTCTTTTAACAGGTCTCCTTCATCACACCATTGCCCTTTCGAGTCTTAAGCTTTGCTGTTAGATACTATACAGTTGCCTCATATTCCTACTTAACACTACCGCCCCAAGGAGGCTTGCTTTCTGGTAAGACCACAGTCCTTTAATTTCTTTGCTAGTCATTCCTGGGACATGCTCCAGCTACCTTTCTGTTTTGTTATCCCAATATATGCCCTCAAGCAAATATACTTCTGTCATTCATATATACTTGATCACCCTGATACTGCCATGAACACTTTCCATTTTCTAGTCTTGTACCTTTTTGGACCCAGACACTGCCCTGGTCTTCCACTGATCATCAAAGCCAGTCTAACACTGCAGGATAGATAGATAGATAGATAGATAGATAGATAGATGTTTATTTGCATAGTTAATTAAAACCATTGCAATACAAAAGAATTTCAATTTAAAAACAAAAGTGTACATGCATAAAACTGTCATCGCATTTCTTGTATTTATAAGTTATTACTAAAAGCATAGATCTAAGCCGGCGGGTGAAGCTGTGGGATATGAAGGCGCTTTTTATAGCTGCAATTCTGGCATTTTCTGTTCGCATAACACTGCAGGAATATAAAACAAGTACAAATTAACCTCTTGAGACTTAAAAGCCACTACAAACAGTGAAAACATTTGCCCTTCATGCAAGGCTCTTATATATGCTTTGTGTTTCCTGTCTTCAGACGGATTTCTCCTTGCAGTGTTTTCCAAAACACAGTAACTTAACATATACCATTTGGATTTTATAATTGCACTCAATACATTTATTTCCCTAGGTACCAGAAATCAAAAAACATTCTAATTGAGATGCCCCTTACTGGCTTGAAAAAGCTGTATATCTGTGTGTGTGGGCAGGGTTCGCGGGAGAGAAAGATGGGTTCCCGGCACAGTTGAAGGCCACAAGAAGGCTGCTAACTTAAGAGTGCTACTCAGAGTGAGTTTTGTGGCAGGAGTTGACAGGTGGAGGAGGGGAAGGTAGAAGGCAATAGTTAAAGGTCGGGATAAAAGAAAAGCACGATTGGAACTGTTTTATTTTATTTGATTTTTTTTAGAGGCTTTACTGATCCTTTGTTGCATACCTCCTTTAAATGTAATTGTATCTGAGTTGTCACTGCTGTCCATTAATGAATGTCTCAGTTGCTTCTGTTCCCTGGTGTTGGTTCCTTCCCCAGTTTCTTATTGCTTCACTATAGTCTGTAGAGAAACACGAGGGCAACTAACTTGCAGAATTCCGATTGCCAGGGGAGTGAGGCAAAGATGTGTCCTGGCACGTGCCCATTTCCCCCAAAATATTAATAACCTAGTGGAAGCCCTCTCCATAGAGAATCTGGATGCACCTAAACTGGACGGGGCTAGGGTGTTTGCACTCCTACTTGCTGATGTCACCCTTTTAATCTTCCAGATGGGCCTCTAGCAGCTCTTGACTAATTTTAATGCTTTTTGTCTAACTAAGGGCCTCCAGATCAACATTTCGAAAACAAAATTTATGACTGTTAGACCACACAAAACATTTAAGCAAGCTATGTCTGGCAAATGAAAACCTGGAACGAATATCTAGATCAGAGTACCTGGGCATAGTGCTCGAGAGTAAATTGTCGTGATCTGCACACATAGAGAAAATAAGTGGTGTGACTCAACATCGGGCCTCAGCAATATACAGGAGGTTCCAGGGAACAAAATCGTGATCCCTACTCCCGGCTCTTGAACTCTACAGACGAAAGGCCCAATCAGTGACGTTGTACGGGTAGAACTCTGGGGATATGCTAATCTAGATGCTCTCACCATAAGCGAAAAAAAGTTTGTCCGCTTAATACTCCATCTCCCATTGAGCACTCCCTTAATGATGTTGACATAAAAAGAGTGGGCTAAATAGCCAGACTAAGGCCCCTTCTGTATTGGGTGAGGGCCTGGAGCACAGAAGAGTTGAGTGCTTATCGGATGGCTGTCGAGTAATTGTTGGTCCTCGACAAAGCGCTTACTTTTCCCTCGTTCAAACACGTCCACCAATGGTTTGAAAAATTGGACCAAGGATCCTTTTTGTTAGGTCCCGCGCCGTTTGAGGATTCTTCTAAGCTACTGCTAAAAAACTCTCCTGGGATCACATATACAATAATCTCTTTCCCAGTTCCTCACTTGGTAGGCTGACAGATCAAATTTTGTCTATTAAGGGCCGCCCATTTTATGAAACTTTTATTGACCTCCCACTCCAGCAAGTAGCAAAAACCTTATATCCAAAATTTCGCTATGATACACTGGAGCTGGGGTTGTTTACTGCCCTATGGAATTAGAACAGGAGCATTGTTCACTCATCTGTATGTACTATTGCTCGTTGGCCGCAAATAAATCCATATACCATGTATTATTCTTCTGCCCAGCATACGCAAAGACTAGAGGAAAATGGATTTGCCCACTTTGTACAACCTTGAAGGGTAGCACAACTATTGACATTGTCTTTGCTCTGAGCAAATGTATTTTTATGGCCGGATTAATAAGGAAAGCTAAAGGTCATAAGCTCTAGCTCAGGCCAAAATAGGTTTCTTATACAGTTTACCTCCTTTGCACACGTTTGACTCTGTTTTTTAGGTGGGGTTACTGGACCTGCTCCACTTTCTCTTTCCTTTTAAAGAGAGCAGCCATCTTATGATTTTATTATTTTTAAAGAGAGATATGCTATGCTAGGTCTTAAAATGATCACAATTAGGCTTAGCAATGTTGTAACATTGCATTTAAATCATTGTTTTATGGTGTGTTAAGTTTTATGGAATGAATTTTCCAAAATAAACTTTCTTACTTACTTACAAGAGCATATTGGAAGTAAAATCGCCCACTGTAATAAATTCTTATCCATAAATTGAACATGTTATAATAGAAAAGCATTGTTCTTATTCTTTAGAGTCAATTCCTACTTTCATCATCAAGTAAATGTTTAATTTGTTGTAGGAAATTTCTCTACCTCACACCTGTTGTGTGCTGACCACCTACATTTTACAGCTATTCTGTGCCTCTATTTGTATGTTCCATGAATAAGACCCCATGTAGAGACAAGCATTTAAAACTGCATGTTATAACAAAAAAAAACTGTCAAAAAACTTCACACTTGTGTACTAAAAGAACTATTTATGAAAAGGGTTCACATGTAACTTTGGCCTGACACACGATGGGAAGATAAATGCTTTAAGAATAAATACAAACCTAAAGGAAAGCACTGATAATAAGAAAAACAAGTGCACCTTAAAATAAAGTAGGATGATAAAACTGAAAGAATACCCCCTTTACGGAAGAATACAATACATATTATACTAATAATACGTTTTTAATCAATGTTTAAGAGTTTTTCAGAAATCATGCTTTGACTTCTATTATCACAACATGGTGGACTGGTAAAAGAGGCTTGAGAAAGGATGGGGTCGATTACTGTAGTGACTGTTAAAGGAAGCCTGGAGATGGAGGTAAAGCAGATAATAAATAGGGTGGAAACTCATGATGAAAATAAGGTAGACCAAATGTTAGGTATGGGATTTTGGAGGTGCAAAATAATAGATTGATGAGTGTTGAAGTGATCTTTCTGAGGAGAGCACTGAGGCTGCAAGTGTATCGGATTGGGTAATAGGCCAAAAGGAATGATGGGAAGAGTCCAAGGTTTAAGGTTCCACCAGATCAGGAGTATCTGCAACCACATTCATTATTCACTGGGAGGTTGACCGTGAAATCAGAGTTTGAGAGTGAGAACTGTTATATACATTTTTGTAATGTTTTCTGATAGTAGTTCACTTTTGTTTTTCTGTTTAGGATAAGCCCATTGTTTTGAGTCGAAAGAAACAGAAGCAGCGAAGCGCCGACTTCAATGAGGATTTTTTCTTCACAGAGAAAGATGGTTTGCATGATGATAACTGGGCGATGGCTGATGTTATGCGCCAGCTGAAGAAGGTAGGAAGCTACGTGCTCAAGGTTAGCCAACGGGTATTTACTAAGGGACTGGGGTTTGGCATCCAAGGTCCATCAAGTAGCATTAAGAAAGCTGTAAATGGGGCACCATGAAAGAGTTTCATTTAGTCACAAGAAATGTGAATGTTTCACACCATTATTAGCCATTTCAGCAGAATGACTAAGAGGGAACTGGGCTTTGGTAACAGTTACCCCCGCACCCTCCCCGTCCTTCTTTCCCTCCCTCCCACACACATACACACACACACTGTTTGCACCCTTTTTAGGTCTTGTTTGTGCTGCGTCTTCGAGACATTCTGTATTTAGGATATGGACGTAAAGCTCCACCCTCTTTCTGCCCATCCTTTTTTTTTTTAGTTTGAAAAAACCTTTATTATGTTGAATTGACACACACAGCGTGTAGCCACAACCCGCAGGCCGGAAGCGTAATCAGCAGAAGAATTTCTCAGGTTATCAATTATACACAGCCAATGAGCCAACAACCCAGGGGTCCGGCGGCACCATTAACAACATCATGCATTTATATTGGACATATGTAGGACTCCAATAGCCCACTACTCGTTCACCCTCAATAAGAGGAAAGTAAACTGCTCAGCGCCCTTCATGCCTCTAGTTCTATCCAGCTACCGCGTAACGTCTCGTGTCCCCTATGGAATTTTTTTTTTTTTTTTAGTTTTTTTGCAGAGTTTTATATAGCGCGAACTAGACCCGAACCGAATCAGGTATCAGAGCGCTTTACATAGGACAAACGAGTTACGTTACATGAGGACACACTTCCATTTTAGGCACGGGGAGATTAAGTGATTGGCCCAGAATCACAGGAGGTTTTTGGCGTCGTTACCGAGACTCGAACCCAGATCCCCAGGTCCGAGGTCGAGCGCCTTAGCCGTTAGGCCAACCCCTCTCCCAATACCTTACTAAAACAAACCCCCAACAACCCTCCACCCCTATGTCAATGCCGCCCCCTCCCCCTGCTCCGCCTCAACTAATGTTCAGAACTATGCTCTGCTGTTTGCCCTCCATCCGTCTGTGAGGAGGTGTTATGAAGTGGGGGCCTAGACCATGAACAAATGTCTGGACTACTAGTTGGTTGAGTCACCACTCATAGGAGGACTAGGTTTCCCTGCGCCGTGCGTCGCCTGTGTGTAGCACACACAATCCGGAACCACCACACCGCCGCTCATCACCCCCCCTTCCCATGCTTCACAATACGGCAGGGCATCCTGTTTTCAGGGTTCCCACCAGCCAATCCCTCAGCATCCTCCTCGCGCATTGCACTCTCAGCGGCTTTCACTCCGAGATGGTCACGATAAAGGCTCCAGAAATTCTTCGGGCGGCTCGTGGGGGGGAGTAGTTCACTGTAGCAGTCAGTTTGCGTACAGCAATATCGCATGTCCCGTTCCCACCATTTCATGGTCGGAAGCGGACCCCTCAGCCAGCACATTGCCACGACTCGTCTAGCCATTAGCATGCCCATATCAGTTAGTCGCCGCACCGCAACAGGAAGGCCTCAAGAGTGTCCTAGGAGTGCCAGGGCGGGGTCAGTCGTCAGTTCTATTTCTAGGATCTTGCTCATTTCAGTGAATATCTTGGACCAGAATTCTTGTCTTCCCGGGCACTGCCACGACAGGTGTATAAAGTCCGCGATCGATGCGTGACATCGCTCTCACTTAGCGGACTGACGGAGGCCGTATCTGTGCAGCCTCTCCGGAGTGTAATACACTCGCTGCAGGAATTTGAAATGGATCAGTCTATGCCGGCCATTTAATGAGAGTTTCCTGGTATTGGCACAGCAGTATGTCCACATGCCGTCGTCTATTGTAATGTGCAGATCTCTCTGCCAGGCTGTCCTAGCTTTCGAGTGTTGAGTCTCGTCTGACCCTCTATTCAGTCTATATAGGTTGGTGACTAGCTTGTGGGGAGAGAAAGATTTAATAACATGAGTAAGTTCCAACACTTCCGGCGGTTCCGGGCCCAAGAGGACCAATAAGGCACTGCGAATCCTATGATATTGAAAGCGAAGTATTAGTGGGGTCTCGGCAGGAATCGACGCGGCCTGCTCCCAAGTTTTCACTGCGCCGTTCAAAAACAGGTCTCCTGCCTTAAAAATACCCAGGGTGTGCAATGCCTGAATTACTCCCTTTTCCGCTACAGGGGGCAGCCATAACGACCATTCGATAGGCATTAGGGGGGAGTACAATAACTCGCCGCGTTGCATGCGCAGAAGCGCATCCCACGCGTGGTTAGTGGACTTAATCGAGTCCAATATACCAATTCTGCGGTCAGCCGGGCGAAATACCATGGCAGGGAGTGGAAGAGGAGCAGCGAACAGTCGTTCTAAGCGTACATGCGGTATTGTCGCTTCACCATGAATCCACGTGTGCATGTGTGCCGCTTGTGCCACTCTGTAATACCTCTCCATGTCTGGTGCGTTCAGTCCTCCCAGCTCGTAAGGAAGCATGAGAGTCGTCCATTTTACTCTTGGCTGCTTTCCCCCCCAAGCTAGTTTAATGAGAAGCTGTGTCAGGTTATTGAAAAAAGCCTTAGACAGCACAATCGGAATGTTATTAAAGAGAAATAAGAATCTGGGTAGGACCATCATGTTCATGATTGCTATACGTCCCATTAAGGACAATGGAAGTGTGATCCACAACTCTACATCATCTTCTAACTTGCTATACACAACACCATAGTTTTTACGTATTAGGACTTCCGGGTCAGTGTGAAGCATTATCCCTAAATACCTAATCGGTTCAGTCGTCCATTGCAACGGGTACTCCATGTCAAAAAGTGTAGTCTTCGGGGTCAGAGGGAAGGCCACCGACTTCGACCAGTTTATCCGGAGTCCGGATAGAGCACCAAAACGTACTACTTCCCTCAACACTGAAGAGAGGTTCGATTCGGGGTCGCGACCATACAACAAAGTGTCATCCGCATAAGTCGAAATTATGATTTTGTACGCAGGGAAGTTCACCCCTTCATTACTATGATACTCCCTGAGTGCACATGCCAGCGGTTCGGCCACAAGCGCATAGAGTAGTGGTAAAAGCGGGCAGCCCTGCCTAGTGCCTCTGCAAATCGCGAAGGAGTCCGAGACCCGATCACCGATGCGCCCCCTGGCAGTGGGGCGATAGTATAGCGCTCCCACCATTTGTAAAAACGGTTCGCCCAGTCCCAGTCGCCTCAGGACTCGGGTCATGAAGGGCCACTCCACAGAATCAAAAGCTTTTTCCATGTCCAGGAAGATAGCCATGGCCTTGGTGTCCTGCCCGACATGTTGCATAGTCCCTAGTATGGTTCTTATATTATAGGTGAGGTTCCTGTTGGGAATAAAGCCAGCCTGCTCCGGGGCAACCAACTCAGGGGCCAATAATGCCAAACGTGTCACCAAAATCTTTGCGTATAGCTTGGCGTCAACATTTAGAAGAGATAACGGCCTGTAGGAGCCACAGGAATTCGCGGGCTTTCCCGGTTTAAGAATAGTCACTATCAGAGCTTCACTCATAGCCCGTGGCATGCTGCTCTCCGCGCCGATGTCATCAAACAGTGTGGATAA
Organism: Lissotriton helveticus; assembly: GCF_964261635.1. Lineage (NCBI taxonomy): Eukaryota > Metazoa > Chordata > Amphibia > Caudata > Salamandridae > Lissotriton > Lissotriton helveticus. Next base: position 177,270,614 of record NC_136068.1, read on the forward strand.
ATGCGGGATTAGTACATCCTTGAACGCTTTATAAAAGCCCACAGTAAGCCCATCCGCCCCAGGGGCGCTGTCCGAGCGCATACTTGCAAGTGCCTCCGCTATCTCGTCTTTATGAATGGGCTGCATCAAGAATTCCCGGTCAGAATTCGGCAAGAAAGATAACTGTATATGACCCAGATAATCGTCTATGGCCTCCTCATTGTTCGCTTCCCGAGAAGTGTAGAGACCCGAATAGAAGTTTCTGAATTCATCTACAATCTCTGCTTCCTCTGTGAGGTGAGGACCTTCTGGCGTCTCCAACTCTGATATCACCAGAGGACGTCTGGAATTTCGCATTAACCTGGCCAGGAGGGAGCCCGGGCGCTCTCCTTCACTATACGTCCGGGCCGTCGCGTACTTCCCCATGTGTTGAACTTCTCTGTCGGCCTCCTCGTTGTACTCCACTATGAGGTTCTTGATGTCCTCCGTCACGTCCTCGCCCGTACCCTCCAGCTGGCTCCTCTCTAACTCAGCCAATCGTGATTCCAAGTGTAGTAACCTTTGACGTATAGCTTTGAGTACACTCGAATGCTTTGCCATAGCGACGCCACGAATATAGACCGTAAACTTTCCCATACTGTTTGGAAGCTATCAACCGATCCTATGTTAGTTTCAAAGAAATTCTCTATCTCTACCGCCAGTTCTCCACGGAAGTGCTCATCTAGGAGAGAGTACGGAGGGAAACGCCAAGTGAAGGGCGGAATCCTCTTCACAGGCGTCAAGAGTATCAAGAGAAGCAGCGAGTGGTCAGAGAGGGTGCGCGGCAGCACAGCACAGGATTTTACATATCTCATAATCGAGGATGACGCCAACCAGTAGTCAATTCTGGTGTGTATGTCGTGGTATGCCGAGTAATGGGTGTACCCCCCTCTCTGTGTGTCTGCCTCTCCAAACATCTATTAGATCAAGTGTGATGAGTTCAGAGCGGATTTTCATAGCTGCTGCCGCAGGTCTGCGGGAAGGGCCTGAGGACCTGTCAAGCAATGGGTCTAACACCAGGTTCAAGTCTCCCCCCCCCCCCCCCCCCACATCATATGTGTAGTGTGATATTCATGACAGTGTTGAGCGAGGCCCTCATAAAATTCCGGGGAGTCTTAGTTGGGTCCGTAAACATTAACCACTATTAAGTCATGCCCCTTTCCCACACATCTAGAAATTAGGTATCCACCTTCCGGGTCTGCTCTTTGGATTCACCCAAGTCAAGACCCCTCTAGAGTGAGTAGTAAATCCAGCAGCAGTGAAGTTTCCCACCAGACCCCTGCTCAGAAACATTCTACTCGTGAGCGGGAGGTGTGTTTCCTGGATGAGTGCTAGGTCGACATTATGGCGCTGTAAGTAATTCAGGACTTTTCTGAGTTTCCGATGATCATTCAGCCCCCTTACATTCCAGGTCAACGCTCTAAGCGTAGCAGATTCCCCATCAACAATTACATTTTCTGTGCTAGCCATCGTATTAGCAGGACTATGTAGTGTAAGGCAATTATTATCTCAAAGGTCAAAGTGAACAGACAGAGCAAACCAAAATGCATCCATAAACTCCCAACCCCTCCATCCCCCTCCCACAGCAGACCCCCCCAACGTGGCCATGCAGATTCCCTTCCGACCCTCCCCACCCCAATACCATCTCCCCCAACATAGTAACTAGAACTTTGCGCTCGGGGAGCAAGGTCGCCCAACAGCTCGTAACCTCCAATGTTCTTCAAGCGATAGATCGGGTCCGTACCCCCCCCTCCCGCCATGCACTACCGTAAATGTAAACAGAGTAGCATAGTATTACTTAGGACTGTTCAATGAATTCCGCAACTCCCCTCCCCCCCTAGCAAGCCCTCCCCACACACCCCAACGTCTCTTAGGTCAATGAGTGCCAACCCAGGTCGCGGCAGAGGACTTGCATGTACAGTTAAATAACCAAATTGTCCCACGACCCTCCACTCCCTTTGGAACTTATCTGACAGGGATCCTCCATTTCACGAGCAGATCAGGACACAGTTCAAGACCTCCCAAACGAAGGTCGCAGTCCATCAACCTGCACACCAGCACTTATGGTTCGGGACCCTGTATAGCGCCAGTTTCTCGATCATTCCTGGTCGTCCAGATGGCTATTGTCTTCGTCAGCCGGCGTTTCTGCATTATCGTCCCTCTTTTCTCTCGACCATCGCTTCATCGCCTGCAGCAGTTCTTTCCGGTCCGTGAATATATGCGAATGTCCCTGCCTGTTAACACGCAGTTTAGCTGGGTACCGCATCGCATAGTCCAGGCCCAGTTCTCTGAGTCGCCTCTTGTGAGGGATGAAGTGTTTGCGTGCTTCTTGCACTTTCGCAGTAAAATCCGGGTAGATAGATATCGCCGATCCTTCATATTGGAGCGTAGACTTTGTTCTGGCAAGTCTGAGGGCAGTGTCCCTGACCCGATAGTTGAGTAGTTTAGCAATAATAGGGCGGGGTGGTGCTCCCGGTTTCGGGTGGGGCCCCAGGGCCCGGTGAGCCCGCTCCACCACAAACATTGACGAGAACACTCCATCTCCTAGAAGGGTAGTGAGAAGCTTTTCAACAAAAAGTTTCATCGTGCCTGTTTGTGGTCTCCGGCAGGCCCGTTATGCGGAGGTTGCTGCGGCGCGAGCGTGCTTCCAAATCCTCCTTCTTGTCGTGAAGAGAGCGCATCAGGGTTTCTATTTTCTTATGTGCCGTGTCCAACTCGGTCTGTGCCACCTCCACTTCTGTAATTCTCCTTTCCGCCATGTCGTGCTTTTCTCACCATGCTTATCCAGGCGCTCAGCCATGCGTTCCATTCTATACGTCATAGCGTCCATCTTGGCGCCCAGCGCTGATCTGCTAGTTTGAAGACTTTGTTCCATGGAACGTAGAAGGCTTTTGATGTCTGAACTAGCTGACTATTCCTCAACGGAATGCAACGGCTCTCTGTGCTCCGCAGGTGGGCTCTGCAGTTGCAGTCTTCTTTGCGCAAACGGGAGTTTGCTCTGTGTTCTGTCGCCCTTCCCCATCGTTATGGCCGTTGAGTCACACCACTGTGAGTGTAAATGCGGAGCACTGCCCCGGGGAGTCCCGGCTCAGTATCTAGAGTCCTCGCAGATCTAGAGCGTGAGGTCGTAGAGCCCGTCGGATGTCTGTGTGGGCCCCCTGCAGTCAGCCCCGACGCTATGGTATGGCACGTGGGGTCCGGCCTACGCAGCGTGGTAGGGTCTCTGCGCCAGGATGGCCGTGTCGCCGCAAGATTGAGCTGCCGACCAGGTACCTCTCGGCTCAGTGTCACTTGCCTCAACTGCCCAGCTTAGGCCTCCCTCGTGCACCCTCAGGGGAGGGCGTGCCAAAGAGCGCCCGGGGAAATCCTCCTAAGGGCGGCCTCCTAAATCAGGGGATCAACTCCACCCCGACGGGGCCACGATGATGCTCCAAGTCCCCATCCCTGATCCTCCTTCCCCACCAGCATCCCGTAGTCTCCACCGAGGGTTCTCAGGCCGCAAAGCGGTACGTTTTTGGAGTTAGTGCTGAGGAGGGGGCAGGGGGTGCTCCCAGTACGCCCGTGGGGCTGTTCCAATCCACACATGGGGGGCCCTCTGACCATCAAGGCTTGGTTCCGGTTCGCTCTGGCCACCGCTCCGCAGCCGCACCCAGTGACCTTCCAGCTAATGAGGAATCACGGCAGCAATCCCACCTGCGCAGGACCTCGAGGGTGCAGGATACCCTCTGTGCGTGTCGCGGGCCGCTCCTCACCTCACGGGAACTCGAGCCAACAGTCCGGGTGTGTCCCGCCAGCCAGCCGGCCCCCTCCACAAGCGTCCGGGTCCGGCGCGCTCACTCTCGCCGCACGCAGGGGCACGTCGGCCGGCAAGGCGTGCACTTGAGGGCGTGGCTCAACGGCCCAGTCACCCGCGGCTCAGCACACCACCGCTGACGGGCTCCGGAACGCCGACTCTCCACGAAGCCAGGATCGCTAGTGTCGCTGAAGCGTCCTGCTCCTGTGGAGGGAGTTGGAGGCGAAAAACTGCTCTCTGAGTCAGGATATTTGGGGATATTGGGCAGTGCACGGCGGAGCTCCTGGTTTATGCAGCCATGTTAGCTGCCGGCTTGCTCCGCCCCCTTCTGCCCATCTTTTTAATTGGTTGCTGTCCCTGTCCTTTGTAAATGGTGGCTTTTCATTGGTCAATATGCTTAGTAGTCCCTCCTTAGTACCGCCTTGTTTCTTCTTTTAACCTCCCATTAAGACACTGCCTGTTCCATGTGTTGTTACTCCCTAGGTTTTAATTACAGCCTTGGAGCACTATTTTCTGAAAGAGTTTCAGGCAGGACACATGCTTGGTTCTAAGCAACTTTGGCAGTGATACTTTACTCATTAGCACATCTCACATTTATATGGAAACGTCTGTAAATTTCCCTTCATCAGCTCCATACAGAGTACAATCTACTCGGGAAGTACTGTAGATATTTATTTGTCACATTTCCAAGCTACTAATAGTATATATGGACATAGCTATTTAAATGTACTCATGATACTGTCTTGCATGCAATGCATTATGAGTAGGATGAATTTACAATATCTTCTGCACGGTGCAGTACCGTATATGGCCAAAAGAGGTCCCATTGGCCCCCCTTGGCCACATATGGTAGTACACCCTGAAACATGGCTAGCTCTAACTCCAACAAATGCAAGACCGGTTGCATTTCCAATGCAATAGGTCTCGCATTTATTAAATTTAGGGCTGTTGGCGTTGAAGTTGACAATGTTTTTTACTTTTGCTTTGTTATACCATTGGCAATAGTGCTATGTAAATATAATAACTCCACTGCAAATAAAAAATCAAAAGCGAAAAACATTGTTATTTCTAACGCCAAGTGCAGGACCTATTGCGTTGCAAATGCTTGTTAGTACTGGATGTTTTTTCGACTGACAGTTCACGGAGTACTGCTAACCAGACCTCCATGCCAGTGCTCCTTCCCTAAAACAAAGTAAAGTTTAATTATGCTACAATTGGCTAAGGACTTTAGCAAACCTGTAAGTACCAAGTCAGTCCAAGCACCGAGGGCAGTGGTGCTAAAGAGTGTCCCTATGGGGTGCAACATATCTTATGCCCACCTTAAGGGACCCACATACAAATTCCACACAGACTGCCCAGCTGGCTGCGTGGCATGGTGCACATCATGAGTGAAAACACTACATATATACTTACCCGATTCCGATGATCTTGGTATTTAAACTTATGTAATAATGTGTTTATTTTATAAATTGATGTTGGATTTCTGTATTGACTATGGTCTCACCTACTGCCTTTGTGTGTGTAAATTAGCACTATCTTTCCGACATACCTAACTGCTTGACCACACTCCCACAAATGAGAGCATGGAGTTTTTCCTTACCTTTCTGCCCTCCTTCTTTCGGAGCTAGCCTGATGTAAACTGATTGCAGGATGCTGGCTCTATATGGTATGCTGCTATGTGTTTATACCGTGCACAAAGTCCAGGGTTCCCTAAAAGGGTACAGGGCTCAATGCAAACCCAAGTTGCTCTATTAATGGTAGTGTGGGCAAGCAACTTTAGGCCTAACACAGAGAAGTGTAAGACAATTATTGCACAACATTGACCAATAATGGACACACAACTCAAGAAGATCCACACCAATTTATAAAAGTAAGTTTTGTTTGTACTTTATTTTAAGACCAAGATCTTCACAATAAGGTAAGGACGTTTTGAATTAAAAATATGGATCACTTTCAAAAGTTGACACTTAGAGCAATTTCTGAACAGTTCAATGTTATCCTATTGAGGAAAACAATAATGTGGTTACCCAAGTAAGTACGCAACTTATAATTACAGTTCAATGTTATCCTATTGAGGAAAACAATAATGTGGTTATACAAGTAAGTACGCAACTTATAATTCCAGTCTTCAGGGCCAAAGGTTAGCAAGGGGTAATGGTCAGGTGAGTACAAACACTGCACCACCAGCGGCAAAGAGGCAGCTGGGTGCAGCGGTCGGGACTTGCAGTTCCAGATGGCACAGGAGTCCTTGGAGTTGATTTCTTTTCGACAGGTCTGCTGTCCAAGGGAGATTGGTGTCTTTTTCAAAGGCAGCAGTCCTCCCAGTGTTTTCATAGGTTGCTTAATGCAAGACAGGATGCCATTTTGTTGAGGCTCTTCAAAGCTAGGGACGGGCCCGTAGGTTCACTGTGTAGGAACAAGAGGATAACTTGTGATGAAAGGAAATCTCTGGCATCTCTGTGCCATATTGTAATATATATTGGGAAAATGGGTGATACCAGTTTCAGAAATCTCTTTCTTGGATGATGTGCTTACTGGGCAAGCTGTATCTGCCTGGAATTTGAGGGCCATTTGTACTTCCATGTTTCGGTGTTCGTTCTTGCAGGGCAAACAACATCTGTACAAACAACACAAAGTCTGCTGACAAAGATCAGAGCTTTCTTCAGATGGATTATGCATCTTGCCTTTCATACGCAGTCGCATACATTGATCACAGCCAAGACAAACTCCTAACCTGATAAATTCTTTTGAACAGAAACTAATCGACATTGAAGATCCTATATTCTCTAGTCTCTCATGTGGACACAGCGTAGAGAATCAGCAGGTGCTTATGGTGTTTTAGGTCGAGCGTAGCGAAGGGACCTCATGTATACTTTAGTATACTATATATTTGGACAGAAGTCTGACACGCGCATTTTCTCTCTCGGATTTGACCTCGTGAGCGCGACTCTGCCATGCGCTTTGGAAAAGGAAACCTAAGAGCCGCGCGACGTGAGCTGTCTACGGTAGAAGCCCACGCGCGCGGCTCTTAGGTTTCGTTTTAAGTCACACTTGCTGCCACAGCCTTATAATACCCCCTTTAGTGGATCTACCACAAAATCCCCCTAGTTCACCACCACAGCATGAGCTCTTTTGTAACATGTCCGCAGTAATGCGATGCAAGAATTGCAAGAATTTATGTACAATATTGCTTCAGATTAACGACCCTGGATGGATATAGAATACTGCATCAGGTACACGGCCCACGTGGCATTTATGTACAATATTGCTTCCGATTACCGTACGACCCTGCACAGATTACGGCCCACGTGGCATTTATGTACAATATTGCTTCAGACTACCGACCCTGCACGTATATAGAATACTGCATCAGATACACGTCATTTACGTACAATATTGCTTCAGATCTACCGACCCTGCATGGATGTAGAATACTGCATCAGATTCACTTCCTCCTCGTGGCACAGGTGTACAATGCTGCTTTAGACATGCGGACCCTGTCTAGATATTCACTTCTCTGTCTGGCACACTGCCCCAAACTGCACATATGTTGATACAGCAGCTTCAGATACAATGTCCCTCACTGCTTTTATGCAGAATACAGCATCAGATACAATGCGCCGCGCGGCACATATGTTGAATAGTACTTCATACGTATGCGGACACTACACACATATACTGCATTCACCAAATATAATGACATTACAACGATATTCAGCGCTGCTTGAGACACACTTCTCCGAAATATCTGAAAGGTAAAATACTTTTTTAGATTCTCTCTCTCTCTCTCTTTTAACATTATACCAATATATGTGAGTGTAGCAGTAGCATTGAGGCTGCATTAATGCACAAACAGGTAATACCACGCTAGGTGCGCGGTATCAACTCTGCACAGTAGTTTACAAAACCCGTATCCATGTGTAGGGACAGACTACTACTCCGGAGACTTCCTTCAACGCCAAAATGCAGATTATAATTTCTGGGACACTGAACCCCGCTGCTCAGTCACTTCCGCTCTGCTGCACCTCTCTACAAATATCCCTGCTTTTCGTATCTGTATCCCTCTGCACGGTTTCAGAATATTGCAGATTGATACAGTGTGCCCGAAACAGTTGATATTTTAGATTGACGCACTAAAACCCAGAGGCATCTTCTTGACCGGGTGAGACATTTGCACGTTGGTGGTAAAGAGAGTTTTCCCGCCTCTGGTAGCGCGACCCCAGGGTGGGTTCAAATGTCTAGCTTTAGGCACTGCAAACTATATACCGACAGAGCACCTCCAACACACATTCACACGCATACAAGCACGCACACCCATTCCAATGAGTCTGTGTGGACTGCGAACGTGGAATCTCGGCGCCGCGGTCCTTTTAACAATGTCTGCTTTGCTCAGTTAATGGTAACTTACTCAATTAGTACCGGTTAGGCACCATGGTGAGCCTTTTACTCACTCACACACACACCAATAGTAAAGTTTGAAGTACGCACAAAATATTATATTCTGTGAAATGAATGGTGCAATCACATACAACCCCGAATTGTGTGGAAAATATATTTGATGTGTGTTCGCCCACACACCTTATCTGGTTTCCTCTTTCCGGTCGCTTTTTTCCTTTTTCACCTCTTCCTTTCACTCCCACATTCTTTTTCATTCTATTTCTCACCGTTTCTTTTTGTCGTCTCCCTCTTTTTCTTTTTAAAGCTTTATATAGCGCGAACTTGGCCCGGAAGTATCCGAGCACTTTTTATGAGCACCAGTTGCATTACTGAAATCCATTTTGTTAAGCACAGGGAGATTAAGTGATTTGCCCAGAATCACAGGATGTCGAGAGTACCCCCTCCCCGGAACCTTGATAACCCAACTTCGAGGTCGACCACCCTAGCCATTAGTCCACAGCCTTTCTGTTCTTTTTGCCTTTCCTTTCCCCATCCCTCCTCTTCTTCTTTTTCTTTCACTCTTATCCTTGTTTCTCTCACTTCTTCACTTCCCCTCATCTTTCACTTTCTCTCAATAACATTCTCTTTTACGTTCTCTCTTGCTCTGTCCTTCTCACCAGTTGCTCTCCCTCTCTTGACCACCATTCTCTTCCTCTCTCTCCTTTTCTCTTTCCTTTTTTCATGTTCTATTTTCCTCTCCTTATGGATCCCTCTTTCCATCTTTTTTCTCCCGGTCTCTCTTCTCTCTTTTTAGCTCCTCTTTTTCCCTCTTACCCTTCCCTCACCTCCAGACATTTTTTGTCTTTCTTACTCTTTTCCCATGTCTTTCTCTCACATTCCATATTATTAGCTTCTCTCTTTCCATCACCTCTCACTATTTTGCTCTCTTTTCCATCCCCTTTCACCTTTCTTTCTATTCACTCTCTTTCACTTTCACCTGCCTTATTCTCTTTCCATTGCCCACCTCTTTCTCCCCCGTTTCTCTCTTTCGAACCCTCTGGGACCCATTACCTGCTTTCCGCAGTCTCACACACATGCCCCCCGCCCTCGCAGCCCAGGAACAAGGCGAAGCCCCACTCACCGGCTTCCTTGGTGCAGCAGCTCTCACCGGCAGCAGGACTCTTCCTCCCTTCTTCGGCACTGGGGCGCAGGGTAGGCTCCTGCCTGCTCCGGTGCTCCAAACAATCGCGGCTCTTCCATGGGAGGCGGGGTAGGCTCCCGCCCTCCTACTTCCTTTTTCCGGTTGTCCCGCCCGACCTGCCTGACTTCCTGGTCGCAGGCCGGCGGCGCGAGCTCTGGACAGACTGCAGCACGCGCTCTCGCGAAGATTTCCCTGCCCTCGCAGTTGTTGTAAGGTAAGAGAAAACTGCAACGAATGCTTCACTTGGCTCCCTAATGCTTCTAAGCACTGTTCTGTTTTTGTGAAATACATTGTCTGGAAGGACGTTGTCTTTCCTCACAGAATCAATCTGTGCAACCATTCAACAACAACTGGTTCAAATATACGCTATCAATGTTTCAAGCTTTATTGCAAATGTCACAAAAAGATGTTAATATTTCACTCCTGTTCTTGGATTTTCGTCACACTAAAATACACTGAACATAATTTCACAAAAGTTCTTTAGAAAAGTTTAAGCTATTGCCATTATAAATTACAATAACTTCGATTTAAGTATTAGTTATTTAAAAAAATTAAAAGCCATTGTTATTTATTTATTTATTTTTTTATTTTTAGAGTTTTCTATAGCGCGAACTTGAACCGATTAGGTTATCAGAGCGCTTTACATAGCACCAGTTTCGTTACATGTTAACACAGCAGTTTACATAGAATCAGTTACGTTGCACATTTCAGTAACTTGAACCGATTAGGTTATCAAAGCGCTTTAAATAAGACAGCATTCGATGTCCAGTGCCCTCCTCCACCGTGTAGCGGGGGACCACTTCCAGCCCTCCGAAGTCGTATATTTGTAATATCAATACAAGTAAGTCATGTAAATACAAAACATATTGCATTACAAATGCTATAGGTATCACATTTGCAAAAGTTATAACTATTGGCATTGTAAATGACAAAGCTATTAATTTAGCTATTTAAAAAAAAAAACATAAATAAAAACTTTGCCATTTACAATACCAATAGCTCAAACTTTCCTAATGCGAGACCTATTGCATTGCAAATGCTTGTTTTAAATGCTGCAGCATTTCCAGATTTACTTATAAACTCCAGTGCAAAACTATTTTTTAAATGTTTTTGGGTAGACAGATTATTGTAAACCTAAATTACGTTAATGCTGACATTTTCTAATTAAACATTTTATTTTATTCATAGTTTGGTTCACAGAAAAATTCTCTCGATGATTGAAATTGTACATAATATTAATTTGGCTTTCTGCTTTTTTATCTCAAATCATAAAAAAAATCTTATTTGTTGTTGTTTCCATCAACCTACTGTTTCAGTGTCCTAATCCCTATTCACAATCCTCTCCATGTGCACTGGATACCATGAATGTGCGAAAGATTGAGTCTTCATAACATTGTTCTTATCCGCTACCAACCAAGCTTCTTCCACTACAGCAGATGGAGCTGATTCATAGTTTTGGCTGTGTTTTGCAGTGAACAAGGGAACCCGCAAGGTAAATAAGGACCTTGGGTATCAACTTTTTTTTTAACAAACAAAGGTCCTTAAAGAACAATTTATAATAATAATGAATATAGACGAGGATCCGTGCTACATTGTAGGATGTCCAGCCGGACAAACAATTGAATGATTCCAAGAATTGTTAAGCATATTTAAGAGCACACAAAAAATAGAATGGGACGGGGGGTGTGGCTTGGACGGCAGGAGGAATGGCCGCCTGAACCGAGTGCTCCGCGGAAAAGGGAGAGCGAGCACGGTGCATACATTGCTTCCAGCGGCGAGAATCAAGCCAAAACCCAGGATCTGGTAACTGGACCCTAGCGGCACACTTTAATGCCCTGAATTCGGGACATGTTCATTTTTTGGAGACTTTGCGGGCCTTTGGTCGACCACGCGTCCCTCGCCCGGACTCTGCCCAAAATGGCGGCGCCCTGTCACATCTACGGCGCCTGATCCTCGAGTGCACCGGAGGTGCTCTCGCTTGATTCTACGACCTCCCGCCAGCATTACAGGTCACACAGGCCAGGAAAGACCCCAGCCAACGGTTTTATGTCGGAAGGAGGTGAGCGAGTGATCAGCTGTGAACGTTTCTTCCAGCTCCAAGCGCCTGACCCTAAAATGGCGGCGGCGCCATCAGCGAGCTTCACGGGGAGAACACACACCGACCCACGGTGAGCTTCTGGGCCCCTCACATTCCCATCTACCATCATCCTTTGCCACAACAGTGCCACAACAGTGCCTTAACCCTTCATGGGAAGTTACAAACAGCCCTACCTGCCACGTCTACCTATAGTGCCTGTGCCTGCGCCTGTGCCTATATGATTAAGCCCATGTGGGGAGCAACAGCCGGCCTCACTGCCACAAGTCTGCCACAAGTCTGCATCAATATCACAGGGTGCCCACAGACCCTCGATGTACTTCAGGGCCCTCCACAAGCCAATCTGCTGCCATCTTCAGCCATCTGTTGACCTAACCTACTGCCAAACGAAGGTATGTGCAGCCCTACCTGCTTCACCACTTCTGTCGTTGCTGGCCAGTGTTTGAGCCCATATCACTAATTCCACGTGGGGTTTCCTGTCCGACCACATAGCCACAGGCAGCACTAACAACCTAGGAGGAGTTCTACTTCCTCGTGCTACAAGAGCAGCACACCTCCGCTAACAGACACTGTTCGGTATCTGCACCCTGCTCATCCGCAATTCAGTAGCCATCACCCAGGGTCATACATCCTTGGATTCTGGTCCTGTCCCCTCAGGTGGCCAAAGGGGTGTATCTAATCGTGCAAACGTCCTCCTTTAGCGTGGGTGCCAGTCACGACAGCCAGCAGCGTCTTCCTACAGTATCTAAGATCTGGCTGGCTCCTCACAAACGCGTTCAGTGATCAGCATCAGTGATTCCACTGCCATCTCTTAGCACGTAGGTGCCCGGCCTCGTCAACAAGCGGTGCCCTTCTACAGCGATTAAGTTCGAGCAGGCTCCCAACGAGGGCGAACTCAGACCAGGCAACAATGGCAAATATAGAGGACAGGAATAACCCTAAAAAAGTAAAGCCTGGAAGTCTGTTGGACTCACCCATCAAAAGTAAGGCCGACATGGCAGCCAATATAGAAATGATCCTAAAGAAGATGGCAGATCTACATGAACTTTCCAAATCTACCAAATCCAACACCGACTCGATGCAACTGGAGCTCACTGCAATCAGAGCAGATATAAATGTGATTAATATTGGCTTGGGCGCAGCTGAGCAACGAATAAGCGACGTGGAGGACATATCGAAACAATCAGTCGCCAAAATCAAAAGTCTAGAAAAGATCACGGAAGAGATGAAGCGTCACAATGCAGAGTTGGAGGACAGGAATAGAAGAGGCAACATCAAGATCTTTGGTGTGCCGGAGAATTCCGAAAAAGATGCGGATTCCTGCGTGGCCTTCCTCGAATCATGGATTCCCATGATAACCAAATTGACCTTCCCACACGGCCTTGAACTGGATAGGGCACACAGGATCCCCACCTTCACTACCAAGAACTCCAATGGCCCTAGACCGCTGATCTGCAAACCACTTAGATTTCAACACGTAGAGATGATCCTCCAATTTGCAAGAAGAAACCACGCCATCACATGGGAAGGCCATAGAATCATCTTCACACAAGACTACTCTAGAGACACGGTATCAATCCGCAAAGGGTTCCTGGAGCTCAGAGACAGGTTAAGATCCAAAAGCATTCCTTTTTCTTTTGCTGGACCAGCGAAATTCAGGATCGTCGTCAACGGCCATCCGAGATACTTCACAGACCCCAAAGCCCTTGCAGCTCTTCTGGAGGATCGTCAGGAACAAGAAATGGACCTAGCGTTAGGCCTCTCGAACAAGAGGAAAACTTGATATCATATGATTTCACACGCAGTCAGGCTCATGCTCAGTCTCGAGCTCAAGTGTTAAGTGTCATTGTCGTGCTCTATTGGTGCTAGTCATTAACTCGCGGTTTCAGGTCTCCACATGTCTCCACAGGTATCCTCATCTGTATTGTGAGTAGGCCTTGTGCCCCATGCATTATTATCATTACGTGTTCTACTCGCGTACGTTGCATAGTCATGTTATAGGCTACGTTGATTCCTCTACAATCTAGTTTTTGCAATTTGGTTTGTGCCCAAATGGAAGGAGGTAACTCTGATGTAAGAATATTGTTTTTATTGCTCAGAAAATGCTCCTATGTGCTCACCATCACATGACAGTTACAATGTTTTGGTTTTCTAGATTATAGAGTTAATGGATTTGTCGTGCTTTAATGGTGCTAGTCATTAACTTGCGGTTACAGGTCTCCACATGTCTACACAGGTATCCTCATCTGTAATGTGAGTAGGCCTTGTGCCCCATGCATTAATAATATTACGTGTTCTCCTCACGTACGTTACTTCTTCATGTTATAGGCTACGTTGATGTAACAATATTGTTCCTTATAGTTCAGAAAATGCTCCTATGTGCTCACCATCACGGGGCAGTTACAATGTTTTGAATTTCTAGAGTATAGATTAATGGATTTATAGAGTTATTCATTCCGCCCATGCTCACGGGTAAGTTCGAGGACATCTCAGCTCACCGTCAGGGATGGTTGTACTAGTTGACTAATGTTCATTTCTCAAGCTTTATCCCAACAGTGTTTTATTTTAAGACTGGAAGCTTCTAGTTATCTTCTAGGTATCCCATTTTCCGCCTTGCACGGGTCTGCCGTCGCACTCCCGATGTACGTTTTGGGGGGGAGGGGGGGTGGGACAGAGGGTGGGGGTGGGGAGTAGGGGGGGAGGAGAGGTAGGAAGGGGAGAAAATGGAGCTGAAAGGGTCCAAAGAGCCCTAATGTCCTTTCTGTACGTTCTATGCTGTTTTGTTCCTAAGGTTACCTATGTCACAAATGTCAATTGTATTTTTTTACAGTCCACTATGAGTCCACACATTGTACCACGTGTTGTGCAGCCGGGGGTTTTATCCACTGTCTGCCTTAGATCACAGCGCACTATCTCAACGACGTTCCTCATCCCCAATGGCTAAGATAAAATCGTTGGCCGACGACCTCACAATAGTCTCTCTCAATGTTAAGGGCCTAAACCACCCGGTAAAAAGGAGGAAAATTCTTGATTATATCACCAAGTCAAAGGGTGACATTATTTTGCTGCAAGAATCCAAATTGTCCGAGGAAGACCTACGTTTCCTTAATATTCATTGGGCGTCACACATCCTGTCCTCACCAGCTTTCCACAAAAAAGGAGGGGTTATTACCATCTTAGCGAAAAAAGCAAACCTTACTCTAATCTCACACTCCCACGACGAAGTAGGCCGGCTGTCCATTACTAATCTTCTCAGGGAAGATGACCCTATTCATGTTCTAAATATATACGGCCCAAACGCAGACGACCCAGATTTCTGGAAATCGGTCTCACAGTCCCTAGAACCTATCCCTACGGATGATCTGTTGATAGTGGGAGGTGACTTTAATCTCCCCCTGGACCCGATCCTCGATAGGCAATCCAAATGTGCCTTCCACCCTTCCCGCTCACATGACGCCCTCCTTCGCATATGTGACAGATACCACCTGAAAGACTCGTGGCGCCTACAAAATCCAGACGGTAGGGACTACACGTTTTATTCTGCACCTCACAATTCCTATTCACGTATCGACTTCATATTAGTTTCAAGCCCCTTCACTCACCTTATAGAGGAGACAGAGATAGCCCCAAAACTAGTCTCTGATCACGCATGTATCCGAACCAAACTGGCTGGTTCCAGATCAATTTTACCACCTAGGAGATGGCGATTCAATGACGAGACACTTACAGATCCCGCAAACAAATTATTAATATCGGAGGCCATTGAGGATTATCTCTCTTTAAATGACACCCCCGACACTACACCTACCACCCTGTGGGATGCTCTGAAGGCCACAATCCGCGGGACCATCATCACAATTAGGGCAAGGGTAAACAAGACACTCAATAAAGAGCTAGTAGCTCTAGAGCAGCAGATTACCACACTCGAAACCCAACACAAATCCAACCCGCTTGACTCTACCGTCTTTGATACTTTGACCAAGAAAAAATATGAATATAACACCATCACCAGCAAACGGGCGGGAGTATGGGTTAACCGATTCAAGGCCCTGAAACTGTGCGAGGGCAACAAAGCAGGGAAACTGTTGGCCTCCTATCTCAAACACAAACAGAAACTGACTACCATATCGTCCATTAAAGACTCGGGCAACGTAACACACACCAAGCAATCTAACATCCTTGACACTTTAAAAAAATTCTATGAAGACCTTTACAAAAATGACAAGGTACTAGATGAAACTGCCTGCGCAAAATACCTCTCTTCACTCCACCTCCCGAAAATTTCGGAAACTGACAAAGCCCATCTGGACTCCCCATTCTCTGGTTCGGAAATCAAAACAGCGATTAACACCCTGAAGAACAATAAAGCCCCCGGCCCAGACGGCTTCACTGCACCCTTTTTTAAGGCCTTTGCGGACCAAATTAGACCCCCACTCCTAAAACTCTTTAACTCCACTGCAAACAATGGCGGTGTTTCTCCATCAATGAGCGAAGCCACAATAATAGTACTGCCAAAAGAGGGGAAGGACCTGCTATTCACTAAAAACTACCGTCCCATATCCTTGATAAATCTGGACTGCAAGATTTACGCTAAAATCTTGGCGAGCAGACTAAACTCCATTCTCATACACAACAAATACTTGGTGGAGGGTCTCAGGGCGGGTTTAGCGACCAACCAGGTACAGGCCCCAAACATTACTATCACAACACAAAATACCTGGGGGTCAAAATCATAAGTCAAACAGAGAGGATCACAACACCGATATTACACCAATAACACCCGTGAGGACATTTTGTGTGTTAAGGATGCCGGCCAAGTCAAGGCTCAAGAGCATATGGAGAAAATGATTCCCATCAGAAGCCACACTGTACCGCCCTCTTTCTCATCATTTGGGTTCTCCTTACCCAGGAGACAAAAACGGCTGGTCAGTTGTTACCGTAGCCGATAAATGTGACAAGGGGGAGGTATATTGTGCAGAAATTAAAGAGGCTCCTGAATAAAGCAGTGTATAGTGATAATAGTGAGAAGTGAAAGGTAATCATAAAATTAGGTGAATTGGGTAGAGAAACAGAATTTATTAGTATCTCCCAATCCCTAAGGTTAAAAAGCAAGTGTAAGTGCGGGTTTGAAATAATAACCGTACTTAATAGTGGTCAACATGTTTCTGCATGTTATGTTATGTTATTAAAATTTCTTGAGCGCACAGCTGCCCCAGCAAAGGGGCGTCCTGGCGCTTTGACAGATGCTATAACATAACACACTAAAAAGACTAGCCAGAAACTGGAAAGAGGAAAGTTTTAATGGCCTGCCTGAAGGCGAACATATCCTCAAGAGCACGAATGTGGACTGGTAACGAGTTCCATAGGCCAGCCGCTAGAACCCTAAAAGAACGGCCACCCATCCTGCTCAACCTGAAGCGTGGGCAGACAGCCAAATGGAGACCCTCCGATCTTAAAGATCTCAATGGCACATAGGGTGTAAGCAGAGTAACAAGTGCCGGTGGCGAAGAGGTTTTCAAAATTTTGAAGGCCAGACACAGCGCCTTGAACTTGATTCGCTGTCTGACCGGGAGCCAATGCAAGGTCATGATAGTACCCGACACCGAACAGTGTCTGGGAAGGCCCACAATGGCTCGTGCCGCGGCATTTTGTACTCTTTGGAGCCTGGAGGCCTCCGCTTGATTCACCCCTAACAGCAATGAGCTACCGTAGTCCAGCCTAGATAGTATTGAGGCCTGAACTACGAGCTGTCTAGTGGGGGGATCAAAGTACTTCAAGACTGGTCTAATACCACGCAATATTCCATAACATGTGGCAGCCACCTTCATGGTGTGGTCCTTGAAGGAAAGCGCAGAGTCTACCCAGACTCCTAGATTTCTCACTCCAGCCACTGGAATAGGTGTGACACCAAGCTCTGACGGCCACCACTGATC
Organism: Lissotriton helveticus; assembly: GCF_964261635.1. Taxonomy (NCBI): domain Eukaryota; kingdom Metazoa; phylum Chordata; class Amphibia; order Caudata; family Salamandridae; genus Lissotriton; species Lissotriton helveticus. The sequence goes on from NC_136068.1 coordinate 177,288,031, forward strand.
ACCCCATAGCTCAGCTTGCTTCCCAAGAACCAATACCTCCGTTTTGGTGGCATTCAACTGGAACAAAGTTTCCAATGCATTTGTCAGGACCTATTGGTGGTAAACACTACTGCTTGTAATAAATAATGAAAAAAATATATCACCTGAAAGTCCCAGGTGTGTACTCAACCATGTACTGTTATTGCGTTGCATCACACGGTATTGGATCCAAACAGAAAGACAAAGACACAAAAACAGAAAAACATGAATAAATCATATTCTCAGGGTTTTTTTGCAATACAAACCCAGTATGATGGAGACCCATTCACAACTATTCGGACATCACATTCCAAATTACACTCACCCATAGATGTTGGTTGAGAGGCTTCACCCCACCTGGCTGCAGCTCAGGTTGAAGGAGCACCGCTCTAAAAGTAATGTTATTTTGCTTTTAGAGTTGATTAAACAACAATATGAAAGAATTTAAAAGGTTTAGGCAGAGGTCAGATGTGGCTGTTGTCACTCCATCACTATTTTCCGTGGGCGCCCCACCACCACAATCACCCAGCAATCGTATCAGAGTGGAGTATTCCACCGAAGTACCCATACAGGCAGAATCAAATGGCAGCTTGCAGATATGATAACAGTGCGGCGAGCGAGAATGCTCTCCAGGTTAGGCACTGTTGTTTTAATTTTTGTTTTAATTTTTAGCGCGTGTAGCTACTGCTCTTTCAAGCGCGTATTGTACATCTAGCTGGACATGCGTTATTAAAAGCAAAGCGCGCTGTCAGGTCAAAGCAGAACGCCCGCCGCCCGCGATGCACAGAGCGAACTGTCAGGTCAAAGCAGAACGCCCGCCGCCCGCGATGCACAGAGCGAAGCCATTACCGCTCCCTAGCATACGCGGGTTTGTAAACAACAGATGGATGCGTTCTAGCAGGCGAAAGGGCCGCCTACCTTTCCGTCGGTGTCTCCGGACAGTCGTCTGTACTGTCTGGGGGGGCACCGGCGAGCAGCAAGAACAGATGTTTGTAACCTTGGATTCTGCTGAACCGCATCACGTGATGAGGGAACAGTCACGTGATGCAGGGCATGATGGAACATGTAGTTCCAACTGTGCTTTCACAGATATTATGATGAATACAAATATACCTGTCCAGATAATTACCGGGACATGATATGTATTATAGTGTTATTCAGAAAAATCACCAAGGCCTCCAATACAAGAAGATATTTGGAAGTGATTATAAATAAAATTTATTTGTTAAGCACAGGGAACTGTAGAGAGGTCTAGATAGAACTCAAGTCTATCTAATAGTGTAAGGTTCATTAGAAGTGATACTGTTGGTCATCATAAGGATTAGAGAGAACTCCAGGGAATTGGCTCGTTCAGACCCTCCTTATCGCAGTTCAATCGATAGACCCATTTTTGTTCTATTTTGAAGAGGAAGCGACTGATGTCAGTACAAGACTCCGGAATATGAGGTTGTTCCAAGACAGTCCAACAAAAGTCATCCGGGCCATGCCCTTTTTCCAGGAAGTGTGCCGTGAGGCGGGTGGCTTGCTTACGGCAACGCACTGTACTTTTATGCTCTTGTATGCGTGTCCTTATCTTCCTAGTCGTCATCCCAACATATCGTAATGGGCACGGACATGTTATCTGGTAGATTAGGTTGCTGCTGTTGCAGTTCGTAAATCTATTTTGTGTCCATGGGCGATTTGTCCCTATGTCCACCACAGTTGATTTACAAGTTTGGGGACAGACTGTACACGATCCACAAGGGTGGTGTCCGACCACAGGAGGTAGGTCCCACAGCGTACCAACTTGTCTGGGTTCCTTGTTTCGTGGGCGTGTATGAATTAGCTGGTCTTTTATATTTTGACATAGCTTTATAGATTGGTAAAGCTATGTCGTCCCCGCCGGTTTTCAGGATAGACCAGTGTTTCTTTATGATCCGTTGCACTTGGTTAGATCGACTGTTGAAAGTATTAACAAAGGCAATGCGGTTAGTCTTCTCTTTGGGAGGATGTATCTCCAGAAGGGACTCCCTGTTATTATTGGAGGCCCTCTTCTTAGACTGGCGGATGATCTTCTTTGGATAGCTTTTCTCAATCAGTTGACATTCCAGATTTTGTGAATGGGTCTTGAAGGCTTCCTTACTGGAGCAGTTCCTTTGGACTCTGAGGAACTGCCCAAAGGGCAGGTTGTCCCTCAGAGCCCGCGGGTGGCAACTATCATAGCGCAAGAGCGCGTTTCTTGCCATAGGCTTCCGATAGAGCTCAGATTCGATTCCAGTTGGAGTTGCATGTAACCTCAGGTCGAGGAAAGCCAGAGATGTACGACTATACTCGATGGTGAATTTAAGATAGGCGTTCTTACTATTCAACCATCCGTGGAAAGACACAAGATCTTCTTCTGTCCCTCGCCACACCACCAGGATATCGTCGATGTAACGTTTCCATACGTGTAGTGATGGTAATAGGGGTTGGCGGGTGTCAGAACTACTTGCTGTTCAAAATTATGGACGTAGAGATTCGCCAGGCTCGGCGCAAAAACGCTGCCCATGCTGGTCCCGGACACCTGCAGGTAAGTGGTGTCCTCGAAGCGAAAATAGTTCTCCTTCATCGCAATTTCTGCTAAATGCATAATGAAGCGTGTTGGAGTGATAGACTGATGATCACTCTGCTCCAGCAAAGCACCTACCACCTCCAAGGTTTCAGTTTGCGGAATAGACGTATATAGAGACTCTACGTCGAATGATACAAGGATGTCCCTTTCAATATCAAATTGTACCGTTGGCAAGAGTCTCAGGACATCTTTTGTGTCCTGTAAGAACGTGGGCATGGCCTTAACCATGGGGTTCAAAAAGTAATCGACAAAGGTCGACAGGGGTTCCAAAACTGAACCAATCCCGGAGATAATGGGCCTACCGGGTGGGGGCCTCTGAGGTTTGTGTACTTTCGGAAGACAGTAAAAGTACGGGATCGTGGGGTGTTCAGTTATTAGGTATTGTCCTTCCTGGGGTGTGATCCAGCCCTCAGCGGTTGCTTCCTCGACCAAACCTCTTATTTTAGTTTGTATTCCTTCAGTGGGGTCTTCTTTTAATGGCAAATATGATTTCTGATCACTCAGCTGGCGTAGGCACTCATTTCTGTAGACCTCGGTATCCAGGATCACTGTGGCACCGCCTTTGTCGGCTTGTTTGATGGTAATTCTATCGTTAGATGATAATGCACGGAGTGCCAATTGTTCATCTCGTGCGAGGTTCATGAATGGCTTGGTTTCTGTTTTGTAGAGGCGTGTAATATCGTTTTCAACGGCTGTTTCAAAAGTCAAGACCTTGGAAGGTAGTCCAGCACTGGGTGGATTAAACGTGGATGGCTTCTTCAATCCAGTATTTTTTTCTTTATCCTCAGTGATGGTATCAATATTTCTTGGTCTAGAAAAGAAATAGTGCAGCCTTATTTTCCTAAATAGCTTCGCCAATTCGATTTGGGCTACAAAAGGGTCCCCTTTCTGAGTAGCCACAAAACCCAGGCCTTTATTCAGAAGTCGCTCTTCATTTGGGGAGAGTACATGTGAGCTGAGGTTCATCACGAGGCTGTCTGGTTGCTTGTCCCCGCGGTTTCTGGCGGGACTTTCTTCCCGCTGCGAAGATCCATTCCTGATTGTGGTGGAATGTTCGTATTCCAATGGACTTGGGATGGCGTTGTTCCTTGTCGCCTCCTGCCCCTGCCCCGTCTCGGACCAAACCCTAAAAAAGGAAAAGATCCAGGGCCTTGTTGCATTTGGGGAGGACCAAAGGGGCCCATTTGGGGCGGACCTTGGGGTCCATACATCCAGGGATTTATCGGCCACCATGGTTGAAAATTGTTGAAGTCCTGTTGTTGATGGCCGCTCTTCCAATTTCTTCTGTTGCCTCGGCCTCTGGGCATTTGGCCAGTAAACCCATTTTGTGAAGTGTCTGAATCGCTCGATGCTCCATCCGAGCTTGATGTGCCATATGTCGAGCCACCCTTCTTTCCACCTCGGTTGAATGTTGGTGCCGTATATGTATCACTCGTATATGGATATACTCTTTCCATAGAAAATCTCGCTAGATCTTTTTTAAACTTTTCTAATTTTGTGAAAAGAATAGCTTCCTTGAAATCTTTGTTGTTCTTGTCACTATCATCCTGTCCCTTTTTAAACAATCCACTTTTGAGTGTTGTTTTAATCTGGCCCTCAAGTACCTGGATCTCAATCAGTATTTTATCCGCTGCTCTTTTTGCGGTCTTGATAATCAAGACTAGCCAGTCTCTTGTGCACCTCCAGGCGATCATTGACCAGTCTCTCAGGAAATCTTTGTCGTCAAGGAATAGACGTGGTGCGTTATTAACAATGAGGCCTGAGGGTGCACAATTATCTCGAAGGTATTGCGCCATAACTATTCCATGAACGGATGTTCTGGAATGGGATTTCTTAAGGACTAAGACTTTTGCCCAACCCTCATCGTTAGTTATTACTTGGAAAGGAATACTATCTAGAAGACTAGGGTTTTCATCCAGGATACTCTGTACTTCCGCGCTCTCAAATGCTAATCCCCAATTGGTAGCCATGTCAGATAGTCGATCACTGGGAAGAAAGTAGATGCCTAGGCACCCACCAAGTGGAAAAATATATGTGAGGAGAACACCTCGCCGTAAACACAACTGTTTGGTGGACCGAGAGGTCGACCAATGTTAAAAAGACCCACAGCCTTAGCTGTACTATTCACATACACAACAAATACTTGGTGGAGGGTCTCAGGGCGGGTTTAGCGACCAACCAGGTACAGGCCCCAAACATTACTATCACAACACAAAATACCTGGGGGTCAAAATCATAAGTCAAACAGAGAGGATCACAACACCGATATTACACCAATAACACCCGTGAGGAAATTTTGTGTGTTAAGGATGCCGGCCAAGTCAAGGCTCAAGAGCATATGGAGAAAATGATTCCCATCAGAAGCCACACTGTACCGCCCTCTTTCTCATCATTTGGGTTCTCCTTACCCAGGAGACAAAAACGGCTGGTCAGTTGTTACCGTAGCCGATAAATGTGACAAGGGGGAGGTATATTGTGCAGAAATTAAAGAGGCTCCAAGAGAGGACAAAATATAAAAGACCAGCTAATTCATACACGCCCACGAAACAAGGAACCCAGACAAGTTGGTACGCTGTGGGACCTACCTCCTGTGGTCGGACACCACCCTTGTGGATCGTGTACAGTCTGTCCCCAAACTTGTAAATCAACTGTGGTGGACATAGGGACAAATCGCCCATGGACACAAAATAGATTTACGAACTGCAACAGCAGCAACCTAATCTACCAGATAACATGTCCGTGCCCATTACGATATGTTGGGATGACGACTAGGAAGATAAGGACACGCATACAAGAGCATAAAAGTACAGTGCGTTGCCGTAAGCAAGCCACCCGCCTCACGGCACACTTCCTGGAAAAAGGGCATGGCCCGGATGACTTTTGTTGGACTGTCTTGGAACAACCTCATATTCCGGAGTCTTGTACTGACATCAGTCGCTTCCTCTTCAAAATAGAACAAAAATGGGTCTATCGATTGAACTGCGATAAGGAGGGTCTGAACGAGCCAATTCCCTGGAGTTCTCTCTAATCCTTATAATGACCAACAGTATCACTTCTAATGAACCTTACACTATTAGATAGACTTGAGTTCTATCTAGACCTCTCTACAGTTCCCTGTGCTTAACAAATAAATTTTATTTATAATCACTTCCAAATATCTTCTTGTATTGGAGGCCTTGGTGATTTTTCTGAATAACACTATAATACATATCATGTCCCGGTAATTATCTGGACAGGTATATTTGTATTCATCATAATATCTGTGAAAGCACAGTTGGAACTACATGTTCCATCATGCCCTGCATCACGTGACTGTTCCCTCATCACGTGATGCGGTTCAGCAGAATCCAAGGTTACAAACATCTGTTCTTGCTGCTCGCCGGTGCCCCCCCAGACAGTACAGACGACTGTCCGGAGACACCGACGGAAAGGTAGGCGGCCCTTTCGCCTGCTAGAACGCATCCATCTGTTGTTTACAAACCCGCGTATGCTAGGGAGCGGTAATGGCTTCGCTCTGTGCATCGCGGGCGGCGGGCGTTCTGCTTTGACCTGACAGTTCGCTCTGTGCATCGCGGGCGGCGGGCGTTCTGCTTTGACCTGACAGCGCGCTTTGCTTTTAATAACGCATGTCCAGCTAGATGTACAATACGCGCTTGAAAGAGCAGTAGCTACACGCGCTAAAAATTAAAACAAAAATTAAAACAACAGTGCCTAACCTTGAGAGCATTCTCGCTCGCCGCACTGTTATCATATCTGCAAGCTGCCATTTGATTCTGCCTGTATGGGTACTTCGGTGGAATACTCCACTCTGATACGATTGCTGGGTGATTGTGGTGGTGGGGCGCCCACGGAAAATAGTGATGGAGTGACAACAGCCACATCTGACCTCTGCCTAAACCTTTTAAATTCTTTCATATTGTTGTTTAATCAACTCTAAAAGCAAAATAACATTACTTTTAGAGCGGTGCTCCTTCAACCTGAGCTGCAGCCAGGTGGGGTGAAGCCTCTCAACCAACATCTATGGGTGAGTGTAATTTGGAATGTGATGTCCGAATAGTTGTGAATGGGTCTCCATCATACTGGGTTTGTATTGCAAAAAAACCCTGAGAATATGATTTATTCATGTTTTTCTGTTTTTGTGTCTTTGTCTTTCTGTTTGGATCCAATACCGTGTGATGCAACGCAATAACAGTACATGGTTGAGTACACACCTGGGACTTTCAGGTGATATATTTTTTTCATTATTTATTACAAGCAGTAGTGTTTACCACCAATAGGTCCTGACGAATGCATTGGAAACTTTGTTCCACTTACATGCAGAAACATGTTGACCACTATTAAGTACGGTTATTATTTCAAACCCGCACTTACACTTGCTTTTTAACCTTAGGGATTGGGAGATACTAATAAATTCTGTTTCTCTACCCAATTCACCTAATTTTATGATTACCTTTCACTTCTCACTATTATCACTATACACTGCTTTATTCAGGAGCCTCTTTAATTTCTGCACAATATACCTCCCCCTTGTCACATTTATCGGCTACGGTAACAACTGACCAGCCGTTTTTGTCTCCTGGGTAAGGAGAACCCAAATGATGAGAAAGAGGGCGGTACAGTGTGGCTTCTGATGGGAATCATTTTCTCCATATGCTCTTGAGCCTTGACTTGGCCGGCATCCTTAACACACAAAATGTCCTCACGGGTGTTATTGGTGTAATATCGGTGTTGTGATCCTCTCTGTTTGACTTATGATTTTGACCCCCAGGTATTTTGTGTTGTGATAAACTCCATTCTCCACAAAGTAATTAGCCCCTCGCAGGTTGGCTTCCTAAAGAACAGGACGTCCAACGACAACACTAGACTACTATGCCACATTCTAGAAAAGGCAAAATCCTCTTCCGCGCCAATGGTAGCAATAACCTTGGACGCGGAAAAGGCATTTGACAAGGTTTCATGGTCCTTTCTGCGCCAGTGTATGTACGCCTTCAACCTGGGCGATACCTATACCAGGATGGTGATGGCCCTCTATTCGGCACCTTCGGCCAGGATTGCTATAAACGGCACCCTCTCGGAACCGTTCCGTCTCTACCAAGGCACAAGACAGGGCTGCCCTCTCACCAGCACTCTTTCTCTTAGCCCTTGAGCCCCTCATTACAGACATCAAACTTAACAGAGACATCGCGGGTATCTCCTTTGGGGACACGCGAGTCAAGTTAGCTGCATATGCAGACGATATCTTGATTGCGACCGAAAACCCTACTACCTCCATTGCTGGCCTAATGACCTCGATAGACAGATACTCCTCCCTCGCCGGATACAAATTAAATAGGGATAAATCAGAAGTAAAACCTCTAAATGTCCACACTTCGAAAGAGGTGTTGGGCGACTCCGGCCTTCTTTGGCAAACAGGAGTGATTAAATATTTGGGGATCGAATTCACGGATGAGTTATTGAGTACCCTTAAACATAACGAAAACAAAATCCTGAACAAAATCAAAAATTTGCTGGACGGCTGGTCATCCCGTTTCATCACCTGGTGGGGCCGTATCGAAACTATAAAAATGATGATATCCCCCATGGTTAACTACCTCGTCACGATGCTCCCACTCGTCCTCTCCAAAGAATTCCATGCTAAAGTAGATAAACACATCTCGGCTTTTCTATGGCAGGGCAAAAAAGCGAGAATTAGCTTAAAAAAACTTCGACTGGATAAGAAACTGGGAGGAGTTAATCTGGCGGATTTTAAAACATACCAAATAGCCTTCTTAGCAAAACAGGGGTCTTACTGGATATCCTCCCAACCGGACTATAGCCCAGTATGGCTGTCTGTAGACAAAGCGATACTGAAGGGGCTCAGCCCCAGCGCCCTACTCACTGTCAAACCCAACCCCAACCTAGGTCCAGGTCTAATCTTCAAAAACACGAAAATGGCTCTCTTAAAAGTCAGTAAATATTTACCACATCAATTCCGAAATTCACAGTGGGAGTCTTCATGGCACAACACAACCATCACATACAAAGGGAAACCTCTCAATTACCACGCCTGGATAGACCAGGGCGTCATATTCCCCCACCAACTCGTCGGAAACGCGCTACCCCTAACCTTTAAAGAAATTCAGGTTAAGTTCGACCTCAATAATATTGAATTTTATAACTTCCTACACATTAAAGTAGCTCTAGCAAAGGCTAACCTGAAAGATGCCACTCCTTCCCTCCTAGATTTATTCCCCTCCCTTAACAAACAAGGACACCAAGTCTCTAGCTTGTACAAATTAATGCGTCCGCAAGCGTCCTCCCTAAATGCACCCATCCAACGATACTGGGACTCATTCTCCTCCGTACCGAACTCGGACACAATTTGGGCCAGAACGTGGGAATCCACCACCCGCCACAAAATATGCCCTACACTGTCTCAAACCAAGTTCTGGCTTCTACATAAAGCATTCTGGACTCCCAGGAGGTTGTTTCTTCATAAAATCAAGGACGATGACACGTGTTGGAACTGCTCAGGGGTGGGAGGAGATCTGGAGCACCTAGTCTTCAAGTGCCCCTGTGTTATCTCGTATTGGGACAAGATCTTTGGTTTCGTGAAGGAAGTCCTACATATTACTCTACCAAGAGAATTCTCGTCGCTTGTTCTAGGTTTTGCCAAAGCCGTCACTCTCAATGAAAACGATAAAGCCCTACTGGACCTGCTGCTGACGGCTGGGGTTAAAATCATACTTAACAACTGGAAAAGCACGAACAAAGCCTCCTTTCCTCACTGGTTGAACTGGGTATCGTACTTGAGAGGTGCTGACAATATATCCTTGACCTCCACCCCGTGGAGACCCCCATCGAGGAAAATCTGGTCCTCGCTAGACACTCATTTTGATGCGTACAAACCTCCTTGAATCTTGCCTACAAGGTCCTAGAGCGTGTCGTCACACAATGTTTCATCCTGATTGTTAGCCAGTCTATGTCTTTGTACATTCTTAACCACAGAGTGATGACTCCAGCTCCCACATGTACTACAGGTTTGGGTTACGAAAATGTACATCTTATGTAGCCTATGCGATAGTGGGGTGGTGCCTATCTCCTTCATGGTCAGGCTATACATGACATCAGTTATCATCGGATTGTATGTGGACATTTTAAGGGGAATTTTATGTAACGTGATGGACTCATTGTATTATGGACTCAATTGCATTATTGGTACCGACTTTCTGTATTCCTATTCATATGACTTATTATTGTTTCTACGCTCTGTAACTATTCGTACTGAACCGACTATTCCTGTACCGATGAATCTCTTTGCAGCTCCCAATAAAAATCTTTTGAACATAAAAAAATAAAAAATAAAAAATAGAATGGGACACAGTCCTGGGTCCTACATACAAACAAAGACAAGTACAGTTGGACAAATAGCATTTCAGGAGAAAAAGAAAGAAGCTTATGGTCAATGGTGATGAATATGACAAGCTTTTGAAAAACCGTATTCACACTCGTTTTAACTCTGGTTTAACGTGCAAATATGCTTAAAAGGTCGACGACGTTTTGATCCCCTTTAACAGATTATTGGGATCATCATCAGAACGGTTTACTTACAAGCCTGAATTTACATACTTCCTGTTGAAAAAGAAGGAAAAAATGGGATAAGGCAGAAAAATAACATGTTATGACATCGAGCCGAAGGTGAGCTCCTTGCAAGGAACCCTGTGCCTGCTACTACAGACTGTTGTTTAACCATGCAAGGAAGTGATTGTGGGCATATAAGTGAAGATGTGAACCATGTGTGAGGGCATGGTTTGAGTGAATAGCGGTCTGTCCAGTGATGGACGTTTCATTAATACAGTGGAGGCCAGGAAGAGTTTAGGTTTGTGTAAGCGCATGCAGGTTTCCGTGTGAAAACCTGTCAATTACGGTTCGGACCTAATAAACATGCCGTGGGGATAAGAAGGCTCAGCTTATTCACTTTATATAGGCTGGTCGGCATCCCCCGGCCCACTTTTTAAACACCTCTGCAATTTCTCCCTTCTAGATAACGGAAACTTCGCTCCAGTACCGCGTTCACCGTAACGGTTTTCAATGCATTAACTAAATCCTTCATGGACCCCCCCTTATTGAGGACTCTGCCCTCCATAGCTCGTTAAGGTTAGGAGACACACACCGTTTGCAGCCACAGTTTATTATTCAAACCAGCGTCACGCTTTTGTCAGATCAAATCTAAACACACCGCCTGCGTCCCGTAAAGACAGTAATCGACCTCCGGTCACCGCAGCAATAACGTGAAAACCGTCTTATCCTCACGGCATGCTCAATAGGTCATTCGTTTTCCGCATAATTTTCACGCGCCTGCCTCCCAGTAAGTCAGTATTTTACCGATGCAATAGCGCATAATCTTCTTATCCCCACGGCATGTTTATTAGGTCTGAACTGTAATTGCCAAGTTTTCACGTGCAAACCTGCATGCGCTTACACAAACCTGAACTCTTCCTGGCCTACACTGTATTAATGAAACATCCATCACTGGACAGACCGCTTTTCACTCAAACCATGCCCTCACACATGGTTCACATCTTCACTTATATGCCCTCTTTCTGGGGAGCTGCTTCTGTGGGCTGGCCGGTGTGTGTGTGAGAAAGTGGCTCTATATATACTGGACCAAGATAAGGTACAGTGTGTATAGAGTCCACAAACCCCAGAGGTTAAAGCCAGGTGTGACCTTACTCTCTAAAGTGGTAGCTTGGTCGAGCAGTAAGGCAGTACCCGAGGACAGTGTAAAGCATTTGTTGTACCTACACAGCCAGCAAAAGTTTTCACACACTCAAAGACTGAACTCCAGGCCAATTGTTTTTATATCAAAGATATATTTGTTTTATTTTTAGAACCAACAGGTATCAAAATATATTGTTCTCAATATGAGAGGTCTCAGATGAGTGCTTTGCAGAAAGGCAATACATTTTGTAAACACAAGGGGTACAGGGGTTGCAGTAGGCAACACAATTCTAAATACAAGTTAGCATTGAGCTCAATGGTTTTTTCTATATAAATACAGCTGATTACTTTGTAGATTACTCTGGTAGTTCGAGGACTAGATCCTGGATTCAGTCCTGGGATCTAAGCTGAAAACCGTTTAGTCAAAACTTTTTAGTTATTGCAGTGATTTTTAAGGAATATAAAGCTATTTTAAAAGTTCACACTTAGAAACTTTTCAATGAAAAACAGGCAATGTTATCCAATGGGAGAAAATTCAGATTGCAGTTAACGTACGATCTCGTTACTTTTGTGACTTAAAACAGGTAAGTAATTACGTTTCAGTATTTGTTATGATTTTTAAAGAATATTTTAAGTTTTCAAAAGTAGTCACTTAGAAGAAATTTCACAGAAAAGCACACAATGGATTCCTATGGAGAAAATTCAAGTTACTAGTAAACCCGACTAGGATTACTTTTGCGGTTCAGTACTGGGCTACAAGATGCAGTAATGGCTTCTCTCCTGATCACAGGTGAGTACTTCGGAATTCGGTTGATTTTATGGGAATAGTTTAAGTTTTCAAAACTTCACACTTAGAAGATTTTTCGAGTCAAACCAGTCAATGTTATCCAATGGCAGGTAAGTGAGTTACCGGTTTCCAGGTGAGTACTCGACTGGGGAAGTTAGGGTCCTGGGCATAGACTATGGGGTCCCTCAGGGTCAGGTAGGTACAGTTGGTTCACCCTCAGCGGCACAAGGGCGGCCGGGCGCAGAGGTAGTTAGGCCCAATGTTATCCAATGAGGGGCGGGGGCCTCCAGTTGGTGGCTGCTGGCTAGCAGGCCACGCAACTGTGGGAGCTGGGCTCCTGGTCATTTGCTCAGGGCAAAGGGGGAAGTAGGGTAGGACAAAGGTTGCACAGCCAGAGGCACTCTGGCGGCTGGGTGCAGGGTGCTGTTGAGCCGTCGGGCACTCAATGTTATTCAATTCGGAAAGTAAAGGGGTAACAAAGGCTGCAGACTCTGGGACGGTGATTCTTCAGGTGCGACCACCACTTCGAGAGGTAAGTTGGGATCTTGGAGAAGAGGTAGGTACCCCAAAGGCAGGCACAGGGGGCTGCAGGGAGCCGGGTGCAGGGGTGTCTTTTGGTGTCGGGAATCTTACCCTCGGCTGGTCGCGGTTGGTGGGGTCCCTGGTTCTGAGGCTGCAGGCGTCGTCTTGTTCGTCGAGGAGGGTCTTTTGGCACTGGACTTCGGGTCCCAGTCGCCGGGGGGATGTCCTTGTGGTCTTGGGTCACTCGGGCACGGGCCGGGCTTGGCGGGTGCAGAGTGGGCAGGTCTTGAGCTTCCTGGCTGGCACCAGGGGGTGGTTGTTGAAGCAGAGCCTATGCTTATGGGAGTCCCAGTCCTTAAGAGGGTCAGGGCAGGCACGTCCTCCGGGTGTCCCAATGTTGCTGTCCGCAGGAGTCGCCGGGGTTACGCAGGAGCAGGTTCTAGGATCGACAGGCCGGTAGGGCTGGGGCCAAGTCAGTGGGTGTCGTCCTGTTAGCAGCTGCACGGCGGGTCTTCTTCTTCTTTTCTTCTTTCTTCTTTTCTTATCGGGATCTGAGGAAGGAAGGTTCAAGGTGCCCCTAAATACTAAATTTAGGGGCGTTACAGGTAGGGCAAGGGCAGGGACCAATAGGTCCCTGTCCTGAGGTGGGTACACCCCCTAGCCTGCTCCTCTCCTGTGGGACGTGGGCAGGAGCCTAGGTGTGATTGGGCAGGGCTCCCAATCTTCAAGATGGCCGGAGCCCGGGGTCGTGCTTCACCTTGCCTCTCCTACCTGAGGGGTGGGATTGGCACAGGCTGGCCCCCCCCCCCTTCCTGACGTAGGGTTTCCCTGCCAGTCTTCCCGCCAGAGTGGGGGTTGGAACTGGTGGGGGCCAGTTGTTGGTTACAGCAAATGGTCTGGATAAGCTCACAGAGGCGGCATGCCTTTGAAGCTTCCCCCTGCCCATCCTGGGGGAGGAGATCTAGCACCTCGCCCAGGATGTGCATTGTTGCAGGCCCAGGAGAGCGGGGGGGGGCTCTCCACCCAGGGGTCCATCAACATGTCTGCTGTGTGGCAGCCTCTGCAGCCACTCAGACCAGACGTGGATTGTAGGTTAGGTTTTCAGGGGGCATCTCTAAGATGCCCTCTGGGGAATTTTACATTAAATCCCACACTGGCATCAGTGCGGGTTTAATGTGCTGAGAAGTTTGATATCAAACTTGTCAGTCTTCAGTGTAGCCATTATGGTGCTGTGGAGTTCGTAATGACAACCTCCCAGCACCATATACTCTTTTTTTTTTTTTTTTTTTTTATTTTCATTTTCAAAATAACATTACACACATGAAGTTCACCAGGGAGCAAAACAGTACCTCGCGAGATAGATCCTTCCGGGAGCAAAACAAAAGCAACAGAGCATCAAGTTCGTAATAATAGAAGCAAAGTCAGTGCTCGGCATGTGCCCATGGTGGTAGTCTCTCAACAAGTGCAACACATAGCCGAACCAACATGTCCATAGGCCGGCAAGGCCAAAGAACTAGGCCAGATATCCTCGCTATGCTCCTCGGTGAACCACATACCAATAAACAGAACTCCCCCCCCCCCCCCCCCACCCACTCCCTCCCCCCACGGTGGCGACTCGCTCAAACCAAACCTCCTCCTGACAACAAAATTAGATCTGAAATAAATGAAGTGACCTCAGGGACGCGGGACAGACAGCGGATGGTAGGCCCTTGGACAGAAAATTCACCAATGGACCCCACTGGAATTGGAAGTTCTTATAATTACCAAGGAAGATGTCCGCCATTCTCTCCAAACTCAGAAGTTTCCACAGGCGCGCGTGCCACAGCGAAATTGCCGGTGCCTCCTTCTGTTTCCAGGCAGCTGCCAGTGTAAGCTTGGCAGCACCCAGGCACAGCCACAAGATCTTCTTGTCCGCTTTGGTCTGGTGCTCTAGGCCGGGGTCTCGGAGGCCCAGGAGAACAGAGGCCATCGAGTCCTCAATGGGATACTGCAGCAGTTCTCTAATGTGCGAGAGAATCTCGTCCCAATAGGGCCGAATCACCGGACAGTCCCACCAGATGTGGCGAAAGTCCCCCAGAAACCCGCAACCCCTCCAACATTTATCGGAGGCGGCCGGATAAAAGCGATGTAGCCTGGTCGGACACAAATACCATTGCATAAGAGTCTTAAGGTGGGCTTCCCTGAGGTGAAGCGAATGATTAAACTTCGAGATATCCCGCCATAACGCTGTCCACTCAGCATCCGAGACAGTCCTCCCCAGCATCTCTTCCCACTGGTCCATATACCTAGGTCTAGGCGAGACTGCCGACCGAAGCAGGAGCTGATATATGAAGGAGATAACCCCCTTCATCACAGACGTCCGTAGCAGGAAAGCCTCAAAAGGGGAGGGTGGCCGCGTGGCTGCCTCCAGTACCCCCGGCGACGTGGCCCAGTGGAGCAGTTGCGCATGACGGTATTAGTCATTTTGGGGAACCCCATAGTCCCTCACGCAGTGTGCAAAAGTGAGGGGGGCCTGACCATGGAACAGGTGAGTCAAAGCCCTACATCCCCCCTCCCTCCACGCATCGAAGGCCCCCTCCCGCTGAGCCGGCGGAAATGCCGGGTTGAAGTGCAAGGGCGTGAAGGGTGAGGGGAACGTAGTCCAACGTTCGTCCCCAACCAGGGTATCCCATACCTTCAGGACAGTACCAGTAGGCGTACTTATGTACGCATTTAAGGGGCGGTCCCTCCTAGGCTTCCAAGCCAGGTCCCAAACCGACCTCCCCGCCACACTCCGGTCCATATGGAGCCAATGCTTCTCCGACGTCTGCTGTGACCATTCTACTAAAATTCGCAGTTGCGCCGCCTTGTAATAAAGCTGGAGGTCAGGAAGCCCCACCCCGCCCTCGGATCTCGGCCTACGTAGTAACGCAAAGGACAATCGCGCTCGGCCCCCCTGCCACACAAATCGCAAGATCTGCGTTCTAAGGCGCCGAAAAAAGTCGCCGTCCAAAGTGATGGGGAGGGCCTGAAATAAGTACAACTATTTGGGAAGGAGGACCATCTTCACAGCATGGATTCTACCCAGCCATGATAGAAATTTAGGTTTCCATTTGTCCAAGTCGGCTCGAGTCTTTGCCAGCAAAGAGGGGAAATTAGCCGCGAACAGTTTGCCCACAGTGGGGGTCAAGTGGACCCCCAGGTAGACAATCGAGTCAGCAGCCCAGGCTAAGGGCGTCAAAGTGCGCAAACGTTCCGCATCCGCAGGCGATAGAGTAAGATTCAGGACATACGACTTGCTGTAGTTAACCTTGAAGCCTGCCACCACTTCATATTCCAGCAGGGTCTCCCTAACACAAGGCAGCGAGCGTTCAGGATCAGCAATGGAAAGAAGTACGTCGTCCGCGAAGAGCGTGATCGTGTGCTGCTCTCCCGCGAACGGAATGCCCCGTATGCCCTCATGTTCCCTAACCGCCACCGCCAGGGGCTCAATGCTCAGCGCGAACAGGAGAGGGGAAAGGGGGCAACCCTGCCTAGTGCCTCTGGTATGCGGGAAGAATGCAGACAAGTGGCCATTGACTCCCACCCGAGATCTAGGACTGCAAAAGTTGGCCCTCACCATGGTAATGAACTTTTCCGAAAAGCCAAAAGCCGTCATCGTATGAAACAGGAAGCGCCAGTCCACACGGTCGAATGCCTTCTCGGCATCCAACCCCACCAGGACCGCCGGAATGCGAAACCTGTCCGCCTTTTCAATGAGATGGACCACTCTGCGTGTATTGTCGTGTGTCTGGCGCCCCTTGATAAACCCGGACTGGTCAGGGTGTATGATCGCTGGTAACAGATCCTGCAGTCTATGCGCCAATATTGTCGAATATAACTTCGCATCCAAGTTAAGGAGCGCTATGGAGCGGAACGAGGCACACTGGGTGGGATCTTTCCCCGGCTTCGGTAGGACCGTTATAACCGCCTCGGCCAGGGAACCCTTCGAAGAGCCGGTCTCAGCCATGTCGTTAAAGAGGGTCACCAGGAAGTCGCAAAGTTCAGAGGCGAACGTCTTATAGAAGACGGCAGTGTATCCGTCCGGCCCAGGAGCCTTGTGCAGTTTCAGGTTCTTAATAGCCCCGAGTACCTCTTCCCTGGTAATTGGAGCCTCCAGGACCTCATTCCACTCTTTGGACACCTGGGGAAGGGGCAAGCGCTGCAGATACTGCTTCTGAGACTCCGCATCCAGCTCGTCTCCAGCATAAAGGTCACCATAAAAACGGCCAAAAATGGCCGCCTTTTGCTCGTCCCGGTGATGCAGCTCACCCGCAGCGTCCCTAATCCCCCCGATATACTCACGCTCCCGCCTATCTCGCAGCTGCCTTGCCAAATGTCTGCCCACTTTGTTACCGCAAGAATAAGACTGCCTGCCTAACCGCAACAGCGTCAATTCGGCCCTGTTATTGTAGTGGGCCCTCAGTTTCCCACGAATTGCGGTCAAAGGCCGGAGGGTAACTCTAGAGGGGTTAAGCTTGTGAGCCTGCTCAAGGACCGCCAATTCAGCCTCCAGAGCTTCCCTATCCTTGCGCCGCGCTTTATTAAGATTTGCATTGAGGCCCAAGCAAGTGCCCCTGATGGATGCCTTCAAAGCGTCCCAAGTGTTGGAGACCGATGTGTCCGACACTGGGTTCAGCTCGAGAAAGTCCTTGATGGCCTTACGCAGTGCCTTACTAGAGACATCGTCCCGCACGACCGACGCCGGGAAGTACCATTTCCGTTGCCCATCACCAGGTGAGGACCACCGGAGGCTAAGCACCAGGAGACTATGGTCAGATACCGAGAGTGGAAGAATGACGGAGTCAAGGACATCCCCCCTAAGCGCCTGGCTAATAAAAATGTGGTCCAATCGGGAGTATGAGTGATGGACATGCGAAAAAAAGGTGTAATCTCGGGAGGCAGAGTGGAAGAAGCGCCAGCTGTCAACCAGACCCAGATCACCAACCACCTGCTGTGAGGAGGGGGAAAACACCCCTGTATGTACCCTACGGGTCCCAGAGCTATCCACATTCGCATCCCATACCAGGTTAAAGTCCCCTAAAAGGAACAAGTGCCCTTCCGCAAAGTCACCCACACGCTGCAACACTCCCTGCAAAAACTGATTCTGGCCAGCGTTAGGGATGTATACCACCACAAACGTACAAAGCCTCCCCCGGACAAGCCCCTTCACCATCAGCCAGCGTCCATCCTTATCACTACAGACATCATGGGGCTGGAAGTGCAGTGTAGATCGAAACAGGAGAGCCACCCCTCTATGCTTCGAGGACGCCGAAGACCTATAAATGATGGGAAACGCCTTATGACGAAGGCGCAGCTCGTCCTTACGCGCCAGGTGGGTCTCCTGGAGCCCCACTACATCCAACTGATGATCAGTTACATACTTCCACACCTTCTGCCTCTTCTGCGGCGAGTTCAAGCCTTTAACATTCCATGTCCCTATACTAATCGGCATGATGATCCCATAAACCAAAACTCTCTATAAACAGCATTGGACCCCCCCACCCCACAATCAACCATCTTCCGCGCAAGGGGAACAGTGACATGCGACCCCTGGACCTCTCCCGCGCCTCACCCCCCCGACCCCCCGCCTCCCGTAGATCCCCCAGCGCCGTAGCCCACTCCCCACACGCCACTCCCACATCTCTCCAGACCCACCATACACGCCATGAATCACTCCAGTCGCCACCAACATTTCCCACCCCCTCCCCCCCATCAAACCATCTTCCCCCAGAAGGAAAAGAGAACAGTGAAAGTGTAAACCGAACAGAAACAGTGAAAAAAAATACTCATCAGTCCCAGTGGTCCACAGTTCACGAAGCACCAACCACTCCGGGGACAGGGCAGGAAGACCATCTCGGTTCCTCCCAAGGTCACGGTCTGGGGAGTCTTCTCCAAAAGTACATCCATTCACCCAGACCGGGGGGGGGTCCATGCCCCCTCCAGCGCCGATCCGCAGTATCAAGTCATCGTCACGCCGCTCCTGAGCTGGCCTGTGACGCCGGCACCGTCGCTGAAACTACTGAAGCCACTGCATTCCCCCTCTCCCGCTGGCTGGAATTGCGGTCCGGGCGCCCTCGAGCCGGAGAGGACCCCACTCTATGCCATGAAAAGGACCGATGTCGCCTCCGAGATGGGGATGCATTCGACCCCTGGGACGGGGCAACCTCATCCAAACCCAAGAGCTCCTTCGCTTCCTGTAGGGAGCGTATCTGCATCAGTCGATTCTGCCACCTGAAGATGATCCGGAAGGGGTGCCCCCAAGAATATGCGATGTTGCGTTCCCGCAGAAGGGCAGTCACCGGCCGAAAATCCCTCCTTTTTTGAAGTGTAGATGCTGCTAGGTCCTGAAAAAGCTGAGGATGATGGTCCCGAAATTGCAGCGAACTGATGGCCCTAGCCTTCCGGAGGATGCGCTCCTTCAATTGAAAGTCATGAACACAGACAAGGATGTCTGGGGGCGGCCCCCCCCTCTCCTGGGCAAACCAACGCGATGGACTCTATCCATCTGGACATCCTTCACATCGTCTTCATCCAAGATCTGCAGAAACAGTTCCTTCACATAGCCTCGCAGGTCTCCCGACTCGCCATCCCAGGGCACCGCTTTAATTCGAATGTTATTCCGCCGGGAGCGGTTCTCAAAGTCTTCCGTGTGTGCCTGCAGGTCCAAGTTTTGCTCCATGAGGCGAATGACGTCTTGTTAGAGTAAGTGGACATCGTTGGCCGTGCTCAAATCATGGTCCTCAAGAGTCGCCACTCTTTCACCAATCCCATCAACATCTCTCCGTACTTCCCGGAGATCAGAGGCCAGCTGCGCCCGCAGCTCGGAGATGTCCTCCTTGATGGAAGCAAAAAGTTCGGTCATAAAAGCCTTAGTAGCCGGGGCCTCGTCATCGGACATTCTTGGCGACCCACTGGCACCGGGGGACGCCGGCTGCTGTGATGATTTAGCTGCGCCGTCCTTCACCACGCGTCCCTTGCGGGCCTGGTTAGCCATAACGCCGGGCGCCCTGCACCAGGGCGAACGTTCCACCAGTCACCACCAGAACCAAGCAGTACCCGGATCCGGGCTTGCAGGCGTAGTAGTTGGCCCCGGAGGGCAGCCCAACTCTGCGTCCACCACTCTGCTCCAGGCCAGAGGCTCCCAGCGAATCTCCGGCGCCCAGACACCAGGAGGCAGGAGTGCGCAAAAACCCAAGGAGCAAGGGGCCCCCAGTCAGCTATGACAAGCCCTGGAGAGGCGGTGCGTTGAGGCAATCCAGACAACAGAAATCCAGGAGCGAGCGCTGCGCACTCGAACAGTCAGGCGAGCCAGGCAAAATGGCGGCGCCACGCTCCTTATCCAGATCACCACCGGACCTCCAGGCACGCACCCCCAACAGCACCTCTAGTCCGCACCAGCCCACAGCGTAGGACCGGAGCCCGCACAGTCGTGACCCCTCTGGAAATCCGGGCACAGGCAATTGGCAGCAGCAGTCCCCTCGGCCCACACACCATCCAGTCTGGCACCAGACGCAGCCTTTAGGGCCCCCCAGCAGCGTAGGAGGCCGAGCTAGCCTCGATCGCTCTCGCCCTGCTTGGATCGCCGGCCGTCTGCTAGCACCCCCTCTGGGCCGGCGCTCGACTCCACGCGCCGAGCCCAACAGCTCTTGTCCCGGTTAAATGCGGCCTCTGGGAAGCGCCCGGGGCCTCCACCACCCCTCCGGGCCGGTGCTCCTGGGCCTCCGCGCTCCTCCCGGGTCAGATCCCTCCTCACCTCCGGCCGAAATCACCTCCGGCGTCTCCTGGCGGGCAGCGCCTCCTTCTTCCGCTCGCGCGGCCCGCACTAAGCTGCTGGCTTCTGTGGAGACCTCGGGCGGGCGGCGGCTAGCACTCTCCAGTGATGCGGCGGGCCGGAGCTTCCGGCCGGCCTCCTGGACACGCGAGGCCGGGGATGCCAAGGCCGTACAAACTCCCCTCACTGCCGACCGCCACAAGCGGCGCAGCGCTCTGCTGGCGGCACCGGACCACACCGCTCCACTCCGCGGACCTCCGCCAACCGTCCGGTGACCGATCCGAGCCGGCTATAAGCTGCTAAGCAGAATCGGCGCCGGAGGAGCACAGAAAGAGCGTCCTACTCCGACGCCATCTTGGCCACGCCCCCCACCATATACTCTTAATGGCATCACTGCACTTACAGTGCCCAGGAATGGCTCTGGGCACTGTAGGGGCACAGGGCTCATGCACCTGTGCCCACACCACTGGCATCGGGGAACCAGCTAGAAGGGTGACTGAAGTATGCCAGGGCAGTGGGTGCTGTGGGCATGGCACACAGGGATGTGTGCCATGTCGACTCTCTGTTTTAGTTCTGTACCTAGACACTCAGCCTGCAAAGGCAGTGTGTGGGTGTCCGGGTACAGGGCCCCTAAGGGTGGCACAATAAGTGCTGCTGCCCTTAGGGGTCTTCTCTGGTCACCAGGCCCTGGGCACCTAGGGTACCATTTACTAGGGGCTGATAGGTGGCCAGAGATGCCAATTGGGTTTTGTTTCAATACAGCTTTAGGGAAGGAACACAGGCCCTGGGTACCTGGTTGGCAAGAGCCCACAGCTCACTCTGTCAAAGCACATCAGCAGTTCAGCAAAAAGTGGGGGCATACCAATGCAAGAAAGATGGCACTTTCTCACAGCCGGGGAACGGCAACTCTGTGTACTGCCCCATGCTACTCCAAGGAAGTTTCTTCAGACAATTGCACTGGCAGCCCTCTGAGTTTCTTGGAGTTTGCACATTGTCCACTCCTCCTCTTGAACTGTTGGAATCTGAAGTCTGAGTTTCAGGTGGCCCCCTAACTACTCAATTTAGTGGTGTTAAGGAAAGTGAGGGCCAGTAGCCAATACGCTACTTACCCCTGGAGTCACTACACCCCCTAGATGACCACTTCATTTGGGGAGTGGGCATCACTGTGTCCCAGAATTCCTAATTTCACCACACACAATAAGGTGAAATTTCTAAAGTTTTATTCATGTCAGACTTGGTCACCCTGAAAGTGTACCCAGCGTTGAGCAACACGCCTCCTGCATACCTAATTTCCTGCCTGTCCTGGCACGAAATGGGCCTTGGACAGGCAAGGGTTTGGCAGCCGCTTGCCTCCTACTCCTAGGGAAGCTAGATAAGCATACCAAATGTGGCAGGCTCTTTTGAAGCTCCCTGCCTTGAAATGCTAATTTACCAGCCTTTCCTGGGGGAGGAGGTGATAACACCTCTCCCCAGAGCTGCATTATTTCTGTCCTCCAAGAGCGGGACTCTCACCTCCTGGGGGTGGATGGGAGGGGGGGGGGGTGTAGGAAACTTGGCTGTGGCAGCAGGCTGGACTGAACCAGTCGGCTAGCACACAAGAGGGCTGGCAGGTTTCAGGGGTACGTCGCAGGTACTTTTAGAGCGTATTCAATAATAAATCCATCACTGGAAACAGTGTGAATTTAATAATACAAGGTGTTTGATACTAAACACCACATGTTTCAGTGGAGCCATTATGTAGCTCGTGAACTCGTTTTCACGAGTGCCCGGTACATATTTTTAGATGGCTTCCCTGCTCACTTGTAATATCTAGCAATAGAACTAGACCTCATTGGGACATGTATGTCCTCACATAAAATATATGCAGCCTGCCTTGGGACTCAAAGGCCTGCTGTAGGAGTGACTTACATATATTATAAGTTGATTATGCCATCACACACAGGAATGTGCAATGTCATGTTTTTACTCCTAGTCTGCACCATGTCACGCAGCCTGCACTGGCAATCTGTGTGGAATTTGTATGTGGTCCTTTTAGGGCGGCATAAGATATGCTGCAGACCTTAGGGACCCTCTTTAGTACCCCTGCCCTAGCTACCTGGAGTACTATTTACTAGGGACTTATAGGGATACTAGGGCACAATTAGACTTTACCTTGTTTTAGGAAAGGAGCATTGGTGCGGAGGTCTGGTTAGCAGGCCTCAGTTCACTGTCTGAGTCGAAAAACCGCATCTGGCTGCTAAAAAGGTGGTAAAAGTGTGTGGGTGGGGTGGGGGTTGGGGTAACTGCAACAAAAGTCCAGTTCCCTAAAAGTTACTTCAGTTAAAACCTTTGAAAATAGGAGGATCTGGGATTTCATTTTAGATGAGACGGCTACATGTTGGCATCAAAGATTAACATCGGTGTATTATCTACATATAGGAGAACAGTCTCTTCAGAATTTTTAAATCTGATGCCATATAAACCCTGTAGGAAGCTGGCTCTGTATATGCCATACCAAAGTAAGGTATAATGTGCCCAGAGTTCAGTGGATCCCATAAGGTAGGCAGAGGTAAAAGTAGATAATACCTTACTCTCTATTTGTGGTAGTGTTGACGAGCAGTAAGGCTTTTTCGGAGGATAGTGTTAAGCATTTATTTACACACAGGCAAGAAATTATGTCACACACTCAAAGGCTGAACTCAGACCAATTTGTTTGTATAAAAATATTATTTCGTTATTTTATTTCTAGAACCAAGCCAGTCCTGGTGCAGGTAAGTGAAATAATACTTTGCAGGTATATTGCAGTTGAAATACAATTGAAATACAATTGAAATGCAGTTGGATGCAATTAGTTTGTTTACAGGTAAATCAACAGTTAAAATTACTTTTGAGATTACTTGTTAAGTTACTTTTTCTACTCAGTATGATATGCCTAGATTTCACACTGTGGCATTTCCTAGAGGAAAGGTAAGTAATTAATTTTTTGTATATTTGCAGTTTTTTAAGGTTTCATACAAACCAACTCCACACTTAAATGTATTTTTAAAGAAAAACAGTCAATGCAATCCTATGGAAGGAAATGGAGTTATTGGTTTACAAGTAAGTACTTGGTTGGGTAAAGTTGGGTTTTTGGGGTTAGAACCAGGGTCAAGGATGCACTCTCACTCAGCGGCAGCCGGGTGCAGAGTGCTGATGCCCAAGTCCTTCGGTTGTTGGCTGTTCACGAGCAGGCCATAGGGTTGTGGGAGCAAAGCTCCTAGTGTTAGGCTCAGGGCAAAGGGGGATCCGTATTAGCACACAAGGGGCACCCACAGCAGCACAGGGGTGGAAAGGTGCTGGATACTATTTTGGCGTCGGGTGCCCGGTTTGGTTTTTAGCTGCAGGCTCTGTCCAGGAAGTCTTCCAGAAGGAACCAACAGCTGGACAGGTAAGTTGGAGGGCTCAGGGGCGTAGGTGCACCTCGGATTCTCTTCTCCAGGGCGCTGGGCAGCTGGATGCAGGGGTGCCTTTTGAGGTCGGAGTTCACCTTGCCTGGCCACTCGTGGTTATGGGGGGGGGTCTCTGTCCGGAGGCTGCAGGTGAGTCCTGGAGGGGTCAACCCATGGTGGACTCAGACTCTGGAGTGCTGGGGGACCTAGCTGGGACTTGTGGGCCACTGGGACTCTTGCTGTAAGCGTCGGATGCAGTGGTGGTGCCAGGCGTCTGGTTCCTTTGACCTCCGAAGGCTCAGTCTGTCTTGAGAATTTCTTTGGAACAGAGCTGCTGTTCAAAGGAGATCCGATCTTTGTTGAAGGTAAGCAGTCCTCCCAGGGGATTCTGGAGGATGGTAGCTGCAGGACAATCTTGTAACAACAGGAGCAAGGACCCGTCAACCGTGTTGGGATTGGGGTATTAAAATGATAAGAACATATGGTATCCCAAGTGGTATAATTCAAAGACAATTAGTGAGGATATGAGTACACCATTATCCACAAGGAAGCAAGGAGACTCTTTATGATTATAACATGTGCTCAAGGCATCATTTATATAGACATTTGGGGAAAGAAAAAGAAATTGGCATTTATAACAGCACTGCAAAACACAGATGATACAATTGAAAACAACCCAAATTGCACGTGGTGTTTGAGGTGTGTGAGTAAAAACCAAGGTAACGACGCAGGTGACAATGTGATCAGCGTGGCCGGCGCAACCTGAAGTCACCTGGAACCATTTTGTGCCTATTACTCACTGTATATTTATGCACCAAGTCACTTTGCCCCGCCCACGCTGATCACATTGTCACCTGCGTCGTTACCTTGGTTTTTACTCACACACCTCAAACACCACGTGCAATTTGGGTTGTTTGAGGGTGCTATCCACAATTCTTTAGTAACTTGTCCAGTTTAGTGAGATACTACAAGAAGGTGTGCTTTTATTGTTACTGTCTGATCTGAAGACCAGGGTTAGTCCATTGCTTCTATTATATGAATTTCCAGTTACAAAGAAAGCATGGGTTGAATGGAAAATACAGCAGCTTTTAATATCTTTTAAATTTTTTGTTGTTTGATACTAGCTTTTTACAGCGATCACATGGTTTCTAAATGGCCTGCCAGGTTAAAAACTGCTCATGAGGTTGAGCTTGCCTGTTTACTCTTTTGGGAACTGCATTAGTGAACTATTTCAGCCCACACTTCAGTTTAATGTACTATACATTGTGCACAGGTCCATTTATGAATCTGTCTCAGTTCTTTAGGGTCAAACTGTTCCTACATGTCCTTCTTTGTTTTTGCACCCTCCTATACGCTTCACTGTGGTTAATTTGAGCCCTCTTTTTAGGTCGAGCTGGCGTTGGAGCGCGAAGCGCTCCCGCCAGCGAGACTATAGTCACCTTCCTCCCTGTCAAGGGAGTAACAGCTGTGAACGAGCCCGATACAGACCTGGGCACGAGCCGACCCAGGTCTGTGAACGAGCTTCAAGGTTGAGCAGCTTGTGCACGTTTGTTGGACGTCAGGCGCTGCAAGCCCGCCAGACCAATTATCCCAGCATGAAACTCTACTTCCTGAGGCCCACAAGACCAATTATCCCAGCAGGAGTCTCCACTTCCTCAGGCGCTGCAACAATTATCACAGCATGAGACCCACTTATCACAGCATGTCAACAGGCGCCCCAGGCTGCTGGAGCACTCAACTATAATTGATGTGCAGTTGAGTGCTCCAGCAGCGTGGGGCGGCTCTCTGCATGCTGTGATAATTATCACTTTGGGGCCTCATGCTGTGATAATTACGGCGGCATGCTCTATTTGCAGCACTGAACATTTTCAAAGAAGGCGAAGCCGTGACATTCATTGGAGACACTCGCCCTCACCCCCTCACCCCTCACACACCTCCTCACCCTCACACACCTCCTCACCCTCACACCCTCACCTTCACACCCCCTCACACACATCCTCACATACCCTTACCAGCACAGCAAAACACAACACAGCACAGCAAAACACAACACAGCACAGCACAGCAAAACACAACACAGCACAGCAAAACACAACACAACACAGCACAGCACAGCAAAACACAACACAGCACAGCAAAACACAGCACAGCACAACAAAACACAACACAGCACAACAGAGCAAAACACAACACAGCACAGCACAGCAAAGCACAGCACAGCAAAACACAACACAGCACAACGCAGCACAGCACAGCAAAACACAGCACAACACAGCACAGCAAAACACAACACAGCACAGCAAAACACAGCACAGGACAGCACAGCAAAGCACAGCACAGCAAAACACAGCACAACACAGCACAGCAAAACACAACACAACACAGCACAGCACAGCAAAACACAGCACAGCACAGCAAAACACAGCACAGCAAAACACAGCACAGCAAAGCACAACACAACACAGCACAGCACAACACAACACAGCACAGCACAGCACAACACAACACAGCACAGCAAAGCACAGCACAGCACAACACAGCAAAACACAGCAAAACACAGCACAACACAGCACAGCAAAGCACAGCACAGCAACACACAACACAGCAAAACACAACACAGCACAGCAAAGCACAGCACAGCAAAACACAGCACAGCACAGCAAAACACAGCACAGCACAACACAGCACAGCAAAACACAACACAACACAACCCTCACGCCCTCACCCCTCACACACCTCATCACCCTCACACACCTCCTCACCCTCTCACCTTCACACCCCCTCACACACACCCTCACATACCCTTACCAGCACAGCACAACACAACACAGCACAGCAAAACACAACACAGCACAGTACAGCAAAACACAACACAACACAGCACAGCACAGCAAAACACAGCACAGCACAGCAAAGCACAGGACAGCACAGCAAAGCACAGCACAGCAAAACACAGCACATCAAAACACAGCACAGGACAGCAAAGCACAGCAAAACACAGCACAGCAAAACACAGCACAGCAAAACACAGCACAACACAGCACAGCACAACACAACACAGCACAGCAAAACACAGCACAGCACAGCACAACACAGCACAACACAATACAACACAATACAGCACAACACAATACAGCAAAGCACAGCACAGCAAAACACAGCACAACACAATACAGCAAAGCACAGCACAGCAAAACACAACACAGCACAGCACAGCAAAACACAGCAAAGCACAGCACAGCAAAACACAGCACAGCACAGCAAAACACAGCACAGCACAACACAGCAAAACACAACACAACCCTCACGCCCTCACCCCCTCACCCCTCACACACCTCATCACCCTCACACACCTCCTCATCCTCACACCCTCACCTTCACACCCCCTCACACACACCCTCACATACCCTTACCAGCACAGCAAAACACAACACAACACAGCAAAACACAACACAACACAGCACAGCACAGCAAAACACAGCACAGCACAGCACAACACAACACAGCACAGCACAACACAACACAGCACAGCACAGCACAACACAACACAGCACAGCAAAGCACAGCACAGCACAGCAAAACACAGCACAGCAAAACACAACACAGCACAACACAGCACAGCACAGCAAAACACAACACAGCAAAACACAGCAAAACACAACACAGCACAGCACAGCACAGCAAAACACAACACAGCAGAGCAAAGCACAGCACAGCAAAACACAGCACAGCAAAACACAACACAGCACAGCACAGCAAAACACAACACAGCAAAACACAGCACAACACAACACAGCACAGCAAAACACAACACAGCACAGCAAAACACAACACAGCACAGCACAGCAAAGCACAGCACAGGACAGCACAGCAAAGCACAGCACAGCAAAACACAGCACAACACAGCACAGCAAAACACAGCACAGCACAGCACAGCACAGCACAGCACAACACAACACAGCACAGCAAAACACAGCACAGCACAACACAGCAAAACACAGCAAAACACAGCAAAGCACAGCAAAACACAGCATAGCAAAGCACAGCAAAACACAGCATAACACAGCACAGCAAAGCACAGCATAGCAAAGCACAGCACAGCAAAGCACAGCACAGCAAAACACAGCACAGCAAAACACAGCACAGCAAAACACCGCACAGCACAGCAAAACACAGCACAGCACAGCAAAGCAAAACACAGCACAGCAAAACACAGCACAGCAAAGCACAGCACAGAAAAACACAGCACAGCAAAACACAGCACAGCACAGCAAAGCACAGCACAGCAAAACACAGCACAGCACAGCAAAACACAGCACAGCAAAACACAGCACAGCACAGCAAAACACAGCACAGCACAGCAAAACACAGCACAGCAAAGCACAGCAAAACACAGCACAGCACAGCACAGCAAAACACAGCACAGCAAAACACAGCACAGCACAATCAAGCACAGCACAAGCACAGCACAACCAAGCACAGCACAACCAAGCACAGCATAACCAAGCACAGCATAACCAAGCACAGCATAACCAAGCATAGCGTAATAAAGCACAACAAAAAATAGCATAACAAAAAATAGCATAACAAAAAATAGCATAACAAAAAATTGCATAACACAACAAAACATAGCATAGCAAAACAAAGCATAGCATAGCAAAACACAACACAACATAGCATAGCATAACAAAGCATAGCATAACAAACACAACAAAACATAGCATAGCAAAACAAAGCATAGCATAGCAAAACACAACATAGCATAGCATAACAAAGCATAGCATAACAAACACAACAAAACAGCATAGCATAACAAAACATAGCATAACAAAACACAACATAGCATAGCATAACAAAACACAACATAGCATAGCATAACAAAACACAACATAGCATAGCATAACAAAACACAACATAGCATAGCATAACAAAACACAACATAGCATAGCAAAACAAAGCATAGGATAGCAAAACAAAACATAGCCTAACAAAACATGGCATAACAAAACATGGCATAACAAAACATGGCATAACAAAACATGGCATAACAAAACATGGCATAGCAAAACATATAATAGCATAGCAAAACATAGCATATCAAACACAACAAAACATAGCATAGCAAAACAAAGCATAGCATAGCAAAAGATAGCATAGCATAACAAAGCATAACAAAGCATAGCATAACAAAACATAGCATAGCATAACATAACAAAACATAGCATAACATAGCATAGCATAACAAAACACAACATAGCATAGCATAACAAAACACAACATAGCATAGCATAACAAAACACAACATAGTATAGCATAACAAAACACAACATAGCATAGGATAGCAAAACTAAACAGAGCATAGCATAACAAAACAAAGCATAGGATAGCAAAACAAAACATAGCCTAACAAAACATGGCATAACACAACATGGCATAACAAAACATAGCATAGCAAAACATATAATAGCATAGCAAAACATAGCATATCAAACACAACAAAACATAGCATAGCAAAACAAAGCATAGCATAGCAAAACAGAGCATAGCATAACAAAGCATAGCATAACAAAACATAGCATAACAAAACATAGCATAACAAAACATAGCATAACAAAACATAGCATAACAAAACATAGCATAGCAAAACAAAGCATAGCATAGCAAAACACAACACAACACAACATAGCATAGCATAACAAAGAATAGCATAACAAACACAACAAAGCATTGCATAGCATAACAAAACAAAGCATAGGATAGCAAAAAAACATAGCATAGCATAACAAAGCATAGAATAGCAAAACAAAACATTGCATAGCATAACATAACATAACAAACATAGCATAGCATAACAAAACAAAACATATCATAGCCTAGCAAAACATAGCATACCAAACACAACAAAACATAGCATAACAAAACATAGAAAAACAAAGCATAACACACACAAGCACACACACACAACCACGCACACATAACCACAACCACACACACAACCACAACCACACACAACCACACACACAACTATCTATCTATCTATCGCCCTCACTCTATCTATCGGCCTCAGTCTATCTATCTAATCGCCCTCACTCTATCTGTCTATCTATCGGCCTCACGCTATCTAATCGCCCTCACTCTATCTTATCGCCCTCACTCTATCGCCCTCACGCTATCTATCGCCCTCACGCTATCTATCGCCCTCACGCTATCTATCGCCCTCACTCTATCTATCGCCCTCACTCTATCTATCGCCCTCACTCTATCTATCGCCCTCACTCTATCTATCGCCCTCACTCTATCTATCGCCCTCACTCTATCTATCGCCCTCACTCTATCTATCGCCCTCACTCTATCTATCGCCCTCACTCTATCTATCGCCCTCACTCTATCTATCGCCCTCACTCTATCTATCGCCCTCACTCTATCTATCGCCCTCACTCTATCTATCGCCCTCACTCTATCTATCGCCCTCACTCTATCTATCGCCCTCACTCTATCTATCGCCCTCACTCTATCTATCGCCCTCACTCTATCTATCTAATCGCCCTCACTCTATCAATCTATCTATCGCCCTCACTCTATCAATCTATCTATCGCCCTCACTCTATCTATCTATCGCCCTCACGCTATCTATCTATCGCCCTCACTCTATCTATCGCCCTCACTCTATCTATCTTTCTATCGATCTATCGCCCTCATTCTATCTACTTATTTAGATACTGATCGCCATCACTCTATCTATCTGTCTAGCTATCTATCGCCCTCACTCCTATCAATCTATCTACCAATCTATCTCGCTCACTCAATCTCTCTATCGCCCTCCCTCTATCCATCTATCCCACTCACTCTATCTATCTATCCCACTCACTCTATCTATCGCATCACCACAGCATCACTAAGGGGCACAACAACATCACTATGCGCTACCACAACAACATCACTATGCGCTACCACAGGATCATTGAATGCCACAGCATCACTAGTCGCCACCACAACATCTCTCAGCCCCACCACAGCATCAATCTGTGCAACCATTTACCAACAACTGGGTCAATATGATCTCTCAATGTTTCAAGCTTTATTACAAATGTCACAAAAAGAGGTTAGTATTTCACTTCTGTTCTTGGATTTTCGTCACAATAAAATACACTGAACATATTCTTCAGAAAAGTTATTTACAAAAGTTTAAGCTATTGCCATTATAAATTACAATAACTTTTATTTAAGTATTAATTATTAAAAAAATTCAAAGCCATTGTTATTTGTAATATCAATACATCTAAGTCACGTGAATACAACACATATTGCATTACAAATGCTATAGGTGCCACAAGTTATAACTATTGGCATTGTAAATGACAAAGCTATTATTTTTGCGATTTTCAAAACCAACACATATATAACAAATGTGTCATTTACAATACCAATAGCTCAAACTTTCCTAATGCGAGACCTTATGCATTGCAAATGCTTGTTTTTAAACAGCAGGGAGGAGGGTGCTCCTTTACACATTTTGGCCACTTCCCTCTATTCACTCTCCCCTTGATGGTTCAACTTAGGTTTAATTATTTCTGTGTCTTTAATAGCAATACAATGTTATTTGGTGTTAGCTGCCCATCATATGATTGACACCGCTTTCCAAGAAACATATTGGCTGTATTTGTGCCTTGAGAAAATTAGCCGGATGGAAGAGGCTGACCTCTGACGCCCTCTCTGCAATGTGAATAATAGATGCCTCACCTTGCCACAGCAAGAAGCTGACTAATTGCAGCTCTTTTCCTTTGATGCAAAGGATGACCCATTAAAGTTTCCATCTGTTGTGACTTGAAGAGGAGCCTTTATAAGCGCTCCTACAATTTCAACTTTTTGTCAGTGTAGAATTGCAAAACACGCCATAGATGATATCAGTCTTCCTCTCACTGGGTGCCCGGCTGGGCCTCGGGAGTATTCACCTCATTTGTTTTCACTTGCATGACTTTTGTGCACAACTTTCTGACAATGTATTATCCATCTAATTTCAGGTGTCCCTCAATTATAGATCCTGATTAGACCCCTTACTGGAGTTTGGGTCAAAAGGCCATCAACACATATCTAAATGAACCAACTGATGTCACTCACAAATGTGGTAGAAGGCTAGGAACAGCGACTATGTATTGAACACACGGTCGTTTTTGTTGATTATAGAAACCTCAATATATGTTATAAATTGTAATTCTGGTAATATAGGTTCTAGTTCACTTGGGACCCAAGCACTTTTATTTCTACAGTACTACAATGCAAATATACTATTTGCACTAACATTATTGGCCTGTGTACTGCATTCTGTGTGATTGGTCTTCTTCTCCGACATCCGTATACCAATGGTAACTGCCATTGTGCACCAACAATATTAAGTATCCTGTACATTGTCCACATGAACCGCTGTCTCTTTAATATGTGTTAATTTCCCTGGTACCTTGTGAGTAGGGTTGCCATTGTTTTGTATACACAACACTTTGAGAAAGTTAACAGCATGAAACTTCCCTGTATTGCTGCCTAGGACATTCCTGGGTACACATACACTGCTCCCTTGTGTGTGCTTGCAAAGATTCCTGCTGATTGAGAAGATGTCCAGGCTTTCAGTTTTTTGTAAATGTTTTTGATTTTTATGGGGTACAATACACAACCAGTGCACTTGAAGGGACAGAGTAAGGTGGGAGTACAACATCCCATTTATCACTCTAAAGATTCTGTCTAAAGCAGACAGCCTCTTAGTTGCAGAATGTCGTATATGTAGCTTAACTATATATATTTTCCTATGCAGAGAGCAGCAGCAACAACCCTGGATGAAAAAATTGAAACTGTGCGAAAGAAAAGAAAAAATCAGGTGAGGAAACTGAACGTACCTGCTAGATATCTTTAAAGGGACAATGGTGTATTTGAGTGAATAATGTGATGACACTGAAGGGTAGCAAGAGGCTTCGCAACAATGACCTACCACCGGAGTTTTGGTACCACTGTTTAGTAGTAGAATATGTGGGTCACTGAATGTCGAGAAATAGATTGTCACTGGATTAAGTTCACTTGATTAAATCATGAGGCTTTTGACCCCTAAGTACCTTCAGAGAAGCAGCAGCTGGTGCAAGCATTTGAGATTCCAGCAATAAAGGGTAGTTGGCACTGAACTGTGGTATAAATGAATTGGGCACATGCATCAAAGGGCATTGGTGCACATGATGATGGTAGTTTGTCCAAGCAGGGGTTGCATGGGTGCAGGAACCAGAAGGCAGCATGGTGCTCTAAATTTGTATTTTAGCAGGGATTGCCAGGCACCAGATTCCTGCGGTATAAGAAGGGGGCTGAATTATTTGAGATAGTGGGTGAATGTACATGGAGGCATCTGTTTATAAGTAAAAGTGGCTCATGTTTAAGGTGGACTTAGATTTCATAAGGAGGTCTGTGGATTGAGGAGAAGTTTAGAGATTCAGTCAGCAGGGACGCGCTTGATGTTGCAGCACAATTTAAAGGAGCTTTGAAGCGTTTGAAATCCCTTAGTTTATGGATGCCCTCCAGTTTGGGGCCAAATGGGTTTGTCACTGACCACCTGGTGTTATAATTTTACATATCTGCGGTCTTTTCCAGGAAAAGTCATCTAAAGAGGCCAAGCGTGTGAAGAGTGGAGGTGATGACGAAGAGCAAGAAGTAAAGAGTGAGGAAGAGGAGGAGGAGGAGGAGGAAGAAGAAGAAGAAACAGAGGAGGCAGAAAGTGGCATGGAAGATGATGATGAGGAGAAGGAAGAAGTGGCAGCAGATGAAGAGGAAGATGATTCTGAATCTGAATTTTCATCCGCAGATGAGAGCGTGTTGACAAAAGCAGGTATAGAGTTCATCCTACACTGCTCTTTTCAGCCTTGGGGAGTTAATACAGGCTCTGTGTTCTAGGTTTCCTGTAATTCAAGAAATATAGCAAACTTTTATCGTCGCCACTAATAGCCCATTTGGGGATTATGATTTGACTAGTACATCCAAGCCTTTGTTAGGGCAAGGTTGATTGTATGAGATTCTTCTGTTGATTTTACAATTGTAAGTCACCTCTAGGGCCGGGGCAGACCTTTGAGTTCCATCAGAATCATAAAATGGCCGTCCTTTGGATGGGTAGTTAGTTACCTCCCAAACTAATAACCATGAAGTAAGGTGCGAGTATGACTATTATTGAGGGTTCTGGTTTCCAGAATGTGGATTGTGAACCACTCATGGAACGTCCTCCCATGTGTTAAGATCCCTCTGCTCGATTGTTCTGTTTTAATTTACTACACCACAAAGATCTTAAATAGAACCTTGCATCTCAGCAGCCTTAACGTAGATAAAATGCACATCCTATTGTGAAATGCCATGAATACATTTTCATCTTTTCAAAGATGCTTTTTTGGTATTCATTGCAATGTAACGAAGGCAGTGTGGAACAGGACTAGACCTACTACAACATTGTCAAAATTGAAGTGCGGTCAGGTTTCTGTAATGTATGGAAGGTCAGTATGATCAAATGTGGTCCATATCAACTGGGAATGACGCATGACCGAAATTGTGGTCATTAGCCAGAAGCTCTTAGCAGGTTTTTCCCCACCGTCTTGATCGTTGTCTCCCTGGATCATCTGATCGTGCCCCCAAGATGTGCATTACACTGTCCCCTGTTTCGACATGACTCCTCTGTTCACCCCTCCACAGAAAACACCCGGTTACCTGGGACCTTTGGCCTCACAGTTTACCAGCCATTTAGCCCATCGTACTTTGCCTGGAGACTCCATTACAATGGAACCATGAGACCAAAAGTAACTAAAGAGTTCAGAATGCAATTAAACAGGATAGTGTGGTAGTAGATAATGACAGAAAATTAGGGTCAATATCACCAGGTTGTGTGTCGTGAGTGATGCTGAAACATCCACATTCCTCTCAAATTGCCCACAGTCTCGGACCTTGTCGACTGACAACTCATCACAACCACTCTCTCTCCACTTGGAGTAACTACACGTGCTCTCTGCAGTGCCCAGAGCAAGTCTATTCCCCTTTTCTTGCTCTGTTTCAGCCTTTCTCTGAGCCTATGAAATCCACTTTCTGCATGTCTTGGTCTTTCCACCTGCACCTTTTTTGATCTCATCCAGCTCCTATCTTTTTTTTCTTTAAACTTTTACAATGCCTCGATTCTGTGTGTTTCTCTCCTACCTCCGCCTGTGCAAATTACTTACTTTTCTCTTGTGGAACACACTGCAATCCCTTTCTCCTTTATTTTTTTATTCTAAACCTCTCCTTTGAGCTCTTCTCTGTCCTTTCTGTATGTGAACGAGTCTGTCTTAAGCTCTATGCTTCTCTGCTTTCCTCATTAGTTTGAACTAGCCCACTTTTATTGTTTCTTCCCCATGTTCCTATGGTTACAGACACTCTGAAAGTAAAGGAGCGGAAGAGGAAGAAGAAAGCGGGCGCCGAGGTAAGTATGAAATTGTTGCACGTCACTTCAAAATTGAAATCGATAATACTTGAAACGTTGAGGGTGGAGGCGTTTGGGAATAGTAATGTGGAAGATCATTTTGGGTAGAGATGGTGAGATTGTGCCTGATGTGCTCCCAGAGGTAAGAAGAAACTTGGCATAGTGTGAAACAGGTATATAGGGATGGTGCAGTAAAATGCATGGAATGGGGGAATGCTACAAGCGAGTTTAGGAGATAAGTTAGGGAGGCAGAAGAGGATTCAGTGGGAGGTATACAGTTATAAGTTGTTCAGTAGTGAGGAGGATGCGAGTATGATTACAGAAGATGTTCCGTCTGCACCTCACTGGCTGTATGACGCGCTACAATTCAAGCTGATGTTTGCATATCCCTGTTTGACAATAGAAAGTGTACATTTCTTTACCATTGTGTTTGAGAGCGACACCGGGTTTGTCCACTAAAATAAATAAAAAAGAGACTATATCATGAAAAGAGAGGAGACTAGTGAGGACCATAATGTTTGTAGCATGTATAGTTGTAGATACACATGCTCTACACACTCCTGTCATCTTTTGGGCCTGGATGTTTCCAAGTTGTTTTTCTTCTAAGTTTTTTTTGTGGCACAAGACTTGTTGTGACTTTGCCCTTGGTCCATAGCACACCAGGACTAAGACTGTACCTCGAATTTTTTCATCCAGGATCGGGTCAGGACATTTGATTGGCAGCTCCTCTACACATTGATAAAATGGCAACTCTGTTGGCTTGCTCTCCAAATAGTACCCTCTCAGGGGGAGGAAATAGAGGAGCTCAACAAACACCTCACTGAGGCCCTCAGTAAAGGAGACCAGGATCTGACGGCCACGGGCAAGGCCATTTCCGGTGCAAATATAGGATGTCACAACGGATGCTCCGGGCAGTGCCTCTCAGGATATAAACACCAGTATCCTCTTGCTTGGCTCTGAATTTCTGGCTTCAGGTCAGAAGTGGAACAACATCTACTCAACGTGCCCTTCGATTGGGAGCATCTTTTGAGCCCACAGTCGATGAGATGTTTGAGAAGACTCAGGAGGTCTCCGAAACACCCAAACCAATTTGTCCCCGTCAGACCTCTACAGGGGCAATGATCAAGGCAAGTGGAGATGAGGCGAAAGCATTTAACTGGGCAAGCTCGGGGTTTCTTGAGGCTCTCCCTGGCCAGACAAGGAGAAGGAGTAAAAGAGTGGATTCTTCTGAATATAAGTGCCCCACAGCATCCATCTGAGTAAAAGACCGGAGTCCCTCCTGGGGTTGCCGCTCTAAAGTTGGACGGTGGTGGGATTCACGTTGTGGGGCTTAGCTTGACTGAAAAAGGCACAGTACCTTTGAAACTCTTAAAACCATCCTAGAGGTATGAGATGAAACAGCTGAGAAAGGAGGCCTGACCTTCTTCCCTTTCTCGCAAATCCTATCCATTGCACCCCAGCTCTGGAAGCAGACAGTTTTCAGCAGTGGGAAAATGAGGCTACATATTTCTTACAAACCTATTCCTTCAGGGTCGGATTAAATCTTTCCTTCTGTGCAAAACAGAGTATGCTATGCAAGAAACTGACACAGCTCCAATAACCCCAGCTCAGACACTGTGCCCTGCATCCGCATAATGCAAAAGGAGGCGCCAAGATATCAAGCCACTTTTAAAAGCTAATCAGGCTCTGATGGCCTTATCTTCAACTTGTATAGAACTTTGAAGCGAGTAGTTAAATTAAGAAGTGGTTGTACCCGGATAGCTAGTAAAAAGGTCTACTACACTGGGCAGTCTCTGATGAGGTATGGACTTTGCTTTAGTCCGACATCTTAAGGCACAAAGAGGTATTGCCTGCAGGCCATTGTCCTACAAGGTGATATGCCAATGGGATATGACAACAGTAAGCTTACATTAGCTCTTTCTGACCGCGTCAGAAATGTGCTGGTAATGCATGGAGCAAAAACAACAAGTGATGGACTGAATGTGGATCAATGTCACACACTCCCCCAGTCAAAAGATCTGGGCCCAAATCCATCGTTTTTTTGCACTCCACACCACCCTGGGTTAGACAATGGCGATATGCAAATCAGCTCTGACCCTGTTGCCCCATGGGAACAGTCCAGTCCGAACTACAAAAGCCATGTCCTTCCCAGAACGGAATCAAGCATCCGAGGACCGGACCGGTTTCGAGGTAACACCTCTCTTCAGCCCGGCTAGCTTGACTCCAAGTGGTGTGGAGTGCCTGGGACCCACGTCTGGGCATCTCCAGCGCACTTAGGGCGGCAATTGCAAAAACAACAAGTGATGGACTGAATGTGGATCAATGTCACACACTCCCCCAGTCAAAAGATCTGGGCCCAAATCCATCGTTTTTTTGCACTCCACACCACCCTGGGTTAGACAATGGCGATATGCAAATCAGCTCTGACCCTGTTGCCCCATGGGAACAGTCCAGTCCGAACTACAAAAGCCATGTCCTTCCCAGAACGGAATCAAGCATCCGAGGACCGGACCGGTTTCGAGGTAACACCTCTCTTCAGCCCGGCTAGCTTGACTCCAAGTGGTGTGGAGTGCCTGGGACCCACGTCTGGGCATCTCCAGCGCACTTAGGGCGGCAATTGCAAAAACAACAAGTGATGGACTGAATGTGGATCAATGTCACACACTCCCCCAGTCAAAAGATCTGGGCCCAAATCCATCGTTTTTTTGCACTCCACACCACCCTGGGTTAGACAATGGCGATATGCAAATCAGCTCTGACCCTGTTGCCCCATGGGAACAGTCCAGTCCGAACTACAAAAGCCATGTCCTTCCCAGAACGGAATCAAGCATCCGAGGACCGGACCGGTTTCGAGGTAACACCTCTCTTCAGCCCGGCTAGCTTGACTCCAAGTGGTGTGGAGTGCCTGGGACCCACGTCTGGGCATCTCCAGCGCACTTAGGGCGGCAATTGCAAAAACAACAAGTGATGGACTGAATGTGGATCAATGTCACACACTCCCCCAGTCAAAAGATCTGGGCCCAAATCCATCGTTTTTTTGCACTCCACACCACCCTGGGTTAGACAATGGCGATATGCAAATCAGCTCTGACCCTGTTGCCCCATGGGAACAGTCCAGTCCGAACTACAAAAGCCATGTCCTTCCCAGAACGGAATCAAGCATCCGAGGACCGGACCGGTTTCGAGGTAACACCTCTCTTCAGCCCGGCTAGCTTGACTCCAAGTGGTGTGGAGTGCCTGGGACCCACGTCTGGGCATCTCCAGCGCACTTGGGGCGGCAATTGCAAAAACAACAAGTGATGGACTGAATGTGGATCAATGTCACACACTCCCCCAGTCAAAAGATCTGGGCCCAAATCCATCGTTTTTTTGCACTCCACACCACCCTGGGTTAGACAATGGCGATATGCAAATCAGCTCTGACCCTGTTGCCCCATGGGAACAGTCCAGTCCGAACTACAAAAGCCATGTCCTTCCCAGAACGGAACCACTTGGAGTCAAGCTAGCCGGGCTGAAGAGAGGTGTTACCTCGAAACCGGTCCGGTCCTCGGATGCTTGATTCCGGTCTGGGAAAGATATGGCTGTTGTAGTTCGGACTGGACTGTTCCCATGGGGCAACAGGGTCAGAGCTGATTTGCATAAAGCCATTATCTGACCCAGGGTGGTGTGGAGTGCAAAAAAACGATGGATTTGGGCCCAGATCTTTTGACTGGGGGAGTGTGTGACATTGATCCACATTCAGTCCATCACTTGTTGTTTTTTGCAATTGCCGCCCTAAGTGCGCTGGGGATGCCCAGACGTGGGTCCCAGGCACTCCACACCACTTGGAGTCAAGCTAGCCGGGCTGAAGAGAGGTGTTACCTCGAAACCGGTCCGGTCCTCGGATGCTTGATTCCGGTCTGGGAAAGATATGGCTGTTGTAGTTCGGACTGGACTGTTCCCATGGGGCAACAGGGTCAGAGCTGATTTGCATAAAGCCATTATCTGACCCAGGGTGGTGTGGAGTGCAAAAAAACGATGGATTTGGGCCCAGATCTTTTGACTGGGGGAGTGTGTGACATTGATCCACATTCAGTCCATCACTTGTTGTTTTTTGCAATTGCCGCCCTAAGTGCGCTGGGGATGCCCAGACGTGGGTCCCAGGCACTCCACACCACTTGGAGTCAAGCTAGCCGGGCTGAAGAGAGGTGTTACCTCGAAACCGGTCCGGTCCTCGGATGCTTGATTCCGGTCTGGGAAAGATATGGCTGTTGTAGTTCGGACTGGACTGTTCCCATGGGGCAACAGGGTCAGAGCTGATTTGCATAAAGCCATTATCTGACCCAGGGTGGTGTGGAGTGCAAAAAAACGATGGATTTGGGCCCAGATCTTTTGACTGGGGGAGTGTGTGACATTGATCCACATTCAGTCCATCACTTGTTGTTTTTTGGTAATGCATGGAGGGCATAAGGACATTTCTCCATATGCAGTGGTCCTTTGCTGTTGTCCAGATGTTTTGGAAGGAGATCCTCAGTCACAGCAATGCTGTTTAGGGATTCCACATTACTGCAGACCCCACAGTTGTGATTCTGGACTCCTAGCATGACTGAGTTTTGCTCTCTCTTACATTGGCGGCAATGATGCTATTGATTGCTCTGTTCAGGATGAAGAACATCTCCATTTGCCCTTAGCTTCAACATATTGTGGCAAACATTTGCATTGTAACATCTAATGCCTAATGTAACCCAGCCTCAGCATACTTTTTGACCGGGTCTGCTCCATTAAAACAGTATTTTACCAAATTAGAGCACCTCACCTCAAGACTGAGTGCTATCTCGCTTTTATGACTATAATAACCCCAAACCATTCTGAGAAGAGTGCTGTTTCAATTGTCTCTTTAACCAGTCATACTCCAGTGTTCTTGTAAAATAATGTATGTAAATGGATTTAACACAGTAGTTGGCTGAATTGCTGTTGTTTTGTCTCTTCTCTTGCCACACTGGACCTGCTCCTTTTTTGGGGGAGTAGGGATAGAAAGGATGTTTGTGTTCTAATTGGGTTACTTTGTTAGACAGCCCTTGAAATTGTATTCTATTTGCAGCGGATTTATGACCGCTTCGTATTTGGCTTTGCCTTTTTGTACCTTATTTAATTTTAAAATTAAATAAGAAAATGTATTTTAAAAAATTGCCTTATTGGTCATAACCTTTGAGACATGTTGCTTGGGAGGGTTACCAAACAACTTAACTTGCATCCTAGTATGGTATTCCCAGTAAAATATTTTTTATTGACCTATTTGGAACACAGGTTGTATCTCTCAGGTGCTTAAGTGCTTGTGACCAGTCGGGGTCACCTATTCACCCAGGCACTCTCCCATTTTGCCCATGGCCTGTTATAGTGTTGAGGGATAAGATTGATTTATTACTGGCAATCTCGGGAAAAGCTCTAGTATAATAAAATGCCTCCCCTTGATTAATGAAATGCCAGCTGCCACAGCAAGTGCTCCCTGACACAAAGGAAATACTAAAAGCTATAAATATATCAAATATGCTTTTTCCATTTTGGGTTAATTCACACACAGGAAATCTTGTTTTTCTCAACAAAAACTCAGTGTTTGCCTTCGAAACCAGATTTCATGCATGGTCTCTACAATCAGCTTCACATAGACAGTTTCTGCCTCACCTGCCGTTTTTTTTTTTTGCAGAGTTTTATATAGCGCAAACTTGACCTGAACCGAATCGGGTATCCGAGCGCTTTACGTAGCACCATTTACGTTACATGAGGACACGCATTCATTTTTGTTAGGCACGGGGAGATTAAGTGATTTGCACAGAATCACAGGATGTTTAGCGTCGTTACCGAGACTCGAACCCCGATCCTCAGGTCCGAGGTCGCCGATCGCTTCAATCAAGATTGCAGATATCCATGGCATTGCAGATAAAAAAAAAATAGACTGAGTGGTTAAAACACATAACTGTTGATTTGGAAACTTCTCTGCAGTGCCACACATTCTAGTTTTCTTGCTGTGATTTCGTCTTATGAATTAGCGTGCTTGTTCAGCACTTTTAATTTTCTTCAGGTTATAAGCTAGTTGTTTTATGCCTTCTTTTCCTAACCATTTTTAAGAGTCAATGACTGCTGCAAAGAACTTGTACCACGCAGAGCACAACAGTGTATTTCATGTGCATAGGTCTGTGGGTTACTGCTTTTGTCACAGAGAGCCTTTTATTACTGTGCAGTTCATAATTTACAATAGTAATCTAGCACAGTGAGCTAAGAACTGTGATCAAGGCGCTGCAGTCTTATTCATGGTATTACAGACTTACTCCTGAATTTCAAGAGTAAGCCAGGACTTAGCATGACCTGGCTAAACACTTATAAGGCCCCAAACGCGAGACTAATTGGCTATGTCAATGCTTGTTTTTTTAGGGCGGTAGCCAAGGGTCAAGAGATAGGGTGCAGGGAACAATCCCAAACACCCTAGAAACAGTCAAACTCACACTCAATGCACTCTGAGTCAGGGGTAACAAATTTTGAGGGTCTTAGGTGGTTTCCAGTCTACTGAAACATGCCCGCTATGGGCCACTCTTACTTGCTCTAGCCTCCAGAAGGATCATAATAAATATTCGACGGTGGACTGCAAATGGTCCCCCCTACGCGACCAAGAGAGGCATCAAAAAACGTCACACGACTAATGAAGTGCTTAGACCACTGAGGTATATCCCTTTAACCATGAGGTATCCCTAAAGACCCCCCCGGGTGACCCAACCACGAGGAAGAATCCATGCATGCCTTCAATCATGGAGGCATAATCCTTGGAAGGCCACCTGAGTGCATTCTTGGAACACTGTGCCACATTCTTACCACCACATGCCAGCGATGAAAGGTGCTTTACATTTGCCAAGGATTCTCACCTTAATGTCAGGTCCACAGTTGTCGTTGCTGCCCACCATAATGCTAAGAACCCCCACCTCATGTCTTTCAGGGGCATGATTCTTAAAATGTTTTTATTTATTTGATAAATAGCCACAGTAGGACCAAGCATATGACAATATTGCAAAGATAGCTTCCATTTTGCTGTGATTAGCCTAAGAATGCTAAACATGTGTCAGACTTTACCTTTAGTGTGCCTGTGCCAACATTTTGACATAATAGACATAACTGTGCCAGAAACAAACCCCTTATAATGGGGGCATAAGTTACATTTGGTGTTCCCTGACATCAAGAATGGCTTCCAAGAAAAGACAATATCTTTGAGGAGGGACGCGGTGCCATACACACACACACAACCCATAAATTCACACATATGAGTGCACGTGCAGGCAGATACTTTTAACCAAATACACGCCACTCTCACCATCTGAAACAAACAAGGCTATTGCCTGTCTCCCACTCTGAATCCAGTATTTGC
Organism: Lissotriton helveticus; assembly: GCF_964261635.1. Lineage (NCBI taxonomy): Eukaryota > Metazoa > Chordata > Amphibia > Caudata > Salamandridae > Lissotriton > Lissotriton helveticus. Next base: position 177,330,698 of record NC_136068.1, read on the forward strand.
TTTCCTTGGCTACAGGGTTGCTAATCTGTAGTTCACTCACACTTCTACTGTGTCTCTGGCGGTCCCACAGTTTAGCGACACCAGTCTGGATATTGATGACACTTTTTTACTGCCCCAGTTTCCACACACGTGTCTTGGAGAGTAGAACTTGCAGAGTGAGCATTCTCTATGTCACTTTGCTAAATTGTAAGTGGGGAGAAATGGTCATGTTGCAGGCCCTGCAGGCTGTCAATGTGTGATTGTTTGTTTGTAAGCATCTCACCCTGTCGTTGGTCTGGCTGGAGGTCACTCATTTGGAATCAGTAGGCTTCAGTTCACACAAGGCTTGACTATTCCTTTTCCTATCACAATGGTGCGTACCTTCAGTGGTGATCTAGCGGGGCTGGATCTCATTTAATAGGCAGCCATTTTGCCCCACATCAGACCATTCCTCCATCGACCTATTGCATTTTCTGATTTGTTAATAATGATCATAGTACTTTGTTTGTTATCCTATCAAATGCTTGAAGGTTTGTTAGCATGTGTCCACTCAACCCGGTTTCTCTCTATATTGCAAAGTTGATTCGTATTTCATCTGTGTTCCTCAAAAATTATAAACAATTCTGCATTGACAGCAGTCTAAACCCAGCTTTAAAAAGATGAGCTGTACTGCCGTGTTTGTTTTTCTTGACTAGCCTTACAACGACCTCCGGCACAGTGGACCTGATACTCCGCACAGTCACTGTGGAGGCTCCATGATTTTGTGTGGCCTTCAGTTATGAACTTTGAGGTACACTCAAAGTCTATCCTCGTGCATCGTGGATGGTGACTGTGCTCCTTCATGGTAGACTGTGGAAAGATTGCCTTTTAGTAGCAGCTAAAGGGTATTATAGTAGTACAGGTGTTCTTACACGTGTCCCTGAGGGAGGACTGACTGTCACTATAAGAATCTAAAACACAGTGCACCACATACCTATTTATAGGGCACCTCACTAGCCCATAACCAGGGCCCAGCCTTCCCTAGTGTATGTAATGTGTGGTGCAACATGAGCTTGGTGTCGGTCTTGTTCTGAAGCAAAGCAATGGGAGTAAACACAGAAGTTCAAGTTTTTGTTTAGGAGTAATCCAGTAAAGGTTGTGTGTCGAGGTGATTATCCCATATATATCTGAATGGCGTATAACTCATTTACAGGAGTCAGTCCTACAAATACTTTGTGAGACAGAGGCATATGAACTTTAGTCTGCAAACATCACATTATTTGCTTTCTTTAGGGCCCTGGAGGATTTTTTGAAGATGCATCCGGGTTTGATGACAGTCTGTCATTTCAGGACATGAACCTCTCAAGACCTCTGCTAAAGGTAAGGAGTTGGGTGGTGTTATTCATCGAAAAGTGCTATCGAGCACTGTCTGATGAAGATTTTGAGAACGCTGTAAATTGGAGGCTGTTAGCTTTCTGGTCTGTGTAAAAGTGCGGTCTGGTCAAGGGAATCTGAATGCTTCCTGGAAGATGGTGTGGAAGTGATGTTTGGTGGAGAGTGTGGGGAGCTTTCTGGTGGGCGTGGAAGTGCTAGCTGGTGGGGAGTTGAAACACTGGCTGTAGAAGCCTGGCTTGTGGTATTGTGCATGGCAGCAGAATGAGATAAAGTGCAAATCAAGTCTCTGGTGGAAGGTAGGAAAGTGCTGCAGGAGGTGTGTATGGTCAAAAGAGCATGTGGTTGTGTCTGAGGGTGAGTCTGAAATGACTGTGGGAAGGCAGTTTGATGGTGAAGCTTGTGGAGGCTGGGTTGGCTGTCCGATGGAGAAGCGAGGGATGTCTGTGTCTGGCAAGAGTGTTGGAAGGTGGTCTATGGGGAGTGTTGAAGAACTGTCTGGAGGAAAGCAACTATGGAGTCAAAAAGTGGGACTGCAACAATTGGGAGAGGTTACATTTTCTGTGGGCATGGAGCTTTGGGGGTATTTAATGCAAGATTTCAGGGATGGCTGTCTGAGTGGACTGTAGGAATGAGAGCACAGTCTGCATGGCGGAATGTTAGAAATACTGTCTTTTGGGGGAGAGGATGGAATATCTTTAAGGTTGTGGAGGGAGTGTGAGCAATTACCTGCTGGGAGTGATGGTGTGTGCAGTACAGATAGGAGAGGAGTGAAGATGTTTGTGAAAACAAATCTTAAAAGCAGATGAGAGAGCTGGTGGTTTTCAATTACTGAGATTGTGGGCTTCCAAGAAAATGTAGGATCTCCTTCAGGATACATGATTTTGAGATTGGTCTGAGGGAAGAAAGCAGGACAGATTTAAGACGATCGCTAGTGTAGAGGACCTGCTAAGGAAAAACCCCTAGGGTCAGAGGCTTTGTGCAGGGCACTGAGCATCTTACTGTAGGAAATTGCTTCATCACAATGGCAGGGGTTGCACTACAGATTGAAGCAATAGCTGCTTAGAACTGCATACTGCTGTTTACATAGCACTTTCCGTCCCATCTACAGAGCCTAGATTTGTTACTGATGGCACAGTTGTATTATTAATATATCGCTTGAAAGCTCATGGCAGGAAGGCAATGAAGGAGCTCTGACTGAAAAGTGGTAGTGGAACATTGCTTGTTTAGGTTCTTTACCTTTTTCTCTGAGCATATTTTGTATTCTAAATGCAGGCTATCACAGCTATGAGCTTCAAACATCCAACCCCAATCCAGAAGGCGTGCATTCCCGTGGGACTCCTGGGAAAGGATATCTGTGCGTGTGCAGCTACTGGAACAGGTGAGAGATAATAGGCTTATTTGGCTGGACGTGTTTAGAATCCCAAAGGCCATGAAGATTCTGTAGAAAATTGTGAATGAAGACTGCCACAATGTGCATGCCTCTCAGTCTTTAGGGCTTTGAATTACTGTGAATTACTGTGAGCGTTGTGGGAGTGCGGGCCGGATAAATAGACGCAGAGGCTGTATGTAGTGAGCAATTGTAAGTGGTTTATTGCGAACAATAGGCTGTATGGGGTCCAGGGACAGGAATGGATCTTCTTTCTTCCTCGGGTCTTCTCCTTGTCTGGTATCCTCAGTGTCGGTTGTCGTCTCGTCCGTTCGGGCTTCCGAATCCAGTGACCTTCCCTGGAGGCTCATATAGAGGGGAGAAACAAAGGGAGCAGTCAGTTGCAGGTTTGAACGTATAGTGTGAGTGTTAGATTATTCCTTCACCACACCCAATTAGTGCTTTGGAGAAAACTTTGAGGGAGGGTAAGGCAAAGAATATGTGAGGGACGAAAGGGGTACAGGATATAAAGTGAGTCTTGGCAGAGGAAACACAGTGTTTATAGATTGGGATCTGAGCGTCTGTGCTATAACTTTATTGTATGATTACTTAAAATCCTTTACAAAAGCAGAGCAGATAAATACAAGTTAAAAAGAAGGTGAAGATAAAATAAATAAAATCTGAATGAAGGTTTAAGATTCAAAAATGCAACCATAATCACTAGAGAATTAACACCTTCAATGCTAAGGCAATTCCCGCTGGGTGCTGAACTAGGACTTTTCCCATTGTTCATGACAAGGTCAGCTCGGCCTAAGCACAGGTCCAGTAAACTGCATGACGAGCTGGCCTTGTCATTAGCATGGAAGTGGTTAATAACTGTGTGAGAAAAGGTACATTTAGAATTAATTTGTTTTAATCAAAGTGGAGGGAGGTACAAATGGAGATCCATTCAGCTTCCAGGCTATATATTCAAATAATCAATTAGGGAGAATGGACCACTTGAAACTACGTAGCCAGGGTTTTTTATGGTGCTCGATGACCCTCGTAAAAAACACTCATACACGCACGTAGATGGCAAGGCGGAATATCCTGGTTCTCCGCCGGTTTACGTTGTGTTAATGCATCATCATAGGGTCTTTTTTGTTGTAGGTTAACCTCCACCAGGGGGTAACCACTGGATGCGTAGTAGTGTCCAGATCAAGTAAGTGCTAAAAAAAGAAATATATATATATGACATTTGCTGGCTGAATTTTTGAGCACGGAATAAAGCACTGAGAATCTTGCACGCATTTGTGGTTTCGTTCCGACGTTGTTTGCCCGTGTGGTAATGGAGCGTGATGGATGGCGTCTGTGGAGCATATATATATATATAGTGAATTTAAAATTCTTTGAATCAACACGAGAACTACTTATTTTAAAGAAGTGATTCAAGAAATTAAAAAACTTGCTGTGCAGGTGTGGATCTAGTTACTGGATCTTCTATACAAAATAGGTCGACTTGTTTCAGACCCACTGTGCCCAACCGGGTCTATGGGGCTTTCTTCAGGACCAATATAAAAAAAGAAGTACTCGCACAACTTGTGTAGCACCTGGGGGTGCTTCTGTGTTCCACTCTCACTAAGCTGAGGCCAATAGTATCTCAGACTTTGGAGTTACTGTACTTCCGGAAGTCGGGGGCAGAGCAAGCACAAGCAAGGAACTTCCAAGTTGCTTAAAACAGACAGACTTTCTCTGGTTCCCTGAGTAAGTACAGTATATCCCGAATAGTTGGTTCCTGTAGGGATACATGACGGGGGCAGGGGTTATCCATTCGGACGGCATTCTAGGGGCATTGTATTTCACTGGTGTTTTATCGGACTGAGGACAGTTTCGGAGACAGTGGTCCGGACTAGCAGGTACGATACGGGTTCCCATCTGCACCATCTCACAATTACTTATTCCTGTCTGCAGCTTATTCGATCCTGCAACCAAGGCTTCTCTTGTCGAGCCCTCAGAGCTTGAATCAGCCATGTGGAAGAACTCAGACTCAATTTAAACTTCCTGCACTTCCACCATATTCTAAAAACTGATCTATTAAGTCACCACCTGAAACCTGGGTATTATTTGTCCTATTATTTCTACTGTTGCATGTTACTTTCTTATGATAGTTGCTTATAGTAACTTCTTCAACCACTGACTGTTCCTGCGTTAGTAGCTAGTTCTCTTCCAGGGGATCCTCATCAATAGTCATAAGCACTGAATATTCCCGCCCATGTGCGGGACCCCGGAAACAATATAAAAATATATATGTAAAAAACACATATATCTCGCTCCACATATATGTATGTACATATATCATTTTTCTCATACCAATGCAGCTCCATAACTGAGGCTAAGAACAATGTAAACACATGTTCGAGGCATGTGGGCTGCTAAATTCATATCTTAGCATTAGATCGCCGCCTAGTGTTGGGTCCGGATGATCGCACATTGTTGTCCTGGAAGAGTCTTCGAAGTATCCTGAGATAGGTGGCTCCTCCCCTGGACTACAGTGCGCATGGGCATCGGCTCCATCCCCAGATAGTTTTTTTCCGCCATTGGGTTCGGATGCGGTCTCGACGTCTCTCTGTCGGAACCGAGAAAAACTAACTTTTTACGGCCAAAAGGCCTTGTATTCTTTGCGTCGGTATTGTTTGCGCACGGTCTCGAGTTCTTCCGTCTCTTGGAGTCGGAATCAGCGGAGTATTTTCACTCTTCGGACATCGAGGCCTTCTCATCGCGACACGACTGCAACTTTCCAGCATGGAGCGGAGTCCGTTTAAGTACTGTCCGCTCTGTGGGTCCAAATACCCACATATAGACGTGCACCCGGTCTGTAACAAATGCCTTTCACCAGACCATAACGAGGACAACTGCAAGGCCTGCGCAAGATTCAGGTCAAAGAAGACTCTCAAGCTTCGGCGCGCGGTGCGCCTGGAGGCCAGACAAGCGGCCCCGGATCCAGAAAACATCTTCGGCGACCAAGAAGAGGAGGGCCAGAGCCATCATCTTCAAATCTCCCCACCCGAGACGGAGGTCGAGGCGGATCCGGTAGACGACGACGGAGTCGTGGGTCAAGGCCTTGAATACGTCGACGAGGTAGGGGACGTCGAAGAGATTTATGGGGCCGCGGAAGATAGCTCAGGGGACGAGCTATGCCCCGAAGGTTACGAAGATCATGATCGGGTCACGGGATCGCCTGTCGGCCTTACCCAAGACCCCGTACCGCAAGCCACGGCCCCGCCTTCAGGCCCGGCCACGGACATACTTGCTGCGCAGCCCGTATCGAAACCGAAACTGAAACCTACGGTATCGACTACACCTAAAATGGCCGACCCGAAATCGAAACCGAAACTTATGGATTCAAGCGTCCCTAAGATGGCGGCCGTAACACCAAAAGCTACTAAACCCGCTGCTTCATCGACTCCGTCGGCCTCCGGTCCACAGAAGTCGAAGAAATCTGTCGATTCCACAGTGTCAAAATCGGCGCCAGAGGAGGGATCCTCTAAGAAGGGTGGTCGGCACGGGTCAACCGCTGCGACGCCGTCAAAGCCCGCCAAAGCCAGCGACACGGCTCCGGTTCCGACTGGGACTTCGTTAGTCGGACGCGTGGTGGAGACGGAGACGACACAAGCACACGTATCGAAGGCTGGCACATCTGCGCATCGGTCCAAGGACTCTGGGTCGGCGGCTGCGGCATCATCGTCCAAGACTCAGAAGGGCCAACAGGACGTCGGATCCGAGGGCAAGGTCAAGACCTCCTCGTCGGCGCCAAAGGCCACTGTAAGTGACGCGTCCCCCATCGCCTCTTCACTACAGAGAATCAGGGAGAAGGCCTCTGCTACGTCGGCTCCGATGCTATCGCCACAGAAGCCGATGGACATTCCGGTGAAGCCTGCGGGTAAACTTCTCTTCCTTCTGCCGCCAAAAGAGGCGCCGAAGGCCTTTTCAACGAAATCGACGCCAAAGAAGTCGGATTCTTCAACGGCGGGGGCACTTTCGAGTCGGGTACTCGACTCAGAAGAGGATTCTGAGCGTTTTATCGACGCAGACACAGGCAAATTGACCCTTTACAAAAGGAGGATCACTTCACATCCAGTGGACTCCTATGTCATCCCCCTGAAGAAGAAAAGGTTTCCTCAGGACGCTTCAGGCCTCATGGAACCTATCCAGCCTCCTCCAAGAAAGAGCCCGACTCCTTCCCCAGAACACTCTGAGGGTGAGGGATATGATGAAGATGACCAATACACTTTCCCCATCAATGAACCAGATGCACAGCCGGATTCATATGATGACATTGGTGACCAAGGCACCCAAGATGTGGGGCAAGACCCACAGCCTTTCAGCGCACGTGCATCCCCAACAGAAGATTCTGCGAGTTTTCATGCACTCATTGAAAGGGCAGCGGCTAATCATGATGTGGACATGCATGCTGACCCAGTAGAAGAAGACTTTCTATTCGACACTTTTTCAGTCTCTGAAAGGACAGTAAAGACACTGCCTATGCTCAAAGGGGTCCTCAAACATGCTGCGGACATCTTTAAAGAACCTACCAGGGCGAGAGTGGTCAATCCACGTATCGAAAAGAAGTACAGACCAGCACCTGCAGACCCTGCATACATTCGGGGACAGTTGCCGCTTGACTCCCTGGTGGTCGCAAATGCCCGCAAAAGGGCCAACTCCCAAACAACGGGTGAAGCTCCTCCCCCGGATAAGGAGTCCAAAGTGCTAGAGGCAGGAGGCAAAAGAGTAGCTGCACAGGCTGCCAATTTTTGGCGTATTGCAAATACACAGGCACTCTTGGCACGTTATGATAGGGCGCATTACGACACCCTAGAGCGGGTTTTAGAACACCTGCCTTCGCAGTTTCAAGAGGGCACCAAACTGCTTATAGAAGAGGGAAAACTGATCTCCAACGCAGCCATAAAGTGTGCACTTGATGCCGCAGACACAGCAGCTAGGGCCATTAACACTAGCGTCATGCTGAGACGACAGGCGTGGCTCCGCATATCGGGGTTTAAACCTGACATTCAAACAACCATACTTAATCAGCCAGTCAATCCTGATAGACTGTTTGGTCCAGATGTTGACACCACCCTGGAAAAAATTAAGAAAGACACAGAGACTGCTAAGTCTATGGGGGCCCTACAATCACTGCAGTTTCGTGGCAACAATTTTCGTCGCTCAGGTGCACGTGGAGTCACCAGAGGACAGATGGGTCAACAATCACAATTCTCTAGAGGTGGAGCACAATCCTCGTACCCCAAACAGAACAAGGGGGGTTACCGAGGAAACCGCACCAGAGGACGTGGCAGAGGGAACAACAACTCCCGCTCCTCTGCCCCAAGCAAACAGTGACTTTCTGTCACTGCCCCCCGACCACTTAACACCTGTCGGGGGGAGACTACAGCAGTTCCTGCCCGTCTGGAGAAACATCACCACAGACAGGTGGGTGCGACAACTTGTCCAGTACGGTTATTGTCTAGAGTTAAAATCCACTCCACCCAACATTCCACCAAGGCAACGGCCTATGTCCGCAGAGCACTTGCACTTATTGCAGCAGGAAATAGTGGTGATGCTGCAAAAAGGCGCAATCGAGCTCGTGCCAGTAGAGGAGGAAGGCACAGGGGTATATTCCCTGTACTTCCTTATTCCGAAGAAGGACGGATCTCTCAGACCCATTCTAGATCTCCGTCCCCTAAACCTGTATATACTGTCAGAACATTTCCATATGCTCACACTGCAACAGATTCTTCCCTTGTTAAACCAAGGGGACTTCTTAGCAACCTTAGACCTCAAGGATGCTTATTTCCACAGAAAATACCTCAGGTTCACTATCCAAGGCAGGCATTATCAGTTCAAGGTCCTACCCTTCGGAGTGACCACAGCCCCAAGAGTGTTTACCAAGTGTCTGGCGACAGTAGCAGCGCACCTCAGGAGGCAGAACATCCATGTCTACCCCTACCTGGACGACTGGCTCGTTCAAGCCAAGTCGGAACAACAGTGCGCCGCGGACATGTCGACTACCATTCACCTCCTTCACAATCTAGGTTTCTCGTTGAACTACCCAAAGTCGCATCTTCAGCCGGCACATGTCCGGCAGTTTCTGGGTGCGACGATCAATACCCTGACAGCCATGGCTCAACCAAACCAAGTCAGGATAGACAGCATGCAGTCTCTGATCCAGAAGTTCAGACCACAACACTCACTCCCAGCGAGAGTGTTCATGCAGTTGATAGGCATGATGGCCTCCTGCATCTTCATAGTCCCTCACGCACGGTTGCATATGCGCCCGCTCCAGGAGTGCTTAGCAAATCAGTGGACACAGGCTCAGGGCCAATTAACAGACCTAGTGTTGGTTACCAGTCGGGCATACGACTCTCTGCATTGGTGGACTCCACACAACCTTTGCAAGGGCCGACTGTTCCAGGAGCCAGTGCCACAGATTACCCTGACAACGGACGCATCTCTCCAGGGATGGGGAGCTCATCTGCTCACTTACACAGTGCAGGGACTATGGACGACGCAGCAACAGAAGATGCACATCAACTATCTGGAACTGATGGCAATCTTCATGGCGCTCAAGTCCTTCATTGTACATCTGTGCAACAAGGTAGTGTTAGTCCGGACGGACAACATGACCGCGATGTACTACATCCAGAAGCAGGGGGGCACCCACTCGCCACAGCTGTCTCATCTGGCTCAGGGCATGTGGCGGTGGGCCATTCAGAGGAACATCTTCCTCATGGCAGAACACCTCCCGGGCAAGGACAATCAGATGGCGGATCTGCTCAGCAGATACAGCCATCAAATGCACGAGTGGGAGTTACACCCATCTGTACTCCACCCGTACTTCCAGCAGTGGGGTCTTCCGGAGATAGACCTGTTTGCAACAAAAGAAAACGCAAAATGCCAACACTTTGCCGCCAGGTTCCCTCACCCACAGTCGCAGGGGAATGCGATATGGATGAACTGGTCAGGCAAATTTGCGAACGCTTTTCCACCAGCCCCTCTGATACCGCTGGTGGCAAGAAAGCTAAGGCAGTACTCGATGACTCTCATCCTAGTTGCTCCAACGTGGGCGCGCCAAGCATGGTACACCACGTTCCTCGAACTCTCGGTGGTGCCGCATCAAAGACTGCGCCTCACGCCCAGACTTTTGACGCAGAACCATGGAGACATTCAGCATCCAGATCCGCAACAGCTCAACCTGGCGATTTGGCTCCTGAAGTCCTAGAGTTTGGATACCTGCACCTACCTCCGGAATGCATGGACATCATCAAGGAGGCAAGGAAGCCTACTACCAGAGCATGCTATGCTGCAAAATGGAAGCGTTTTGTCATTTACTGTACAGCCAATGACATCAACCCGCTAGATGCATCTATCCCTAACATCATTTGCTATCTGCTACATCTTTACAAGTGCAATCTAGCATTCACTTCTATTCGGATACATCTATCCGCCATCGCAGCTTATCTCCAGAATAGGCAACATCTCTCTGTCTTCAGGGTGCCTGCCATTAAAGCTTTCCTTGAAGGTCTGAAACAAGTCATTTCCCCAAGAACACCACCAGCTCCGGTGTGGAACCTCAATGTGGTCCTCACCAGACTGATGGGACCACCCTTTGAGCCACTGCACTCGTGTGAACTCCAGTTCCTAACGTGGAAAGTAGCTTTCCTCATTGCTATTACGTCACTGAGGCGGGTTAGTGAGCTACAAGCGCTCACAATCCAAGAGCCATTCATTCAGATTCATCCAAATAGGGTAGTGCTACGTACTAACCCTAAATTCCTTCCGAAGGTGGTGTCACAGTTTCATCTCAACCAAACTATTGACTTGCCGGCATTCTTCCAAAACCCACAAACGGTGGCGGAAAGAATGCTCCATATGTTAGACGTACGGAGGGCGTTGATGTACTACATAGACAGGACACAACACTTTAGGAAAACAAAACAACTTTTTGTTGCCTTCTCACCACAACACAAAGGCAACCCTATTTCCAAAGCAGGAATAGCCAGGTGGATTGTTAAGTGCATCCAAATCTGTTATCAAAAGGCCAAGCGCACTTTAACGATACCCCCAAGGGCGCACTCCACACGCAAATTGGGGGCATCAATGGCTTTCCTGGGGAACATTCCTTTAGAAGACATTTGCAGAGCAGCCACGTGGGTTACACCACATACCTTTACAAAACACTACTGTGTTGATGTGCATTCCAAGCAGCAAGCTGCTGTAGGACAGGCTGTTCTCAAGACACTTTTTCAGGTTTCTGCAGCTGGCACGGGCAACCGCCGCTGATGGAGGGACTGCTATGTATTCTATGCTAAGATATGAATTTAGCAGCCCACATGCCTCGAACTGAATATGCTACTTACCAGTATGCATCTGTTATTGGCATGTAGGGCTGCTAACATTCATATCGCCCACCCTCCTCCCCGGTGCCTGTCGCAGCTGCAGATATACTATTGTATTCAGTCATTAGCATGGACATCCTTTACACTTTTCACTCCATCTTCTGCCACAATGGCGAAAAACAATCTGGGGATGGAGCCGATGCCCATGCGCACTGTAGTCCAGGGGAGGAGCCACCTATCTCAGGATACTTCGAAGACTCTTCCAGGACAACAATGTGCGATCATCCGGACCCAACACTAGGCGGCGATCTAATGCTAAGATATGAATGTTAGCAGCCCTACATGCCAAGAACAGATGCATACTGGTAAGTAGCATATTCAATACACACAATGCAATTAGTAAGGAAGCAAAATAAAAACACATTAGGTCAAATAACCTTTGAACTTTGTGTTTTAATGAGTAGACTACTCATAAATCCTGAAAATTGCTTGTAAATAGACATTGTTAGCCCTCAGGCTGCATTGCAAAACAATAGCATAGAAAATGAAACCATTTTCAACAAAAACTGGCACCGTGCCTTTAAGGCAGCCATGACCCCAGGCTTCCCATCATGCCTCAGGGGTGACAGTTAGGTCAGTTGTTCTTTCCGGCTCCTTCAGTCAGGACCCTGGTGAAACAGCTCCCTTTCTTTTTGACATTTTGTCAAAAAATATTCTTGTTATCTGCAATTTTTTGCTTTCACTCGACGTCTTTTTGACTTAGGGTGTTACTTCTACCTTTTTTAGGCTTAAAAAAGGTAATTTTTCTGTCAGAGATGCCTTCACTCTTTGACAAGTGCCCTTCATGTGGAAGGAAGATGGCCAAGACTGACACTCATTCAGTGTGTATCCTGTGCCTACCAGACTCTCATTCATCGAAAACCTGTGAACACTGCCAGGTTTTATCATCCAGAACTCTGAAAGAGCGTGAGAGAATTCGTGTTTATGGGCTGTCTGAGAGAGGAAGATCTCCCAAGAAGCAGAAAAGTCAGAAGACGCGGTCGACGTCGAAAGAAGCCCCGACTGGTTCACATTCGGCGTCGAGATCGGCGTTGGATAAGCAGTCGACGGCGACGAAGAAGATGTCTTCAGCGTCAACATCGAAGGTACCTCCGCTACAGACAGCGTCGAGGGATAGGTCACCGTCGAAGCAGAAGAGTTCGACGGCGAGCCACCTGACGTCGAAGCAGCATCGTCATGCTGTAACGTCGAGGCATTCTCCGTCGACGCCTGGCCACCGGCGTTCGGCGTCGAGCCATCCTCCGTCGACGACTAGTCATGGTCGTTCGGCGTCGAGGGAGCCTCTATCGACTCATAGTCGATCGACGTCGAAGCAGCCCACGTCGACGCCCGATCAATGGCGTTCGACGTCGAGGCAGCCTCCATCGCATTCAGGCAAGCGGCATTCGGCCTCAAGGCACACGCCGTCGCTGCCAGAGCACCGGCGATCGGCGTCGAAGCAGCCTCAGTCGTCGTCGAGTAGACAACCTTCGACGGCGAGGGGCTCTATGCCGAAGGACATTCATCGTCACCCGAGGTCGGCATCGAGGAAACCACGGTCGACGTCGAGGGAGCGCCTATCTGCTCGGCGCTCGGCATTGATACAGCCACCGTCGATGGCTCAGCGGAGATCCAGGGAACGGAGTGTCTCACGGCCTCTGAACATCTCTCCTGCAAGATCACAGGAGAGGTCGCCTTTGCAGCAGGTGCTGCAGGAACAGGAGGGTGAACCATTGGACCAGTCTCAAGTAGTAAGGTCTCAGTTAGGTTCCCCAGGATCTGCATCGGCTGCGGAGGTGGGACAATCTCCACTACAGGAGCCTCCTGCCAAGAGAAGGAGAGTCGCAGAAGAGAGATCTCGTTCCAGGTCTTCCTCTAGATCTATAGTGAGCCTATCCTCATCCTCCTCAGCATCTCGCAGTGGCGGATCCTCGGATGGACGAAACAGTGTTTCGGATAGGGAGAGATCCAAGTCCCCTGCAAGATCGCAACGGGATCAAGCGGATCAACCTCCACGATCACCAGTGAAGGATCCCACACACAAATCTCCACCTGTTCGTCTTTGACCAAGGTGGTATAGACCTCTTCACCACTGGGCCAAGGACAAGGAGACAGCTGATCGGCTGAAGGCATATCGGGATCAGGCTCATCGCCGTAAGGAACGGTCACGTTCTAGGCACTCAAGTAAGAGAGGATCTCGTCGCAGAGACCGATCGCATTCTAGAACTCGCTCGAGTAGAAGATCTAGGTCCAGGAGGGACCCGTAGCTCTTCTAGTTCTTCGAGGACCCGCTCTCACAGGGATTACTCTCCGACCTTGACGAACAGTCCATGCTCAAGGATATCTCCAACTGAGGATATTTTTTCATTCCAGGATATCTTGGGCAGGGGAGCCCTGAAGCTGGGAGTTCCTATGACTGCTCCACAGATCAAGACGACAGTCCTATTTGAAACCCTACAGCACAGAACGACACCCAAACCTTTGTTGCCGATGGTCCCGGGTATAATGGACCCAGTAAATGAAGTCTTCCTGACTCCGGCAACGGTGAAGTCCGTCCCAGCGAGGATTCTCAAGAAGTATCGTCCTCCGGATGAGGATCCTCTGTTCCTCAAATCTGATCCCCCGCCTGATTCAGTAATCATTGCGGCGGCTAGAAAATCCAATGCGGTAGCTTCCTCATCCACGGTGCCTCCGGATAAGGACAGCAAGGTGCAAGATTCCTGGGGGAGAAGAGTTTGTAACACCTCAGCTTCTTTCCTCAAAGTCTCCAATGCGGAAGCTCTGCTCGGCAGGTATGATAGATGTCTGTGGGACTCACTTCAGAGATTTTCGGAGAAACTTCCTCAGGAGGATAGAAAGGACTTTGAGGAGGTTCTGATGGAGGGCAGTCAAGTCTCCAATCAGATTATAGGAGCGGCGGCAGATGGGGCAACGCTGGCTGCGCATGGTTATGCGCATGGAATCACAGCGAGGAGATCCTCCTGGTTGCGCCTTACGGCATTAAAACCCGAGGCTCAAGCCAGGATTCTAAATCTTCCTTTTTCGGGCAAGTCTCTCTTTGGTGCGAGTGCTGATGAGGAGATGCAGCGTATGAAAACTGAGTTGGACACCCTCAAAGCCGTAGGGCTTGAAAAGAAAAAGGAATTCAGGAAGAAGTTCCGTTCGGACAACAAGGGATCTTCGAAGCAGAGGGTTCAAACCCCTCACTGGCAGAAGGGCCAGAACAAACAAGGCCAACAGAAATCGCAATACAAAGGCAAGCGCAATTCCAAAGGAAATGGGAATCAGCGCCAAGGCAACAACTTCAAAAAGTCTCAGCAAAAGCAATGAGTCTTCACTTCCCCCAGCGCCGTTGTCCACTCCAGTGGGGGGAAGCATTGCACATTACAGGACAGAGTGGGAGGCCATTACAAAAGATCAATGGGTCTTGTCTACGCTGCAGAATGGGTACTGTCTTCGTTTCCACCGTCTACCCCCGCCAGGTCCTCCAATGTCAACGTCAAGCCACCAGCTACAAATGTTAAAGAAAGAAGTAGCGACACTCCTCGAGAAATCAGCCATCGAGAGGGTTCCGGTGGCTCAAAGGGGGAAAGGAGTATACTCGAGGTATTTTCTGGTCAGAAAAAAGGGCCAGAAGGCAGAATACAGACCTATTCTGGACTTGAGAACACTCAATCTACATGTACGAAAAGAAAAATTCCGCATGTTGGCGCTCCATCAAATATATCCACATCTCAGGAAGGGGGATTGGATGTGTTCGGTGGACCTTCAAGACGCATATTTTCATGTCCCGATACGACCAGATCACAGAAGATTTCTTCGGTTCCGGGTGGGGACCTCTCACTACCAGTTCAAAGTCCTTCCTTTTGGGTTGTGGTCGGCCCCCAGAGTGTTCACAAAGTGTGTCGCAGTGGTGGCGGCAGCTCTGCGCCGCAGGGGAGTCTTCGTATACCCATACTTAGACGATTGGCTGTTGAAAGGTCCAACTCCAGACAATGTAAGGAATCAATTCCAGACATGCATAGAACTTTGTCAACGTCTAGGCCTGCATGTCAACTACATGAAGTCGGTCTCCCATCCCACTCAGAGGATTCACTTCCTAGGAGCTCTGCTAGACTCCGAGGTAGGAAAAGTTTTTCCTTCGGAGGAGAGACAGTTTTCAATAGCGCTCAAGTGCCAGCAAGTTCTTCGCAACAGGACTCAGAAAGTGCGAAAGATAGCCTCCCTCTTGGGGTCGATGGCTTCCTGCATATTCTTGGTACCGAACGCCAGACTTCGGATGCGTCCTCTTCAGCAGGATCTGGAGGACAAATGGGACCAGCAATCAGATCGATGGGACGATCAGATCACCTTGTCGGAGGTAGCATGAGCTTCCATTCCGTGGTGGACGAAGAAGGAGAACATGCAAGTGGGAGTTCTCTTCCATCAATCTCCTCCTACGCAAACGATCATCACAGACGCATCATTGCAAGGCTGGGGGGCGCACATGGGCCCTCTTCAGGTGCAGGGTCTGTGGTCGTCAAAAGAAAGCACCTACCACATCAACTTGCTGGAGTTGAGAGCAGTCCACCTGGCTCTCAAAGCGTTCCTTCCCTCGATTCAGACAGAGGTGGTGCTAGTACAAACGGACAACACCACCACTATGTACTATTTAAACAAGCAGGGAGGAACCCACTCAAGGACTCTGTCACTAGAAGCTCAGGGCATCTGGCATTGGCTTCTGGCTCGCAAGTTGTCTGTTCAAGCAGTCCACCTCCCAGGAGAGCAAAACGTGAGGGCGGATGCACTAAGTCGTCATTTCGAGGACAGAGAGGACTGGGTTCTCAACGACTAAGTCCTAGACGACGTTTTCCAGGCTTGGGGTCGTCCTTCCATAGATCTCTTCGCGGACGACGTAAACAGCAAATGCCCAAGCTTCGCCTCGAGGTTCTATCGACCAGGAACGAGGGGGAATGCTCTTTTGATCGATTGGTCAGGGGAATTTGTGTACGCCTTTCCACCCCTTCCTCTGATCCCGAAGGTGGTGAGCAAGCTGAATCACTCGTGCACAACAATGATCCTGATTGCCCCCGACTGGCCGAGGCAATGGTGGTACACGGACCTCCTTCACCTGTCAGTGTCTCCTCACAAGAGGCTTCCATGCAGGCCGGACCTGTTATCGAAGATGAACGGGAGGATTCACCATCCCAACCTTCCGTCACTGAACTTGGCAGCATGGCTCCTGAGGTCATTCAGTACGGCCATCTAGGACTGCCGCAAGACTGCATGTCCATTCTGAAGGAAGCACGACGTCCTTCCACGAGACATTCTTACGCATGCAAGTGGAAGAGGTTCTATATATGGTGCGTGCAGAATGGTCATAATCCGGTGAAGAGTCAGGAAGAGGCAGTTCTTCCATACTTATTGTATCTTGCTAAAGCAGGTTTGAAGTTTAACTCCATTAAGGTGCATTTAGCCGCTATAACTGCTTATAGGCGATCACCTTCACAAACCTCTTTTTTTCAGTTGCCAGCAGTAAAAGATTTCCTG
This sequence comes from Lissotriton helveticus, assembly GCF_964261635.1. Lineage (NCBI taxonomy): Eukaryota > Metazoa > Chordata > Amphibia > Caudata > Salamandridae > Lissotriton > Lissotriton helveticus. Next base: position 177,347,357 of record NC_136068.1, read on the forward strand.
CAAGGTCTGAAAAAGGTGTATCCTCCTGTACGGCCTCCTTCTCCTCCCTGGGAGCTGAACTTAGTACTATCAAAGTTGATGGGCCCACCTTTTGAGCCCATTTATAAAGCTACTTTACAGCATATCTCCTGGAAAGCGGCTTTTTTGGTAGCGATTACGTCAGCCTGTAGGGTGAGCGAAATTCAGGCCCTGTGTACTAAAGAACCGTATACAGTCTTTCATTTGAACAGAGTGGTGCTCAGAACGCACCCTTCCTTCCTGCCGAAAGTGGTGTCAGATTTTCATGTCAATCAGTCTATCTCTTTACCCACTTTCTTTCCTAATCCCTCTACTCCAGCTGAGAGGGCGTTACACTCTTTGCACCTGAAAAGGGTTTTAAAGTTCTATCTGGACAGGTCCAAGTCTATTCGACATTCTGATCAATTGTTTATTAACTATGGATCGATCAGAACTGGCCATGCAGCATCGAAACGTTCCATTTCCAGGTGGATCGTTTCGTGTATCAAACTTGCTTACCAATTGGCGCAAAAACCTCTGGGTTTACTCCTAAAGCACATTCCACTAGAGGTAGAGCGGCCACTACGGCTTACCTACATGATGTGCCCATGTCTGAGATTTGTAAAGCGGCGACCTGGAGGTCTGTCCATACATTTACCAGACATTACTGTCTTGATTCTGACACTAGAGCAGATACCCAGGTGGGCCAGGCCTCACTGAGGAATCTGTTTAACAGCTGAGTTATTTGGCTGTCATGACTTGGTTGGGTCATATACTTCGCATTTGTTGGGCTTGCTATTCTATTCAGTGCTTATGACTATTGATGAGGATCCCCTGGAAGAGAAGGATAAGTTACTTACCTGTAATCCTAGTTCTCTTCCAGGGGTATCCTCATCAAAGTCATAAGCAACCCACCCGCCTCCCCAGGTAAATGAGATTTTGTACTATTTCAATCTTGTGGTTGAGCCCTGTCTTCAGGGTTATGCAAAGAACAACTGACCTAACTGTCACCCCTGAGGCATGATGGGAAGCCTGGGGTCATGGCTGCCTTAAAGGCACGGTGCCAGTTTTTGTTGAAAAGGGTTTCATTTTCTATGCTATTGTTTTGCAATGCAGCCTGAGGGCTAACAATGTCTATTTACAAGCAATTTTCAGGATTTATGAGCAGTCTACTCATTAAAACACAAAGTTCAAAGGTTATTTGACCTAATGTGTTTTTATTTTGCTCCCTTACTAATTGCATTGTGTGTATATGTGTTTACATTGTTCTTAGCCTCAGTTATGGAGCTGCATTGGTATGAGAAAAATGATATATGTACATACATATATGTGGAGCGAGATATATGTGTTTTTTACATATATATTTTTATATTGTTTCCGGGGTCCCGCACATGGGCGGGAATATTCAGTGCTTATGACTTTGATGAGGATACCCCTGGAAGAGAACTAGGATTACAGGTAAGTAACTTATCCTTACCTGCAACCTGTTCTTTTATATTGAGCTCTATGCTACTCATGCAGGAAGGTTTGCTTTGTAAATACCCCATTAAATAAAATGAGATCAAATAAATATTCTTACCACCAATTCAAAGTAGTCTTGACCAAGGCTAGAGCATCCATAACACAGCTTCTTATCTACAGAGCTAGTGCCTAAACACCCACAAATACACAATTGCTACTTCAAATGTGCTGCAGTGTCATTTTAGTAAGCATGTGTTGTTGAAGCTGGAAGATGGTACTTTACCCTCTACATATGGTGCTCCTGTTAGCATGGATCAATGATTTCCAGATTTACCATAGTTTGGTAACTCAACTTAAAGGAGGCTCATTAATTACCACTCAGTTTACGTCATAACTCACAATCCAAGCAAATTGGCACATTTAGAAGTCCGATCAAATGCATTCAAGGACAGTTGACCAATGTACAATGCACCAAGGTTCTTGAAGCCCCTGCTTCTGTGTATGAATTTTTCTGTGGCTTGTTGTTGCCTTTTCAAGATCTGACCAGCTGAACCTTCTTCTGTACTAGTACAGTGGTCATTCTTCACGATTTATAAGGCGGCATCACTCAAATGAAACTCACACAGATTTCAAAACTCACTCCTGAGAGTTCCATTAGTTCTTGGCTGCTTTGTCTATATTAAAATTAGACCATGCTGAACCCTTAATTCATTTAACTTTAAATTAAGCAAAGCTGGACCTGATTTTATCACAAAAATGGATTTGAGGCCCCACCCCAATACTCTGCTCCAGAAAAAGTTTCTTAAATTTGCTTAAGGCACTGCTATCACAGCCAATACTTTTTAGATGCTTTACGGTTTTAGCGCACAGATGCCACAGACCAGCACACCTATCTGGAAAGTGCTCCAGCCTGCAGTGTAATCTGCATTTTACCACTTCTGTGGGCAGCTTAATATATTGCCCATATTCTGAAATCGAATGGCGTAGTCAAGAGTGTGACGTTTACAAACAGTTGCTGTTGTACATTAAAAAAATTGCCCCGCGTCATGCCCATTAAAGCTAGGTGGGTATGAACGCTTATCGTTCTAAAAATTGGGTCGTGGTTTCATTAGTTTGGCAAGCACTGCCAGTCTAGACCATTTCCCCAAACAACTTTCTTCATTTTCCTTGCTTTCGGTGGCGCACCAGCTTTACCTTTCAAGGGTACGTATAGCTTACACGTTTGAATGAGAATATGTGAGATATGAGACAGCAGAAATAAGAAACGGATGTGTATAAAAAGGCCTCACAATAGATGGAAGAGAAAGCCCACCTTTAGGCAACTGAAATAAATGGAAATGTCTGGCCTATAAAGCATATACCTTTGCTGGTTGTATGTCACTGATTCGTGAGGGTTGCTCCCTGCCACTACTGGGTCATCGCCTCTGGGCATATTCCAAGGCTGGGTTTATATGGCATTGTTCCCTGCCGCTCTCTGGTGGACTTCTTAGAGCACATACACAGGCTGGTTGTATTAAGGTTGTTTCATTGCTGCTTCAAGCTGAACAGCTCAGAACTTATACTATGACTTCTTGTATAATGCCCATTCCTATATTTGATCCCTGCCTCTTCTTGAGGGGCTCATCAACCTGTATAGCGTGGCTTTTTGCATAATGTCTAATTCTGTGGGTTACTCCTCTTAGGTGGACTGGACTGATCATACTATTGGGGATGGAACATCACATTTCTGACTAGTTTTCTTCTGTTCTATATTCAGCGTTTGTTAAGTCATATATTATAGGTACCTGCACACACAGCCATGTCTATTCTCATACTTTTATCCCTCTCTTGGGGGGGGAGTGAGAGGGGGGAGACGCGCACTCTGACAAATTCATCATATAGGCACAACACAAAAACACTTCCCACGTAGGCTGCACTGTTCCAAGGCATGTTCTGTCTGTTCATACATTCACACCTAATGCTGAAGCTTCTTATATCACTTTTTAAATCTCGGTACATACCAAGGTGCGGTGACAGAAATGCAGTACAGCACAACTGTGGGTCTCACTCACAACTGAATATCTATATTAGTCATGTGACAGACCCCCACTCTTGCATTCAAGTTCTCCCACGGAGTAGCCTGCTAGCCATTCATAAATGGGCTTTCATAACTCTTCAGGCATATGAAGCACTAAATAAATGTAGCTACACTACTCTACAGTCGTGATCCTGTTGCTGGGACTGAGAAACTCCTGCTCTGCTCTTGATGTTTTAAGGCAATTTGAACACTTGTATCTGACGGCAGTGGTTGAAATAACCATTAACTTTTCTCTTGTCCGTAGGTAAAACCGCTGCTTTTATTTTGCCTGTCCTTGAGCGCCTGATCTACAAACCACGCCAGGCTCCTGTGACCCGTGTCCTAGTTCTAGTGCCAACTCGAGAGCTTGGCATTCAGGTGCATTCAGTCACAAAGCACCTGGCTGAGTTTACTGGCATCACTACATGCTTGACTGTTGGTGAGTATCCATAAGGGGGGGTTAGAATTGTGTATTTCTAATGAGGCATGGCTATTATTTATTTATTTATTTATTTATTTTATTCAAAGTTTTATATAGCGCGAACAGGATCCTTACAGATATCAGAGCGCTTCACAAAGACAGGGTAGGGGCAGTAGAGATAATGGGAACAGTATAATAGTCAATAACATGGTAATAACATGGATAATAAAAACATACATAAAACCAATCCAAATACAATCAATTAAGGAAGTAATATAGGACAGCACAAGTCATTGATCCCACTACAGAGGTGTTTAGGAGGATCAGTAAACCAACGTGTATCCGGTCTTGGTCGGTAGTAAGAGAGTAGCGTAGTAATGCCCCCAACAAGTAGCGTATAGTGCCAAGGGATAGGGTGAGCAGTGACATGAACCAATGCAGAGTCTCTGAACCAACCTCTATAACGATCAGGAGATCTTGGCCAGAAGGATTGTTTTCACCTCTTTCTTGAAGAGTGCAGTGGAGGAGATCAGCCTTGTTTCAGGCGGAAGCGCATTCCAGATCCTGGGTGCCATTCCTGAGAAGGAGCGCTTGTAAGTTTTCACTTTCCGGAATCTACGAGGTTTCAGGAGTAGATTTTTTGTACTCCTATTGGATCTCGAACCTCCTGATATAGACAGCTTTTGGGCGAGGTAGTTGGGTGCCTTGTGGTGTACGGCCGCGTGTGTCATCACTGCAATTTTTAGCTGTATTCTGGCTTCAAAAGGCAGCCATTTTAGAGACTTTAAGTCTGGGGATATGTGCGAATGCTTTCTAGATCCAGTAATGAGTCTCGCGGCAGCGTTCAGGGAGGCTCTTAAGGGTGCTGTTGTGGATAGCGGGAGACCGCTGAGGGCCGCAATTCCATAGTCTATTCGAGGGATGACTAAAGCCTGTACAGCCGTTTGGAAGTCTTTGGCCGGGAGGAAAGGTTTAATTTTCCTCAGCGTGTTAATTTGGAAATTAGCTGCTTTTGTGGCATTGCTGACGTGCTGCTGCATGTTGAGCCTGGCGTCGAGTGTGATGCCTAGGGATTTCGCCGAGTCCACGATGGTAGGTTGGACATTGAGTGCTGTTAGGTTGTTGAGCCAGGTCTGGGTGGTGGAGATTTTCGCCGGAGGTGAGATGAGTAGGAACTCAGTTTTCAGGGCATTTAGTTTGAGGTGATTAACGGCCAGCCAGGATTGGGTGTTGATAAGCGTGGAGTTCAGATGTTTGATATCTTCCGGGGATTGTAACTTTAGATAGAGTTGTGTGTCATCAGCGTACATATGAAATTGAACATTGGATGCTTGAAGCAAGGTGGCGAGCGGTTCCATAACGAGGTTGAACAGTGTGGGGGAGAGGGAGGATCCTTGTGGGACACCTAGATCTGCAGGCACAGGTGTAGATAGCACATTGTCGATCTTGAACCTCTGAGACCGGTTGTGAAGGAAGGACGAAAACCACTTGAGAACAGTTCCCGATAGCCCCATTCTAGTATTTAGCAGCTCCAGCAAATTCTCATGCTTGACCGTGTCAAATGCTGAGGAGAGGTCAAGAAGGATGAGGAGGCAGGACTCATTGCGGTCCAGAATTTGGAGGGCATCATCAATTATGTGTGTCATTGCGGTTTCCGTGCTATGTTTCGCTCTGAAGCCTGATTGATGAGGGTTGAGGAGGTCAAATTGATCAATGTGTTTTGTTAGTTGGAATAAATGTGGATGTATGTTTGTGGATAAATGTTTTGGTCTGAGCCATTTCCTGCAGAACCACCAAAAACGGGCAGACCCTTCCTTGTACAATGAAGCAAAGACTTGTCTAATTAGTAGCAGGATTTGGAAGCTCTTAAACAACTTTATAGATCAAAGGCAAGTCATAGAGACGGGAAAGTTAATTTCACTGTAATGGAACAAGCAAACACCCAGTTGAGAAAGATGTACTACGCTGTCAATTGAACCCTCTTTTCCATTTGAACGCAGTGGAACTGCACCAGTAAGATTAGAGGCATTATCAAAACCGTTTTCTCCAGTAGCGCAAATGGAGAGTCAAGTTCTGGAATACTGATATTTGCCCATTAATGACAAAGGGAGTCTGTGGTAGAAAGTATTGCCACAATCCCAACAGCATCCAATTTTAACTCTGGCAGAGGTCTTGCATCCATCATCGTGTGAAAGGTTCCGCACTAACTGAAGATGATGGAAACAAATCACAGAATTGTCTCAACCAGAGTTCTCAGAGAAAGACTGGGCACATTTGAAATTGAGATTTTTTTTTATCACTCCCCACTGTGTCATGGCAAACCTCCATCTCATTAAACTAAATTGTGGATATTAAAGAACTGCCCATTTGCAAATGATTATTTTGTTGGATTTTATTAGAGTACAACTAGGGCCAGTGAAGCACCATCCAGTGCCAAATGTATTACATGCCCAGCTGGAATTTCCATGTCAGGACCCCTGAATCCCTCTAGCAGCAGGAGTCAACTGGGTGTCATTGTCATAGACATATAGAAAGAGGGCATGGGCTTGACTCATCTGGAAAGAGCTACAGTGCTATGGACAAAATCCAGGTATTTTGCAGATATGCAGTGTTAGAAGGGGCAATCTCCGAGGGCCAGGTTGTGCTCACCCAGACACCCCAAGATCCACCTCTCCCACAGAACTTGCCGAGTCTTGATTGTGAGGTCCTCGCCGGGGAGGCCTTTGGGTTTGGGATCGTACGCACTGAGCTCACACCACACTACGAACAGACACCACACCGTTGGGTTTTAGGAACAAGTTCTTTATGTAAGCAGTAAAATGAAGAAAGCACTCTTATGTACACAGTGGTCACGGGACCACAAAGTCTCTGAGGATTCGGGAAGGGGGAAGCGGGACAGTCTTTTAGTCTCTGGGTCAGTACGAGGCGTACCCCACGCACAACTCTCAATCCTCGAGCCGGGGGGTACGGGATGGTGGTCGTACTGGCTGCCTCACCTTCGTCGAGTCGGCCCGGTCGTGATGGTGGTCTCGATGGTCTAGCCGGACCAGAATACTCCTCGAGCCGCGACGAGGTCAGCAGGGCTTGATCTGGAGAAGTCCGTGAGAGCCGCGACAGCGTCAGCAGGGCTCGGATGGTCTTAGAGGTCGAGCCGCGACAGCGTCAGCAGGGCTCGGATGGTTGCAAGTTCAGCTCGAGCCGCGACAGCGTCAGCAGGGCTCCGATGGTCTTAGATGTCGAGCCGCGACAGCGTCAGCAGGGCTCCGGGGGTCTTTAGAGATCGAGCCGCGACAGCGTCAGCAGGGCTCCGGTGGTTCAGTTCCTTAAGGCGAAGATGGAGCCGCGACGGCGTCAGCAGGGCTCAGAGGTTCAGGATGAGTCTTCTTAGGGTCCGCCGCGATCAGATCAGCAGGCTTCAGGTCCAAGATACAACTGCCCGCTAGTTGTCAGGCGGGCCCAGTTATAGTCCTTCTACTCTTTGATCTCCGGACCCTCGCAGGCAGAGGTCTCCGGCCCTGGGGGCTGGTCGTTGGCGAGGTCCGGCGGTTGGCTCTTTGATCCCTTTGAAAGATGGGTCCGGGAATTCCCAGACGCCCAGCGGGTCTGGAGCCAGCCCTCGGGGGGGCCAGAGGGGTGATCGAAACTGGCCCACAGGGGAGGGCCAAAGGTGTGACAGAAACCAGCCCCTCAGGGGAGGCCGGAGGTGCCATCGAAACTCCCTGGCTTATCTCACTCGGGGAGCCCTTTACCCCCCAGCCGGGACTTGCGCGCCTTTGGAGTCTGGGCTTCGCTGGGGCCGGGGTCACGCTAGGCCTAGGGAGACAGGGATGTCGGGAAGGGAAGATGGCGTCTGGGCCCTGTGGGGCATGCATGGTTAGGCGCTCGGAGCCGGGCGAGGAGCGGGAAAGGCAGGCCTGGTCAAGGTTCTCGGGGGATCTAGGCGTCACTGGGTAGGACGACCAGGCTCGGGTTGCAGGCTACACTAACGGGGTGGCTGCGCAGGGGACTCGGGGTACAGGCCTATGCTCACAGGGTGTGGAGGGACAGAGGTGAACCACGCCACGAGGCCGGGTCCAACACGCGTCCCCCCCCAGCTGAAGGCGGGGAGAACTACCCATCCTCTTGGGGGTTCTCTTCGCTGAGGCGGAAGAATCGGGACAGGCCGTCAGCGTTGGCGTGGTCCGCGCCCGGCCGATGTTCGACAGTGAAGTCCATCCCCTGGAGGGAGATGGACCAGCGCAGCAATTTGGGATTCTCCCCTCTCCTCTGCATTAGCCACCGGAGAGGTCGGTGGTCGGTCTGGACCCGGAAGTGAGTACCGAACAGGTAGGGCCTCAGCTTCTTCAGGGCCCAAACTACCGCGAAGGCCTCCCGCTCGATGGTGCTCCACCTTTGTTCTCGAGGGAGTAGCCTCCGGCTAATGAATTCCACTGGTTGGTCTAGGCCATTCTCATTCACCTGGGACAGGACGGCTCTGATGCCATGCTCGGACGCGTCCGTCTGGACTACAAACTCTCGTGAGTAGTCGGGGGCCTGCAGGATGGGGGCAGTGCACATGGCGTCTTTTAACGTTTCGAACGCCTCTTGGCAGGCGGGGGTCCAGCTGACTTTCTTCGGCTGGTTTTTGGAGGTTAACTCCGTGAGGGGGGCTACGATGCTGCCGTAACTCTTGATGAACCGGCGGTAGTACCCCGTGAGCCCTAGAAACGCCCGCACTTCCGTCTGGGTCGTGGGGGCCTCCCAGGCCACGATGGCATCGATCTTGGGCTGGAGGGGGGCTACGAGGCCGCTTCCGACCTGGTGCCCGAGGTAGATTACGGACCCTTGTCCGATCTGGCACTTGCTTGCCTTAATGGTGAGACCGGCCCTTCTCAGGGCCGTCAGCACCGCCCAGAGGTGCTGGAGGTGCTCGGGCCAGTGGGAACTGTAGACTGCGATATCGTCCAGATACGCAGCGCTGAACTCCTCCAACCCCGCCAATACCTGGTTCACCAGCCTCTGGAAGGTGGCGGGGGCGTTCTTCATCCCGAAAGGCATCACCCGGAAATGGTAGTGACCATCCGGGGTGGAAAAAGCGGATCTTTCCTTTGCTCCCTCGGTGAGGGCGATCTGCCAGTATCCACTGGTCAGGTCGAACGTGCTAAGGAAGCGAGCAGCCCCGAGGCGATCGATAAGCTCGTCGGCTCGGGGGATGGGATGAGCATCGGTTCTGGTGACTGCGTTGAGCCCGCGGTAGTCAACGCAGAACCTCAGCTCGGGAACAGCACCGGGGGCGGCTGCCTTCGGAACCAGGACCACGGGACTAGCCCATGGGCTGTCAGAGGCTTCGACCACCCCGAGAGCTAGCATCTTTGATACCTCGGCCTTGATACAGGCCCGGACTCGGTCAGGGACGCGGTAGGCTCGGTGCCGTACCGGTGGGCTGTCCCCGGTGTCCACGTCGTGGACGCACCAGTTGGTGACGCCGGGGGTGAGGGAGAAGAGGTCCGAGAACTGTCCCAACAACTGGCGACAGTCCTCGCGCTGCTCGGGAGAGAGGGAGGAGGAGAGACTCACCCCCTCTACGGAGCCATCTTTTTCTTTCACGCACAGGAGATCGGGGAGAGGCTCCGTTTCTTCTTCTTCCCCATCGTCCGTGGCGAGGAGCAAGCTCAACTCGGACCGGGCGAAGTGGGGCTTGAGGCGGTTCACGTGAAGGACCCGCAAGGGGTTCCTGGGGGACTCTACATCGATGAGGTAGGTCACCTGACTCTTGCGCTCTACCACCTTGAAGGGCCCTGTCCACTTGTCTTGCAGGGCACAGGGCTCTACGGGGGCCATAACCCAGACCTGCTGTCCGGGCTGAAACTCGACCAGAGTGGCATTTTGGTCATACCACCGTTTCATTTACTCACCTGCATTAAAGTTTAGCGAGCAGCGGACCTAGCGCTGTCTCGTAGGTAAACAAAGCAGAGCAAAAACGCCATTCTCGGCGAGGATGGAGGCCACGCCCCCCGGAAGGCCACGCCCCCCCTGTCGCGTACTTAAGCGCTGAACTACGAGCGCCTAAGCTTGACATTTGCGCACTCCTGAGGCGGAAGCCGGGAGCCTTTTTAAAATTTGTCTTTATTTTCACTTGTGTCACTGAATAATCTGTAATTTTTAAAAAATAACTTCACCACGCGCTAGCTAAGCGACAAGGTACTCACCTGCATTGGAGTTTGGCGAGCAGCGGACCTAGCGCTGTCTCGTAGGTAAACAAAGCAGAGCAAAAACGCCATTCTCGGCGAGGACGGAGGCCACGCCCCCCGGAAGGCCACGCCCCCCCTGTCGCGTACTTAAGCGCTGAACTACGAGCGCCTAAGCTTGACATTTGCGCACTCCTGAGGCGGAAGCCGGGAGCCTTTTTAAAATTTGTCTTTATTTTCACTTGTGTCACTGAATAACCTGTAATTTTTAAAAAATAACTTCACCACGCGCTAGCTTAGCGACAAGGTACTCACCTGCATTGGAGTTTGGCGAGCAGCGGACCTAGCGCTGTCTCATAGGTAAACAAAGCAGAGCAAAAACGCCATTCTCGGCGAGGACGGAGGCCACGCCCCCCGGAAGGCCACGCCCCCCTGTCGCGTACTTAAGCGCTGAACTACGAGCGCCTAAGCTTGACATTTGCGCACTCCTGAGGCGGAAGCCGGGAGCCTTTTTAAAATTTGTCTTTATTTTCACTTGTGTCACTGAATAATCTGTAATTTTTAAAAAATAACTTCACCACGCGCTAGCTTAGCGACAAGGTACTCACCTGCATTGGAGTTTGGCGAGCAGCGGACCTAGCGCTGTCTCGTAGGTAAACAAAGCAGAGCAAAAACGCCATTCTCGGCGAGGACGGAGGCCACGCCCCCCGGAAGGCCACGCCCCCCCTGTCGCGTACTTAAGCGCTGAACTACGAGCGCCTAAGCTTGACATTTGCGCACTCCTGAGGCGGAAGCCGGGAGCCTTTTTAAAATTTGTCTTTATTTTCACTTGTGTCACTGAATAATCTGTAATTTTTAAAAAATAACTTCACCACGCGCTAGCTTAGCGACAAGGTACTCACCTGCATTAAAGTTTAGCGAGCAGCGGGCCTAGCGCTGTCTCGTAGGTAAACAAAGCAGAGCAAAAACGCCATTCTCGGCGAGGACGGAGGCCACGCCCCCCCCTATCCCCTACATCATGTGCTGTCACCGGAAGCGCAGCGGACGAGCGCAGCGGGAGCGCCTAAGGCAAGCCCGTCTGCGCCCGTCATCGCCACGACATCGCCTTTCGCCAGTCCCCCTGGTCCAACCAGCCCCCATATGCTCATACGGTACGACCGTGAAGAACTCCTTGCCATGAATCTTAGCCAAAAATGTCCCGATGCTACTGGCACCCTGGGCCATTCAAAACTCCATTGCAACCGCTGCCATTTTTCCACCAATACTCCTTCTCGCGTCTGGGAATACTGTGGCAAAACTACAACCCCGCCTCTGACGATACTCCAGCTCAATGTCAGATCCCTCTCTAAACACCATCTAGAGGTAAACTCGCTCTTATTGGAGGAAAACCCTGACATCCTCTTCCTCTGCGAAACATGGCTACGAGAAGGCGTATCTACCATTCCCAACCTGACGCTCCCAGATGAGTTTCACTTGGCCACCATAAATCGCGAAACTCGAGGCGGTGGCATAGCAGTAATTTACAAAAAGCACTTCACCTGCTCTTTTACTAAAGAAACTCTCCCTGACTGTGAATGTGCCCAATTTAAAATTAATATTAGCCCTCAGTTCACGATGTCGGGTCTATACATTTACCGCCCACCAGGACCCGCGTCTAGGTTCATTGACGCCCTTCTCGAGACGTCTACGTCACTCATTACTAAATCTGCCAACTTCACGATTCTGGGCGACCTTAATCTGCATTTTGATCTAACTAATGATCACACAATTACTAATCTCCTTACAGACCTTTCGACTCTGCAGCTTAACTCCCTTATCCACGTTCCTACCCACATAGCCGGCCATACCCTAGACCCGGTTTTCACCAATATCCAAGAGGCTGTCACAGAGATCCCCATCCCGATGGGATGGACGGACCACTACCTCATCAAACTAACGGTCCCAGCCCCAGGACGACAGTATACTTCTGAATCCAACCGTCGCTTAAAAAGACCTTGGCACAAACTCTCCATCCCCACTTTTCATGAAACATTAGGAGGATTTCACTGTGAAGCCAATCAGGATATAGACACGACCTATACCTCTTTCACTACCTGGATCACAGATGGGCTTGATACTCTCATTCCAGCTAAACTTACTAAAGGACGACTCACACCCTCTAATCCCTGGTATGATGTAACCCTTAAAACCATGCGTAAGGACTGTAAGAGAGCCGAGCGCCAATGGAGGAAAAACTTTGACGGCCAGGATAAAACTAACTACTTATCCAAGCTCAAAACCTATCACAAAGCCATTAGCTCTACCCGCGCAGCTTTTTATGCTGATAAAATCAGTTCCAACCCGAACCCATCTAAAGTGATCTTTAAACTTGTCAAAGAGCTACAAAACCCTAGGTCACCCTCTCCAAAAATCTCATCCAACGAACAATGCGAGCAGTTGGCCACATTCTTTGTGGAGAAAGTCCAAAAAATCCATGCAACTTTTTTGCAGAATTCTCCTCATTCTGAGGAACGCAAGAAACCAGCCTCTACCAGCACCCCTCTTACCCAAATCCCTGCCATTACGGCTACTGAGCTGATTCAACTTTGCAAGAAAGTGAAATCTGGCTCCCCGACGGATCCCATGAGACCTTCTCACTTTCTGGATTCTATTGACTTTTTCCTACCCCCCATGATGGATATTCTCAACCTTTCCTTCACTTCCGCTTCCGTACCCATAGCTTGGAAGCAAGCCTGGGTATCACCTATAATCAAAAAACCCACCCTGGACCCTTCAAAGCCGGAAAATTTCCGACCAATATCCCTCCTCCCCTGGATATCTAAAATAGCAGAAACCCATGTCAATGGCATTCTCTCTAAACATGTGCACCTAAATGGAATCCTGGACCCATCCCAAAATGGCTTTAGAGCAGGTCACAGTACCGAATCTGCCCTATTGGCCACGACCGAACATCTCCGGACGATTCTAGACTCTGGTCAAAGTGCTGCGCTGATCCTCTTAGATCTCAGCGCAGCCTTTGACACGGTATCTCATGACATCCTTCTGAATCGGCTGGAGATGGCCGGTGTGTCTGGCCTCGCGCTCGCCTGGTTCCACTCCTTTCTTAAGGACAGATCCTTTAAGGTATCAGCCCCCCCTTTCCTCTCAAAATCCCATCTTATAGCACAAGGAGTTCCCCAGGGCTCAGCGTTGAGCCCCTCCCTCTTCAACCTGTATGTCCAGCCACTTGCGGAGGTGGCCAAAGAGTGGGGGCTCACGCTGGTGTCGTACGCCGACGACACCCAGCTGGTTGTCTCTCTCACGGAAAGCCCGTCCTCCGCGGCATCCAGGTTCAGAGAGGGCATAGCAGCAGTGGCACAATGGATGACGGATAACCACCTTCAACTCAACGCCGGAAAAACCGAGGTGCTCCTCCTTGGCAGAAACACCAGCCTATGGAACGAGCACTGGTGGCCGTCATCCCTTGGCACCACCCCACTCCCCAAAAACTGTGTAAAAAACTTGGGAGTTTGGATGGATGCCAACCTCAGCTTCCAGTCACACACTAAAAAGGTGGCAGCCACCTGTATAGGTCTTCTAAGAAACCTCAGGCCTATACTCGGATTCTTTGATCCTAAGGTTCGACAGATAATTGTCCAGGCAACCATTCTGTCACGCCTAGACTATGCGAACGTCCTCCTCCTGGGAGCAAACAAAGCAGAAACGGCTAGGTTCCAACGAGTCCAGAATGCAGCAGCTAGAATGTTGGTCGGTCTCCCACGGAGATGTTCAGCCAGAGCCACCATCCGCAAACTCCACTGGCTGCCCGTAGAACACAGAATCAAATTTAAAGCTCTCATTACGATCTTTAAAATTGCCAAACAGGGAAACCCCCCTCTGCTGCGATACCTGGCTTGCCCTTATGTCCCTGGCCGTGAACTACGCTCCTCCAACCAACTTCTCCTGAAAGTACCCAGAACAAAGCGCTGTCGTACGGGAGGCCGATCCTTTGGCGTTCTCGGTCCCAAACTTTGGAACGATCTTCCTCTCAGTATACGCTCCATAGATACTCTCTCGGTCTTTCGTAAGGCAATCAAAACTTTCCTTTTCCCTGCCCCCTAGGGTATCTCTCCTTTCCCCCCTTCCCGTAAAGTGTGTGCCTGTCTCTCAGCGCCGGGACGCCCCATTGCTGGGGTAGCTGTTGCGCTTCACCAAACATAGAATAGAATTTCTTCTTGGCTGGCTTCGAGGTTTGCCTCGGCCAGCTCTCGGAACTTCCTCGTCTGGTTCCGGAGGGCCAAAATGTATCGAAACACGTCGGGAGGGGGCTCTGGGGCCGCCGTCTCCCACCCTTCCTTGACCAGGGTGAGGGGTCCCCGGACGGGGTGCCCGTAGAGCAGTTCGAAGGGGCTGAACCCCAGGGATTTCTGGGGAACTTCGCGGTACGCGAAGAGGAGACAGGGAAGGAGGACGTCCCACTTACGCCTCAGGGGCTCTTCGAGTCCCATGATCATTCCCTTGAGGGTCCGGTTGAAGCGTTCCACCAGACCGTTACCCTGGGGGTGGTATGGGGTGGTGAACTTGTACGACACCCCACATTGTTGCCAAAGGGACTTCATGTATTTCGAGATGAAGTTGGTCCCTCGGTCACTGACGACCTCTCGAGGGAATCCCACCCGGGAGAAGATGGCCATGAGGGCCCGCCCCACTACGGGGGCGGTCACCGTTCGGAGGGGAACGGCTTCGGGGTATCGGGTGGCATGGTCTACCAGTACCAGGATAAAGCGGTGCCCCAAGGAGGTTCGGGGGTCGAGTGGGCCCACAATGTCGATTCCCACCCTCTCAAAGGGGGTACTGACCACGGGGAAGGGTTGGAGAGGAGCCTTGCGCTTCCCTCCGCTCTTTCCGCTGGACTGACAAGTGGGGCAGGATTTACAGTGGGCCTCCACATCGGAGCGCATGCCCGGCCAGTAGAAGTGGGTGACCAGGCGCTGGTACGTTTTGTCTTGTCCCAAGTGTCCCGCCAGGGGCACGTCATGGGCCAGGTTCAGGAGAAAGCCGCGGAAGCGTAGGGGGACCACCAGCACTCGGCCGGACCCTAGCTCGGCGGACTTTTGCTCGCCTTATAATAGGCCGTTTTCCCAATAGATAAAGTGGGAGCCGGACTGGTCACCTGCGGCCTGGGCGGCGGCCTGCTGCCGCGGCCCCACCAGGGATGGGCAGGATGTCTGCTCTAGGCAGAACTCTTCTCGGGACGGTCCCCCTTCCTGGCACCATTGGGCCAGCTCAGGATGGTCGTCCAAGCTCGGGGTTGGTTCGACGCCAGGGCCGAGGGGACCTGCGTCGAGGGGGAAGCTCTCCCCGGGGAATAGCTCAGGGGTCTCAAAGGGTTCAGGGACCTCGGGGGTCGCCGGGGCCGCCTCTAAGGTCACCCCTTCGGGGGCGGTCCTTCGGGCGGTCATCGACCGGGTACTCACACAGGCCCACTCGGGTAGGCCCACCATCTCTAAGTGGGTCCTTTTCTCAACCCGCTGCCATTGGGAGCTCTCTAGATCGTTGCCGAGCAGGCAGTCCACCGGCATGTCGGAGCGGACCGCCACTCGTAACTCTCCAGAGACGCCCCCCCCCCTCGAACGGGACTTGAGCTATCCGGCAGGTGCGGACGGAGTTATCGGCTGCGATCACCCTGCAGGAGATGTGGGGAACAAACTGGGCTTCGGTGACGAGGTGCCGTTTGACGGCGGTGATACTGGCCCCAGTGTCTCGGAGCGCCCCTATGTGATGGCCATTGATAGTCACCTGCTGCCGGTACTTCTCTGTGTTGTCGGGTAGGGGAGCTCCGGGGACCATCTCCCTATCACCCAAGGAGACTAACATCATAGCTGCGGGTTCAGCTCCCTCGAACTCTTCCTCCCCCTCCTCTTCTAGGGCTACGGAGGTGATGTGGCGCACTGGGGGCCCTGCAGCGGCAGGCTTCTGGAACAAGGGGCAGCGGGGGTCATTGGCATAGTGCCCGGGTTTCTGGCAATGGTAGCAGGCTTGGCTGACCCGGGGCCCTGGCCTAGCTGGGGGAAACCCTGCGCGCGCTGTAGGAGGCGAGGTACCTGGCTGGTTTCTGGGGGGACTGCGCGGGGACCCTACCTGGGAACCCCTCTGTCTATTCTGACCCCCTCCTCCCCCTCGGGCGGGATTGTCCTTGTTCGTTTCGGCCAGTGTCCCCCCCGGGCCCCCGGGGTACTCTGGTGCTCACCCAGCGATCGGCCTCGACGACCAGCTTCCGGGGGTCGGCCAACTTGCTGTCCAGGAGGTGCTGTCGGAGTTCCACAAAGCAATTCAGGGACAAGTGCTCATACGCAATGAGGTCGATGAGCCCCTCGAAGGTGGATACTTTGCTGCCCTTGATCCACCCTTCCAGGGCCCGGCTGTAGAAATTGACATATTCTACCCACGTGGTGCCGGGGATCTTCTTGCATTCTCGGAAGCGTTGGCGGTACATTTCTGGAGTGAGCCCGTACCTTGTGAGGAGTGCCTCTTTCATGTGGCTGTAGGAGGTCTGTTCGGCAGACGGTAGGTCGAGTAGGGTGTCTGTCCCCTCACTCAGGAATTGACCCCACAGCCCGGCTCCCCAATCTTTCTGTGGAACTCGGTGTGAGGTCATAGCTACCTCGTAGGCCTTGAACCATTGCTGGATGTCATCGTTTTTATAATATTCTTTGACTACATCCTTGGGGATGTGGACCTTGGGTTCCACTGGGGGACCAGACTCTCGGGTCGCTGCTGTTTTGTTGCCTTCGTTCCGGGCCTTTAGTTCGATTTCCAATATGCTGCGCTCGTCTCCAGCTGGAGCTTCTTTCCGTCATGTTCTCGCTGGAGCTTCTTCTCCTCCAGTTCTCCTTGCAGCCGCAGCTGCTCGATGGCTAGCTTCTTCTCGGCCAGCTTGAGTTCTCCTTCCATTTTCAAACGGGCTAGTTCTAGCTCGTGGTTTCGGTTGCGCTCTCGGTCGGTCATCTCTTCTCGAGACAGACCTCTCTCGGGGCTGTAAGTCCGCGTCGGGGACTCCGCTCTTTCTTGCTCTGGGGCGTGGGTTTCGATCAGGGGTGCTCCCCCTCCATCGGCTTCCGTCGGTGCTGGAGGTTGGGCTCCGGTCTCCACCCAGGCTGTTAGAGCTTGTTGGAAGTCCTCTTTGGTGTTTAATCCCGTTGACACGATATGGAGATCTTTGCAGAATTGCTTGAGCTCTCGGTGCGAATAGTCTCCCAGAAGCTCCATCTGGAAGGTGGTCTTGTCGGTAGTGACGCTCATGGCTGCTCTTTGTTCGGGTAGTGTGTCAGTACTGTACGATCCCTAGACGTAGGTTCTTATCCCACCGCTGCCACCAATGTTAGAAGGGGCAATCTCCGAGGGCCAGGTTGTGCTCACCCAGACACCCCAAGATCCACCTCTCCCACAGAACTTGCCGAGTCTTGATTGTGAGGTCCTCGCCGGGGAGGCCTTTGGGTTTGGGATCGTACGCACTGAGCTCACACCACACTACGAACAGACACCACACCGTTGGGTTTTAGGAACAAGTTCTTTATGTAAGCAGTAAAACGAAGAAAGCACTCTTATGTACACAGTGGTCACGGGACCACAAAGTCTCTGAGGATTCGGGAAGGGGGAAGCGGGACAGTCTTTTAGTCTCTGGGTCAGTACGAGGCGTACCCCACGCACAACTCTCAATCCTCGAGCCGGGGGGTACGGGATGGTGGTCGTACTGGCTGCCTCACCTTCGTCGAGTCGGCCCGGTCGTGATGGTGGTCTCAATGGTCTAGCCGGACCAGAATACTCCTCGAGCCGCGACGAGGTCAGCAGGGCTTGATCTGGAGAAGTCCGTGAGAGCCGCGACAGCGTCAGCAGGGCTCGGATGGTCTTAGAGGTCGAGCCGCGACAGCGTCAGCAGGGCTCGGATGGTTGCAAGTTCAGCTCGAGCCGCGACAGCGTCAGCAGGGCTCCGGTGGTTCAGTTCCTTAAGGCGAAGAAGGAGCCGCGACGGCGTCAGCAGGGCTCAGAGGTTCAGGATGAGTCTTCTTAGGGTCCGCCGCGATCAGATCAGCAGGCTTCAGGTCCAAGATACAACTGCCTGCTAGTTGTCAGGCGGGCCCAGTTATAGTCCTTCTACTCTTTGATCTCCGGACCCTCGCAGGCAGAGGTCTCCGGCCCTGGGGGCTGGTCGTTGGCGAGGTCCGGCGGTTGGCTCTTTGATCCCTTTGAAAGATGGGTCCGGGAATTCCCAGACGCCCAGCGGGTCTGGAGCCAGCCCTCGGGGGGGGGCCAGAGGGGTGATCGAAACTGGCCCACAGGGGAGGGCCAAAGGTGTGACAGAAACCAGCCCCTCAGGGGAGGCCGGAGGTGCCATCGAAACTCCCTGGCTTATCCCACTCGGGGAGCCCTTTACCCCCCAGCCGGGACTGGCGCGCCTTTGGAGTCTGGGCTTCGCTGGGGCCGGGGTCACGCTAGGCCTAGGGAGACAGGGATGTCGGGAAGGGAAGATGGCGTCTGGGCCCTGTGGGGCATGCATGGTTAGGCGCTCGGAGCCGGGCGAGGAGCGGGAAAGGCAGGCCTGGTCAAGGTTCTCGGGGGATCTAGGCGTCACTGGGTAGGACGACCAGGCTCGGGTTGCAGGCTACACTAACGGGGTGGCTGCGCAGGGGACTCGGGGTACAGGCCTATGCTCACAGGGTGTGGAGGGACAGAGGTGAACCACGCCACGAGGCCGGGTCCAACATGCAGGGACTTAATTTTGCTTGGATTGGAGAAATAGCACACAGAGTAGTGTGGATTACCCAATGAGCAATCTTTGCGTGTAAGAATTAAAACTATCTTTAATAGATAGACTAATGCGAACTATATTTCAGAGGCCTAATGTCTTCAAGATTAGCTTGGGGATCCCTTGCCATTCTCCATAAAACATGATATCTCAGGGTGGCTCCAGCACCAGACTCCCGTGATAATGTCAACCAAGATATGTTCTGTAAAGGATGATCAGAGCATCAGAAGCATCCTCAAAATTGATTGAACCTAATTTTATTTTAGCCATTTTCTTTTATATGTTGGTAGCGTCTATGTGAAGCCCTTTATAATAAATGTATTTTGAAATGTCATGATCCATCAATTAAGTCAATTTTAATGTTTTTAGACTTTCCGCTTCATTGTCCCACTGATGAGTAAATACATACATTCAAGTGACCTACTCTGCGCAGTGATTCTCAAGTCAGAAAGCAGATGCAAGGTATCTTGCTCTAGCCTTCCATATGCATCCACCTGTCCACCATCCCAACAGAGCTCCACCATCTTATGAATGTCAATTTGTCCCTTCGGTATATCGTCATGGCATTTTGGTGACTTTTGCTGATGAATTGTCTACATATTAACAGCAGTAGATTACTTCTTGGACCTCACGAGTTAGTCAGGATGGTTGAAGATACACATGATGGAGAACTCAAATAACGGAAAAGAATCTTCTCCATCTTCATCAGGATCCTGAGTAGAGATGAGACAGTTAGTGCAGCAAGAAAGTGATAGGGGAACTAGTAAAAAAAAACTCCATGGTTTAACGGCAATCATTCTTGGGGAAGACTGCCCTTCCTAGGAATAAATGTTGGCATCAGGCTGTGTTGTAGTCATTAAAGAAATAGTGGAGTGACCTCTGTTTACATGGGAGTGTTTGATGATAGATCTATAATACCTTTTTTCTTCCTGCGCAGCACATTCTAGATCCTTTTTGAAATGGTGGTTAGCATTTCATTACACAAACGCAATAAGTGCATCTGTTTGTAGTTTAATGCAAGCACTCCTGTGCTCCTTAGAGTATAGGAATCCATAGTGTAAAAAATCCTTTGTCTTAAGTTTTATGCATTTAATACTTTGGAGCCTGCTTAGTATTTGAAGCTTTCAAGGATCATTCTGCTGTAGTTGTACAGGTTTCAAATAAATCTGGTAAATGAGCTGCCTGCTTTAGATGGAAATCGGAGATGACCTTTTAGATCAAAGAAGTAAGCGTGAAGGGCAAACTTTCGGATACTTTATTATATGGTCATTTTTACCTATATTAACCGTCGCTGCAAAGATATTGCCTCATTAGTACCAGTTAACATACAAATGCAACAGTGAAAAAGGCGACCAGTCAACCTTTGCAAAGGGCCCTCTTCTTCACAGGAGCACAAGTCACATTTTTTTTTAACTTTTGATCTTTTTGAGCCACAATCTTTTTAGTTAAAATCATCAGCTTATGCAGCAGATGATGAATTATGTGGCAAATATGGCAGAGCCATAATTATGTGGAAACCCTTAGCAAACTAGGTTATTTTGCCATTCATGTTTGAACTGCTCTTTTGAAAAAGGGAAGAGAAGTGCGGGTGACAGAAATTGCATGGCTACGAAGGACAAACTTATCTCAAGGAATAGAAATTAATTTTTATACCTGGGGTGCCTTTTATTGGGATCTTAGATCGTAGTTTGTTACTGGGTATTCTCCTTTGCAAATACTAATGTTTAACTCTAGGGTCCCAGCGCCACAACAATTGCCGTTCATCAGTTAGATGGCCTAGTTGCCTTGTTGAGGTACATGTCTCCCACAAGGTTATGATGGGCAGTCTTCAGGAGATGGAGGGCGTTTGAAAACCTAGATTCAATACTATATTGTAAATCAAACAAAATAATATCAGTGTCCTGTCAGTGATTTACTTAATCAAAAAAGAAAGTATCCTTTATCTAGTGGGTAAGTAAATAGTTTAGTTAAAAAGTGAATGTATGCAAAAAAATAAAAGCATCTTCAGGGGTTTATATATAACATCAAGCGTTATTGCAGCTCTTTAGAGCTTGGTGCTAGATTTATATTATCATTCACCCTATTGTCAGCGTAATCCTATTGGGCATGTTTCAGTTTGTCTCTGGGGTCTTAGAAGGTGCTCTAGGTCTGCTTCTCAACAGGAGCCAAACAGTTGCTAAGCGCTTTAAATGTTAGCAAATGTGATACAGGTGTTGATACTTTGTGCCCAACTCAGATCCATGAGTCTCGCATTTGTATCAATGGGTGGAACAAAATTCCCCCCTCCAGCCACTAAAAACGAATAGAAGAATAAAAGGTTTTTCCCCTAAAGTTAAACCTCTTCCAAATCCTCATCGCCCAAAAAACGGAAGTCCTCTTCCAGCAAAGGTTCTCCTGGACCTGGTGTTTTGTGATGGTGTTTTTTTCTTTTTTTTTTTCTTTTCTTTTTGTTGAACCCCTTTGGGTCTCCGGTGTCCGATTAGGGACACAGTCCACCTAGGTTCACACACACAATAGTCAATACATGATGCACACGACTCAATAGGGAAATCCACACCAATTTATAAAAATAACACATCTTTATACATAATTAGGCACCAGAATCAATACGATCATATAAGTACTTCTTTCAATAGAAATACTTTAGCATTTAAAAAGTCGACACTTAGTGCATTTTTCAGGAGCTGCAATGTTATCCTATGTGAGGAAGAGCAAGTGCAGCATTCAGGTACAGTACTGCGACTTATAGGACCAATCTCCTGGACTTGAGGTGAGGGGCGGGCAAGGTTCAAGGCAGCACCAGCAAAATACCACCAGCGGCATTAGGGCTGCCAGGTGCAGGGGTGCAAAACAGCATTGGGTGTCCAATATAAGTGTAAGGGGATTGGTCTTTGCATAAAGAGGCTGCAGGCTTGGACTGGGAGCACCGTTCCCTCTAAGGCGCGCGCACATCGCTCCTGACCTCACCGCGCACCACCTCGCGTGGCGCGCGCACACGGTCAGGACGTCGTGCCGCCGGCCGCTTTGAAAGAAGCCGAGCGGCGCGAATGCAGCGGAGCGGTCGTGAGGCGTGCAGGTAAGGAGGTGGGAGGAGGGCTTATGGCGCTTGCGGCTATGAGGGAGGGCGGGGCAGACTCTGGCCTTTTGATGTTAATCAGAGCCCCTTCACAGGCTCCAATTAACAGTAATACTTAAACAAAAGGCCAGAGTCTTCCCCACGCTTTCCTAACAAAAGAGTAGACAGTTTCCAGACACAGCGTGTGTTTGGAAACTGCCTACGCTTTTGTTAGGAAAGAGCGGGGCAGACCCTGGCCTTGTGTTTAAGTATTGCTGTTAATCATAGCCTGTGAAGGGGCTCTGATTAACAGCAATACTTAAACAAAAGGCCACAGCATAGCTGCCAAGGTTTCAAATTGCTATATGTGACATTTTCATAATTTCATTGTAATTTCGAGTGACATTTCAACAACTATGAGTGACACTTTATCGGAAGCAAAAATCAAGCATGAAACATATGGAGAAACATATAAATATCAAAAATGACACCCATTTGAGCAACAAGACACTCTAAGAAGTGCACTAACAGGGAAGGGCGTGCCTGTGAAGAGCGCGCTGCTCTGCCAAACAATGCTGCCCGTGCTGAGTGGCGCCCTGAGTAAAAACAACCACGAAAACTAAAAAAAAACATCAGCAAAATCTCACGGTATGTGTAGAGATGAAATCCAGTGTGGAAACCAGCACATTTACACCATGTGCCAATGTTGGCAACTTAGGCTCCATTATAACATGATCTTGTTGTGTGACAGCCAGCCTTGCAGCGCTAATAATTGCTACATTAATGGAATCCTACCTAACCTACATACATACATACTGATAATAACACAGGGGTTTTGTTTCCATTTAGTTGCCTCTGTTTTATGCTACTAGTATCGGAGTGGGACAGAGGGCAGAAGGGCACCAAAACGAGTGGGACAGAGGGCCGAAAGACAAAAAAACGAGTGGGACAGAGGGCAAAAGGGCACCAAAAACGAGTGGGACAGAGGGCAGAAAGGCATAAAAACGAGTGGGACAGAGGGCAGAAGGGCACCAAAAAGAAGGGAAAAACGAGTGGAACACAGGACAGAAAGGGACAAAACGAGTGGGACAGAGGGCAGAAGGGTACCAAAACGAGTAGGACAGAGGGCAGAAGGGCACCAAAAACAAGTGGGACAGAGGGCAGAAGGGCACCAAAAACGAGTGGGACAGAGGGCAGAAGGGCACCAAAACGAGTGGGACAGAGGGCCGAAAGCCAAAAAAACGAGTGGGAGAGGGCGAAAAAGCGCACCAAAAACGAGTGGGACAGAGGGCAGAAAGGCAAAAAACGAGTGGGACAGAGGGCAAAAGGGCACCAAAAACGAGTGGGACAGAGGGCAGAAGGGCAACAAAAATGAGTGGGACAGAGGGCAGAAGGGCACCAAAAACGAATGGGACAGAGGGCAGAAGGGCACCAAAAACTAGTGGGACAGAGGGCAGAAAGGCACAAAAAACGAGTGGGACAGAGGACAGAAGGGCACAAAAAACGAGTGGGACAGAGGGCAGAAGGGCACCAAAAACGAGTGGCATTTGGCGCCGCAGACACGTGATGTTTGGTTCCTGGCGCAAATAGCCATGGTTGCAGCGCACAGAGACCCTCCACTGCCGCACACAGAGGAAAAAAATTAGAGGGAACATTGACTGGGAGGCCAGTCAGGATGAACCAACCGGGGGGCTTTGGCCTCACGGTGCTCGGGTACGTAGGAACACCTTTGGTCCTTTTCTCCACAGGCCAGGGGCGACGGGTGCAGTGGTGTCTTAAGGTGTAGGGTTTTCCTTATTGGTAGCAGTTGTGGTAGAGGGGGCCTGCGAACAGAGGCTGCAGGTGATGTTGAAAAATTCACGAGTGGTGAAACCACAGTGGACTACATCTCTGGAGGGCTGGAGGACCATGCTAGCACCGTTTGCCCACTTCAACTCGAACTTGGAGGGACCGGTGCAGTGGTGTCCTTGGCTATCTTGGAGCCTTCTCAGGTCTCTTTGGATGCCTGAAAGATGCAAGGAAGCAGTCACTCTGCTTCCTGAGAGTTCTCGATTCCTGGGTATAGTGCTGGCTGGTCTCCCAGGCTTTTGAAACGCAGCAGCTGCAGGACAAGTCGTCTTTCAGTGCAATGGTCGAAGTCAGCAGGCAGGCCGGAAGGGTTGACGCCAAGTCAGTTGCTGAGTCTTCTGTTCTTGCTCTGTGCAACTCTTCATGTTCATCTTCTTCTCTCAGGATGGCAGAATCTGCTTTTTTAGTGCCATCCTTGCTGACCTGTCTGCTGCCTTTCGCCCTTGCTACAAAAATGTACTTGTCCTGCTGGCCCAGCAACTTCCAAACCCTGTGAGGACTGCCTGCCTTCTATAAAGATAAAGAAACTTGTGTGGACAGTGGCCCTGTCCAAGAAGAAACCAACTTTAAAACCAAAGAGCCCTGCCATAAAGCACTGCGAAACTGCTTCTTGACCCACCTCTGCCCCGACTCCCATGGCCTGAGGCCATGTGGCCCACCTGTCCTGCTTAGGTTCCCAATCGATTCTGAGCCAGAGTCCACCGTTTGCGGTCACCTGCCTGAGTCTACTTTGACCCCTGCAGCCTCAGTTCGAAGACTCCCCCTTACCCTGACCTGCCCGGTAAGGTGTTCCCTACTCAAAAGGACACCCCAGTGCACATGGGCTTTGCGGAGCTTGACCAATGGTGTCCCTACATCCCCTAGCATCAGAACTTACCTGGGCAGTTGTGGGCTTTCTTCGTTGGCCTCCTGGCCCGAGCCTACACCGTTTTTCAAAACCGATCTCCCCATTGAATGAATTTGGCACCTGATGCTATGTTAACACTCAGCACCTGGCTGCCCCTGTGCCTCTGGCGGTGTAAGTTTGGTGCTGCCTTGTGCCCTCCCACTGTGCTTACCTTAACTCCAGGAGATCGACCCCTGACATCGCTTTACTTACCCATGAGCATCGCAACTTCGATCACCTCCAGTCTCCTTTGATTAACATTGGCAGCCCAATCCTGATTTTGACCTCTGCACCTGGTCGCCACTGTTGGTGCACTCCTGGTACTAATTTAAAACTTGCCTGGTGTTGGACTGAAACCTTGAAGACTGGATCTGTAAGTTATGTACTTACCTGCAAAACTTCATTCTTGTTTTCCTCCCATAGGTTAACATTGCTGAACTGAAAAATTGCACTAAGTGTCCACTTTTTAAAGTGAAAACAATTTTTATTGAAAAACATACTTATCTTTCAACGCACATCTTGGTCTTAAAATAAATATTTAAAGAAGCTTATTTTTGTAACATTTGTGTGAATCTCCTTTTTGAGTAGTTTGTCGTTTATTAGTCACTGTGTGTATAACAAATGTCTTACACTTCTCTGTGTTAGGCCTAAGGCTGCTCGACCACACTACCACAAATAGAGCACTTTTGGTTTACATTGAACTCTTGTACACTTCGGAGGGAATTTCTGAACTCTTTACACAATATAACCAATTATTGGTATATCGCCTAAAGAGCCAGCTTCCAACTAGGATCTGTGCCATTGGTTACCTTAGATACTCACTTTTGACCTGAAACAGTTCTGCCACTTACTACCCAGATTTCATGGGCTTCCATATTTTAGCCCCCATTTAGACAAGTCCCGACTAGTCAGGGTGTTATGTGTGTTGGCTACCAAGTGAAGCTCACGTCTGTTCCCATTATCAGGGAGATGATAACAACAAAGAGTAAAGGGAATAGGTCTGTGAAACTTGACCATCTCACCAGGAACACACATTTAGAGGTTGGACTGAAATGTACTTGCAGGCTGGGATGTGCAAATGGGTTCACATCTGGTCAGACAAGGGACTGTGGTTTCCGCAGCCCACAAACCTATCTGCAAATCTGCGCTTTGTTGTGATCAGTCTTCCTTTGTTGTCCTACATTCTTTCACACTGTAATGTGCTTCCCTCGTCTCTGGTTTGCTGTTGGAGTGATTTGCATTGCTGATGGTTTGTGTTTATTCTTTCTACAGGAGGGTTGGATGTAAAGTCACAAGAGGCTGCTCTGCGTGGTGGCCCGGACGTTCTTATTGCCACGCCTGGTCGTCTCATTGACCACTTGCATAATTGCCCATCCTTCAACCTGGGCAGCATTGAGGTGCTGATCCTCGATGAAGCGGACAGGTAAGGAAGAATTTATGGATTGCCTAAAGCGTCGGGGCTTTTGGGCTCTAGGAGTAGATGGAGAATGATAACGTGGAAATGTAAGGGCACTTAAACAGATTGAGTACTCCTTTGGAGATGATATTTCAGAGATTGTTGGAATATGCTGCCACTGGATTTAGAGGAATGGTAAAATGATAGCGAGTTTCAAATACGTGCCCGGAGAACAATTTACCACCATAATGGAGATTGAGCTGCACCACTTTTCAATTAAATAGAACTCTTTTATGCACTGTGGACTCCATCTACACCTGCCCTGAATGCCCTCCTGTAGCTCATTTCAAAACGCTTTGTCTACTTCATAAAGTACTTTACTGTCTACCACCCAAATACCTCACAAAGTCTGTTCATCCCTTCCCTACCAATCAAAAAACTCTGGTCTGCTAGCAGATGCCTTTTGACTAGCCACTAAGTGTAATCGTATCTTGTCACATTTTCAGTGCATTCAAAGACAGAGGTCAAATATCAGCTTATGTCTTCTTACAAATTGCTGCATGTTTTATCATAGAGACTGGTGGCTACTTTTCATTCTCTGCAGTTATAGGATTTTGTAAAGTGAACTGTCTGACAAATGTGCTGGGCAGTGGTGGCTGGTGACATTTGAAAGTGGTAGGGCGTAAAAGTTTGGGATGAGTGCCCTGTGGCGAGCGAGCGAGGCCAACTGTAACGAGGAGGGTACATGGGGGTCCCCGGAAAATTTTAAAAAACAGTGTGTGTGTATATATATATTCACTGAAAAAACCATAGGTTATAGACCATATATAGTTAGGAATTAGCATTTACAAAACCTTGAAAATTCACTGAAAAAACCATAGGTTATAGACCATATATAGTTAGGAATTAGCATTTAAAAAACCTTATTTTACTCACACAAAACCATTGAAATTCCATATATAGTTAGTTGTACTAACTATATATCGCGCACCCGCAATCCACTGCTGATGATGTCACATATTACATCATTCATGACATGGTCAGTGACATCACTGATGACATCACTGATAACATCTCAAATGACATCAAAAGTAGGGGTTCAGGGGGGTGTACCCTGCCCCCTTTTGCTCATTTCCCCCTTTTGATTCTTGCCACCTCTTGTGTCTCAATCCCACCGAGACACAAGATGGCGGCCGCTGCGGACTGTTTCGAATGTTTACAGACACCCGAGAACCAATCAGCTTGCCGTGCGCAAGTCGCGTGGCGCGCCTGAAGCGCTCCCCGGTACGCGTACCGGGGCGGGGCTCTAGATATATATCTTTTTTTAAACCTAATTTACTCAAAAGTCACAGGACCACATATCTTGAGACCTAGCAAAGGCACATCGGGCAAACAATATCTACAATTTTGCCAAGTTTCGTGGAAATCCATTCAGCCGTTCGGGCTAAAAGTGAGGCCAACCGCCCTATGGAAAACTCAATGTTAAAAACACGTTTTGGGACCCCCCTTTTTTCTCGGCCCCCCTGTGACGAAACCCCCCCAAAATTTCAGGGGCTGCTCAGAAACAAAATGTTCCATTTTCCTGAAAATTTCAGCCAATTCCGTCCACAAACGCCAAAGTTATTAGACATAGAATTTTCAAAAATCCCATAGAGAAAAAATCCTAACTATATATACCTACTGGCGACCGCCAGTAGGTAATATATATATAAGTGCAGCCTGTAACAACAACAACATTATATTATATTATTCTAAGTTTGTGTTCACGCCTTTACTAGAAGAATTCATCTATGACTGTAGCAGTGCCAGCACAATATTCTGTCCTGCGCTATGATATGCACAAAACAGTCCTGCTCCAGCGCACTTCCAATCTACCTTACATTATTTCACTTTATCACAATAAATGGTTTTGATGTAAAAACCAAGCAAACCAACCGAATATTTGATTTCAGGTGAAAACAATGTGGGGTAAAGTGATAGTGTAGTATGGAGAGAAATAGTACACAAATATATATTTGAAGTTGTACACTTCAACTCCACTGGCTTTCAGCTTACTTGTAGTGCGTAACTTGTAGTATAAAAAAAAAGTTTCTCGTTCCAGGAGCAAGACCACTGCTAAATATTATCCTGACAGGCCTGCCTTCAGCCTGGATCTCTGACGGGCCGGCCTCACTCAGAAGGAGCTGCCAGCCCTCACGTTCACAGCACATTGCTGAGGGGGGGACGGGGAGCCCTGCTCTCTTGTATAGGCCCTGTATCTAAACTGTGTACTCCAGCTCTCTGCTGCTGTGCAAGGTGATTATTCAGGGGAATGTTGGCGCACAGCACAACAGTGACGTCAGGGTTGTTAGAACCCTGAAGTGGGTAGAACATGTCCCTGATCCTGGGATGCTCACAGCCTGCCAATGGCATGCAGATTGCAGAGTATAATTTAGGATCCCGTCATGGACAAGTCACTTACCAGTGTGGACTGTAACACTGCAGCCTTTGCTGGGTGGTGCAAAGACAAGCCTCCTCCTCTATCGAGCTGCCACCTCACTGCCGGCAACGGTGCGTGTCTCCTGCTGCCTCAGCTCAGTGAGCGCCATCCTTAGTAAGTAACTCTCCTCAACTCTCCTCTGGCTGGTCCCACCAGCCCGGTTCTCCTATTCTGGTCCGAGCTCCACTCTTCTTTCAAACTCTCTCGCTCGCAGCCCGCCTCTCTCCTTCCCATTGCCTCGGGTGCTGTGCAGAGGTCGGCGGGCTCTTCCGCAATCCGCAGCCCACTCCCTCACCTCCCACTGTCCAATCAGGAAATCTGGGACTAGCGCAAAGGTAAGGGAGTGCTCCGGTTGTTGCCCCTTGCCATTGATTTCAGTGGCGCGCTGCTGAAGTCGCCTGGGGCCCAGCTTAGGCGCCCCATTCAAAACCAGTTATTCTGCGCTTTCTCTGGCCACTCCCTTCAGGATGACATCACTCCTCTCGCATGTGCTTCGAGGGCGAGTAATAGTCCTCGCCCCGGCCAGCGCATGCGGAGGAGGTGTCTCTGACCATCTGTGACCTCGTCCCGACTCCCTTCCTAGTAAAAAAAAAAAAACACAAGAAAACCGAATAATTAGGTTTCGCTAGACGAAAGCGAAGCTTTTGCTGTCTATGCGAGACAACTTATGTAGTTACTTTTCGGGGAATGTGGACAGCAGACTGTCACGAGCTTTTTCTGGCCGAGATTTGACCTCGTGGGCGCGCATGCCCAGCACACGCCCAGCCAGGTCCCGCTCCGGGGCTGCTCCCTCTGTATCAGCTTTATACCTCTCTTTTTGTAGATCTTAAAAATGTAAACTGGCTTTCCTTGTCTTCAGAGCACAATAAGATTGTCGAAAAATAAGACATGTATGTGCCGCCGTCTGTGTGGGTGTGTTTCTTGCGTCTTGATGGCGACTATTGATCGGAAAAGTGTGGTTTAGTAGTATGACTGCTATGTGTAAAACGTCACAGTGTTGCCTAAAGCATACTGCTCATGACGTTTAAAGTATATTGTAAGTTAGGATAGTTGTTGGATTGACCTTTGTTATATTTTATTTCATTAGCAGCAGTACTAATTGTAGAGGAGTGTAAATAGCAACAGTGGTGGTACATAACTAGCAAGAATGTAGTACTGAGCACACACATGCCAAGAAACCATTGTTTGCATACATAGGCCCATTGTCCAGCAGTTGCAGACAGACATTCCTGCTTGCTATGTGATATGTGATAGGCGATGACAGTGCATATCTACAGGCTAGCGATGACAGTACTCCTCTACAGGCTAGCGATGACAATGCATATCTACAGGCTAGCGATGACAGAGCATATCTACAGGCTAGCGATGACAGAGCATATCTACAGGCTTGTGAAGCCAATGCATATCTACAGGCTAGCGATGACAGTGCATATCTACAGGCTAGCGATGACAGTGCATATCTACAGGCTAGCGATGACAGAGCATATCTACAGGCTAGCGATGACAGTGCATATCTACAGGCTAGTGAAGCCAATGCATATCTACAGGCTAGCGATGACAGTGCATATCTACAGGCTAGCGATGACAGTGCATATCTACAGGCTAGCGATGACAGAGCATATCTACAGGCTAGCGATGACAGTGCATATCTACAGGCTAGCGATGACAGTGCATATCTACAGGCTAGCGATGACAGCGCATATCTACAGGCTAGCAATGACAGCGCATATCTACAGGCTAGTGAAGCCAATGCATATCTACAGGCTAGCGATGACAGTGCATATCTACAGGCTAGTGAAGCCAATGCATATCTACAGGCTAGCGATGACAGTGCATATCTACAGGCTAGCGATGACAGAGCATATCTACAGGCTAGTGATGACAGTGCATATCTACAGGCTAGCGATGACAGTGCATATCTACAGGCTAGCGATGATAATGCATATCTACAGGCTAGCGATGACAGCGCATATCTACAGGATAGCAATGACAGCGCATATCTACAGGCTAGCGATGACAGTGCATATCTACAGGCTAGCGATGACAGTGCATATCTATAGGCTAGTGAAGCCAATGCATATCTACAGGCTAGCGATGACAGTGCATATCTACAGGCTAGCGATGACAGAGCATATCTACAGGCTAGCGATGACAGCGCATATCTACAGGATAGCAATGACAGCGCATATCTATAGGCTAGTGAAGCCAATGCATATCTACAGGCTAGCGATGACAGTGCATATCTATAGGCTAGTGAAGCCAATGCATATCTACAGGCTAGCGATGACAGTGCATATCTACAGGCTAGCGATGATAATGCATATCTACAGGCTAGCGATGACAGCGCATATCTACAGGATAGCAATGACAGTGCATATCTACAGGCTAGTGAAGCCAATGCATATCTACAGGCTAGCGATGACAGTGAATATCTACAGGCTAGCGATGACAGTGCATATCTACAGGCTAGCGATGACAGTACACATCTACAG
This sequence comes from Lissotriton helveticus, assembly GCF_964261635.1. Lineage (NCBI taxonomy): Eukaryota > Metazoa > Chordata > Amphibia > Caudata > Salamandridae > Lissotriton > Lissotriton helveticus. The sequence continues at coordinate 177,378,400 of NC_136068.1, forward strand.
GCTAGTGATGACAATGCATATTTATGGGCTAGCGATGACAATGCATATCTACAGGCTAGCGATGACAGTGCATATAGGCTAGCATTGACAGTGCATAATTACAGGCCAGTGATGACACTTCATATCTACAGGCTACCGATGACAGTGCATATCTACAGGCTAGCGATAACAGTGCATATCTACAGGCTAGCGATAACAGTGCATATCTACAGGCTAGCAATGACAGTGCATATCTACAGGCTATCAAAGCATGAAGATGGGAACTTTACTTGTTTACAACAGAATGTTTCAGTTATTGTAACTTTCCAGTTGTTGTATTTTAAGGACGTTTTTAAGTGCTTGGAGAGAACAAATGACCCTAATATTGGGTGGCAGGGACCTTCAGTGCAGGCAGCTAGGGCGGTAGAAGACACAGGGTCTGGGGGCAGCACAGAGTGGATTCTCTACTGCTACAAGATTGTGATCAGCAGATCTTAAGTTCCAAGCCGCTGTAAGACAAGTTAAAGTCAGTGTCGGGGCAGACAGGCCTGAAATAAGATTGACTATTTCTCAATTTTCTGGTGCCTTTGGAAAGGTGGCAGTGGAGGGCCAGTGCGCCAGCGCTATCGGTATTATAGAAGGGAACACACAAGCGTCTGCACCCCCTTCTATAATACCAAAGTGCCCTGGGGGCGTGCAAAGCGGGCGCAAATGCCCATTGCGCCCCCGGGTCACCTTATGTAATACGGCCCCGGTAACATTACATAAAGACATATTCATTTTGCCAATCACAGGATGTTGAGCGACTCCAATGCTTGATTTCCACGCTCCAAAGTCCGCTGCTCTTTACCCCGTTACGCCACACTCTCTCCCATAAGAACTGAGGCATTTGCCATTTCCATTATATACAATGAGGCCATAGTTGTTGCTTTTTTAGGTCTCGCCTGTCAATGCGCTTGCGAGAATATAAGGGCTTAACGAGAGCTTAAACATCGGGCGATTTCATGCTGTGCCCGTGAAAAGCAAGCTCAATGCGCAAGCGCATTGACCTGAAAGCGCGTGCACATGAAAGCCAGCCATCTGCCTCCAGCAGCTTCACTTGAAAGGGATCATTTCGCACTTTTCACGGCCGCCAGGCCGTGTCGCATTTCTCCTCCGCCCTCCCCACAGCAATGCCCTTTTTCCCCTGCCACCCTTCCTTTGATGTCCGCTGCATTTACAATTCTTGTTTAAAATAGGAATTGAGCTCCACCTACATTACCACTTACACCATTTAAACAGTCCTGAAATATGTATCACCAGTGCATATCTTTAAAAAAAACCAGGAGCTTGCTGAACAAAAGTTAACCACCCCAGACGATTTTTAGTCACTACTCTGGGTGAAACCGTTTATTTTTGATTGATCTCCAAAGCGCCACGTGTTGCGTGCAGAGTGATTCAGGGTGCTGATATCGAAAAATCTGGGTTACAATTTCAATAACTTTAGGAAGGCACAATAACAGTTATTTATTTTGCTTTGTACATAGCCATGGCGGATCTACAATGAGACCACGTCTGCTCCAAGTATGTTATTTCTGCCCCCTCACAATAATTCATTCTGATCCTATGTATTGTCCAATTCCTTCCATTTTAAACTGATTTTTTTTTTATTTCTCTCGCTTCTTCTTGTGAGTGAAGGTTTCAGGTAGTGCACATATTGCAGACTTACCCTTATTTGGCACTTAAGATTGAATTTTGTCATTGATGCCTGCCAAGAACTTGAAACTGCTGTCTGTCTCCCGGGTGCTACAGCATACTTCACAATGCCCTTCTCTGAAGGGAAAGCGCTCCTTTCGTCTGTGTTCTGTATTTATTCGCTTCACCCTCTCACTTATCTGTTCGGAATGTACTCTCCACTTCCTGGTTTCTCCTCATTAATGAGTCACCTCTGTGGTCCATGTTCCCCGTGGAGGCACATCTTGAAGCATTTAGGACAAACACCGTCGGTCTGCAAGCTCCCGTGGAGCCTGTGTTTTCTTTCCGCTGTTCTCGGCGGGAGAGGAAGTTACGTAGCAATGCTACCTTTATCGGTGGCTTTCTTTTCTTTCTTCGTGTTTGAGCCATGAAACACACACTCAGCCTCATCGCAGATCCTGCAACTGCTTCTATGCGCTTCTCAGTCAGTGCTTTAAATGGACAGGCACTATCAGTTACCCAGTACCTGCACTTTTTTAATTTGGAAGGAATAGTACCGGCACTTCTTAGCACTGCTTCAATGCTTTTAATGGGAGTGTACTGTCTCTACTGAGCAGCAAACAGGTACTCTGGGAGAAGGAGGCTAAACAGTTTACTTCAAACATATGCGTGAATATTGCTGTAGACAACGAGCCAGGTAGTGCACATATTGCAGGCTTACCCTTATTTGGCACCACCACAGCATCACTCGGCGGCACCACAACATCACTATGCGCTACCACAGCATCACTGAAGACCACGGCATCACTCGTTCGCCATCACAACATCACTCAGCGCCACCACTGCATCAATCTGTGCAACCATTCAACAACACCAGGTTCACACATGTTCTCTCAATGTTTCAAGCTTTATTGCAAATGTAACAAAAAGATGTTAATATTTCACTTCCGTTCTTGGATTTTCGTCACAATAAAATACACTGAACATAATCTTCACAAAAGTTATTTACAAAACTTTAAGCTAGTGCCATTATAAATTATAATAACTTTCATTTAAGTATTAATTATTGAAAAAAAAATAAAACCCATTGTTGTTTGTAATATCCATACATGTAAGTCACGTAAATACAACACATATTGCATTACAAATGCTATAGGTGTCACATTTGCGAAAGTTATAACTATTGGCATTGTAAATGACAACGCTATTAATTTCGGTATTTTCAAAAATAAAACATTAATAAAAAATGTTGTTTACAATACCAATAGCTCAAACTTTCCTAATGCGAGACCTATTGCATTGCAAATGCTTGTTTTTGATTTGTGTTCGGAATCGAGACTCGAGTCCGACAATGAGCAGTGAGCACTTCATTTGAGGCTGCTCCCTCATCCCGAGTCTAGTGGGGCAACGCCCCTTTTGCCCCTATGCACCAGCCGCCACTGGTGCTGTGGTACAGGGAGAGTGAAATGAAGGCTGTGGGATGTCCGTTTTTTTTCCTATTTAAATTGCTTGTAAATGAACAGTACAGATATTTCAACATATATGTTAGGAAAGCAATTTTTGGGGGGTAATTCTGAAGGGCTTAGACGCAAACGTTTTAAAAGGGTCGGAACAAATCAGAATATCTTATTTAAAACCCGATTTCCATATTTATCACTTGTATGCTCAATGGAATGCTATATGGTTTTATCTTTAAACTGCATGTCAGTGGAAATGTTTTCAGCCTTTTCAATGGAAAATGTGCTGTCTGTAATTGACAGTGTGCTTCCACATCACGCTTTAGTAATATATTTATAAAAAATGAGTTTTTAAACATTAAATGACAAACGTTCCTGCCCCCGCCGTGATGACAATGCTACTTGCAAACTAAGAGGCAAGTCTGGGGTAATGTATATGTTATTTATGGCCTAGATTCTTAATATGCTTGGAGCAAATGTTTAGTTTATTAACTCATACAAAAGAGTTTTTGTGCCACAGGTATGCTGAAGTCACATATATGAAGGTACTCTCGTGTGAGAATAAAGAAAAAGGCGACTATGTAAAATAAAATAGTTGCCTAGGATCACACAATTTGAAGCGATTTCATGGGTCAAGAGCATTACAGTTGGGCTGAGTAGATTTTTCAAGTCACTATCTGCCGGTCTGGTAACATTTTAATGATTTTTTGAGGTGTGCCTTATTTGCTAGAGCGTGCCCAGGAGCCATTGCCACCTGTAGCTCGTGCCAGGCATAAAGGTGGAAACTTTAGGCACCCACTCCTGGACCAGTGGAAGCTCAAAAGTGGACTGACCTGCTGTCTGAGAAGAGCGTGGAAAACTGCACCAACTCTTCCTCTTGTACTCTGGACAAATAATTGGTTATAAGGATGGCTCCTGTTAAAGCCACATGGACACAACGAGGTAGAAGAGCCCTTTTTCTGCAATTGCAGGACCAGTTGCAGCTGAACCTGAACTGTTTGGCCTCTGTCAGACACGACTCCCTGTGAGATTCTCTTAAGTGCTTCCCCTGGGGTGGGGGTGAGAGGGGAGTGGCTTTGCCAAGAGCGCATCAGGAGTTCACTTTTCCAGTATTTTCATGCTTTGAAGGGATTTTCTTTAACACATAAACAGAGAAGGGGGTGGGGGGCAGGCCACCATACGTCCCTCCAGAGTATCACTGAAAACACAAAATTGAATGCGGTAGCACCGGAAAAGACAAGAGAAAGACAGAAGATGTGGTGTTTCGTGATCTTACAACAACCATCAGGAATGCACAATTTTTGGACGTCACAGACTTTTGCCGTGCTTATGAGGAAAGTCGTCCTTTATGAAGCCTCACATAATTAATACTGTCAAGCTTCATCATCGCAATATTCTCCCCTCTTTGGTAGGTCAGTGCCACCAGGGCGAACTCTACCTCCTGGAAGACTTAAAGAAAGGAGGGAGTTCTTAGATACAAATTACTGGACAAGGCAGGATCCATACTATCTTATAATACCTCCGAGTGCCTCTGTATTTCACCTTTATTGGTGAGGACCCTGGGTATATCTAAAACCAAAAACGAGCGAGTATACAGAGGATTATGGCTCAAACCAGTCTCCTATCTGCCAATAGCCTAGCAGGTCTGGGGCATTCCTCAGGGCTTATGGATCCCTTCACTAGCCTTAATGGCTCTAATAGCCACATAGACCATTGTTGCTATAAAGTATAGAGTACAGAGTGGTCTCGACCTCTCTCCCCTTGTTCTGTAAGACTTTGCTCATGGCGTCAAACGTCCCTCTGGTCCTTGGCCCAATTGCTGTACTTAAAATCCAGTGTCCTGGCACACCACGCCAATTTCAAATCTCCACCAAAAATAATAAACGCTGTTAATTGACATGTACTTTTCTTTTCTATGTCGACATCTAAGCATGAAACAGAAATGTATACCTCTACTCCCCCCCACCTCTCCCCAGCAATACCTATCTGATAAGTCTCATAAAAAAATAGAATCATTGCATAATTTCACAAAGTCCACTGAAAGCAATATTTTGTCTCCTGGGCAAACTTGGATCCCTAGCTGTCTTAAACAACTGAATCACTACTTGAGCTAATCAAATGACTGTCATTTTTTACTTTGATGAAATAATGAAAATGCTCCAGAATATCAAGAAGTCCTTCTCTGCATCTTCGATGCCAACAGACAAATAACCTTAGATTCTCTTTGAACATTTTCTATTGGAAATATTTCAGTGCTCTAAGACAGCAGCAAATCTCAATCTTTTCTTGGGTGGATAGTTGCCATTTTCTGCTGTGCTCTGCGTTTTTGCTGTTTTCATTTTAGGACTTTGGAGAAAAGGAAGTGGTGCAGGCTGAGCTGGAGGTTAAAAGGAAGTACCTGGGCATAAGGGTATCCATCCACAAGCTTAGAGTTTGTTTTTGGCACTAAAACATGTTCCTCTGATACACATTTTTTAAGGGAAAGGAAGTCCCAACTAAAATAGGCATAAGTGATGAGTACAGGAGTTGAGTAAACATTTTTTCATTACCCTGTCTGTGGTTTCTCTAGCTACCTTCCTTTATATCTATATGCATATTTTGTGCCTTCTGTCTCTTTTTACTATTTATATTTTCACCTGCAGTCTCTCGCTCTGGGGTTTATACATCTAAATCTAATTCTTTCATTTCAGGATGTTGGATGAGTACTTCGAAGAACAGATGAAGGAAATTATACGCCTCTGTTCCCACCAGCGCCAAACCATGCTGTTTTCAGCCACCATGACTGATGAGGTAATCTGCTGGTGCCCGTTTCCTGTTCTCTTGCACTATGGCTGTTCCAAACTACATACAGGGAGGAAAGATGAGCGACGGAAGCAACTATCAAAATCTCATAGATTCATTCAGAACATTATTCATAGAACATTCAGGAACAGATACAGGATTAATATCTTAGGTGATGGATTCCTTCTGAATCACAGGCTACCATATCACCTATGTCACCATAAACTGAATCAGTGATGTGTACCTTACTGTGGCACTGTGTATCTGAAGACATGCTTGTACCTTGCCTATCCCTGATTGGAGCTGTACCTCACAAGTGGGAAAGTACCCCCTCCTCATAGGCTTCTACCGTATTTCGGGCACCATACACCTCATTCATATTTGTACTCCATCTGTGAGATTTGTATCCCTGACTACAAACTGGTACAATTGTGTTTGTAAACCTGATGTCAGGCTTGTACATCACATCTCCTCTTGTAATTGTCCAGTGCCATATTCGTGATTTCCCAAATGGAGTTCATGTAATCGTAGGTCTTCATAATGGGTATCTTTGTTGAATTCATAAACACAGAATATCTCTGCTTGTATTGGGAATCTAAGAATAATGTATAGACTGAGAATTGTATTAAATGATCTTTTCCTGCTTGTTTCTCTCTAAATATTATATAATACCTAGACAGGTAAGCAACTCAACACCATCTAGTTAGTTAAACCTCCATGTGTTTGTTTCCAGAATGTATTGTAGTAATAGTCGCAAGCCAGTTCAAATGCAGCTTAGTGCATCCAATACTTTCTTAAACTTCAGCAGTGTCTCCATTCCACTGGCTATACCAGAGAGGTGAGTGTCCATAAATTCATTGAACGAATCCTTGACGGAGAACTAGGATTAATATGAACTTTTACTCCTCCAGCCATGGACCTTCAATAATAATCAGAAAAATGTAATACAAATCCAGCCTCATCCCATGCAAGTGAAAGTGGTAAAACCAAGGAAATGGCAAAGCAGAGCTCAAGAAAAGAATGAACTGGGGATTAGACACTGCAAGTAGAGGGGCTGTCCTTGCTGTCAGCCTGCCAGGTGATTGTTTACTGGGCCTTTGGACGCTTTTTAGGTTAAACATTCGAGACCTCGTGTATATACTTATGTGTATGTACTTTGTGGGCTCTGGAGATCACCCGTCTGCTTCTGCTTAGGGACTTTTTTTCTGTTCAACTGCCTCTATTCAACTGTCTTGCTAGACAATGACCAGCAGAGGTCAGTAAAATACCAGACTCACTTTAGCATTCTTTAGATTCCAGTCCATAGAAATTGTCTTCCATGAGCACCTATCAACAATAATATTTTTTCAAATCTTGAATTTTCAGTGATATGAACACCGAAGGCCTCGATTTTATATTAAAAACCGAGCTTTGGACTACAACATTTTCCTCTGAAAGGCAATATTTCTCTCCATGTGTTCCTATACCCGGCGTGTCATGCAGTTTGTTCCTTACTTTCCCTCCATGTTAAAGAACAGTAGATGTTTCAGCACCCAGGCTAATGTGCTGCATAGCTAAATACTTATAAGGTCCAACGGCAAGACCGATTGCATTGCAGATGCTTGTCTATACTTTAGTGTACCACCCGCAGTGGGACTGGTTTGCCAAGATGTGGGTTCCATGCACATTGTGGCACTGGAACCAAGCTATACCTGGCTGAGGAGAGGTAACTAGGGCAACCCCGGTCCTTGGTTGCTTGTGTTCTGGTTCACGGAGGACCAGGTCTGGCAGTTCAGGCTGGACTGGGTCAAGACTGATTTGCATATATATGGCTGGGGCCAAGCTGAGGTGGCATGGTGTGCAAAATAACAAAGGACTGGGATGCGCCCCGAGTGATCACCAGTTGCTGAGATTAATTCAAGCATTCCACCCACTGTATCTTTATTGTATACTTTAGTTTCAAAAACATTGGCTGAAGTCCCAGGCTCTCACAGCTTCAGTGACCTTGGATGCTTTTCTGGATAACTTTCGTTTTAAACTCGAAAACAAATATTCCACATTTGGTGTGTTAGCATAGCTGGTTAATAAACCCAAATAATGTGCAACACACTGTTAATACTGTGTGCATAAAATTAAATGTTAATTCTGTTATTCCTTTATCATGCTAATTATGACTAATATGAAGTCTCTCGAAAAATACTTTACAACAATTTATTTTTTTTAACCTTGAAAAAAAAAATTCCATATGCACCATGGGTTCACACTCATGTGCAGCCAAATAGTTCCTAACCCAGTGAGCATTGGCAAAGCCACTAGCTCTGTGTCGGCATTAAAATAGCGAAGCCTATTGGCTTTATAAATACATGTTTAGGAAAGGCCGTAACCTAGTTGCAGCTTTCATGTTATTACAAAAATCCTTTTAATAGTTGGTCTTTAAAAAGTGTTAACTCTTAGTGTGTTCTGGCATGCTGCACTCATATGGAATAGTCTGTATTTATGAATATTAGTTAGGTTTTGAATGAGAAATTTACATTGCAGTTACATGTTGATCATAATGTCAGTCTTGTTTAATTCTTACCCTTTGTAATTCTGGTTTACACGTTCATTCTGTACTTGTTATGCGTGTATCCTGATATCTAGCTTGTTGCTGGCTATGAGTTTGATGTCCTTAAATAAAGCTCATAATTTACCTATGTCAGATGTAAAAAAAATCTTCACTGTGGTTTGTTGGTAGCCTTGTAGTTTTCATGTGACATACTCTTGACCGGGAGCTGTATCTGAACTCTAATGAATGATTCCCTAATAAGACATACTTACCAGCAAAGGATGTATTCTTGTTCACATATATGTCAGAACTGTTCATCTGTGACTACACATTAATGCAGCTCTGATCTTTGATTGTTCATATGACAGGTAAAAGATTTGGCTTCTGTTTCCCTGAAGAACCCAATACGTATTTTTGTGAACAGCAACACAGACGTTGCACCCTTTTTGCGTCAGGAGTTTATCCGGATCCGCCCCAATAGGGAGGGGGACAGAGAGGCTGTTGTATCAGGTAAGTCATGCACTTTAGTATTTTGTGGATTTAATTTGTTGAACTATGTCAGTCAGAAATTGTGTATGTCGTCTCAGCTAGAAGTGGTGGAAACGGGCAGTCCATAGGGTCCATGTAGGATGTTTGAACATCATCCTTCTTAGTGCTGTAAGTTGGTATAGAGACAAAACAATATCCATAAGTCAATAGGGTGGCGGGGTGGTGACTCAACAGCATGGTAGTTCGATTCATAGGAGGTACGTTGTTGAGTTATTCTTGAAGACATTTGGAGTAGTGATAAATCTGCTGCCAGATGGGAGAGTATGCTAGGGGTGGCTCTAGGAACAAGAATATGTCAATTGAGGTGGTTCAAGAGGAGTTGGTACCAGAAAAATATTTGGGATTGAAGCTGAGTGTTGTAGTGGTAGACTGCTCTGGCTTCATGGGAGAGGGTATTGGAGGTTATGTTAGTCTGGTCTGGTGATGGTGTTCTAGAGAAGGATTCAAAGACAATGTGCCTGGTGAAGAATAACACAGTCTTATTCTCACAGGTTTCGTCATATCTAGCCCATACTCTTCTTTCCCCTTTTTATATTTATATTTCTCTTACTCTTTTCTTTTTTTAAATGTATCTACATCGTGTTTCCCCTTTCACCTCCTGTTCTCCAGCTAGGAATTGTTGCACCCATTTCTATTTTGCATCATCACCCCTTAGGGAAAAAGGTGAATCTATTTAAGATCCATGCATTAGAAACAAGATCCGTGAATCCTTGGGAGGAAGACTTGGATGCCACAAAACGCCGCCTTTAACTCCAAAAGATTTATGTGGTACAAAGCATGCTGTTTGGACCATTTGCCGTGAATCTCTAGATCCAGAAGGTGGGCATCCAAAGTCATCACAACCTGTGGTGTTGTCTGGTGGAAGAAGAGACCCAGAGAGATGTTGTCCTTGACCTTCAACGAAAACATTGCCAAGATAATTTCTGAGTTTATAGAAATTATGTCGTAGAATGATTCCTGAGATTGAGTAGACTGCGCCACGAGCTGCTCCTGCAGGAACGTTATGTGAAAGCGACAATGTGGGATCCACGGGATGCAGGAAGAAATCATCCCTAGCATGGATTAGTATGTCCTTCCAGAAACTGACATTCTTGAAGACAGCATACCTGCTGTCTTCTGGAGGCGTGAAATCCTTTCTTCTGAGGGAAAGGCCTTTGAGAGCTGTGTGTCGAGGATCGTGCCAAGAAGAACCAGTGACTTGGAGGGGATGAGAGATTATTTTTCCTCGTTGAGGCAGAGACGTAGAGACTGAAACAGTTGCTGGCAGACTTGCTTGCATTTCTTGGCTTACTTGGAAGGACGGAGCTTTGACAAACCAATCGTACTGGTACTGAACACAGTTGAAAAGCTGCCACCGGGGCCATGCTCTTGGTGAAGACTCTGAGGGCTGACTTCAACCCGAATGGTGGCACCTTGAATTGATATTTTCACCCTGCTCCAACTTGAGAAATATGTTTGGGATGTATGGGAATGTGGAAATATGCATCCAGTAGATCGAGGGAGGATAGGTAGTCTCCCGTATCTGTCAAAAGGAGGATCTCGTGGAGAAAAAGCATCCTGAATGGTTGATTTTGATGAACTTGTTCAAGAACCTGACACCAGTGTCTGCCTCCATTTTCCTATTTTCTTCTTGATGAGGAAGAAGAGGGAGTAGAATCCCAGATTGTGCTGATGGAATGGTACCTCTTCTATTTTGGTATGCAGAGGAACAATCTAATGTTTAAACCCTTGACCTGAGTCTCACTAAGAGTGGTGCTGAGGCATTTAGGCTTTTTTTTCTTTCTGCATCCTGCTTGTGGACCCCACCAAGTGGCATATGATGGCTCTGCAGTGAGATCTGAAGTCTGAGTGGGATCCATCCAGGTGATAAAGGCCACTGTAAAAGCTCTGCAGTGATGGCTGCTTGACTGCTATTGGACTGGCAGTAGACCACTCTCCCTACCCCACCCAGAGCTAACAGTTGTGATGGATGCATTGTGGCTAGGTTGGAGAGGTCATCTAGGAGAGGTGGAGATCACAGGACTCTTTGGCAGAAACCGCTTTCACTTCGATTTGTTGGAGATGCGAGCGATTGGTTTGGCACTAAAGGCTTATTTATAACCATCAAGGGGGATTGGGGTCAGATTCACACAGACAACAGGACCGCTATAGGGTATTGCAACAAACAGGGCAGCATGAGGTCCTGGGTTCTGTGCCAAGAGTCATTATGTCTCTGTAGGTGGCTGAACGCTTAGGGCATCTCTGACTTCCCACCACCTGGCATGATCTTTAAATGCCTGGGCGGAAAAACTGAGCCGACATTGCCTTGCGGATCATGAATGGAAGTTACATTCAGAGGAGGCACAAGGTATCTTCTAGCAATGGGGAGAAACCTTGGTCAATCTATTTGCCACTGCAGAGAACATGGCACAGATATAATGTTCCTGACGTCATGTCCAAGACAGAGTGGACCCGACGCAGAGCCGCTCAATGCCATCTTTTGATGCGCAAGGGAATTGCAACTAAAGTTTTCTATCCCGTCAGGTATCTGGAAAAATTTTAAAGGTGAGCAATCTGCGGAGAGCCTCTACTACAAAAGGTGTTACCAAAGGTAAGTAACTTGTTCTTTATGCACTCTACATGTTCTCTTGTGCTGTATTATGTGATAGACACAATGTCTGCCAAAACGCTGGAAACTTAGTTCCTTCCAATTGCCTTCTGCAGATGTAAGTAAACTTAACTGTTGCCACATAAAGATGTTTTGTTCTTCTGTTTCAGCACTTTTGACTCGCACTTTCCCCGACCATGTGATGCTTTTCACACAGACAAAGAAACAGGCTCACCGCATGCACATCCTTCTGGGACTGATGGGCCTAAAAGTTGGCGAGTTGCATGGGAACCTCTCCCAGACACAGCGACTAGAATCTTTGAGGTGAGACTATGTAACACATGTACTTATCTTATCAGGTAGCACAAAAAAAATTATGGTCTCAAATATACAGAATCCAATTTTCTAGCCTTCAATCATGTACAATAATTCACAGTAAACCCTTACTGCACCAAGAGTCAAGGCCTTAGAAGTCTTGAATTGTTTTAATCACTTCTTTTTTTGTGAAGCATATACAGTGTCCTCTGGGCAGGCATAATTTGGTCTCCCAAACGAAACCTTGGAGGTACCGTGCAGTTCTCAACTTGAAACCTGTCATTTTAGGGGTTCATTATATCTGCTGTTCTAATATATGTGGGAGGTTCCTACCTTGAAGACTAGAGTGATTGAGAAGGGGTTGCATCCACCAAAACCATAATCAGGATTTCCAATGCTGAACTTGTAATTTTCTTATTGGATACTTTGTCCACCCTTCTCTCCGTCCCCATGTTCTCTCAATCAGGCTGAGGAATAAACCCCTTACGGGTCTGAACGTAAATCTTGGTCTCTATTGCAGGCGCTTCAAGGATGAGCAAATCGATATTTTGGTGGCCACAGATGTTGCTGCTCGTGGTCTTGATATCCATGGGGTCAAAACGGTGAGTACCCAATGATGGATTCATCTGGAACTCTGTCTTTTTCTGTATACATTTAAAATTGTGTTCTTCTGTCTCATCATTCAATTGTAGTTCAGCCCTCTTGTTTCACAACTGTTGTGATAGTCTAAAGAAAACGGCTACAATGATCACATAAATTGTTTGTGATCCCATTTCCGGGAATCACTTTTTCATTCTCTTTTTGTTGATAGGCAAAAGATGTCTTTTATGATGAATGTATAATTCTTCCCCGCCCTTATAGCCTTGCAACTTCCTTCGGAAAATGTTTTAAATTTGTATTGATTCCGAGAAGGATATATTGAACTTTCAATCTAGCATTTTGCAGTAGTAAGAAATACCCTTTAAGAATAATGACTAGGCAGAGATGTATCTGCCATATTCCGACATTCTTCTGTATTCCTAGTTCCACAGTAGATACATTTTCTAGTCCTGGATCGCTCTATCTTTACAGCTGTTTAATACCTAAGCATGCATAACCTTTTGTTCAAACCAGTTAGTTGCTGAGAGAGAGTCCCATTTCTCATTTGGATTGGAATTACATCCATCGGAAACATTTGCTTTTTCTTTGAGGTTTTGTTTACTTTGAACTTTTGTTGATTGATGGCAGACTGATCTCTGTTTGTTACGTGATCTGAACCTCTACAATGTAATAAACTCTCTAGGACCCGTGAAATTTCCTATATAAGTGGGGAACAGGGGAATTAATCTGGGCTGCTGTGTTTAGAAGCATAAATCACCTATGGCTATTTAAGACCTGAACCCATATTTTGGCCACATTTCGGTTTATAAAGATGGTCCCTTCTGCAGTTACTGTTGGTTCCATCCATGCATGTAATGGCTTATTCTCTCCTGAAGTCAATCTTAAAACTGCAGTAGTATGGGCATTGCTCATTCAAAGGGTCCCCAAGGATCTGAAATTTGACAGATTCTAAATTGCCCTCTAGAGGCCCTACTGGACCCATCTCAATTCAGTACCACATACTCCTTATAACATTGTTTCCCACATTGCGCAAAAAAGTTCTCTACCTACATTTTTATTTTATTTTTTATTTTGAAAGTTTTATATAGCTTTACAGAAGAAGGTTATAGCATGTGAGTACATATCAATTGGGGTGGGGAAGGTACATGTGGGAGCATAGTTGGACTCAACAGCATATTCAGGTCAGACAGATGCATCCAGATACAGATACAGATACATAATAATGATACAATTAGGAATATATACGTATAATAATACCACTGTAAGATGCAGACACCCTATCTTCGTCTGGCGTGTAAATATATGTGGTAGCAATCGGTGCATCCAGGTGAGGAAAAAGTGGAATGTGTAGGATACAATTAGGAATATATACCTATAATAATATCACTGTAGAATGCCGACACCCTATCTACGTCTGGAGTGTAAATATATGATGTAAATATATGAGGTAACATCGGTGCATTACAGGTAAGGAAGAGTGAAATGTGCAAGATCCAACTGGGAATATAATGCCCCTGTAAATAAAATACCCCTGTGAACATATAATATAATAGCATACGGTATAGCAACATATTATACCATTGTAGAAAGGCAGACACTCAGTCCTGAGGAACATTAAATTACAGAGAGCAAGGTGTAAGTGTAGGTATAGTACTGAGTATATAAGGGCAGGATACCAGTGCAGACAGCAATTACATGAATTAAAAATCACAGATCAAAGTGACATTAATTGGCAACCAAGAAATATGAGGTAGCAAACTGTGCATTACCAATGTTCAAAATACAGGTAAAGTAAAGTCTGTGGTGGGTGGGATTGGTATAAAAAGGCCAGTTCTTAGGTTATGATCAGATGGCCTCCCGAGTAACACATGCAGAAACCAGCGTCTTTTGTAGTAGTCCTTTGTCTGTTGTTGAAGTCCTTTAGAGAGTTAGGTTTCCCTTTCTACTCTAGGGCAGGTCTGGTTAGTCCATCATCTGTGTTAGTTGGTGGGGAGGAGAAGGTACAGCTCCAGTGTTGCAAGGAGGAGAGGAGCGCGTCTTATCTCTATTTTGGTGACCCCTGAGCTCATTGGTATGTAGCCTCATGGTCATCTGGTGGGCAGTGGAGGAGATTTATGGCTCTTCTTTATGGCCCCCGCCATTTTAGTTAGTGGAGAGTGCAGGGACCGCTTTGAACACAGCATTAATTTTGCATGCCAGTACCGCTGTGTTAGATCATTCTGAGCATTCATAGTAGTTATTTGCCTGTCTAAAACTTCAGGAACCTCATGAACACCGTGCTCACCATGCTGCAACAGTGTTAATCAGGACAAGCAGCTCCCCCACTCGCCTGTGCAGACACTGCATTTGGGAGCAGACTAACTTATACTTGTGCGCCAATTATTGGGGGGGGTGGCGGAAGGGCATCTGACTGAGAGACACGATGTGAGCAATGATCCACGATCTCACCGAGAGTCTCACGGGGGTAGGGTTGTCCTCGCTCACCTGCACTCGTTCAGACCTCTCTCCCCCCCCATCTGCAAGGTTACATCCCCGATCACAGCTCCAAAACCTCTCAGGGAGTGGAGTGGGGGGGGGCGCAGAGCACAGCTTGCAGAGTGGGGGGGGGGGACACAGAGCTCACTTTGGCAACAGTGCGCTTGCTTTCTCTGGTGTCGCCGAGTTGTGTAGATTCCGACCCGGAGCCCTGGAGCCCCGGTGCAGCAGCCAGGCAGGAGCTCAGCGAGCAGGACAGCCCGTGGGGCACCGGGGGTCTCGGCGTTGATTGCAGCTCACCTTGGCAGCAGGGCGCTTCTTCCACCAGTGTTGCCGCGTTGCGTAGAATCCGACCCGGAGCAGCAGTCAGGCAGGAGCTCGGCGAGCAGGACAGCACAGCTCCCGACGGGGCACCGGGGGTCCCGGAGGTGATTGCAGGCAAGCAGGAACACTCCGCAGCGGGGTTCCCGTCATCCGTCCGGCGCCAGCATTGCTCCCGGTCAGGCTCCAATTCCCCGATGACCGGCGCTAGCGGTGGTGATTGCCTGCGGGTCGATACCTCTGGAGCACAGCACAGCTCGTCACGCTGGCAACCACTAGCTCACAAGCAGCCACAACGTGCACCAGTCGAGCGCGGCGGGCTCCTGGCCATCGACATCCGTGTCGTGCTCTGCAGACTGGCCAGGGGGGGCCCAGGGGCCGAAGAGGAAGGTGTGGATGGCTCGTCTTCTCCTGCGAGGCTCAGCTTCCAGGCTGGTCGGGGATCCTCAGCAGCTTTCGTCCACCGCCAGGCCGGTAAGGAGGTTACTGATATTTCAAATCCAGTTACTTGTTCCAGTTACTCTTGTGTTGCTTTAGCACAACACGGAGGGGTTGCAGCTGGGTGCTAACGGGGATAAAACCCAAAATTGGGATGCCCAGCACTTGGAGCTCCCAACAGGAGCTCCTACCCAGCGGCCATCTCCTACCCAGCGGCATGAGGCCTTTTCTTGAGTTAGTTGTTAAGTGAGTTGTACAGGGCATTGTCTTTTTTACGTAACGTTGTACCACTGGTGACTTCACACATTAACAACCGATACAGTGCCCAGAGTAAAAGGTTTAGATCTTAGAACTAACATGTTATTATCTATATGGTTTTAATCGTTCATGTTGTGTTTGGTCTGTGACATCCGGTTAAAGACTATGTTGTTAAGTCTGCACCTTCTAGGATTCTGTATTGCACACCAAGTGAAAATTCTTCTGAACGCCTCAGAATATGCTACCTTATTCTATAATACCTTTTACGAGCTGTACATGAAAACATTTTATCTATTCTTGTTGAAGATTTTAATTAATCATACAATAAGCCTTGAAACTTGGGGACTTAGCACCTGTAGGAAAGTGCCCCTGTTTTACCCGGGCACTCCCACTTTTTGCCTGGTATCTGATGCAATTTTGACAGAACGTGCACTGGGTTCCTGCTATTAAGGTCCCCAGTGCAAGATCTCTTACCTAAAACTGTACAATTGTTTCCCCAATTGGCAATACCTTTAACACCCTCTATAAGTCCCTAGTAAATGGTACCCTTAGTGTCTAGGGCTTGAGGTACCCCAAGGGCTGCAGCATGAATTGTGCCACCCTAAGAGACCCCTCATCAAACTCATGCCGGGCTGCTGTCACAGACTGCGTGTTTGGTGAAGCCAAGACTGAGAACACAACCTGACTTGCATCCCTGTGTCCCAGACTCCCCAACACTGATGTAGTATTTGTAAGTCAGCCCTAAGGCAGGGTGCTTGGTATTACATATAAGGACATACCTGCATGAGCAGATATGCCCTTGTGCTGGTCAGTTCCATTACATCCAGTGCAAGTTGACTTCGAAGCCATTTTAGAACA
Organism: Lissotriton helveticus; assembly: GCF_964261635.1. Classification (NCBI taxonomy): domain Eukaryota; kingdom Metazoa; phylum Chordata; class Amphibia; order Caudata; family Salamandridae; genus Lissotriton; species Lissotriton helveticus. The sequence goes on from NC_136068.1 coordinate 177,395,216, forward strand.
TGTGCTTGGCACTGGTGAAAACGAGTTCCCCAGCTACATGATGGCTTCAGTGAAAATAGTGATGTTTCGTATAAATATCTTGTATTAATGAACTCGCACTGATTCCAGTGTGAGGTGCCCCATGAAAATTTACCAGCCTTTGGTGTGCTTGCGGTATTTTTGCCAGCCTGCCACCTGAGACACTGTTCTGACCTCCTAGGGTGACAGCCTTTTGATCTCAAGAGACCAAGAACAAAAGCCTGTCCGGGAAGAAGGTGTCACACTCCCTCCCACAGAATGACCTGCTGTTTAGCCTACCTAAGCTGACAAGCTTCAAAGAGCTGTCCCCTTTGAAATGCAAATCTGGTTCCCCTCACAGGAGAGGAAGCTGACACCCTTGTCCAGAGCCCCTTTGACACCTGGACAGGCAGGAAAATTAGCTAGTCAAGTAGGCAGGCCACCCCCAGGCTAATATCACCCCTAAGGTGGGCTAAACTGGGGTAGACACAACTTTTCAGAGTTGGCCATCTTTGTGATAGCATACTTAGGAATTCTGGGACAGGGTTATGTTCATTTCCCACAGGAAGTGGTCATATATGGGGGAGTAGTGACCCCACGGGTCAGTAGCCCATTGGCTACAACCCTACACTCCTCTAAAGCCCCTAAATTAAGTATCTAGGGGAGCCCCCGGCACCAGAACAACACATCCTGCTGACCTGAAAGACGAAGAAGGACGAGAAGAGTCACATCCTGCAATAACAGAAGATCCAGCAACGGACTTGACGCCAACCCTGCCGGCCTGCTTGCTGGCTTTGCCAATTGCACCTAAAGTCGACTGTCCTGCAGCTGCTGAGTCCCCACAGCCCAGGAGACCTGCCAGCACTTCACCCAGCAACCAAGACCTCCCGAGAAGCAGCAAACCTGCTTCCCTCCATGCTGCAGGCATCCAAAAAACCATGGAAGGACTCTGTGACCACATAAACCCGAGACCTGAAGACATCACTGCACCTGTTGCTCCAAGCCCAAGTTGAAGTAGGTCACTGGCGTCAGCATGGTCCCCAGCCCCCCAGAGACCAAGCCCAGTGTGGTGACACCTCTCTAGACTCGCCGACGTGACTGCAACCTCTGCACGCAGGCCCCCTCTACCGCGACTGCTCCCGGTGAGACAGCTCGACGCCTAAAGACACCTCTGCACCCGTCTCCCCTGGGCTGTGGATAAGAGGACCAAAGGTGGCCCTTTGGCCCTAGCATCGAGAGGCTGAGCCCCCTGTTGATTCAGCCCACCGCCCTCCCCGCAAAAGCCTGCAGCCTCTTTTTATCGCGACCTTTCTCCATAGACCAACATTGGACACTAAAGCTGTTTTGCACCATGCACCCGGCCGTCCTAATGCCGCTGGAGGTGTTCTGCTGGTGCTGCCTTGTACCTTGCCCACCACTCACCTTAACCCCTGGAGAAGTGTCCCGTAAGTCACTGTACTAGACCTAAATAATGCTGCATTGACTTTTACTCCCATAGGATAACATTGCAGCCTCCAGAAATTGCAATGTGTTGAATTTTTTAACTATAAAGATTTGCAAATAATTCAAAACGTACTTACCTAAACGATTTTTGCTGTGCCTAAACATATATAAAGATGCTTACTATTTTTATAAATTGGTGTGCATCTCCTTCGTGATTAGTGTCTTATTTATTGATAATTGTGTATATTTTCAGATGTCTTGCACTCCACTGAGTTAATCTTAAGGCTGCTCAACCAAACTACCACCAAGCAGAGCACTTGGGATTGCCATAGCAAGCCCCTGTCCTCTCATACGGGAACCCCTGGACTCTTTACATGAATATATCTCACTTTGATATCTCATATAAAGAGCCTTCTTCCTACAGTACCCCTGATGCCTAGGGCATGGAAGCTAAAGAGAACCCCTAAGGGCTACAGCAAGTAGTGGGCCACTATAAGGGACCCCTCAGCACCAACATGCAAACTACAATTGCAGGCTGCATGCCGTAGTGCAGAGAAAAGTGAAGACACTACATGGCACATCCCCTGTGTGCCATGCCTACATACTACATGTAGTATAGGTAAGTCACCCCTACACCAGTTCTTTACAGTCCTTAGGCAGGGTGCACTATACTACATGTGTGGACATATCTACCCGAGTAGATAGACCCTTGTGATATCCAAGTCGATTAATGGATATTACAAGTGAACAGGGAATCCATTTTAAGAACGTGCTGGACACTGGTGTTTACGAGTTCCTCAGCTACATGATGGTTTCAGTGAAACTAGAGCTGTTTGGTATCAAACATCTCATATTAATAGGCTCAACCTGATTCCAGTGATGGATTTATTAATACAAGCATTAAGAGGGCACCGTAGAGGTGCCCCCTGAAAACCTACCGACTACTAGTGTACTGGCTGACTGGTGTAGACAAGCCTGCAACCACAGACCGGTTTCTGACCCCCTGCAGGTGAAAGCCCACGCTTTCTGAGGGCATAAACAATGTCTGTTCCGGCCAGTAGTGTTGTCACCTCCTCCATGCAGTATGGCTAAGTGATTGGCATATCAAGGCTGGAGGCTTTAAAGGCCTCTGCCGCCTGTAATATGACCCCACTAAGGCTTCTCCAGACAGGGGTATGCCACCCCCTACCTTGGGACCATTTGGCCCCAGGACCGGCAGAAAATTGAGCTGGTTTGGCGGAGTGTGCCCCCCCCCCACACCCTCCCTTTTCAGGTTAGTACTAACCCTAAGGTGGTCTACCTGATGTGGACACACCTTTTAGAATTCCACAATTAGGCTCTCTGGGGCAGGATTATGCCCACTTCCCACAGGAATTGGTCGTCTAAAGGTTGTAGACACCCTAAAGTTAAGTAGCCCATTGGCTACCACCATCTCTCCACCTAACACCCCATAATTGAGTATTAAAGTGGCATCCCTCACACCAGGAACTTGGATTCGATGGATCAAAAGGAGAAGGACACCAAGAGCCGCAAGAAAAAGCGAGAACTGAAGACTGCTGTGGACTTTTGGCACCAAACCCTGCCTGCCATAATAGGTCTCGACAGTCTCGACACAACGACTCGTTCTGCAGCTGACCAGATTCCAAGAACGCCGGGAGACTTCCAGCCTTTTCAAATCGCTAAGCATTCTCCTTTGGAATAGAGGAGCTACTCCCTTGCAGTCTGCAGGCACCAAAACGCAAAGTCCAGTTTACTGTGTTGCCGCTCCCCGACCAGCCCGACACAGCAGGACCCAGAAAGAGGACCATGTGCTCCTGAAGGTCCGATCTGCCCATGGCCCCACCCCGATCTACCAACCAGACCAGCACCTCTGCAACTGTACACCCCAGGGCACGTCACAAGAAACTACAGCTGGTACTTTGGGTTTTTGCCCCCTACGGCCCCAAGTCCCGAAGAGGACTCCCAGGAACCGAATGTGAATAACTTCATGCCATACATGCCTTTTCTCTCATAGGAAAGCATTGTGCGTAAAGACGCAATTAAGTGAACGTTTTACTCACCTGCTAAAATCGATATTTAAAGAAGTACTTACTTGATAACGAAGTTCTTGGTATCAAAATGTATATAACATTACAACTTATTTTTCTAAATTGCTCTCAGACTTATTGTGGAGTATGTGTTTCATTATTGCCTGTGTGTGTCAACAAATGTTTAGCACTACCCTCTTGATAAGCCTAACTGCTCGCCCATACTACCATAAAAGAGAGCATTTGGGTTATGGTTTGTGCCTCTAATCAACTGAGGTTTGCCTGGACTCTTTACACAGTATACCTCTTTTTGGTCCACTATTTAAAGAATAATGATAGAACAAGGACCTGCTCTAATACTAGACCACTATTTTTCAAAGACCCACAAACTAAGTGCTCAGCTGCTTTACTAAAAAATCGAGGATTAAGTGGAATTATAGATGGCCTTTTGTTGAAATTTGAAATCTTTCACTTATCTGTTTTTGTCCCTTTGTATAATTTTGACAATTGTGTATTGGAATATTTGCAGGTAATCCCCCAAAGGGGTTGGTTGAGTGATTGGAAGTATGATGCATGTACGAATGTGGTAATGAGTGTGAACACTAGTATGAATGTGTCACTATATGTGAGTATGAAAGAGAAGAAGCTGATGGAAATAAGTTGAATAAAAGGACATCCAATAAGTTTCGATCATTCTGATTTTGTTTTCGGTAATGTTGTATTGGGTGTATTGTATGTAAAAACGTTTTAAGAAGTTTGCATCTTAAAAGCTTTTGTTGAAAAAATAAACAGAGTAATTAGATCTGAAAAAGTGGTTCAAAGGAGGTCGGTTTCTTTCCTTCTCTCGTTCTGAAGCTAGAAAATTGTTGGCAGCACTGGCAATCTAATTTGTTTTCTAATAAAATAAAGTAAAAATGCAAGTGAAAATTATAAAAGGAAACATGATGGAAATAAATAGTCTGCTACTGAGGTCGAAAGAAAAATACAATGAAATAGGAGTGGCCTGTCTTTTCAGATTCATTACATTGCACAGCGGATGCCGTGTTTCCCTCCCTCATTCAATAGACATAGACAGCACTTCTATAAAAGGATGCCGTTCTCGCTTTACACGCAGCCAATTCTGTTTTTGATCATTCTTGCTTCTATTCTGTAGCCTGTAAAAGAAAAAATAAACTCTGCTTTTTCTTCTTACAAAGTGGATAAAATAATCACAATTGAGTTTGATAAAAGGAACACCTATTATTTGCATTGCTGGCGCACTGCAAAATATTTGTAGCGTGAGCTGCTTGATCAAAACTAGACATCCTAGAGCAGTACTCCTATCGAAATGAGTGTAATACCGACCAGCCAGTGATCCAGCGCTCTCACCAAAATATTGCACAAATGACACTATCTACTACCACAAAACTTACACTACAACACTAGGCCCATATCAACATTAGAGCGACTGAATCATGAGGCGATAAGATCTAAATATGTTGTTTAAACTATCCACAATAATCAAGACCAGCTTGTCAATTTAGAAAGTTTATTTAAACACATCTAGGAAAACTTAGGTTTTGGTATTTTATTAAACAAGCATTAGAAAATGTCATAAAGAAAGATTTATTCAGTATTAATAAAAAGAGCATAAATCAAGAATTATTATTCATTAGCAGGAATAAGTAAAATTAAGCATTTTCCAAAATCCTAACTATTTCTCTGTCTCTACCCTCATCACCTAGTAATAAAGTAATTAATAAAAACTCCTGTCCTCACGTGTAAAGTCCATCAGCATAACATCGTCCTCCAGATTTCTCGAGCGTAAGCCAACTATGTGTTCTCTGAACCTATTCTTATACCCTAAATTAAGCTGAGCTAACTATTTTTCACATTCCAGCAGACGAATTCTAGTTCTCCATTGGCTGAGCCACCTCGTACCACAGTAAACTGTGACACCTCCTTCTTACATGCCCGGGCAAATTCACTAGTTCATTGTTCATTTAGAAGTCTTGGCAGTTCTTCCTTAGGCTGCTACATTTTGTAGCGAAAGCTTCCTTTCAACCTTGAGCCTGTCCGCTCTGAACTCCCGTGGCACGTTAGCAAACGTTAGCAAATTTCTCCAAAAAGTCATCTTTTTAGCAGTTCATTCCAAAATCTTTCAAAATAAAAGCTCAGAGGCCTTTTCCATCCTTCTCAGAATTATTTTCACTTGAGCCATTTTCATCATTAGGCCTCTTTTCAAAGAGCATCAATTTTCTGCGCCACCTCTCCTGCGCCACTTTTAAAAGTGTACTATTTTTCTGCAGCCATCTCTAAGCTTCATTTGTAAAACTATTATATAAACAAACACAAAGAATAATTAATGAAAGAAATACAGTTTGTTCTGTTGCCTCCCATCATTGCTAATAATTAACCCATTAGTCTAAATTACCTAGCAGTAAAGCACAAATAAAGCAGCATTTTATATCTACCAGTCTTCATGAATCCATAAAACCTTATGTGCACCTAGAATAGTAGAAAAGACATCACATAGACAAGAAAAGCAAAATAAGCACATGCCCTTATTTTAAAAACAGCTGCTATTAGTTATGACATGACAATAGACAAGATTAATTTATTATTTTCCACATACATGAGAATGCAACATAATGCACATTTATGAGCACACATATTAGTTTCCCGCATGTTTTGTGAAAATGCAACTTTAAACTAGATTGAATTAACATACACATAGCACAAATTGTTAGCATTATTAATTTATTTATGGAAGTGTGACTTCACGGGTTTAAACAGATTTCTGTTTTCTATCCCGCTCCATCAACTCCCTCATCTGGTGATTAACAAATCACCACACCACCACCCAAAATTTAGCAAAAATGTTATCAAAGATGAACATGATTCAATTTCACCTGTGTTAGTATTTCTAAAGATTTATCTCATCAGTTTATCTACAATTCTCATATTGAGTTTTAAGAAACCCCTCTAGTTCTATTTCTTTCTCTTGTGTAACATACAACTAAGCTTCAATAAAAGTGTTGCAAAAACTATAACTAATAAAATGTCAGTATCTTGCTTGTCATATTAACCTTAAACTTCTCCTTGTTAATTTCTAAAAGAACAATAACCTAAATTAACCAAAGCAGAATTATATTTTCATTAAGCTTGCAAAGAAAAATAAAACAAAAATTTTAAAAATTTTACCTAAATTTTCTAAAAATGTCTAACACCCCCCTTTTTCAAATTTTTTTTTAAATTTTTTTTTATACTCTTTAAACCTTCTAACAGTTTTTCTTCGACCTAATGTCACAAATTAATTTTTCAGCTAACAGAATTTCTTCGACCTTGTGTCATCTAACAAGATTTCTTCAGCCTTATGCCAAAAACAGAAACCTAAAATTTAACAGGTATGTACTTCAATCATTGTCACTATTCTTTTCAATCACTTTTTGACTGTGACTATTTACCTCCATTACAGGTATCACTTCTATTTTCTTTCCTGCCTCACTTTCCTTTACAGAATCTTTTTGACTTGATTTTTCATCAATCTGTTTCTTTGATCTGTATCTCAATTTGAATTTTAGGCCTTCATTTTCTTCTGGCCAGTTATCACTTTTTCTTAGTAATTTCTTCTTTTGCTTACATTCTGTTCTCCAAGCTCCTTTTCTGAATTTTCTTATTTGAGAATCTTCATCATTCTCATCAGTTTCAGTGTCAGAAATTTTCATTCTGGACTCAGGTACTTCTTTACTCAGCAGCTTCACTCCGTTAGGAACATCATCTTTGTAGCTGGTACTTGGCAATTCATTTTCTTCTTCAATTACCTTCAACTTCCCAGTTTCAGAATTCTTGTTCCTGTTTTCAGAGCTACTTTCCTGCTTTTCAATACTCTCCTGGTCTTGAATCACAATCTGATCACATTCTTCTTCTGCTTCTTTTTCTGGCAGATTTCCATCATTTTCTGAGTCTTCAGTCACAACTTTCAAGTCTTCTTCAATCAAGGCTTGTTTTCTATTTATGTTCTCCAGATGTCAACCAACTTGTCGATCTTCAAGATCTGGATTCTCTTCAGGCTCTTCTTCAGAATCTGAATCAGCAGTTGTGACACTATCCTCATCAGGATTTTCAGGTGTAGTTACACGAAAAGTATGGCCAGTGTCAATCCACCTCTTCAGTCTTTTGCACTTCTCTTCATTTGTTGTGACAAGACTGACTGGCCTCCTTTTCTGCCACCTTGGCACTAGAGAATTTCCTTTTAGACGAACCTTTTTCCTGATCCTTTTACCTGGTAACGGATCAAGTACTTGCTCCTTTTCTCTTGTTTGCACTTTAGTTTCTTCTTCATCAAACACAGAGATCATTTCATCTGATAAATTCCTGCAGTTCTCCAAATTAATGCTATCATTGATAGGCACCATTCTTTTCTCTGGTATGAATGTCTGTCTCATGATCTTGTCCATCATAATATCACGTGGACTTAAATCTGTCTTTTTATCAGTTGTGTTTCTCAGAAACATCAAAACAAGTGGAAGGATATCTGTCCACTTTGTACCTGCAGCTAGGCACATTTTTGCATCTCTGTCTTTTATAATAATATTCTCATGCTCCTCAACATCTGAAATTTCTATTCTATCTGTACAATGGAGCAATCTGTTTTCAATATGTCTTTTGCCATCTGCTAAATTTGCAACAGTAATTTAATCATTATGTCGCATCTGAAATGTTTCAAACCATTTTGTAATTAAACAGAAGATCACAAAAATGTAGCATAGTTTGTCATGCAGTGCCATCTCACAGAAATCCATTTGTAATCTGGTCAATGAACCACTCTCTTGTAATTCTGTTCCCATTCTCACAACTATTCTCTTAATTGAGTTCACTTGCTGGCAAGCCAGACACCTCTGGTAAAGAAATTCTGCAATTGTATGGTACATTCTGTCCATGTCAGTAAACATGCTATTTAGCAAAACAACTCTGTTATCTTTGTGTATCCAAATCTCATCCTCATCTTGCTGTCTAAAATCTGTACTCAACCATGTGTTTCTCAACCATGTGTTTTTCTCCTCATGAGTTGCTTCATCTTGTAAGTCTTTGACCACCTGCCATGTTTCAACTACAGATGTTAGTATTAGGGAACTCAAAGCATGTTCATCATTCTTTTTGTATGCTGCACATATCACGACAGCAAACCTTTCTGCCAATTGAATATCATCAATCAATCTTTTAATTAAATTTGCATTTCTGAAAAGTGAACCTGCAGAAGTCAATGTTTCAATCTGTTTATCAATTGTGTCCTTTACTTTGATGTCTTCACTTAAAAGACCATCATTTTCATTCCAATATTCTGGAAGTGCATTTAATCCTTTTGGACTGTTTTCCTGTTCTTTATTTAATCCTGTATCTGTTTTCTCTGTCTGTTCATTAACAAAAATTTGCAATGGCAATGAAGCCATGTCATTCTGCTGAACCATTACCTGTCGCTGTATTTGTAGCTGTTCATTCAACTCATTTATCTCAATCTCCTTTTTCTTTGACCATAATTTTGACTCATCAGACTGTGTTAATTCAATTAGGTCAATGTCAGACTTCTCACTTACCAGAACTGAAGTCATCTCTGTTTCTTGCTGAGTTGCAATCCCTACTAATTCAATCTCAAGTACAATAGAATAAACTTTTTCAGTTAATGGGACCTTTAAATTTGCAGAACTAATTTCATCCTTTCCCAGCACAGGGACTATCTCTGTTTCCATAATTTTCATGGACTCCTTTAAATCATTTGTTGAATTCACATAACCAGGAATATTAATTCCAGAAGTACTAATCATTTCATCATGTTTTTCAATTGCATTAATTTTAGTAAAATTCTGAACTGGCACTTTATCAATCTGATCTGACACTTTTGGCGTTGTATTAACCTGTTCTGGGGGTCTTCTTGAATTTCTGTTCTGATCCATATTTACAACATCAATTGTACACTGATCAACATTTTCTACTCTGACACCTTTATTATTTATTTTCGCTAATTTGGGAATCTTTAATTTACTCTCGCATTTGGCTACAACCTTTTTCATTTTCTTGTATAAGGAAGACATTTTATTTCTCTTTATATAATTCGGTAAATTTACTCTTTAAATTTGCCTTGCAGCGCTTATTGATCAATTAATTAATTAATTTAACACTATCAGGTGTAGAAAACCTTATAATTTGTTCAATCTAATATTTCTACTAATTTGCCTGTATCACTAATTATAATTAACCTGTAAAGAAAATTATCAATTTGCAAAAACAGTAGCGACGCAAAATATTTGTTTATAACAATAAATACCAACGTATAATCACATGTGTTTTAAATGTACTTATTTTTTCACTTACACACCTTCTGCAACATATACCTGTAAAAAGGAAAACCTACTCTGTTTGCCTTTAATTTAAATATAATTTCTTGCTGCCACCTTGAACACAGCGCAACTTTCTTAATTACACCAGTAATTACAGTAAATAGCAAAATACTTAGAAATAATTATTTATTTAATTATATTGCACAATCTTTTTATTAATTAATTTGTCAATCAACTTCTTAATTTTGTTTGTACCACGGTAGTTGCTGTGGTAACCTGATAGTACATCAAATCCTCCCTACAATCTCCAGCTTGAAAATCTGCCTTCCTCCACCTCACCACTACTGCACTCTGTTTAGCTGCTTACCAACACTCATTCCAATATCCGCAGCCCTTTAAATGCCTCCACAAACATCACCTGACACTAGCGTGATGACAGCGTTTTAATTCTCCTTTTTCAAATAACTATTCGGCAGGCAATTGATAGCTACACCCAAGTTAGCTTTTCTTTATTCAAATCAATAGCGCTAATCTTGTGAAAAAATAAAATTTAAGACGGGGACACTTACAAATGTAAAAACCACAATTGCGCTTCAGTCAATCACTGCACTGCTTCCCTGGACCATTAAGCTAATCAGTACACGGTAACCTTAACTTAGATACAATGCGCGATATTTCCCAGCCGCTCCAAAACATGTATCATCTGTATCAGCTGTGATACACCCCCTACACTTCAATCAATCCCAGCTTTTGTTGGTAATGTTCTAGCCGATCACTCTCCCTTCGCTGAAACACACTGCCCACTGCAATCTCTCTTTTCTCATCAGCTATGACACGAATAATAGCGCGGCTAGGAAAGAAAACGAAAACCGTAATATTTATTTTATTATTTTTTATGTAATTTTATTTTAGTGTACACTCGCTCGTCAGTATCAGCTTATTGTATGTTTCTCCTTTTAAACATTAACGCATCGAAGAAAAGATGCTAAAACGGTGTTTAATTTCTATTTTCCAAACACGTACACGCAGTTCATAGAGCCTCGCCCAATCAGAGCGGGGCTCACAGAGTCTTAACCAATAAGGTCGCGGCCCTCTTATGACGCTGCGGCGTCCTCAGCCAACCAGGACACAGCTCTTCTCTGCAACAATAAACAAATCAACCTCAACCAAGGCCCCTAATTAGTAATAGGATTCAGCAAGTATAGCGCGATTCCACTATCGCTCCAAACCCTTCGCTCAGCACTCCTTTAAAGAAAAGAAGAAGTCCGACAACACGAAGCTCTGACCAATCAGGTCGCGGCTCCTCTCGTGACACCACGCGTCACCGTGACACTCAGGACCAAGTAATACTTAATGGGAGGGCCTCGCCCAATCAGAGCGCGGCTCACGGAGCCTCGCCCAATCAGAGCGCGGCTCTGCCTATGACGCGTCGACGTTTGCACCAATAAGAGCGCGGCGACTGACGCAGACAGCCGCTGCAGGCAACTCTCCCCTTACGCCCCCCTCCTTTACAAAATGCTCAATTAACAAAATGCTCAGCACACAGATTAGTTAGCTATACGCTTTAAAACATTAGTGAATTTAAAACGGGGATGATCACAAGTGCAACTGAACGAGTCCCACAATGCTACACTTCACTTAGTATAACGCTCTCCAGCATACATCAATTGTGATGTGACATGAAATGAAGCCAGTATTTTTCTTAATTTAGCGCGATCTGCGAGAGAAAGAATGAGAACACTTATAATATAAACAATTTCAAGCATTAATTGCGCCTCAGCCAATGAGAGCGCTGCTTTGCTCTGACACTCCAGGGCACATCAACCAATCAGAGCGCGACAAGCTCTGACGTATGCAGAAGCTGCGGCTGCAGGCTCTCCCCTTTCGCGTTCTCACTCACACATAGCCCCTCCCTTACAAAATCTTATTTCAATAGAGCGCGCTAAGTTTTTCTTTTAATATTATCGTTTGGGAAGAATTATATTTAAAATAAACGGGCATTTATTTCGAGGACGCTTATTTAGACAACATTTTTCAGCAGAAGACACTCCATACACTTCAATTAATCGGAGTGATATTTTATTATGACGCTTTGGGTGCTAGACAGCTGTTTTTATTCTTAGTACAGCGCGCTTATCACATGCATCAGTTTTTAATTTAGCAGCATTATTAAAACGAAGGGAACAAAAGTGGAGGCTTAGCCAATTACAGCATAACAACGCCTCAACCAATCAGAGAGTAGCTTTTCATTAACAATGCTGACGCTCTAGCCAATCCGAGCGCGGCAATTCTGACGTAGGCAGCTGCTGCAGCTTCAGTCTCTCCCCACACGGTCTCACTCTTAAAACAGCCCCTCCCTTACAATTTTCGATCGGGGCACTTTTTAATCGTTTTAAACTACGGGGAACAATTTATTATTATAATTAAAGTGTGGAATGTTTATAAAATGAATACTAATCGCTTTTTACTTACTTAAAAATGTTTAACAACGTGGAATACCTTAATTATAGCCTAATTAACACAGAACATTCTAAAATGCTCCTGAATGTTTTAAAATAGCACAGTTCACCTTTTTATACTTTTCAACTATGCTGAACACTTTTGAATTGAATTTTATTAGCGTGCAGAGCTTTTAAATGTATTTAAACACTGCACAACATCATAAAAAGTCTTAGAATGGTACAGACTTTATCCTAAACTTTCCTAAGTACCTTAAAATTACTTTTGGTACATTTTAGTGAATACATAAAACGAAACTCATCTGTCTGCTTCTCTAATTAGGATAGTTTACATACATTCAAGTATCCACACTTCGGAATAGTCGGCGCTATTCTCACTAAGGATAATTTACATTTGCCAGTAGAGCAACTCTTACCCTACCCTTCTAACACGTAAAAATATGAACCAGTTTTCCTCTGAACGCACCGCGAAGTGACAGTTCTAAGAGTTCCACTTGAACATACCTTACAAAACAATCATGCACTTTCACACTGAAAATTCCCTAACTTCAGACACACATGAAATCCGTACAGGACTCTCACCTGTTTATAGAAATCATGCACCGTTAGCAAAATAACATCGTTATCCGTACAGGACTCTCACCTGTTTATAGATATAAAACATGTACCCGTACAGGACTCTAACCTGTTTATAGATAATCATGCACCGACATTACCCTGCCCTTCACTCAAGCTCGAATATAACTAATACTCTTATCACAGTGAGTTTTATGGAAGGCGCTTTGTCCCTATTCTCATGCTGCTCTAATTTCTTAGAAAACCCTCACTATACAAGATTCACACCTAGCCCTAAAACTGTGTTGCACGGCGACAACACTGTATTGCACGGCGACAATACCTCTGGTACACGGCGATACCAACAGTGATACTCGGCGATATCACAGAAACAGATCAGATATTCTGCATGACTACCTTCTCATCACACAGTTTTTGTACCGGTACACACATAGCACAAAATAAACAAACTCAACATGTGTTAAAATTTAATCCTATGAATTTACCAACATATATGTATCATGCATGTAACATGTATGTCAAAAACAACATATATAAACCGTCCGATGGCTACCATGAAATTGATCCAGCGCTCTCACCAAAATATTGCACAAATGACACTATCTACTACCACAAAACTTACACTACAACACTAGGCCCATATCAACATTAGAGCGACTGAATCATGAGGCGATAAGATCTAAATATGTTGTTTAAACTATCCACAATAATCAAGACCAGCTTGTCAATTTAGAAAGTTTATTTAAACACATCTAGGAAAACTTAGGTTTTGGTATTTTATTAAACAAGCATTAGAAAATGTCATAAAGAAAGATTTATTCAGTATTAATAAAAAGAGCATAAATCAAGAATTATTATTCATTAGCAGGAATAAGTAAAATTAAGCATTTTCCAAAATCCTAACTATTTCTGTCTCTACCCTCATCACCTAGTAATAAAGTAATTAATAAAAACTCCTGTCCTCACGTGTAAAGTCCATCAGCATAACATCGTCCTCCAGATTTCTCGAGCGTAAGCCAACTATGTGTTCTCTGAACCTATTCTTATACCCTAAATTAAGCTGAGCTAACTATTTTTCACATTCCAGCAGACGAATTCTAGTTCTCCATTGGCTGAGCCACCTCGTACCACAGTAAACTGTGACACCTCCTTCTTACATGCCCGGGCAAATTCACTAGTTCATTGTTCATTTAGAAGTCTTGGCAGTTCTTCCTTAGGCTGCTACATTTTGTAGCGAAAGCTTCCTTTCAACCTTGAGCCTGTCAGCTCTGAACTCCCGTGGCACGTTAGCAAACGTTAGCAAATTTCTCCAAAAAGTCATCTTTTTAGCAGTTCATTCCAAAATCTTTCAAAATAAAAGCTCAGAGGCCTTTTCCATCCTTCTCAGAATTATTTTCACTTGAGCCATTTTCATCATTAGGCCTCTTTTCAAAGAGCGTCAATTTTCTGCGCCACCTCTCCTGCGCCACTTTTAAAAGTGTACTATTTTTCTGCAGCCATCTCTAAGCTTCATTTGTAAAACTATTATATAAACAAACACAGAGAATAATTAATGAAAGAAATACAGTTTGTTCTGTTGCCTCCCATCATTGCTAATAATTAACCCATTAGTCTAAATTACCTAGCAGTAAAGCACAAATAAAGCAGCATTTTATATCTACCAGTCTTCATGAATCCATAAAACCTTATGTGCACCTAGAATAGTAGAAAAGACATCACATAGACAAGAAAAGCAAAATAAGCACATGCCCTTATTTTAAAAACAGCTGCTATTAGTTATGACATGACAATAGACAAGATTAATTTATTATTTTCCACATACATGAGAATGCAACATAATGCACATTTATGAGCACACATATTAGTTTCCCGCATGTTTTGTGAAAATGCAACTTTAAACTAGATTGAATTAACATACACATAGCACAAATTGTTAGCATTATTAATTTATTTATGGAAGTGTGACTTCACGGGTTTAAACAGATTTCTGTTTTCTATCCCGCTCCATCACCAGGCAGGTTATTGACCTCTTACCTTCCCAGACCAAGTACAGTAGAAGAGATGGATTGAAAAATGTAAATGACCCCAAACTCAAAACAGGAAGTGCAGAGTAAAGTAGGGCTGCTAGCTACTTATGATTTGAGTGCACCAATCTCCCATGTATCCCTTCCTCTCACTGCCAAGAGATGCGACCAAAGACGTGATAAGGGCACCGCTCTGACACCACATGCTTCCCACATAGGCTCACAGCAAGTACAACTCTTCCAACCAAGCATCCCCATTGTGTACTATGCTACCAGTCCACTAATATGCTTCAGCATCCTGCAACTGGATATGAAGCGCAATTTAAATGTAATGACCGTATAAAAAGTATATCCCTTCGCCAACTAGATGACACCCTGTAGCATATTAAGCATCTTTGTATATAATGCTAATTAGGAACCTGTTTTCGGTCAGTCATGCTTTTTTTTTTTTTTCATTTATTTTAGTGGTCTTGAGCTTTTGCAGAGAAAAGTGTTATTTTTCAGCTCTCTGTTTTGCACTATACCAGTGTGGCTTTCTCTTTTGCAGAGAAAAGTGTTCTTTTTCAGCTCTCTGTTTTGCACTATACCAGTGTGCTTTCTCTTTTTTCTTCTGAAATAAATTGTAAAAGGCCGCATTAGTACCATGTTCTGGTTAGTTTATTTTCTAATTCTTATTGGGTTAGTTAAAACAATGTCTTGTAATTATTTATATAAATATGTAATTATACGTTCATTATGTGAAAATCATTTTTTTGAAGGGAGATTTCTCTTTGCAAAAAAGACTCTGTATTGCCCTTGTGGGTGGCGAGATTTATTTGTTTAATTTCATTAAAGATTCCTATGTTCTAGATGTAAGTTTCCGAGTATTTTCATCTGCACCAGTTATGGTACTTTTTATACCTCTCAAATCAGTTACATAGATTACAGGTAAGTGAGCTTGAAGAGAACAGAGATATAGAAGGGAGCGAGGGCAGTGTGGTGCAGTCGGCTATTTAGGCCACTAGTACATGATTAGACAAGGGGAAAAAAGGAAATTGTACTGCATAGTTAAGCAGTACAATTTTGACAGTTAAAATATGCTTCCTTTATTTTTCCTTGTCTAATCATGGACTCGCCATTTTACAAAAAGCTTAGTTCATGTACACAATTTTTTTCAACAGAAGATAGAAGGATAAGACTTGTAACACCTTTGGTCAGACAATACTATAGGAAGCTTGAGATAAAGTTGAAGCCTACATAGTGTTGTAAATTTTAAACATGGATCCAAAAACAGGAAGATCAAGAGAGTACAGTTGACTTCTCCATTTCTACATGAAAATTCAAAACTTAACCTATCAGACCCTTCTCTCCAGGTGATTAACTTCACGATGCCAAACACTGTGAAGCACTATGTGCACCGCGTCGGGCGTACAGCACGAGCAGGTCGAGCTGGCCGCTCAGTCTCGCTGGTGGGGGAAGAGGAAAGAAAAATGCTGAAGGAGATTGTGAAGAAAGCTCAAGCTCCAGTGAAGGCCAGAATTCTACCACAAGGTAGGAATCTGGAAATTAAACATCTGAAAAGGGCCATGCTCTTCTAACAGCGACTGGTAAAATACAGTTGTGGGTAAATACAATTATGTTTGCAAGATGCTGATTGTTTATTTGATGGTTGGTGTTCTAGTTAGATATGATCTGTTTATCTGCTTGTGTGTTTGATAAGAAAAGGTTTGTTTGTGTATATGACAATTTTTGGATGTAGTTTAAACTGCTGACTGTCATTGTGAATAGAATTCCAACCCATCAATTTGTGTTCACTGTGCCACTTTAGAGAGGGGCTTGCCTTAGACAAATCGGTATTTAACCAGAAGGGAACACAAGGGACCCCATAACCATTTTGACCTTGTTAGGCTTCATCAGTGGAATATATATTGGATCATGTGGCACAGTAAGCAAGAGACCCACATCTTTCGAACCCTTTGCCAGTAAGGGTTTGATTTGAATGTGGCTTCTCACCAATAAGCCACACCCAACCACTGCACTCCCACCTGGGAGGCAAATATATCATTACACCTTTGAATAATGTACACTTTTAAGCATGTCTTACCACCCCTGGCACAGCAAGACTGCAACACAAAACAAACAGCACCTTTTGAAAAGGAATTTTATTTAACAAAATGCAAAGACTATCACTTTTAGAATAAGGCTTGGGGTTTATTACATAATACTCTCTAATCCAAGGCTGTCTCAGATATCAAATGCATTATATTCAAATATATGTACCAAACTTATAATCTTAAGGCATGAATCAGTAACTGAGCAAACTTATAATCTAAATGGCATGAATCAATAATTATACTGATTAATAAAAAAGCAATAACTGATATAAGATAAGATACACTGGACGTCCTGCAAGAGATCAGAAAGATATATATACAGAGTAGAGGATCACTCTGGATGTGCACCTCCCACACCACAAAGAAAACACCTCAAACAATCACAGCCACTGGCTCACATCACAATGGCAATAATCACAAAACTCAATACATCACCTGATGCATACACTGCCCACTTCTGGCCAGGGGAAGTCTTCACACAGCCGAGGATCAGAGATCAGCAATCAGGGTTCAATCCGAGATAGACAAGTCTGCCCTCACTCGGAATCCAAACTCCCAAAACTTCCACTTCCACCAGACCAGTGGAGGCTCCACCCTTTAATACAAGTGAAACGTTGGCCGAAGCTTCTAGCAAGCCCGCCTCCTTCTCCCATCAGATTCCTGTACCACTTCGTACTAAGGTCACACCTCCGGTTGATCAGGCCTTTGTTATGACTCCGGCACCAAGTGAACACATTCCTCTGACAAGAACCGGTTTCTAATAGCACACAGAGTGCAGAAAACAAAAAACATCACTTCTCACCTTGAAATGCTCAGAAGATGGAGTCGCTTAAGCATAGGCCACTAATGCAAGATGGCATAAGATTATGCCAAAGCCAATAGGCAAGCCATGCCATTAAGCAAGATAAAGTCAGAAAACAGAATGATCAAAGCCAATAGTAAGAACTCATAATTCTCACCACTGACACATTCCTACACAACTGCACACCTTCAAATGCACATACCACACGCTCTGCTCTTGGCAAGACTGTTCCACTCAGTAACAGCTCCCACTAAAAGACAGCAAGATTACAGAACAGAAGAGAAACAGGCACATGCAGGACCATCCTACATTAAGGAACACACTAAAATCACTTAAAATGGTGGTGGTGAGGGTCATCACAGGGTGCCAAAATCAGAAGAGTGGCTCATTTATTACAGGGTTTTACATCAAACAACAAAAGTTGATGGGAGAAATGCTTGAAATCGTGTCAACCACTGGATATCTTTTTGGGTAGCTTTTCAGCACATCGTTTTCCCTCACTGTGATACTCTAGAGCAGTGTTTCCCAAACTGTGGTCCGCGGACCCCCAGGGGTCCGTGACACATTTCCAGGGGGTCCGCAAGCAGCAGTTTTAAAAGCACTTAAAAGTTCCTTGAATAGTCTGTGGTTTTTGGGCAACAATTAAACTGTCAAGATAACTCCAGTGATTAATGTACCTGCTGGGGAGAGATGCATGTTTTGTTCAGTAGCAGGTTTGACTCATCTAAGGTAGCGCAGAGGGTTAATATGCCTGCTGCAAAGAACGTGTACCATGCATATATAAAAAAAACAGTTCTTTATGTGCATAGCTCAGTGGGTTACTGCTTTTGTCACAGAGATGCTTTTGTTATTGTGCAGTCTATCAGTTACAATCATAATCCAGCACCTTCAGCTATGACCCGCATCAAACAGCTGCATGCAAACTGCATGGTACAAGTTGGTATGCTATCTTTTTTCCCCAGCATTTCACAATTCTCACATTGCCAAAAATGTTTGTTTGGGTAGAATTAAACTGTTATAATTAAAGTCAAAACTAACCACTATGTTACATTCTGAATCAAGATTTTGTGCTTTTCCAGACCAAGCACTCTGAAAAAATGCTCACCGATATGGATGACATGTGAATCCTACACCTTGAAGTCCACTTTGCCTTATGTAACAAAACATTTTCTATACACTGATTTACACACGTACGATTTATTGTCACTGTAGGTGTGTGATGTAAAGTGCTCTGACACCTACACTTGTATGAGAGATGCTATAAGTATAAAACAAATTAAATACATGTGACAGCGGGGCTATTGAGAGAAGAGAGGCACTGTTGGAGGGTGATAGTGAGAATTCATAGAAGAGCCCCAAAAAGATTGTTCTATTGGTGCATAGTGAGGTCATCATTTACTAAGCTTTAAAAGCAACTACAATTCATTATATAATGACAAATGTGTTGCAGAATGCACCATTTCCCCCAAATTGTCTTGGTGGGGGTGCCCCTCAAAGTTTGCTTTGCAGTGGCCAGGCTCACTAACTGCACCTAGTACAGGGGCTGGCCTGGCAACATTTGCCAGGGCTGCATTGGGTTTCCAGTCTGGCCCTGGCAGGAGCCTCATTCTGCAAAATAGAACCAAATATTGAAAAGATAGTCGCCGAGATGCAGCACTAAACATTCCATTAAACGTTTTTGATTTTGCTAATTCTTTCTATATACAATATTAAAATCTTCAGAGATTCGAGTATTTGTTTGGTGTGCACAAGTGTGTTTTCTTTTTTCAAACTACTGTTTTAATGTTTGAAATTTAAATCGTACAAATTGTTTGGGGGTCCTCGGCTTCCAGTAGTGACTCAATAGGGGTCCTCAGGAGTCAAAAGTTTTGGAACCACTGCTCTAGAGAAAGGCAAGCCTAAATCCAAAACCTGTCTGAGGTTACTTGTGTTCCCTTCTGACAGGGGCCTCACTTGGCAGTTTTTGATGGCCACTCCATTGAGTCGCTAGCAAATGCCAGGAAAGCATTATTTATCTATCTTCTATTGATTTTTGTTTTGAAATGGGCTCAACATTAGAGCATGTATGTTAAAAAAATATTTAATAGGGTCACAGAAATTGTAGACCGACATGCTGAGTTGCCTAAAGAATTACCAGTGACTGAGAATAATTCAAGCATTCCTCCTATCACAGTTTTGTTTTTCTAATCAGAGAATCAAAGGCAAATTCAAAATGTTAGGGACATTATTTGCCTTTTAAACTGCAGCTGCAGGTCCAGAGAGTGCCCAGATTGTTCACTGATCCAACTTTTTAAAATGCCTGAGGTCACAATTAAGTCTGGTTCCCTGGCACCTAAACCTCACATATATAATTTGTACCTTCATAGCAAAACAGCTGGTAACATTTTTAGTAACAAATTTGTTGTTGGGAATAGAAGTTAATACATTTCTGCTTGTGGGCTACAAGGGATTGAAACCATGATCATCCACGATCTTAAACATATGCCCTCACATATCCCTTTTTGTAACTACCACTTATGCTTGTTGAACGCACAAGCTTATACACATTAATCTGGAAAGCCTTAGGCTTCCAAACATATTGTGCACCTATAAAGGTTTGTCAGATGTGAGCATCAACTGGGATTTCTGCTTTCTTTACAGAGCCCACCTCAAAGAGCGGAATAATTGTTAGTGTGTTTTTTATAGTTCATTGAAATAATGCAAGACTCTTAAACAATGGGTATCCAAAAGTTGCTTTTAATGCCATATAACTTTTGTCAATGCAAGCGCTATCCTATTTAGAAATGTTTGGCCCCCTTCAAGCATTATTGTGTGTACATTTTGGATGAAGACCCGCCCAAGACAAAATAGAGACCCATCACTGATGATCCAGTAGTGGCAGCAGCATTTGGGCTTCTCATGTGCTCTTTACCACGGTGCTTTGCTCATCACTTTTAAAGCTGATGTTCACTTGGCTAGGCATGTTAAAAATCATGTTCGAGGCATATGAGCTGCAGCTTAGACACTGCATAGATCGCCATCTGGTGTTGGACTCGGATGTTTGCATTTTGTTATTGTCCTGGAAAAGTCTTTGGAAGTCATGAGATAGGTGACTCCTCCAGTGGACCATAGTGACCATGGGCATCGGCTCCATATTTTTTTCCGCCATCTGGTTCGGATGTACTTGTAGAGCTCCAGTTCGGGACAGTTACCGATTTTTTATTTTCGATGCACAATCCTTCACCCTTTCCACGGTATTGTCTCAATCGCGATCCCAGTCGACGTACATCTCAACAAATTTGAAGTCCTCGATTCCAATCGTCGACGAGGGCCTTCGGGCCTACTTGGGCCTCGGTATCTGGCTCATGGAAAGGACTCCTTTCAAGAAGTGTCCTCAATGTGGGTCGAAGTTTCCCCACACCGATCTGCATGAGGTGTGTAACTTCTGCCTTTCACCGGAGAACAAGGCCAGAGACTGTAAAGCTTGTGCCTCCTTCTGTTCCAAGAAGACCATTCGGGATCGTCGAGCTCGAAGAATAATGGCTCTCTCGTCTACTCCAATCCCCGATGACATCTTCCAGGAGGGCGTCGATGTACCGGAACAGGAGAGCGTCGAACAAATCTTCGGCAGTGAATCCGAAGCAGAAGAAATCACTCCTGCAAAGCGGGTCGTAAGTAAGATCGTCGACCCCGACCCCCTCCGTACAACATCGAAAAAGGCTTCAGTCAACCCTTCTCCTTCAGACTCTGGTGCACACCGACACACTGCTTCCAATGCCCGCTCCCGGCAAAGAAGCCTGTTAAGACTTCAGGCGACTCGGGCTCGAGCCAGCCTGCTGTTGGTACCGAAACACCAGCACCGAAAGAGAAACCATCTTTATTTTCATTGCCGATCGCTGCTTCCACATCCACGCACTCCGCACCGAAATCCACCGGCACCGAACCATCCAAGCATTCGGTACCGAAACCAGCAGGCACCGTACCATCTACTCCAAAACACCCGGAGCCAAGTAAAAAGCCAACCCCTAAGACTCCGGATCCGCGTCCTCCGGAGCCGGAAAAACCCTTGGTTTCCGAAACAGCAACCTGCTCCAAAACCAACCACAGAGCCGGTAAAGCACCACAAAACCGTACCGGAACCGGTGCCTCGTAGGTCTAGCGAACCTTGAAAGTCGGTGCCGAAAGAGAGCAGCCTACGCCACAAGAGCTTTTTTTATACCTGATTCAAAACAAAAGACTCTTGTCAAGGACCCCAAGACTGGTCAACTCACCCTCAGCTCAAAGAAGAGACCTTTGGATACACCTGCATCAGCCCCACCACCTAAAAAGAGGGATATTGCTACATCTCCCTTCAGGGTCCCTTCTCCCTCACCTCCTCCACCTTCTCCTCCACCTCCACCACCACATCATTCTCCTTCACCATCTCCACTAGGAAATGATAATGATACTTCTAATGAAGGAGGCTGGGCATATGAGTAACCACTAGGGGATCATAGTCCACCCTCTCCCCCTGACCCCTGGGATGAGTATAATACACCCAATGTTCCTAATGTTCCACAGGATGACATATACCCCCTAGGCCTTCCCCTCCAGAGGACACAATAGGCTTTACCCAGCTGCTTCACAGAGCTGCTCAGTACCATAGGGTTAGCTTACACGCAGACCCTGTAGAAGAGGATTTCCTTATGGACACTTTTGACACCTCACAAAGGTCCACCTCTATTTTATCAATGCTAAAAGGGGTAACTAGGCATGCACCAGAAGTATTCAAAGATCCTATGCGGGCTAGAGTTATTAAACCCGGATCGACAAAAAGCTGCTCCTGGAGACCCAGCCTATATTAAAGGCCCGTACCATTAGACTCACTAGTAGTCTCTAACACCAGACAAAGGGCCAACTCCCAAACATTAGGAAATGCTCCACCCCCAGATAAAGAATCCAAGCTCTTAGACGCCTCAGGCAAAAGAACAGCTTCACAGGCAGCTTTTGGCGTATCACCAGATGTGTAGGGGCACATTACGACAAACTAGAGGCCCCTATTGCAACACCTACCAGATAAATATAAAATAGGGCCAATGATCTTATACAGGAGGGTAAAATAATTACTAACACCTCCATTTGTTGCGCTCTGGATATAGCTGATACCGCCTCTAGAGCAGTCAATACATGTGTACTTTTACGTAGACATGCGTGGCTACGCATTTCAGGTTTTAAACCAGAGGTACAAACAGCTATTTTAAATCAGCCTTTCGACCAAGAGCATTTATTTGGCCCTAATGTAGATTCCTCATTAGAAAAAATGAAAAAAGACACAGATACAGCCAAATCTATGGGAGCCTTGCAATTGCAAGCTCCCAGACGTTCTTTTTGTCGCTCATTTTACAAAGGCACCTCCAGAGGCTTCTCCTGTGACAACCCTACCATTTCTTACAAAGCTCCCACCCAGTCTACCTTTACCAGAGGTTACCAAAGAGGTGGTTACAGAGGCAATAACAATAAGGGAAGAGGCAACACCAACAACACCAGGTCTGCCTCTACCCCTACCCAATGACTTCTCTCCACTCCCCCCGGAACATTCCAATCCTGTCGGGGGAGAATACAACAGTTCCTTCCTGTCTGGAACAACATCACCAAAGACAGGTGGGTAAGACAAATAGTTCAATCAGGCTACTGTCTAGAACTCACCTCTACTCCCCGAAACATACCACCCAGGCAGCTTTCAATGTCACTAGATCTTTTATCACTACTTAAACAAGAGGTCATCTCACTTCTGCAAAAACATGCAATAGAACCAGTACCACTGCATCAACAAAACACAGAGCTTTACTCTCTGTACTTTCTCATTCCAAAAAAGGACGGCTCTCTAAGACCCATCCTAGATCTCAGAACCCTAAACCTATACATACAATCGGACCACTTTCACATAGTCATGCTTCAACAGGTTCTCCCTCTACTGGAACAAGGAGATTTCCTTGCTACTCTAGATCTCAAGGACGCCTACTTTCATATTCCCATTCACACCTCTCACAGAAAGTATCTCAGGTTTGTAGTGGACGGTCAGCATTACCAGTTCAAGGTACTCCCATTCGGAGTCACCACAGCACTCAGTTTTCACCAAATCTCTAGCAGTAGTTGCAGCTCATCTAAGGAGGCAACCTATTCCTGTGTACCTCTACCTAGATGACTGGCTCATAAAAGCCAAGTCGGACAACCAGTGCATACAACACACTCACGCTACACTCCACCTGCTTCACAACTTGGGGTTTACAATAAACCATCCAAAGTCTCACCTGCAACCGTCTCACATACAGCAATACCTAGGGGCAACCTTAAATACCTTAAAGGCACTTGCATATCCCAATCCAGCCAGGATATCAAGCATACAAAGCCTTCTCACAAAGTTTCAACCACTACACTCTCTCCCAGCTCGAGTGTTCATGCAGCTGATAGGGATGATGGCATCTTGCATTTTCATTGTCCCTCACACAAGACTCCAGATGCGTCCCCTACAGGAATATCTAGCACGTCAGTGGAACCAGGCTCAAAGTCAGCTAACAGATTTGGTGTTGGTGGACAGTCGCACTCATCGCTCTCTGCAGTGGTGGAACACCAAAAACCTTTCCAAAGGGCAACCGTTCATCGAGCCAGTTCCACAGATAGTGCTAACAGCAGACGCATCACTCTCCGGCTGGGGAGCTCATCTCTTACCAAAGAGAGAAACTTTCCTAGGCAGTAGATACAACGGGCATTACATTAGTTTATTTTTAACATGGTGTGGGGGATAACCCAGGCTCAGTGAAATGAATCAACAGCTATTTAAAACATATACATTCTTTTTTTATTGAAATTTTTCTACAAATTGCAACATAGGGAAAAACAAAAATTCAAAACATTTACATACCAGTGCAAATACATCACATACAACGTATTTACCATAAGTTGCGATCGGTAAGCACTTTATCCAAAACACTATAGATATAAACAGATATATAGAACAACAAATACACATGAAAATCATTGTTAAGAAGATTTATACAAGAGTTATAAAAACTGGGCAATTGATATGTTGTGGCTGGATGGTAACAATTCTTAGAGTTCATCTCTTACATCACACCATATACAGGGCACGTGGACACCGCAACAAAGGTTGCTCGACATCAATCCTCAGGAATTGCTAGCCATATTCCCAGCATTAAAATCTTTCCAGAAACACATTCTGGCCAAAGCTGTCCTAGTCCGCACAGACAATATGACAGCAGTGTACTACATACGAAAACAAGGCGGGACACACACACTCTCCAACTCTCCCACCTAGCACAGAGCATATGGAGATGGGCCATTCCTCAAAACATTTTTCTCCTAGCCCAACATGTTCCAGGAGTCCAAAACTGCATAGCAGATCACTTGAGTCGTCAAACACAACACACTCACGAGTGGGAACTGCATCCGCAAGTTCTTCAACCATTTTTCCAGATGTGGGGGCACCCAGAGATAGATCCACGAAAATGCTCAAGCTTCGCCGCCAGGTATCCACACCCATTGCCCAAAGGCAATGCGATGTGGATGAATTGGTCAGGCAGATTTGCGTACGCTTTTCCGCCTCTCCCACTCATTCCACTTGTGGTGCACTAACTACAGCAACACTCACTGACGCTCACCCTGGTTGCTCCAACGTGGGCCAGACAACTGTGGTACACCACATTACTGGAACTCTCAGTAGTCCCCCACCAGAAACTACACCTCTCTCTACACCTCTTAACCCAGAGCCGTGGAGAGATCAGACATCCAGATCCAGCACAACTCAACCTAGCGATTGGCTCCTGAAATCTTAGAGTTTGGTTACCTTAACCTTAGTCCTGATTGCATGAATATTATCAAAGAAGCTAGACTCCCAACCACTAGAGCTTACTATGGTGCCAAGTGGAAAAGATTTGTTATATACTGTAACAATAACATCAATCCCTGAGATGTGTTAATCCAACACATCATATGTTACCTGCTGCATCTCCAAAGGTCTAACCTGGCATACACATCTATTAGGTTGCACCTTGCTGCTATAGCAGCTTACTTGCAAAATAGACAACACTTGTCATTATTTAGAGTACCTGCCATCAAAGCCTTCATGGAAGAACTCAAAAGAATCATTCCACCTAGAGTACCACCCTCACCTGGGTGGAACTTAAATATTGTCCTCACAAGACTTTGTTCGAACCTATGCATAAATGTGAATTACAATTCCTTACATGGAAAGTCGCTTTCCTATTAGCCATTACTTCTCTTAAGAGTCAGTGAGCTTCAAGCACTTACCATTCAAGAACCATTTTTAGAAATACATCATAATAAAATGGTTCTTAGGACAAACTCAAAATTCCTACCAAAAGTCATTTCTCCTTTTCATCTCAACCAGTCTGTAGAGTTGCCAATATTTTACTCGCAACCACAAACTGTCGCAGAAAGGGCTCTTCACACCCGAGATGTTAAAAGAGCACTCCTATATTATATTGACAGGACAAAACCTTTTCGTAAAACTAAACAACTTGTTGTATCCTTCTCTCACCACATAAAGGCAATCCTATATCAAAATCTGGAATTGCAAGGTGGATTGTAAAATGCATTCAAATTTGCTATCAAAACCAAAACATACCTTAAATATTCCACCTAAAGCCCACTCTATGAGAACAAGCATTTGCAATGCAATAGGTCTCGCATTAGGAAAGTTTGAGCTATTGGTATTGTAAATGACCAATTTTGTTTTTTTACACAAAACAATATGGGCAGTGGACCACTTTAAACCTTTGAAAGCACCAACCAAATGTGTCACCAAAGTTTGTATGAGCTCAATTTATCAAAAAGCGTGCAATCTTCAAATACTCCCTGCCCCGAGAGTATATCCCAAAGTCCCTGGGAAAAGTCAATAATGAGTCAAGTTTTGAAATGCACCGCCAAAAGAAGTTTTTTCTTCCCTTCAATCTCCACCGTATGTGTGGTTGACAAAGTTCTGTATATGAAAATTATTTTTCGAAATAAGAGACGCTGAATCCGTGAATGCCAAAAATAAATTTTTCAATGTTCCTTTAATAATCCTTTAAGGTATCAGCCAACGCGTTTCGTTCCGTCAAGCGGAACTTCTTCAGGGCGCAAAGTGTATTGAGATGGGATGTTATAATATTCTCCCCATATCCATTCTTCTTTTCAAAAAGGCTATTTTGCGCCAATTTTTTCAAAAAAATGTTGGTAACGATGTAGTGTGTACCTGATATTCTAAGCTGATGTATTATTTCTCTCTATTTCTCCATCGTTATTTTGCGATGTGAATCTCTTCTTATTCCTCATGTGGCACTAGCCTTAAAAATCATAGCGTGCACGTCCTGCACCGTTATGAAAGTCTGACTTCAAAATCCTCTGTCAGCTTTGAAATATCCAATTATGTTAAGGCAGTCACCTATTAGGGTCGAAGTCGAGGACCCCTAGTTGGCGTCTCCTGCATTCGCGCGCCAATTCCTTTACCGGAAAGGAATTGGCGCGCGAATGCAGGAGACGCCAACTAGGGGTCCTCGACTTCGACCCTAATAGGTGACTGCCTTAACATAATTGGATATTTCAAAGCTGACAGAGGATTTTGAAGTCAGACTTTCATAACGGTGCAGGACGTGCACGCTATGATTTTTAAGGCTAGTGCCACATGAGGAATAAGAAGAGATTCACATCGCAAAATAACGATGGAGAAATAGAGAGAAATAATACATCAGCTTAGAATATCAGGTACACACTACATCGTTACCAAAAATTTTTTGAAAAAATTGGCGCAAAATAGCCTTTTTGAAAAGAAGAATGGATATGGGGAGAATATTATAACATCCCATCTCAATACACTTTGCGCCCTGAAGAAGTTCCGCTTGACGGAACGAAACGCGTTGGCTGATACCTTAAAGGATTATTAAAGGAACATTGAAAAATTTATTTTTGGCATTCACGGATTCAGCGTCTCTTATTTCGAAAAATAATTTTCATATACAGAACTTTGTCAACCACACATACGGTGGAGATTGAAGGGAAGAAAAAACTTCTTTTGGCGGTGCATTTCAAAACTTGACTCATTAATGACCAATTTTGTATTTATGTTTTGTTTTTGAAAATAGCAAAATTAATATCTTTGTCATTAACAATGCCAATAGTTATAACTTTCACAAATGTGACACCTACAGCATTTGTAATGCAATATGTGTTGTATTTACGTGACTTACATGTATTGATATTACAAATAATAATGGCTTTTAATTTTTTAAATTAATTAATACTTAAATAAAAGTTATTGTAATTTATAATGGCAATAGCTTAAACTTTTGTAAATAACTTTTGTGATGGCGAACGAGTGATGCTGTGGACTATGCTATGTTTTGTTGTGTTTTGTTATGTTATGCTATGTTTTGTTGTTGTTTGCTATGTTTTGTTATGCTATGTTTTGTCATGCTATGCTTTGTTTTGTTATGCTATGTTTTGTTATGCTATGCTATGTTTTGTTATGATATGCTATGTTTTGTTATGCGGTTTTATTGTGTTTTGTTATGCTATGCTATGTTTTGTTATACTATGCTATGTTTTGCTTTGCTATGCGTTATGTTGTGCTATGCTTTGTTTTGTTATGCTATGTTTTGTTATGGTATGCTATGTTTTGTTGTGTTTTATTATGCTATGCTATGTTTTGTTTTGTTATGTTTTGTTTTGCTATCCTATGCTTTGTTTTGCTATGCTATGCTTTGTTTTGCTATCCAATGCATTTTATGTTATGCTATGCTATGCTGTGTTTTGTTATGCTATGTTTTGTTATGCTAGTGACAGAGTGTTAGGGTGTGTGAGGGTGAGGGTGTGTGAGGGTGAAGGTGTGAGGGTGAGGGAGTGTGAGAGGGTGAGGGTGTGAGGGGGTGAGGGGGTGTGAAGGTGAGAAGCTGGGTGAGGGTGGGTGAGAGGGTGTGTGGTGGTGGACGTGTGCTGCCTATGCGAGACCTAAAAAGATCAACACATGAAAGGAAAATCGAAAAAAAATCCTACAACACAGGGCCTTTTACATTCTCTGGAACTGGAGACAAGGTTTAAAAATGCTCTGCTCTCTGAAATAAATAGAACCATCCTATTTGGGGAGACGGGATAAAAAAAATTATCCAGGCTGTATGCTTTTATTTTTGCAGCAAGCTTATATCGATTTCACTTGCAGGTATACTGCGGAATTATCTCTCAATACAAAATACACGTTTATAAGAGGGATACAGCGCGACAGTCAACCTGAACCAAGAGAGGGGATGAAACGCTTTTTAGGTCTCGGCCTAGAGACGCGCGAAGCGCGTTCTCGGCAGAGAACTATTGTAATCATGTCAGCCGCCAAAAGGAGACAAGAGCTGGGCACGCGCCCAGCATTCCTAATGGGAGAGGGAGCGACAAGTGCTGGCCACGCGCGGATTAGTCGCACGCACGCTCACGGCGCCAGCGTCCCCGCCGCGCGCCGATCACTGCTCTCTTCCTGGCCGGCAACGAGAAGTTTCGCAACGCAGTGAGGGCACTGAGAGGTAGGTGCTTGTACTGAGCTGGTCATCGCAGAGAGAAAGTGCCTGCGCAGAGCGGGTGCTAGCCAGAAGCTTCTGCCATCACACGGAAAATGGGATTCCGTAGCCCGGTTTCCAACAGTGAGAAGTGAGTACAGACTTGTATTGTTTGTTACTGGCACTGATTCTATCGACCAGTGATGATCTCCCGGGTTGGCATCTGCCTCATGTTCATCGCCTTCATGTTTTGGAGCTGCATAAGTGTTTAAGGAACCTGCATGGCTAATCCAGACTTTATTCCACCCCTTCCTTGCACGCTTCTGCCGCCTTTTTAGGTCTCGTGGCCAAGCCAGCCAGCCCCGCCCGCCGCCCAAGTCAGACCCCCCCCCCCCCCCCGTACGCCGCCCAAGCCAGCCACCCTTAATACACACAGAAATCAGACCGGTGGCAGGCAGCTCTGGCCGCAGCCAGGGTAAGCAGGCAGCTCTGGCCGCAGCCAGGGTAAGCAGGCAGCTCTGGCCGCAGCCGGGGTAAGCAGGCAGCTCTGACGGCAGCCAGGGTAAGCAGGCAGCTCTGACGGCAGCCAGGGTAAGCAGGCAGCTCTGACGGCAGCCAGGGGAAGCAGGCAGCTCTGACGGCAGCCAGGGTAAGCAGGCAGCTCTGACGGCAGCCAGGGTAAGCAGGCAGCTCTGACGGCAGCCAGGGTAAGCAGGCAGCTCTGACGGCAGCCAGGGGAAGCAGGCAGCTCTGACGGCAGCCAGGGGAAGCTGGCAGCTTTGACCGCAGCCAGGGGGAGCAGGCAGATCTCACCGAAGCCAGGGGAAGCAGGCCAGGGGATGCAGGGTGCCGTTTCCAGAGGAGGTAGCAAGGAGATCGGGCTACTGGGAAGGTCTGGTACCAGGCATTAGGAGCTGCTGAGCAGGTTGTGGAGATCGAGACAGGCACAAGACGCGGCGGTGCATCAGGCGGAGAGCGGAAATTCAGGGGTCCGGAGCGTGATGGAGACAACAGACAGCTGTGTCGTGATAGACCGGTGTTCATTAGAAGATGGGGGTGGGGGGGTGCAGCTGTGTGTTAGGGGGTTGTGGAGAAGGCTGGTGTGCACTGCTGCATGGTGGAGCAACCAACTGTGCATGAGGAGAGTGGGCAGAGGCGGCAGCGGTGCACAGGGAAATGGGCGGAGCAGGCAGGTGTGCAGTAGGAGACAAGAGAACAGTCACCCGTCAAGAGATTAGTAGAGCAGGCAACTGTGCATTAGAGGATTGTGAGCAGACAGGTGTGCGCTGCTGCATGGTGGAACAGGCAGCTGTGCATTAGAAGAATGACGGGAGAAGGCAGCTGTGCATTAGGAGAGTGTTCGGAGCAAGCAGTTGTGCTATAGGAGACAAGAGACGGGAGTAGTCAACTTTCAAGAGATTGGGGAGGAGGCAGCTATACATTAGTAGAGTAAACGCAGTAGGCAACTGTGTATTCTGTTAGAAGGTGGTGGAGCAGGCAGGTGTGTATTAGGACATGGGCGGAGCAGGCAGCTCTGTGTTAGGGGATTGCGAATAAGGCTGGTGTGCACTGCAAATCAGACAAAAGTGCAGTTGGAGGTAAGGGGGCCGTCAACTGCCAAAAGATTAGTGGAGCAGGCAGCTGTGCATTGAGGATAATGTAGCAGGCAGGTGTGCACTACGGCATGATGGAGCAGGCTGCTCTGCGTAAGGGAGTGGCCAAAGCAGGCACTGTGCATTACGAGATTGGTCGGAGAAAGCAGCTGTGCAGTAGGAGACAAGGGACATTTCCTTCTTTCTTGAACCCGTGCGTTCACCGCAGTCTTTCAAGGCCATGGGAAATTGTTCTTCATTGGGTCACCCTCGGAATTTGTCTGCAGTCTCCCTGCAGCACCTGTTTGCACGGACAGCTCATCTTTTCACTGCCAAGGGGTATTCAAGGTTCAAATGACTTGTGGTCAGACAAGCCCGGGCAATGCTTTTACACCAGTCTTCCTCGGGACATCCGTTAGGACATGGCCGGCTGCCATTAGGTCTGTCCTGGAGGAGATGTGTGCTTCTGGATACCATTAATTCATAATAAACCACATTCCCCCAACCTTTTTTTGCGTCATTGTTTCAAGCTCTGCGTTGTCGCGCAGTCAGTAACTTTACTGTCAATAAACGTGTTATTGTAAGTTGCTTAGTGCTGTGGCTAACCATTCACAAACCATGTCTATATACCAATTTCAAATAATAAAAAAAATAATGCAAAGCATTGTCATTTACAATACCAGTAACTCAAACTTTAATGCTGCGAGACCTATTGCATTGTAAATGCTTGTTTTTATAGAGCAATCTGATGGAGTTTGTGGGTCTGCGTGAGCGTGTGTCTGTGCATCCTGTACATGTGTCTAGTAATTCCATTTTCTATTGGTGAAGTAGAGGAGCAAAGACAATCGCTGCCTGCACGCACAGAGCCATCGCAGCACTGCAGAGGCAGAGATACCCTTTGGAAAACCAGGGCTGCTCTGCCCCTCCACACAGACAGCAGCATCCCCTCCTGCCAGCCTTCTGTGGAGCATCTCCTCTGCCATTCCAACCCCCCATCAACCACGCGCCTGCCAGCACGGATTCTGAATGCCGAACGAAACATGTGCCAAACACCGCAGTTTGCCGTATTTCTGTGATTTCGTTCTGTAGTAGGGGATCTCTGTGTATAGTCATAATCTAGTGAATACTCCCGCCCATGTGCGAGGACCCCGGCAATCAAAAATAATCTCTTAAGTTGTCAGAAAATTGCAGAACTGCAAAGACACTTAAGAGAAAATTTAAAGACAAATAATGCAGCCTATATCCACAGGCTACACTGTCCAGTACTTCAACTAGAAAATTCCACCAAAAATCCACAAACCGCAAAGCCCGTCCAGATTTCCCTTGCTTTTACTGCAAAACCCCTCAGAAATGATAGAGAGGAAGGCATGGACAGACAAGCCCCATAGGCTGCCATTATGTGGCTTAAATAGGATACTGTGCCTTTAAGAGAACCTTCCAGAACTTTCTCCCAGTATCCGAGAATGCATAGCAGGTCCAACTTACTTTCAGTTCTTTTTTCCGGCTCCTGCTTACAGGACCCTGTGCATTGAGCTCTCCCTTTTTCAAGGGTTTATTGGAGTTTTGTACACTTTTTTGATTTAAAAGTGTTCTCATTTGATTCTTGGTGTTTCCTTTTCACTTCTGTGTGTTTGTTCAGGCTTTTAGGGATCTAAAATGCCTGCTTTATTCGACAAGTGCCCAGCATGTGGAAGGAAGTAGGCCAAGACTGATCCACACGACGTCTGCATTCTTTGCCTCACTGAAGAGCATGTCCCTGAAGATTGTGATATCTGCCAGACCTTTTCTACAAGGACCCTGAGGGAAAGGCTGAGAATTAGGCTCCAAGGCCTAGAGGGGAGGCGACTGCAGGCTGCAGGTGGGTCTGGGCAGGCTGGGAAGGCTCCCTCTGCCCCTGCTGAGGCCTCTGGGGGGCTCCCCAGAGGCAGGAAGACCAGCAGAAGGTCCCGGTCTCCGTCGACGTCGATTGCATCGACGACGACGTCGAGAGGGATGACGACGGTGTGTTCCCCTTCTCCCTGGGGCTCCGGGTCGAGACAGCGTGGAAGTTCGACGTCGAGAGGCCTGGGTAGGCCGCCGTCGAGATCACCGCCGACGGCGTCGTCGGAGTCGAGGCATCGGCGTCAACGAAGGAGACACCGGCGCTCGCCGTCGAAGCGACACCGCCGGTCGCCATCGAACAGATCGCCGTCGAGGGGATCCTCGACGTCGAGGACTGTGGGGAAACGGTCGACGAGGAGGAAGAGTCGACGCTCGCCGTCGAGGTCTGACCGTTCGTCGTCGAGGGGGCGACGATCGTCGTCGAGGAAGAAGCACTCGACGTCGAGGAGACGGCGTTCGACGGCAGAGTCGAGGGATCGCCGTTCCACGCCTGAAAAACGACGCTCGACGTCGAGCAGGAAGAGATCAGCGTCCCAGAGGATCTCAACCTCCCCTAAGCGGCGCAGGAGGGATTCTGGCGCGAAAAGTCACGCTGGATCTGGTGAAGGACGTCGGAGGCGTCGCTCACGCTCTGGAGGGTCTGGGTCACAGGCCCCTCCCCCGAAGAAGTTGCCGGGCTCGGTGTACTCGGTGGTATATACACCGCCAAGGCCTGCGACTCCTCCACCTCTGCCGAAGGAGGCTCCTCCGGCTAATCCGCCACTACCTCCACTTCCTCCGCTACCACCTACGGGGCAACCTCCGCCGCCGGTCCCACCTCATGGGCCAGTGCCTTTGCCGGAGAGGCCTCCTGTCAGGCCGCCGAGGTCGGTGTTACTGCCTCGGCTTCCGACACCTCCTAAGGGGACTCCTACTCCGAAACTCCAGGATAGGCCACGGAAGACGCCTCCACGGAAACCGGTGGAGCGCCCACGTGCAGGGAGGTCGCGCTCCCGTTCCAGAAGAAGGGAACGTTCGCGCCACAGGTCCTCCACACGATCTAGACGGCGCCACAGGAGGCACAGGTCTCGTTCCCGGACCAGGTCGTCAGGGACCAGGGACTACTCCCCGACCTTGTCGGATTCACCAGATACAAGGGTTTCACCGATTGACGATCTGGTGTCATTCCAGGACGTACTGTTACGTGGTGCGGCGAAATTGGGCATTACTTTGACGGTGCCCACTCCCAAGACATCAGTCATCTTCGAGACGCTACACCAGAAGCATTTGTCTCGACCGTTATTGCCACTGGTGCCGGGTCTGGAAGAACCGGCCATGGATCTTTTTCTCACCCCAGCGGTGACTAAGGCGGCACCCTCTAGACTACAGAAGAAGTACCGGGCTCCGGACTCAGACCCGGCCTTTCTGAGGGTGGAACCCCCTCCAGATTCGGTGATTGTGACGGCGGCGCGCAAACAGCATGCCACCACGCCTTCCTCCACGGTTCCACCAGATAAGGAATCTAGGTGGTTGGATTCATCTGGGAGAAGAGTTTGTGGGACTTCAGCGACCTCAATGAAGGCTGCTAGTGCCACTGCCTTGTTGGGTCGGTATGACAGAGCCCTTTGGGAATCCCTTCAACAGTTTGTGGAACTTCTACCGCGGGACAAGTGGGGAGACTTTCAAGAGGTGCTGAATGAAGGGATGTTGGTGGCGAATCAAGTCATCAGCGCTGCAGCCGATTCTTCACTGCTGGCGGCACATGGTTTCTGCCACGGAATTAACCAGAGGAGACATGCATGGCTCCGTCTCACGTCTCTGAAACCGGACGCTCAACAAAGGGTTGCCAATCTTCCATTCTCTGGCGAGACCCTGTTCGGGAAGCACGCTGACGATGAAATGGCCCGCATGAAGGCGGAGTCCGTAACTCTCACAGCGGTGGGTTTGGAGAAACCCAAGGAGACAAAGAAGTCGTACCGTCCGTTCCAACGTCGGTTCGGTGGTCAAGGCAGAGGACGTGGCCAGTCTTCTGGGCAACAGCAGCAACAACAACAGCAGCAGTTCAGAAGACCGTTCCAAAAGCGCCAGAGGGGCAGAGGCGGCCATCAGTCGACCCCAGCGACTAAAGGCCAGGCTGGGTCTAGGCCCTGAGCACTTACTTCCCCTGCGACTGTTACCCGCTCCGGTGGGGGGAAGCATTCAATATTTTCTGGCAGAGTGGAGAAAAATTACTCAGGACAAGTGGGTGCTGAATATTGTTTGCAATGGATACAGTCTTCGGTTCACCAGCCCGCCTCCATTGATTCCTCCGGTCAGCTCACAGTATCAACTGCGCGAGCTCCAGGCGGAGGCCGATATCCTGTTAAGGAAAAGGGCGTTAGAAGACGTACCTCTGTCTCAAAGAGGAAGAGGTCTGTACTCCAGGTTCTTTCTGGTTCGCAAAAAGGACAAGAACGAGTTCAGGCCCATTCTGGATTTGCGACAAGCAAACAAGTGGATTCGCAGAGAAAAGTTTTGCATGCTGTCGTTGCATCAGATTTATCCTCAGCTGCAACGGGGAGACTGGCTGTGTGCCATAGACCTCCAGGATGCGTG
The DNA here is from genome assembly GCF_964261635.1 of Lissotriton helveticus. Classification (NCBI taxonomy): domain Eukaryota; kingdom Metazoa; phylum Chordata; class Amphibia; order Caudata; family Salamandridae; genus Lissotriton; species Lissotriton helveticus. Next base: position 177,430,514 of record NC_136068.1, read on the forward strand.
CTTCCATGTGCCCATTGCACACAAACACAGGAAATTCCTGCGGTTCCAAGTCGGCGCCAATCACTATCAATACACAGTACTGCCTTTCGGACTGAAGTCTGCGCCGAGGACATTCTCAAAGTGCATGGCAGTGGTAGCCGCACACCTAAGGAAGAACAAGGTGTTTGTCTACCCGTACCTGGACGACTGGTTGATCAAGGCCTCCTCCTTCACGGAAGCGCAAGCACACTTCCAGAAGACATGCGTTCTAATGAACAAGCTGGGGTTGCACATCAACATGTCCAAGTCTGTCCCGACTCCGGTCCAGTGCATTCAGTACTTGGGAGCCTCCATCGATATGCTATCAGCAAGCGTCTCTCCTTCGGAAGAGCGACGGTTATCACTGCTTCGGAAGGCTCAGGCTCTTATGACCTCTCCGTCCACGACAGTGAGGACGGTGTCTTCTCTACTGGGATCGATGGCCTCTTGTATCTTCCTGACGCCACATGCGCGGCTGCACATGAGACGCTGCAGGAGTGCTTGGAGGATCAGTGGGATCAGAAGAGAGGATCTTGGGACGACAAGATACGACTGTCTCTGCATGCTCTTCAGTCTCTGAAGTGGTGGTGTTCAGCGGAGAATCTCCTCAGAGGGGTTCCCTTCCACAAGGACATTCCCACTCAGACTATCGTGACGGATGCTTCTCTCCAGGGCTGGGGAGCGCACTCCGGAGACTTACAGATTCAGGGAACGTGGTCCCCGACGGAGTCCACGTACCACATCAATTTCCTGGAACTCAGAGCTGTTCACTTGGCACTGAAGGCTTTTCACCCGTCCTTCCAGACCAACTCTCTGCTTGTACAGACGGACAATACGACCACGATGTATTACCTCAACAAGCAGGGGGGTTCGAGATCGCGCACCCTGTCGCAGGAGGCGCAGGCGATCTGGCACTGGCTTCTGGCTCGAGGGCTGACGATAACGGCTACACATCTGCCAGGTGTGCAGAATGTTCAGGCAGACGCACTGAGCAGACTGATTCAGGAAAACCACGAATGGGTCATAAACGACGAAGTGCTAGAAGAAGTCTTCGCAAGGTGGGGACTCCAGACGTAGATCTGTTCGCCACCGCCGAAAACAGCAAATGCCGAGACTTCGCCTCCAGGTACTACCAGCCGGGGACGCTGGGGAATGCGTTATGGATCAACTGGTCGAACAGCTTTCTGTACGCTTTTCCACCCATTCCCCTGATTCCGACGGTTCTCGTCAAGCTGTCCCAGTCCAGGGCGCGGATGATACTGATTGCCCCGGAATGGCCCAGACAGTGGTGGTTCACGGACCTGCTTCACCGGTCTCTCCTTCCTCACATGCGGCTGCCGTGCAGGCCGGACCTTCTCACGAAGTTCGGGGGGCTGATGTTGCACCCCAACCTCTCGTCTTTGAGTTTGGCAGCATTGCTCCTGAAATAGTGCAATATGGCCATTTGAATCTTCCTGCAGATTGTATGGACATACTGAAGGAGTCTAAGAGACCTTCCACTAGGACTTCTTATGCGTACAAGTGGAAGAGGTTTTGTATCTGGTGCAAGTCAAAGAACTATGACCCGACGACATGTAAGGAAGATGTCATCCTTCCTTATCTTCTTCAGTTGGCGCAGTCTGGCCTTAATGTCCATTCTATTAAGGTTCATCTTGCTGCTTTGACTGCCTACAGGAAATGCCCTTCACAGACTTCCTTCTTCCAGATCCCTGTGATCAAAGACTTTTTGGAAGGCTTAAAGAAAGTGTTCCCTCCTGTCAGGCTTCCTTCGCCTTCATGGGAATTGAATGTGGTGCTGTCCAGATTGATGAAGGAGCCTTTTGAACCTATTCATAAGGCTTCGTTGCAGCACCTGTCCTGGAAGGCGGCGTTCCTCGTGGCCATTACATCGGCCCGCAGGGTGAGTGAAATTCAGGCGTTGTGTTGCCAAGAACCTTATACTGTATTTCATGCTGCTAAGGTTGTTATGCGTACTCACCCTAAATTTCTTCCCAAGGTTATTTCTGATTTTCATGTTAACCAGACCATAACTTTGCCTACGTTTTTTCAGAATCCTTCGTCTCCAGCGAGAAGGTCGTTACATTCCCTGGATGTTAGGAGGGTATTTTAATTTTATCTGGATAAGACCAAAGATATTCGTAGGTCTGACCAATTGTTTATCAATTATGGATCAGTCTGGACGGGTCTTGCGACCTCTAAGCAGTCTATCTCTAGGTGGATTGTGTCCTGCTTACAGCTATGTTACCAAAAAGCTAATAAGACCTTAGGAGGTAAGCCTAAGGCTCATTCCACCAGGGGCAAAGCTGCCACGACAGCCTTGCTCGGTAATGTTCCGATTGCAGAAATCTGCAAGGCGGCCACTTGGAAGTCGGTTCATACCTTTGCTAAGCATTACTGCCTGGACACTGATGCCAGGGCAGACGCTCAGGTTGGACAGGCTTCTCTGCGAAATCTGTTCGCACAATAGTGGTGTTAAGTTTCTTTTCTCCACCGCCGCTTTGGTGTGGGGATGGGCTTGCCATTCTATTCACTAGATTATGACTATACACAGAGATCCCCTACTACAGAAGGAGTAGTTTCTGTCCTGTAACTCCAGTTCTGTAGTAGGGGTATCTCTGTTATAGTCATAAGCGCCCTCCCGCCTCCCCGGTGGAGAGAAATGTTCCTTTAAGGAATGCGACAGGTCTGGCGTGTTACACCTTCAAAAAGAACTGAAAGTAAGTTGGACCTGCTATGCATTCTTGGATACTGGGAGAAAGTTCTGGAAGGTTCTCTTAAAGGCACAGTATCCTATTTAAGCCACATAATGGCAGCCTATGGGGCTTGTCTGTCCATGCCTTCCTCTCTATCATTTCTGAGGGGTTTTGCAGTAAAAGCAAGGGAAATCTGGACAGGCTTTGCTGTTTGTGGATTTTTGGTGGAATTTTCTAGTTGAAGTACTGGACAGTGTAGCCTGTGGATACAGGCTGCATTATTTGTCTTTAAATTTTCTCTTAAGTGTCTTTGCAGTTCTGCAATTTTCTGACAATTTAAGAGATTATTTTTGATTGCCGGGGTCCTCGCACATGGGCGGGACTATTCACTAGATTATGACTATAACAGAGATACCCCTACTACAGAACTGGAGTTACAGGACAGAAACTACTCCTTTTTGACCATTAGTCCAATGAGAGCCAGCCTGGTGGGAAGAGGCAGGGGAGGGTGTCGCCGTGACTAAGGGCAAAGTGGGAGAGGCATACACAACAGATAGAAAAGATGCTCTCATGTGTATTTGCTTTAAAATTCCCCTGTACCATTGCAGTGGCCTGCCAGTACCTCTGTTCCCTCTCCCTTCCTGTTGTACCTCACAGCCGATGTATATGAAAAAATAAAAAAAACACCTGACACATTTACTAAGAAAGCAGCTACCTAAACGTTACATGTGTCGGTTCTTCATCCCCCCCTATCCATTTTTATGGCGACTGGTTTTTTTTTTATTCTCCCCTATCCTTTATATGACAATTGATTTTTTTTCTGCTGAGGTCTGTTTTCTCCACGCTTTCTGCAGGGGAGAGGAACAGAGTGGAGAGAGTACTGTTGGAATCTACCTTCCGAGTGTGCTGTGTCTGGCTTGTACGCATTGTCCCTTGTACGTAAAGACTGACAGACAGACTGATAGTATTAGCAGGTTTACGAAGAGAGAGCTGTGGACAGCCTTACTTTTATTTTCAGTCCTAATGCGAGGATGAGGCGGATTAGCTTGACCAGTTTAGTTTGAAGAAGCACTCCTCTGACCACTCCATAGATCACACACCTTGGGGGAGGGGAGCCCCGGCTAACAAGAAAAGGCTGATAATTGCCGCACATACGAAAGCAAAGCCTCCTCGCAGCCACGCTGAGCCCGTAATAATATGATGACATGTAATTATTAATGGATTTGCACATGAAGTCCGGACTGAACCCGCTCGCTGCCAGTTATGGTTGTAGCCTCCTCATTCGCATGAAAACCAATGCTCGGTCAGTGAGAGGAAATGCATCGGAGAGCACGGAAAGGAAGCAGCTGTTACTGGAGCTGTGAGTGTATGAGGGGCCAACAATGCGGTTTACAGAAGGAGGCGGCAGTCGGACTTGGGAGCTGGAGACCAAAGTTCGAGCCTCAGAGTGTTGGGGGTCGGAAGAGACCAAGAACAAGCAATAAAAACAAGCATTGGCACCGCGCGTCCCAAAAAAACCAAGTATTGGGCAGGCTGGTGGCCTGAGAAGCGTCCGTGAACAGGGTGCGGGGAGCCGAACCCTTTGATGTAGTTCTCGGACTGGCGGCCGTGAAAAAAAGCAATTAGGGGGAGGAGAAGTGAGGCCAGCGCGCACTGCGCACGCTGGGGAAGCCTGTGGGAGGGAGGCTGATGGCTTTGATGTGGGGAAATGCGCGTGCTTGTGTCCACGTGACCCACGTGAACTGTCTTAAATCCGCCGATGGTTTGAGAACCTATTTCGGCCACTAAAATTCTCCCCTATCCATTCCTATGGAATGGGATAGGCTCGACCTAAAAATAGGGGCTTCAATGGCTTTCTTAGGGAAAGATGACATCTGCAAAGCAGCTACATGGTCTACACCACACACATTCACAAAACATTATTGTGTAGATGTGCAAGCAAAGCAACAAGCTAGTGTGGGCCAAGCTGTACTCAAAACATTATTTAAAAAAACTGCAACAGATACTGGTGGTCGCCGCTAAGGTGGAGTACTGCTATACAATCTATGCACAGTGTGTAATCTGCAGCTCATATGCCTCGAACGGAAAAAGCTACTTACCAGTATGCATCTGTTCTTGGCATGTAGAGCTGCAGAGTTACACACGCCCACCCGCCTCCCTGGCTACCTCTATCTGTTCCAGTATTATCTTATTTAGATACAGCATACACGAGCATCTTTTCTGTTTCTCACAAAACTCCATCATTTCCCTTACTGGCGACAAAACAATCTGAAGATGGAGCCGATGCTCATGCGCACTATGGTCTGCAGGAGTCGTCACCTATCTCGTGACTTCCAAAGACTTTTCCAGGACAATAACAAAGTGCATACATCCAAGCGCAACACCAGATGGCAATCTACGCTCTACATACCAAGAACAGATGCATACCGGTAAGTAGGTATTTCCTTTTGCCAATGTTTGTTTTGCAGGTTCCATACTCCCAATATTTTTTTTGCTTCGGAATCGTGATCTAGCCATCCCATCTTCCCCAGACCAATGTGCATATCCAGAGGGAAGCCTAGATTTTATGGCCCACAAATTAGACCAGTCCTTGGAGGGTTGCCTAGACTTCATAGAAACACCGAAGGATAGGAAATTGTCCATCCAGTTCAGGTTTGGTACCTTGCCTTTGCACAACTTTTCAGGAAAATGGAATAGTGATTGAGTGCCAACACGATGTTGCCCCCAAGGAATCCCTAGCCCATGTAATGTTTGCTTGCCCAATGTATTTGATACCCAGAACTAACTGGCTGAGTTCAACCTGCAAACAGTTGTGAACTAAAAACCATAAGGAAGCATTGCAAATCTTGAAGTCTGACGCCAGACCACAGTTTCTAGGCCAAATGTGGGGTATCTGAAAAAGAGCATAGAGGGTGAGTGACAGCTGATAGTATACAATGGTTTTAGCTAGTTTTGCGCCCTTTGTCACCTAAGGGTGAGTTTTATGAATTGTTAATTTTAACATTCATTTGTATATATTTATTGATAGTCGTTTTTCCATATAACCTTGTGAATAGTTTTATGGTATTGTTTTTAGATCTGTGTTTAAAGCCGGGACATTTCCATTGCGCTGTGAGTGTTGTGCGGTGCATGTTTTTTTTTTTTTTTGTCCCCATTCGTGCAGTAATCTGGGAAGAAAAGGAAGGTTTTTACGTTTCCCATTAAAGCTATTACTAGGCGAAACACGCTTATTCCTTCTTCCTGTCCCTTGGAATCCAATCTGGTATGGATTTGAGAGAGGGACACCTGGGGCTCCAATCTCATTCCATTGATCTGGGAGTTATTGCAGAATTGCTTAATCATTGGACAATTTGAGACCGGTCATACACAAATTAAATATCTGAAACCACCTGTGAAAGTTAACTAAACTAAAATACCAGATCCCAGATTTCCCAAAAGACAAGCCTCTTTAGTCCATCCCTGTTCTTATCCATCTTTCGCACCTTTCGTATCGAATCCAACCATTCACTCTTGGACGGGAGAAGTGGAGTTATCCACTTAATACAAATCTCACGCCTGGTGTAGGAGAGTAGGGTCTGCAATCCTATGATCACCCAGATTTTTGCTTTTTGCTGCACTGGTTTACGACTTTCCCTGGCTGCGGGCCTGCTAATCAGACCCACAGCCTAGCTGTTCTCTCTATCCAAATTGTACTCAGGTACTGAATTGGCACTGGGCCCTCTCCAAGTCCCTGTACCCAGGGCTGAGGTGTACCCAGAAGTCTCCCAGGGGCTGAAGCATGTATTATGCCACCCCTGGGCTGACTAACTAAACTGACACAACTGGCTGCACGACAGCTCGGGCAAGGTGGTGTACTCACCCTTTGCTTTAGATATAGTATACCTATATCTAACCCTAAAATGGACACACAGATCTCCTATCAGTCACTCCTATGGCAGGCCTTAACAATCCTGAAGGCAGAGTGCTTGGAATCGTGTGAGATGGTGCTCTGGCATGAGCTGAGCCTGTCTGCGGCTTTCGGGACCCATCCCTTAGCCGTTTCCATGATATCGCATACCATATACTCTTAAGTGCATTATAATCCTCGCGGTTATATGCCAACTCTGGTATCGCTTTATCAAAACATGTCGAGTAAGGTGTCATACGAATTGGAATACCAATTCTGGCGACGGGGTTAGCATTCCACCCTTCTAGAGGGACACGACATGTATGTAACCCCTAACCCCGGTTAAAGTCAGACAGAGCCTTAGCATCCACAAAATGGATGCTGCCACCGAGACACAAGTCTGCCCTCCTGCTGCTGGGAGTCCTCCCAGAGCAGGAGATAAGGACAAAGGGTTTCCTGCCAGGGGCGGTGCCAGCACCGTCCCAGACAGGATTTTGTGTATTGTAGGTAGGCAGGGCTTCAGAGGAAGGTGACTGCACGTGGCACCCCGGTGCTCACTGTGCATAGGCTGGCTTGAACCAGTTCCAGGGACACTCCAGACCCTGTGCCGGGGAAAAGCCCGCCAAGGAAGTGGGTGTAACCACCCCCCTCCTGGTCCCACCCCTAGGGCAGGACTTAGTCGCGTGCCAGCCCCCTTTTCCCAGATAAAGGTAGGGACTGGCCCCCTTCCAAATCAGATCATCTTTGGAATCAAGATACCACTTTCCACGAAAGGACTTCACGATTTCTTCTCCAAGATTCTCCCTTGTGGCTAAGGAGTAGTCACCCTGCATCCGCAGGCACCATCTAAGAACACTGCGGTCTGCTGCACGTCCTTCCTCCGGAATCCGACTGCCCAGCTCGACGAGACCCGGCTTCCCTGGCACCTCTGACCTCTACCCACCTCTACAGCACAGCTGAGAACCGTGGGTGCGACGAGACCTCGAGGGACCGGCCATCGCCAAGACTGCACGACTTCTGCACAGCAAGCCCACCGAGTAATTTCCTGGTGAGTGCTTTGGGGTCCGAGAAGCCCCACCCTGAGCAGCTCCAGCACCGAAGAGCAGCCCCCCAGCATCTCCACGATCGATGGGCCTTGCATTTGCCAAGACTTGTTGCCCAATCCTGGGTCCAGCGACGTCGACAGCAAGAACCTACGTGGGACAGCTCGCACCTCCATCCTGGTCGCCGACAACGCCTCCTGGTCCGAGAGACTGCAGAGCCCAGCAGCGCCCACTCACCTGACTGCGGTGACTTCGCCCGGTGCCATCCTGGTGCCCACTTAATCACTGGCTAGTGATTCAAGAACTTGGTCCCCTCTGCTTTCAGGTTTTCTTCTTCCTTGATCCAGGCTTGGATCCATCGAACTTTTCTTCACTGGTCGCCTGCCAGCAACTTCCTTCTTCCAGGCTCCTGGTCCGGCACGAGGATTCCCGACGTCTTTTCAGACCTATGCAGCTGCAGCCCCTGGGCTAGGTAACTTCGGCATTTCGGTGCCCCAGCATAGCCTCACTATCCAAGGGTCAGGATCCACTGTCGGTTTCTTCCTACCAGGTCGGGTTCGCCCGTAAACACTAACTTTAACTTTACTAGCTTCCATAGACTTTGTCCCGCATCCCGCGTGAGAGTGCACACTCTGCACCGAGTCCCCTAGGCCTCCTAGAAGTAATCTAACGATTCTATAGTCAAGTCCTAGCGATTCCAAAGCCTATTAGTACTGTACTTACCTGCTAGTAATTTCGCATTCCACTTTTAAAGTATATGGTTTTTCGTGCCCCTCGGGCATTTGTGTATACCGTGCTAACTTAAGTATTTTCGTAAGAGTTTTGTTGTGTGCTTAGCACCCTGTCCTCATAAAGAGTACAGGGTTGTTGTGATTCTAATAAATACATTGTTTATTTTCATAACACTTGTGTGGTGTCCTTTCACTGGGTGTTCAAGGGGTAATGTGATGGTAAAACAGCTGGCTTAACACGCCCTCTAGAGTCTTAGCCTTAGACTGCTCGTATCCATGCTACTAGGATAGCTGGTCTATAAGGTTGACTTACAACCAATCATCAATAAGGGTTGTTTGGACTGATATATAGTGATCACTAGAATAGTGAACACTGCACACCAGGCCAACTTCTCACACCTGGCTAGCAGTATCAACATAAATAGTAGATGTTTATGTTTCCTTCCCATGCTGACCCTTACCTCCTCCTCCTCCTTCAGTACCCTAAAACTACATAAGGACATGCTCACCTCCAGATTTGTGCCCAAAGTTGTCGTGAGAACCAAGCTTACATCATGCCAGAATACCTGAATGCTGGGACAGCGGCAAAACATATGGAGATCGCCTGCTTCTTCCTCCCCACACTTGGGACAACATTTGATCCACCCTCCTGTTCATCCTTGTCAGGTTTTTGGGCGACCAGTAGGCCCTATGTATGTAAACAGATGTTTTTTTCTATGGGGGGCAGCACTAACAACATACCATAGCATTGACATTGATACTTACCAGAGGGTCTTCATATCTCCTGATGAAAAGTTGTATGGTACATGTTGCATGGCCATTTTTAGCGAAACTTTTGTGACAAGTATTTCGAAATAAAATATACAACAACAACAGCATATACTGTGCTGCTGGTGAAGATGTGTGCTTGGTAGAGCCTTACCTACCCGTGCCAACTTATCGCACTTAACTGTTATGGTTCATGCTCTTGCCTTGTCCATCAGCCAAAGGACATCTTGAGTCATTGTTAAAAAAGGGAGCGAGTAGAAGTGCTGCAGTTACTTCTTAATCCCTTATGGGCTTTTTGCACCATAGCAATTTTGTAGAATGGAATCAAAATAGTGAGTCACTTCTTCCTAAGGATAGAGCTTGATCATCTGTTTCTTTATTTTCCATGCAGATGTGATCTCAAAATTTAGAGAAAAGATTGAGAAGTTGGAGAAGGACATATATGCTGTTATGCAGCTGGAGAAAGAGGAGCGGGAGATGCAGAAATCTGAGTCTCAGGTGAGGAGGCTGGCTTATCTGTAACACCAGCACCGCCAATGCTTGTTCTTAGCGTCTTCTCCATACACAGACCTCTGCTTAGTACCTGCACAGCAGCTCGTCAATAGATCCTTACATGCACCAATACACACACACTGAAACATGTTAAATATGATCTCCCCAGCACATGCTGATATCCATGCTTTTCATCGAAAACCAACACATCTGCCCACGTCCGGCATATGCTTTACTCTTGCATCACCCGCTTAAGACATGGGAGTTATTCACAAAATCCAGAACTTTCTAACAATAAATAATTCACTGTCAAACAGAAAAAATAAAGTATTCAAAACAAAACACTAACTGAATTTTTGTAGAGAATCCCAAGACTATGAAACCAAAGATTTTGGTATGGGGCCAGTTAAATCAGAAGACTAAAGAAATAACATATTTCATTGAAAGGAGGTGGCCAATTTTGCCGGAGTGTAGAAAAAGAAATGGAGTGTGTTTTATGAGCGCCAAAGTATTATACAAGAGCAGGGTTGACTATGGGGAAAGATAAATTGGGGGATTTTCAAATGAGAACATGAAAAACAAGGGTAAGGCAAAGGAAAGTTGAGAGTAACTGTTGAGGCTTGATTTTAGAATCTGCTTTTGAGTAATGATGCAAGGATTTTCAGGCAGAGGTAGTCTGTCATTTGCCCGCATCTGGAACTGACTATTTCTTCTGGTTTCCCCACAGATTTCTGTTGCACAAAGAAAGCTACAACCTGGAGCCGATACCGATGAAGCTGCTCCTCGTCCTGATAGGAGCTGGTTCCAGACAAAGGAAGAGCGGAAGAAGGATAAAAGTATGAGCTCTGTGTGTTGTTGGAGGAGTGGGAGGAGATCACTTATAGTTGTATGGAGTGCACATTAATTGTAAGCCATCGAGTAGATTGTTATAGAGAGGCATGGTGTGTGCTCTGAAACACACTCAGACTTAAGTGGTCTGTCGGATGTAGTTGAAGGGAGCTCTCGTTTTAGATTATCCTTGCATGAAACTGGCTAAGCGCTGCATAGAAATGATAGAAGGCTGAAACTATTGTATAATAAATGAGTTGTGGGTATTAACCTTCATAAAATAAGCAACATAATAATTGTCATGAAGCTATAGCATTTAAATCCATTTTGGAGATGGAACAGAATGGTATCATCTGAGCCATACTTATCATTGGCAGCCTAAACCATATCACCAGGTTGAAAGAGACTGGGTGGTCTAGTTTACTCTGTGGGGTTTTGTATTCTCACTGGGGTACTCCGGTTTCTCGGTATTCGCTAGATATGTCCTATAAATCTCATTATCTTCTATTACTAGCACCTTATTTTTGGAACTGCAGCGAACAAGCTTGGCAAAGATGGGCCTCTGCAGTATCAAAGACTTCTCCATTTGAAGCATCTTCCAGCAAAGCCTCGTACATAATCATTTCTACTTCATCCAAGCATCACTTGTAGTTTACGGGTAGCACAGCATATTCCTCACCTCCAGCTCTGAGTTGACAAAAGATGCAGTGGGGTTATACTAGACTGGAGCATCCAAACCTCTTCTTTCTCCTCAGCTGCCCTGCTCACTGCAAGTTTTTTGCCTAGAGGAGATTGCTAGCTGCCTTCAAGTTCTCTACTCTCAATATGCCCTTTCTCGTACCTCCCACGTGCTGCTCCTCTTTTCCCCTGCTGCCTTTTGGGACATAAGGCCTCTGCATGGCTTGGAAAAGAGACACCATGTTGTCACATACTTTTTATTAGACCTAGGTTTCTCCCACAACCCACCCTCTTCCCCAACCCACCTCTGACCATGACAACCTTCAAGTCTACTGAAGGTGCTCCACATTTTAACATGAGACCTTCAATCGCAGAGGCTAGCTCTGCTGAAGGGATTTGTACTCAGTATCAGTCCTCCTATCAGAGTATGAGTTGACTGGCAATTGGTGACTGCAGATTAAAGTTCAGGAATAAACATGTTTTGTCTGTCCCTCGCAAAGTTTGTGTACTGCTCCATAACTGATGTGTTTGTCTAAAACACAGTAGAGCCTAGAAGCATGTAACAAAATATAATGAAAATTGAAACTTGTACCCTCTGCACTGGAAGGAGGGCATTAGATTGGTATAGGGTAAGATGTCCCCACTGTGTTCTGGGGACTTAATCAGACATGGTAGTTGGGATGGATAAAAGCCATGTGTCCATGCAGTGAATCATCAAACCATCTGCTTTTGATTAAGGATTATGTGGCACAGTTGCAGCTGATATAATACCTGAACACCTCATTTTATTACACCTAAATTCTATTAAATGGTCCTTCTTTTCTCCAGTCTCTAAAGCGCTACAGGAGTTTGACTTGGCTCTGAGGGGTAAGAAGAAACGGAAGAAGTTTATGGAGGAGAACAAAAAGAAGGGACAAATGACGGTAAGAACTTCACAGAAAACTCCTTATAATTAGGTCTCGCTGAGTTAGCGCATGCGCTGCGAGACATTTCGTAGTGTGCTTTTAAAAGTGCTACCCCAGGCTTCTGCTGGCCTAGCGCTTGCGGTCAGGCGCGCATGCACGCGCGCAGCTGTCAGCGGCCGAGGCACCCTCTGGAGCGTGATTACTTTCACTTTTGCTGCTGCGCGCGCACCACTCGCGTGTTTTCCGTTGCGCGAGCGTGCACCCCTGCTTACATGTCTTCTTTTATTTCCTTTTCTATCTGTACTCCCCTGACCAGTCTATTTGCTGTGCGCTCTGCTTCTCCCCTGCTCCGAGTACAGACACGGCATAGCCCCGGATTCCCCATCGCCATGACATCACAGTCACTTCTCCGCAATGCGAGCAGTATTCATGCCCGCAGCATCTGCACGCAGTGTTGACTCAGGGTGTAGCCCGCCCCTTCCTGTCCACATGTTCTGCGCTGTGGAGCGGACTCCGATGTTTGACAGCCTCTCCCCGAGAGCAGACAGCGGGTCCTGTGCTTGCGGCTCACAGAGAGCTGCAGCTGCCTCGAAGGAACACCTTCACATAAACAGCGCATGCATTAACCAGCGCCGATTTTCATGTTTTTTTATCATGGTGAAGGACTTGACTTTTCCATGCCTCTGGTACAATTTAGTACTTCCCTGGGGTAGGCCAACCCTGGCTGTGCATGTTTTCCCCCTCATCACGGAAACCTCGAGGCACAGCCAACTGAAACTTTGCAGTATGCCTGCTCCTTACTTAAGAGTCTGCACTCTAGTCAAATGCGCCAAGCTGCTCTCCTCTTCCATGACCATTACTTTGGCGGCCACTAGTCGTCTGTCCTGCCTGAGGCCAGGTTGTTTAGTGCTTACTGCCTGCCTCTCAAGTATAACCAGACATGGTTTGATTATCATGGTCTGTGGCCAGAAAGCTGTCTCCTCCAGGGCAACAGCAGCCTCATCCTAATGATTGGCCCAGAGTCTGGATCCCTTGCCTCCTTTCCTGTAAAATACAGCATTTGTCTCGCCATCTCTCTCTGTCTTTGGGTAAATAAAACATTCCACCTAAAGCAAAATCAACATGAAACGAAGTCCCTTCTTTCCCACCATTCGGGTGCCCCTTAATTACTGGCGCCTTCTACTTATGTACACATTAGCTTGAATCCATCAGAGAAACAATGGATAGTCCAACAAAATCACTTCCGGGTATCACTGCCGATACCCGGAAGTGACTTCGTTGGACGCAGGGAGGCCGCATCTGTTCGCAAGGGAAACCAGGAGAAGATAATTTATAAAAAAAAAAACATACAGAGTGAAATGCACAGTGGCTTTGACTACAGAGTTGGCAGAATTCAAAGACGCTCTGTGGTGATAACCCGTTATCCAGTTGCGACACATCTGTTTATCTAAACAGGCTCCTGTTACAGACCCTGCTGGCCTTTACATATAATATGAGTATATGTTTTTATCCTATCAAGACGGTGGCTCCAACGAAGGTCCATTGGTCCTGTACACCTATACAGGGGGTTTTAACATTTGGGTTATCTCCAAGATCCCATCTTATCATTCTCATGACATAAAACTGAGAAAGAATAAAAACTCAAGCGTTGTCGTACAATAGAGAGAACTGTCCTGAAGAAGGTGAACATCAACTAACTCACCTAAACGCCGCGTCGACTGTGTTTTCTAATAATACTGTAATTAAATGTTTTTATGCACATATGTTTTTATCCTTGTGATTGTAATAAATATAGATTTTTTTAAATATAATTCCTTTTGATTCTGTGGATTTATCATACAGTGTGGTTTGCTGACACGCCTTATAAATGTTTGCTCTTTTGAATGACAATAGACCTTGCTATAAAACAAGATAAGATACCTTGGGGATTTCTGTGCCTCTTTACTGGGACACTGTTTGTACTCACTACACTTTGTGCTTGTGTGTTTAGTGCAAACTTTGAGCAAATATGGTCCAAAGAAACTATAAGCGAATTATTAAATTAAAACTGGAGATGTCATAAGAATTTAGCATGCTTTCTGTGACCCAGGGCAGACGTCCTTCTTGAACGCCAGGTATGTCTTAAGTCTTCTTGGTTGGCCTGTGGTCCATAAGAGGAGATCTCTAATCTACCTTTTGAAAATTAGGGTTTTGTTTGCAGAGTCCTTGTCAATCATTTCTTAGAGGCCTCAGCTAAAAGACCACAGTGCTTCACTCTGTCTGACCTTTTCGATCAGATGCACATGTAGTGACATTTCTAAGACCACACCTAACAGAATGTTCGGTGCATATCCACAAGGCAAGACTGAAAGAAACAAAATGAAGCTAGCAGCCCTTGCTCCAGAAACATTCTGAGAGATTTGAGGCTTGTGGTCGAGCAGGCAAAATCATCTTAATAATTCCATAGGAGGTAACTTAGAAGCCAAATAGAAACATAGCCATAAAAAGCAATATCTTCCTCAGGAAAACTCTGACTCTGCTGGAGTTAGCATGTTGTTTTCAGACTCAGTGTCGGGCTTACTGAGTGCCATGGGCCTGATGACAGACCGAATCATCCGTCTCCTACTAATAGTAGTGGACTCCTTATCTCCTTCGCTAATCATAATATTACAGGGAGGCAGTTAGCAGCTTTTCCAATAATTAGACTCCTTCAGACTTCTTTACTTCTGAGTAAAGGTGGGAATGTGGTAGGACTTCACCAAGAGTGGGATAGTATTGCTACCCAAAGACAAAGCTTTACTTCTGTACTGGCAATGAATGAGGGTGACCTATATGAGTTTCATTTACAAGATTCCAAAAATGATTCATATGTGACACTGAGTCATAACACACTCCAGCGTGCCTGAACCAGTGTTTGTAATCATATTTCATTTTATTAAATTGCTGGGTTTCCATCCTACTTGTTGCTCCCCACCTTCGCACCACCTACACCAAAAGATCTGATTCTCCATCCATACCTTCCCTCGGTGAGCTTCCTCGAACTTGAGCCTGTGACCTATGGTCATCTACGCTGTCCGAACGAAGTACGGCAGTGACCTTACAGATCTCACTGTGAGACATAGTGGGGGTAACTTTTGGTAATGGGTGCTGGAAAAGGAGATTACCACTGCCCTGGGTTAAGCTTTATAACAAGCTTACATTTTTATGATGTTGTTTTGATGATCTGCTTCTCTTGCTTCCCTTGTTTTGAACCTTGTCCGTTTTGAGATGTAAATGATTCTCTTTAGCTGTTGGCTCATAAGACCTTTGAGGCCATATCCTGTAGTGACAACAAAGACAAACCTTGGCAAATCCAGTAGGTCTTGCCTTTTAATATACAGGTGCAGTGCTTGCTGCTGAGTTTGCCAATGGTTGTTTGCTTGCAATACTTTATATGAAAAAGATTTTGAAGAATGCTGACCAAAGTAGTACATAATTTAGTGTGTATTTGTAAATTGTTATTGGAAATTGAGAAAGGAAAAACTGCAATTCTGCATGGTATTAAGAGTAGAAACGTTTTTGTTTAATATAGTACTTTGAGTTCATAGTGTTCAGACATCTATTTTTTTCTGAAACATTGTGAATCGCATGTACATTTGTAGTTGAATTCATATTAAAGTTTTATACAGTTCTGAAAATCTGGGAGGAGATATGGCCTGATGGCATGGCTGTTAAGTTTGAAACATGAGTAACCAGGTTCGAATCCCTCAGCTCAACATTCTGATATTCTGTGCAAATTGCAGTCACTTAACATTGTCAGGTTTATGCTACTAAAAAAAGTCACACAAGTGATTTTGATAGTATTCAAGCGAATGCTAGTTAAATATTACCAGCTAGGTATTAACACACATTCATTGGGTTTGCACTGCTATCTGATAAAGGATTGAGAAGCAACATGTTAGATTCCTTATGAAGCAAGTGGTGGCTTCTAAAACAAAATGTCCCTTTGCTTTAGTGAAGTTTCTCAACAAATGAGGGTACTTTACTGCCTGAATGGTCTGGATTTCAAACTAATGGCAGCCACTCGTAGGTCTAACGACCTTTGCATTTTACAGCTCACAGAGCTAAAGTTCCAGAAACAAAAGTGCCTGCCAATAACACAGCACTGCTAACATTTGAGAACATTTGTGCTTCTCTGAAACTTCAGTTTACACACAGTTCTGACTTCGTTCATGAAATAGAGGTAGTATACTAGTACCTATGACAAATGATTTGAGAAGCTACCTCTGTGGGTGCCTGAAATTACATTGAGGTGCGCTATACAACATTTTATGAAACTTAATCCAAAAGCAAAATTATGTTGTTCTGTTTTGCTAAATGTAAATCAATATAAAATAAATGCTCCCCTAATACAGAACATTGTTTGGCTAAATTCTGTTATTTGACCCTGGCGGCTTCCTTTGTTTCAGAGAGGTGTTTTTTCGCTATCGGTTTTTAGCAAATGCTGTAAAAACCAACCCCAGAGACTGGGTAGAATAACATTAACAAGAATAAATGAACCAGATGCTGAATAAAAGCGATTTGCCCAGGACCACACGTTCTTATCTAACGGGAAAGCCATTAAAAGAATCGGAACACACCTGCTCCATGAGAAGAGCAATCTGCATTCCTCTTTCCTATAAAAGCTCTTACTTTGAAGTCTGCCGAAAGCAAAGTAAACACCAGGCTCACTCAAAGACACAGCTTAACATTTAACCTCTGTTTTTGAATGCACAGCAAATATGATAAGATGAGGACAAGATTTACAGACCTGTTTACAGAAAGGGTGCTCTCTGAAGGATACTGGTAAATAAGGTTACTGCATATGCAGCTTGGACTAAGACATGTTTAAAACATGGACTTTTTCAAGGCAGCCACTTTGACAACTCCACTTGCCTTTTGCTGATACTATTTAGTTTGATGCAAGCTCCGAGGCAAACGTTTTTTTTTCAGCCGAAGAATGCCAAAAAACATGGTTAACTGAGGTTTTAGCAGTTTTCTTTGCTGCTAGTAGTCGCTATATATGTATTATGTGGGAGGTCCTCCCCATGTGAAAAGGGAAGGGGAGCTTACGACCTACAATTACAAGTTACGCACCACAGTGACTTCTGTGTTCCTAGTCTTATCAATCCACTGCCCTTAGATGACATCAAATATTGGAGACAGAGCTGAATAGAGAATGGCCAACATGAGTATAAAAGAGGCAAGTAATGGCATTGCCACACCTTTGTTCAGGCTTCCAGGTTACTTTATTTGTGTAGGCAGGTGAATCCTTTCACTTCCCACATTACTTGGACCTCCTGCCCATTAAGGGAAGCGGAAACTGATGAACTCGTACACAAAAGTCATTACGGTGAATAACTTATTGACATCTCTCACGGATCCTCTTCGGTCAAAGTTTTCTGTGCCTTCCACTATCCAACAATGGAACCATCAATGTTCTTGAACAGTGGAGTTGCAGTCTCCTTGTTACCCCTAAAAAATTCCAGTACTTTCTTCACTGATTTTATTTTTTTCCATTTTCATCATTGGGCCAACTTCCTCCACCTCTCACTTTTTTTCTGCATAGCTTGCATTCTTACTTTTCCCCTGTCCGCTTTACTCCTTATCAGTACGTTTATGCCCCAGAGGGTTTCATTGTCCTCGCTCCCGTTTTCTCTATGTTGGCTTTCCACTGTCACCTCTATTGTCCATATAGATTGTGTCTCTTACGAAATTAACCAATATTTGCACCTTGTTCTGATATTCAACCATGCACAGGTTTCTATACTTTTTGCACTGGATTGCTTTCTTTGATACAATGCTTCTGCTGTGTCCTCTCAACCCCTAAGACCACCCCTAACTCTTCATCCCTGTGTGAGGAACTGACAAACATATTGAACTCACCACTTATTTTGTTTCTACAGCCGGAGGAAAGATCGCAGTTTGAAATTATAAAAGCACAAATGTATTCAGAGCGAGTGGCAAAACGTGATCGGCGGCCCAAGAGAGCGAGAGCCATGCCAGAGGATGAGCCCAAAGGTAAATGTGCAAGGCTATAATATTGAGTTTCGCTAAAGGAAGCATTTACAGAGAATGCTACATACAACACTATTGTTGAGAAGTTGCTCTTTAAAACAGCGGCCTGCTCTTTGTCATTAATGCTTTATCTGGTAACTGCTATGTATATAAATGCATTGTACCAAAGTATCCTAGCAAGTTTGAAATGTATTTTCAATCACAATATCAACATTGTGAATCACAAGGGAATGTGGACAGCAAAGTGATGTTCTCCGAAAACCAGCCTTCCAGGCGATTCATAAGGAAATATTTGAATGTTTTTAAGGATGCTCTGGTATTCCCAAAGATGTGAAAGGTTGTTGACTGTCCCTTACAGTCAGTAACTATAGGTTTTTCGAAAGTGCTCCTTTTTTGCTTGGTTACCGCCCCCTTTTTCCTGATATCTGATACACTTTGACTGAATGTGCACTGGGTCCCTGCCAATCAGGTTCCCAGTACCTTTTGTCTTTCCCAAAACTATACTTTTGTTTCCACAATTGGCACACCCCTGGCCCACATGTAAGTCCCTTGTAAAAGGTGCCACAGGTATCCAAGATTCTTGTGACGAGAGAGGTTCTCTAAGGGCTGCAGCATGTATTGTGCCACCCTCAGTGACCCCTCAACTAACACATACACACTGCCGTTACAGACTGTGAATTTTGGTGTAGATAAAAGTCGAAATAGCACACATCTGTGTGCCATGCCCAACCACCACTGCCCATAGCACAGGTATGACATCCCTCTTAAAAGTCGAAATAGCACACATCTGTGTGCCATGCCCAACCACCACTGCCTATAGCATAGGTATGACACCCCTCTGGCTTGCCTCTCAGCCCTAAGGCAGGGTTGCGCCCTATCACAGGTGAGGTCATAACTGCATGAGAAATATGCCCCTACAGTGTTTAAGCCCATTCTTAGACATTGTAAATGGAGTGAAGCCATATTAAGTACATGGTCTTGGAGTTTGTCATTACAAACTCCAAATCTCCATGATGGCTTTACTAAATACTAAGAAATTTGGTATCAAACTTCTCAACACAAACCCACACTGATGCCAGTGTTGGATTTATTGTAAAATGAACTCATAGGGCATCTTAGAGATGGCCCCTGAAAACAACCAACTCTCTAGTGTGCAGCTGAATGGTCTGCACCAGCCTGTCACACAGACAGGTTTCAAAACCCCGAGGTGGCAGCCCTTGTGCTCTTGTGGGCCAGGACCAAAGCCTGCTTGGGGTGGAGATGCTTCTCACCTACCCCCAAGCAGGAACAGCGATCAGGGTGTCGAGCCTCATAAGCTTCCTGTCCTTTTATATGTGTGCTAGGGGCCTCTCCAGCTAGTGAAGATCCTTGCCTTCCTGACCAAGCCCCAAGGTTGACAGGACAATTTGAAATCTTGGGAGGTGTGTCTCCTCTCAGCCAGGACCACCCCTAAGGTGTCCTGAGCTGAAGTGACCCCCTTCTTAGAAAATCCTCCATGTTGGAGGAAATGATTGTATCCAATCAGGTTAGGGAACACCCTCTCCCCAAAGGGAGGGGACACCCAAAGGGTGTAATCACCCTAAAAGGTAAGTAGCCCATTGGCTACTATCTGCCAGTACTTGTAATACCCCTTAATCAGTATTTAGGGGCACCCCTGAACCTTGAGCCTCAGATTTGTGTAACCTACAAAGAAGGACGAAGAAGCTGTGCAAGAAAGACTGAAGAAGACTGCTGACTTGGCCCCAGACCCGTCAGCCTGTCTCCAGCCTAAAGAATCTGCAAAGAAGACGACATGTTCTGTGGTCAACGATTTCTAGAAACCCAAGGAAGACTGCCACTCTTCAACACAGACCAGATCTCCCGAGGAGAGTGGCCCTGCCCAGAAGCATCCAACTGCAAGGACTCCAAGTCCATCCGGATACGCGTCTCCTGCATATTCTGCATCGGACACCTACGGCCCGAGTCTGAGTGACTCACCTCTTCAATGAAGTCTCCCCATCGATCCAGACCTTGACTCCAGTGGTGGCTGAGCTCTCCTGGACTCCACAAAGATTTATTTATTTATTTATTTTGTAATTTATTGAGTGCGGCGAATACCCTTGGGCGTCTCGGCGCTAAATGATTCCAATTAATTCCCTCATTACTCATAGAGAACTGTTTCAGACTACTGATCAAATAGCCAAGTTTTTAATAATTTACGAAACTGCATAAGTGAAGGAGATGTCTTGATGCAGAGTGGCAAGGTGTTCCAAAGCTTTGAAGCCGCAACCAGAAAGCGACGGTCTCCCCAGGATACTGTCTTGGATCGAGGGACCACTAGATGGTTCAGAGTGGGTGATCGAAGCAGTCTGGTTGGTTTATAAGGCGTCAGCTTTACCTTAAAGAATTGGGGGGCCTGGTCATGTAGTGCTTTGTAGACTATGCATAGAGATTTAAATTGTATTCGGTTGCGGATTGTTAACCAATGGTAGTTCTTAAGGGTGTCAGATACTGAGGAGAATTTGGGTGTTCCTGAGAGGAGCCGTGCAGCAGCATTCTGCAGTGACTGAAGTTTGTTTATTATCCTGGTTTGGGCATTTAGGAATAGCCCATTGCAGTAGTCAAGGGAGGTTAGAACCAATGAACTAATAAGAGTTTTTGCAGCAGATGCCTGCAGCCTATTCACAAAGCGTCCCCCTGACCACGATCGGCTTCGGTAGGACTCCACAAAGATGCCTGCAGTCTATTCACAAAGCGTCCCCCTGACCACGATCGGCTCCGGTAATGAAACCCCAAAAGACACCCTTGCATTCTCAGCCCCCCGAGTTTGGGGAGCTCAGCCGGCGATACCCAGGGGTCCATCAACACCTCAGCCTACTTGCACAGCAGTTGATCACCTTCGCTTAGCCTCCTGGTCCAAGTCTGTAGCCTCTTTGTGCGACAGAGATTCCCCATTACTTACAGTGAGCGCCCAAAGCTGATTTGTAAAATAAAAATGTAAATGTAGTACTTGTATAGCGCACATATCACCCCCTAAGGGGTCTCAAGGCGCTTGTACGCATACGCATACTGCTGTGGAACCCTTCCTGGTTTTTCCCTGTGAAGTGCCCACTCCTGGGCACCCCCAAGGTGAAGCCAGGCATCCTAGCGCTGTTGGGGCCATTGTGGAGATTAAGCAAGATATTGCCCAGAGTTGCAGAGTGGGACCCATGATTAGAATAGGCACCGAGGCGAGAATTGTCAGGTCCAAGGAAATTGAGCCTAAGACCCGCCGAGGCGGGAATTGAACCCTGGTCCAGGGCCAGACCTCTGCATCAGGGTCTGCCGCTCTAACCATTGAGCCACACTTCCCCACACCCGGCCACCCATGTGCCACTGGTGGTGTATTGTTGGTGCTTCCTTGTGGCCTTCCTGTGCTTGCTCTAACACCGGGGTCTGTGCCCTGAAACCGCGGGTACTTAACCTGCAACCAGCACCTCTACTGGGTGCCGATCTCAAATGATTAACATTGGGCCCAGTGATCTCTGCACCCGGCAGTCCCAGTGCCGCTGGTGGTGCAGTACCTACCTTGATCTGACCCTTGCATAGTGTTGGCTTAAACCCCTAGACTGGATGTGTAAGTCTAGTACTTACCTATAAATGTGCATAACTATTTTCCTTCCATAGATTTGAATTGCATTGCTTCCTATTGCACTAAAGGTCAATCTGTTACAATTGCTAAGTTCTATTACTGTTGATTTGACATCACAAACTATTTTCAAAGTAACTGTAGAGTATTTTTACTGCTTTTGCAAACACAATTTTCTGTACTTGAAAAGTGTTGCTATTATAGTATTGGTACTTACCTGCAACTGAGTTTCTCTTGGTTCTAGAAATAAAAGTAACAAAGTAATATTTTTGTACAAAGCAATTGGTCTTGGATTCAGTCTTTGAGTGCGTGCAACCATTTCTTCCCTGAGTGCGTACAACAAATGCTTGACACAGCCCTCTGATTAGCCTAACTGCTCAACCTCACTACCACAAATATAGCTTTTGGTATTATCTACTTGAGCCCCTGTAAACCTCTGGGGATCCACTGGACTCTGTGCACACTATACCTTACTTTGGTATAGCATATACAGAGCCAGCTTCCTACAGTATAGGAAAGTGGATTATTATTTGGGGTGGACAAGAATATCCACTCAAAGGACAATGCCACCATATATTAGATGTCAAACAAATTAAATAAAATAAAGCAGTGTTAAGTCCCTGGTAATGTGACACGTATCTGCAGCCTTAAATCAGGCAATGGGTGAAGTATCTGAGCAGTGCATACAGAGTAGAAAAAGTCAAACAAAACACAATAAAAATTCACAATCAATTTTAAAATAAAGAGAATATTTTATGCGTAGAATAAGACCAAAATGACAAAAATCCTATAAGGGGAACCAGAGAGATGATTTTTTTAAAGATTTAAGTGGAAATAGCACCAAAAAGCATAAAACGGCAATAATAGTTTATGGAGCCAGTTGACTGGACCTAGGCAGGATTTGAGGCTGACTATGATGGAGCTCTGATTGTTTTTTTTTTTTAACTTTTTTTTTATTAATTTTTCAAAGGCAGAGGCAGAACAAAATACAAAGATGGAGCAAGGCACAGTAATAACAGAAATAAGACAGTACTAATAAGGCGATAGACATCAATAACAGAATTCAAAACAAAATTCAAACCAATACATTACACAATACTGTCACTTTAGATTGTGAGCATATTTAAATTAAATCCAATTATCAATGGGAAGCCATAACTTCCTAGCAAATAACTTTTTTTTTCGTCCTTTCAATTTATAAACTGCATTGTCCATTCGATAAGTATCTAACAGTTTACCTAGCCATTGTTCAAATGAAGGTGGGTCAGCATCTAACCATCTTGAAGTTATACAAAAGCGATAAATGGACATTCCAATGAAAAGAAAGTACTCTTGATCAACAGATAAGCTCTCGGGTGGAAAATATACTCCAAAAATAGTGACAGAAGGACATAGTTTGATATTAACATTTAACAAATTGGTCAGAAAATGTTCTATCTTGTTTTGAAATACAGTGAGTTTAGAGCAGCTAAAAAACATATGACATGAATCGGCTGCTAAAATACCGCACCGGCTACAAGTGATGCCTTTCGTGGCTTTCCATTTAGCAAGTTTAGCAGGTGTATAATACAGATCCAGGGAGGCCATATAATGTTGGCTTTTGAGAGAGCTGTTAATTAGTACTGTGTTACTGAGCTCAAATGCCCTAGCCAAATCAATCCCTACTATAGACAGTTTTCTCTCCCACTTCTGGACTTGTTGATCCAAATCATCGGGTAGCCTATTTATCATCAGCTGATAGATGGTACCGATACGGGCATCCTTCCTGCCACTCTCCAAAATTTCATTAGGCACCATTACCTCACTGTAAAGCAAATTTTTCCTAACCAAAAAACTCCGAATTTGTAAGTACTTACAAAAATCATATCTAAAAAGACCAAATGTGTTTTGGAGTTCAGAGAAAGACATTAAGGTCACAGCTGAATACAATTGCCCGATTATTTGAATCGATCCCAAACGAAATCCAGAAGTGGGAATACTTTGAGGCATCCCTAATATTGAAATGTTATAACGTATAGGTGTATAGAAATTATATTTAGGGATAATCCGCAAAACTTTGTTCATCTGTTTCCAAGCCAAAAAAGCAGAAAGCAAAATCTTAAATTTTGTTTTTTTATAGTAGCTCGGCTCCGTAAATATTAATAATGATTGTCGCACATAGTCACCCATAAGCATTTCGAAAATGGAAGGTGCTTTACTGATTTCATTGACATGGTCATGAAATAATAAAACTTTAATAGTTTTAAGGGTAATGGCCCAATAGTATAACCTAAAATTCGGGAATCCTAACCCGGCACGCTCTTGCGAAAGAGTACACCACTTAATAGCTCTTCTTGACCGACGATACCCCCATAAAAATCTAGACAGCATCCTATCTATTTTATTAAAAAGAGACATGCTAAAAAGTAAAGGAATAGTACGGAAAAAATAAAGAAACTTAGGGAAAATTAGCATTTTAATGACGTTAGTCCTTCCAAATAAAGATAGATGTAAATTGTTTATCCTTTCCAAAGTCCTATTAGTAGATGCAAGTAAAGGGTCCAGATTTAAGCCAACAATATCATCTATTTTAGACGATAAAGTTACACCAAGATATGTAGCAGTAGTGTTAATTGGCAAGTCCAGGGGCATACCTATTTTAGAATGTATAATTTGAGTTTTAGAAACATTCAGTTTATAGCCGGAGAATTTGCCAAAATCGCTAGCAACTTCGATTATTTTAGGTAGAGCTGTAGCGGAGTCAGAAGTTACGATGGCCACGTCGTCGGCGTATGCTAAAACTTTATAGTCTGTTTCATGGAGTCGGACAGGAGGAATACCAGGTTCTGTAATTAATCTGTTCAAATAAGGCTCTAAATAAAGTGCAAATAAAAGTGGAGAACAAGGGCACCCTTGTCTGGTCCCCCTAGTGATAGAAAATGGTCTAGAGATATCGGTGCCAAGTCTTATTACTCCGTTTGCGTTAAAATAAAGTGACTGTATAGCTTTAATAAATTGTAATGGGAAGCCCTTCCATTCTAGCACCGACCAAAGGAACCCCCAGTCAACTCTATCGAACGCCTTTTCAGCATCGAGTAAGATCACTCCGACTGGGGATTCCTTTGCTTGAGCCCAATCCAACAAAGCAATAACACATTTGACATGATCTGTGGTATCCCTATGTTTAATAAACCCGTGTTGTATGTGAGAGACCAGACTGGTCATAACATCATTTAGTCTGTTGGCAAGAATTTTAGAGTATATCTTGCTATCTGCCGTGATGAGGGAGATGGGACGATATGATCCTAGTTCCTTTGCGTCCTTATTTTTTTTTACAAAGACAACGATAATGGCAGTCGACCAAGAATCAGGAGGATAATCTTGGAATGCTACATTAAAAATTTTTAATAGTTCTGCCTTCAATAAATGCCTAAACGTCCGGTAGAATTCAAGGGGGATCTGATCGGACCCCATAGCTTTACCAGCAGCTAGGCTCAGAATGGCCTCTTCGATCTCTTCCCAGCTTATTGGCCTAGCAAAGGAGGCATTATCATCTGTACATAACGACAGTTGGTTAGAGTTTAGAAGGTAGTTGATAGGATTAAGAGACTTATCGACTTCGTTTTTTTCGTCATTATACAATGCTTTATAAAAGCCATAGAATGCATCTAATATTCCTGCCTTGTTTTCTTTAAGTACCCCATTTATGTCTTTGATACATTGTATTTCACTAAAAGAAGATTTTTGGCGTAGGCGCTGCGCTAAGATTTTCCCCGTGCGTTCGCTTAGTTCATAACGTTCTGTTTTATGTCGTTTAAATTTTACGGCTACTTCTTCAGCCAAATGTGTTCGGAGGCCTGAGCGTACGATAGTTAGTTGATTTTGTGCATCCTCTATGCTAATATTATTTTTACAGGCAGTAGATAATTCGAGCTCGGCCAGTCTAACCTTATTTAGCCTATCTTTGAAATCTTTTTGGTTTCTTTGCCTTCTATAATTTGCGAAACTAATAGTTTCCCCCCGTACGACTGATTTAAAAGAATCCCAAACTACCTGAGGGGAGGCAGAATCATTATTTATAAAAAAATATTCTTTGATAGTTGTGACCATAAACTGAAGATACTCTTCATCTAATAATAAACTCCTCTGAAATGACCAAGATCTGTTGGGACTTTGACAGTCCGTAGGAAGTTGAATCTCGGCAATGATAGGATTATGATCAGAGATGACCTGTGGTAATACTTCGATACGAATTTGCTCCAGAAAGACAGAGGATACAAAAAAATAATCAAGACGGACAAATTTTTGATGGGGAGTAGAAAAGAAAGTGTAACCAGGATCATTATAAAAAAGCTTATTCCAAACATCGGTTAGCCCGTTACATAGGACCAGATCTCTAAGTGCTTTGTAGACTTGAATCTTACGGCCCATATATCTTTTTCCTAGTTTAATATTCCAATCGGCTGGTATATGAATATTAAGGTCACCACACATTATTATCGGCTGTGTCCAAGTAGATAATTCTGTGTTAATAAGATTAAATAACTCAGCATCATCCAAGTTGGGGCCATACAAACAACATAAAGTGAATCTAGAACTCCCAATTTTTAATTCAGCAAGCCCCCATCTCCCCCATTTGTCAGAAGATGTTTTAACACACTTCCCTAATCCCTTTCGCATACAAATAGCAA
This sequence comes from Lissotriton helveticus, assembly GCF_964261635.1. Lineage (NCBI taxonomy): Eukaryota > Metazoa > Chordata > Amphibia > Caudata > Salamandridae > Lissotriton > Lissotriton helveticus. The sequence goes on from NC_136068.1 coordinate 177,456,848, forward strand.
CACCTCTCTTGATGCCCGTTTGTTTAGATGTAATCAAGACTTCTAACCCTAAATTATTCAGGAGAGAGCGTTTGTCCCAAGAAATATGAGTTTCCTGAACACATAACAAGTCAATATTCAGAGTTAAAAGGATAGTACGAAACATAGCAATCTTCTTTAAATCATTAAGGCCATTAATATTAATAGTACAAATTTTCAGCCGTTTATACATTTCGAAAACAATATAGAATAGCAATTACTGGCCATCATCACAAAGAATTGCACCTCCAAATTATACTTTATCCACATTATAACCATCCCTGCCTTAAATACATCAACCTTAGTAACCATCATTGTATTGAACACCTCTGCCTTACACCCCCACCACCCCCCGCTGCCCAAACCCACCCCCACCCCAACCCCCGAGACCCCTCCCCCCACCCTCCCCAACATATGAGGCATAGGAACTACCAGTTCCTAGAACGTATGGGTGCCGTGTCCCTAGACCAGAACATCCTGGCGAGAAGAAAGAGGAAGGAAAGACCAATGAAAAATTATAAAAATAAAAAAAAGGAGAGGGAAGAGAAAGTTTAGAAGGAAGAAAAAGTTTAGAAAGAAGACGAGCGGAAATAAGAGAAGCTAAACAATCCTGCTGAGAAGAGAAAAGAACAGAGAAAACGGGATTGAGGCTTCCAAAAAAAGATTAATCAAACTAGTGGCCCTTCTAATCCTAGTGATTCTGCAATATACAATACAGTAATGTATTAACCTTACAACCTAAAGATCCTTAATTACTAATTGTAGCTCATATGGAATCCAAATACTCTTTAGCTTTGACCTCTGAAATGAAATATTTTACAGAGCCCTTGAATACAGTCTTTAACTTTGCTGGGCCTTGAAGAAAGACGGCGACCTCTTTCTTTTGGAAATTGGGAATCAATTGTCTAAGTCGCCACCGTTGGGCCACTGTAGCTTGGCAGTAATCCGGTCGTACAAAAAACTGACAGCCGAGACCATCCGCTTTCTTGTCTGGTCTCGCAGTCATATAAATAGCTTCACGAGCGAGGAAATTATTAAATGAGACCAGAATAGCCCTGGGATAATTTTCTTGGCCTTGTCGTGGATTCCGTGCAATAAAGGGGAACCTATGCGCACGTTGAACTTCTCGTGACCAGTCCCAATCTATCATTTCAGGAAAAGCATCCTTTAGTAGATTAATGATAAACCTCCGTGGGTCAGACCCTTCCTTATTTTCGGGAATTCCCAAAAATCGTAAATTGCTCCTGCGAGCCTGATTCTCCAGATTAGCAATCTTATCCGACAAGTCTTCCTTTAGAGCTATGAAGTCACCCACTTCCTGCCTCTGTGCCATACTTTCTTCTTCCAGGACTGCAATCCTGGCCTCTGCTTCAACGACTCTATCGGTAGTCTCCGAGCACATCTTGATTGCCCGGCGAACTGAATTTTTGACCTTAGCACAGGTCATCTGTGTGCGTAAATTTTCAGCCTTGCTCTCCGCCCTGTGGCTCATCATGGTATCATAAATCGTTTTCAGAGTGATCTCCTCGGTGCCTTCACTACTTTCCTGGGGCATAACCGTATCGGAGACAGGATTAGAGTTGGCTCCCACAATGTCAGTAGCACCATTAGTAGCACCATTAGTAGGATCGAGTACATGAATAGAGGGTAGGGCATTAGCCTCAGTAGGTGAATTAGAGGCGACTTCTTTACCCCCCGAACGTGATGACCTCTTCTTCCAAAGTTTTTTCTTTATAGTAGTGGCTGTGTTAATATCAGGACTCGCAGTAGATTCATCATCCACAGATAAACTCTCGCAGCTAAGGTCAGCCCAGTCTTTATGTACGCCTGTTGCCTCATCCGAGGAAAGTTCAGACAGCGAAAAAAACTTCTCCGAGGCTTCTGGATTTATATACTGTGTGGAGATCTCCATTGCCTTCTGTGGGTCATTCTCCGCTGATACGGATAATACTAACGTAGGGAGAGAGCAGGAGCGATTGATACCAACTCCGCCAAAGACTACATCTCCCATCATACCCTTCTTCGGAGGATTGGTCAGGTTTGAGGGATTATTCGGCATGTTATTATCATTTTCAGCTGTAATAACAGATTGTTCAAACTGTATTTGAGCTGTCTCTGTAGTTTGCAGGTTATTTTCAATTATTTTTTTTCTAGCCACTTGTTTCTCAAAGAGGACAGGCAGTGTCTGTAGCGTAACATTTTTAGCACTAGAAGCATTAGAAGGTTCACTATTTTTAACAGGGGGTTTATTAGTGTTCTTACCCTGTTTTATCACGGTTTTAGCAGGAGTCGGGCGTACTACCTCCGGAGTCTCAGCCTCAGCCATTGCAGTCCCCTCAACCGCGTCTCTCCTGTTGCTGCGGGTGCTGACTGATGAGGGCAGCGGTGTCTTCTTTTTTCCTTTTCGCGAACCACCTCCGCCTCCGCCTCTGCCAGGGAAGACACTGCTCTGCGCCCAGAGCAAACAAAGTGTGGCGCGCCACAGCGGAGACCGCCGACTAAGCACCGAAAAGTTTAGCAACATTCGTATAGTTCAGGAGGATAGTTTGTATCGCATTCACTTCAATTCACCGATATGCTGGCTGGCTGCAAACCGCTTTCCCCGAGGTATTTTCCACCACTCGCAGAGAGAGCCTGATTGTGCTCCGCGTACACGGGCGACCAGGCGGAAGTGGTCAACGCCTCTAACGGCTCCGTCCTGCGTCCAGCGACTTGCAACTCCAGAGAAAAGCGCCAATGTACACCAAGAGTGCGACCGTAAGCAGCGATACAAAACCAAATCAATTGGAATAAAGCTCGGGGACGCTGCCACGGCAAATCATCACAAGCAGTAAGTCTATCCTTCCCCTCTCCTCCCGAATGTCTGGAACCAGGGAACGAGCTGCTCACACAGCCTTCCTCACGGCAGCCATCTTGCCTCCAAATAATGAAATTAATGGAGCTCTGATTGGATACACAATATGAATTGGTTGTGGTGAACGTCTGCAAGTAAAAAGATTTGAAAACCTTTTGAAGTCCTTGTCCAAAAGTGCACTGCGTCATTTTTTTTGTTATCTTCCCATGGACAAATCTGACAATGCAGCTTCTGCTGGGGAATTGCTGGTGGGATACTCTACGTAGGTTGTTCCCACTATGGCTCTGGAGCTTTTGAGGTCTTTGCTTGAAAAAGTTTGTTTGAAAACAGAAAGGTACTCAGTCATGTTTTCAGAGATGCTGGAATATTTCAGGCGGACGAATCTGAAATTCAATTCGTCGCCATGGATCTGCTGGTCTGGTATTTTTTGCAGGTCTAGTAAGTGTAACAGGGTTCCTGGTGATGCCACATTTATTACTCGCACCAGGTACTGGGTGAGGTAACTCTTAAACACTCCCTAACCAATAGGGTAGAAGTTCCCAGAGGCACCACTATCCACTTTTTGAACAGTTTCTGTTTGCTGTACTGCACACTATCCCACAGTGACCCTCGCCCTCAAAATCCAAGATGCGAAGTTCTTCCACCCCTTGTGCACATAGCCAGTCTGTCTACCCACAGGTGTGGCCACGGTAACGAGCAGTCCCCTTCTTTATGGTCACTCAAATCCAGTTCTTGGGTTAGCTTTCCTCCATCTAGGTTTGGTGCCAACCTGACAAGGGGGTACAAAAGCTGGGGCTTCTCAAGTGTCACCTAACATTTTCTTGTGACAGGACTTGCCCTTTTGAAGTTAATTAAGCTCCTCCCCCCAGCACTTCTGGTCTTCCTATTAGGGGAAGAAAATACACCCCCACTCCTAGGACACCATCTCTGCTTTGGGAGCAGATTTCACACCTTTTTGTCATAGTTCAGGTAAATCATGCTGGGCAGTTACTGGAGAGCTAATGCAAATTAGCTTCCAGCAGCTTCAGGTCGGGTAAAGATAGCTTTCTAAAAGTTGCATTTCCAATATATTAATTAAACGTCTGACTTTGCCTTCAGATTGGATTTTTATTCAGCATAAGCTAGTTCTGTTGCTGGAACAGGGCAAACTGCCACTGTAGTGGAAGGTACAATAGGTGCTGCAGCACACAAGTGGCTTTGACCTTTATATGCCATGGGTGTTCCTCTGCACTATATATTATGGCATCATCTGGAAGTTAAATGTGCCAATCAAGTTTTCTGCCAATTTGAAAAATGTTTTAGGGTTCTGGGAACTTAATCTGGGCATTGGATCCCAGTGTTGGAGTTCAAGATTACCTGCTTGCGAGTCCCCAAAAAATTGAAAACAAGAGTTGACCACCCAAAAAAAGGGTGACTCTGCAACAGTGACCATTCACATAATAAAAGCTGTGCATGGGAGCACCGCAGCTGCAGAACCTTTGGATTGGGGACTAAGAGTGGGAAAACGGTAAGCCCAGACATGCACAGTGGGCTGCATGTCAGAGCCTGGTTGCATCTGCATGACCATGCTCCTAGTGAGGGAGAGACAGCTCAATACTTGTATCACTGTTTTATAAGACTGAGCAGGTACATTTTAAAGTTTTGCAAGTTGAAGGGGTGGTACCCAAAAACCCTAATGCATAAGCCACCACTGCAGTGAACATCATGTAGAGCCTAACTTTTCTCCTGACCTGTCACATAAGATTTTAAAGTAGCCCATGTCTAGAAGGGCACTGTAGGAATCTGGCTCTTTATATAATATACCAAAAAGAGTTATACTGTGCAAAGAGTTCAGGTATCCCTTATTAGTGGACAGGGTCTTTCTCTAGCAATCCCAAGGTGCTCTCTTAGGGGGTAGTGTGGTCGAGCAGCATTAAGCTTATCAAAGAGTAGTGTTAGACATTTGATGCATACACATAGTCAATAAATGATACATGCGACTCAATAAGATGATACACACCAATGTATAAAAATAACACGTATCTTTATAGAACTTTAGGCACCAAGATCATTAAAATCAGATAAGTACGTTTTGAGTTTGAACAGTTTTAAAAAATGGATACAGTGCAATTTCTGAAGCTGTAATGGTATCCTACGAAGGAAAGACGCATACACTGCATACAGGTACTTCACAGCGACTTAAGGGACCAATCTCCTGGACTTAAGGAAAGTATGGGACAATGCCCAAGGCAGCACCAATAGGTCACCTCGGGCGGCACTGGAGCGGCCTGGTGCAGAGGTGCTTTTCAGCATCAGGTGGCGAGGTTATCCTATAGGGGAAAAACATGTGCTGCATTTGGGCACTTCACGGCGACTTACAGGACCAATCTCCTGGACTTAAGGTGAGGTAGGGGCATGGGGCAAGCTCCAAGGCCACACCAACAGGTCACCGCGGAAGACTCTGGAGCATCTGGGTGCAGAGGAGTGTTACGGCTTTGGGTGTCCCATTCACAATAATGGGGAATGAGCCAGTTGCAAAGAGGCTGCAAGCTGGACCTGGGAGACAAGTCAGGCTGAAGTAACAAGGGGCCTCTGGTCTCACGATGCTCAGGGACATGGGGACACCTTCGGTCCTCTTCTCCTCTGCCCAGGGTGGCTGGGTGCAGATGTGTTCTGGGGTGTCGGGTTTTTGTCATGAGAGAATCTTGCGGTAGAGTGGGCCTGCACAAAGAGGTCGCAGGCGGCTTTGGTGAGTCCACTGTGGGCAAACCCAAGGTGGGCTTTGTCTCTGGAGGGTCGAGGGACCACGCTGGCACTGTTGGCCCACTTCAACTCGGGCTAGGGGTCACGGGTGAAATGGTGCTTTCCGGTGTCTGGTTAGTGGTGGTCCAGAGTCCTCGCAGTTCTTTTGGAGTGCATGGTCCCATGATGCTTTTTTCCAGTTCGGAGGGGGGGGGGGCTGACCTGGCATTTCGGGCTGGAACTGCCTTGGCTGTCCAGCACCAAATGGGCCCTGGTAAGGGGAGGTAAGCAGTCTTTATTCCTGACCTCCTGAGAGCATAGGCCCTCACACCTTGGCAGTGTAGGGGGGGGGGGTCAGAAACTAATCAGTGGTGGCAGGCTGGTCAGAACCAGTAAGCCAGCTGGTAGGCTTTCAGGAAGCACCTATAAGGTGCCCTCTGGGTGCATGTATTAATCCGGTACAAAAGGGGGTGGTGATGGACGGAGCATCAGAACCAATCAAACACTCACACCCAGTCAAAAGATCTGGGTTTGACCCATCACCGTTCTTTAGCCCACTCTGCCACCCCAGTTCAGACATGGCTATATGCAAATCAGTCTGACCCTGTGCCTCATGGGAACAGTCCAGCCCGAACTGCCAAGCCAATCCTTTCCTGGACCGGAAACAAGCTTCCGAGGACCGGTTTCTGGCATTCCAGCAGTCTTCAGCCCGGCTTGCTTGAATCCAGTGGCAAAGTGAGCAAGGGACTCACGTCTGAGCATACCCTGCCACACTTATGGCGGCCAAAAGTGGTGCAAAAGGGGGTGGTGATGGACGGAGCATCAGAACCAATCAAACACTCACACCCAATGCCAGAAACCGGTCCTCGGAAGCTTGTGTTCGAGGCATGTGGGCTGCTGAATTCATATCTATAGCATAGATCGCCGCCTAGTGTTGGGTCCGGATGATTGCACATTGTTGTCCTGGAAGAGTCTTCGAAGTATCACGAGATAGGTGGCTCCTCCCCTGGACTACAGTGCGCATGGGCATCGACTCCATCCCCAGATTGTTTTTTTCCGCCATTGGGTTCGGATGTACTTTCGTTCTCTCAGTTCGGAATCGACATAATTCTCGAGGCCAAAAGGCCTTTTTGTCTCTATATCGTCGGTATTGTTTGCGTTCGGTGCCCGGTTCTGTTCGGACTCTCATTCCGAGTTCGACATCCAGGGAGTCGCGTAACTCTTTGGAGCTCGAGGCCCAGTCGACGCAGCAAGACCCTCGACGACGCGACATGGAACGGAGCCCGTTCAAGAATTGTCCCGTGTGCGGATCGAAGTACCCACACATCGACGTCCACCCGGTGTGCAACAAGTGCCTGTCGCCGGACCACGATGAAGCCAACTGTATGGCTTGTTCCAGGTTTCGTTCGAAGAAAACGATTCGACTTCGGCGCGTGGCGCGCATGGAGGCCTGGCGGTCGGCCCCGGCACCGGTGGACATCTTCGACAGCGAGGACGCAGACGAACACAACGTTCAGCTGCAGATTTCACCTCCAGCAGAAGATGTCGACTACGACTATCAAGTGGATGTCGAAGGCCTACCCGTAGAAGAAGTCGTCGACGAGGTAGGAGACGACGATGAGGCTATGGGGCCATGGAAGATAGCTCAGAGGACGAGCTATGCCCCGTTCGAACACTTACAAAGGCTCAGGTCGAGGGATCGCCTATCGGCCTTACCCAAGACCTTCTACCAAAATCCACGGCCCGGCTACGGACACTTCGACGGAGCCGCCATTACAGAAATCGAAACTGAAAGTGAAACCTTCGGTGTCCGCACAACCTAAAGTGGTTCAGGCGAAATCGAAACCGAAAGCTTCCGATCCACCGTCGACACCCTCTTCCTCCGAGGTGTCGGGACAGCCCAAGCCAAAGAAGCCTGTCGACCCAGCATGGTCGGTGAAGTCCGTCCAGCCGAAGCAGACTAAGGGCGTCGAGCTGAAGCCCAAAAAGGCCGTCCAGACTCCGTCAAGGAAGGGCGTCGAGCCAAAGTCCGGATCGGGCGTGGAGCCGAGCAAGGGCGCGGCACCAAAGGCCGCAAAGGGCGTCGAGCCGAAGACCGGCAAGGGCATCGAGCCGAAGGTTGGTTCCCCTAAAGCGGTTGCCCAGGACACCATCACGGGCAAGCCTCGGACCGACCAGCCAAAGTCATCGACGATCGAGTCTTCCCACGTTGCTGGACCGAGGTCGTCTGTCGTATCGGCGAAGCCATCTGCTTCCTTCACGAAGCAGGTCTCGGACTCCCTCAAGCGTATCCGGGACAAGGCATCGGCGGAAGACCCCAAAACGCCTTCCGCACTGAAGCAGTCGGTCCCCACCTCCAAGTCATCGACGCCACTCCTCTTCACGTTGCCGCCGTAGGTGGCACCGAAGGCCTTCGCACCACGGGCGGCGCCCGAAGCGAAAATGCACGGTATTGTGGGGTCGACGCCTGATCTCCCGGCGGGGGGCTTGACGCATCGACCACCATTACTGGAGGAACAGTCGGAACGTTTCATCGATGCCGACACTGGGAAGCTTACGCTTTACAAGCGAAAAATTACGGCTACGACGCCTTTGGAGTCGTATACCATTCCTTTGAAGCGCAAAAGGCCTGCTTCTGATTCCCCGGTCTTGGTCGAACCATTGACTCCTCGGACTCAAAGAATTGCCACGCCCTCGCCAACTTATTCCGATGCCGAGGATGCTGGGGATCAGGATGAAGAATACAGCTTCCCGGCCCACATAGATCCTGATGCACAACAGGACGCATGGGTGGACACAGGTGACCAGGGGGATCAGCAACCCACCCTCGACCCTCAGATATACAATATCAAGACGTCTCCCACTGAGGATTCTGCGGCATTCAATGCCTTGATTGAAAGGGCGGCTAAAAACCACGACGTTGAACTCCATGCTGACCCTGTGGAGGTGGACTTCCTCTTTGACACTTTTTCAACAGCTGAAAAGACTGTGAAAACCCTCCCAATGCTGAAAGGGGTCCTCAAACATGCTGCGGACATTTTCAAAGAGCCCACACGGGCAAGGGTGGTCAACCCTAGAACTGAAAAGAAATACCGGCCGGCACCTGGCGATCCCACTTACATCAAGGGCCAGTTGCCATTGGACTCTCTGGTCGTTTCTAATGCACGCAAGAGAGCAAATTCGCAAACCACTGGTGAAGCTCCTCCCCCGGACAAAGAGTCCAAGGTCCTAGAAGCATCAGGAAAGAGAGTAGCAGCTCAGGCGGCCAATATCTGGCGTATCTCTAACACGCAGGCGCTCTTGGCTCGCTACGACAGGGCACACTACGACACACTAGAGTCCCTGTTGTAACATCTCCCTGACCAATATAAGGAGGCTGCGGAGATGCTTATCCAGGAAGGGAAGCTCATCTCCAACGCTTCAATTAAGTGTGCACTAGACGTTGCCGATACTGCAGCCAGGGCAATTAACACCAGTGTAATGTTAAGACGACAGGCATGGCTCAGAATCTCTGGATTTAAGCCTGAGATCCAAACTACCATCCTCAACCAGCCAGTTAACCCTGACAAATTATTTGGTCCTGAGGTGGATACCACCTTGGAAAAAATAAAAAAGGATACCGAGACTGCCAAGTCCATGGGTGCTCTCCAATCCCAACAGTTTCGGGGGAGCACTTTTCGTCGCTCAGGCAATAGGGGTGTTTCCAGAGGCCAAATGTCCCAGCAAACACAATTCAATAAAGGTGGGGCCCAATCCTCGTACCCCAAACAAAATAGAGGAGGTTATCGGGGCAACAACGCCAAGGGCAGAGGCAAGGGCAACAACCACTCCCGTTCCTCCGCCTCCAACAAACAGTGACGCCCTGTCACTGCCCCCCGACCATTCCACACCTGTCGGGGGGAGACTCCAGCAGTTCCTGCCAGTCTGGAAAACCATCACCACAGACAGGTGGGTCAGGAAACTTATCCAGTACGGTTATTGTTTGGAGCTCACATCCACTCCACCCAACATACCACCAAGACACCGTCCTATGTCCACAGCGCATTTGCACTTATTGCAGCAGGAGGTTCTCGTCATGCTGCAAAAGGGCGCTATAGAGCTCGTGCCAGTGGAGGAGGAAGGCACAGGGGTGTACTCCCTGTACTTCTTAATCCCAAAGAAGGACGGGTCCCTCAGGCCTATTCTGGACCTCATGCCCCTAAATCAGTACATTCTCTCAGAACACTTCCACATGCTAACGCTGCAACAGGTTCTTCCGCTCCTCAATCAGGGAGACTTCCTCGCAACCTTGGACCTCAAGGATGCTTACTTCCGCATTCCACTCCATCCATCACACAAAAAATACCTCAGATTCACCATTCAAAATCGGCATAATCAATTCAAGGTCCTTCCTTTCGGAGTAACCACAGCCCCCAGAGTGTTCACCAAATGTCTAGCGACAGTGGCGGCGCACCTCAGGAGACAACACATCCATGTCTACCCTTATCTGGACGACTGGCTGGTTCAGGCAAAGTCGGCCCAGCAGTGCGCCGCCGACATGTCCCACACCATTCACCTTCTTCACAGTCTGGGCTTCTCCCTGAACTATCCAAAGTCGCACCTTCAGCCAGCCCATGTGCGGCAATATCTAGGTGCAACAATCAATACTCTGGCAGCCACGGCTCAGCCAACTTCAGCGCGGATCAACAACATCCAGTCGCTAATCCAACAGTTCCAACCGCAACACTCGCTTCCTGCGAGAGTGTTCATGCAGTTGATAGGCATGATGGCCTCCTGCATTTTCATAGTCCCGCACGCGAGGTTACATATGCGTCCGCTCCAGGACTGCTTGGCGCATCAGTGGAATCAGGCTCAGGGACAGTTGAAAGACCTAGTGTTGGTCACCGGTCGGGCATACAACTCTCTGCATTGGTGGAATCCACACAACCTTTGCAAGGGCCGACCGTTCCAAGAGCCTGTCCCACAGATCATCCTAACAGCGGACGCGTCTCTCCAGGGATGGAGAGCTCATGTACTCCACTACACATTGCAGGGACTATGGACAATTCAGCAAAAGAACATGCACATCAACTACCTAGAACTGATGGCAATCTTCATGGCACTAAAAGCATTCAAAGTACATCTGTGCAACAAGGTCGTGTTGATCCGGACGGACAACATGACAGCCATGTACTACATCCAGAAGCAAGGAGGTACGCACTCTCCACAGTTGTCTCATCTGGCTCAGAGCATGTGGAAGTGGGCCATTCAGAGGAACATCTTCCTCATGGTGGAACACCTCCCAGGCACAGAGAATCAGATGGCGGACCTGCTCAGCAGGTACAGCCACCAGATGCACGAGTGGGAGATACATCCATCAGTACTCCGCCCGTACTTCCAGCAGTGGGGTCATCCACAGATAGACCTGTTCGCCACAAGGGAAAACGCAAAATGCCAAAGCTTTGCCGCCAGGTTCCCTCACCCACAGTCGCAAGCCAATGCGATATGGATGAACTGGTCAGGCAGATTTGCGTACGCTTTTCCCCCAGCACCTCTCATACCGCTGGTGGCAAGAAAGCTAAAGCAACACTCAATGACTCTCATCCTGGTTGCTCCAACGTGGGCACGCCAGCCGTGGTACACCACGTTTCTGGAACTCTCCGTGGTACCGCATCAAAGGCTATACCTCACGCCCAAGCTTTTGACGCAGAGCCATGGCGACATTCAGCATCCAGATCCGCAACAGCTCAACCTGCCGATCTGGCTCCTGAAGTCTTACAGTTTGGCTACCTTGACTTGCCTCCTGAATGCATGGATATCATACGGGAAGCAAGAAAGCCCACCACCAGAGCCTGCTATGCAGCAAAATGGAAGCGGTTTGTCATTTACTGTGCTACACACAACATCAACCCGCTAGATGCATCCACTCCCAACATCATCTGCTATTTGTTACATCTTTACAAATGCAATCTAGCATACGCTTCCATCAGGATACACTTATCCGCCATAGCGGCTTATCTCCAGAACAGGCAGCATCTCTCCATCTTCAGAGTGCCTGCCATTAAAGCCTTCCTAGAAGGCCTGAAGCGGGTCATCCCTCCCAGGACCCCGGCTGCTCCTGTATGGAACCTCAATGTGGTCCTCACCAGGTTGATGGGCCCACCTTTTGAGCCTCTACATTCATGTGAGATTCAGTTCTTAACATGGCCATTACGTCTCTGCGACGTGTTAGTGAGCTACAGGCGCTCACTGTACAAGAGCCATTCCTTCAAATTCACTCCAACAGGGTGGTGCTGCACACTAACCCTAAATTTCTTCCTAAAGTGGTTTCGCAGTTCCATGTCAATCAGACCATCGAACTGCCCGCATTCTTTCAAAACCCAGAAACAGTTGCCGAAAGAATGCTCCACACTCTTGATGTCAAACGAGCCTTGATGTACTACATCGATAGGACCAAAGACTTTAGGAAAACACAACAACTCTTTGTTGCCTTCTCAGCCCAGCACAAAGGCAACCCCATTTCCAAAGCAGGTATAGCCAGGTGGATCGTTAGGTGCATTCAGATTTGCTATCACAAGGCTAAGCACACTTTAACGGTCCCTCCGAGAGCCCACTCCACCCGAAAGTTAGGGGCCTCTATGTCTTTCCTTGGTAATATCCCTTTGGAAGTTATTTGTAGAGCAGCCACATGGTCTACACCACACACATTTACTAAACATTACTGTGTAGATGTGCACTCCACGCAGCAGGCAGCTGTAGGGCAGGCTGTTCTTAAAACGCTTTTTCAGACTTCTGCAGCTGGCACAGGCGGCTGCCGTTAATGGAGGGACTGCTATGTATTCTATGCTATAGATATGAATTCAGCAGCCCACATGCCTCGAACTGAATATGCTACTTACCAGTATGCATCTGTTCTTGGCATGTAGGGCTGCTGACATTCATATCGCCCGCCCTCCTCCCCGGCGCCTGTAGCGGCTGCAGACTTTTTAGGTCTCGGTAATATCCGGTCGGCAGACCGGAAGTCCGAGAATCATTGTTACTTAGTAGGCTGCTTTATCCCGCCTCTGTTTTCGTCTCTCCTCCATTGGCTGGCTTCCTAAACAGAGGCCAGCCATCGGAGGAGAGAGCCGTCCCTCCAAAGAAGCTCCGTCTTTTTCGGATTTGGGGGCGTGATTTTTTGCATTCTTTAGACAGTGACGTTGTCTGTCACTCAGAACCACAAAACCACGCCCCCAATTCCGAAAAAATCAGAAGCTTGAGGCCGCCATTTTGTTTCACCGCAGTGACGGTGAGCATCGAGCCTCTGCCTCTGCCCCCGTTTGTAGTGATCCTGCACCCCTGTTTGAAGTCCGCTCCATCTGCAGCATGATGTGCTTTCGGTATCTGCAGCCAAATGTAGGCGCTGGGAGCGAGTGGCAGCCATTTCAGGACGACCGCCGCTGGAAGAAGTCCAGGTGAGTGCTTGTTGCCTTCTGTCCGTGTCTCCTCTCCCTCCCGCCCCCCCCTCCCTCCCGCTGTCCGTGTCTCCTCTAACGCCCCCCCTCCCGCTGTCCGTGTCTCCTCTCCCGCCCCCCCCCCCCCCCCCCGCTGTCCGTGTCTCCTCTCCCGCTGTCCGAGACACATCTACTGACCCATGCCCATCCAAAGACACTTTGCCATTCTCTCATTCCACGTTTGGCTGTAGGAAGTTTGCACTTTTTGGTGCCACGTGAGCGGAGTTAACATTCCACATGTACATAGCCCGCGTTACCCTAGCGTGGCACAAATGTCAACACCTCCTGTACTGCAGCACTGCCATAGACACACCTCATTTATAAAGATGCTTCCATCTGCGTTCACCTTATGCATGCAAGTGAGGTCAAAATCCCATTCCTAATTCACTCAGCAAACAAAATAAGCAAGGTTGCGATTTTAGCATAAAAATAGGATTTCCTCGCATGTCAATTATTCCGCTGGGAGATAGTTACAGGCGCTGGAGTGTTTGTGGCGTTCCTGGGAGGGGCATCAAAAGTTGGGGAACGCCCACATGCTGGGAGCTTTGAGTCGTTTCCCAAGTTCCACCCTAAAAATGCACACACGTTTACATATTGTGCAAACACAGAAATGACCCTAGCGAAATGAAATGAATTACCTGCATTTGGGGGTCATGGGAAGATTAAGCGAACTTTTGCCAAGAGTCATTGGGGATCGAACCGTGAAACTTGTGGTGCGGAGTCAGGCACCCTGGCCGCTGCACCACACCTCGCAGAGTTCCACCTTCTCCCAGGGGCTCTTGTGATGCGGGCGCTCTCGGTGTTAGCTGCCCCCCCCCATAGCAGTGTGATCGCTCAGCAGCCGCAGAGAAGCAAAGCAGGCTCGCCCTCAGGGCCCTGAAACTGCCGAGTCAAGGAGGTGTGACACCAGCACGAGGGTGCGAGACGTGCCCCCCACCCCCAAACCCGTGGCACGTGCACGTCGGTATCTCTGGCATCCAAGGCGCTCGGGACCCCTCCAGGATCAACCCCCGGGTCCGCTCCGGAGGCTGAGCAGCTGAGACGTCAGAAATAGACCGACCGTGAGCATCCTGCCGCAGGTCAAAGGTCACGCGAGCCTGCATTTGACTGGCATCTTGCGATACCACAGTCCCTTTGGTTCTGCCCCCTGCGGCCAGTAATGCCGGGCTGGCCACTGAAACCTTAAAGTGTCAGCTCTGGTGCCCACCGCTGGTACCACAGACGCCTCCGGTCCTATCTTAAATAGCACCAAGGGACACTGCCCATACTCCCTAGAACAGTTTCCTATACCCTTTCGTCATCCTTCCTTTCACTTATCCATCCACACATCGGTTCTCACTTTCACCCTTTATTCATCCACATTTGCATGCTTCCTTCATTGTCCATCCACTCGTCGGTATATGCATGCATCCATTTATCTTTTTAGCCATTGATCCAGTCACTAGCCAATCACCTATCCTTCCACCAATCCTCAATTCACTCTGCTACTCATTGCTCCATCCATTACTCCAATTGGTTCTTTCTAAAGTCCATCCATCCTTCCACCCTTCTTTGTTTCGAAGTTTCCTTCCTTCTTTCACTCTTCCTTTCCCCTTCTATTCTTCTCTTTCTTTCTGCCCATCTTACTTTTTCCTCCTGTGTAGATAGCTTTTTGTGTGGATGACTCTGTGTGTATAAATGCAATAGGTCATGCATATGCGAGCGATTAAGCTATTGGCATTGTAAATGACAATGCTATTTATTTATGATAAAAAAAGCCATAAGCAATGCCAATAGCTCTACCTTTAATAATGCCGAGACCATTGCATTGTAAATGCTTGTTAAAACTTACTCTTAGCATGGCCATCGCTTACACTATTACACTCCATCTTTGCCACAATGGCTAAAAACAATCTGGGGATGGAGTCGATGCCCATGCGCACTGTAGTCCAGGGGAGGAGCCACCTATCTCGTAATACTTCGAAGACTCTTCCAGGACAACAATGTGCAATCATCCGGACCCAACACTAGGCGGCGATCTATGCTATAGATATGAATGTCAGCAGCCCTACATGCCAAGAACAGATGCATACTGGTAAGTAGCATATTCATTCCGGTCCAGGGAAGGCATGGCTTGGCAGTTCGGGCTGGACTGTTCCCATGAGGCACAGGGTCGGACTGATTTGCATATAGCCATGTCTGAACTGGGGTGGCAGAGTGGGCTAAAGAACGGTGATGGATCAAACCCAGATCTTTTGACTGGGTGCGAGTGTTTGATTGGTTCTGATGCTCCGTCCATCACCACCCCCTTTTGTACCGCTTTTGGCCGCCATAAGTGTGGCAGGGTATGCTCAGACGTGAGTCCCTTGCTCACTTTGCCACTGGATTCAAGCAAGCCGGGCTGAAGACGGCTAGAATGCCAGAAAACGGTCCTCGGAAGCTTGTTTCCGGTCCAGTGAAGGCATGGCTTGGCAGTTCGGGCTGGACTGTTCCCATGAGGCACAGGGTCAGACTGATTTGCATATAGCCATGTCTGAACTGGGGTGGCAGAGTGGGCTAAAGAACGGTGATGGATCAAACCCAGATCTTTTGACTGGGTGTGAGTGTTTGATTGGTTCTGATGCTCCGTCCATCACCACCCCCTTTTGTACTGCATGTATTAATCCATCACTGAAATCGGTGTGGGGTTGTTAATGCAATATGTTTGATACCAAACATCTTTGATTTAAGTGAAGCCGTCTGGTAGCTGGGGAACTCGTTTTGACCAGTGTCCAGCACATGTAATTAAATGGCACAGGGGCATATCTGCTTAGGCAGTTATGTCCACACATGTAGTATAGTGTATTCTGCGTTAGGGCTGTAAGGCCTGCTGTAGGGGTGACTTCCCTATACTTCATGCAGTGTCTGGAAGCATGGCACACAGTACTGTGTGCCATGTTGTGTTTTAACATTTGTTTAAACAAAAAAAGGGATGTCATATGGTTTTGGAAAAAAACACACATATTTTTAATAATATGTCCCAAGTGATCTCTTAATAAATTATTTTTTGATACACTAAAGACATTTTTAATCCCCTCACCACTGTTAAGTTTCTTTTTTTCACAAGCACGCCTAACAACTCACAATACCTGCTCCGCAGTAGATCTGGCGTCGAAGCACACTGAGGAGGCACTCTGCCTCTTCAGTGGAGCCCAATGATGAAGCATGTCATCACCAGGTGGTGAGTGAGGGCTTTCCTAAAAGCGTCCTGAATGTGGCCGTTACCTATGTGATGCTCCGCGCATGTGTGTTTTTTTCCAAAACCATATGACATCCCTTTTTTGTTTAAACGAATATAACCGGGGAATAAGGGTGTCCCTCAAATACTCCCTACCTCTCTCTTTGTTGGTATATGTGTTTTAACATTTGTCTGCACCAAGACGTATAGTCTGCATGGGTTTGATGAGGGGTCCCTTAGGGTGGCACAATTCAAGCTGTAACCCTTAGGGACCCTCTATAGTACCCCATGCGCAGTGGTACCATTAACTAGGGGGTTGATAAAGGTATTTCCAATTGGGGTACAATGGCACAGTTTAGGGAAAGCGATATGGCACTGGGGACCTGCTTAGCAGGAACCCAGTGCACTTTCTGTCAAAATTTCTACTGATACCAGGCAAAAAGTGGGGGTGACCATGTCAAAAGGGGGCACTTCTAGGCACCTGTCAAGTTGTGGGCATGGCCTCATGGACAATTTGACCAATGCTGTCAGCTAACCCTGTATAAGCATTGAACTGCCTCTGATCTGCTCAGACCTTAGTGGAACAGAGGAGTATTGGGCGGAAGTGACTTCACTAGGAGAAAAGATTTATGTTCACATTTTGTCCTGTACTGGAATTTTTTCCCTTCATACATCCAGTAAAAAGGGGGAAGACCTATAATTCTTTTCATACAGACACTAAGATGGTAAGGAAAGGTGATTCAGATTCATTTATTTGATTCCAAGTGTATTACAAAAATATATTTTGGGAAAACTTAGCTGCCAAAACATAGCTTGCCAAAAGCTCAACTTCACTTCAATATTTTAGTACAAAAAATGTCAGGTGTATTTAGTTCCTAAACCCATCTATAATAGTCTCTAATGACGTATTTCAAAATTTGGCAGTTTACTCTTGTCAGGGTAACTGTTCTTCCCTTGCGCAGCTCCGTAGTTGCGCAGCTGCCCCCAGTACCTTCTTGCCTCCAGGTAAGGTGTTTGAGGCCCTCCTCCACCCGTAGGCTCCTGCCTGCTCCTCATCCATGGTGGTCCAGTGGGAGAGCATTACTCTTCTTTTGGTCCACTCGGGCTGCCTTTCTTTCAGTGCCTTGTTTGTCTGTCTGTGCTTAACTTATCGTTTTCTGCTGTTTGTGCCTTTGTCTCTTGCGCCTTGTTGATTTTAATGCTTTTGTGACTGTGAATTTTTGTGCCTCTGTCTCGTGTGACTTTTTGTCTTGTTTTTGTGCCTTTTGCCTGTCTTTTCACTGCTCCCTTTCCTGCCGTGCTGCCCCGTGCCCCCTCCTGCCTGTTCCTACTCCTGCCTCCCAGCTGCTCTCCCTCCCTCGACCCCTACTTAATGGCAGCCGCTGCGCGACAGGGTGAGCAAGACCTCTGACCTCCTGGTCAGCTAAACTGCTCTCCAATCGCGCAGCTCTGTCGTTGCGCTGCTGCCCCCAGCACCTTCTTGCCTCCAGTTAAGGTGTTCGAGGCCCTTCTCCACCCTCAGGCTCCTGCCTGCACCTCATCTCTGGTGGTCCAGTGGGAGAGCCTTGCTCTTCTGCTGCTCCGCTCGGCCAGCCTTTCTGTCCGTTTTCCCTGCTTTTGTCTGTCTGTGCCCTGTTTGTCAGTCTGTGCTTAACTGACAGTTTTGTGTTGTTTCTCTGTCTCGTGCCCTGTTGCCTTTTGTGCCTTTTTGTGCTCTTTGCCCGTCTTTTCACTGTTCTCTTTCCCGTCGCTGCTGCCCCAACAGTCCCTCCTTCTCTGCTTGTTCCCGCTCCCGCCTCCCAGTTGCTCTCCTTCCCCCGACCCCTACTTAATGGCAGCCATGCCAAAGGCAAGCCCGTCTGCGCCTGTCTGCTACCCAACCGCGATCAGTCCTAGGGACCCTGGTCCTCCAACCCTCCACTGCTATGACTCAGCAACCCTCCATGCACTCAACTGCGGACAAACCAACAACTGCCAGCTGTCGACCCTGCCCACCACCCAAGGCCAATTCTCCTGCCGACACTGCTGCCGCACCTTCACCCAACTCCGGACCCCTATTGCTACCACCTACCCACCAAACGCCAACAAGCCCAAACCCCTGAGCTACATCCTCCTCAACGTACACTCCCTGCACAGACACGCAGTAGAAATGTGGGACCTCCTCAACACCCTCTCGCCCGACTGCACCTTCCTCACAGAGACCTGGACCAATGCCAGCTCCGCAACAGACATTGCAACCACCCCGATGGGTACAAGATCCAGAGGAAAGACCCCCCCCCCCCAACCACCCTAGAGGTGGACTCGTCATCGTACACAAATATTCCCTCCGACAAGCTCGAACAAATCCTTGCCTCCACCATCGAACACCTCTACTTCCAGATCAACCCAAGAACGAGACTACGTGGAACTCTCGCCTACAGACCTCCCGGACCTCGAGCACTGTTTGCCATTACCATCGCAGACCTCATCGCGCCCCACACCCTCACCTCCACGGGCTACTCACTTCTAGGAGGCCTCAATTTCCACCTCGACAATCTCCACAACCCAACCACCCCCACCACCCTACTGGACAGCGTCGCCAACATTGGACTGAAGCAGCTAGTCACTGCTCCCACCCACAAGGCAGTACAAACCCTCAACACCATCTTCGCAGGAGGAAACAACATTTGCTTCACCCACACCATGCAACCCGTCTGGACGGACCACCACTGCATTCATTTCTCCTTCTCTAAACCGACCGCACACAAACCTACAGCTTGCCCCTACGCAGGCTCTGGAGCAAGATCACTGAAGAGCACCTTCTTATGCCCTCAGCCACACTCCACCACCACGACCGACACCAACTCTGCACCCATCGAACTCCACAGATGGCTCACCGACTGCGCAAACACTCTCTGCCCCCCCTCCCCGCTCCCCTCCCTCAGAACTTCGACAGACAACGCACCTCGAAAGCCAATTGGTTCACCACTGACCTCCGAGAATCCAAGCGCATGTGCTGACGACTCGAGAAAGCATGAAGGAACAGCAAAACCTTGGAAACGTGCACCGCTTTAAGAACGCCATGACACAACACCACCACATCACCACAAAGAGAAACTTCATTCAGGGCAGAATCTTCTCCAACTCCAGCAACTCTAAGGAACTCTTCAGCATCATACAAGAATTCGCCAAACCCCCCAGCGAAACCTTGGACGTCCCTGCTTCCCAGGATATCTGCAACCAACTCAGCTCCTTCTTCCATCACAAGATCAGGACTCTCTACAACAACTCCGGTGAACAGAACAAAGGCACAAACACAACACCAGCAAAGCCACCTAGCCTACCATCACCACCTGGACCCCTGTCATCACAAAAGACACGGCAAAGACCATGAGGAGCATACACTCAGGAGCCACTACTGACCCCTGCCTGCCACACACTTTCACAGAGCCGCCTTCACCATAGCCCCTGAACAAGGAGATACAATCAACTGCTCCCTCGAAACAGGCACCTTCCCAGATTTCTACAAACGCGCATAAGTCAAACCCCTCCTCAAGAAGCCCTTCGCAGACCCGACATTCCACAAGAACTACAGGCTCATCTCCCTCTTCACCACCAAAGTTACTGAGAAGATTGCCAACAACCAGCTCACTAACTTCATAGAATCCGACTCAATCCTCAACACTTCTCAATCCATATTCTGCAGCAACTGCAGCACCGAGACCGCCCTCTGAGCTGCCACGGATGACATTCGCACTCTCCTTGACCAAGGCCAGATGGCAGCACTCATCCTACTGGACCTCTCAGCAGCCTTCGACACCGTCTCCCATCGCACACTAGCCACCAGACTACACGACACCGCATTCAGGGAACGGCCCTCGACTGGATCCACTCCTTCCTCGCCGGCCGAACTCAAGAATCAGACTCCTGCCCTTTCTCTCCGGACCCACAGAGATCAGGTGCGGAGTACCCTAAGATTCCTCACTCATACGAACGCTCTTCAACATCTAAATGGCCCCACTTGAAACCATCATCAAAAAACACAGACTCTGCATAGTATCCTACTCTTACGTCACGCAGCTCATCCTCTCCCTCACCAAGGAACCAGACATCACCAGACTCCGCTTCCAGGAAGGAATGAAGGGTGTTGCATTCTGGATGAGCAGCAGCTGCCTGAAGCTCAACTCAGAGAAGACAGAATTCCTGGAATCCACCTCCTCCGTGTGGGACGACACCTGGTGGCCACGTGCCCTCAGCACCGTTCCCACACCCAAGGACCACACCTGCAACCTCGGCATCATACTCGACTCCTCCTTCACCATGAACCGACAGATCAACGCTGTATCTTCCACGTGCTTCACAAGACCTTCAAGTGGATCCTCCCAGAAGCCACGAAGATCGTCACCCACACACTCATAACCAGCAGACTGGACTACGGGAACACCCTCTACACCGGAATTAACAAATCTCTACTCCACATACTCCAGACCGTTCATAACGCCGCAGCTAGACTCGTCCTCAGCACTCCATGACAAAACCACATCACCCAGCACCTACGAGACCTCCACTGGCTCCCCGTCGAAAAGAGAGTGCCCGTCAAGCTGCTCACTCATGCCTACAAATCCTGGATCCCAATACCTCAATGAAAGAATCTCCTTCCACACCCCCAAGAGAAACCTCGCCCTGGCTGAAATCACTCGCATCCGGAGAGCTGGAACTGAGGAAGACCCTTATCCTACAACGCGGCCAAGACTTGGAACAAACTCCCCCTCCGCATCAGATGAATCCCTACACTGCAAACAAGCATTCAGGAAGAGCCTCAAGACCTGGCTTTTCAGATGACTCTTGAGCTGCCTGATATTCACACCCCACGCCTTGAGACCCTCACGGGTGAGTAGTGTGAGTAGTGTGCTTCACAAATCCCTGATTGATTGATTGACTATTGTAGAGTCAGCCGTAGCGTGTTTGGAGGTAAGTATTTGATCATGCTATGATTAAAAGTTGTCAGACTTTTTGTAGGAAGATACTTCGGAGGCAGTATGTTTTTGCTAAATATATATTTTTTCAGTCTGTATTTGCACATGCACTTTCAACCATGGATAAAGTGAGTAACTAGGGGTTCTGACTAAGGTTGAGTCACACTTTTTGTTGTTGTCAATATCTTCGCAGTGTACTTGAACTCGCCTTTCACCATGATGACTTAAAAGAACTTGCATTTCCGATAAATGTTTGAATGTTAAAAAGCCATACCAATGGGTATGTTTTGTTGGCCTACTGCTAGTTGTGTGATTCACCAAATAATTGTCCCACTCTTAATAAACCTTTGTCAATGTAGCTAAATAGCAGTGTGTCACAGATTAATGTATTCATTTTTCTTTTTGTTTATATTTTAGACACAAAGCAGAAAAATAAATCAAAGAAAAATTCTGTTTTTGACGAGGAACTAACAAACACCAGCAACAAGGCTCTGAAGCAGTATCGAGCAGGGTAAGTTTAAGGCAGAAACATTTTTGATTCCGTGAAAGAAATGGTTGTTTGCGTTCAACTTCTTGCTGAGAACATCCCCTCTTGGCATTTCACAGAAGTGAGCGCTTTCTTGCGGTTTGTTCTCTCCAGGTTGGTGTAAGTCTACATTCTTGTCTGTGATCCATTATCTTGTGATCAACTGTTCTATTTCCCTCAGTTTATACTAACATGGTATCTTTAATTCCTTCTTTTATTGGCATTAAGAGAAAATCTAGAATTTTCTGCCAAATAAGTAATAACCACAAAAATAATAAATAGTTAACCATTCATTTACAAAGTGGTAGAAAATAAAATACTTTAAGATGGGGAAATCTGATTTGTGATTGAAGGAGGAATAGATCAAATGATGCTGCAGAAAGTCATAATTAGATTTATTATGCTAAAACAATGATTAGGTATGTTTGTAACCTGTTTACAAACACTATCTTAATTTTAAATAAAAAATATAGTACATGCAGGACAATAAGCAATATAAGAAACAAAATAAGAAAAAATGCTTATCCTACATTTTTCAATTATTTGTGAAAAAATAGTTGTTAATTGTAGAGAACCGGAGTGATAGGAAATGAGTATGAAAAAAGGGACATGAAGGAAGCACCACAGCTTACCCCAGAATAGATAAAGGGGAAAAAGAAGCAAAGCCGGTAGCTAGGAGTAGGTGATGAATAGGTGTAAAAAGGACTGTAGTGAGTAGCAAACATAGGGTATTTTTTGTCATTGTTTTAGTTTATAAATTATTACACAAATAGTATTGCTTCAAACATTGTGGTAATGATTCTGAATTGTGGAGTTGTGATAATTGGTTTCAGGATAATAGCACATTTCAATTTAACATAGGACTATTTTTTTTCTTGCTTTAATACTGGTGAGAACGTAGTCTCTGCAGTTTTGAGTAAAGCGACACGTTACGTTTGCTGAGTACGCAGTTCTATCTCTAGTCTTTTTCCTGATGAAATTAATGCCTTTTCTTTATTCTAGTGTATTAGTGATTTTTCGAAGGGCAGCACTCTGTAGGCTTGTGAATGGGTCCCCCTTGGTATTGTTTGGCGTCTTCAAAATCGTGTCAGTGCCCTCTTGTTATTTGGGCTTCCCATGCTGGTCTGCACTGCTCGTGCCTTGACCTAGTGGTGCCAGACCTCCTTGGGCTGTAAAGATAGGCTCTGCCTTCTCTTGTCACTACCTGTTTATTAATCAGCACATGCATATTCTTTTTTCCCACAGTCCATCTTTTGAGGATCGGAAGCGCTTGGGAATTCCTCAGAACAGGAAAGGTGGAGGCTTCAAGTCCAAGTCGAGGTAACCCACCCTCATTGAGCAGTATCCTGCATATTTCCTACAACAGCAAATGATGTGTATCTTTTAGCTAGAAATACTACTGGAAAATAGACCGGTTAATTACACTTTGGTAAAGTTAATGAAGACAAACTTCAAGTTTGTGGGTGGAGGTGCAGATTTCATCCCTGCATTTTTAGTGATAGTTTTTGGTGAAGGAAAGAAACTGTCATGTGTCTCGGTAGAGTACTTCACTCAGTGCCATGCTGTCTTCCAGGTACCGCAGGAAATGAGCATCATGAGAAGCACATGGACGACCTTCAGACCTTCCATCTTGGGAAGAAGAAACAGACGTCCTGCATATTGCAGAGAAACCATATGGTGGATACTCAAATCATTCTCCCTCACTGGAGAGGACTCTTTTTATGGACATATAATGGACGCTATTAAAAGAATGTGTGTGGCTTTCTTTTGTAAGCCTTTACTGTTTTGGAATATGTCCGTTTTAACTAAAATTCAAACAACCAAATAGACTTTGCTTGAGCAATCCACATTTGCTATGGCCACCCTGGACTGTAGTCATCTTACTGACATTAGCCTTCAGCATCCAATGCAAAGAGATGTGTGTGGCCTCTAGGGTTGATGTTTTGGCTCCATGTTACTCCTTGCGTTGAGAAGGTTGGTCACTTTTATGGTTCATCGTTCATACCCTATAAAAAAGAAATATTTGCCTTGTACAATGCTAAAGCTATGATAGAAGTCAAGAATCTGGGTGGAATGCTTTATATAGGAGTTTATTTCCAGTAATGTTGGGCACCCTAGTCGAACCACATTTGGCACTTTTTGGAACAGTCATGTGATTTAAGTATAATCATCCTGAGTGGTTTGTTGATGACATGGGATATTTGTAGATGTCCCAACGTGATCAAGTTTCAAGGAATCTTGTTGCACAAAGCACCTTCAATGAAAGAAACAAAATGCTTTCTTGAATAAATGTGTGACATGGACTATAACTGGAAGGAAAGGGCTGAAGATCTGAAACATTCAAAAGTATAGTGGTCCAGTGTAGGGAATGGGCAGGCCTTGCAAAGTTGTTAAATTACCAGTGAAAATCAAGGGTGATGGCATTGAAGGCAGAGCCTATGCCAATATTGGATAATCTACATGGGAATGCTAATTGCCAGTTTGGCATTATGATTATGTATGATAACACTGTGCTTCAATTTACTGCTGTTGTGCTACTTCTAATTAATGGTCTCTGATATTGTGATAAATGTGGTCCCCACCATGTGGAGGTGTGTTATAATTTGGTCATAGCTTTGCCTGTACATTTTCAACTCATGGGCCTTTCCCTATTAAAGTGTTTCTAACTTTTATATCCACCTTTTGACTGTGTAGTCTGAGCTGGGTATTGTTTGCGAGAGAAGGCTTTTAGTGGTGGTGTTACAATACTCTTATAAAAGCTTCTTAGAATTTATTGTATGAATCAATCCACTTTACAACACATACATCCCACAACTTAATCTATATCAGGGTCAGGATCGAAGAATAGGCTGTGGTGCCAAGGAAGGGTGCATGAGAGGCGCACCTAAAGGTGGCAGTGTAGCGAAAGAGGGTGTTGCCAAGCAGCAGGTAGACTGTGGGTGGTCTGGTCTGCATGAATATTTGACTCCGCATCATCGTAATGGTACGGACTGGGACATATTTCCCCCTACTATCATAGGGAAGCATTTGATGAACCAGACCCTGGTGATACCCCAGACATTTGGATCAGGCACTTGCTGTTGCTATACTGCAGAGTCCACTTCACATTATTGGAAAGATGTTCCTGCAGAGAATTTTCCTGGAATAAAGCTGAACCTGGGGTCTCTTATTTTTTTTCTCTTTCATGTACCTATCTACGTTGCACAGGAGAAAAAATATAAAAAGATGAGGTTTTTTGGTAGAAATATTAAAGCGGTGTTTGCGTAAGGCAGATGCAGTTTTGTCTTCTATGCTCATATGGATGCTGTTGTTTCAAAACACCAAGGAGTTTTGTTGCCATGTGTGCAGCTGACATGCAAATGATCATTCCAGCTTATTGTTTGAACTCAGTCATTTAATGCAAAGGGGCTTTCCATGTAGCTGAGTACCCGCCAGCACATTTTTTATTTGAAGGACCACAAGGAGTAGGGGAAGCAATGATGGTAGTATTTAAGTGAGGGTAAGCAGCACACAACAGGGTAAGAAAAGACATGAACTCTGAAAGAGTGCTTAACAAAAACTTAGAGCACTTCACAACAG
The DNA here is from genome assembly GCF_964261635.1 of Lissotriton helveticus. Taxonomy (NCBI): domain Eukaryota; kingdom Metazoa; phylum Chordata; class Amphibia; order Caudata; family Salamandridae; genus Lissotriton; species Lissotriton helveticus. The sequence continues at coordinate 177,482,169 of NC_136068.1, forward strand.
ACATCAAGAGATCCACAGTCTCAGTTTTAAGTCAGATGCTCTATATAGGCTTGTTATCTTTGATGTGAACATTTACTGTTGTAAAGCGCTCTGATCCCTTCGGGTCTAGCGAGCTCTATATAAACCTCTCAAATAAATTCTCTCACTTTGAAGTCAGCAAAAGAAAAGTAAATCCAAGTTCTCTTGGAATATAAAGCTTGACATTTGACCTCTGGCTTTGAATGCACAGCAAATGAGACAAGACGAGAACAAGATTTAAAGGCCTGTTTACAGATAGCGAGTACTCGCGAGGATACAGTAAACAAGGAATGCTCATGGTAGTGACAAAGTCAAGCTAGACAGACTAAAACAACAAGCAAACGACATTGCCAGCTAGGAAAGATGCACTCTGTAGAGTGGCTCAACAAAAAAAGAAAATAAATGTGGTCATAAAAGTGCAAGCAGTGTAAGGACACAAGTGCCCACCACAAAACTGACCAGCAGGCAGCAAGCAATTGAGTGGCTTTGAAGCCCACCAATGGTAAATAATGGGTTGGCTCCAAGCCCACTTACAATAAACAAAATGTCTTGAAGGGACATCACATGCGCTGTCTATGCAAGACCTAAAAAGGATGCAAACAATCCGGAGCTTTAATCAAACTGATAGACCCACCCTTGAGTCTCTATTCTTGCCAGCATCATCCAAATTTGAGCACTTAACTTTAATCACACACAATAATAATCAAAACTATAAATTCTTGGACAAGCTGGCTGTAGGGTTACTGCTCCTCGTGAAGCTTTACTGGCCTTCACAAGGAACAGGAAGATTGTTAAAATTGTGTTTTTTCAACTTGTTCATGTGTGCGCTTAGGCACGCGAGTAGCGCATGACGGGTTATGTTTTAAGAAAATGTACAGTTACAAGTGAGACGGTTGGCAAGCTTACCGGTGAGTTTGAAGTTGAAGCTGTACCTGGAAGCTGCCTCGTTATCATCTGGATTCATCCTTATTAAATAAAACTGAAATTTTAATCTTCTACTGGTTAGTCTTGACTACACGTATTTTGGCGACGATCCTGCCAGACGATTACAGAACCTGCGCGTCATTTTATTCATCTCCGGAAATATTCAAGATTTCTTCTTCTACTATTTTGATGCTTTCTATTAGTTGAATTTTGGATTTACCCCGCCTCTATCAAGTAGCTGTGTATCCTGTTCTACTATTGGCCAACCTCACTTCTTTTCACCAAGCGCGGTTTGTGTGCGCGGAAAACCGAGTTGTCAGAGCATTTTAATTAATCAATTTAGCTAACATTGCCGGAAGTGATGTGCGCTTTCAACTTTCTGTGTGCAAAGATTCAGCACTACATTGAGGTATCATTTAAAATAACCTCATCCTTGCTTTCCTTTCCGATACTCCGTGCAATTAGCTGTAGGCTCATAGCGTTTTTGGTGAATGGTGAGGATTCAAGTCTTCAATTGAAGGTGAGACTTTCCACAACAACTAACACTCTCCAAATTTATAAACTTTATACGCTGATTCACACAGCCTTTAATGTGACTTTATTATTCTAACTTTCAGACCGTTTTTTTTTTAGTTGTGTTCTCCTACGCTGATTTACACAGCCTTTATTGTAACTTTACCATTGTTGATTTTATTATTTGCTATACTTTTTAAACAGTACTTATGCGTTTTTCTTAATAATTGTTTGTCTACCCCACTCACCAATATTACAGTTAATCCAACAAAAGAGTTACTTTGTATTCCTGGTGTTCCACCTGTTCCCTGGATACAATGGAGAGAATATTTCATTAATTACTTTTTCACTATTGACCATGCTTACAAATTATTGAATGTAAGAAAAAAAGGTTTATTGAAGCACAGTCTTGGTCCACAAGGATTAAGAATTTACAACAAATTAAATAAGGATTCTGCTGGTGGTGATGAAAATCTTTTCAATCAAGTTACTAAACACTTAGATGACTATTTTTCTCCCAAAGTTTGTATTGGAGTTACATGTTTTAAGTTCTTTCAGAGAAAACAGCTCAAAAATGAATCTATTGATGACTATGCTATGGCTCTTCAAAAACTGGCCATAGATTGTAGGTTTGGTGTAATTGAAGAATTAATAAGGGATCAAATTGTTATGCACTTTATTGATTCTTCTATTCAAGATAGACTTTGGGTTAATGGCGATAATCCCCTTAAAGAAGTTCTTGCTGTAGCTCGCAAAGGTTCAGAGGTCTCTCAACAAGAAACAGTCTCTAAAGAGACTGTGACCAGAGTTTTATCCAACAGAACTAAAGGTAATTTTCCTAGTAAAACTAGTGGCAAAAAAATAAATACTTCTAACAGAAAGGATTTACATTCTTACAGGTGTGACAGTAAAAATCATTTAGCCAACGACAAAAAATGTCCTGCTATTATAAGTCGTTGTTCAATTTGTGGTAGAGTGGGCCATTTCAGCAAAGTTTGTCATGATGAAAAGTCCAGTAAAGTCAAATGCATAGAAGATAAGGAATCTATCTCCAATTATGACAACGGTGATGAGGATGAATGTGATGTATCTACACCAGTGGTTAGAGTTGTATTAAATATTTCAAGTATTAAACAGTCAAACAAGCCAATGTTCTCAATGCTTATGGGTGGAGTAAGCATACATATTGCTGGTGATTCAGGTTCTCCTTTTACAATTATTAATGAGTCAGTATGGCTTGATAAATATTTCAACAAAATTGGTTTGGCTTGTTAACTCCTGATATTTCTCCGGAGAGTTTTAATGGTGATCCCATTGAATTGCTGGGCTTTAGGAAACGTTTGTTTAGATTCAAACACAGAAGTGCTCTTTGCAAAATGTATGTATCAAAAAAGGGTCCATCAGTCCGGGGATGGAAAGATCAAAAGAAACTCAACATAATTTTAAATCCCAATGGTGTTGAACAAGTTTTGATTTTTGGATGAAGGTGATTCATTAGAGAAAAATGTATGTAAGGATTTTCCAAATGTGTTTTCAGGGACTTTGGGCAAGATTGATGGTTTTGAACATTGCATTTGATTAAAACCTGATGCTGTTCCTAAAATACATAAATTGAGAAGCATACCTTTTGCAGTTAGGGATGAAGTAGCAAATGAGTTGAACAGATTGACAAACAATGGCATTATTGAGCCAATTGAGAGTTCTCAATGGCTTTCTCCATTGGGCGCAGCTAGGAAGGCCAATGGAAAAATTAGGCTCTGCATTGATTTACACCATTTAAATGCCAATATTCTAGTTGATGAATTTCCCCTTCCCAAAATCAATGAGATGATTTCCAAAACTAGAGGTTTGCAAGTTTTTTCAACTTTAGACGTGTCTCTGGCGTATCACCAAATTCCCCTTTCTGACTCTAGCAAATATCTCACTGCTTTTGTGTCTCACATTGGATGTTTCAGATACACTAGGATGCCATTTTCCCTGGCCTCAGCAGCTGCTGTATTCTAGCGTCTTATGCATAACATTTGTGGTCATTTGAAGTATGTTCTTGTTTTTCAAGATGACATTTTAGTTATGGGAAAGAACAATGAAGACCATCAAACTAAACTTGCACAAGTACTTTCTTTGTTGAACAAATTTGGTTTAACGGTTGAGTATTCTAAATGTAAATTTGCAGCATCTAGTGTAAACTATTTGGGACATGAAATTAGTGCTGTAGGAATTCGTCCCAAAGCAAAGTCAGTTTCTTCCATAAGTAATGCTCCCAATCTGAAAAATAAAGATGATGTCAAATCCTTTCTAGGGAAGGTGGAGTTTTTCTCAAAATTTGTGAAGAATTTTTAATGTAGAACGTTTCATATTAGACAACTCCTCAAAGCTAAGACAGAGTTTTTGTGGTGCAGTTCTTGTCAAGAAGAATTTAACGACATTACAAAGGCTATTGCTCAAGCCCCTGCTCTTCAATGTTTTGATCCTTGTGGTAAAAATATCATTACTATTGATGCAAGTGCCACAGGAATTTGGTGCTGTTATCTCAAATTGATGAGAAAGAAGAAGAGCATATTATAGCTTACGCTTCAAGATCTTTGTCTCCAGCTAAATGTAAATACGCTGTTATTGAAAGTGAGGCACGTGCCTGTGCTTGGTCGTTGGAACATTTTAGAACTTTTGTTTGGGGCAAAGAAGTAATTATCAAATGTGTCCATAAACCCTTAGTTAAGGTCTTATCCAATGTAGGTATGATCAATGTTACTGCCAGATTGGCGAGAATATCGATGAGACTTTTAGACTATATTCATAAAGTGATTTACATTCCTGGTAAGGAAAATGCTACTGCTGATTTTCTTTCAATGTTTCCCATACAATTAGTTGAAAATCGAGACGACCTTATGGAAGATGTTCAGGTCGCATGGTTATGGGATCATGGTGTTGATTCTATTCAAAGATCTGAGTGGGATGAGGCTCTTGACAAAGATGTTAATTTGAAGAAAATTCTGAAATTTGTAAATTCTCGTTGGCCACGCAAAATTGAGATTAAAGAGCTTAAAGCTTTGTGGGAAGTTAGAAATGAACTGGTGTGTCTTGATGGTAATCTTATTAGACGTGACAAGTTGGTAACACCATTTAGCCTTAGGAGTAAAATTATAGCGTTATGTCATGATGGTCATCTTTGTATATTTAAAACCAAATCCATCATCAAAGACAAGTTTTGGTGGCCTGGAATAGACATTGAGGTGGAGAGAGCAGTTAGAGATTGTGAATTGTGTACCTCAGCTGGCAAATCGCTTGAAACTTTAAGGCCACCCATGAGCGATTTCATGTGTCCAGAGTATCCCTGGCAAAATGTTGCAGTGGGCATTATGGGTCCTATAGGTAGTTCCGGTAAATATATAATTTCTATGATGGACATGTTTTCGAAATGGGCAGTAGTCAAAATCATAAAGAATTTAGATACCAATACGGTAATTACATTTTTTGACGAAGTATTTCTTAGCGGAGGTACTCCTGTTTTAATTATTAGTGACAACGAAGTGCAATTCACTTCGGAAAATATGAACCTTTATTTGTCCAAGTGTGGTGTTATGCATAAAACCACTTCCTTATACAATCCCATTGGAAATGGATTAATTGAAAGATACAACAGAGTGTTAAAAGGTGCCATTCCGTTGGCTTTTAAAAAGAATGTTCCCTGGGAGATTCAGGTATTCAAAACTCTTTGGTCTTATAGGGTTTCCATTTCTGATGCTACAAAATTCTCTCCTTTTGAACTTATGAGAGGAAGGAAACCCAGATCTAAATGGACTCCTGGGTGGATTAAAACTCTAGTTGATGTCAGTTGGTCATCTGCAGAAGTCATGGACAATTTACATTATAAACATGGTGAATATAAAAAATTGTATGCTAAAAAACATAATACTCATGATGTCAATTTGTCCATTGGTCAATGGGTTAGGATTAAAAAACCTGGTTTCATTCCAAAGGATTGTAGCAAATTTTATGATCCACTACGTATTATTCAAATTTAAAAAAATGTCATTTTGGAAGATGGTAAATGCTGGAATCTCAAGAGTTGCATTGTGTAAACAACCTGTCAGTGATGTTTCTAAATCTGTCAGTGATATTCCAGATTATTTTTTACAGCTGATTCTCAACAGAGTGCAAGAAGAAATAAAGCAACCTTTGATAATCCTCAACAAAGTTTAGAAAGTTTCATAGGAAGACGTCCATAATAAGAACTCTATTGGAAAAAGGGTTATTAAACCGCCACGTGCTTTGCAAGATTATATTTGTGATATAAAAAAATAGGAAAAAAGGTGGGGATGTGTAGTGTTACTGTTCCTCGTGAAGCTTTCCTGGCCTTCACGAGGAACAGGAAGATTGTTAGAATGTTGTTTTTTCAAATTGTTCATGCGTGCGCTTAGGCACGCGAGTAGCGCATGACATGTTATGTTTTAAGAAAATGTACAGTAACAAGTGAGACGGTTGGCAAGCTTACCTGTGAGTTTGAAGTTGAAGCTGTACCTTGAAGCTGCCTCGTTATCGTCTGGATTCATCTTTTATTAAATAAAACTGAAATTATAAACTTCTACGTGTTAGTCTTCATTACACTGGTGTCTCTAATATTGAAACTAAAAAGATCTAAAAAGGTAGCCAGCTTGATCAATGATCAATTAAATTGTTTAAAAGAAAATCTCCGAACCACTGAGCCGAAACAACTACTTTGACTGTCATTTCAAAATTAGAGGCCCGTTGAAAAACTTGAAAGTACACCTATAAATCCGATAAGCATCTTCATGACCCAGGGGGGCGGAGCTAGCTCGCAACCAAGATGGCTGCTTGAGCCGAGAGCTCCCCGTGTCTGTTATTATCCGTTAAATTATCCTGCGTGTTTCCGTGCCCTGGACGGCCCTGCCCGCCTGTTCCGAGCCCTACAGAGGACACAGACTGTGTCCGGCGTGGTATTGGCCCCGGGCCCCCCCTAGCTGGACGAGAACGAGCTGCGAGGCCTAGACGGGCCGGCGGTTGGGGAGAGGAGGAGCCTGCTGGCGAGGTGGAAGCCTAGGGACGAGCCGTTACCCCCGGCGGCAGCGACCTGTTGAAGGTGGGCTTGGCGCCCGGTGATGCCTGTGAGGATCTGCTGTCCGATCGCTACTGGCTGCGGTGCCCCTGCCCTCCTGGAAGATCAGCGGCGGAGATCGCGCCACGGCCGCGACGAGCTGGGTGCCCTGAGAGCTCCTGCATCATGGTGGCCGCGGACGGGCCACTGTGAGGTACGGCGCCGTGGGGGCTGCGGAGGGCGTGAGCCGGGCCTCCCTGCCCCCCCCCCCGCTACCGCTGGCCTTCGCGGGGCGAACCCAGAAAACGGCAATCCTGCCATGCCGTAGGGGTGGCCGACTGGGACAGAGGCCGTGGTCCGCTCGGAGGCGATCCTGACAGGGAGGTTGGGCTCCTGAGAACTGCGCCGCTCCTTGGCAATCACAGCGGCGGGGGGTGAGCCATCACGGCAGTAAGGTGGTGCGACGTGGGAGGCGGACCCGAAGTGCATGGACGGAGAGTGCTGCCTTGGACATGGTCAGAGAGTCTCTATTATTAAGTGGTTCCCCCTCTTTGGTGGCTCGTTAACTTCGCTATTCCTCCTGTAATAACACTGGGACATTGTGCTCTGGAGGACTCACCATGTGGAGAGACTAGTCGCCTCGCCTAGCGCCTACTGAGTGGCTCTGCACTGCTGATTGCCCAGGTACTACGGCGGTGTGTATGATGGGGGCTGGATGGCATCATTTGTCTAGGGCAACGCAGTGCACAACGCAGCTTGGACTTTTGCCTGAGTGAGTGACCTGCCGAGCACCCGCTATAGGGACGGGCCGCGACTGAGCCTGTGGACAGTGGGCCTCACTATTGCTGTTCATTCTGCTGGGGGGGGAGCTGCGATCCTGGTGTTGGTAGTCTATTGATTCTACACCCTTGCTTTTTGGCGGCTGGGGAGCGCTTACTCCTGCTGCGAAGGGACGTTCGGACAGGAACCAGCCTAAACTGTCCTTTGACACCAGGAGGCTCAAGACCAGTGATCCTCCACTAGACGAGGAGCACGCGGAGACGGAACCAACGAGTGACTCGCCTCAAAAGGATATCCGCAGCCTCCTCCTGGCCATGGAGAAGGTCTTACAGGGAGGGATTGCCTCTCTGGGATCCAAGATGGACGCACTCACCTACCGAATGGACCAGATGGCGGACAGGCTGGATAAACAAGCGGAATGGATAGACATGTCTGAGTGCCGCCTCACTGAGGTTGAAGAGGCACAAACGTCCCTAGATGTGGAGCACAAACAACTGGGCAGAGTGCTCCAGATATTGCAAGATAAGACAGAGGACTTAGAGGCCCGTTCCGAAGATGCAACCTCCGCGTTACGGGTCTGCCGGAAACAACTCAGACCGGAACTATGGAGGTCTTTGTGGAAAATCTACTTAAGAAACTCCTTGGAGACACGGCCTTTTCGGGGATGTTTGTTATAGAGCGAGCACACCGATCTCTGGGCCCTAGGCCAAAGCCGGGGCGTCCCCGCGCCCAATAATTGCTAAACTGCTTAATTCTAGGGATCGCGACACGGCACCGAGGCTTGCCAGTGAGAAGCAGCCGCTGAGCTATGAGGGTTCGGCGCTTTCCCTCTTCCCAGATTTTACTGCTAAGGTGCAGGAGGCGCGGAGATTGTCTGTGCCAATGAAACGACAGCTTCGTGAAATGGGCACGGACTATGCAATGTTATACCCCGCAAAGTTGCGGGTCAACAGACAAGGGAAGTCCATGATCTTCACTGACCCCCGACTCTCCAGAAGGCCCTCAAAGAATGGCATAGAGATACAAGGCACCCCCCGGATAGGGAGCAACGCGTTGAAGCTACGGAAGGTTCCCTGGACGAACAGGACTAAAATATGCCGCTAAGTGCAGAGAAGTTTAATGTAATCTACTGCTGTTGGGGTTCAGGGAGAGGGGCATTAAGAGATGGCTAACATGATGTGACCAGTGACTGTTTTTCGAGGGACGCTGTTTGTTGTGTATTTTCTATCTCCCCTGCCGGCTATGGGGGAGGAGGGATCTGTAGAGCTGGTCCAAGTGCTGCATAGTAATATGATTCCACCTGGAGTTACCGTGGTTATAACCAAGATGCATTGCTACACAGCGTTTTACCCTATAACACTGTCTGGTACTTGGGTGCTTCCATGTGCTCTGACGCGTGGATCTCTAGATTGTGTCTACGTTGATTGACGGTTAAGATATCTGGGAGGGTACACAGCGCTGCTGTTGCATGAGAGCGGCTGGGTGAGGGTTGGGATTACACGCTTACTATTTTTGTTTAGGGGACAGGGGTACTGAGCGGCAGCATGATATAGTTTGACGAGTTGTTTCTATTTTCTGTACTGCTAGCTACCTGCGCCCCAGTGTGAATTGCACTCCCCTGAGCAGGGTTTCATTTTGTTTTTCAGTTCTTCCTGGTTCTGAGGTATGGGGTGGGAAGGCAAGTGGGAATTGGTGGGATGGGGAAGACCGCGGCCTAGTTGGGGTTGGGCAGGAGTGGGTGGGTAGTGGGAGGGACGACACCTCCTAAAGTTATTGTGGATGGGAGGGGATTGTTCACAGTTTTTGAGCGAGTTTAGCGGGCTGTTTTGCACGGAAATTCCACGGCATGGACTTATGACATATCCACAGGCTCCACTGTATAGACACATTCCCCGATGGGTACTCCCAGGATGACATCACTGAGGGATCCTTTAGATACTATTACACTGCTGACCTCGAATTTCAGAGGTCTCAATGACCACGGTAAAGTTCGGAAAGTTTACACTACCTTCTGAGACATGGAGTTGATGTTGCGCTACTACAAGAGACCCACCTTCGCCCGACAGTCCTACACTGCACTATAGAGGTTTCCTGGATAATGTCCATGCGGCGGGATTTACTTCGCATGCTAGGGGGGTCCTCAAGTGGGTTAACCCTAAGACACCGCTGAAGTTTATTCCTATAGAGACGGAGAGGGAGGGACGGTACTCAATTACAAAATGCACCGGGAAGGGCATGGAGTTCTGCATAGTGAACACTTATGGACCGAACTACGACCACCCTGCCTTTTATATCGACCTTGCGGCAAGGGTTCGGGTACACTATGAGGGACATGTCCTTTGGGGGGGTGATTTCAATATGACGAGACAGCCTTCCCTTGACAGATCGGACAGTCCTGATCGTCGCTCCTCGGCCTCTGCCAGAGCGCTGGAAGCGGAGATGGCACGACTGAGCTTACATGACGTATGGAGAATCCAGCACCCAACCCAGGCGGGATACACACACTACTCGGCCCCACATAATAAACACACTCGAATAGACTTGGTTGGCCACTTCCCACCTCCTTTCCCAGGTACGGGCCTGCACGATACTCCTGCGCACTTTCTCTGACCACTCCCTGGTACTAATAACACTCTCTGTGCCGGCGAAAGGCATTCCACCATTTGCTTGCCGCTTCCCTCCTTATTCCTTGCTAGACGACTCCTTCAAGGAGGAACTAGCCACAGCCATCGAGGAGTTTTTTTCTACCAATATGGGCTCTGTCGACTTGTTCCTGACGGTGTGGGAGGCCTTTAAGGCGTATATTTGGGGAGTCGCCATCTCCAAACATGCGGGGGTGCTTAAATCTATCCGGGTACGTCTGGCGTTCCTAGAGAACAGGCTCAAAGACCTAGAGGCTCGACGCCTACGAGGCGATAGCGTAACCCTCACACGGGACCTTGCACAAACATTGCACGAGTATCATGAGGAGGCCGACTCCGAAATTAAACATTTGGGAAAGTACGCCACTGCACGATCCTACGGGGAGGGAGAGTGCCCTGGTTCTGTACTGGCGCAGCTGGCTAAACAGTCTAGAAGTAAGACGACTGTTCCCAACATGAGGTCTACACAGACAGACGAGCCGCTATCCGAAGAGCAGGTTGCGGACCATTTCCGTGAGTACTATACATCACTGTACGCCTCCCGAGGCCCTGCCCCGGAGGAGCATATACTAGACTATCTCTCTCATAAAGAGTTGCCCTGGTTATCTAACTTACACCATGAATTATTGGTGCGGCTGTTCGAGTGTGAGGAAATTGTCTGGGCCCTATCGGCAATGAGAGCCGGGAGTGCGCCGGGAAGCGATTGTCTAACTGTGACCTTTCATAAAACATACTCTGACCTTTTAATCCCTCGATTACTGACACTCTTTGAAGATATATAGTCTGGAGAGATGCCCCCTATGATGCGGGAGGCTATACTGATTGCGATTCTTAAACCAGGGAAACCCCCGGGGGACTGTTCATCGTACCGCCCACTGTCGTTATTAAACGTAGACGCAAAGATATCCTATAACAATCGCAAATCGCCTCAGCCCTATGTTTACCTCGCTGGTTGCCCCAGAGCAAGCAGGCTTTGTGCCCAGCCGCAACCTTACTTACAACTTACGGACGGTGTTCGCCGCGTTCCAACATACCCGCCCGGAGGTCTCCGCTGTCGCGGTCTTTTTAGACATGGAAAAGGCCTTCGACTCCATCGAGTGGCCTTTCCTGAGACAAGTTCTGGGTCGCATGGGGGTGGGAGAGCTGTTCCTCCAACTTCTGAACACACTATATGCATCTCCTACGGCCCGCATTCATATTGGGTCGCTGACTACTGCCCCCATCTGCATCAGCCGCGGCACGAGGCAGGGATGCCCCCTCTCCCCTATTCTTTACACGCTAGTGGCCGAACCCCTTGCATGTTCTCTACGCGAATACCACGGGCACCGGGGTATACAGTTCCCTACATACAAGATGATTGTGTCCACATACGTGGGCGACACGCTACTATACGTCCGCGACCCGGAGGAAAATCTACCTGATGAACTACGCGAGTTGGTCTTGTTCAGCTCTCTTTCGGGTATTCATGTGAACTGGAACAAATCGCTCATGTTCCCACTCATATGCGCCACGAAGAGATTCGACCCGGAATATCCAATCCAGTGGACCACTGATGCGGTGCAGTATTTAGGGATCCGCCTGCATACAGACTCGGAGGTGGTTCTCAGGGAGAACTACGGGGTGGCCGTTTCCAAACTTGAGGATGATATTACCAGGTGGATTTGTCTGCCTCTGTCATTGATGGGTCGAATTTCCCTAATGAAAATGATTGTGCTACCCTGTTTCCTGTTCCTGTTTAGCAATATACCTATAGTCCTATCGAGCCTGTTCTTTTAGCGACTTCACTCACTTATGATCCGGCTGGCGTGGGCCAGAAAACAGCCAAGAGTTGTGTGGAAAATTCTCACTCGTCCCTACTCGGAGGGTGGACCGAATGCCCCAGACCTGGAACTTTATTATCGAGCCGCACAAAGCGTGCACGCATACCACTGGATACACGGCCCAGCGGACATCCCGCACATACGTATTGAGTCGATTGTTGCTGACCCAGTCCCCCTACCGGCGCTGATGTCTAACCCTCGGGACCGCTGGACAGGTGTCCTTGACTCACTGAACGCAGTCACCCACGCCTGGCATCACATGATGGATGCGCAGGCTTGCACACTTCTGTATGCCCCGAAGGCATCCCTTGCCTGGTGCTCATGGCTCGCCCCGTGTAAGGACAAGGGGGTGTTGGCGGCACTGTCCACACTGGATAAATAAAACTCATATGGGAGACCTATTTTCGGGCGGAACTGTGCGCACCTGGGACGAGCTGGAGAGAGACTATGTCTCTCACTCCCTTCTCTCTCGCTTTCATTTTCACAGGGTACGGCACGCACTTAAAGACCTATTGGGGGAGGACATGGAGGAACCCCCGGTGATCACGACATACGATTAAGTCATCAATGCCAAGTTCCCTGCCAAGCTGATAACGAACTTGTATCGTATAGCTCTCTCTGAGACGGAATACACTAAGCCCCGCATGGCAGAACGACCTGCCTGTGGATCTGCCATATGAAACGTGGCAATACTGTTGCTCTAATACGGAAAGAATATTGTTTAATGGCCGCCACCGGTTGATGTACTTTAAGTTTCTAAACAGGGTGTACTATACCCCTGAATGGCTCTATCGATATGGACTCCGGGAGAGACCGCGCTGTGAGAGATGCAGTGAGTAGTTTGCGGATTTTGTACACGGGCATCTCTGCCTTTTGGGGCACAGTGTATGAGGAAGTGAACAGGGTTACGGAACTTACACTACCTCCAACTCCCTTGCTGGCCATTCTGGGATACTCTAAGCCCATAAAGACAGAACATAGACGACTGGTAGACATGGCCTTTCTTGTGGCCAGGAGATGTGTGGCGCTCTCTTGGATCAGGGCCGGCTTTAGGCATGTGCAAGCTGTGCACCTGCACAGGGCCACCAAACCCCAGGGGCCACCACGCCAATATATATCCTTAATATATTAATCCTCGGAGGATGGAGACATATTTGCGTGGTGGCCCCTGGCAGGAATTTGGCGGCCTCCGGCTCTGTTCCACTTCTAAACACCCTGACCCCCTCCCCTCTTTACTCCCTGCCCAGGGCCACCATGAGCCTAGAGCCGGCCCTGCTTGGATGCGCGGTGCGGCCCGGTACCGACGTTCGCCAGTGGACTAAAGAAATGTTGTTGTACACAAACTGAATTATATAATTACTTGCTGACACCCCCGCAACAGGCCCAAGAACTTCTGGTCTAAGTTTCTGGAGAACGGGCCCAAACGCGACAATTTGGACATAGATGGGGGTGCAACGACTGTGCAGGTGGAGGGGTTGAATGGGGGTTCGTCCCCGCATGCTAGAGAGTAGTCAGGTTACTATGTGGGACTGGTCACGGGGGCCCTGAGCTGGGTTAGGTATCTGGAATGCTATGCCCTTGGTGGTCTTTTACAGGGTACGCAAAGTGAGCCTGTGCTTTTATTATGTGCATGTATAGATTGTTTCCGAGTTGTTGTCATCCTCCCTGACTGGTGCTATACATTGCATTGTCGCTGATTGATGCTAATGATTTCTGTGCCTGTCCTTTGTTTCTTTTCGAAATGCCAACATACTAATAAAAAATAAAAAAAGCATCTCCATCACCCACCTGTCAAATTATGAGATTGATCGTCTGGCCCTCTACACATGTAAGCTCTTGGTCCACTTTCTGGATTCTTGGACAAATCTGAAGTTGCAGACATTGCCATCTTTATAGCAGTCACAGAAATACTTCCTGATATTCACTAAGGAGATGGTCCATTGTGGGAGGTACGCTATCCTATTGTTTCATAGTGATTTCAATATTCTTAATCATTTTACTATTGGTCTGTGGTCCCATGCAGCTTAAGGAAGGACCAAATGGAAGCTATTTTAAAAGTCCAGTGGGATTCCCCCTCAGTTAACCATTAGTGCAGAAATGCCCTGCCTCTTACTCCTGTGTAGTCAATTATCCGCACCCATGTTTTCTAGCATGTATAACTAAAGCAAGACTTCAGAGGCTGGGCAGGTGGTCAGAGTCCAAGGCTAATAGTACCAAAATCAAGGTGAAGGCATGTTTCTTAAATGTGTGGTCCTGCTCTTCCACGTCCCTCCAGGGTGGTTAGAAAATTGATTGTGAAGCGAACAAGCACCAGAATAGAGAGCACGCACAAATTCTGAAGGATGATAAGCTAATGCGTGGCGTGGCATGCATAACTGTGTTCAAAGAAGCATGCACTTTGGATAATGCATATAAAGAGTAGTGCTTATTAAAATACTGAGTTGTCTGTTAGAGCCCTCTCAAATATCAGTAAATGTCAAATCTTTTCTAAATACCATTAATGCTACATTCTCTTGTTGAATGAGTTTCCGAAAAATTGAATTTCCATTAATTTTGTAACATTTTGATTAATTTGAAACTATCCATGTTGCTGGTGCTAGGGGTATGTCCACTGTAGTTGATGGGCAAATAATTGGTAGTTATGGAGAGGCTAGTGCTCTTGAAACATCCAGATTATGGAAAGTTTATTTAGTCAAAGATGCATGAGAACAATACTTTTTTGGTTCATATAAAATTCTTTTAAAATGTTGGGTCTGAAAGAAGAAGCCATCCACTAGATTGCCTTTTCCTTCAAGCTTGTTATAAGACAGTCTGAAGTTCCAGCTACTCCTAGTTGAGATGATGGACGATTGACTAATGAAGGACATAGGCTTATTATAGGCAGTGTAAAGGGGAATAACTCTTCTCTGAGCAACACAGTTAAAAAGTAGACACTTCCACTTATAATGCCTTCTACTCTTTAAAAGAGCTGTTTTCAGGTGACAAGGAGTTCTTATGCTAGTTTTGCAGGAGCAAGCCTCTGGCTGACCAGTGCTAGTGTGGGCTGCAGAATTGTCCCTCATAATTTTCTTCCTCCCTAATACTCATGTGAAATACTCATGTGATTTTTATATGTTGGGGGACTTACTGAGAAAGTGAATCAAGTCAATGGTAAAATGGAAAGATGATGTAATAGGAAGGTAGCCAGAATGTTCGTCAGTGTTTACGGGTAGTTGGCTGGAGCATTTCCACCCATCACTTTTTTGTTGCTGCAGTCTCCCAGAGTGAGATGGATGCATATCTTTTATGTTTCGTTGTTTAGTAAAAAAATGATTTATTTGAAGGGGGGGTGTATATGCATAATGTGCATTATTGTATTTTATCAATCATTTGTCAAGTTTTTCCTGCTAGTGTGGCATGATAGCACTCAAACTATGATGGGCGGCGTACAACCTGCTGGTTGAAGAGTGTTTGTTTGCAGTAGGTCCGGTGTGGGAAGAGCTTGGTGTTGTGCATGAGGTGCAGACGGTTGGTGTGGTCCTACTGCTGCAGGCTTGTTGCTGTTCGTATACAGACAATTCTTTATAGGACCTATGATGACTACAGCGCTTTATTATTTATTTAGTTATTTAAAATACCTGAAACTGATCAATTAGCCATCACATGGTGGATTGACATGCTTTCAGTCGTTCAGTGAGAGGCCGTGAGGCTGAGCAACATGGTAGACTGGGCCTCTTTGGGAGCTCTTGTATCCATCAGGTTGTGGTTGCATGAAGTGACTTTTGCAGAATGTTCCTTTGTTTTGAGGGTTTTGCTTTTATAGACATTAAGGATCACTGCAGTAGTTTTGAAGCCTTTGGGAAGGCGAGATGGCGATGTAATTTGGAGGGTGAGGAAATGCCTATGTTTACTACCTTTTTTTTGTAGTAGAGAGTCTCGATCTGGTTCATGGAGAGTAATCAATCAGAGTACTTGTAAAGCGCGCTACTTACCCGTGAGGGTCTCAAGGCGCTGAGGGGAGAGGGGGGGGGGGTGCTGCTACTGGTCGAAGAGCCAGGTCTTGAGGAGTCTTCTGAAGGTGAGTAGGTCTTGAGTCTGCCATATGTGGGTAGGGAGGGTGTTCCAGGTCTCGGCGGCGAGGTAGGAGAAGGATCTGCCGCCGGAGTAGTGTGTTAAGAGTTAAAAGGTGGCTGTGTTTGCACTCCTTTAATAAGTCTGGGTGGCATGTCTGACTCATAAAAGGGCAGTCGTATTCTTAAGGCATTCAGTACCTTAAACTTGGTTTCCCTCTAGAGAATTAAGAGAAATAGAAAAGGAGAAACAAATACCGTATTACAACTGAGCAAAAATGCCCACACCTGCATCCTCCTCTGTGTTGTGTAGAGGAGGCGTGGGCATTTCGGTCTACACGTTTGCAAGGAAGTGGATTGTTGCAGATAGAACGGTTCTGTAAAGATAGACTCCTTCTGTTCCTCATCCCTAGAAGGTGTGCTGTGGCTAGGCTGATGTCATCTTTTGCTTGCATATTGCCAAAAATCCATTAACTGCAAGATATCACTAGCTCGCGTTATTGTCCACTGAAGGTTCAAGGAGCATACATAAAACATAAACTTCCTTATACATACATACCTTCCTTGTACTATCTCCAATGCACTACTCTATTTCTCACCCTCTACCAATATATAATCTACCTCCACTCTCGGACTCATCCCATACCCCCATTCTACTACTATGATCCCCAAAATAACCCTTTCCCTCTTTGGGATCATTCCATATCTCTTTTACTATTCAGATCTCCCAAACAAGCCCTTCTAAACCATTTCTTCCAATTCATCCCCCTCCCCTTTACTCATCCCAAACCTCCTACTGCAAGAGCTCCAAGAAAAACGTTCTAGACCCTTCCCTCTTCTATTTCTCCACTATCCTTTTCAATCCAACTAACATGTCCACCGCTCAAATTTATGACATATTTCCCTATATTGGAGGAGGAGCTTTGCGCACAACCAAGATGGCCGTGTGAGCACAGGGCTCCCGAGACCCTCGTAACCTCCTGCATCTATCCTGTCGTCTATCCTGTCCCTCATTGATGTCTTCGTGAAGACGAACCACGGGTGAGGCGAAACCTGCATTCAGATTCCGAATTGGACCCCGGGAACCGGTCTTGTGGTGCTCAGAAGATTGCGGCCTACGTCTCCGTGATGCCCGGCTGTGGAGTTGGCATGGTGCCCGAGCTGTAGTTGAATAACATCGGCCTGAGGGGGCAGGGTCGACCGGTCCGGTTGACTTTCACTTTCGATTTGTCTTCCAGAGAGATTTTCGACTGGGAACACACCCCCGTGCCGAGGGCTGGTATCCTGCGTTGCACTCGAGAGTGTTTTTTCATTGCTTTGCCAGTTTTGGGAGGCCACTTGGCCTGTGCCCTCTGGCTGAAGCTGGGCCTCCGCTCGGGGGTCCCAGGGGCCGCCATCTTCCTACTCAGTCTAACCGCTCCAAGTCGGTCTACATCCCGCAATGGCGAGGAAACCGGAGGGGGAAAAGCAGAAATCTAAGACCACTCGGCGGGGTGGCTAAACCCAGACTAATATCATGGATCGCTATGCCCAGGCTAAGGGATTTCCCAGCGGACCGGGTAGGTCGCTGGAGGACACGAGAGATCCACAGACTTCGGCAACTGAGCTGACCCTGCAGGACGTTATGGCCGCTATCGATGAGATCAAATCCTCCCTTGGGCAACAAATGGAGACTCTCGCCCACAAACTCGATACTGTGGCGATAGATGTCAACCTGATCCGTACGGACTTGACGAAAACGAACGACAAAGTCAAGTCGTTGGACATTAAGACTTCCAGTCTGACGGGTGACGTCGCTGATCTGCAGACGGAGGTCCGCAACTTGAGGGCCTCCAATGACCTCTTGACGCGTCGTCTGGAGGATTTTGAAGGAAGGGCTAGGCGGAACAATGTCCGTATCATCGGGGTTCCGGAGAAGGTGGAAGATCCAGCAGCTGACCTCTTCGTCGAAGATCTCATTGTTAGCCACCTTGCACCCAAGGGACTGAGTAAGTTTTTTACGGTCGAGCGTGCCCATAGAGTTCCGGGCGGTAAACCAAAGTTGGGTGCCCCACCGTGGCCTATAATCGCAAGGATTTTTAATTTCCGTGATAGAGACGCTATCCTGCAGGCCTCAAGGATGGGTGGACCTATGAAGTTTGAGAACACTACCATCAGCTTCTACCCGGACTTTACCCAATCGGTCCAGAAGCAGAGACTTGGTTTCCTAGGGGTAAAGAGAAGACTGCGTGACATGGGCCTTAAGTACGCTATGCTTTTTCCGGCCAAGTTGAGGATCGAACATGCGGAGCGGACTTATTTTTTCGATCGACCGGAGGTGGTGGCCGACTGGCTAGACACTCTGCCGAACCAGCGTGCACAGGAGGAACTGTCTGGCGGGGCGAAAGGCGGATCGATGGAAC
The DNA here is from genome assembly GCF_964261635.1 of Lissotriton helveticus. Taxonomy (NCBI): domain Eukaryota; kingdom Metazoa; phylum Chordata; class Amphibia; order Caudata; family Salamandridae; genus Lissotriton; species Lissotriton helveticus. Next base: position 177,500,370 of record NC_136068.1, read on the forward strand.
AGGAATAGGCACCTGGGCCTCGAACTGTGGTTCGCTAATTCTGTTATGTGATTTGATGTGACATTCGGAGGGGTTGCGGGGCTATTAGTGGGTCTCTTTTCTCCTCTGATTGACTTTTTGTAGCTTAGTTAGATGTGGGGGCGACCGGCACACTGCAAGTTGGGGTGGCTTTCTAGTCTCACGCAGGGGTGCAGGGTGGGGGGGTTTGTAACGGGATGTTGGTGGGGGGTTCTGTTGGGGTGTGTGTTTGTTTTTCTGCAAGGCAATGTATTGTTAGACCTTCTGATCGAAGTTCTGGATTCTCACTGGGGTTGGATCTTCTTTCTCTTTCGGGATGGGGGGTAGGGGGTTGAAACTGATGAGCTGGAATGTGAATGGGTTGGGGGATAGGATAAAACGTGGGGTAGTCCTGCAATTGTTGAAACGTCTCTCCCCTGATGTGGTCCTTCTTCAGGAGACTCACTTGATAGGTAATACTTGTCATGCTATGAATAGGAAGGGGTATCGTTTGGTCGCCCATGCTGGGTTCTCCTCCGGTTCCAGGGGGGTTGGTATCCTTGTTAAGAATTCTCTCCCGCTGGAGATCGACGCTATGGTCCTCGATGATAGGGGGCGCTATGTCGCTCTTACGGGTAGGTGGGAGGGCCAGACCCTTTCCCTGGTTTCTGTGTATGTCCCCCCTGGCCTGCAGTCTACTACTTTTGCGGACTTGGGGCGGGTTATCCTCGCTCTCCCCGAGGGGTCATTGCTATTGGGTGGTGATTTTAACGCTGTGGTTTCTGGTATGGTTGATTGACATCCACCTAGGGATCTTAAGGGGGCACAGAACTGGCTTCACGATTTCATTGATACTCTGGGCCTGGTAGATTGCTGGAGATTGTTACACCCCGCTCAGCGGCAGTACACGTTTCATTCGGGCGCTCACGGTAGCCTTTCGAGGATCGATTATGTTTTGGTGTCTGCTGCACAGGCACTTTCTATCACTGAGGTTAAGCATTTGGCTCGGAGTATTTCTGATCACTCTCCGCGATGGCTTCGAAGGGAGTTGAATTCCGGGACCGAGGGACGGGTAGCCCCGATTAACCCCTGGTATCTCCGGAACCCTAAAACTCGTGCTGACCTGGTAAAATCTCTTGACCAATATTTTCTGGAAAACAAGGGTTCTGTTTCGTCTGCGGTGTCGCTTTGGGAGGCTTTTAAAACCATCCTTTGGGCCCAGGCCCTGTCGTTAATCGCGGGCGTTAAGAAACGGAGGGATGAGGAGGTGGTTAAGATTGAGGCGGAGATAGCGGACCTAGAGCAGGAGGTTACCCGTGCTAAGACGCATGTTCTGCGACGAAAACAATTGGAATACAGGGCGTTGGTTACTGACGCGGCTAAGGCCATGAGTAGAGAATAACAGGGATGTCTATATGATGTGGGAGATAAAGCAGGCAAACTGATAGCGTGGCTGGATAAGAAGGATAGGGCTAGTTGTGTGGTGCCTGTGATTGAGACGGCGAGTGGTGCTCGGGTTACCGACCCTGAAGAGATTGTTCAGTGTTTTGCGGATCACTTCCAGACAGTGTACTTCTCCGTGTCCTATAGGCCGGAGGAGGACTCACATCTATTGTTGCGTGATATTGCTTTACCGCACCCTGATGTTGATAGGGAACAAATGGACGCTGTAATAACCGCGGATGAGGTGGCTCTTGCGATTCGCTCCCTGCATTCAGGGAAAGCTATGGGTCCCAACGGTCTGCCTGTTGAACTTTACAAGTTGCGGCCTGACAATATGGCTCCCTATTTAAGGGATATATTTTTGGAGTCTCGTGAGTGTGGTTCTCTCCCCCGTGATCAGCGTCTTGCGACCATTGTGGTGATTCATAAGGAGGGGAAAGCAAGGGATAGGTGTGCATCATACCGGCCGATATCTCTTTTGAATGCCGAACCTAAGATCCTCGCAAAATTACTGACTAACCGATTGATCACCGTTATTAGCGAGTTGATACATCCAGATCAATTCGGTTTTATCCCGCATAGAAACACTGCCCTGAATCTTAGGCGTCTGCATGGCGTTCTCGCGAGGGCTGCGACGTTGCGTGAGCCGGCCATCTTGGCATCGTTGGATGCCACGATGGCTTTTGATACCGTGGAATGGCCATATTTATGGGCCGCGTTGGCTAAGTTTGGGTTTGGACTCGGTTTTATTGGCTGGGTGCGACTTCTCTATGAGGACCCCCTTGCGCAAATTGTTGTGAATGGTCGTGTTTCTATTCCGTTTGGCCTTGGGAGAGGTACTCGTCAGGGTTGTCCCTTGTCGCCGCTCCTGTTTGCCCTAGCCCTCGCTGCATGGATCCGGTGGGAGCCCTCAATGAGGGGTATTCAGTGGTCCTCTGAGTTTGAAGATCGCATCTTGCTTTATGCAGATGACATCTTACTGTATCTGACCTCGCCCCGGAAGTCATTGATAGTTTTGTGCGATGTTTTGACCTTTGATAGGAACTCGGGCCTGATTATTAATTGGACGAAATCCTACCTATCCGTTCTTTCTGGTGACGTCCCTCTTCTTCCACGTAACTGTCCCATTCAGGTGACACAGACGGGGTTTAAATACCTCGGTATCTATGTTTCACTGGACCCTGCAACTCGGTATGAACAGAATCTTCTCCCACCCTTGACTAGATTAAAGCAGGACGTCGCGGGTTGGCGTAAGCTTCCGCTTTCGCCGCTTGGTCGTGCGGCCCTCTTTAAAATGATGTCTCTGCCTCGTTTTCTTTATGCTCTCCAGAACACTCTTGATATAGTTCCTGCTAGCTATTTACGTGCAGTTGAAGGTCTTCAAAGGAAGTTGATATGGGATGGTAGACCTTGTATTGCACTTGCCAAACTGACGCTCCAGTGGTATGACGGGGGTATTGCTCTCCCTGACATCAAACGTTATTATTGGGTGTCTCAATTGGGGGCCATTAATCATGGTATGTATGGTCCTGAATTGAAACCCGCATTTGCTATGGATCGATGGCTGTTGCCCGGGGGTAATTACTATAAGGCGCTGTACTCAAAGTCGGTGGTTAAGGCTTTGTCGGGGCCTACGAAGACGTATGTGGCAGGACGCAACTAGTTTGATGGGATGGAAAGACCGCTTGACTCTAGTGACCCCGCTTTCCGGCTCGGATAAGCTTGGTAAACTGTGGAAGACCAAGGGGTTCGATAAGTGGGACCTTGATATTAGTAAGGTGGGAGACCTCTGGGTTAAGGGTCAGGTGAAATCGTTTGAGATGTTAAAGACGGAGTTTGAATTGGGTGACATCGAGTACTTACGCTATGTTCAAGTTCGCCATGCCTTGATGTCAGTTTTCCCAGTGGGGGAGGTAATTCCGGAGTCGTCCCCGCTTGAAGATAGATTGTTGGACTGAGGTAACGGGTTTTTAGGAACCCGGTGGTGCCAGGGGATAACACCCGAAGACCTCGGAGTTCTCCCTGTTCCGGACCACAAACACGGAGTCTTCTAGCTGATGTCAGAGATCGAGTTTTATTGGTAGCTACCAAGTAACACGTGTCCTAGAAACACGACAACCCGGGTCGCGTATTCCCAGGAGACTGTTCGTTTTTACAGAACCAGCTTTCTCCTTATATACAGAAATAATAGCTGCAGGCAAGAATTCTTGAGTTTACGATATGGTTATACACATATTTCTACAATAATACAAAGAGCGAAGTCATGTAGACCAACCCACATTTCAGACGTCCAGTTCGTGACAGATTACCCGGTCAGGCCCGGAACTCCCATCAGATATCGATGAAACCCCAATAAAGCAGGGTACCTCCTAGTCATAAAACTGGCCATAAACAAGGAACATGGACAGGTGTGTGTGTGTGTGTAGAAAACATGTTCTGTACGTAGTGAATGGTTTGGGGCATGTTATGCATTGATGCTATCTTATTCGCCACTGGGCGAGGAGCTGCCCAAACAGGTTCGGCTGGAGGCAATGGAGTCAGTTGGGACAGGTCAGGGGGAAGTCAGGGAAGGTGGACGTGTCCTTTTAGATCAAGCTCGACCTTACTCCATTGACTTATCATGAGGGCAAGATACAAGATGGATGTCGTTTACAAAATGGAGTCTAAGGGGTCGGGGACGGAAACTACGATTTAGGGGTGTTGGCATCCCTCAATCATGATGCAAATGTATAGGGATGATGTCCTAATCATTACCGGTCCGTCGACACCAAATTCATCATGGTACGTTGATATTTTGGCACGAGTGTTGTATCTCGATACCGGGATAACAGCAGGGTCCAGAATTTCAGAACCACAGACCCTCCTTTTGCCCTCATATAGGGCAATAACTCACGTTAATCCGAGTCCAAATCTGTATAAATGAATTCGTGGAGATGCTGCTGTAGCATCATTCTGTTGCTCAGTTCGTCCCTTGACACAGGCTTCCTTACACATGGAGTAGCACAGAGGCCACATAGTGCAGGAGCGCACTGTACACATAGGCAGAACATAAACACAAGCGCTAAGATCATCCCAATGAAGATCAGTGTTTTCCATCCCCAGGCAGTGATCAGTTCCCAGAACCACCCTAGCAGCGACCAATCCCCTTTTTCTACGTGAAGGGAACCCGATATTTCGTGTAGCTTAGAGATGGCCTGGTACACTGTCGGTGCATTATCAGGGATGAAAATGCAGCAACTGGATTGGATCACTCTACATACACCACCACGGTCTGCAAGTATGATATCTAGGGCAACCCTGTTCTGAAGGGTCATAAGTCGATCTGACTGAAGCTCAGTCGTTAAGTTGCCAAGGGCTCCGGCCGTTTCAGTCACGGCGGATTCAACTATCCTTGATAACTGGCGAATGTTCCTGCTGTTCACCATAGGCCCCCAAAATGGAAGAAAACCCTTTGCGAAGTCTGCAAATTCCTGACCCGCAGTGTCGTCTTTACTCATGACACCCCTAGCTGTTCTTGTCCGATGGTAATCGGCCCTGGCCGTGTAGGTGGGTGGCAGCAGAAATGAGATAAAACACGTGCCCGAGAAGTCAGGGGGCAACCATGTATAGGCTTGGTCATGGCAGACGAAATAGGTGCCTTTAGCTGCCAAGAATAGAGGGGAAGTTCGGGAAGCAAATACATATGTTTCTGTGCATATGCTCTTCCCTAATTGTGCTTTAGGATCCCTGCCGATACCTCGCAGACATAGGTGACCTCGGTGGGGCACTATCCATACTGGGCGGGATTTCTTCGCTGTCTGGCCCTTACTCAAGGAAACCCCATACTTAGTTACGTTCCAACGACTGTATGGAGTGAGTTCATCTTTGGGAATCAAAGTAACACGTGTCCTAGAAACACGACAACCCGGGTCGCGTATTCCCAGGAGACTGTTCGTTTTTACAGAACCAGCTTTCTCCTTATATACAGAAATAATAGCTGCAGGCAAGAATTCTTGAGTTTACGATATGGTTATACACATATTTCTACAATAATACAAAGAGCGAAGTCATGTAGACCAACCCACATTTCAGACGTCCAGTTCGTGACAGATTACCCGGTCAGGCCCGGAACTCCCATCAGATATCGATGAAACCCCAATAAAGCAGGGTACCTCCTAGTCATAAAACTGGCCATAAACAAGGAACATGGACAGGTGTGTGTGTGTGTAGAAAACATGTTCTGTACGTAGTGAATGGTTTGGGGCATGTTATGCATTGATGCTATCTTATTCGCCACTGGGCGAGGAGCTGCCCAAACAGGTTCGGCTGGAGGCAATGGAGTCAGTTGGGACAGGTCAGGGGGAAGTCAGGGAAGGTGGACGTGTCCTTTTAGATCAAGCTCGACCTTACTCCATTGACTTATCATGAGGGCAAGATACAAGATGGATGTCGTTTACAAAATGGAGTCTAAGGGGTCGGGGACGGAAACTACGATTTAGGGGTGTTGGCATCCCTCAATCATGATGCAAATGTATAGGGATGATGTCCTAATCATTACCGGTCCGTCGACACCAAATTCATCATGGTACGTTGATATTTTGGCACGAGTGTTGTATCTCGATACCGGGATAACAGCAGGGTCCAGAATTTCAGAACCACAGACCCTCCTTTTGCCCTCATATAGGGCAATAACTCACGTTAATCCGAGTCCAAATCTGTATAAATGAATTCGTGGAGATGCTGCTGTAGCATCATTCTGTTGCTCAGTTCGTCCCTTGACACAGGCTTCCTTACACATGGAGTAGCACAGAGGCCACATAGTGCAGGAGCGCACTGTACACATAGGCAGAACATAAACACAAGCGCTAAGATCATCCCAATGAAGATCAGTGTTTTCCATCCCCAGGCAGTGATCAGTTCCCAGAACCACCCTAGCAGCGACCAATCCCCTTTTTCTACGTGAAGGGAACCCGATATTTCGTGTAGCTTAGAGATGGCCTGGTACACTGTCGGTGCATTATCAGGGATGAAAATGCAGCAACTGGATTGGATCACTCTACATACACCACCACGGTCTGCAAGTATGATATCTAGGGCAACCCTGTTCTGAAGGGTCATAAGTCGATCTGACTGAAGCTCAGTCGTTAAGTTGCCAAGGGCTCCGGCCGTTTCAGTCACGGCGGATTCAACTATCCTTGATAACTGGCGAATGTTCCTGCTGTTCACCATAGGCCCCCAAAATGGAAGAAAACCCTTTGCGAAGTCTGCAAATTCCTGACCCGCAGTGTCGTCTTTACTCATGACACCCCTAGCTGTTCTTGTCCGATGGTAATCGGCCCTGGCCGTGTAGGTGGGTGGCAGCAGAAATGAGATAAAACACGTGCCCGAGAAGTCAGGGGGCAACCATGTATAGGCTTGGTCATGGCAGACGAAATAGGTGCCTTTAGCTGCCAAGAATAGAGGGGAAGTTCGGGAAGCAAATACATATGTTTCTGTGCATATGCTCTTCCCTAATTGTGCTTTAGGATCCCTGCCGATACCTCGCAGACATAGGTGACCTCGGTGGGGCACTATCCATACTGGGCGGGATTTCTTCGCTGTCTGGCCCTTACTCAAGGAAACCCCATACTTAGTTACGTTCCAACGACTGTATGGAGTGAGTTCATCTTTGGGAATCGCTTGATATGTGTCAATATCCCTACTCATATTTCTTATCCCTGCCACTAGTGCCTTGTTGCTGGAGTCGCTCTCAGTGGAACGGGGCGGGTATGGTTCTAGGGCGAACAGGAACAGAGTCTGGAAAGCCCACAGAGAACCATAATAACTGAATGGCAGGATGAAGTATGGGATACCCTTATCAGTTGTGTGTGGCATGAGTCCGCATATCCAACAGTTCGAAGTGTTCATTATGGACTGGTGTTGGTGTAGGAGTTGGATAAATGAGTTATTTATAAATTCAAGTCTTCTGGCAGACTTGTGTTCAGGTAGAGGGTGAAAGAAGTGTGGAGAGATAGTAGGAGGAGGTGTTGGCTGAGTGTCATTTGCAAAGGTAACTTGAAATACGAATAGAGTATAGCCAATCAAGAACATCGTTATGCTGCACAACATTAAAATACATATTATCAAAAACCTTTTTCTGGCCAGTACTGTGCATAATTGCCTTTCAAAGTTCGTGAATCTGGTAGGTCTCTCTACCCTTGGAAACCCCATCCTCTAGTTGCTGCCCGCGGTGGTAGATTGATTCTGCCAGGGAGTCCGCGCTCTGTTCAGTCCGGGGTAACTCCCTTGGACCAACCAGAACCGTTGACCTAAACGTCCCCAGCTGCACTCCCCAGACTTCAACCGCGACCCTAGCAGCAGAACCGGATGGCGGTTCGAAAATCAAAAATGAGCAAGTTTCCTGGGCGAGAGAGCTGAAAAATCAAAAATAGTTCTTGGGGGAAAGGAAAATCGCATTAATTTGCCTTTTTATTAGTCTCTTTGTCTCGACCTTAGATTATATTGTTGTTTCCCATGTACGGTGTGGTCTTCAAACAATGTCTCAGGTTCTGTAGTGTCCAACTGCATTGACGGTGGCACAAGTCCTTGTAAAATATAATCACTCTCCTTTTCGGTACCAGTTCCTTTCAAACGTGCATCGCTGAAAGGGATGAAGCGATGTATGGACTCTGTCTCTGAGTCGGCATTTCCTTCCTTGACCCACCGGTCGTATGGAAGGGGCAGAGGGACCCGTTTACAGTGGGTCCCGTGGATCCAGTTCTTCTTTCCTTCCACCCGAACGGCTGATCTCGTGGACAGAAGAACAAGGTATGGTCCGGTCCACCTGGGCTGTTCGTTGTTCGTGAGCTGAAAATTCCGCACCAGCACCCAGGTGCCGGGTTCGATGGAGTGACCTGGATCATCAGAGGCTGGCGGAGAGGAACTGTGAACCTGTTGGTGTAAAACACGCAATTTAGTTGTTAATTCGCACAAATAGTCAAGCAGTACGGGGTGCTCTATTTCGCTGAGTTTCTTTGGCCTTGGCACGCCCCAGACGTTGGCTGGGCGGCCAAACACTATTTCATGGGGGCTAAGTCCTAATCTGGAATGGACAGTCGTTCTGGTCGACAGGAGTGCTAGAGGTAGGGCGTCAGGCCATTTAAGACCTGTACTGGCTTGGATCTTGGCTAGTTTGAGTTTTAACGTGCCATTGTAGCACTCCACCAATCCAGCTGATTGGGGGTGATTTGCAGCGTGGAATTTCTGGTGTATGCCTAGACACTCACACACTCTCCTCATCACACGTCCCACGAATTCACTTCCATTATCACTCCAAACGATTCTAGGCATACCGAATCTAGGGAAGAACTCCTTGACAAGGGCTTTGGCAGTTGACAAGGCGGTGTTGTCCTTAAGGGGGTACGCTTCCACCCACCTGGAGAAAGCGCAAACAACAACGAGCACATACTTCAGATTGTTGCACCTCTCCATGTGGATGAAATCGAGCTGCAAAACCTCGAACGGATACGTTGGAGGCGCAAAATGACCAGCTGGAGTTGGGGTTCCCCTACCGGGATTGTGCTTCAAACACACCATACAGTTTCTGACCACATTCTCTGCACATTTTGGGATATTACTATTCTGCCATACTGGGGCCAATAGTTTACAGATTCCTTTCGTACTGATGAGCGCAATTCCATGGGCCATTGTTACCACTGCAAGTACATATGAGTTAGGTAATAGCCATCGCTGGTGTTCTGGCAATTCGACCCAACAACCATTCGCATCTAATCTACCATGGCTTTCTCTCCATTCATTCACCTCTTTCTCGGTGGCCTCAGCTTGGATAGTTTTCACGCTTTCGATGGTGTCCTCACACATCCCCACATCAGTAATCCATCTAGCGGGACCTACAACATACATCCAACTCATTGTGTTCCTTGCAGTCTCTTTCGCAACCTCATCTGCAAATGCATTCCCACGGCCAACATCGTCTTGAATTTTTCTGTGTGCACTGCATTTTATAATTGCAACTTGTAGTGGCAAGGTCAGTGACTCGAGGAGCTCATTAACTAGCTGACCATGTTGTATCTTTGCACCATGCGACGTCAGGAACCCACGTTCACGCCATAATCTCCCAAAACTGTGAGCCACGCCAAAGGCGTATTGGCTGTCAGTGTACACATTCACTCGCTTTCCTTTCGCCAACACACATGCTCTTGTAAGTGCGATTAGCTCTGCGGCTTGTGCGGAATTGTGGGAAATGCGCGCGGTTTCTATAATGGTGTGTAATGTCGTTACGGCATATGCTGCAGTCGTATCCCCATTCGGCAACTTGAAACATGAACCATCAACCCATAAAGTATCATTGCATTCAGGAAGGGGAGTGTCCTGTAAGTCTACTCTCCCTTTGGTCTCTTCTTCTGTCCTAAAGCAGCAGTCATGTTTTTCAACCTCGTCTGTCTCTGCCGGGATGGGTAGTAGCGTAGCGGGATTAAGTGTATCACACCTCTTTATGTGAATGTGACTTGCTAATAGTGTTAGTTCGTAACTGGATAGTCGAGCGCTAGTAAGATGTTGTATCTTCGTCCTGTTTAGCAAAATGTCTACTGCATGCGGAACCATAACGATCAGAGTATTATTCATGACTAACCCAGCGGACTGTCGAATGCAGACAGCCGCTGCGGCGGTGGCCCTCAGACAACTTGGCAGTGCCTTAGCCACAGGATCTAGAGTTGCCGAAAAATATGCACATGGGCGCTGTTTGTCCCCAAAGTATTGTGTTAGGACTGATAATGCACAACCTTCCTTCTCATGGACATATAATGTAAAAGGCTTACTGTAGTTGGGGTTTCCCAACACAGGAGCCGAACATAATGCATCACGCAACTCGTGGAAACTTGTCTGACAATCTTCAGACCAGGGCATGGGATTGGGCGTGTCTTTACAGAGTAGTGCCAGCAAGGGTTTAGCTAGTAGTGAGAAATTCGGTATCCATTGTCTACAGTAAGATGTTATGCCCAAGAAGGCCCGAACCTCTCTTTGTGTCCTTGGGGCACTCAGGTCTGCAATTGCCTGTATTCTTTCTGGTGTCAGTCTCCTTCCCTCCTTCGATAAGATGTGACCTAGGTAGGTTACTTCTTGTCGACAAAATTGCAGTTTTGAAAAGGAGACTTTGTGCTTCATGTCACATAAGTGACGCAATAAGGACAATGTAGCTTGCTTGCAAATTTCTTCAGTGTCTGCAGCGATCAGCAGATCGTCGACATACTGAATCAGAGTTGACCCATTAGGTAGAATAATTGTGTCTAGTTGTGTTTTCAGGGCCTGACTGAATATTGATGGGCTTTCGCAGTAGCCTTGAGGAGCGCACTTGAAGCGGAAGCTTCGTCCTCCTAAATTGAAGCCAAAAATATCTCTACTCTCCTCAGCAATCAGGATGCTGAAGAAAGCGTTCTTCAGGTCAATCACTGAAAACCAAGCTGCTGACGCTGGAACCATTGTTAACAAGGCAGTAATGTCGGGGACAACTGGAAACTGTGGAATAACCACCTTATTTACTTCTCTGAGGTCGATCACGAACCTGTACACAGGGGGCTGTGAAGGATCGGTACGCTTTAAAACGGGCAAAACTGGACTGTTACAAACGTTGCCTGCTGTTTCTTCGATGACATCTTTCTCGATTAGATCATAAATAATCGTCAACAACGCCTTTTCGCATTCGCTAGATATTTTGTATTGGGGAATACGTGGCAACCTAACGTTGGCTTTCAATGTTATGACATACGGTGCTATCTCTAAACGGCCTACATCATTGGAACCATTAGCCCAGAGTATATCCGGAAGAGATGACAATTCAGTTGGAATATTTTCCTTTGACAAATACATTGGAGAAATGACTTTCTTACCTAAAGTGAGTTGTACTCCCAAGGGAGAACAGTACAAAGTCGCATATAATCTCTTTAGCAAATCCAAACCTAACAAATTTTCACCGCAACCTGTTGTAAGAATGAGGGGTGCTTCTAATTCGCATGGGCCAACAGAAAGGGACATGGGACTAGAGATCGGGTTTCTAACAGGGGCGCCAGAGAAACCTACTGAAACATTCATTTCGCCAGACAAAGGTGCGCCAGGAAGTTTCGAGTGCATGATAGAACTTTTTGTAGCACCAGTATCCAGCAGAAATGGCTCTGATACTCCTGAGGTAATCACCTCGACATAAGGTCCATTCTGATCTACTGGAACTGAAACAACTCCCTCTCTTTGTCCATGGCTGTCCTAGCAATTATTTCCCTCATTCTCGTTTTCGGTGTAATAGTCGTCAGCATAGTACTGAGCTGACCTAGACGGTGCATTATTCTGTTGGTCAAAGCTGTTCATGGAATTCTGAGGCGGAAAAGAAGTTGTATTCTGGGGGAAATTTCCACGGCCCCTACCCCGAGGAGCATGTTGAACACCTCTACCCCTTATACCTGAAATACCGTTTAAACGTCGCGCAAGAGCCGGACAATTACCTTTAAAGTGACCCTCTTCCTTGCAATATGCACATTGATTCGGGCCATACGAAAGACGCTGATGGGAAAACTCGTTTCCTTGCGCGTTTCTCGAATACTGCTGTGGTTGGTGATAATTAGGCTGACTAGCCATACGAGGCGGATAGGCCTGCTGGAGAAGAACTTTAGTTTTTAAATCTTTCGTCTTTTTGTCTACCTTATCTAGCTCGTCTTTGCGCCTATTTTCATAGTACTGGGCTGTAGCTAAAATCTGTGCTGAAGTAGAGACAGCCCAAGCACTCTCTGAATCTTTCAGTTTATTACACAGTTCAAGAAGCAGATTATGTACAAATTTGTCTACAAACAATCTTTGACCACCCTCGGTAGCCATATCCTGACCACTATGATCCGTAAAAGCCTCCTCAAATCTCGTGAAAAAGTCAGACACATTCTCATCTTTCTTCTGCTTGCACGCAGATAGCTTGTCCCAATTTACGCGTAATTCAGGCATTAATGTTTTCATGTACGCGATAATCCTACCGGGAAGTTCGGCTATTAACGGCTCAGGTTTCGAACCACCTATTTGTCTAGCATCTATAGTGGTAATATTAGCCCATGAGTCACCTAGTTCTTGATCATGATCCGTATGACGTATTTTACTCCATAAAGGATGTGGAACAACATTCCCAAACAACATATCTACATCCGCTAAATTCATTATACATGAGCTGGCAGTCTGCGATAACTCCTTATAATACCCAGTCGGATTTTTACGGGGATCAGGTAATGTCTGCTTGAGTGCTAAGACTTCGGATCTTTTCCAGGGGACATGTACCCATACACGCTGGAAATGTGGCAGAATTGGTGGGTTTACATTCGCATCACCTTCCCTCCAAACCGGAGGAACCTCTCTCATGGGGTACTGTCTCGCTTTCTTTCTACCTGATACGTCGTCTTCGTACAATGATCTAGAGACGCTTCCCTTACTCCTATAAGAGAACAATAAATCTATCGCTTCCTCAACTTCGGCACCTATAATCATACCTTCATGGAACTTAAAACGCGTACGCCATAGTTCGTTCATTTTGCGTTTGGGATCATTTGTCTCCAAGTCTTCACACAGTTATACACACATCTCTTCGAATACGTATCTCTGAGTGGGTGCATCCCATTGACGGAAAACTTCCATAACAGACTAAACATCATATCTAACAGTGTCCGTAATCCATTTGCGTGCTTGTTCATTCAGCACTTCTCTTTCCTCGTAATCAGGCAGCTGACTACGTAACTGTCTACGTTCTGTTTTAAGGGTCGTTTTAGGTGGCCCAAAGAAAGATGAAAGCAGACCAGTGACAGTACCTGCCACTCTCTGTCTAATAGAAGGAGAAGCTTGCGGAGGGGCAGATGCGTCAGAAAGAACAGGCTGATGCGAAGAAGAAATCGAGGCAATAGCAGAGGAAGTTGAAGCAGTGGCAGACGTAGTATCATAGGGAACAGTTGGAGCGGTAGGCAAAGTAGTAGAAGTAGATGGATTATGTAGCAGAGGCGGCGGTTCTTGAGAAGGCTGCGCCGGAGAAGTAGGAACCAGCTGAAGAGTAGCTGGCGTGTGTGCAAGAGCTGTGTTTCGTGCGCCGGGGCGCGGTATAATAAAATGCTTTGGGGGTGCGGTAGCGTCTAACGCATACGGGGGTGGTGAGCTTAATAGGTGGGACATCAATGGATCTTTCTCGGATCTCTCCTCTTGACCTTGTCCCTTATGAGGTAACATTGGGTAGCATTTATCTACTGCTAGTTTCTTGCTCCTAAGCACTTGTTTGCTTTCTTGCTCTTCCTCGTTATCCTTGTATGCAACGGCAGCTTACACCATCGACATACCTCTTTTATTCCTTTTTGCTAATTTTATTTCTTTCTGTTTGGCTTCTTTGCGCCATAAGCGAAAAGAGTCAAACATCGCCGGCCGGGCTTTTTTCTTGAACAATTTGACCTCGAGGTTATCTAAAATTTCTGAGTCAAAACTACCATATTGGGGCCATTTTAAAACACCATCCTTGCGGGTGTATTTTATCCACACTTCATTATATGTGATAGGACCTACGCCATGTTTTACGTATAACTCATATGTTGGAGTTCCAATCGGAGGAACTGGACAAGAATCCTCTAATCGGGAGTCCTTACTACAACCAAGACAAAACAAGTTTCCAAGTCTGCTAAAACCAGGCATCTTTGCTCACTAGTCTAGCTTCAAACTTCAAAGGATTTATCGATCACGATATTTCTCGTGAATACACGAGTCCTTCGGCTTTGGGGCTTGCAAGTACCAAATCAAAGCGTATCTCAAGGATACCAAAAACTAAGGATCAAACTAAGGACTGGGAGACGCTCCACTTATACTTAACTGAAGTATTTGAAGATCGATGACGTCACTAGAAGACTCGTCTATCGTTTCGCTCTACCAAGGATCACTGGGTCCAAAACAAGGCGATAGTCAGGGCAGCAGTCCTTCGTAGCCGTTGGGACGCGGGGAACCTCGCAGCAAAGACCTTCGGAACCACGTCGACATACAGGGGTCGCTGAAGTGGCTGGCCGTCCTCTGGAATTTTCACACGAAGCTCCTCACGAACATCTGGCTTGGACCGTCGCCGCTTGATAACGCCCCGAGTTGGGCGCCAACTGAGGTAACGGGTTTTTAGGAACCCGGTGGTGTCAGGGGATAACACCCGAAGACCTCTGAGTTCTCCCTGTTCCGGACCACAGAAACACGGAGTCTTCTAGCTGATGTCAGAGATCGAGTTTTATTGGTAGCTACCAAGTAACACGTGTCCTAGAAACACGACAACCCGGGTCGCGTATTCCCAGGAGACTGTTCGTTTTTACAGAACCAGCTTTCTCCTTATATACAGAAATAATAGCTGCAGGCAAGAATTCTTGAGTTTACGATATGGTTATACACATATTTCTACAATAATACAAAGAGCGAAGTCATGTAGACCAACCCACATTTCAGACGTCCAGTTTGTGACGGATTACCCGGTCAGGCCCGGAACTCCCATCAGATATCGATGAAACCCCAATAAAGCAGGGTACCTCCTAGTCATAAAACTGGCCATAAACAAGGAACATGGACAGGTGTGTGTGTGTGTAGAAAACATGTTCTGTACGTAGTGAATGGTTTGGGGCATGTTATGCATTGATGCTATCTTATTCGGCCACTGGGCGAGGAGCTGCCCAAACAGGTTCGGCTGGAGGCAATGGAGTCAGTTGGGACAGGTCAGGGGGAAGTCAGGGAAGGTGGACGTGTCCTTTTAGATCAAGCTCGACCTTACTCCATTGACTTATCATGAGGGCAAGATACAAGATGGATGTCGTTTACAAAATGGAGTCTAAGGGGTCGGGGACGGAAACTACGATTTAGGGGTGTTGGCATCCCTCAATCATGATGCAAATGTATAGGGATGATGTCCTAATCATTACCGGTCTGTCGACACCAAATTCGTCATGGTACGTTGATATTTTGGCACGAGTGTTGTATCTCGATACCGGGATAACAGCAGGGTCCAGAATGTCAGAACCACAGGACGGTCATGTGCCTGACAGTACTATCTCCCTTGTCTACAAAAAATTAATTACCGATAGGTCGGACCTCCTGCTGCATCTTCGGGACTTGTGGACCCGTGACGGCCTTGAGTTAGATGACGAGGACTGGCAGTCTGCGATCTCCTCTCCCAAGGAGGTTGCGATTCCAGCTCGACTCCGACTGGTACAACTTAAGATCCTCCACAGGATATACGTCACGGGCCCCCGTTTGGTTCGAATGGGCTTTTCTGAGGAGGGTCGGTGCAAGCGGGGGTGTGGGCAGGTAGGGACATTTCTCCATTTTATTTGGGAATGTCATGAAGTTGCTGCTTTCTGGAGCGGGGTGCATGAGGTAATGAAGGAAGTGACGGGTGTTGCTCTCTTGCCGGAGGCCAGGCGCTGTTTGTTAAATGTCTGGGAACCCACGGATTATAATGTAGCCCAGACTCAGTGGGCGACCCTGGGGACCATGATTGCCAAGCGAGATATTGCTCAGTTGTGGGGGTCTCAGAGGCCTCCTACAGTCGAAGTATGGAAGGAAAACATTGACTGGTGTATGTTCACGGAAAAAACGGTGTATTTGGCCCGGGGCCGTCCCCGGAAATGGCGTAGAGTGTGGGGACCTTGGAATAGTTATCGTCGGGACATATGTACACCGCCTGCAGTAGATAACACTGATGTCCCACTCTCCCCCTGACCCCACATTCTCACTACTTCATTGTATGTTTATTGAGTCGGCCACTATCCCCCCTCCCTTTTCCTTATATCGATTGCTGATTTTGTTGTACTGTCTTTTCCTTCCTCGTTTGAACTGGTACTTTGTATAACATGTTTTTTTGCCTTGCTTGTTTATATTTTAAATAAAAAGAAACATAAAAAAAATATTTCCCTATATTAATTCCCCACTTATCTTGTTTGGGTTCTGTAGTAGCGTGCTCCCTGTCGAAAATCGCTTAGACACTTTGTCAGAGGATGTAAGCGCTATATGAATACAATTACAAAAGACAAATCCTCCTCCTTATCAAAACTAACTAAAGCAAAGAGACAGTCTTAGGAATAGTTTAGGGATTTCTAAGAATAATTCCCCGACGGTCCCCCCAACATGGTCCTTCACACAAGATGTAATGATTTGCTACACCTTTCTAACAAAATTCTGAAAAAAATGGGCTACATTCCCCTTAATAATGAGGTGACTATCTACCAAACAAAGTGTCTTCTTGGGGGAATAAAAACACTATAATTCTTTGTACTATCCTTAATATTGTAGTATTGGATACAAACCATCCAGCTACTCATCTGCGAAAAATTGTTTGTCCTTACATATCTATTCAAATGCTTGAATGGGACAGGTGAAACTAAAACTTAATTATAGGAAGCTGGCTCTGATTATGGTATAACACTAAGTGATTAAAACGTGCACAGATTCCAGAGATTTCCGAGATTACCCCAGAAGTGTACAGTGCTCAATGCAAATCCAAGATGCTCTATTAGTGGTAGTGTGGTCTAGCAGCTTTAGGCCTAGCACAGAGGAGTGCAAGACATTTATTGCACACACAACCAATATCTGACACACGACACAAAAAGGATATCCACACCAATTTTATAAAAATATGCTTTGTTTGTGCTTTATTTTAAGACCCAGATCTTCGCAATAAGGTAAGTACGTATTTAAATTAAAAATACCTTTCACTATCAAAAGTCAACACTTAGTGCAATTTCTCATCAACAGTTCAATGTTATCCTATGGAGGAAAATAATAATGCAGTTATACAGGGAAATAGTCAACTGTAGGAAAGTGCCCCTTTTTGCATGGTTACCCCCTAACATGTTGTCAAATACCTGATGCCAACTTGACTGTGAGCCCTGGGTCCCTGCCAATCAGGTTCCCAAGGTCTGTGTTCTTTCCCAAAACTATACCTTTGTTCCCACAATTGCACACCTCTGGGCCACATTAAAGTCCCTTGTAAAAGGTACCTCTGGTACTAAGGGCCATGTGACCAGAAAGGGCCTCTGAGGGCTGCAGCATGTATTGTGCCACCCTCAGAGAGCCCTCGCAAAAACACCCACACCCTGCCATTCCAGGCTGCATGTTTTGGTGCAGGCAAAAACTAAGAGTCAACATGGCACACACCCCTGTGTACCATGTCCACTAACCAATGCGTGTTCCATTGGTTAGTCACCCCTCCAGCAGGCCTCACGGTCCTAAGGCAAGGTGCACTATACTACAGGTGAGGGCATAGATGCATGAACAATATGCCCGCACAGCGTCTGTGCCATTAACAGACACAGCCATATTGAGTACATGGGCTAGGAGTTTGTCATTATGAACGCCACAGCTCCATGATGGCTTTACTGAAAAATGGGACATTTGGTACCAAACTTCTCAGAATAAATCCACTGTTGCCAGTTTTGGATTCATCATGAAATGCACTCAGAGGGCATCTTAGAGATGCCCTCTAAAACAAACTACCAACCTTTAGTGTATTGGCTGACTGGTCCCCGCCAGCCAGCCACTACCAGACTGGTTTCTGACTTGAATGGGTCTCTCGGGGGTCAGGAACAGCAGCACTTGGAGGTGAAGCTCTCACCCTCTGATGTGCTAATTTGGCCAGCACCAACTAGGGGACACACCGGCCCCCCTGTCCAAGCACAACATTTGGCGGCAGGAAAGGTGGAAAAGTTAGTAAGCAGAGGAGTGTCCACCTTAGCCTGGCTCCCCCCTAGGGTCACCAGGAGCTGAGGTAAACCCCTCTCTTAGAAATTCTCCATCTTGAATTGGAGTATTAGGCCCAATAGAAACAGGGATGTGCACCTTTCCCCCCCCCCAGAGAGAGGTGGGGGCCCAAAGTGTGTAGTCACCCTACCTCAGTAATGCCCTTAAATTTAGAATTTAAGGGCTCCCCTGAACCTTGTTCCTCAGATTTGACAACCTAAGAAAACGAAGAGCCCTGCTGCAGTGGAGTAGAAGATGATGACTGAGTTGGCTCAAACCCTACTGCTGTCTCCACCTTCAGTGACCCTGCTCCAAGAAACCGGTGTGGCCTGCAGCCAGCATCCTACAAGAAATCCGGGGACTTGCACTGTCTTCGACAAAGACTCTTGTCTCCTGTGGACACCGGATTTGTCCAGCAAAGAACTCCTCCAAAGGTTCCTAGAAATAAAAGTAACTAAAGTAATATATATACTTATTTTTTTACAAACATTGTCCCTGGTGTCAGTTTTTCAGTATGCGTTCCTTCCTTGTATGAGTATGTACACCAACAGCATTCACAATACCCTCTGATAAGCCTAACTGCTCAGCCAAGCTACCACTAAATTGAGAGTAAGGTATTATCTACCATGCCTTTGGGGACTCACTGAACGCTGTGCACACTATCTCTTTTTGGTATACTATATACAGAGTCAGCTTCCTACAGCAACTTACAGTTCCAGTCTTCTGGACCAAAGGTCAGCAAGAGACAACGGTCTGATGAGTACCAAAACTGCAGCACCAGCGGCCGGGTGCTGAGGTCAAAATCTGTGTTTGGCCCAATGTGTTTCCATGGATACTGGGGGTGCTTGAAGCGACACTGCTTGCAGGTAGGTAAATCAGTTGCAGGGGCCAAGCTTTGGGGGATAGGCCAAGTACAGGGTGGGGGGGGGGGTGGAGGCACATAGCAGCAAAACTACACTGGGGCAGCCGGGTGCAAGGTGCAATTTCATCAGCGGGCGCCCAATGCTTTTCAATGGAGACTTTGCTTCCAACAAACAGGCTGCAGGTGTCAAACTGGAGGTTGCAGAAGGGAGAGCAGGAGTAAATAGAGAGGTAGGGGCACCGTCAATTCAGCTCGCCAAGGTCCAGGGCCTTCGGGTGCAGGGCTACCTTTAGACGTCGGACTCTTCTTACCGGAGCCGGTCGTGGTCAGGAAAGTCTCTGGATTCAGGCTGCAGGCATCATCGTGGAGTCCAGGAGGGGTCAGCAAATGCTGGACTTGAGTTCAAGATCGCTGAGGAGCCTGTTCCGGGTCAGTGGTCCACCTGGACATTGGCCGGAGGAGTTCGGTGCAGCATGGACAGGCGTCACAGTCCCAGGTGGATCTGGAGTCCTGGAGTTTATTTCTTGGGAACAGAGCAGCTGTTCTCTGGAGTTCTGGTCCTTGTCAAAGTCCAGGCAGTCTTCCTGGTTTCTGGAAGTTGCTGGTGTCCTCTTTTTTTTGCAGGTTTTTGGAAGATGGAGACAGGCCGGTAGGGCTGGGGCCAAATCAGTAGTCCTCTTCAGGCTTCGCTGCATGGTGTCTTCTTTGTCGCTCTTAGGTCGCAGGTAACTGGTTTCAAGGTCTTATGGGGCGTTTTAAGGAAGTAGCAGGTAGGGCTAATGGTGACCTTAACCGAGGGGTGACTACACCCACTATTATGCCACCCTCTTGTGGGAGGAGGCATAGTCCTAGCCCTGATTGGAGGAGTCATCTCATCTCTAAGATGGAGGGGACTGTAAAGTGCGCTAACTTCGCCTCCTCCACCTGAGGGTGGAAGTGGCAAAGGTGGGCACACCTCCTAGTCTTTCTAAGCTTCCCTGTCGGTTTTCCCGTCCAAACGGGGTGTAAACCCGGGGCTGCCATCTGCTGCTAGCTCCACTAGGGGATAGTTAAAGGAGTTTGGTTGGTGGGGGCTCAGTAGACTATGTGGTTTGAAAACCCCAATGTTGCCGATAAATCGTACCCATTTGGAAATATGATGTTTAGTGCTTAATTTGTAAAATATTAAGTGCCAGGGCTCTGACCAGGAGGCCACTGCAGCTTGAACCACCCATCGCTGCCAAAACAACTACTAACCATCTCTCTCGCATATAAATGCGACAATTCAGATTATTCCAGGTCCCCAAAGCTAAAGGAATGGCTGGGGAGGCAGGTATTAGCAATTGTTTAATGTATATTGTTTTCCTAAACAACTGTTATACTGCTCATCTCTCAATTACATGAGCAGCGCCACCTTGTGGCAGACTGCCCTAAGTGTGGTGTTGACAATTAGATGCCGGTGCCAAGCACCGGAAACCAATTAAGTGCAGGTGCTCAGCACCGGAAAGCTCCATCTCAAATTAAGCACTGATTGAAAGGGGTTATTCTGAAAGATGAAATGTTCTTCAAATTTAGCAATGTACAACGTGGCTAGCTCCTGAGCGAAATGACAGCCCATGGTTTGTCCCTTTGCCCGGAGCTAGCCAAGTTGTACATCGTCATATTTCCAAATGGGTATGATTTATCGAAATTTTTTGAGTTTGGATAGGAATCACTTAATCAATTTCACTAGTTCCTAAATTAAAGGACACCTGACATTAAGTTTAGACTACACCATGATTCTTTCAAGATCACATTTTTGGACGTCGAGGTGATTGCAACAAATGGACAATTGATGACCACGTTACATTCTAACCCAAGTGATAGAAATACGGCTCTATAGTATTCAAGTCAACACCCTCAACACCTCTGTGATAATTTGCCGCTTGGCCAATTTTAAATATCAAATGCAAGTGTTCCAATAAATTTGATTACTTTTTTTCATGTTAACAATTTAATTGGTGTGCTGTAAAATTGTGGATATCCGAAACAATTGTTGAAACATTCAAAGAAGAGAGTATGGTGTACCCCGTGGGAAGAACTATTGATTAACAAGCATTTGCAATACAATCGGTCTTGCATTTGTTAAAGTTAGAGCTAGTGGCGTAGTAAATGATATTGTTCTTTACTAGAGGAGTCTAGAGAACTAAAAATGAGGAATTGCCACTGGGTGGAGAGAGACAGCTGCAGCACTGCCTAGAGGACTTAGAATGAGGAATTACAGATGAGACCAGAGAAGCCGGTAGCAGCACTGTCTAGAGGACTTGGAATGAGGAATTACTGATCTGACCAATGAAGCAGCTAGCAGCACTGTCTAGAGGTATATTTCAAAGAATCCCGATACGCAACCGGTAAAGATAAAAAGTTTTATATATCATTGGGAGTATTGATTAACCCCACTGTGAAAGAAGGGTGGACCTATAACCATTACCCTACTTGCAAAGTGTTGGCTTGCGATCTACTGAGGAGAATACCCAGTAATAGATGACCGGCATTTTAACCAAGAGAAGAGCGTAAGAAGAGGGACAACTTTTTTCGTAATTTTTAAACGAATAAGAGAGCTAAATGTGCTAAAACCTCCCCTCGAACATTATGATGTAAGGAGAGGTATCGATAGATAAGAGATCGCCTTCCCAGATTGAATACGGGAGGATTTAACACAACATTTAAAGATCGCTATGTTTTTAACTTTGTCCTGAGGAAGGTGGTGCATAAAAGCAAGATCCACCAAAACCCGTCGACACATTTCTGGTTTTTGTATTGAATGTTTTAAATGAAATATCTTTTTTATTGGTATTTAGTAATCACAAGTATGATTATGCAATCCAGCGATTAAATTGATTTAGAATTGTTTTTGTATGGATTATGATTTAGGCACTTTATGTATTTGAAATTGAAAAATTCCATTATATGATGCAAATTGTGAATCTATTGTTTTTAACACTATAATGGTGATTGATATATAGTTTTAATAAATCGGAGTTAAACTGTGAACAACATTGTCAAGGCCAATTATTAATAACTGTTGATTTATAGTATATTGTTTTTTGTGGTTCTACTTTCTGGACTTTTGTGGTACATTGAGAGAGAGATTGTGTCTTTCTCCCATGAGACCTAGATATAGAAGTGTGGTGTGAATTAGAGGAAATACATGTGAGACATCATAGGGTAAAAATCATTTTACAAAGGGAATAACTTTCTTTTATTGTTGTCATTTGCCCAGTTCCCTTTGGTGTAAGGGTTACGCTCTACTTTTTTATTCTATGTATTTTGACCCTTTTTAAACGCGCTACCACCACCTGAATGACTTCCATATCGACCTTGCATGCTGTAAATGTACTCTGTGGCAGTTGTGTGCGTGTGCTTTGCATGTTTTCTGTGCAATATACTAATACCTTGTGTTTCGTGGCCTGCCTTGTTCTGTGGTCTTGGTATGTACATCTACCGCCCTCTTACCTGTGTTTTACATACACCCTTTCTACCCCGCGCTTTGCGTACACTAAGCTCTAAATATGTATTGCCACAACAGGGCTCTACTAGAACTCTGCTGTGCATATATTTTACAACATATTGCCATATGCTCCATGTGTGGTGTATATTCTGTGTTCTCCACTTACTCTGTGCTATACACACATGCACTCTGGTCAACTTACACCATGTTTCCCAAGTTTTACATGTATTTGTGCTCACTGTAGGTGTGAGAAGTTGGCCTGATGTATGATGTCCACAGTTCTGTGGGCACCCTGTATCAGTCCAAACAATCCCTTGGTTGTAAGTCAACCTTAAAGACAAGCTATCCTAGTGGTAGCATGGACTAAGCAGCCTAAAGGCTTAACTCAAGAGGACATGTGAAGCCAGCTGTTTTACCCATATGCAATCCTGTAATATCAAATGAAAGAACACCACACAAGTTATATATTATAAAAATATATGTATTTATTCTCAGAATAATCCCCACTACTCTTTATGAGCAATGAAGCACAAGCGTTTAAACAAAAGCACAATATAACATATACAAGTTGCACAGTTATGGATGAGGCCGGTGGCCACTCAAACCATATATCAATAAAGTGGTATAACAATCACTAATCGATCGGGGGTAAGGCCAAGGGCCTTGGGAATCGCTGGGACTACACTGGACTAACAGCAGTTAGGGCGGGAGTAGCCCGCGGGATTCGGGTGCAGTGCAGAAAGCACACGCATGCACCAATGCAAAGTCAATGGTGCGTAAAAGTTATCGAGTTACAGTTTAAGAGTCTTCCGACTGGACTAGAAGGACAAATCTTTAGACTTAGACACTAGAGGTGTAAACCACTACAGGAGCACCGGTGTTCAAGAGTTACCCCACCCACAGGAAGCGGGTGCACAGGTGCGAAGATGTGTCGGGTTTCGTCACGAAGATCTAGGGTGCCTGGAGATGAAGATGCTGCAGGCGTCCAGAAGAGAAGTGTCCGGTGCGATCCAAGGGTGGATCGAAGATGATGGGTATCTGAAAGCAGAGGGGACAGAGTCTGGGTCACTAGCCAGTGACCAGGAAGGAACCAGGCGATGTCGGGCGCAATCAAGTTGATGTCGTGAAGCTTGTCTCCGCTGCCACGTGGACTCTGGGGCACCGAGGATGTCCTGGAGTGGATCACGAGCTGTCCCACAAAGTCTCTCGCTGTCGGCAGTGTCGGCTTCCGGATCGGAGTAAACAAACCTTGGCAAAGGCAACCCACGCAGGATTCAAAGATCGCTTAATACTCAGACCAGCAAGGTCAGAGCGGGTGCTCCTTTTCAGGGGAGCGACGGCCAGTCTGGAGCAACCAGACCAGCTGTGTAAATTCTTAGGTTTGTTGGTTCTGAGGCCACTAGCCAACGGGCCAGTGACCGGACCAACGCGTCGAGTAGGAAAATGCAAAAGGGCCCCACGCAGCACTCGTCGAGTGTGGAGGGGTGAGCTTCGGTGCAAAAGCTGCTCGAGGCTGGAGCTTCTCAAACTCCAATGCACAGCTTCGAGGAAGCCTCGGATGCTGCATGGTCAGCGCTTCGTGGTTTTTCCAAGATGGCCGCTCCTACGCTTCGGGTCGCCTCCACGGGTCTCAGCTCTGCATAGACTGTGGATCGGGCTGTTAGAAGGCAGGCATGCTGGGTCTTGTTGATCTCTGTCACTCGAGTTCCGGCGGGAACTGCAACAAAGCAAACATCGAGGTGCTGGATGGTGCCTGTTTGCACAGGGTGGTCACTCCTTGACCACAAGGGAGATTCTTCAGTCTTCTATGTCGAGTAGGATGTCGAAGGGTCCAGAGTTTCGTTTCATAAGTTTCAGTCAGGATAATCTGATGTGCATTGGCACTGCTCCCACCTATATTCCAAATCTGGGGGCTGGATTACCTGCTAGGTCCCTCCTATGGGTGGAACCTTGGAAGGGGGTGGTTACACCCCTATCCCTTTGTCCAGTTTGCCGCCAGGACTGAGGCAGGATGGCCCCAGAACCGGTTTGACTGGAATCTGCCCGGGGACACCTTGTGCGCCCCAGGCAGTGTCTAGTTTCTTTCAACCCTCCCTGCTACAATCCACTATCTCCTGTCTGGGGTGGTGTGACACCTCCCTGTGACAGGAGATCCTTTGATCAAGCGTCCTCTGCCGAGTTTCGGTCAGCAGCAGGAGGCCAGACTCGTGTCTGTGGCAGCAGCATCCATTTTGTGATGCTGGGGCTCTGGTTTGGATTAACCGCGTTTTCAGTAAAGTAACATGTCTTCTCCCTCTAGAAGGGTGGAATGCTACCCCCTTCGCCAGAACTGGCGAGGGGGTAGTATTCCAAAGTGTATGACACCAAACACGACATGTTTTGATAAAGCCAAACCAAAATTAGCATTAACCGCGAGGATTATAATGCACTTAAGAGTATATGGTATGGCAGTATCACTAGAACAGCTGCACGGAAATGGTTCCGACCTCTGCAGACAGGCTCAGCTCATGCTAGAGCACCATCTCACATAAAACCAAGCACTCTGCCTCCAGGATTGTTAAGGCCTGCCATAGGAGTGACTTATAGGTATATATGTGTCCAGGTATAGGTTTAGATATAGGTATACTATATCTAAGCAAGGGGTGATTACACCACCTTGCCCCAGCTGTGTGAACAGCCAGTTGTGTCAATTTAAGTACCAGCCAGGGGTGGCAAAAGATATGCTGCAGCCCCTGGTAGGCCTTGGATGCACCTATGCCCTGAGCACCTATAGTGCATGGTACAGGGGCTGACAAGGTGTCCAGTACCAAATTGGTGATGTACCTATAATACAGGTCTGTGAATTTAGAGAGAGAACAGCAGGCTGTGGGTCTGATTAGCAGGCCCACAGCCACATTAAGTCGAAAACCAGTGAAGCAAAAAGCAAAAATTGGGGTGACCATAGGATAGCAGACCCTACTCTCCTACAGTAGGGGACTGTGTTCGACCTCATGGTCACAGGTCCAAATCCCGGCAAATTCACTCAGCCTTTCATCCTTTCTGAGTTTGAGAAAATGAATACTATTGAGTTGGGTAACTAATAGACGTCTGTTATTCAGGGCCAAGATAGTTCAAGTTCAAGTTCAAGGATTTATATAGCGCACTACTCACCCAGAGGGTCTCAAGGCGCTTGGGGAGGGGGATTTATTATTTATCGAATAGCCAGGTTTTGAGTTCTTTTCTGAAGGGGATGTGGTTCTGTGTAAGGCGGAGGTGAGTGGGGAGTGAGTTCCAGGTCTTGGCCACCAAGTAGGAGAAGGATCTACCTCCCATGGTGGATCTTTGGATACGCGGAACTGCGGCGAGGCCTTGATTGGAGGATCTTAGTTGGCGGGTGGGTGTGTAGAAGGATAGTCGAGTGTGGAGACATTCGGGTCCTAGTTTGTAGAGGGCCTTGTGTGCGTGGGTGAGGAGACGGAATGTTATTCTCTTGTTAACGGGAAGCCAGTGGAGGTCTTTCAGGTGGCCGGTGATGTGATCTTGGCGAGGGATGTCCAGAATGAGTCTCGCTGATGCGTTTTGGATGCGTTGGAGTTTTTTCTGTAATTTGGCTGTAATTCCGGCGTAGAGGGTGTTTCCGTAGTCTAGTCGACTCGTAACCAGTGCGTGGGTGACAGTCTTTCTTGTTTCGGTGGGGATCCAATGGAAGATTTTTTTGAGCATACGAAGTACGTTGAAGCAGGAGGATGAGACGGCGTTGACTTGTTTGGTCATCGAGAGTGAGGAGTCTAGGATGAAGCCAAGGTTACGTGCGTGGTCTGTGGGTATGGGTGCTGAGCCCAGATCCGCAGGCCACCATGAGTCGTGCCAGGCATAGGGGGATGATCCTAGGATGAGCACTTCCGTTTTGTCTGAGTTGAGTTTTAGGCGGCTGTTTTTCATCCAGACGGCTACTTCTTTCATGCCCTCGTGAAGATTGGTTTTGGCGGTGTTGGGGTCTTTGGTGAGGGAAAGGATCAGCTGGGTGTCGTCGGCGTAGGAGATGATGTTAAGGTTGTGTTGACGCGCGATGGAAGCGAGTGGACTCATGTAAACGTTGAAGAGGGTGGGACTGAGTGATGATCCTTGTGGTACACCGCAGATGACTTCTGTTGCCTCTGATCTGAACGGGGGAAGTCGGACTTTCTGAGTTCTCCCAGCTAGGAACGAGGTAATCCAGTCCAAGGCTTTTCCTTGTATGCCGATGTTGTTGAGACGTTGTATGAGGGTGCTGTGGCATACCGTGTCGAAGGCGGCGGAGAGGTCAAGTAGAATGAGGGCCACTGTTTCTTCGTTGTCCAGTAGTGTTCGGATGTCGTCTGTTGCAGCGATGAGGGCGGTTTCGGTGCTGTGTTTGGCTCGAAAGCCGGACTGTGAGGGATCGAGGGAGTTGTTGGATTCGAGGAAGGCGGCGAGTTGGCTATTGACGGCTTTCTCAATGACTTTGGCCGGGAATGGGAGGAGGGATATGGGGCGGTAGTTTTTAAGTTCGGAGGGGTCTGCAGTTGGTTTCTTCAGGAGGGCGCTGACTTCGGCATGTTTCCAGCTTTCTGGGAAGGTAGCAGAGTTGAAGGAGCAGTTGATGACATCACGGAGATGGGGTGCGATGACGGAGTCTGCTTTGTTGAAGATGTGGTGGGGGCATGGGTCGGTTGGCGAGCCAGAATGGATGGAGTTCATCAGGCGGATGGTGTCTTCAGTGGAAATTGGGTTTCAGGTGCTGAGGTTGTTAGATGGCTGTTTAGGTTCTGAGGGGAGTGGAGAGTATTGTTCGTTGGAGCTGTTTCCGAAACTTTTATGTATGCCTGCAATTTTGTTGTAGAAGAAGGAGGATAATGAGTCGCAGAGGTTTTGGGAGGGAGTGATGTCGTTTGAGGCTGCGGTGGGGTTGGTGAATTCTTTGACGATGTTGAATAGTTCCTTGCTGTTATGGGCATTGTTGTCGAGTCGATTCTTGAATGCAGATTTCTTGGTGGATCGAATCAGCTGGTGGTGCTTGCGGGTGGCTGCCTTGAGGGTGGACATGTTGTGGGTGGTTGGGTTTTTTCTCCATGTTTTCTCGAGAGTACGGCATAGCTTCTTGGATTTCTTAAGGTCATCGTTGAACCAGGGGGCCTTTTTGCTGTCTTGTTTGGTGCAATGGTTTTTCAAGGGTGCTAATTCGTCAGCGCTGTGACTGATCCATTGTTTGAGTTTGATGGCAGCTTCGTTTGGGTCCGATGAGAGGGCGGGTGGGTTTTGGTTGAGCGATGTGAGGAGTTGGTCGGTGGTGATTTTGTTCCATTTTCTTCGGGGAATAGGTTGTGGGGGGTTGTGGGTCGAGGTGGTTTTGTAGCTGAAGTGAACACAACTGTGGTCCGTCCAATGGAGGGCTGTGGTGTGATCAAAGGAGATATGTTTGCTGGAGGTGAAGATTGGGTCGAGCGTATGACCGGCTACATGGGTGGGGGTGTCAACAAGTTGTTTGAGGCCGAGATTGGCCAGGTTGTCAAGAAGGGTGGTGGTGTTGCTGTCGTTATTCTTTTCCAGGTGGAAGTTGAGGTCTCCTAGTAGAATGTAGTTCTCGGATGCGAGGGCATGTGGACTGATGAAGTCAGTGATGTCTTCGCTGAATTGTTTACGTGTTCCTGGAGGTCTGTAGATGAGGGTGCCTCTAAGTGTGGTCCTAGGGTCGGTGTGGATCTGGAAGTGGAGGTGTTCGGCGGTTGTGAGGTTATTGTCGGAGTTGGTCGTGATTTTGATGGTGTTCTTATGGACGATGGCGATGCCTCCTCCTGTGTGGATGGTGCGGTCTTTTCGGATGATTTTGTAGTTGTCCGGGATGGCTATGGCGATGTCGGGTGTTGATGACGCGTTCATCCATGTTTCAGTAAGGAAGGCGATGTCCGGTGATGTAGAGTCCAGTAGATCCAAGAGTTCAGTGGCGTGTCTGTGGATCGAGCGGGTGTTTAGCAGGATGCCCTTCAGGTGATTAGAGTCGGAGCTGTTTTTGGGGTTAGTGGATGTGGTATGGGTCTTGATGCTGGTATATTTGCAGGAGTGGCAGGCGAAGGGACCGTGGGTACGTCCCGGGCCAGCTTTGTAGCATTGCGGTGTGCGTCCGGGGTTAAGGGCTAGAATGGTGGCAGCGGCATACGTTATGTGGGTGGAGTGGGGTTTGCGTGGACCAGGGGGTCTGGCGCTAGGCGCGGTCCAGGCGCGGACGGGCTTACCTTTGGCGCACCTTCGGCGTGACCGCTGCGCGTGGACGCTGCGCGTGGACGCTGCGCGTTGATTCATCTGGCATAAATGGATAGTGGAGGGGGCGGAGCGTGGGAGGGTCAGCTGGGAGGCGGGATCGGGGAGGGGACACGGGCAAAAGTAAATACACACTAAAATGGCCGCCCGGTAATAAATCGAAACTGGGGCACAGCCGGAGTTCGAGATAATGTAAGGTTGCTACAAAGTATCCCAAAACGCTTTGCATGCAATTATATCAGCCGCTATGCAATTCGTAGATATACTAGAAATATAATGCAGGCAAAACGATACCAAGCGAATTCGTAGATAAACCAGAAATATAATGCAGGCAAAACGATACCAAGCGCTGTTTTGTGAGCAATGCGCTGTATCAGGGCAGGCAGACAGCAGGTATCAGGGCAGGCAGGCAGCGAGGAGAAAGCGTCCGATATGCTAGCAGAGTGCTGGGGGGGCGACCGCTATGGAGGGAATCCAGACGGTCACAGGATAGGAGAAGACGGGGCGAGTGTAGTCTAACAGTGTGTGGGAGGGTCAGCTGGGAGGCGGGATCGGGGAGGGGACACGGGCAAAAGTAAATACACACTAAAATGGCCGCCCGGTAATAAATCGAAACTGGGGCACAGCCGGAGTTCTAGATAATGTAAGGTTGCTACAAAGTATCCCAAAACGCTTTGCATGCAATTATATCAGCCGCTATGCAATTCGTAGATATACTAGAAATATAATGCAGGCAAAACGATACCAAGCGAATTCGTAGATAAACCAGAAATATAATGCAGGCAAAACGATACCAAGCGCTGTTTTGTGAGCAATGCGCTGTATCAGGGCAGGCAGACAGCAGGTATCAGGGCAGGCAGGCAGCGAGGAGAAAGCGTCCAATATGCTAGCAGAGTGCTGGGGGGGGGCGACCGCTATGGAGGGAATCCAGACGGTCACAGGATAGGAGAAGACGGGGCGAGTGTAGTCTAACAGTGTGTGGGAGGGTCAGCTGGGAGGCGGGATCGGGGAGGGGACACGGGCAAAAGTAAATACACACTAAAATGGCCGCCCGGTAATAAATCGAAACTGGGGCACAGCCGGAGTTCGAGATAATGTAAGGTTGCTACAAAGTATCCCAAAACGCTTTGCATGCAATTATATCAGCCGCTATGCAATTCGTAGATATACTAGAAATATAATGCAGGCAAAACGATACCAAGCGAATTCGTAGATAAACCAGAAATATAATGCAGGCAAAACGATACCAAGCGCTGTTTTGTGAGCAATGCGCTGTATCAGGGCAGGCAGACAGCAGGTATCAGGGCAGGCAGGCAGCGAGGAGAAAGCGTCCGATATGCTAGCAGAGTGCTGGGGGAGCGACCGCTATGGAGGGAATCCAGATGCCACTTTGCGGGTGAAAGTGCGCTTTACAAATACACGTTATGTTATTATGATGAACTGCCCCCATCTAACAATAAAAACTAGAACAAAAAAGCATTAGAAGAGGCATGGGAAAATTGACAGCATTGCATAAACAAAAAAACTAGAACACGTTTTTGGTGTTAATTCTGGTTTTTATTAGAGTACTTCAGTTGTATATAATGTTTTCTAGGTTATATATAAGGTGACAAAAATGGTTATAACACTTTTTTTATTATAACATCACTTTTGCACATGCTGCACAGCATTCACAATGCTCTACAACACATATTAAAAACGTTAACAAAGCCAATAGCTCTGTCTAAACACATAAGGCCCCAAAGGCGAGACCTATTGGCTATGCCAATGCTTGTTCTGGCTTTGCAAAAGCTTTTTTATTCCGACGCCCTGCGGCCTTTGCTTTGCCTAAGTACACACAGCCGGGTTATTCATGACTATTCTGGAGTTTCCGGATTAACAACTAAGGTCGGGCAATGGTGGTGCTCACCTAACGAAACAAACAACGGTGCCTCCCGTGGTGGCCTGTGACATTTTCAGCCTGAATATATAACGCACGTTTAAACAATGTTCTTCAGGGCCGGACTGGCCATATCGTCCACCGGGCAATCACCCCGGTGCGCCGCACGAGTGGGGGCCGGTTTTAGGCCCCTGGGGGCCGTTTTTGTTACAGGGCCGTTTTTGCAGCATACCTGCCAGTCCGGCCTGATGTTCTCCTTACATCGTTCGTCATTTCTAACAGAGGGGCTTATTTACAAGCGTCTGGCGCCACTTTTGCGTCCTTTTTAACATGGGAAAAGTGACGTACGGGTGACGCAAGGGGCTTGTAAATAAGCCTCTCAATCTCTTGTAAGATAAGGCGCCTTATGCATGCAGCAAACGTAATCAATTGATCCACTTTTTCAATTGATTCTCGGGCAGACCAGAGTACAGGGTTGAAGACCGTAGCATATTTTTGAATGCAAACAACATGAATGTATCTGCAACGTTTCCTCATGTCTGCCTCCAGGGACAATGAAAGTCCTACCAGGCACAAAATCAGGCCCAAAAATATCCAAGTTTATTCACAGCATGAAAATATTTAACGTCAGTCACCGTTTCTTTCCTGTGTGCAGCGCCCTGATTTATTCTGTACAATATAATTTTCATGCACTACTTTCTGAAACACGAAACTGTTGTGTATGACTGAAGGCGTGGTGAATGAAGTTTCGTATACTGTATGTGCATGCATTGTTCGTTTTATTATAGGGCACATGGATATACAAGAATAGTTGTTGATTGTTTTTTTTAAAAATCGTTCATAGTGTATCTTTTGTATATTTAAAATGTAAATTCGCTTTCATCCAGTTTGGAGACTTTTGAGAAGAGGTATTTCGTTTTCTATTTGCTTCAACAACGATAGAAATGTGGGCACTAGGGGGCATATTATCAAGGACCGGTGTTAAAATTATCGCAGTTTTATCGGCAGAAAACTGCCGATAAAACGCGATAATGGCCTTGATAATACGCCCTTGTTAATTCCCATAGAAGCCCATGTTCTGTTCTTAAGATGGGCTTCCATGGCAATTAACACGGGCGAATTATCAAGGCCATTATCGCCGTTTTATCGGCAGTTTCCTGCCGATAAAACGGTGATAATTTTATCACCGGTCCTTGATAATATGCCCCTAGATTCCAATTTCTATTGGTTGGAAGATGCAGGCATTACACCCGAGCATCGCATTCTACCAGAGCACTTTACCCTCGTAGTTCACCTTTTAAAGGGCAAAAGCACTTTTTATGGTGTTTTTTCAAGAGGTGTGATGCATCTTTTACATGCCGAATGTTTTCATGGCTCGGCTCGTACTTTGCCTTATGGCTAGATGCTGACTTAAGAGCTGGGGAACCAGGTTCCAGTCTATCCCTGTGCTCCGCATCCTGTGATCCTGGGCAAATCACTTACCCTCCCGTGCTTACCAAAAATGAATGTGTCCTTGTGTAACATAACTGGTGTTCATGTAAAGTACTCTAGAACCTTCAGGTCGAGTTTCAGCTATATAAATCTGAACACAAAAAAAGCCAGACTCCTAACTTTGCGCTGCCTTGCTTCTTCCTAGAAATTCAACAGCCTGTCAAGCTCTATACCACCTTTTGTTGTTACTTGTTAAAACAATTTATCAACATTTTTAGAATGCTTTTACCAAAAATGATCACATAAAGCTAGTCCATAAAAACACACGACTGAAGAACTTCAGGGATTATGTGTGGTTTAAGAAATATATAACAGTTCAAGAATCATTAGTTATACTAATCAAGCATTTGAAATGCAATAGGTCTAAATACTGAATGTTTGAGCTATTGGCGTTGCTAATATTAATGCAACACCAATAACTCAAACTTTTAGTAATGCAAGACCAATTGCATTGCAAATGCTTGTTATTTTGAGTGTGGGTATGTGTTATATAGTGGATGTATAGCGAGTGTATTTATACGTTATAGACAGGATTGTAATTTTGTGGACAGGATTTTTGTTGTGTTATGTGGTATTTTAATTGGTTTGTGTGATGTTGAATTGTGTGTGCTTTTGCACGTATGTGGTATGATGTGGAGGGGCAGTATGTTGTGATGTGGTTTTTATGTAGTAAGATGTGGTGTTTAGTGGGAATGTGTGTTTAATGTATGTGGTATGGAATAGAATTGTTTGTAGTGGAATTGTAAGGTGTGGAAAAGTGTGGTAGCAAGTGAAATAGTAGTGATTGGAGTTATAAGTAACATTACCTGCTCTATTTTAGAAAGAGCACATGCAAGCTATTTATTATATATATTGTACTAATCGAACTACCTAACTGTTACCTTCAGGGTGGACAGATTCTTTCCTCTTGAGGTCTCTTTCTAGACTAATAATGAAAACAATCTATAAGGGGGTTGTGCTTCTGAGCCTCTGGCACACTAGAATGACGAAGAAGGACATAACCTGTTTGACTTTAATGGCGGTATTGTCACAGTCTTTGCATAGGGAAATTGCAGATAAAACCATTTAGAGGTTTATTAGATGGACTGTAAGCTTTTAGAAAGTGCTGGGGTGATATTATAAGGTGTAGAGAGCAACGCCTCCATTACAGCAAATAGCAAAACACCAAAAATGACGTCTGTTGATGTAATCAATTTCAGAGCTATATTATATTATTTATCTTGATACCCTACTCAAAAAATAGAATTGCCTGTTGACCCATTCAATCTTGTTAGAATTGCAAAATAGCACTGTTCTCACTGACAAGGAGATGGATGGTTATACGGTTGAGCTAAGCCTCCCAAAATTCGAGGCAGTGTCTGCACGTTTACTATTAAAGCTTTACTGCAAATGGTTAACCAGGACACAAATGTATGGGCTGATTTTTAAAATGTTATGTTGCTTTTGAGCTTCAGTGCTCCTGCAGTGCTAAAGGCCAGGTCCGGGAGGATGCAGCAGGACTTAAGGAGCAAGGGGGGGGGGGAGGAGGAAGAGGCTGGGAGGGTGGTGTGAAAACAGGACAGACCCCAACTTGGATGAAAAGTCACCGCAGTTTG
Organism: Lissotriton helveticus; assembly: GCF_964261635.1. Classification (NCBI taxonomy): domain Eukaryota; kingdom Metazoa; phylum Chordata; class Amphibia; order Caudata; family Salamandridae; genus Lissotriton; species Lissotriton helveticus. The sequence continues at coordinate 177,534,098 of NC_136068.1, forward strand.
GCACCTGCAGCTTCAGTGGCTGCGGTTTGAGTGGAGCAGAAAGATAGTTGAGAGGGTGAGTTAGTTATGAGAGAAAAGGTATAGATGGAAAATAAAGAGAAAAGAGCGAAATTGAGATGTAGAGTTGTTTGGTTAGATTAGTGAAAGCAAACATATTTTGTGAGAGAAATAAGGTGTAGATAGTAATAATGAAAGAAAGTTAGATCTTTTTTTTAATTAACTTTATCAGAGGGGTTGCCATAATTGTTTAAATTTAAAATGTAAAAATGCCCACATCGAATGGCAGCAGAGACTTTATATTCAAAATATGAAAGGGCCATTTGTAAAGCAAACAGGACTAGAGCTGCAAATCATAACCGAGGAAACCAGGTTTGAATCACGTTCTCAACTTAACATCCTGTTATGTTAAATTCAGTTTTCTCTCCATCTACCTAAAAAGGGGAAACTGTGTTACATTGTTGCCGACAAGGTCATTTAAGTCTAGGCGTCACCCTAATGTATAGTAATTTTGGGTAAATCACAGTTTAAGCCATATTAACTGTGAAGACTTTAGAGACTATTAATCTAATAAAAATCTCTTTCGAGATATATATATATATTTATATATCAAAGGAGGGTGCTCGGGGGCGAGGGGTCATAACCAGCCTACGGGTGCAACAGTGTAGCGCGATTGAAAAAGACTGTAGCCGGGTGTTAGCTGCATGAGCAATAGGATATAATATCCCTGCGGGAAAAGGAGGGAGAGTTCTGCCACTCAGCAGTGATATCCATTGCAGCCCAACAAACATGGAGAATGAACAACAAAATGGAAATGGCAAAACATGGCATAGATTAAGAGAATAACTCCGGAATATATCCTATTTAAATCCAATTGTGTGACATTGTGTATCACTGGAAATGTGTGCAATAATTACAAGTAGACATTATTGTGACTTGAACGAAGCACTTATAACAGCCCAATTAATCATTATTAACAACAAGAGAGGGCCTACAATTGTGAATTGTTAAACGACAGTATGTCTCAAGTGAGGAACAACAACACAGTGAATAAATTAAATTAAGTGGTCAAAAAACAAAGTGAAGAAGAAAAGATTATTCTCTAAAAGAACCCTCACTCACCCTAGTGGTGACATGCTTCATCATGGGTTCAGTCACAGGTGGGGCCGACTATCCCCACCTGTGTGCTTCGACGCCTGCGAATGCAGCGGAGCAGGTATGTGTGAAGAGAAGTGGTGTATGTGATCAGTGACAGGGAATAAGTGTATTAAAAGATCACAGCTGTGCCCCAACACACTTTATTAAGGGCCAGTTGTTCACAATAAAAACAGTGAAGTTACTGGGATTTATATTAGAATTCCAGTGACTTAGTGTGGGTGGTCAACATGTTTCTGCTGGGTAACGCCATTTTAGCTCAGCTTTCATCAGGACCAGGGTAAAAAACAAAAGAAACCATCCTACGGGGGTCCACGCGCGCTAAGGCGTGCCCACACCGTTAGGACTATAGAGAAAAGACAGTGAATTTATACTCTCCTCTATACACTCACGGTTTTACCCGTCGTCAAAGTTCCTGCCAATCGTCAGGATATACTCTGTAAATTAATCAGAGAACAGACATATATATTAGATGTATCTTTTACAGTTAATTGACCTGCTAAGTACATCTTATTCCAGATAGTGTATTTCTTACCCATTACAATGTTTTGACAAATATAAACGCTGTTTTGACATTTATAGACGCTATTATGAATCTACATAGCATCTCAACTCCAGTAGAGGCATATATCTTTTTGTTTCAAAATTTATGATTACAATACCAGCTGTGCATACCATAAAAATCTAATCCTCAAAGCCGACTTTCGAAGGCCACTGAGGCAAGATAACAGAGAGGTAGAACGAACTTAGTCATTTCTAATGCACTTACGGTGCTTGCAAAATCGGCATGCCTCATGGGTTCGCAGTGTTCGGCATATTTTCACGTCCAGCTCCGTCTGATAAAAACCAAACAGAACGTGTAAGAAAGAGCGAGTTATTATTGCTACGGTTTTAATATACGTGCTGTGGGGACTGCCTTGTCAAGAAGTAAGGCACATCCTCCTCGAAAACTCGCGCATTGACTTACTATGTGCCGGAAGACTCGCCGCCCGAAACCTGGTATTCTGTCCACTGCAGCCCGGATCTTACTATACGGGCTTGCTTCCGGGTTTTTAAAGTTCCGTGTTTGGCGCATTGGCGCGTCACCGGTCATGTGATCAGGGGATTGTCACGTGATCGGGATGTTGATTCACACAATATTTCATCAGTCAGATATCGAGGGATCGATTGTTTAATTACATTTAGATCAGCCGATCTAATAGTATTATCATTTGTCATTAAGAACACTGAAATGAATATTTTATTTTATGTCAACCCATTACAGCGAGAATACACTTCCGGTATTATCAAATCGGAAGTCTAGACCGCTAACCCATTGCCAGTAATGAATCCGAATTTCTAGTGATTCCTGCGAGATGTTTTAGTACATGCCATGATATCACAAAGCTGTTAATTTTGTAAACTGACAATAATGAAGCAGAATGTAAAGGGGTTCAAATTCAGAAAATTAGATAGATGATCGTCTACATTATTTAATTTTTAAATTTTCTGAGGTAAAGGGATATTATGCTCAGAAGAATCAGAGGAGTTACTTGAATACACTTCCCCACGGGATATCATCATTTAGTCCCACCTGGTGAGATGCTAAGAGATGAACCCACCTCTGTTCCTGTTCAAATAAACAACATTCGTTGTATTACAATTAGTAATTGTAATACAACGAATGTTGTTTATTTGATAACCTGCCCTTGTGGTTTAAAATACGTGGGGATGACAAAGAGAATGGTCAAACTCCGTATATGCGAACATAGGAGCAATATACGATGTGGCAAAAGTAACACCAAGATGACCAAACACTTTCTAGACTGTAAACATTCCCCCGACAATTTCCACTGGACAGTGATTCAACATTTACAAAGTGGTAACGAGCAAAGACTATTTGAACAGGAACAGAGGTGGGTTCATCGCTTAGCATCTCACCAGGTGGGACTAAATGATGATATCCCGTGGGGAAGTGTATTCAAGTAACTCCTCTGATTCTTCTGAGCATAATATCCCTTTACCTCAGAAAATTAAAAAATTAAATAATGTAGACGATCATCTATCTAATTTTCTGAATTTGAACCCCTTTGCATTCTGCTTCATTATTGTCAGTTTACAAAATTAACAGCTTTGTGATATCATGGCATGTACTAAAACATCTCGCAGGAATCACTAGAAATTCGGATTCATTACTGGCAATGGGTTAGCGGTCTAGACTTCCGATTTGATAATACCGGAAGTGTATTCTCGCTGTAAAGGGTTGACATAAAATAAAATATTCATTTCAGTGTTCTTAATGACAAATGATAATACTATTAGATCGGCTGATCTAAATGTAATTAAACAATCGATCCCTCAATATCTGACTGATGAAATATTGTGTAATTCAACATCCCGATCACGTGACAATGCCCTGATCACATGATCGGTGACGCGCCAACGCGCCAAACACGGAACTTTAAAAACCCGGAAGCAAGCCCGTATGGTAAGATCCGGGCTGCAGTGGACAGAATACCAGGTTTCGGGCGGCGAGTCTTCCGGCACATAGTAAGTCAATGCGCGAGTTTTCGAGGAGGATGTGCCTTACTTCTTGACAAGGCAGTCCCCACATCACGTATATTAAAACCGTAGCAATAATAACTCGCTCTTTCTTACACGTTCTGTTTGGTTTTTATCAGACGGAGCTGGACGTGAAAATATGCCGAACACTGCGAGCCCATGAGGCATGCCGATTTTGCAAGCACCGTAAGTGCATTAGAAATGAATACGTTCGTTCTACCTCTGTCTGTTATCTTGCCTCAGTGGCCTTCGAAAGTCGGCTTTGAGGATTAGATTTTTATGGTATGCACAGCTGGTATTGTAATCATAAATTTTGAAACAAAAAGATATATGCCTCTACTGGAGTTGAGATGCTATGTAGATTCATAATAGCGTCTATAAATGTCAAAACAGCTTTTATATTTGTCAAAACATTGTAATGGGTAAGAAATACACTATCTGGAATAAGATTTACTTAGCAGGTCAATTAACTGTAAAAGATACATCTAATATATATGTCTGTTCTCTGATTAATTTACAGAGTATATCCTGACGATTGGCAGGAACTTTGACGACGGGTAAAACCGTGAGTGTATAGAGGAGAGTATAAATTCACTGTCTTTTCTCTATAGTCCTAACGGTGTGGGCACGCCTTAGCGCGCGTGGACCCCCGTAGGATGGTTTCTTTTGTTTTTTACCTCGGTCCTGATGAAAGCTGAGCTAAAATGGCGTTACCCAGCAGAAACATGTTGACCACCCACACTAAGTCACTGGAATTCTAATATAAATCCCAGTAACTTCACTGTTTTTATTGTGAACAACTGGCCCTTAATAAAGTGTGTTGGGGCACAGCTGTGATCTTTTAATACACTTATTCCCTGTCACTGATCACATACACCACTTCTCTTCACACATACCTGCTCCGCTGCATTCGCAGGCGTCGAAGCACACAGGTGGGGATAGTCGGCCCCACCTGTGACTGAACCCCATGATGAAGCATGTCACCACTAGGGTGAGTGAGGGTTCTTTTAGAGAATAATCTTTTCTTCTTCACTTTGTTTTTTGACCACTTAATTTAATTTATTCACTGTGTTGTTGTTCCTCACTTGAGACATACTGTTGTTTAACAATTCTCAATTGTAGGCCCTCTCTTGTTAATAATTGCTGGTCTAGGGGTAGGAGAGTAGCCAATTATTCCCTTCCTCTCTTGTTGTACATACAGCCCAATTAATCAATCACACATTGAGAGAAATCTACTGACACATAGAAACGAAGGATAGAAACGTGCCCTTTAAAGAGATGGTGGAGAGACATGCAAAATGGAAATTGGCTGCAGAACATACCTTCGAGGAGGACATGGGCCCAGGGAGATCAGAAAATGTGGAAAATGGAAAAAAATAGAACATTAATTCAACCCGTGAGGACTTGGAGCGTGTACGACATGCAGAAGCTAAACAATGGTGGGACATGACATCCCGTACCAAATATTTGGAATGCAAAAGAATACCAAGGGGTCTAAGGATAATGCTATTGCCAACCTATGAGGATATGGACGATGATTTAATCAATGAATGGTGTGGAAATACAGAGGAATACTCTGTGAGATTGATGAAAACACTCATTGAGCATGCAAGAAGAACAAGCATTTGCAATGCAATAGGTCTTGCATTAATTAAATTTGAGCTATTGGCATTACTTAATATTGCAACACCAATTGCAACAAAAGTCTATACATTGTAGGCCAAAAAAATGTGTATTTGTTTTTGTAACAATGGTGGCATGCTGCGCTTTAGTTGAATATGTTTAAAAGTAAAGTGTGCCATACTGCGATTGCTACAATAGTTAATTGTGGATGCGTTAACAATTGATGTGTGCACTGATGGCTGGTGGTGTGTGCCTGTAGAAATTGTGACCTGATGGCTGGTGGTGTGTGTGTGCCTGGTGGAAGTGTGCACTGCTGGTTGGTGGTGTGTGTGCCTGGTGGAAGCGTGCACTGACGGCTGGTGGTGTGTGTGTGCCTGGTGGAAGCGTGCACTGACGGCTGGTGGTGTGTGTGTGTGCCTGGTGAAAGCGTGCACTGACGGCTGGTGGTGTGTGTGTGCCTGGAGAAAGCATGCACTGATGGCTGGTGGTGTGGGTGTGCCTGGTGGAAGCGTGCACTGACGGCTGGTGGTGTTTGTGCCCGGTGAAAGCGTGCACTGACGACTGATGGTGTCTGTGTCTGGTGTAAGTGTGCACTGACGTTGTGGTTGTGTGTGTGGTTGGTTGTGTGTGTGTGGTTGGGTGTGTGGTTGTGGGTGTGTGGGTGTGTGGTTTTGTGTGTGTGTGGTTTTGTGTGTGTGTGGTTGTGTGTGTGTCATAGTGTGTGTGGTTGTGTGTGTGTGTGATTGTGTGTGTGGTTGTGTGTATGGCATAGCCAATAGGTCTCGCCTTTGGGACCTTATGTGTTTAGCCAGAACTCTTGGCTATGTTGTAGAGCATTGTGGCTGCTGTGCATTATGTTGAAAACTTATAATAAAAAGTGTTAAGCATTTTTGTTACCTTTAGACAAACAAAGGCAACATTATATGCAACTGAAAAACCTGATTTTAACACAAAAATTGTCTTCTACTTTTTTTGTGCTTGCACTGCTGGCAACTACTTCCTGCCTGTTCTCATGCTTGTTTGTTATAATTTTTTTGTTATGGGGGAGCGGGACATAAATAACGGGGGAGTGGATGTTTGAAAACAGTAATTTAATTAGAACACGAGCAGCGGACAGACACTAGGGGAGAATCAACAGATGCCAGATTCCAAGGACAGACTGACGTGATGCTTAGGTGGTGCGCTGATGCAAAATGGTGGTGGTTAATGATGTTTGGTGCTCAGATGGTGACACTATATTTGGATTGGCGGTACATTGTGGAGTTTTGGAGTTGAAATATGTTGTTTGGTGTGTAATTATGCGGTGTGTATTGGAAATGTGTGGCCTGGAACTGTGGTGTTCTGTGAAATTATGCTTAGTGAAATTGTGTCATGGCGTGGAGTGCATTTTGCATTAAGTGCAGTGTAATTGTGTAGCATATAATTATGTGGCACTGAGTGGCATTGTGTGGAGTGTATGTTGCATTCAGTGGAGTGTAATTATGGGGCAATGAGTGGTATTTGGAGTGTATGTTGCATTGAGTGCAGTGTAATTATGTAACATAATTATGTGGCACTGAGTGGTATTGTGTGGAGTGTATGTTACATTCATTAGAGTGTAATTATGTGGCGTGTAATATGTGGAATTGAGTGGTACTTGGAGTGTCTGTTGCATTGAGTGCAGTGTAATTATGTAGCATATAAGTATGTGGGAGCACACCGGACCTTGCCTGTTGTCATTGGGGGAGTCCGGGAGGAGGATTGCCGACCTGCTTGTTCTGCTGGGGTTGCCGCCTGCCTGCCTCCTGCTGCCCGCTCCTACTTCCACCTGGGGAAGCGCTGGCCGCCGTGGAGTGCAGGACAGGGAACCACAACCCCCAGCAGCCCAGGGAACCACGTGACCCATTTGTAGCGCCAGGAGGCGCATTTAACTGTCGTCAGCCCTGCTGAGCGGGGTAGCACACCGGACCTTGCCTGTTGTCGTTGGGGGATTCCGGGAGGAGGATTGCCGACCTGCTTGTCCTGCTGGGGTTGCCGCCTGCCTGCCTCCTGCTGCCCGCTCCCACTTCCACCTGGGGAAGCGCTGGCCGCCGTGGAGTGCAGGACAGGGAACCACAACCCCCAGCAGCCCAGGGAACCACGAGACCCATTTGTAGCGCCAGGAGGCGCATTTAACTGTCGTCAGCCCTCCCTCACGGGACGCGAGCGGGACGCAGGGCTAAGCCCGGGCAAAGGGCGGGCCCTCTGTGGCCCTCAGAGGCACGAGGAGGACGGGACGGGCTCCACCACTTGGTTTACCTGGAGGAGGTAAAGCCACTAATTGACATACTGTACTGGTCAGTAGTATTTGCCCATTAATCTCTATTACCTATTCACATCTAAGTCATATCATGACCCAGAAAGGAGTTGTTACAAAATTAGCGCGTCGGACACTTGTCTGAGGATGCAAGTTAAGCGCACAAATAACACACTGTTACCTGCACGTACAGTCGCCGATAAAAATAAATGCCAACAGCCCGTAGTCAGTCCACCTTGTAATCATTCCCCTCCTCAAACAAACAATACAATGTGTAGACTCTCATTGTTGGAGAAACTAAACAGTCTGTGCAAGACCAGCTATGCCCCTGCAGGATTACCATCCCCACCAAATAATATCAATTCGTTAACCGAAAATGAGAAAGTGCTGGAACCCTTTACTATATTTACAAAAACAAACACACAATGTACTGTATCCGTCCGAGCCACACCTAACAAAAGGAAACATGACGGGGATAAATATAATGAGAGTCAATCTAAAGTACAAAAAATACAAAACGAATCCCCAATTCTGACTCCACCTCCTACCAATTTTCCCCTAACTGCAGAGGTGGCTGACAAACTAGACGAGCTAGCTCCTTCTCCCCAGATGGCCCTATTTCCAATGATCGAACAACTGATCAAATCCATTATACACCCCCTAATTGACAAAATCAACATCTTGGGGGATAGATTGACAGGGATTGAGGATGAAATCAATTTTAATTTGTCAACCTCTACCCATGTTTCTATACCTACCCATCCCTTGTCAATTGCTACCTCAAATAAGTCTAAACCTACCACTCAAAATAAAGCTGTCCAAACTCGAGCACCAGTTCCCACCATTCTCCCCTCAAACTTTTCTAAAGCCTCTCCTAAACCCATAACACCGGAAAATTTTGTCCCCAGAGTAGAGTGCAACAGGGTTTCTAGAATACATCTACCTCCAGAGGCAGCCCCATTTGTATGCATCCTCTCGGGAGTCCCGCAACTGAAAAGGGGAAAACCAGAGAGACAAAATGACTTGTTAAATAAGGTCCAGTTTTGGCTGTCTAAAAATAGACCCCTGCCCAATGATCTTGATGGCGGGATTGTGAGCGTGAGGAGAGTGGGTTGGCCTTGGCCCCCTTCCGAAAGACATTATTGGTGACTTGATACTAATAAGATTCAGAAGCAGAAACATTGTCCCATATCTCCGAACTTGGCAACCTAAAGAAGGCGATGGCCCCATATCCATCTGGGATTTACATGACTTCTATCCAAGAACATCATATATCCCTGCCTCCGGGCCAATGACTGAGGATTGTACCAGGCTGAGTAGAGGACTTTGCTTACCGCCTTACTATAGTATTCCCGCCCCAAAGAGATTTGGAATACCGTATACCATTTTTTAACTACTGCAACCCCCTGCACATTTCCTTTTGATGAAATGGAAGAACTGACATCATGATCCCGGTAAAGTATGTTATTGTCAGGAAAGTTACACTCACAGGGTGAGAATATGTCTTTTTTTTAACCTGTAGATATTCTGTGTTTCACATGTATGTATTTTTTTTTAACCTTGATTGTATTCTGTGATGTATTCCTATAGGTTCTGTATCGATCCCCCTATTCCTGACCCTGTTCTGGTTAACAAGTTAACTAGCAGCCATCCCATGATGCAGAAACCGTTATCTGATTAAGCCACACCACGGCACAGGAACGTGTTATCTGATTAGGTCATAACGCTTGCCATCTAATTAGACAAGCAATATTCCTCCAGCCCCTGATAAGGCATACGGAGTTCTCAAAACAAATCAAACCTATGACAACCTGGGAAAAACCCTGCGGCCATTGTTTTGATTTCACCGAGAACTTCAGCAAAAGAATGTGCTAACGACCAGTTCGTATGACATCCTTATTGACGTATCTATGTCCATCCTTACGTCAATCTCGGCACCTTACAGGTATAAATATTACCGGTATTGCCTTAAGCAAACACACGCGGTGGTGACGAGATCGGAGCAGCCAGACTTGCCGAAGCCCAGAGCAGAGCAGACCCCGCTGGCGCAGCCCCGCCTTCCTGACGCGCTGAGAACGAGACGCTGCTTTCTCCTGCCGAGAAATCCAGCTCCGGCGCTTCCGGGCAGCCCTTGCAGGCAGCCTGGAATATCGAGACCAAAGACGAGAGATACCATCCCTCAACCATCCTAGATTCCAGGTACAGAACTGAATAACCCCTTGCAGAGAATTCTTGAGTCAGTCACTTGGCAAAACAAACTTAACTTAAACTGCTACTTTCTATTCCCGCCCACGTATTAGGCTTAGGTCAGGTACACTGGGGTAGGCGTAGTTAGAAACACCAGTTGAGTACGATTAGTCAAATGTATATGTGTATGTATCTAATTTTATCCATTTTAAACCACCATATGGCTTAGAAACCATATAAATGTTTTTACAGTATTATTTTATACTTCTGCTTTTATTGTATGCACTTTACTTAACCATAAGTATTGCGATAATATCGATCCATTTCTCTTGTATGAGAAAAGAGACTGATCAATAAATACCATCTTTTATTGAACACGCCCGTCTCTTCCTTTTCTCTACAATCTGGTGAGACTAAGAATGCACGTACTGACTGAGTAAAATAAGTTGTCTTTTGTTTTCACACGACTCTAGAGATACACTCTTGATTAGGGGAGAGCAAAGTTGTCATGTTCTATGGTTGTTAGAAACTAAATCCCTTCTTGTCTATCCAGGGAGGTTCAACTTCTCCTTGCCTATTCGAGAAAGTTTCTAGTGAACTCTGAGCTAGCTGGCAAACCCAAAACTTTAAGTCTAATATCGACAATAGAAGACCTAGTTAACGTCTGGTCTAGGCCTATACTATTGAAGGTATTATTCCAATGCGCAGAGCCTATTGGGATAATAGGAACTACACTACATGGCGCCCAACCGTTTGGAAAGGCGATAAAACTAACGCAAGTCTTTAGAGTAACTCAGTCGTGCTTTTTCACTCAGTCCCCTTTTTTCCCATAATACTCCAAAGACGTCTGGAGTGGGTGAAAGGTAATATCCGCCAAACCTCGCAGGAGGAAACTCCTATGTATGGTTCTTGGTTTAGTCAACGTTGAAGGATACACTGTTCCAAAATATTGTGCATATAATCTTTGTTTCCATAAGAAACCTGATCTGCAAACAAACGGAATAACCTTCTGGACAGTACAATGTCAGACAGCGAAGGAGAAAGAGAGGCAGCTAGAATGGCAGCCAAACTCATAGCAGCTGATAATACTATGCAAGAAGCAGACCCGGAGATAATACTCATCCCGGTCAACATAAGAAAATCTATAACTTTAAAACTTATAGAAAATGGACTGACACCTAGAGATGGCACAGTCATATTCGTAATAGAGGCACACGAATATCGGCAGACAGAGGTATTCTATTCATGGATACACTTTCCAGCAGCAAACGCTGTAACAAAGCACTTCCACTATTACAAAACAGAGGAACCTCCTAATGAGTACACTCCTTTCGAGGAGGTGGAAGTACCACTTAAATTTCAAGAGCACCTGCTCTTGTTTGATGGCGCCCTAAAACATAATAATCACATCACCAGGCTCGGTCCATTAGGTAGACCAGGAGCAACGTGGCCGGTCCTAGCCGGATACACACCACATCCAGACATCGAAAGAATGTCTGCAGCAGATCTTTTAATACAACTAAAACAATTAATAAAAGTACATAGACAATTAGTCCAATATGTAATGCAGACTTCAACAATCCAACCAGCAATTAAAATTCCACAGCTGACCCCTCATCAGGGGAACACAAATAAAATTACACCACAGAACATACAGTCCTGCCTAGGTAAAGTACCAGCTAAACGGGAACAAATACCATTCTGGTTAGCACAAAAAATCACCCAAATAGAGGCGGTGTTTCCAGACACCACCCCGTTAGAAAAACACAGGATTCTGACTATCTGTCTTCCAATGGGAATCGCACCACACGTGGAGGACTGTGACACTTGGGGTACAGTCTTTGCTTCCATTTACACAAAAACGCATGGTCTTCCATCCATCTCGGTAATACCAGATGTGCTAAAACAAATTCAAGATGAATACGGTCCAGAACCCGCTTTAACTCTTGGTATGAAATTACTAAAAGACTTCAAGCAGGTCTCGGCAATACTACTAGCCAACATAAAGGGAGAAGCAGCAAACGTGGCGATCCGCCAAAGGTTAAAAGAGACAGATTTAGCAGACCAACCAGCTGAAATTGCCAGAATTATAGAAAAATCCTATGAGGAACTAGGTAGAGATAGTTTAGGTGGAATACCAGTAAAACCCCGACTGATTGAAAGTCCTGAAAAAGTATTTTTTAATAATAATTTAACATCACAAAAAAAGAGCTGGGATGGAAACAAACAATCCAATCCTAAAGAAAAGAAATTCCAGTCCAGAGGAAGGTCTCCTCGGCGGAGAGAAAGATCTCCAAACCAAGGACGCAGGTCTCCCCAAAGTGAGCCCTCTGGGAAAAGATACAACCTTAGAAATAGGGATAATATAAAGAAGCCTGATAGATATCAAGAAATTGATACACGCCCCTCTCAATCTTTTCAGACTTCCTCGCAGAAATCGGAAAGAAGAGGACGATCAGAACAAAGAGAAGAGCACGTCAAGTCCAAAGACAAGGAACCTGCTCATCTAAAAAAGAAATTACAATTTCCAAAAAAGAAGGTAGCCAGTATTAAAGTAATTAACAATGCCGAGAATACTGAGGACACAACTGAAAAACGGAGAATGGGCTCAGACAATGCTAGACAGCGCAGCAGAAGTGAGCATAGCTCGCAAAGTCCTTATGAATCATCTGGAGACAGTGGACACGAATGAATACCTTCAAGTGGAAACTGCAGACACCAGAGTTAGCAAACCTCACAAAATATATGAAATAACTTTACGTATAGAAGGGGATAAGACTAGAAAAATAAGGGGACTATTTTGGGATAATCTCTCCAAGGGCTATGACATCCTTCTAGCTGAAAAAGACTGGCCACCAGAGTTTGTCAGGGACTGCCCTCATGGCGAAGAAATAATTATGCCTGCCTTCTCAAATCATATCCCAATTCATAAAAAATACACACTTGCTAGAAAGTGGGCAGTAGCTCAAGCTCCTGCTTTATATAAAAATCATGTAGGATGGGATGAGGACTCTCCTCCTCACAAAATCCAGTTAAAATCACAACCTACTGCACAAAGACAGTACCCAATTAAGCAAGAAGCTAAAAAACAGGTAAAAGAAATCCTAGATCAACTAGAATACCAGGGGGTGATTGAAACTTGCACCTCACAAATGAACAACCCTTTGTTTCCGGTCTTCAAACCAGACAATTCATATCGTCTAGTTTTGGATTACAGACACCTTAACTCATGTTGCAAAACTTTTGCAGTGCAAAACTCGCATAGTGCTGCACTAATGAATAACATAGTGCGCAAAAAATACAAAACAACATTAGACATCTCTAATGGATTCTTTTGTCAAAATATAGCACCAGAGAGCAGATATTTGTCCGCGTTCTCAATAAATGGCGCTCAAAAACAATTCTGTCGGTTACCCCAGGGGTACAAGAACAGCCCAGGATTATTCTCAGCGAGAGTAACAGAGTTACTACAAACATATGATGACGAAGCATTATCTTATGTCGACGACATATACCTGACAGATGATGACTTGGATACTCACTTGAAGAGAGTGAACACCATAATACTTGGGTTCGCAGCAGAGGGTAACAAATTCAACTTTACAAAATCTAGAATTGCCCATCTAACAGTCCTGTTCTTAGGATATGAATTATCAAGTGAAGGCAAAAGCCTGGCTGCGAATTCCTAGAGAAATGTGCCGTACTCCAAGCACCTAGAACACTAAAAAACCTACAGTCAATTCTAGGCTTCCTAAATTTCGGAAGAACATACATCGCAAATTACGCAGAAAGGGTCAAACCCCTTTATGATCTAATAAAACCAGATTTTAAAAGAACCAATTGGACTCAAATACACACAGAAATTCTGAGATCCTTACAAACAGACATGTTAATTAAAACAAAATTAGAAACACGTGATAACACACGCAATCTTGTGATTCGAGTCATCCCAGGAAGAATGGGATTCACATACCTGACCTCTAATGAGGGAGAAAAGGTACCAATTGCATTCAAATCACACTTGTACACAGAAGCTGAAAAGAAGTTCAGCATTAAAGAAAACATTGTTCATGCAGTTCAAACTGCAATAGCTAGAGAAAAAGATAAGGCTGAGGGTAGACGTATCACAGTCAGAACAGCAGAATCAGCCTTTGAGGCATTAACAACACCGTGTAATTTACCAACAACAGCATTGAATCCGGAATGGATACAATGGGTGAATTCAATTACAAGGGACAGAGTAAAATACTACTTTGATCCAGAATTAAAAGAATTGAAAAATCTAGAATACGAAAGAACATTCCCTCTGCCAATCGACATTCTGCCATTACGACAATACGCCTGTATAATCTATACAGACGGCCATGCTCAACCACCAGGGTGGGGAGAACAAGCATATAACCCCACATGTGAAATCACAAAAGAAGTGTGGCACGGAGGGAAACTGAGACCTCTATTAACAAAAACACACTCAGTAGAAACTAATTCAGAACAACAGACTGAAATAATAGCATTGAAAATGGCGCTAGATAATGCAGATCGCGAATTCCCGACACTTATAGTGTCCGATTCATATTACTGCGTCAAATCATATAACAACGATTTGCAGAAATGGATTCAAAACGGTTACAAAGATGACACAGGTGCAACAATAAAGCAAAAACTGCTTTGGGAACAAATAGTTCTGTTACAAAAAGAACTACCAAAGACTCACGTGATACATACACTGAGTCATCAGCGTGATGGCGTTCACGTTGCAGGGAATTCATTGGCTGAGACAGCCACAGCGGTAGCAACTAAATCGGCTTCCATAGCTAGAAAAAAGCGTACAGTGAAATACATTGACGGTGAAACAGTGCTGGCGGTGAGAACGTCATCAAAAGGCGACTGCTCAGCGCTACCGATCAACTATCCACTCAATTATACATACATAATCGATGCAAACTCTGTTCCTTTTGCTCGAATCCCTGGAGTGGGGGATAGAGTAATTCCAAACATGGACAGGAGAACTTTGTTAATTATAGACACACATATAGGTGAGGGTCTTAGTCATCTCAAACTAAAAGATTCTCTGGAAGAACTACGATCAGTGTACTGGTGGCCAGGCATGAGCCTGCAGCATCACATTTTTGTAAAAAAATGCCCGGACTGCAACAGAGATCGCAGCAGCGAGAGAAACGGTGTAATACCATGGCGTTTCTCTCAAGAAGGGCTAAGCAATAATCAATAAGACCAGTGTGAATAAGGCGTCCTATTAACAAACAAAGACTAGTTTCCACTTATAATGTAGACCCCAGCACTCGGCTGACGTCGGGACTGTTATACAAAGATTTGCGAGTCTAAATGGCATATACGCTAGGAGCATGCTACGTTTGACCAATGTTTTCACTTTAGCCCTCAAGCCTGTGGGGAAACATGGCCAAATGAGCATAGCACAGCGGGATTCTTCTCACTTTCTTCCTGAGGGATACGGGATGGTGTAAAGAAAAAACCAAGGCATAAAGCTATCTATAACGGAAAGGATATTAGGTTCGGGAGCTGGGTGGGTCAAACATCTAATAAGTGTCCAACGTAGTCTAAACAACCTGCCAAGAAATTCTCTGAGGGGATTCAGTCCGTACGAATTATTGTTTGGAACTAGGATGTTGGTCTTAGATCTTGACAGTCAGACTTCAGTGGTGAAGGAAGACTTCAGTGGTGAAGGAAAAAAGCTTTGATATCAAAGATCGTTTGGCTATTTTGCAGGACTTAAATGAAACAAGAAAAGACCTGAGCAACATAAAGTTGAAACAGCAGCCAACAACCACTGAAGAACCACCACCTGTCCCAGCAAGACCAGTCTGGATTCCAAAAGTCGGGGATCTAGTCAGAGAAAAGATCGCGGTAAAGAAGGAATTTGGGCCTTCTTACAGAAAAGCAGTTCCTGTCTTGTCTATCAATGGGACAAGATCAGTTGTACTACCGCCGCTTGCTGGTAAAAAGGAGAACCGAGTTGTATCCATCGACCTGGTAAAACCACAATCATGTGGCCGATAACAAACAGTAGGCCAAGTGGACTCCCGATAAGTAGCAGAACACCAAGGTTTGCTACCAATACAGAGGTCCTACCTAAGAGGCTAATCACATTCGAAACGCCTACAGAACAACAACAAGGACTATGCAACAATGCATTGGAACTCAGACCTCTAAAAACCCAAATAAAAACATTTAGTAGAGACACACCAACCTACAATGAAGTAACAAATGAATATGCTGAAGCTGCAAGAAACAGTAATCCTGAAGCAATTGGAACAATTGACAGAACGGCATCCGGCTACTTCATAAACTTCGATGATTCCTCTGAAGACCTCAGTGAATCAAAGACACAGCCATCAACAAAAACCTTTAAAGATAAAGCTAAGGAACTTTTGAAACAACTGAAAGAAACCTATCTGATTTCTCCATGGATTGAATTTTGGGTGGCCTTTGGTGTATTTATCCTCATACTCTGGCTCATCATGGTACTATGCTTGGGACGCTTCATTGAGGGAAAATATGCTAAAATGGACACAGCAAGCCAGAAAATCAACTTGATCCTCAAACCACACACATCTTCACACGTCGAGAAAAGAGAACTTTCTTCAGTCAACTTCACAGCCAATCCTATACCGGGTGGGGTAGCATGGGACAACACTGACTATGAAATTTATGGTCCGGTTGAAATCCTGAAATATCCACACCAAATCAAGATCTCGTTGAGTGACTTTGTAAAACCAAGCTCATTTGCTGATGATTGGGACTTTGAAAGCGTTAATGATATGATGTCTGACCTAGTGATGTCTGCTAAATTTACCAAACATGATTATTTGCAGGGTTCGACTAATTATGATAGTATGTACTGTTACAACCACTATGGTAACCATTTTCTACATAAATCGACACAACCTAGAAATGTTTTAAATTATAATCAATGGGAACATTGTGCAACCCCTCCAAAAGGAAGCTCAAGAACCTTTTATGACAAATATTCATACTTTTCAGGGTTCAACACAAGTAATGCTGAAACATTTTATTTCAAATTGTCAAATAAGACAGGAACAAAAACCATGCTTACAAACACGAAATTGATATATTCGGACTCATTTTTTGCACAAATGAATACATTTGGTTTTGATTATTGGGACAAAAATGTTGAAGTAAAAAGTGTTTGGGTTACAAAAGAATGGCAAGTACAAGGTATAGAATCATTGTTTAGAGCCTGCATGATCCCAGAACAAATTATATTTTTGAATGACACTGTTCAACAAACTACCTGTCTTGGCCTAGCCAAAATCAAAGACTTAAATAAACCGTCTATTCCAAAGCCAACAATGAACAGCAATAGCTCTACAGATGAAGAGATAGACGTAAACTATGTATTAAACCAAAACAGAACACATCCTGATTGGAAACAATGGTTAATCTGGCCCACAGATACTAATAACTGTCAAGACAGATTCCTGAACAAAACACAGGGGTTCACATTGACCAGGCCAGACCCTAGATATTCCCAAAGACAACACCCAGGGATAATCACCACCTACAGTGTGGGCAAACTCTGCCTTCAATGGCTACAAACTTCCACACTGACAGAAATTAAGCAACACCTAACTTTACTTACTGATGGTGCTGACTTGCGTGATTTCATTATGGGACCGCGCAAACAGCGTCAAAAACGCTTCATAGCAGCCTCTGTATATGCAGCTTACAACGAGGCCTGGAAGGTAACTCAAATTGAGACAGCAGAAAGTATACGGGAAATTGACCGTATTAATTTGGAAAAATCACTTTCTGTAGTGGACAATGGGTTAATGACTTTGTCCTCCAGAATTTTTTCTTTGGACAGCATTGTGTCTTCAGCAATCGACATATTATCGCAAGACTTACTGTTGTTACAACACGGTCAGTCTCAATTGCGTTCTATTGTACAGCTTGGCTGGACGTTACAAAATCTACGTTCAGGCTATGTGCCTTGGCGTTTAATCAACACAACGTCACTATTCAATATCTTTAACCTTACTGATAAACAAGTCAGTATGGCACAGAAGGGTGCTGATTATACAATCCTGAGCATTGCGAAACTCGAGAGATTACCAGTGACAATGTCAGAACGACCTGTCAGTGAATGGATAATACATGGGATAATTAATATTCCAATATCAACCTTCAGGTTTCAATACTGCCAAAAATATATACAGGCTGGCATGTACGAAAAATTGGGAAAAGGGTACATTAAGTCAACATGGAACTTGCCCTATTCACATGCATGTGTCAGTAATAAAGGACAGAAAGTGTTTCTTAGTGGCCATAATTGTGCGATGTCACTAAGCGGTACACTTCTGTGTAATGGAATTAGTTTGCATGGAGCCTGTGAAGGGAACTCAAATAACCTTTCATGTCACCAGCTAGGCGCACCTGCAACAGAGATAGAACCATTCTTTAAAAGACTCTATAACGGGAGTTACATTCTGATTGTGGATCGCAGATGTTGTAGTTTACTGCCCGGGATTCCTTATCTCATAACTACGACTGCGAAGGTCATGTGCTGTGGACGCTTATTGTTCCCCAGCTCCTTTCCAGACAGGGAGGCAAGGGCATGGCCTAACTTGAAAATGACTTCTATTCGAATAGATACTTTAAGCAGAATGAAAACAGTGCTTCTTCAGACGCCGACCAGACTCACGTCATCAAAAGAAACGTATGATCTCCTGGTCGCAAGGACGACTGCAGAGATTCACTCATTGTTATCAACTAATTCCCCCATACATTTCGCAGAAATCCTGAATGAAATCTTAAATATTTCTGATACCAGTGGAGTCTCAAAAGTATTTAAGACAGTATTTTCGATGGCATTAACACCATTCAAAGCCATACTGGGTATTTTTCCAGATTTCGTCCATTCGATTTTTGGCGGACTTCCCCTCATTTTGGGACTAATTGCAGGAATCCTATTCTTGGTCCTTATATTTCGTTATGGCAAACCATGTCACAGACAAAACACCTGCGACAAGGGAAGAAACAATCCGAGCCATTGGATACCGGGACCGGATATCAAAAATCCTGGGACTATCCCGGCTTAGAGACCTGAACATGACTTGGTTTCTTTCATTTCGACCAATGTGGCATCAATGTGTTTTACCTGTATTAAGGTGCTTGCTGTGCGGAGAAGAATGCGTGTTGGACACCTGTCTGACGCTACAATCGGATGCGCCTATGGATGCAGAAACATTGTTGGGTCCGGTAACGGCTCATGCATTGTGCTGCCCTCAACGGCTGCCAATCCTGATGACGGCATTCGTGGAAACTTCACCACTACGATTAAGGGGTAGTGAAGTTCAAGATGAAAGCAGCATCGATCAGGTACGACCTTCTGTCAGCAATACTAATCAAAACGTCAATGGAGACAATCATGCACATGAATGCATGGTTACACCTTTTTCCGAGTTAGTGGAACTTTCACAGGAAGCTGTTGACAGCTTTTTCGACAGTCTCAATGATATGATGTTCTCACCAGAGCAGAAATAACGACTTTTGAGCAAGCTAGCACACGGCGTTCCCAACACCCTGAATTTGGCCTTCAACTTTAATAATAAAGTAGCATGAACAATTTTCCCTCCAGTTCACGGACAGCAATTTTTTCAGCAGCCCCAAAATATTTTTACGATTTTTCGGGACACTTATCTTCTGCTTAAAGTAAGAACTATTCTTAGAGAACTAAATTTCTAATTTTTAGAAACTTTATAGACATTAGCTGCCCGCTGGTATGTTCATAATTATTTTATTCTGTGATGGAATGGTCTCGAACCTTTTTCTTCTGTATTAAGAGCCATTTCATGTGTAATTCTCATATTCAAATAGTAATAATGTATACATATGCGTGATTACTTTAGCATTATTCTACAGCTTGAGTGCATATAGTATATATGACTGTTTTTTCCGTATATTACATAATTTCGAAATGCATTATATGTATTTTGGGGTGGTAAGGTATACACGATACTCTACAGTATGTTTTACTATGCCTAGATTCGTAAATATGGCCAAAGTTAGCGTGGAGTGGGTGTGATGTATTCCTATAGGTTCTGTATCGATCCCCCTATTCCTGACCCTGTTCTGGTTAACAAGTTAACTAGCAGCCATCCCATGATGCAGAAACCGTTATCTGATTAAGCCACACCACGGCACAGGAACGTGTTATCTGATTAGGTCATAACGCTTGCCATCTAATTAGACAAGCAATATTCCTCCAGCCCCTGATAAGGCATACGGAGTTCTCAAAACAAATCAAACCTATGACAACCTGGGAAAAACCCTGCGGCCATTGTTTTGATTTCACCGAGAACTTCAGCAAAAGAATGTGCTAACGACCAGTTCGTATGACATCCTTATTGACGTATCTATGTCCATCCTTACGTCAATCTCGGCACCTTACAGGTATAAATATTACCGGTATTGCCTTAAGCAAACACACGCGGTGGTGACGAGATCGGAGCAGCCAGACTTGCCGAAGCCCAGAGCAGAGCAGACCCCGCTGGCGCAGCCCCGCCTTCCTGATGCGCTGAGAACGAGACGCTGCTTTCTCCTGCCGAGAAATCCAGCTTCGGCTCTTCCGGGCAGCCCTTGCAGGCAGCCTGGAATATCGAGACCAAAGACGAGAGATACCATCCCTCAACCATCCTAGATTCCAGGTACAGAACTGAATAACGCCGTTTCGTCCTCCTGCTGCAACACCCTATCTATGCTACGCAAGATTTACAGGTGGTTGCACCGGAACTCACTTCAGTTCAACTCCGCGAAAACCGAGGTGATGTACTGCCCTGCGAGTCGCATACCCCGCCCTCTGCCCGTTGAATTTTAGCCTCCGGAGAACTCCAACAATCCTCCACCAGTCACCACCGTTCGTAACCTGGGCGTCATGCTAAACCATCAATTGAGCATGGAAACACAGGTCTCAAGAACAGTCGCCACTTGCTCTGGCCTTATGCGCTCACTGCGCAAAGTCTTGCCCCTACTTCCACCCTCCGCTAGAGCACTAGTAGTCAGGTGTACTATCCTTAGTCGCCTTGACTACTGCAACGCCCTGCTGCTCGAATCTCCTGCGACACTACTGGACAGACTCCAACGAGTCCAGTCGGCAGCAGCCAAATTGGCTCTCGGATGGACCAGGAGATCCTCGGCCACGGCCGCACTGGCCGAGTTGCATTGGCTGCCTTTGAGGCAACGCATTGCCTTCAAGGCCCTCTGCTTGGTCTTCAAGGCACTACATGGAATAGGACCCAGACCTCTTCAACGTCTGTTCACCTGGTACACCCCCACCAGAACACTCAGGTCCACAACTGCCTGCCTTGTGAGAGTGCCCAGATGCAAGAAGGCCAGGATGGGAGGAAGATCGTTCAGAGTAGCTGCAGCCAAGCTATGGAACAGCCTACCTGTCGACATTCGCCATATCCCTCATCTCCTCCCTTTTAGGAAATGCATCAAAACATGGCTCTTTCCTCTACCCCTATAATAATCGGCCAGCCTTTGTCCACCCTCGTCAATAAACCACAAGAGTAGCTACCAGCGCCAGGATACCTGCCAGGTGACAGTTTGCGCTTTATAAATATTTTAAATAAATAATAATAAATAAAATAACCCCTTGCAGAGAATTCTTGAGTCAGTCAATTGGCAAAACAAACTTAACTTAAACTGCTACTTTCTATTCCCGCCCACGTATTAGGCTTAGGTCAGGTACACTGGGGTAGGCGTAGTTAGAAGCACCAGTTGAGTACGATTAGTCAAATGTATATGTGTATGTATCTAATTTTATCCATTTTAAACCACCATATGGCTTAGAAACCATATAAATGTTTTTACAGTATTATTTTATACTTCTGCTTTTATTGTATGCACTTTACTTAACCATAAGTATTGCGATAATATCGATCCATTTCTCTTGTATGAGAAAAGAGACTGATCAATAAATACCATCTTTTATTGAACACGCCCGTCTCTTCCTTTTCTCTACAATCTGGTGAGACTAAGAATGCACGTACTGACTGAGTAAAATAAGTTGTCTTTTGTTTTCACACGACTCTAGAGATACACTCTTGATTAGGGGAGAGCAAAGTTGTCATGTTCTATGGTTGTCAGAAACTAAATCCCTTCTTGTCTATCCAGGGAGGTTCAACTCCTCCTTGCCTATTCGAGAAAGTTTCTAGTGAACTCTGAGCTAGCTGGCAAACCCAAAACTTTAAGTCTAATATCGACAATAGAAGACCTAGTTAACGTCTGGTCTAGGCCTATACTATTGAAGGTATTATTCCAATGCGCAGAGCCTATTGGGATAATAGGAACTACACTACAATTCTGTAACTGTACGCTTTCATGATTTTTAGACAAAATTGAATAAAGCATATCGAATCGAGTTGAAATATGTTGTTTGGTGTGTAATTATGCGGTGTGTATTGGAAATGTGTGGCCTGGAACTGTGGTGTTCTGTGAAATTATGCTTAGTGAAATTGTGTCATGGTGTGGAGGGCATTTTGCATTAAGTGCAGTGTAATTGTGTAGCATATAATTATGTGGCACTGAGTGGCATTGCGTGGAGTGTATGTTGCATTCAGTGGAGTGTAATTATGGGGCACTGAGTGGTATTTGGAGTGTATGTTGCATTGAGTGCAGTGTAATTATGAAACATAATTATGTGGCACTGAGTGGTATTGTGTGGAGCGTATGTTACATTCATTAGAGTGTAATTATGTGGCGTGTAATATGTGGAACTGAGTGGTACTTGGAGTGTCTGTTGCATTGAGTGCAGTGTAATTATGTAGCATATAAGTATGTGGCACTGTGTGGTAATATGTGGAGTGTATTTATGTTGCATTGAGTAGAGTGTAAGTATGAGGTGTGTCATTATTTTGCATATAATTATGTGGCACTGAGTGGTATTATGCGGAGGTTATGTTGTATTCAGTAGAGTGTAATTGTGTGGCGTGTAATTATGTGGCACTGAGTGGTATTATTTGGAGTGTATGCTGCATTGAGTTCAGTGTAATTATGTAGCATATAATTATGTCACACTTTGTGGTACTATGTGGAGTGTATTTATGCTACATTGAGTAGAGTGTAGTTATGTTGCGTGTAATTATGTGGCACTGAGTGGTATTATGAGGAGTGCATGTTGTATTCAGTAGAGTAAATGTAAATGTAAATGTATTGCGACTTATATAGCGCACGTATCACCCGAAGGTATCAAGGCGCTTGCTTAGGGAACCCGTCCTGGTATTCCCCTGTGAGATACCCTGGCAGGGTATCCACAAGGTGAAAGCCAGGCATCCCGCCGCGAGGGGCCATAGTGGAGATTAAGCAAGCTATTGCCCAGAGTCGCAGAGTGTGACCCCAAGAGTTGAGTAGGCACCGGAGCGAGAATTGTCGAGTCCGTGGAATTTTGAGCCCGAGACCCGCCGAGGCGGGGAATCGAACCCTGGTCCATGGCCGAACTCAGCTTCCGGGTCTGCCGCCTCTAACCACTGAGCCACGCTTCTCCTGTGTGGCGTGTAATTATGTGGCACTGAGTGGTATTGTTTGGAGTGTATGTTGCATTGAGTGCAGTGTAATTATGTAGCATATAATTATGTGGCACTGAGTGGTATTGTGTGGAGTGTGTGTTGCATTCATTAGAGTGTAATTATGTGGTGTGTAATTATGTGGCACTGAGTGGTATTTGGAGTGTATGTTGCATTGAATGCAGAGTAATTATTTGGTGTGTAATTATGTGGCACTGAGTGGTATTTGGAGTGTATGTTACATTGAGTGCAGTGTAATTATCTGGCGTGTAATTATGTGGCACTGAGTGGTATTTGGAGTGTTAGTTGCATTGAGTGCAGTGCAATTATGTGGTGTGTAATTATGTGGCACTGAGTTGTATTTGGAGTGTATGTTGCGTTGAACGCAGTGTAATTATGTAGCATATAATTATGTGGCACTGAGTGGTATTGTGTGGAGTGTATGTTGTATTCAGTAGAGTGTAATTATGATGCCTGTAATTATGTGGCACTGAGTGGTATTGTAAATAGCGTTCCAGCCAAATACCGAGCCTCATCGTCCAGATATAACAAAAGCAACATGGCACTCACAAGAAATACCACACAAAATTATGGAAGAAGGAGCAACATTCCAGCAATGGGGGATTGAACTGAGACTTAAAAAGCGGCCACGCTATCCGACACCTCCTTTACCATCGACAAGACCCTCGGTACAAAAAATCACTAATTCTATACTTAAGGGAGCTAGGAGCAGTTCGCCTAAGATGTTCCCGCTAGAAATAAAAAGTCCTCGACCTGGTCAAAATCAAACTCAAGGTAGTTTTTTTCACCAAAAACCATCCATTCCTGGAAGTCAATACAACGTACAATCACCACAACGACTGTCGATAACTGACAAAAAAGGGAAGAATTTACCACTCATTCAGGAAAGCCCGGGGAAATCAGAATCTGCTCCTGGAACATCAACGGCTAAGCCAGTAAAAGCAACAATCCCGAATTTCTTCAATACCTGAGTGCATTTGACCTTCTATTGCTCCAAGAAACTTGGGAAGAAAAAGCATTCGAGCTCCAAGGGTTAACTTCGTGCTGCATTCTGGCAAACAAAAACGCCATCTTTGGGCGAAGGTCAGGAGACTTAATGTTCTTCGCCTCAATACCAACAATAGGCGAATTTGAGATAATGGATTCTCCCGCCTCCCGCGATCCTAATTAGCATCAGGTTGATTGCTGACGCACTCCCGGCAGAGCGGGGGACTCGCCGCAACATCCCGGGCATACCTTGCTGCCTGACCTTCGGACTCTAGGGGCTGCTGCAGAAGCGGGACTGCTCCTCCATTGTGGTCGTGCACGCTCACCCCCCGCCGCCGCTCACACCATCTTACCGTGGCTGCCGAGAGGGGGAGAGCGTGTGGGGCACCAGACTACACTTCCCGGCAGGCATTGCGGCCGGAAGCCGCACACCGGGGACCCGCGCCAGGAGGCGCTCAAATTGCCGACGCACTCCCGCCAGAGCGGGGGACTCGCCGCAACATCCCGGGCATACCTTGCTGCCTGACCTTCGGACTCTGGGGGCTGCTGCAGAAGCGGGACTGCTCCTCCATTGTGGTCGTGCATGCTCACCCCCCGCCGCCGCTCACACCATCTTACCGCAGCTGCCGAGAGGGGGAGAGCGTGTGGGGCACCAGACTACACTTCCCGGCAGGCATTGCGGCCGGAAGCCGCACACCGGGGACACGGGCCAGGAGGCGCTCAAATTGCCGATGCACTCCCGGCAGAGCGGGGGACTCGCCGCAACATCCCGGGCATGCCTTGCTGCCTGACCTTCGGACTCTGGGGGCTGCTGCAGAAGCGGGACTGCTCCTCCATTGTGGTCGTGCACGCTCACCCCCTGCCGCTGCTCACACCATCTTACCGCGGCTGCCGAGAGGGGGAGAGCGCGTGGGGCACCAGACTACACTTCCCGGCAGGCATTGCGGCCGGAAGCCGCACCCCGGTGACCGGCGCCAGGAGGCGCTCAAATTGCCGACGCACTCCCCGCGTCGCGGGAGCGCGCGGGCAGCGCCGGGCAGAGGGCGGGCCATCTGTGGCCATCAGGGGCCAGAAGAGGCCGGGCTGGGCCTAACCTCCTTCACTTGTGATGGGTAAGAGAAAGCAACAGATGTCCGGGGTACATGAGGGCAAAAACGCTAAGGTCCCCAGAAGAACTGAATCTATAATATCCTATCTGATGTCTGCTGTTGGGATTCTCAGCAAAGAAATAGCCAATGCGGAAATTGAACTGGGTTTGGGTTCCGCTGATAGTGCTCATGATAAAAATGTTTTTGGACAGACTCCTGGACCCCATTGGAGCCAAACATTGTCATCGTTAAACCATCGTTAGTTCCTGTCTCAAACACTACCCCCTCTGTTGCTGAGGTCTTACCGAAGGAGCAGAGTGATGAAACTGAGGATACACCTTTGCAAACGCAAACGCATAAGCGCAGGCGGGTTAAGAAACCACACAAAAGACTGTTTAAAACTTTTGCACCTGTACGTTCTGACACCATTAGCAGGCACCTAGTGGGCCAAGTGGTGGAGGAATTGTTTACCGCAAGGTTGGAGCCTGCCTTAATAGCTATTGGCAAAGACATTGTAGATACATTGAATAAGTGCGTGATGGGTCTGCTTAAAAAATGTGAAAATATTGATCGATTTATCACCCAGCAGAGAGCCAATAATTGTAGCCCCACACAGACAAACGTTCCCCAAGGAGATATTTTGAGGGCGGCTGTGGAAAAGTAAATTTTGCCATGTTCTGTGTCCCTACGCGTCCTCCATCATATGTTATGTGTGCATGATTAAATATGCATATGCATTCCCTATGTTCGATTAATGACGCAATTACAGTTGTGTCCATCTCTAGTATGTCAGTTTCCAGTTCTCGTGAATACTACGAATATCAGGCCTATGTAAAGTTACGTTGCCACGTTTCTCAGTGTGCACGTTATTCCATTGTAAAGTCCCCGTTTCTAGGCCTCAGAAGGGCCTGGACACCAGATTCAGCTCCTGTCTCCTGTCTCCTGAAGCCTCGCTGAGGAGCGATACAGCCCCCACCTGTATCCTCGACCCTTCACTTACTTCCTGCCTCGCAGTGCCCGGCTCAGCCTGGCTCTGCCTCTGAGTCTGCCAAGAGTATGTTATGATTCCAGTTATCAGTTCAGTCCTCCTTCTCTGCATTCCTAAAGCTACTGAATCGCATCAATAGTTTCCGTCATTGTCTAGCCTTTACGTCTCCATGTAAGAGAAATACTGCATTTAATGGTCATTTAATATTCTTCATCACGCACTACATATAGAATAATGCATGCTCCAGTCTTAGAGTCCGTTAGCCTCTCCCCTCCTGACTCTTAGTTCATATCAACATGTTCTCTAAAACATCAGATACTAGATACTGTTTAGGTACATGTCGCCCTGGGTTATTGACAACTAGAAAAGAAGACTGGGATGCAATCTCAGCCTGTAAACAGAAACAAGACGAAGACATTAGTGATTTTTATTCTAGATTTGAGAAATGTTTTAGCATCAACAGTGGCCTCAAGACAAGTAGTGAGTCATACCCTCACCTTTTTGTTACTAAATTAGTCGAGAATTCAAGTCCACAAATTAAGAATCGAGTTTTGAAAGTCGAAAGTACCTGGCAAGCTAATACCCCGTCCCAGATGTTGCAGATGCTCCAATACCACCAGAATAGGATCAGGGAAGAGCAAGAACACGAGAGAAAACGTATGAAAGACACGAAAATGAAAGTACTAGTTGCACAATCTGTTCCTCAAGACAGTCAGAAGAGGGGTCCGAATCAAGCCAGTCATCCTGCAGCTCCCGTTAAAGGGAACTGCAATTATTGTAAACAGCCAGGTCATTTTATAAACGAGTGTGCAGTTCTGAAACACAACATAGCCACTGGTTAGACTAAAGAAAGACCACGTCCGCCTAGACACGAACAAGTTTCACAGACTCCTCAGTCACAGAATGCACCACAGACAGTTACAGCTCCGCAGCCTATTGCTGCAACACAGCACGTTACACAGCAGATGTACCAGTATGCACAGTCTGAGTATCCAGAGTACCAGCCATATTCATGAAACAGCCTAGAGAGGGAGGTAGGCTTGCCTCTCATCGAGATACCTGTAGATCAAGAAGGTCCCTATGTTCACAGTCAAGTATTAGGGAAAGACAGAAAGTTTTTGATTGATACAGGGGCAAGTAGGACCACAATTAGTCACGCCGAAGTTCCAGGGGCTCCGCTCTCAGGCTCAAGAAATGTTTCCCTTGGATTTTCAGGAAAACCCATTGTAAATGAAATATCAAAGCCAGTTACTCTAGAAGTAGGTCCATTGTCCCGTACTACTGATTTGTTACTTACTAAGTCATGTCCAGAAAATCTGTTAGGCATTAAAACACTGAAAGAATTAGGTGCAGTTATATGCTGTTCCCCAGAGGGAATACGATTGTTCCTACGTGACTTCAAGGGTCACTATGTATTACGAGATTTTGATCCCAGATTGTCCAATGTTCCGCAGCATCTATGGGCGCAAGGTCCAACTGATGTTGGTTATATGCAAATCACACCCCATCGTGTGACTCTCAAGCCAGGTGTGGTGGTACCACGAATCAGACAGTACAGATTGCCACCTGAGGCTGTAGCAGCCTTATCCAAAATTATTGACGAGCTCATGGCTCAAGGAGTGGTTGTAGAAACTGACTCCAATGTATGCAATTCTCCGATCATTCCAGCCATGAAACGTACTGATCCAAATGCACCTCCAGTATATCGATTAGTGATTGACCTACGAGAACTTAATAAATGTATTATTCCTCAGTACCCAGTCGTTCCAGATATCTCTTCCCTATTGACAGCCATTGATTCCGAAGCCACGTTCTTTACTGTAATCGACCTCAAGAACGCGTTTTTCAGTGTCCCTATTCATCCAGACAGCCAGTTCCTTTTCGGATTCTGTTTAAATGGAAGGAGCTATATGTTCACACGAGCTCCTCAAGGTTTCACAGAAAGCCCTAGTATTTACAGTCAAGCACTCAAGAGACAACTAGACAACATTCACATGCCAACTGACACTGCCCTGCTCCAGTATGTCGATGATCTACTGATCACAGCCCGTTCTGAACGTGCTTGCGAGCGAGCATCCCTTACAGTCTTGTATTTCCTAGCCGAGATGGGACACAAGGTGTCCCCTTCGAAGCTTCAATTCTGTGTCCAGCAAGTGGTCTACTTAGGACACTTACTGTCCAAGAGGGGTAGGCAGTTGACACCTGACCGTATCCAGTTAATAGCGAGTCTTCCTCAGCCCAAGACCCAGAAGGAGGTACGTGCCTTTATCGGCCTCACTTCTTACTGCCGACAATGGATTCCTCAGTATGCATTTCTAGCCAAGCCACTGATACAGTTAACGACACAGGAGGCAGCCGTACCGACTGTCCTCCCTTGGACATCTGAACATACACTCAGTTTCAATGAGTTAAAGAAAGCCCTATGTCAAGCTCCAGTTCTAGCTACACCGAACTACAGTAAGCCTTTTACACTTTTCGTCACTGAACGCGAAGGTACAGCATTATCTGTTCTCACACAAGATCAAGCAGGACAATACAAGCCATGTGCTTATTTTTCGAGCACATTAGATCCTGTAGCCCAGGCTCTGCCTGCGTGCCTCAAGTCAGTTGCAGCCACAGCACTAGCTATCAGACAAAGTGATTCCATAGTCCTAGGACACTCCCTGACAGTACAGGTTCCACACGCCGTGGAAGTTCTTTTAAACCGAACACAAACTCAGCACTTGACAATTGCACGTTTAACAGGTTATGAATTAACACTGTTTCAGCCACACATAGAAATCAGACGCTGCAACGTTTTAAATCCTGCTACATTGTTACCATCAGTTACTTCGAATTCTGCCACACATGACTGCGTGGAAGTAGTTAACATTACGACAAAGCCAAGACAAGATCTGACAGATATTCCGTTACCAGACCCCGACCTGACACTTTATGTGGATGGTTCATGTATGAGAACAAGTGCAGGAGAACTAGTCGCCGCGTATGCAGTGACTACTGACACTGAAGTTATTGAGACACACCGTATTGACACCCTGTCCGCTCAAGCAGCAGAGCTAGTTGCTCTGACACAAGCCTGCATACACGCCAAGAACTTGAAAGTTAACATTTACACAGATTCACGTTACGCATTTGGAGTTGTACACGACTTCGGAGTGCTCTGGCAAGAGAGAGGTTTCATGACTTCTCATGGAACCAAGATTCAGCATGGTCTCCTTATTCAAGCTCTGTTAGATGCCATACATTTACCGACATCTATCGCTATCATGAAGTGCAAAGCACATACGAAAGTTATTGACATTATTTCTCAAGGTAACGATCTAGCAGATCGCACAGCCAAGCTTACAGCACAGACTCCAGACATTCCAGTTATTCCGACACAGACACACACTCCAGATCCGACTACATGTATGACAGTTAAAGACCCTACTCAAGATGTCATAGATATCCAGTTACATGCTACTCCCGATGAAATCAAGAAATGGTCCGAACAAGGAGGGGTCCAGACAGATCAAGGATGGTTAACGAAGGGTAGAGCCACATGGTTTCTCCCCGACTCTATGGTTCAAGTCATTATTAATACCGCACATAGTCCAGCACATTTAGGAGAAAAAGCTATGTTAGACAGTATCCAGAACATTTGGTTCAACAAGCATTTACGAGCTGCAGCCAAGCAGAAAGTCCGTACCTGTATGATATGTTGTCAGTTTAATCCAGGTAAAAGTG
Organism: Lissotriton helveticus; assembly: GCF_964261635.1. Taxonomy (NCBI): domain Eukaryota; kingdom Metazoa; phylum Chordata; class Amphibia; order Caudata; family Salamandridae; genus Lissotriton; species Lissotriton helveticus. The sequence continues at coordinate 177,564,251 of NC_136068.1, forward strand.
TCCCGGTGGAACAAGGTGGATTCCAGCCCCCTGACCACCCTTTTGAAGTCCTCCAGATGGATTATATTCAGATGGAGCGATGTCGAGGTTTCAAGTATGTCCTTGTAGTTGTATGCGCTTTGTCCAGGTGGACAGAAGCATATCCAGTCCCAGATTACACAGCCGCGACCACTGCCAAGCAGTTGGTTCGTGAATTCTTCCCCCGTTATGGACTCCCTAGAGTCGTATATTCTGACAACGGCCAGCCATTCTCATCTGAGTTGATGAAGCACGTTTCCCTATTGTTAGGATACCAGTGGAAGTTCCATTGTGTATGCCATCCTGAAGCAGCCGGTCTCGTAGAGAGACATAATCAGACTCTGAAAATCCGTATTGCAAAAGTATGTAAAGAGAAAGGTGTGGACTGGCTAGTAGCTCTGCCAGTCGCTTTGTTCTATATGCGCATGGTCGCACATTCCAGATCAGGTCTGTCCCCGTATGAGGTCGTATTCGGCCGCCCCCCTAACATGTGGGGTACTCCTAGACCCCGAAGTATTACCGATGTTTCAAGTAATATGCTGACAGATTACCTAGCTTCCTTGATGTCTGCCCTCAACTCTTGTCGTTCACAGGTTGCCGCCGCATTTCCAGACAATACCGAGGTGGCACCGCATGAAATCGTTCCAGGATCCATGGTTCTTGTCCGCAATTTTGACCGCTCAAGTCCGCTGGAGCCACGCTGGAAGGAGCCCCGACAGGTCCTCCTCGCCACCCGTACAGCCGTGAAGTTGGAGGGTCGCAAAGGCTGGGTGCACCTTTCGCACGTAAAGAAGTTTTATGGACTGAAACCCGTCTCAAAGAACATTTCCCAGGATTTGAAGGATTGCCAAAATATTGTTCTCAAGGACTGTCCCGCAAAAGACATTGCTACAAACCCTCCCCTGTTAGAGAAAACTCCGCAACAGGAGTATAAGTTGAAACTCCGGTCTAGTAAAATAAGTCAGCCAGTTTGATTGTCTAAGTCCTCCCCTAGGTGAAACGGTTAGACTGTTTCTGACATGTATAAAATAGACCCCCATAGTGAGAGAGTTAGTCAAAACTCAATTCGATGTATTGTTTTTCTATGTTTCATATTATTTCTCAGCATTATGATTTCCTGCACCAGTTACGCATTTTACCTGTATTTCCCAGTTCTTCATGTAAATAAGTCTGCTAATGCTACAGTAGAGCATACGTTTAGTGATCTACCTCCTCATGAGCTCTCTTACCGCCTCGCTATGCGAAATAATTCTTTCATCCGCATGTTACATTATTCACACCAGACCAGCAATGCCACTAATTGTTGGGTATGTGGTCGACTCCCCCCTTTCCAGACACCGAAGGGAGTTCTGCCACTTTTTCCTTATCCTTTTTCACATAATGGTTCGTGTGGAGCATGGTCCACGTTAACGTCATCCTCAACAGATATGTCTTTTCTTAACAGTACATGTTTTCCAGACAAGCAAGGTCTCCCCCACAGAACCGGGTTAGATCTAGAAAATGAAGTGTATAATTTAGGTAACTATTCTTCGAATTTCATGGTCCTGAATGTTCAGTCTGATTCCACTCCAGACTTACCTGCTATTTCAGTACTACCAGTTAAAGGCGAATTATGTGTCCGAAATAATGGTTCCGTACATGTAGGACATAGTGATTGTACTACTATTGTCAAGTATAGTGACAGTGGGAAATCTATTTTCAAAGCTTCACGTCATTCTTATTTTATTTGTGGTCAAACTGCATATGTTCGTCTGCCCCTCGATTGGGAGGGAACCTGTTACATTGCCTTCCTACTGCCACCAGTTTTCCTAGCCCCACCCGACTACCATAGGAATTCCCACCTAGTACATACTAGACACAAGAGAAACCTCCCGATTGTCGATTATACTGAAACTGCTCTAGAACAATATATAGATATCAATAAAGGTGTCTTTCCTTATTTAGGTACAGTTGTGAATAGTAAACTGATACGTAGATTAACCAGAACACTCGAAGCAGTCGTAATTGAGACTACTTCTGCTCTAAGTAATTTAACCGAAGAACAATCCTTTATGAGAATTGTCGTGCTCCAGAATCGTCTCGTCCTTGACGTCATATTGGCCGATAGGGGCGGGGCCTGTAGAGTCATCGGATCTAGTTGCTGCATTTTCATTCCAAATAACGCGCCGTCTGTTTATTCAGCTATAACCAGACTCCATAAAATTGCCCATCTGTTACACCAAGATCCAGGCACCTGGACATGGTCCGGTTGGTTCTGGAATATAATTTCCGCCTGGGGATGGAAAGTATTGTCCTTTCTAGGTATTGCAGTAGCGATCATATTCAGCTGCTGCCTCTGTATACAATGTGGCCCTGCGATTTGCGGCATTTGTGCTACATCATGTATTCCTAGTCCCAAGCCCCGTTCTAGATCCCGTTCCAGGATAATTCGAGACGAGCAAATGATACTGTATGAAATGATAGATGGTATCATGAATATTGATGTTTCCTGATGGAAAACGTAGTGACAAGGAGGGAATGTGGAAAAGTAAATTTTGCCATGTTCTGTGTCCCTACGCGTCCTCCATCATATGTTATGTGTGCATGATTAAATATGCATATGCATTCCCTATGTTCGATTAATGACGCAATTACAGTTGTGTCCATCTCTAGTATGTCAGTTTCCAGTTCTCGTGAATACTACGAATATCAGGCCTATGTAAAGTTACGTTGCCACGTTTCTCAGTGTGCACGTTATTCCATTGTAAAGTCCCCGTTTCTAGGCCTCAGAAGGGCCTGGACACCAGATTCAGCTCCTGTCTCCTGTCTCCTGAAGCCTCGCTGAGGAGCGATACAGCCCCCACCTGTATCCTCGACCCTTCACTTACTTCCTGCCTCGCAGTGCCCGGCTCAGCCTGGCTCTGCCTCTGAGTCTGCCAAGAGTATGTTATGATTCCAGTTATCAGTTCAGTCCTCCTTCTCTGCATTCCTAAAGCTACTGAATCGCATCAATAGTTTCCGTCATTGTCTAGCCTTTACGTCTCCATGTAAGAGAAATACTGCATTTAATGGTCATTTAATATTCTTCATCACGCACTACATATAGAATAATGCATGCTCCAGTCTTAGAGTCCGTTAGCCTCTCCCCTCCTGACTCTTAGTTCATATCAACATGTTCTCTAAAACATCAGATACTAGATACTGTTTAGGTACATGTCGCCCTGACTCTCCAGACTTCAGTCTCTGCTCCTAGCACAGAGTTCATAGCCCCCAGCTTCTCCTAGTAACACGTCATTGCTAGTTTGCGCGCACCATCAGGTTAGAGGTCCCGGCTCCTCAGGTAGCCCCCTCCATGGTTTCCGCCCCATTCATGACATATTCTGTTACGTTTGCATCACATGTCTATGTATACGCCCTGTTACACCTCTTTTCACCCTTATCTTTCGCGATTACTACGCGTCACACCCTTTGCTCCACCCACTGCTACGCCTATTGCAATGTAATGCTATGTGTTTGCGTTATGTATATATGATCGTGCACTGTTATTAAAAGATTATTCCTTAGCGCGCTCATCCCAGATCCAGCCCCAGCAGCTGCTGGGCCCTGCCTTCCTATTCCTGTGCAGGTCGTCCTGTTCCTGTCCTTATGCTGTATTAAACCTGCAAAACTCCTACTACCTCGAATCTTGACTCTTATTTATTGAGCTATCTGTTATTCATTTATTCATTCAAAAATAGGGTATTATTTATTTATTTACCACACGGCAACCCCACAAAAGGCTCCACATGCTCTGAGGGGAACTAAGGAACATACCCTCAATCAAACAGTATGTAGCCAATCTAACTCAGCAAGTAATGTAAAAGAAGGGATAATACAACGTGGAGCTAAAAACATTAAGACCATAGCCACGCCCCACGCAAGACCACCAGCAGCGGCACCTTTGTAGCTGTCTTCACGGGGGTCCCCGTAGTGGAGGAAGACGCTTACGAATCCACACATGACCTTATGAGGATAGCTGGGCGCTGGTGCGAAGAGCACAGTAGTGGGGGCTTAGATATCTCTAAAGCCATTATTATGGCAAGAAGAGTTGCATGGATAGGGCGTCGCCCGAAACATATTACTGGGGATTGCGTGGTGGTGAATTTTAACTCTCGCTCAATAGCGGACAGATTATTCTGGGACGCTTCAGACTTAGACAATACAGGTATAAGACCGGTCCCTTTAGGTTATTTCTACCCGCCATCTAGCCCCCCCCTATATTCCCCCCAAGGCAATGCCCTCGTGCTTTCTCATGATGCATACCCACCACATAGACCCACCAGATGCGAATCCCTTATCCGGCACAGGGAAGTGCGAGGGATGTCACCAAAGTCGAATATAGTTCCCCCAGGCCAAATTGTTGTTAGATCCCCCCGCCTCAGGTAGCTATGGATATAGGGCTCTCAAATCGTTTTCCCCCGCTGTCACATCTGGATCAAAATGATTGACATCAACTACCAGTTCAATGCCAGGGGGACATAGAGGAGGGGGTTAGACCCATGGCATCCTGCAAATTTCTCAGCTGGAAGGTGGTGGGGGTCAGATCTAAGATGCAAGATGAGCTCTGGGTAAAGTTTGTAAAGCCTTACAGTATCATTGCCCTTCAGGAAACGTGGGATGTTAGCACCAGCTGTAATATGGATGGGTTCTCAAGCTTTGTCGTTCCGGCGGTGGGAGGGCAACTAGGTAGACCGAAGGGAGGTTTACTTTTCTTAATTGCACTGAATGTTACCGGTGTGTTCAGGAAGTTGGATCTAGAAACCCCTAATATTTTGATACTTGAGTGGAGTTGTGCTAACTCACAAAAGTATCTTTTAATAAATTTCTATAATTCAATAGCCAGTTCATATTGTAATGAACATATAGGCATTTTGGATACATTTCTGTCAGTTTATAGACTTAATCAAAACACAGCATTCGAGTTGATTTTAAAGGGAGATTTTAATATACACCCGTGCAAGTGGGAGTGTAATATGGGTGAGCCCTGTGGTCCACCTAGGGCAGTGGTTTCCCACTTCGAGCATAGCTCTCAGGGTGAGGCCCTCGAAGAATTCTTAGCAACCATGAACTTATTTGAACCAGGCCACCAGGAAGGGCTGGAAAGAGTCCCTACATTTGTAGGAAGAGGGTCCTCTACAATTATTGACTATATTTTTATTTCGTCTGGGATATTAGACAAGGTCCGAGTGTACAGGACGGAACTCTCGCCATTTAGTGACCTTAACCCAATCGTATTGGAGTTGGATGTGGGGACCTGGAGTAGTTCAAATGAGCTGGTATGGGGGGGGGTGGAAATGCTGGTTACATCAGACCAAGGTAGAAAGATAAAATGGGATAGAGTTGTACCGGCGGTTTTTCAGGAGGAACTGGCTATAGAGGCCGATATAAATTTGGAGATCTGCCTACATAGTACGGCTCCCAGCTTAGAGATTATTGGGGCGTATGAAGAAATCTGTGGACAGATTTCTAAGAAGTTAGAGCTAGATTAAAAAAAAAATAGGAAAAAGGAGTATAAATGGTTCGATAGCAGCTGTACAAAGGCACATGGAGCCCTATTACAAGCTTTAAAATCTAAACCTAGGGATAGGACATTGGTCGCAAATGCCCATAAAGTATACAAACTAGCCACAGCTGCAAGGAAAAGCTACCTCAGGGAGGAAGCGTGGGAGAATCTCCTCGCTACCGAGGTCCTGTGTGACAGCAAGAAATGTTGGTCCACTATAAACCAACCCCTCCTCTCTGGCCAAGATAATACAGATATGGACTGCGTCATCCCTGATGAAGGGTGGGTGTGATAAATTAACACACATAGGTTGTAGGTTCCAGCTTGAGTATTTATTATATAGCAGAACAGCTTTACATCCACAGGAAGAAGGATGTCTTCTTCCAACAGCAGCTCAGCATATTATGCCTCAAGCTCTCACAGAGATTCCACTCGCATCATTCCTGACATCATGAGTTCTAACAACATGTCATAGAATACCACACACCTCCCCCCTTTAATAAAAAAAAAAACTTTTAAAAAAAACAACAAACAGAACACAAAAAAACAGAGACACAAAATCAGAACTGAACAAAATCTTTGAATTTCATTGGAGGACATCTGATACGTGAACCACAACGTGAAGTTGATGGCCTTTGATCACAGATAGGAGGTGCACAATCAGGATGATCTATATCACGTACAACCTCCACAGGAACATTCTTAGTAACATCTTCACGAAAAGTAGAACCATTAAAAACATCATCATTGGTAGTGTTGTCAAGGTTAACATTCTTATTCATAGACAGGTGATCAAAAGCTTCGTGAGTACCACAAAGCTCAGAATTGTCATCCACTAAATGTGAGCTATTAGGAATAGAAACATTAGGATGTGAAGAGAAGGAATTGGAAACAGTGGACTTGTGTTCAGATAATTGCTTCAAGTCATCAGACCTACACACAGATACACTTCTAAGATTCCAGATCTTCCCATCCTCCACCCTAATAGCCTTACTGAAAAGTTCAATATTTCGGAGGGGACCAGACCATCTGGGGAAACCTTTGCGGATCAGTCCACCAAATTTCACTCTCACAAAATCACCAACACACAATTTGGGTGAACACACATTTCGTGCTGGGACACGAGACACCTTAGCTTGGTATTTATTAACTCTTTCTCTGACAGCTTCTAAGTCTAATTCTAGATAATCACCTTTATCTGAACGTAACCACCATGGCATAAGCTTCGAACCAGGTTTCCTACAGCGTAACATTTCAAAAGGTGATAAACCAGTAACAGTATTGGGGGAGAAACGATATGTCAATAAAGTCGCTTGGAGGGCTTTTCTCCACTTCAAACCACTTCGCAAGGCTAATTGACAAGACTCTTTTATTACTCTATTAAAACGTTCAACCTGTCCGTTGGCTTGAGGAAAATAGTTGGAAACTCTTTTATGTTTGATACCACAACTGGAGAGAAATGATGAAAAAATGTCACTGACAAATTGTGGACCATTATCAGTGACAAGTTCTTCAGGTATACCTTCTCTTGAAAAAACTTCATCAAGAAAATCAATAATAACTTCAGAACTAACTTTCTCCACAATTTTCAATTCTGGCCACTTGGAAAAGTAGTCAACCAGAACAATGGCAAACATTTCTTTGCCCGACTGATAACTAAAAGGACCAACAATATCCACACCAAGTTTGCGCCAGGGACCTTGAACGAATTCAACAGGAGTGGGACTCACAGAGATAGGTTTTACTGTCTTATCACTTAAAAAACAAGGAGAACAATTTCTTACCCATTTATCAATCATGTTGTCCATACTAGGCCACCAATATAATTCTCTAATCCTTCTCTTGGTGGAAGACATCCCTAAATGACCTTCATGAGCCAGATCACAAATCATATTTCGTATGCCCAAGGGAGGAATGATCTTATCATCTCTAAAAATCATAGCACCATCATCCATCAACGCATCCTTGACCTTAAAGAAAGAAGCTAGTTCGCCACTAAGTCTCCTCTCTTCAGGCCAACCAATTTTTAAAAACTGCCTTACATTTTTAAGAACGTCATCTTGTTCCCAAGCTTTGGTCCAAGCGGCTTGAGTAATTAATTTAGATTGATCGTCATTAACAATGATGTTAATATCACACATGGTGAAAGCTACGTCACATTCATTAGCAAGATCTACAACTGGACCATCCTTAATGGGAAAACGAGACATGCAATCCGCATGAACATTATGGCGACCTGGAACATAAGTGACAACACACCGATATTCCTGCAACTTTGCGGCAAGCCTTGCTAAACGAGCAGTAAGGGTTCTACCACCTCCTGCTGATAGCATAGTGACTAGAGGCTTGTGGTCGGTCCTTAGTGAAAATTTGGTACCCCAAATGAACTGACGGAAATGTTGGGTGGCCCAGGTACATGCAAGTAACTCCCTCTCTATCGTGGAATAATTAACTTCAGAACCACGAAGAGATCTTGAAGCATAGGAGACAACATATTCACCTGAATTATCTTTTTGCATTAAAACTGCGCCTAGGCCTACATTACTGGCATCCACATAAAGTATACATTCCTTATTAACTGAAAAAGGTTTGAGAAAAGGAGCACAAACAATTCTCTTTTTAAGTGCATCAAAAGACTCCTGTTGGTCTTTTCCCCATATAAATTTTGCTTGTTTTTTGAGTAAAGAGCGTAAAGGGTGCACTAACATGGAGTAATTTTGAACAAATTTTCCATAAAATTCTGTAAGACCTAGAAAGGATAGTAACTGTTCCTTGGAAGTAGGGATAGGAGCAGACAAAATACTTTTGACATGGCTAAGTTTGGGCTTGATACCACTCTCTGAAATCTCATGGCCCAAGTATTCGACTTTAGACTGCCTAAATTTACATTTTGAAAACTTCAAGGTTAAGCCTTTGTCTTGAATACAATTAAGAACAGAGTACAAGTTTAAATCATGTTCTTCACAATCTTTTCCAAAAATCAAGATATCATCTTGGAAAGCCACAGCACCACTGCAGCCCTTTAATACATCACGCATAAGCCTTTGGAAGACGGAAGCGGCACTGGCTAGTCCAAAGGGCATCCTCAAGTATTGAAACATGCCCTCTGGAGTCACAAATGCTGTCAATTTCCTAGAGTCTTCATGGAGTTCTACTTGGTGATATGCACTCGCCAAGTCTATCGTAGAGAACACAGTGGCACCAGATAAAGATGAAATCGACTCATGGATATTCGGCAGTGGATGTTTGTCAACCCATATTTCCTGGTTAAGACTCCGAAGGTCCACACAGAGACGGAGATCTCCAGAGCTCTTGAGAGACAAAACCACGGGGGAAACCCAAGGGGAAGATTCAATGGGTTCAATGATATGTTTTAAAATAAGATCATCCAAAATTCCTTTGAGTTTGTCTCTGTAAGCTAAGGGGACATTCCTTACCCTGTGTCTAACTGGTACTGCATTCTCATTGAGTATAATCTTATGTTTGAAATCTGCATACTTGCCAAGGGCATCTTTAAAAACATTTGGAAATGTATCTTTTATATTGCTAATGAAACAAGAATCTTTCATATTGGAGAGTAAGTTTACCTCAGGTTCTATGAAACACACAGGAGGATTGGCATTAGGATCTAGTTTGATGCCTAATTCTCGCTGGTGTGGCCAACCTAAAATAGCTACCCCTTTAGTGGCTACATACACTTTTCCATTGGTAACACGATCTTTTACTTGAAGTTTGGCCCAGAAGTACCCTTCTAATTCTATATTTTTGCCTGAGTAACCACCAGGATGAATGTCTGGAACACAAAGTTCCCTTTTGTTCCAGAAACTTTTAAATAAATCTAAACCAATGATGGAATATCGTGAACACGAGTCCATCATTAGATCAATGGAGATGCTATCAACTAGAATAGGATAAGAGGGAAATTCGTCCAATTCAACTTCATCCACAGAAAGGATGCAATTGAAACTATTGAGAACTTCCTCCTCCTCTTGTGAAATATAATTCCCCCTTTGTGTTGAACGACAAACATTTCCAAAATGACCTTTACGTTTACATTTCACACAAACTCTGTCCCAGGCAGGACAACCTTTATAATTGCCAACATGGTTGGAACTGCCACAACGATAGCATGAAATTATTTTCCTTTGGTTGAATCTGTTTTCTGAAAAGGTTTTGACTTCATTTGGTTTCTTTTCGCTATCTCTTTTCACAACACTCCTAGAAGAAAAGTTAGGGTTAGTTTGGTTTTTAACTAAAGACACTTCTGGTTCAGGGACTGAGGGTTTGATATTAGTGCCCCTAATTTCTGATACAAACAATTCTGACTGTTCTATACCCTTGGCTATATTAATGACAGCATTAAGGGTGGTTTCTGTTCCAAGCCAAAGTCTCTCCTGAATTTTCTTGCTCTTTGTTCGCATCATTATTTGGTCTCTAAGAACCTGTTCGTAGGAAATTGTTTCGAAAGAGCAATAACAGGCTAAAGAGCGTAGTGCCGAAACATAGTCTTCTATGGACTCATCTTGTTTTTGACTGCGAGAGTAAAACTTAAATCTTTCCATGACAGTGTTTATTTTCTTGCCAAAACGAATTTTCATTTGTCTGGTTGCTTTTTCAAAAACATCTATGTCACCAGCATCTTCAATTGGAGGAAGGTTGTCAAATTCTTTAATTCCAGCCCCTCCCAAACAATGTCGCAAAAGTGCTAATTTGCGTTTTGCAGAACAGCCTTCTTTTTCTAGGACATCAACATAGGCTAGGAACATGGGAAACCACAAGTCCCATTCGATGCTGGGATCACCTGCTGTTTGTAGGAAATGGGGGGGGGCAGCAATGTTCGACATATCTTTTGCTGAATTTGAAATTATTAAATTGAATTTTACAAGTATGAGAAAGTAAGAAATGTACCTTTTAATTGCTGTAGAGGAACAGTGCACTCGAAAATAAATAAATAGTTAAAGCGGCATGAATTAGTGATGGTCGGTGAGTTCTTTGTTTACTTCGTAGAATTTCGAAGAATTTCAAAACGGCGGCACGCCTGTGACGTCAGCGCGTCATCAGGTTGAAGGTTATTGCCCACAATGCTTTGCGCTAGGCTGCGGCGGCAAGAAGGAGCGAGCGTCAGGCAAAGATGAGCTCCTCGAGTCCTGGAGCGTGTTGGAATGCTCAGTCTGTTTGAAAGACTCAACGGCAACCGGTAAGCGGTAAAATGTTCTTAATTTCGCTGCGCAGGCAAAGAAAATGAGTGAAAAATATTTTTTTCAGTTTCGAGTGGCAGTACGTTACCCTATGCGGTATGAAAGTCCTCAGCTTCGTATAAAGGTAGTAGATACGTGTGAACGCTGTTCCGCTGTGATACTTCTTTCCTTTTCCAAGGAATTGCTGATCCCGATCGTCGCCAGTAATTGTGTGATAAATTAACACACATAGGTTGTAGGTTCCAGCTTGAGTATTTATTATATAGCAGAACAGCTTTACATCCACAGGAAGAAGGATGTCTTCTTCCAACAGCAGCTCAGCATATTATGCCTCAAGCTCTCACAGAGATTCCACTCGCATCATTCCTGACATCATGAGTTCTAACAACATGTCATAGAATACCACAGTGGGTTCATCATTTTAGGGAAATTTACGGCGGAGAACATAGGGATGCCCTGGTTAATCATAACATGGTACCCGATTGTGCAGGTGTAGGAACATTAACATTTACGATCAGCGAGGTAGAGAAAGCTATAAAAAAAGAAATGTCCAAAAAAAAGGCACCCGGACCGGATGGGGTTCCAGCAGACCTTTATTGATACCATCCGGGCTTTTGGGCAAAGATCTTAACCAACGTTTTTAAAGCCTCCGGCACAGCGGGATTCCCGGCATCCTGGTCCAGATCTATTATAGTCCCAATTTTTAAAAAAGGGGACAGAGGTGACCCGGCTTGCTACAGGCCAATCTCCCTCCTGGACTCTGCAGTGAAAATTCTTGGCAGAGTGATTTTATATAGGTTGAGGGATTGGCTTGAGGGCAAGGGGGTCCTCTCCAATTTACAATATGGTTTTAGAGAACGAAGGGGCACTCTCGATCAATGCTTAAACCTACACCTTCTCATCAATAAGTATACCCGAGCAAAGGAGGGCCATTTATATATGGGTTTTATGGACCTCTCGTCCGCTTTCGATCTAGTCAACCGATCAAAATTATGGGCTATTTTACTTAATATAGGTCTGGACCCCCCACTTGTTAACTTCTTAAGTGATTTGCACAGGGAACTCCTATCTGCAGTCAGGGTGACTAGAGAATGTCGGTATATCAATCATTTTAACTCCAGAAGGGGAGTCAGACAGGGTTGCATCCTGGTCCCTCTTCTGTTTACGTTATACATCAACGCCCTGGAGAAATCACTGGGGGTGGTTACACAGGATGTGCCGTGTAGTGGGGGAGTCGGTTATTCCGGTCCTCCTATACGCGGATGACGCGGTCTTACTCTCACGCACTGGTATTGGACTCCAGAGACTGCTGGATAATTTCAGCAGCTTTATGGACACCCTAGATCTAAAAGTAAATGCTAATAAATCGCATGTTATGGTGGCAGGGTCTAGCAGGAGGAAGGTCAAGACAAAACCCTTTTCCTGTAATGGCTCTGTACTATCAAGAGTCCCAGTTTGTACTTATCTTGGGGTCCTTTTGACGAAAAAGGGACCTGGGGACCCCAACACACGTTGAAAAGCAACACTGTAGCTAGGTCAACAGCGGCTCTTTTGGGGTTTTGTAAGCGGCTCGGAGGGAGACCAATGGAGGCTATAATAAAGATATATAAATCCAAATGTTTGGCCATTGCGTCCTATGGTGCTTCTCTATGGGGCTATACGCCAACATCCAAGATACAATTGGTGGAAAATAGGTTTCTCAGATCTTTACTATCAGTTCCCCAATTGACCCCCACCTATTCACTACACACTGAACTTGGCCTGGGGTACATCTCAGACTCTTTAAAATTGGCACCATTGATCGCTTGGGCAAACATGTGGCTTAATGATGAACTTACTTTAAATCATTTAATTCTGGGGGACTGTCTTAAACTGGATAGGGTAAGCAGGATTCCCTGGTTGATGTACGTTAGAGCGGCGTGCATCAAACTAGGACGTCCTGAACTGTTTTTAGCCCCAGATTGTATAACTAAAAAAGATATAAGTTGGATTAAGCACAGCTATCGGAACATGTTAGAAGTGGAGCGGGAAAACGTGGAGCTAGAAAAACCATGTGTCAAAGCTAATTATCTGTTGAAAACATCACTGAACATGGAACCATACCTAAAAATTGTTACAAAGCCATTTCATCGCTACTTGCTGGTTAGGTTCCGGCTTAATTTGATACATCTAACTCACGGGGATTACCCTCCTTGGGGAAAACCAGAATTGGTTAAACCATGTGATTGCGATAACTTCTCGCAACAAGACTCCTTGCATTTCGTAATGTTCTGCGACTTTTATTCTGAGCCTCGTAAGAAATGTTTAATCCCCATGCTGAGGGAGAAAGGCTTTGTTCAAGTTAGGCCGGCCCTAATGCACTTACAAATGCTTAGGAGTACCCGAGATATCTATAGTGTGGCCAGCTTTCTGGTGGCCGCTGCCAGGCTTAAAAATAGAAGGGGTGTACATGTAAGCTAACTGTGATTGTATATATCAAATTGATACTAATGCCTTTTTATCACTGATGAGATTGCACATGGATTTTAACTTTTGTATCTGTAGGGATTTTAGCCAAATGTGATTCTTAAAGCAATATAGAGTGTCTTAAAATTGTTTTAAAAAATTGTTTTAAAAATGTTTTAAAATATGTCATAAATGTTTTTTTACTGTCTTTTATGATTTTAATTAATCGAATAAAGTGTTTTGACTGACTGAGATAATGGATTTTCACATACCTCCCCCAAGTGCTATACAGGTGGTAAATATCTTGCTCCGGTCAAAAAAGCAGGTCCAGGGAGTAATTCTAATTAATACATACATCCACCCCAAGCAGAAACAAAAAGCGGTGGAAGACCTGGCAAAAATGCTGGAAAAAATAATGGAAGCAAGGGAGTCCGACTCATTTATCTTGGCCGGCGACTTTAATATGCACCTCATTAACAAAGACCAAGACAGTGACCTTATCCAAGATCTGAATGCAGCATCGGGCGTACCAACACCAGGCCCAACAAAAAATCAGAAATCAACGAAGCACTCAAAAAACTTACTACGACTTTTGGAGCAACTTAATTTAAGGGCCTTAAATGGTCGCTACGTCGAGGATGATCCACCAGTAGCCACCTTCCATTCCTTTAGAGGCCAAATTAAGATCAAACTGTCAACTGGAAACCGCACCATTTATAGGCCCCGACACAGAAGTCAGCTCAAACTTAAAGCGGCTACGGTGTAATGCCGGCAATATTGACTCCATAAGCTGCAAAGCGAAAACCCTTTTTAACAAAATTGCCAGCTCCTCAACCAAGGTGTCGGATGTTTGGCAAAACTTTATTCATGCCATCAGAGAGAAGATGGAAAAAATTATGCCTAAAAACTCACGTCAGGGAAATTCAAACGAACCAACCCTAGAAATGAAAACACAAAAACGACTAATAAATCAAAAACTGAGACAATTGCGAAAGGATCAAACAAATCAGAGCCTACAAAGTGATCTACAGGTAGCAAAAAACCAGCTCAAGCGGTTGAAATGGGAAAAGCAGAAACTAAGAAATGAAGACCTGTGGGTAAAACTTCTTTATGAAGGGAAACAGAAAAACTGTTTCAAGTTTTGGCAAATGGTCAAAAGATTACAGAACCCTGATCACCTAGGTCAAAACTCATACATTACAGAGGAGGTATGGACAAAATACCTATTGACGCATTTCAATAACGATGACACCATGTAGGACGCCGTTACAAACAATCCCTGTACAAAAGCCACAAGGTCGAAAATAAAAGGAAATTCGAACCACCACACGGGTATAGAAACCCAAGGAAAGTGTGTGCACGGAGCCACTAGCTCATCAAAACTTTATGAATCCAATACGGATGAAGACTTTGCAAAGGCTATCGAGCTAGGCCCATCGAACGAAATCTTGCCAGTAGACATCAAATGAAAAATATCGAGGGGGCGACCCACTGGGGCACCGGGGCCGAATGGCATACCACTGATACTGTATAAATCAGACGTGAAGTTTTGGAGCGAATCGTTGGCACCAATATTTAATAATATAAGTCACACCCAGACTCCTCCAGAGTCTTGGCACGGGTCAGTCATCAGCCCGATTAACAAACGCGGTAGCAAGAAGCATCCCAGCAGCTACCGGCTCATTGCCCTACTAGATGTGGAGGCAAAATACTTCGCTGGAGTCATCCTGGAGGAACTAACATCATGGGCATCCGAAAACTCAATTATCCCAATTAACCAAACGGGTTTCTCCAAAGGCCAAGGGACCACAACTAACATCATGGCATTGTCCCTGATGATGGGAGCAGCAAAAGAGATCAAGTCATCCTTATACCTCTCGTTCATCGATTATACCGCGGCATTCGATCATGTGGACTGCAATAAACTTTGGCAGAAACTGGACAATTGGGGAATACTGAAACGCCTCCTAGATGTGCTAATAATGCTCCAAAACCTGGATCAAAATTAAACTTGGGGCAGGTACGCACCTTTCGAATGCCATCAGGACAACAAAAGGGCTAAAACAGGGCTGAAGTATTAGCACCACTACTATTCAATCTCTTTCTAGCCGACCTACCTGAGGTCCTAGACAAATGCCCTAACCACGCACCCAAATTGGAGAAAATCGCTCTCTCCAATCTCCTATTTGCGGACGACCTGGTGCTGATAAGTCGGACACCAACGGGCCTTCAGCACCTCTTGAACGTAACTCACACTTTTTCAGTAAAAAACTCCCTTCAAATAAATTTCAGTAAATCAAAGGTCATGGCCGTGAATTACAGGAAAAAAAGGAATCTCTGTTGGCATCTGAATGGAGAACAGCTTGATCGGGTGATCTCTTATAAGTACCTGGGAGTAATCCTGGACTCCAAAAACACGTCTAGGGTACAACTTGACTCCTTACGAGGTAAGGCGACGACGATCTACTTGGCATTAAAACCACTAAAGGCCAAACTCCCCGATCTCACCTTTAAACCTCTCCTTGAAATTTTGCGTGCAAAACTACAGCCTACCCTTACATACGGCAGCGAGTCGCTCCATGGGAATGATGCCGCATTATTGGATACAGTCATAGCCAACACATATAGGGCTATTTTCAACCTCCCAAAATACGTCTCTTCAGCCCAAATTCGACTAGAATTCGGCATCCTCAAACAAACCCTAGAAAGGCGGAGCGTGTGCGTAGCCAGCTGGCACAAGATCCGCACTGCAGAGACGGGCTCCCTAAGCTCTAACGTATGGGAAGAGCTACTTCGGCAACGCAAATCCTTGCCCAGAGACTACCTATTTGAATCACTCCAAGTTCTAGGCCTGACTGACATCTGGGAAACATCAATAGACCTTTTATCCCTTACAAAAATCGCCAAAAGATCGGCATGCATTGTCTCAGGGATCGAAGACAAGCAGGATCTAGCAAACAGGGCGCACGGCTGGATAACGCTGGGTGACTATGGAAAAACACAACCGCAAGCATACCTTAACATCGGTATGAAAAGGGAACTTAAAGAAAAGCTGCTAAAACTACACCTAGGCGTAATCCCCATACTCCCCCATCTCCCACCCTGGGAAAGAAACAACTCATCACAGCAGTGTCGCCTGTGTAAAACCGTCAAGGAGGACATCGTCCATGTGATCTGCATCTGTCCTAGACTAAAGGACCTGAGGCATAACTTTTTACAACCATCCTTTAAACTACACGCCATTCGGACCTGCAGGCAGGCAGTCAAACTGTGTTTTAACACCAATAACACTAAATTGAACTGCCAGGTCGTGAGGTTCTTTGATTTGACAAAGAAAAGACTAAACAGTGTTTGACGAACATTATACGGCTCTGAGGATAACCACGAACTGATCTCAATTAACTTCTTATTTTTAATCTAACTTAACTTGATACGCTTAAGTACAAATGCCTTTTAAATGCACAAACTGGTGTTTTTATAATTTTGTAAAGGTTTTAATTAACCATGTACAAATAAACGTTACCTTACCTTACCGAGTGGTATTGTTTGGAGTGTATGTTGCATTGGGTGCAGTGTAATTATGTAGCATATAAATATGAGGCACTGAGTGGTATTGTGTGGAGTGTGTGTTGCTGATCAGCCGGGCAATATAGAACCACTAGCAGCCCGTCCCGACGTTGTCCGGGTATGAATTGCTGCCGGCCAGTAGTATATTGTTTTGTAGGATTTCGTTTTGATAGCATTTCTTATCTGTGCCAGGCCTGTGAAACGCTCCGATTCACAGTGCACTGCTGATGCACTTAAGAGTGCGCGTTCAGTAGTGTGTGAACTCGAGTTTCCCTACTTTATTTTTCCTTGCAATATTATATAGCGCAAACTCAACAACATGGCATGAGCACAATTTACATTACAGAAGAACACATTCATTTGTAGTAGGCACGGGGAGACAAAGCGATTTGCCTGGAATCACAGGATGTTGAGCTGATGCCGAGATTCGAACGTAGCTCCCCAGCTCTAAAGTTCGCAATTCTAGTACTTGTGGCGGGAGGTGTGTCTAAAAGTGTATGTCGGTGCTGGCCATCAATGAGAGAGACCTGTGCATTTTTCAAATCGGTGGTGAAAAAATATGAGCATGTTGCTGGAGATGTGGGCCGCCGTGCCACCAATGTACTTACCGGGGGAGGGTAAACATCCATTATTCCGCAACTTTCTTTCCGCATACCATCACTCCGCATACTTTCATTACGAAAGTACCATGACTCCGCAATGCCATTATAACGCATGGCATTACATTTCATATACTTTTACCACGCATACATTTACAACGAAATTCGTTGTAAATGCATGAATGGTAAAAGCATGTTTTTTTTTAACGTTTGGATAAGGTAAGTATAGGTATAGGGGTATATGTTTTGGGGTACTGAGGTATATGTTTTGGGGTGTTTGGGTATTTTAAGGGTTCATATATAGTTTTGGGTTATGGGGTACAGGGGTAGTTTTAGGGTTTAGGGATAGGTATGGGTTTTGGGGTACAGGGGTATTTTTAGGGTTCAGGGCTAGGTTTGGGTTTTGGGGTATTGGGGTATTTTTAGGGTTCAGGGGTAGGTTTGGGTTTTGGGGTACAGTGGTATTTTTAGGGTTCAGGGGTAGGTTTGGGTTTTGAGGTACACGGGTATTTATACGGTTCAGGATTAGGTTTGGCTTTTGGGGTACAGGGGTATTTTTAGGGTTTAGGGATAGGTTTGGGTTTTGGGGTACAGGGTTATTTTTATGGTTCAGGGCTAGGTTTGGGTTTTGGGGTACAGGGGTATTTTTAGGGTTCAGGGGTATTTTTAGGGTTCAGGGGTAGGTTTGGGTTTTGGGGTACAGGGGTATTTTAAGGGTTCAGGGCTAGGTTTGGGTTTCGGGGTACTGGGGTATTTTAGGGTTCAGGGGTAGGTTTGGGTTTTGGGGTACAGGGGTATTTTTAGGGTTCAGGGGTAGGTTTGGGTTTTGAGGTACAGGGGCATTTATAGGGTTCAGGGCTAGGTTTGGGTTTTGGGGTACAGGGGTATTTTTAGGGTTTAGGGATAGGTTTGGGTTACAGGGTATATTTAAAGGGTTAAGATGGGTTAGTGTTTAAGGGTGTTGGGGTATTTTAAGGAGTACGGGTGGGTTATGATTATGGGGTGCAGGGGTATTTAAAAGGAGCAGGGTGGACACCCGGAGCTGGAATGTACAGAACCTGGGAAGAAAAAACAATGAAATATTGGGCACAATGCTCGCATTTTTTCCGTAATCCCGCGCCCCAAACACGCACACGCCCACAGCGTTTGTCACGCCCACAGCACAAAGCAGACACACCCACAAGGGACTACTTTGCTGGCACGGTTCTTTTACCTTTTAAATGTATATGGTGGGCGTCTGCATAGCCTATGTCCTTCTGCTGCAACTGCCCTTTCCAACTCTGTATTGGGTGTTGTGATTGGTGCTGTGGTTCCTGAGATTACCCTCCTCAAAGGTTTGGGCTCTCTCTTTATTTTATTAGTATAGTATAGATTTCAATTATTTTGCACACAAACAACCAGAGAAACATTCATAGAAACGTAACTTTGCCTGTCTCAGCACTGTATCACACAACTACCGCAAACTGTATCAATTTTATTTTCATAGATTGAATAAGTTACACCAAAAGCCAGAAGGCTTCAGTGGACATGATCAGTGGAAATGTTCGAGCCCTTCTCGTGTGCAATCCTCTGATAGAGTACTGAGGGCTAGTGAGATCTCCGTTTGTCCTGCTCCAAATAGATACAGAAGTGGTGAACGACAGAGAGAAGGAAGGTGGTGAATTGATGAAGCAAGATTTCGCATATTACGCGACTTGCTTGAATTCATGAACCTCGAATAACATATAATAAAATAACTCAACCTGTACGTCTTACTAATTTCCCTTTTATTTTACACTTGGGGTGTCCTAGCGATGCTTGCCTATGTGTTTTACTAACTCCATAACCCTTGTTCCTAAAATGGCCGCTGCTTGGCGGGTTTCTACTGCGCATGCGTTAGTCACACTCACGTGACGTGACGTAGTTGCAGTTCTGGTGGGAATCTTTGCGCCTGCGTACTTACTTCCAAGATGGCTGTTTGTGTCCTAATGAGGCGAAGCTTGCGCAGATGCTTTCGTGTTATTTTCTGTTTGCACTAATCACACACGCAATAGTATATTATGGAGTAAGGGGTATAGAGTAGCTAATCATGGTATACAGTGAATCATTTATTTCTATGATTTTAATTTGTTCTCGCTTACTTTTCATGTACCGCGATATTGGGGGTCTGAGTGAGACGGGAACCATCTTGAAAGTCACTACTGCTCATGTCGCGCGGCCAGGGAGAAGACAGCCTTGAGCAGTGGAACTCCGCCAGCTGGCAGTCACAGTCAAGATGCTCCTGTGAACACAACCTCTGACCCAGAGGGAGTGGGTTGAACAGTTCCTAATTCGCAACAATTGTTATTTTCTATTGTATTCTGTCAAATCTCTCATGGGAACCCCAAACCTGCTAGGCGGTTCCATAAAATGTTAATTTAGGCTTGTAGAAGCTTGTTCTGATTGGTGTGTTAACCTATCCTACTTGAGGACCAATCGAAATTGGGGATTCTGACACTTGCAACATCTGACCCGAAAACAGTATAACTAGCCTAGGTTTAGCTAGAGAAATTGTCCGACTTGTCTGATTAGCTGACCTGTCACTGACCCAACGCACTCAATAGGTGACTGATACAGAGGTGCTGCGGAGCACTCTGTCCGAAATATACCATAGACTCTGGAGGTTTTACTGAACCTTAAGTGCTGGCGAAGCACTTTGCTGGGGAGGTCGCTAACCCAATCGGGGTTCTGACTGATAGCTGCAGAGAGGGTGGAGCGCAGGCGTTGCTTCCAAACTGCGGGTGCTGGTCGTTCCTTGGTGGTCCTGTCCTTATCCTAATCTGGTTTCCCTGACCTGTTCTGGGGTGTCCATTCTACACCTGCTGTCCCATTGATGACTGTCCTTCCTTGGGGTATTTCCTGTCCTTGACTGATCCGTGGCCAGGGTTGGTCTTCACACCATTCTGGGTAAATATATATAGTGCTGAGAACTCTATACTGCACCTTTCTAATTTCTGTCTTTGCTTTAATAAAGACATACCTATGCGCATAATTGATTTCCATGCTTTTGCAAAACTACTGAATAAAAGCCCATACTGTTTTTCTTAGCGTGTTCCTATGTTACCCTCCCTTTTAGCACATTTTCTCTATACTGTTCATGACATATAGATGTGGTTTAAATTTTTCTCTCTTCAAACCGATTGAAGTAAAGTTGCTAGAACTTAGCGTGTTCCATTTTTTCCCCCTACCTATAGATGCATAGGATTTTCCAAAAACTTATTCAACCTTTTTAGTATTTCCCAGTAGTACATTTCTAGTACATGCATACATTTGCCCTTTTTAGTTATTTCATTATCGAATTCCATATTCTTACCCTCGAATAACTCATAAATGGTTGCCCTGATATTTTTCTTATATGGTTATGTGATCTTTGTTATCTTGATCATTGATTGTCTCTTGGCTGTGAATTGTTTACTTTCTGAATCTGAAAACTAGATAAACCTTTAAAACTTCCCAGTTGTCTGTGGTTATTTGATGAATACAGAAGAAATAAAAGTCGGTATTTGTATTTTGCCTGCCTTTCTTTTACAGCTAGCTCCCTGATCCATTGTGGTCAATAGGTACCCGTAACGGTGGATTGGTAAGTCGGGTACACTAGAAATAAATAGGAAGGAATCAGGGTTACTGGTAGTAGAGTTGTAAGGTCGCCTGATTAATGTATATGATAAAGTGAAACTTATGGGCCCGATACGTATATGGTAAAATTGTTGGTCGGGTGACCTGCGATCTCTATCAGTAATTTTCTGGTAGCAGAGATATGGTTAGGGACTAGTTAAAGTTAGGTAGGACTAGTTAAGCTAGATAAGTTGGATGCTGCTAGAATTTATTGCTGCTAGTCGAAAAAAAGTATTGCTGCTAAAAAGGTAAACATTTGTGTGAACTGATCACTCACGTGAAATGCTTTGCTTTGAAAAAATTATGAAATGTTTTTAACTGTTTTTCTTATTGATATACTGATATATGTATTAACCCACTCGTTAGTAAGTGTTTTATGTTTGTTGGGAATCCCCGGGGAATTGAATAGTGAGTGGTGAAGAGAATCCACTTGCTTTGAGGTCACTTGCTTAAGGAAAATTGGTGCAGGTTAGGCAGAACTGGAAGCACTGATTAGGGTTTTCTGAATGAATAGTTGAATAAATGATAGCAACGAGTTCGCTGGCAAAACTTCTATTGTGATATAAACCTAGTGAGGGTCACACCGGAAGGAGTAGCAGGTTCGTCGGAGCTTGGGTGATAGCAAAGGGGTTCGCTGGTGAAACTTTGGGCTCTGTATATATCCCGAAAAGAAGTGGATGAGTCAAAGAAGTAGCAGGTTCCCTAATGCTTGAGTGAAGGGTAGGCAGAAGAGATCTATCCGTAGTGTGTGAAAAGTAAATGGAAGTAGTTTACTTGCAGTGAAACAAATCTTTACTGCCTAGACACTTGAGTACAGTGGCGAATGTGTTTATGTTGTTAAATAACCAAAGCACTTGCACTTTAAAAGAGAAATCAAGTTTCCGTTACCTTGTAAAGGAGGGAGTCAGTTGCAAAGCTGCTCTGACGCCACTCTGTGCCCCGCTGGGATTGGTCGAAACAGCGGGTGTGTAGTGGAGCTGAAATTGTAAAGGAGGGGTGAGTGCCGAAGCGTGAGAACTGTCTCACGAAAAGGCCGCGCACCCATTGGTCGAGATTATTTGAAACCGTGCACTTCATTGGTCGCACGAAAAATAAAAGACGCATTTAGATTGGAAGTGATTTTGTAAACAAAGTCACTCGCAGTAATCGTATGTGGCACACGTATAGACCGAATACTAGACCTGATCCAAGACAGTTAGGGTTCGAGAAAGATCAGTTTAAAGGTCATAACACTAGCATAATGTACGGAAATAAGAGAAAATTGTCTCTTGTAAACAAAGTGAAGAATTATTTCAAGAAAGACAAGCCTATTAGAACTCGAGAAGGTGTTGTCATTCCGCCACCGAATACTCCCGCATCATTCATGATGTTTGATAAAGGGTACCACTCGTGTTTGTGGTTGGAAAACTGGGCGGAATACACCAAGGATGACGGAATTTTGGCTTTCCCCTTAGAAGGTACATTTAATGGCAGGATTCTATTTAATTTGAGAACCCGAATGAATGATTTACATCCTAGACCTAGATTAACGCAGTACGAAGCACTAGAGGAATGGGAGATTGAGGCTTTTGAAAGAGACAAGCCCCGCATGGATAAAGGTTTAACAAAATGGTATCCGAAACTGAAACAAGAGACCCGAGACAAAAAGATGAAACAGTGGAGACAGAATATGATTGTAGAAGGACTGTTTCCAATGATGCCAATGGGTGGTCCTCCGGCGGGGGAGAAGAAAACAGAAAAGTGCAAACATTGGGTGCCCATTGGGGAGTCGGATGATGAATTATTAGATGACCTGTTTATGAGAAGTCCGCCTCCTTATAATGAAAGAAATAGACCCTCTAGTGTAGGGAATACTTCCCAACAACCTCCGTGTCAGGAAGGGAATAGATCCGTAAACCCAAGAGACAGTTGCCAAATGCCTGCTTATAATGAGGGCCTAGGACCCATAGGTGCTAGAGATACCTGTTCAAGACTACCATTTAGTGGGGAGTCAAGATACTCAGGTGAGAGAGATTTCAGTCCCAGACCACCCTATGAAGGTGAGGCAAGACCCCCAAATACAGGGAAACCGTTCTCAAGACCTCCATATACGGAAGAACCAACATCCTTAAGCACAGGAAGTTTGTTCCCGAAACCCAATTATGGTGAAGGATCTAGTATGACGCACCCAACTGCCCCAACATTGACTCAGCAAATTATACCTGAAATAAGCCTGGATAGACTACTGCAGGAAAGAGAGCGAGAAGCTCTAGCTCAACAAAGAACTGAGATAATTCAGAAAAATTCCCAGTTGAATACAAGTCCTGAAGCATTGACAATTCCGGTAACTATTGGACCAGTGGTTCCGTTGTATGGGGACCGACAAGGGAGTCCAAAAACTCCAGTTATTACCCCAGTTATAGCACAGCCGAGACCAGAGCCCTTGATAGTGGATGACCAGATGAGTGAATGCGAGTCTGAGGTCTCGCTAATGGATCTGCCCATTAGGGATGCAGGGAAAAGATTACAGAAAAGACATAATCCTTTCGATACGAGGGAGATTCAAATGGAATCAACTTCGGGTACTAAGAGTGTCACGTTAGTGACTCCTGAAGAAATTGAAAGATGGAGTCGCGAATTAGAAAAACAAGCTCCTCAGTCGAAACCTTTAGATATCTACAAACTGAGAGTAGAAATAGAAGAACTGATGGCAGGAAACGTAGGCTTAGATAGATTAAATACCTATTCTGAAGAAGAGCTGCTGTTTATAGTTAAGAGTCTTACCCGAAATGCCAGAGTGCTTCATGAGAAACTAACAGACACTGCAGCTAGTATGGGAATAGATATTTCAAAATCAAAACCCTTGCAAAAACCGTACAGAGCAGATTTTTCGGACAAAGATTTGGAAAACCTGAATGTGTCAGGGAAAAAGGCACAGGTCGAAGAATTATTGACAGTGTTGCAAAAATGGGGAGATGTAGAAAGATGGAAAGCCAGATGGGCCAAGAAGAAAGATGAGGCTAGATCCAAACAGACAACTCCTGAATTTGTTCTAAAGGAAGCTGACAAACCAGATCAGTTATACCTAATGCGCGAAGTGCCAGGTGGAAAATATGTGCACGTTCCATGGTCCAGACAGGATATTGTGTCCTTTACCAATGACTTTCCAAAATTACGAGAAAAGCCTGTGGACTGGTACAGGCAGGTGGAAAGATTTGTAAAGGTGCAAAAATGCCTATGGAAAGACCTGGATGGTTTTTTCGATATAGTAGTTCCTGTGGATTTATGGACCGAGTGTAAGGTTGCCATTGGTTGGCCTAGTGAGGAATACCCGAGGGACCCTATTACAGGAGCTCCTTCCAATGAGGTAATGAAAAAATACGAACAAGTAATGTTACACCTGAAGGGAAAGGTGCCTGTAAAGGAAACTGATTGGACCAAGATAGATAGAACCACGCAGGAAAGGGACGAGACTGTGCACTCCTTTTATGAGAGACTGTTACAAGTGTTTAAAACGTACAGTGGTATAGATAACATCGAGATGAAGGATATGACCCACTTCATTTACAGGTTTGTAAACTGTTTAAGACCCGAAATTTGTCAGTGGATCAAAGACAATAAAATATGTTGGCAGTCTAAGAAAATGGATGAGGTCCTACGGTATGCAAAGTACTGCGAGGATGAGATGGCAGACAAGCGAAAGGCTCTAAAGGAGAAGGTTATGTGGGCACAAGTGAAGTTGGCAGAACAACAGGAAAAGCAATTGAATAAAATGAATAAGAATACCCAAAATCAAGGCTCTGGGGGTGGAGGGAAGCCCAAAGTAAAAATGAGCAGAGAAGAAGCTAAAAAGAAATTTCCCTGCCACCAGTGCGGAGAAATTGGGCACTGGAGAGACGAGTGTCCATATTTACAGCATGATAATACCCAAACCCCTGATTTAACTCCACAGACGCAGAATGAGAAACCAAGAAAGACCCAGCATCAGGTAAAGGCAAGTCAATTGCCCCATGCGCCAAAACCAAATTATAAGGGAAAATCACCGCAGGGTGATGACATAGAAATCTGGGGAGGCAATGAGAATAGGAATGCAGCAACTTCGCAGTTTCTGTTGAATGACACCTTTTTCAGTGACGATCAATACTGACAGGGCCTGAGAGGGGAGGACGAGGAGTGCGTGCTTGGCGCCTCCTTGCTGGTAGACCAGTCAGGGCCATACATTGAAGGAAAGGTTGATGGAAATGATGTCACCTTTCTATTGGACACTGGTGCTACCCGTTCTACTGTGAGAACAGCGGACGTTCCAAACCTACCCCTCTCGGGAGAAGCAATCCAAGTAGTGGGTGTGTCTAATCAATTGATTAGTACCCCAGTTACTGAGCCCATGGAGATCACAATAGGGAATTTCAAAGAAATGCATAGATTTGTAGTTTGTGATACCAGTCCAGTAAACTTACTGGGACGTGATTTGTTGTGCAAAATGAACTGTACCATCTTTTGCACACCAAAGGGTGTCGAAATTCAGACCCCAGATGAAGATGGCATATACAAATTAATGTTAATCAGACCAGACTCAGAAATTAAACAAATGACTGTACAAGACTTACCTGAAGAACTTCAAAAGACAGTGAAACCAGAAGTATGGGACTTTACTGGAAAGGATGTAGGGTTAATGGCAAATGTAGACCCAATCAAAATAGCTATGAAAGAAAATGCAGTTTACCCCAATACCAAACCTTTCAAAATGAGTGCCGAAGTGAGAGCAGGAGTTGCCATTGAAATAAAAAGATTGCTAGAAGGAAACATCATACAAGAAGTGATGAGTAGTCCATGTAACTCACCCATAATTGGAATCAAGAAACCTAGTGGCAAGTACAGGGTAGTGCAGGACCTGAGAAAGGTAAACAAGATCGTTGTTCCTTGCTGTCCTATTGTCCCGAACCCAGCAGTGATCCTGTATCAGATCCCCTGGGATGCTGAGTGGTTCACCGTGATTGACTTGTGTCACGCATTCTTTACGATCCCATTGCATCCAGACAGCAAATTTCTTTTCTCATTTGCTTTCGACACTCACGTGTTCGTTTGGAATCGCGTCCCTCAAGGGTATACTGAAAGCCCTTCTATCTTTAATCAGATTCTGAAAAAGTGCCTTGAATCTCTAGTCTTACAGGGAAAATCAGTTTTGGTGCAATATATAGACGACCTCTTGGTGGCGTCTAAAAGTTAGAGAGATTGTGTTGTTGACACCATTGCCTTACTGAATCACCTAGGTGAAAAAGGACATAAAGTGTCACCTGACAAATTGCAGTTCTGTACAAAGTCAGTGAAATATCTGGGGCACCAGATAGAAAAGGCATCAGAAAGGTTACCTCAGAGAGAGTCAAGATAATTCGGAACATGCAGTTACCCCGTACTCAGAAAGAAGTCAGGATGTTCCTTGGAGTTGTAGGTTATTGCAGGCAATGGATTGTGGGATTTGCAGTCCTAGCAAAGCCTTTGATAAAAATGACAAAGAAAGGAGCAAAGGACCCAGTGGAATGGGATGATGAAAGTTTGACCTCATTTACTAAATTACGAGAATGTCTGTGTACAGCCCCGGCTCTAGGAATGCCTGATTATTCCAAAGAATTTGCACTATTCTGTGACACACGAGATAATTGTGCACTGTCAGTCTTAACTCAGGAGCATGGTTTGACTAGACGTCCAGTGGCATATTTTTCTGCCACATTGGATCCAGTGGCTGCTGGATTACCTGGATGTCTGAAAGCAGTAGCTGCAACTTGCACGAGTCTAGAACAGAGTGAATCTATTGTTATGGGACATCCTGTAACTGTGTATGTTCCACATGCCGTTGTAATTTTACTGACCAGAACTAAAACCCAGTATCTCACCCCTAGTCGGCTGACTAAATACGAGAGGATTCTCGTGGGTGCTGCAAATGTAGTCATTACTCGGCGCAATATTCTGAATCCAGCCACCCTGCTCCCTGACTCCAGGATTGTAGAAGCTCAGGGAGAGGACGAGCATGACTGCATTGACCTGACCGAATTCAGTACTAAACCACGCCCAGACATTAAGGAGGTGCCTTTGTCTGTGGAAGATGAATAATTTTTTGTGGATGACTCATGTATGAGACACGAACTTGTAGGCCTAAGTGCTGCTTATGCTGTAGTCTCACTAAACCGCATTGAAGAAGCATCTTGTCTATATGGAGTAAAGTCTGCACAAGTAGCCGAATTAATTGCATTAACAAGGGCCTGTAAAATTGGGAAAAACAAAAGAATAACAGTATATACTGACAGTCAATACTGTTATGGGGCTGTGCATGACTTCGGCCAATTATGGCTACAGAGGGAGTTTCTGACTTCTTCAGGTACTCCCATTAGAAATGGAAGAGTTGTACAAGACTTACTGGAGGCAATCCAATTACCAAAAGAATTGGCAGTGGTCAAATGTGCTGCTCACAAATCTGGCACTGATCCTGTAACCTTCGGAAATGGATTTGCTGATGAAGTGGCCCAGCATTGTGCCAGAAATCGCATGTCTGTAAATATCAAATTGGGGGGACCTGGAAACAGCTGCCAACTTATGATGTTTGAGGATGTGCCTACCTGGGATGAGTTGAGAGATTGGCAGCATGCTGTGCCATCAAAGGAAAAGGAAAAATGGAGGAAACTTGGTTGTCGACCGAGAAGTGAGGATGGTGTCATTGTGGGCCCAAATGGTATGCCTGTGTTGCCTAGACATCTGCTTGCTTCAATGGCCAGGTTGATACATGGAGATTCACACATTGGTAGGGACGCCATGGTTCTGGTTTTCCAACAAACATGGTATAATCCGAAGTTCAGGAAGGTAGCAGAGTCACTCTGCCAGAGGTGCTTGACATGTCAGCAGTTCAACGATGGGAAAAGAACAGTAGTTGAATTAGGGAAAATTGGGAAATCAGGGGGTCCCTTTGTAAGAGTACAGATTGATTTCATCACCCTGCCCCGCTGTGAGGGAATGAGATATGTCCTTGTCATTGTCTGCCTATTTTCAAAATGGGTGGAAGCCTACCCTGCCAAAAAGAATGACGCCATAACGGTAGCCAAATTATTGCTGCGAGAATTGATACCTAGATTCGGGGTGCCAGTCACAATTGAATCAGATAGAGGCGGACATTTCCAGAATGAGGTAATCGATCAGCTTTGTAAATCATTCAAGATCACACAAATACTGCACTGTGCATATCGTCCAGAGGCTTCTGGAGTGGTGGAACAAATAAATGGCACTATAAAATCAAGATTAGGAAAGATGTGTGAACCTACTGGCATGAACTGGATAAATGCTTTACCTCTTGTTCTGATGGGACTCAGAAGTATTCCAGACCGAAAAACAGGCCTGAGCCCTCATGAAATCCTGATGGGAAGAGTAATGAGACAGGCATGGGTACCAGGATACAAACTGTTAAGCATTTCTGATGATTTAGTACTTGAGTACTGCAAGCAACTGGGTGACCAAGTGCGTTCTATCTCTCGCCAGATTGGGGAAGACGCCGTCGCCAATCCAACAACCCCAGTCCACAAATTGGTTCCTGGCGACTGGGTTGTACTATAGAAACATACTCGTTCAAGTTGCCTTGCACCGAGGTGGGGAAAGAAACGCCAGGTGATCTTGGTGACCACGACAGCGGTGAAGTGTGCCGGCGTTCCAAAGTGGATCCATGCCAGCCATACACAGAAGGTGATTCCAGACGAGAAAACTGACGCTGAAGGTTGTCCAGCTGAGGGGTCTCCAGACGATGGTCCTGAAGTAGCTGACGACGAACAACCGAGCACCAGTCGAGATGAGTGGATACCCATAATCGACCTGACTGACGACCCCATCAGAACAAGAAGTCGAACACAAGCAGATAGAGAGTGGGATAGAGAGGAAGAGACAGGCACAGGCGAAGACTATCAGATTATCGAAATCAATGTGAAATCTGAAAACGAAGAAGGTCAGACAGGGACAGAGCAAGTGATTGATACACCTCCACAAACTCCTGAAGTTGAAAAGGGACAGTCTAGAACTAGTGAAAAGGTTCAAGCAGAAGAAAATCAAGGAATCGAAGTGCTTGAACAGGATCAGACAGAACTAGAAGAACGTGTTCAGGACACAGAAACCGAAACACCCAAAAGGCAAAATCAGAATACACCTGAACAAGGCCAGCTTAGCGATCAGGCAGAAGACACTGAAGTAAGACCTGAAACTAGTCAGACAGGAAGGGAAGAAACAGAAGCAGAAGTGCCACAAACCAATGAAAATAAAAGAGCATTAGAAGAAAGTCAAACCACAGTGCCAGCTAAAAGACTAAAGAAAAAGAAGCATATCGAACCAAGATATATTAAAATAAGAACAAATACCAATTGCACACCAAATTACAGTAAAGACAAGGATGCCTCAATGGACATAAAGGAACAATTAAAGGTGATCGAAACAGAGGAAGAAATGGATGTTGGATGACTCCTCTTTTATTGTATGGATGGCCAGCCGACACGTGTTTCGTCGTCAAGTTGTAACAGTGCTTGCACGACTCATCAGGGCTGTGACGCGAAGAAGAAGGACCACAGGTCGCTTAGCCGGTGATACTTCCGACCCGGCCCTTGCTCGGGACCAGGTAATAGGTTGGTAAAAGGATGTTGCTTCAGATCCAGGGTATTAAGTCCAGTAGTGGCAGGCGAGAGATCGTTGGGTTTCAGCGGAATCCGAAATCAGGTTGATAGTCAGCGGGGAGGGTGCTCCCAAACAGCGGTTCCGGTACTACTGGACTTAATACCCTGATACTCCTATATCTCGATGTGAATGCTTGTTTTTATTAAGTGGCACTACGCACTTCAGGATTTTGGAGCACTGTCTCCTTCATTGAGCACTCCCCTCTCTACAATCCGTCCACTGGATCTGAAGCAACATCCTTTTACCAACCTATTACCTGGTCCCGAGCAAGGGCCGGGTCGGAAGTATCACCGGCTAAGCGACCTGTGGTCCTTCTTCTTCGCGTCACAGCCCTGATGAGTCGTGCAAGCACTGTTACAACTTGACGACGAAACACGTGTCGGCTGGCCATCCATACAATAAAAGAGGAGTCATCCAACATCCATTTCTTCCTCTGTTTCGATCACCTTTAATTGTTCCTTTATGTCCATTGAGGCATCCTTGTCTTTACTGTAATTTGGTGTGCAATTGGTATTTGTTCTTACTTTGTATTGCGTGTGCTCTGCACACACTTGGAGGGGTTTAGGGTCTTTGTCCCCTCACCTACTTGCACCCGGACCTACTTATCTTGTACATTAACGTGTGCTGTGCGCCTAGCATTTCCCTGTACCCTAAAAAACCCCTTCTCCTAGGTTTTCAAGATATATTAAAAGACTGAGGCTGAGAATAAAAACAGTAGAAGAAAAACTTGAAGAAAAAAGGATAAGTTCGCGTATAGCAGAAAAAACGGAGGAAAGCTCCAAAAGGAGAAGTGATCGAATAAAAAGACTGAACGAAAAATACCAAGACCCTGAATGGACGTATCTGATATTGGAGGAGTTTGAGGATCTTGATATAACTGACCAAAGTGACGAAGAACAGATTGCTGATCAGTCTGCTGAAGAAGAAGAACCAACTTGAAGTTGCTCAGTGTAAGCTACCTGTGCAAAGTTACAAAGAGGGGTTGAAAACTTCTTCTGAGCGAAAATGTCTGATTCAAGTGTGAATGGAAGACCTAAACGTAGTTGTTGTAAAACATGCTGCCAAGTATGTTTATGTAGTGTAGCAATAGTACTGATCCTTTGGATAGGACTAACTGTAACCCTTCCTTCCCTGATGAGTAAAAACCCAAGTTTGTACCCGAATAATAACTTACCTGACGACACTGTAGAAACACATACTAAGAATGCACCACGAAGAATAGACACCTTGGACAAACCCCTGAGCCTGAAACGGAGACAGTTAACTTTAGAAGCACCAGATGAGGAAGCATTACACTTCAATAAGATTAAGAACAAGACTCATTTAAACGTTTTCGCAAACCTATTATTGCATTATGTAGAGACCATGGAAATAGACGACTGTTATGTCTGCATGAAGCTACCTACTTCTGTAGCTGAAGGCGTGACCTATCATCACTTACCCTTAACCTATGGAATTTCTTGTAGTATACTGACTAGCTTATTTTACAAAAAAGGACCCCTACAGTATCTCTATTCAAATCATGACGTGACTTTTTCTGAACTTCCTGTTCAAAGAACTCTAAACCCTGTAAAGACAACTAGAAACGTAGCTAAGTTCATGAGTGATTATTTTCTAACAGTAGGAAAGATTAACATAGATGATGCACATAAAAATAACCTGACCTGTTCTCTACATGAAAAGGAAAAAGAGTTCCTGGACATGGTAGAGAAGAGAAGGGAGAGTTTTCAAAAGAAAGCCAAAGACAGGAACCATAAAGTTCCTAAATGTGCCGAAAATATAGAGAGTACCTCAGATGGTGGAGCTACTGCTGCTATGCTCCTTGACTTCGAGAAAAAGGGGAAACTCTGTCTTAAAAGGGAAATGACTAGTTATTATAACAATGTTTTCATCGGTTCCAGTGAGTGCGAACATAATTACAAGGTAATTGGGGGTTGGGGTTTCAAAGATGAGACAGAGCCTGTGTTTCCTGGAATCTATTTTATTTGTGGGAACAAGGCTTACTTCAAATTGCCCGACCATTGGTACGGGAGTTGCTACTTTGGTATTGTCTTCCCAAAGATATACCATGTGGGAAAAATCACTGGAAGCAATGAAGAAACTAACCCATTAGTACGCAATAGAAGAGAAACTGCTGGAGAGATTGTAGGAGATATTTTTAGCGCAATAATACCTGCAGTGGGAGTGGTTCTGAACTCAAACAAACTTTGCAAATTGTCTACAGTAGTAGATCGGTTATCTACCGACACTGCTGGGGGTTTTCTGATGGTCAATACCGAAATGGTTGCGATCAGATCAATGGTTTTACAGAACAGACTTGCGCTTCACACCTTATTAGCAAAAGAGGGCGGAGTCTGCAGAATATTGAAAACGCAACATTGTTGCACTTACATACCTGACAAAAGTGTAGGAATTCAAAGGTATGTGAGGAACATTACAAATTTGGAGAAAGAACTTAAACCACTGGAGGTTGACAGTGCCTGGAAAAGACTCACTGATGGTCTCTCTGCTGTAGGACATTGGTTTGCCCAATTAGGTAGAGGTTTGTTGTTTAAAGTACTGATGCCAATTGCCATAATAGGTGTCATCATATTCCTTATATTTGTCTGTTGCAAATGTCGTAAACACACCAAAAGGTACACTGTAAATAAGAGAGGTGTGAAACGAAGTGTGGATGAACTTGAATTGGAAGAACTGAATAATCAGATTTACAAAAGGGTGAAAAATTCTCACCCTAACAAAGATGTGAAAGAGAAATTGAATCGAATGCTGGAAGAGATTGAAATGAACAAAGTGTGAGAGAAGTTGGCATCTGATTCCATTAGTTTGATGATGATAGTAAATATCATCAAAGAGGGGATTGATGAAGCAGGATTTCGCATATTACGCGACTTGCTTGAATTCATGAACCTCGAATAACATATAATAAAATAACTCAACCTGTACGTCTTACTAATTTCCCTTTTATTTTACACTTGGGGTGTCCTAGCGATGCTTGCCTATGTGTTTTACTAACTCCATAACCCTTGTTCCTAAAATGGCCGCTGCTTGGCGGGTTTCTACTCCGCATGCGTTAGTCACACTCACGTGATGTGACGTAGTTGCAGTTCTGGTGGGAATCTTTGCGCCTGCGTACTTACTTCCAAGATGGCTGTTTGTGTCCTAACGAGGCGAAGCTTGCGCAGATGCTTTCGTGTTATTTTCTGTTTGCACTAATCACACACGCAATAGTATATTATGGAGTAAGGGGTATAGAGTAGCTAATCATGGTATACAGTGAATCATTTATTTCTATGTTTTTAATTTGTTCTCGCTTACTTTTCATGTACCGCGATATTGGGGGTCTGAGTGAGACGGGAACCATCTTGAAAGTCCCCACTGCGCATGTCACGCGGCCAGGGAGAAGACAGCCTTGAGCAGTGGAACTCCGCCAGCTGGCAGTCACAGTCAAGATGCTCCTGTGAACACAACCTCTGACCCAGAGGGATGGGGTTGAACAGTTCCTAACTCGCAACAATTGTTATTTTCTATTGTATTCTGTCAAATCTCTCATGGGAACCCCAAACCTGCTAGGCGGTTCCATAAAATGTTAATTTAGGCTTGTAGAAGCTTGTTCTGATTGGTGTGTTAACCTATCCTACTTGAGGACCAATCGAAATTGGGGATTCTGACACTTGCAACATTTGGGGGGTGGTACACTGACCCGAAAACAGTATAACTAGCCTAGGTTTAGCTAGAGAAATTGTCCGACTTGTCTGAATAGCTGACCTGTCACTGACCCAAAGCACTCAATAGGTGACTGATACAGAGGTGCTGCGGAGCACTCTGTCCGAAATATACCATAGACTCTGGAGGTTTTACTGAACCTTAAGTGCTGGCGAAGCACTTTGCTGGGGAGGTCGCTAACCCAATCGGGGTTCTGACTGATAGCTGCAGAGAGGGTGGAGGGCAGGCGTTGCTTCCAAACTGCGGGTGCTGGTCGTTCCTTGGTGGTCCTGTCCTGATCCTAATCTGGTTTCCCTGTCCTGTCCTGGGGTGTCCATTCTGCACCTGCTGTCCCATTGATGACTGTCCTTCCTTGGGGTATTTCCTGTCCTTGACTGATCCGTGGCCAGGGTTGGTCTTCACACCATTCTGGGTAAATATATATAGTGCTGAGAACTCTATACTGCACCTTTCTAATTTCTGTCTTTGCTTTAATAAAGACATACCTATGCGCATAATTGATTTCCATGCTTTTGCAAAACTACTGAATAAAAGCCCATACTGAGAGCTAAAGTGGAGTTGGGGTGTGTTGTGGAGCCTCTGCACGTCCCGTTGACCCTGGGACTGACTCCTGTGTTCCTGCCGCTGCCGCTCGCCGCACCCGCTCCACGGGTGCCGCTTCGCGGCTCCAGGAAGGTGAATGCTGCTTCTAAGTGCTGACTCCAGGAGGAGCTGGGGGAAACTTCGAGTTGGCGTTGGCGCTCTAGCAGGGACTCGAAGATCCAGGAGTCCCTGCTCTCACAGGTGCGCTAGCGGACGCGCCCACCACCAGCCACGCCCCCCGCCTGGTCAGTTAGAAAAGGCGTGTGTCTCCTGTGCTTCCCGGGACCCACCTGAGAGCTAAAGTGGAGTTGGGGTGTGTTGTGGAGCCTCTGCACGTCCCGTTGACCCTGGGACTGACTCCTGTGTTCCTGCCGCTGCCCCTCGCCGCACCCGCTCCGCGGGTGCCGCTTCGCGGCTCCAGGAAGGTGAAAGCTGCTTCTAAGTGCTGACTCCAGGAGGAACTGGGGGAAACTTCGAGTTGGCGTTGGCGCTCTAGCAGGGACTCGAAGATCCAGGAGTCCCTGCTCTCACAGGTGTGCTAGCGGACGCGCCCACCACCAGCCACGCCCCCCGCCTGGTCAGTTAGAAAAGGCGTGTGTCTCCTGTGCTTCCCGGGACCCACCTGAGAGCTAAAGTGGAGTTGGGGTGTGTTGTGGAGCCTCTGCACGTCCCGTTGACCCTGGGACTGACTCCTGTGTTCCTGCCGCTGCCGCTCGCCGCACCCGCTCCGCGGGTGGCGCTTCGCGGCTCCAGGAAGGTGAAAGCTGCTTCTAAGTGCTGACTCCAGGAGGAGCTGGGGGAAACTTCGAGTTGGCGTTGGCGCTCTAGCAGGGACTCGAAGATCCAGGAGTCCCTGCTCTCACAGGTGCGCTAGCGGACGCGCCCACCACCAGCCATGCCCCCTGCCTGGTCAGTTAGAAAAGGCGTGTGTCTCCTGTGCTTCCCGGGACCCACCTGAGAGCTAAAGTGGAGTTGGGGTGTGTTGTGGAGCCTCTGCACGTCCCGTTGACCCTGGGACTGACTCCTGTGTTCCTGCCGCTGCCCCTCGCCGCTTCGCGGCTCCAGGAAGGTGAAAGCTGCTTCTAAGTGCTGACTCCAGGAGGAGCTGGGGGAAACTTCGAGTTGGCGTTGGCGCTCTAGCAGGGACTCAAAGATCCAGGAGTCCCTGCTCTCACAGGTGCGCTAGCGGACGCGCCCACCACCAGCCACGCCCCCCGCCTGTAACGCTCTCTTATTTCACGCTCTGTCAGGCGCTCCGCGGGACGCCGAGCGAAGCCCGAGCAAAGGGCGGGCAGTCTGTGGCAGTCAGGGGCTGTCAAGGCTGGGCTGGGCCACGTCCCTTTCCTTTCCATCAGCAGTGAGTATATTTGCCCGGTGTGAGTCTTCGTCCTGTTCCCTGCAATCATGTCTACCCGCTCTGGGAAACTTTTGAGGAGTGAAGGCGAAAGGGGGCCAAATGCTGTAAGCCCTGTTATAGGAACTATGGACCGGTTCATCACCAGGGTGGCGGCGGTGATTGAAAAAGAGATTGCTATGTCTGAGCGGCGTTTATCCGAGGTCTACCTACCCTCAAGACGTTCATCCATGGGGGCTGTTGCCCAGTCGCTTACACCGGCCAGTGTCCGGGTTCAATCTGTTTCCCCACCTAGTGTGCCTGGTGTTTCCACAGACCCCCCCCAGTTGCCTGGTGTAGAGCAAAACATAGTCAGGCTGGAAAATCTGGCCGCACTTCTCCCTATAACTACTGAGGAAGACGGTGGACTTAGTAATCTGTCTTCACCACTTTCACCTAGTCCCTATAAAAAAGTCACCAGTGATCCTCTGCCCTCAAAACCGCTCACCCCCACCATAGTCATCTTAGAAGGGGAGTCAGATAGGGTTTCCCCCAACATCAAAATTCCCGAAACCAGGCAGGAGAATAGGCCTTTAAGTAAAAAGCCACGAAAACACAAAAAGGGTAGACTAGTGAGACAGGCCGCTCTTTATCAGAGAGTAAGAAAGCCTTCGGGATCTGGTATGAGAAACATAAGGGGTAGGTCTATAGTGAATGAAGTTGACATAGAAAGGGATGTTCTGATTTCTCCCAAGGGGCTACACTCAGACGCTAACACTGCTAAGGTTTCTAAACTTATTGACCCAGAAACCGCTGAAAATATCTTCGAGAAGGTATATAGCCTCCTGAAACCGCTATTAACACAGGTAAAGGGTTTAGGGGAGAGGATAGATAAACTAGAGCAATCAACCCTTGATGGGTTTCACTCACTCAAAACCACATTTAAACAAATGACTAGAGTGAGTGAAAACAAGGACATGGGTGCAAAGGGGAACGAACCAACAACCCAGAGAGACCCTAAGCCCCCAATATGTCTAAACAAAGTTGCTTCTAATAGCCCATTAATTTCAGCTCCTAAAACTCCTCCCCGTCCCAAAACAGGGCTAAAACACAAGGGGCTATCAATACACCAAGAGCCTGAAAAAGATAAGCTTAAGCCTCTTCCACAAAAGCAGCCACAGACAGCTAGTGGCAAAACGGAAGACTCGAATAAATTAGGTGCACGCAATAAATCAAATGGGTTAACGACAGGGAAAGCCCCAAGATCTGCATCCCAACCTACTGACCCATCTATCACATTACCAGTCCCCAGTAATCCAGCACGACGGATCCCCCCAGTAAACCTCCCACCAGACTGCCAACCTTTTGTTGCTGTTATGGTTAACGTGCCCCCTTTAAAGGAAGGCCAGTTGGAAAACCAACAATCACTCAAGAACAAGTGTATCTATTGGCTTAAGGCGAACAAGCCAATCCCGTTGGGTGTGGATGGTATCATTCTAGGTGTCCGTAGAGTGGGGTGGGTAGGGCAGGGGAAAAAAACTCAGGAGGGGGATTGTATAATTATAAATTTTCAAGACCCAAGAGTAGTGCCCTCGATCTGTACTCCTATTAAAACTATGGGGGCTCTGGGGGTTAAAGTGGTAGATCTTTCTTATTTTTACCCCAGGCAAATTGTTAGCCCAACTGGAGGAAGTTTAAGTTCCCCTGTTTTTGGTCAAAATTGGGCTGGGGTCACGGGGGGTACAAGGGAGAACCAATTGTGGGCACCAGGGCCTTACTGACTGGAAAACGGGAGTAGAGTAGAGCCTCCAGGAGCATCACCCACCCAAACAAACCTTGCAAGTGGGAGAGTAGTCTCTATAGCCACCCCCCAAGTTCCCCGCTCCCCTCAGACACCTCTGAGGAGGACCATAGATAGGGGCATTCTAGCGCCCAGCGACATTTCAGCTGTGACGGACCTAGTCTTTAAGGTTTTCAGCTGGAATGTCGCAGGGATTGCAAGGAAATTGGCTTTACCGGATTTTAGTGCTTGGGCTGATGAGCACTCCCTGTGCCTTTTCCAAGAGACATGGAGTTTGGTATCGGTTCATAGGGTGGGTTTTTCTTCCTATTCCATCCCTGCGCAAGTCTCGGAAACAGGGAGAGGGCGACCTTCGGGTGGCCTTCTCATTTGGGTTGCAGCCTCTTTAGACTGCAGAGTAGTGGAGTTTCCCACCGGTTGCCCGGACATACAAAACATCACCCTAATAGATCAAAGGGGAAGAATTGTCCTAAATGTTTACAACGTTTATGCCCGGGGAACCAAGGGCGGGAGAAAGTCTCCTGTAATATCTCTCCTCGAGACTTTGCTAAAAAACACCCCATATAAGGCGCGTACATTGGTTGCGGGTGATATAAATTGTACGTTCGAGCCCTTGGGCTCGGACGTTTCCCTCGACCAAGACGAGGAAGATACCAGGTTGGGGATTCCGGTATTGGAAATCCCACCGATTAGAAGGTGGACAGAAGTGGCGCTCCAGATATACTCTCTGAGCCTTGAATTTAATTTAAGGGCAGCAAATGGGAGGACACTCTCGGATAGCGGGGGTGCCCACACGTACAATAGACCAGGACACACCTCTAGGATAGATTATTTCCTAATAGATGTAGACCTATGGTCTTATGTAAGGGACATGCAGGTGGTCCCCACGACTGAAAGTGACCACAACTCACTCTCTTTAAGCATGGACCAGTGGTGGCGCCCCTTGAGGAAGGACAACAGCAACCTGGTAGCCGTACCCCCGGATGAGTCTGAAGTCTCCCCTTGTGGTAGACGAATAAAATGGGCGAAATTGGTTCTCTCCGAGGAAAAGGTAGGGGAAATCCAGACCCTCTTAAATCATGCAGTAACAACCCTCGGAACCTCCCTAGAAGGGGTGGGTAGAGTGAGTGGGCTTTTTGTCTCCTTGGTAGAAGCCTTAACTAACGTGTTTACCTCACACCCCAACAAGTCGGGCAACAAAGAATTTAAAAAACCAGCTGATGGTTGGTATACCCAAACATGTAGGGTTTACAAGGCAAAGTTAGTTGAGGCAGTCAAGCATAAATCCCGAAGGGTGATACAGGAAGCAAGGAAGGCCTATAATAAGTCCCTTAAATTTGCTAAGAGGGAGTGGGATGACAAATTCTGGGAAGACCTGCTCCAGGCTAGTAAGGTTAGAGATTCAAGGGCCTTCTGGAATCTCATAGGCACACGGAATAAACCCGATGCATCTATGAGACCCTGTAACATCCCGCCTCAAAACTGGGTAAAGCACTTTGGGACCCTATACCTCCCTCCAGATGGGGAACTGAATGTTGGGATGGACCTTACACTAGCAATTGAACCTCACGCCTATGATCTCTTCACTCCCTCCGAGATTGAGGGGGTTATAGGGTGGGTAGCGCCACGCAAGGCAGCGGGCCCAGACGGCCTTCCGGGGGACCTTATGAGAGCATACCCGGCGGATTGGGGAAGGGTCATTGCCGCTCTCCTAAATGACATCATGATGGGAGGGGCAGTGCCAGAATCCTGGAAAGGGGCGGTGGTGGTCCCGATCTACAAAAAAGGGTGCAGGGAAACCCCGGGGAATTACCGCCCCATAAGTCTGATAGACTCCTCCCAAAAGATAGCTGGTAAAGCTATCCTTGGAAGGATCCTCCATTGGGTGGAGGAGAATAAAATCCTATCAGACTTCCAGGCAGGTTTTCGGGCAGGTATGGGGACAACAGAGCAGGTGTTTAGGTTGGCACTACTTGGGTGGAAGGTGGTGGAACTGGGCACGGGTAGTCTTTATTTGGCCTTTATAGACCTGAAGACTGCCTTTGACCTAGTCCCCCGGGAAGAGCTTTGGAGGGTGCTTTATGAGCTGGGACTACCCCCTTACATCTTGTCCCTCCTCATTAGCCTCCATGCACATACCTTTGCACAGGTCCGTTGGGGTAAAAACGGAGAGCTCACTGAGAAGATACCAGTGTCCAGGGGCGTAAGACAGGGTTGCGTCTTGGCGCCCACCCTATTTTCACTATATGTGAACGGGGTGGTAAAACATCTTCAACAAGAACCAGCCGACGCCCCCTGTCTTGGAGGAGTCCGTATCCCCACTCTGCTTTTTGCGGACGATACGCTTCTGATTTCAAAGACCCCCCAAGGCCTGCAGAAATTGCTATCACGTTTCCAGGAGTTTTGTACTGCAAAAGGTTTAATAATAAATGTGGACAAAACAAAATACTTAGTCCTAAATCCACCTAGGAAACTGGGCCGCCCACCTACACTTAACTCGGTTGCCTTAGAGAAAGTAGCCGAATTCGATTACCTCGGTATTCGGATTACGGATAGGATGTCTTGGGCAAATCACATCGACAAAATGGTCCTCAACCATAGGAGAGTAGGAGGAGCATTCATGAGGGAGTTCCGGGCCTCACCTAGGAGATCACTTACCCCAATAATCGATATCTACAAGGCCAAAGTAGTGACATCAGCCTTGTACGGGGCAGAACTGTGGGGCCA
Source organism: Lissotriton helveticus (assembly GCF_964261635.1). Lineage (NCBI taxonomy): Eukaryota > Metazoa > Chordata > Amphibia > Caudata > Salamandridae > Lissotriton > Lissotriton helveticus. The sequence goes on from NC_136068.1 coordinate 177,604,074, forward strand.
CTGCCGTTTGGATGCCCTAGCGACAGCGGAGAGCAAGCTACTAAAATCCTTTATTTCTATTCCACTGAGCACACCATCTGTACCAGTGTTGTTGGACACGGGCTGTAAAAATATTAAAGATCAGGCCCAGCTTCGCCCGCTCCTGCTATGGACACGAATCTGGAGGCGTGAAGAATTAAAATCCTACGCTGATGGCCTGGGGGAAATAATGAGTCTGGGGGGCTGGGCTAAGATAAGATGGTTAAGAGAAACTAAAAAGCTCCTGGAGAAGATCGGACTAGGGGACTGTTGGTCATCGCGTTCAGCCCCTCCAAAAGAAGTTGTCAAGGCGCTTTTCTGGAAATGGACTGCGGAGCGCCTAATTACAAACTCGAACCACTGCAAGTCCACTGTCACCTTCCTACAAACCAAAGACATTGTGGCCTTTGAACCCTACCTGGACCTGATCACCCTCCCCTTTGACCGAGCCCTTTATTTTAAATTTAGAGTTGGATCCCTCCCGCTAGGTGCTGTGGTATCGAATTGGACATCAGCGGCCCGTACTTCCCCCAATTGTGCATGTTGCCCGAGCAAGGTTGAGTCCATTGCGCATGTCCTATTTGAATGCCCGGATTATGCAAGGCCTAGGAGTTTTTGGTTGAAACCTCTCTGCCGAAATATGGGTACACGTAGCCACCAAGTAGCCTTGCGTATCCTAACTACGGACACTTCTCCCCCTATTGTGTGTGGAACAGCTAAATTTTTAAAACAGTTTTGGCTTATTCGATGTAAGAGATTGTCAGTAGCGGTTTAATTCTTTTTTTAGCTAAATTATTAACGGGCACTTTGTGTCCTTTTATCCTTTTTAAATGAGTCCCTACACTGACTTCTTATAGCAATGTTTTTTTTTTTTTGTTTATTGTAATGATTGTATTGTAAATGTGCTTATAAGATATCTTGCATATCGAATAAAAGCTTATGACTGACCATACTGTTTTTCTTAGCGTGTTCCTATGTTACCCTCCCTTTTAGCACATTTTCTTTATACTGTTCATGACGAATAGATGTGGTTTAAATTTTTCTCTCTTCAAACCGATTGAAGTAAAGTTGCTAGAACTTAGCGTGTTCCATTTTTTCCCCCTACCTATAGATGCATAGGATTTTCCAAAAACTTATTCAACCTTTTTAGTATTTCCCAGTAGTACATTTCTAGTACATGCATACATTTGCCCTTTATAGTTATTTCATTATCGAATTCCATATTCTTACCCTCGAATAACTCATAAATGGTTGCCCTGATATTTTTCTTATATGGTTATGTGATCTTTGTTATCTTGATCATTGATTGTCTCTTGGCTGTGAATTGTTTACTTTCTGAATCTGAAAACTAGATAAACCTTTAAAACTTCCCAGTTGTCTGTGGTTATTTGATGAATACAGAAGAAATAAAAGTCGGTATTTGTATTTTGCCTGCCTTTCTTTTACAGCTAGCTCCCTGATCCATTGTGGTCAATAGGTACCCGTAACGGTGGATTGGTAAGTCGGGTACACTAGAAATAAATAGGAAGGCATCAGGGTTACTGGTAGTAGAGTTGTAAGGTCGCCTGATTAATGTATATGATAAAGTGAAACTTATGGGCCCGATACGTATATGGTAAAATTGTTGGTCGGGTGACCTGCGATCTCTATCAGTGAAGGAGAAGAATGCCAGAGCGCACATGAGGAATGGAAAGAGGGGGCACAGGGAAGAGGGAAGGGAGAGGATTAGCGGGAGAACGAAAAGTGCAGATTATAAAATAGTGAAAGTAACAAGAGACTAGGGGGCATATTACCAAGCAATAGCGATAATGATCACTATTGCTTGGTTAGAGACAAAATTTTACTGCTGAGCTGAGGCGATTTTTATCGCAAATAAACCTTGGTATTACCAAGGTTTATCGCAAATGCGATAAAAATCGGCCGCAATGCATGAATATCGCTGAAAAGTCAGCGATATTCATGCATTACCGAGCTAATGCTCTTAGCCATGTTATCCACCTCCCATTGGATAACATGACTAAGAACTGCTCAGGGCAGGTGTTAGCTTTTGGAGATATTCGCGCTTAGCGCGAATATCTCCATAAATTGGTAATAGGAGATAGCGATGTTAGCGACTGTTTCCAGTCGCTAACATCTTGGCACGCCCACTTTGCATGTCATTAGTGATAAATATCACGGACATGCAAAGTGGGGCCCAAGATGGTCGCTATCTCCTACTAGCTGTCGCTAACTGGTGTTAGCGACAGCTAGGTAATAGGGAGATAATTATATCTCCGCTTTCTTGGCTTTTAAAGCCAAAAAAGCGGAGATAAACCCCCTTGATAATATGCCCCTAGGTTTTAACAAAACGCCAGAAGATTCACGCGTGGATGCACCCCACACTGCAGTGAGAAGTTCTGAGCAGCCAGGCACATACGATGGGGGGGACGGGGGAGCGCATTCCTTTGAAGTGTTTAAAGTCTGATGCCGGCTCACAGGCTGCTAAATGGTGTGCGATGTGCACACGCTCACACACATGCACTGTAGGCAATCCGTCTTAGGGTGCATTTTTGAGAGCCCTTACTTAAGCCCCACTTGTATTTTGTCTGTTCCTGTCATTGCATCCAGGTATGTGATACAACGACTAGCAGCATACTGACAATACGTCGGGTGTATTGGCTTTGTCAATGGTTGTTAGTTGCATAAGATAAATAAGTAGCAACGATGGCTAGGGCTATAGTATGCGGCAGGGTTGGGTATTAAAAAAAAGGGGGGCCAATTATGCAGTATAATGCAGCACATTTGGGTGCATGGGGGACTAAACAGGCGCAAGCTGCGGAAAGATAGTGGGAACACAAGTCACTTGGGGGACATTACCTGGCCTTTAGTCACATCACACGGCTGATGTACGCCCATCCAATACCTGGCCTCTCTGAAGAGAGCACGCAGCGATGGTCAGCTATGTGCGAGTGTGTGAAGGGGTGCACAGCGCAGAAGGAGGTTACAATGGGTTGAGAGGGGGTGAAGGGTGAAATAACTTGAAATACCACCTACCATCGTCCTTAACTTGCTAAAATGTGAGGGACAGTACAGCAGCAAAGAGTGGATTGAAGGGATAACGCCAGTAGCGTGGGTAATGTCAAAAGCACAGACCAAAACAGAGATGTTCAATAAGGAAGTCAAAAAACATTTTTTTTTAAGTCGAGTTGTCTGGACCTTAAGTAAATGCTTAATCTAATAATAACAGGGGCAGAGGGAAACGTGAGAAGAAGCTGCAATTACATAAAGTGTATTACTTGTGGACGAGGCTGGCTTTGTGGAATTAAGCTAATAATACCAGGGATAGAGGAAATTGCAACAAGCTCTCGGCATTGCGTGGCGGGGGAAACGGATTCCTTGTGTTTAAGAGCTTGCAGGAGGAGCGGCTCCTTTAACAAGCTCTCGACATTGCGACATTGAGTGGCGGGGGAGCGGATTCCTTTGAAGTCTGATGCCGAGGCTCACAGCCTGCCAAATGGTGTGCGATGTGCACGTGCCCGCACACATGCACTGTAGGCAATCCACCTTTGGGTGCATTTTTGAGAGCCCTTACTTAAGTCTCGCTGAGAACGCATTCGTGTTCGCTCAGCGAGACCTAAAAATGAAGTTACAGTCAGAGCAGACTAAGATAATTAATAAAGAACTGGAGAAATAAGGAAGATGGCACCCTAAAATATCAACTCAGTAAGATGGAGAAGCCACTACAAAAATATGACGAGGAAATAATGAACGAAAAGCTGTAATAATTCACGAGATAGGCTGGATTACGAGTACGGCCGAGTTTACACATTCGGCAAAAAATTTGACAGCTTGAGAGCAAAAGATAGATCCACTTCAATTACACAAACAGTGCAAAGTGAAAGCGAAGTACGGATGAAGCACCAAGGGAAAAATTGGATTTTCACAAGGAATTAAGACTATTCCGAATGACAACAAGACAAGGAGGAAGGGGCCGCACACAACAGGGACAACCAAAGGAGGACGCAGAACTAGAAGGGGCAAGAAGAAGAGGCAGAAGAAGGAATTGGAATCGGAAATGTGTCTGCTTAATATAGGCCTAACACTCTGCCCAGTATCTCGTCCAAACTTCGTTGATACAAGAATAGAAATTTATAAATATGTAAGAAAACTAAAATTACATAAATTCCATTAAATGAGGCACAAAACAAATAAGCGAGAAACAGAGACCAGCAGACGTTCTTCATTCCAAATTGCAGATGGAGTAGTTTCTGTCCTGTAACTCCAGTTCTGAAGTAGGGGTATCTCTGTTATAGTCATAATCTAGGGAATAGTCCCGCCCATGTGCGTGGACCCCGGAGCAATCAAAAATAATCTCTTACAGTGTCGAAAAAATGCAGAACTGCACAGACACTTAAGAGAGAATTTAAGGACAGATAATGCAGCCTAAAAAGGCTACACTGTCCAGTACTTCAACTAGAAATTCCACCACAAAATCCACAAAAACAGCAAAGCCTGTATAGATTTCTCTTGCTTTACAGCAAAATCCCTCAGGAATGATAGAGAGAAGAACCTGGACAGACAAGCCCCATAGGCTGCCATTATGTGGCTCAGAACAGGATACTGTGCCTTTAAGAGAACTTTCCAGAACTTCACAGTATCCCAGAATGCCCTGCAGGTCCCAGTTACTTTCAGTTCTTTTTGAAGGCGTAACACGCCAGACCTGTAGCATTCCGTACATGAATATCTCTCTCCACCGGGGAGGAGGGCGGGCGCTTATGACTATAACAGAGATACCCCTACTACAGAACTGGAGTTACAGGACAGAAACTACTCCTTCTGTAGTAGGGGATCTCTGTGTATAGTCATAATCTAGTGAATAGAATGGCAAGCCCATCCCCACACCAAGCGGCGGTGGAGAAAAAAGAAATTACGCCACTATTGTGCGAACAGATTCCGCAGCGAAGCCTGCCCAACCTGAGCGTCTGCCCTAGCATCAGCGTCCAGGCAGTAATGTTTAGCAAAGGTATGGACCGACTTCCAAGTGGCCGCCTTGCAGATCTCTGCAATGGGAACATTACGAAGCAACGCTGTCGTGGCAGCTTTGCCTCTGGTGGAATGAGCCTTAGGTTTGCCCCCTAAGGTCTTATTAGCTTTCTGGTAACACAATTGTATGCAGGACACAATCCACCTCGAGATGGACTGTTTAGAGGTAGCAAGACCCATCCTGACTGATCCATAATTGATAAACAATTGGTCTGACCTACGAATATCCTTGGTTTTATCCAGATAAAATTTCAGCACCCTCCTAACATCCAGGGAATGTAAAGACCTTTCCGCTGGAGATGAAGGATTCTGAAAAAACGTAGGCAAAGTTATAGTCTGGTTGACATGAAAATCAGAAATAACCTTGGGAAGAAATTTAGGGTGAGTACGCATAACAACCTTAGCAGCATGAAATACAGTATAAGGTTCTTGGCAACACAACGCCTGAATTTCACTCACCCTGCGGGCCAATGTAATGGCCACGAGGAACGCCGCCTTCCAGGACAGGTGCTGCAACGAAGCCTTATGAATAGGTTCAAAAGGCTCCTTCATCAATCTCGACAGCACCACGTTCAATTCCCAGGAAGGCGAAGGAAGCCTGACAGGAGGGAAAACTTTCTTCAAGCCTTCCAAAAAATCTTTGATCACAGGGATCTGGAAGAAGGAAGTCTGTGAAGGGCATTTCCTGTAGGCAGTCAAAGCAGCCAGATGAACCTTAATGGAATGGACATTAAGGCCAGACTGCGCCAGATGAAGTAGATATGGAAGGATAACATCCTCCTTGCATGTCGTCGGGTCATAGTTCTTGGACTTGCACCAGATGCAAAATCTCTTCCACTTGTAAGCATAGGAAGTCCTAGTGGAAGGTCGCTTAGCCTCCTTCAGTATGTCCATGCAATCTTCTGGGAGATTCAGATGGCCATATTGCACTATTTCAGGAGCCATGCCGCCAAACTCAAAGACGAGAGGTTGGGGTGCAACATCCGCCCCCCGAACTTCGTGAGAAGGTCCGGCCTGCACGGCAGCTTCATGTGAGGAAGGAGAGACCGGTGAAGCAGGTCCGTAAACCACCACTGTCTGGGCCATTCCGGGGCAATCAGTATCATCCGCGCCCTGGACTGGGACAGCTTGATGAGAACCGTCGGAATCAGGGGAATGGGCGGAAAAGCGTACAGAAAGCTCTCCGACCAGTCGATCCACAACGCATTCCCCAGCGTCCCCGGCTGGTAGTACCTGGAGGCGAAGTCTCGGCATTTGCTGTTTTCTGCGGTGGCGAACAGATCTACGTCTGGAGTTCCCCACCTTGCGAAGACTTCTCCTAGTACTCCGTCGTTTATGACCCATTCGTGGTTTTCCTGAATCAGTCTGCTCAGTGCGTCTGCCTGAAAATTCTGCACACCTGGCAGATGGGTGGCCGTTATCGTCAGTCCTCGAGCCAGAAGCCAGCGCCAGATCGCCTGCGCCTCCTGTGACAAGGTGCGTGATCTCGAGCCCCCTGCTTGTTGAGGTAATACATCGTGGTCGTATTGTCCGTCTGTACAAGCAGAGAGTTGGTCTGAAAGGACGGATGAAAGGCCTTTAGTGCCAAGTGAACAGCTCTGAGTTCCAGGAAATTGATGTGGTACGTGGACTCCGTCGGGGACCACGTCCCTTGAATCTGTAGGTCTCCGGAGTGCGCTCCCCATCCCTGGAGAGAAGCATCCGTCACGATAGTCTGAGTGGGAATGTCCTTGTGGAAGGGAACCCCTCGTAGGAGATTCTCCGCTGAACACCACCACTTCAGAGACTGAAGAGCATGCAGAGACAGTCTCATATTGTCGTCCCAGGATCCTCTCCTCTGGTCCCACTGATCCTCCAAGCACTCCTGCAGCGGTCTCATGTGCAGCCGCGCATGTGGCGTCAGGAAGATGCAAGATGCCATCGAACCCAGTAGAGAAGACACCTTCCGCACTGTCGTAGATGGAGTGGTCATGAGAGCCTGAGCCTTCCGAAGGAGTGATAATCGTCGCTCTTCCGAAGGAGACACGCTTGCTGACAGCGTATCGATGGAGGCTCCCAAGTACTGAATGCACTGGACCGGGGTCGGGACAGACTTGGACATGTTGATGTGCAACCCCAGCTTGTTCAAAAGAACGCACGTCTTCTGGAAGTGCGCTTGAGCTTCCGAGAAGGAGGAGGCCTTGATCAACCAATCGTCCAGGTACGGGTAGACAAACACCTTGTTCTTCCGCAGGTGTGCCGCCACCACCGCCATGCACTTCGAGAAAGTCCTGGGCGCAGACTTCAGCCCGAACGGAAGTACCGTGTACTGATAGTGATTGGTGCCGACTTGAAATCGCAGGAACTTCCTGTGTTTGTGTGCAATGGGCACATGGAAGTATGCATCCTGTAGGTCTATGGCGCAAAGCCAGTCCCCCTGTTGCAGCTGAGGATAAATCTGATGCAACGACAGCATGCGAAACTTTTCTCTGCGGATCCACGTGTTTGCCTGTCGCAAGTCCAGAATGGGCCTGAACTCGTTCTTGTCCTCCTTGCGGACCAGAAAGAACCGGGAGTACAGACCTCTTCCTCTTTGAAGCAGAGGTACGTCTTCTATCGCCCTTTTCCTTAACAGAATATCGGCCTCCGCCTGGAGCTCGCGCAGCTGATACTGCGAGCTGACCGGAGGAATCGATGGAGGCGGGCTGGTGAACCGAAGACTGTATCCATTGCAAACAATATTCAGCACCCACTTGTCCTGAGTAATTTTTCTCCACTCTGCCAGAAAAAATTGAACGCTTCCCCCCACCGGAGCGGGTAACGGATGAAGGGGAAGTAACCGCTCAGGGTCGAGACCCGGCCGGGCCCTTGTTCGCGGTAGAGGACTGCTGTCCACCTCTACCCCTCTGACGTTTTTGGAAGGGTCTTCGGAACTGCTGCTGTTGTTGCTGCTGCTGTTGCCCAGAAGACTGTCCTCTTCCTTTCCCCTGCGAGCCAAACCGCCGTTGGAGCTGGCGGTAGGGCTTTTTGTCCTTGGGTTTCTCCAGACCCACGGCCGTCAGGGTTTCAGCCTCGGCCTTCATCCGGGCCATTTCGTCGTCGGCATGTTTCCCGAAGAGTGTGTCACCGGAAACCAGTAGATTGGCCACCCGCTGTTGCGCCTCAGGCTTGAGCGACGTGAGCCTGAGCCAAGCATGGCGGCGCTGGTTGACCCCGTGGCAGTAGCCATGTGCGGCCAACAGCGCTATGTCCGCAGAGGCACTGATGGCCTGGTTGGAAACCAGCATCCCTTCCGAGACAATTTCCATGAAGTCCTCCTTCCTGTCACGCGGTACCAAGTCCGCGAACTGTTCCATGGAGTCCCATAGCGCACGGTTGTACCGCCCCAACAAAGCCGAATCGCTGGAGGCTTTCATAGTGGTGGAAGAAGTCCCACAGGCTTTCCTACCAGCCGAATCAATCCAGCGGCTCTCTTTATCCGGTGGCACTGTGGAGGACGGGGAGGTGGAATGCAACTTCCTGGCCGCCGTCACTATCACCGAGTCGGGCACCGGGTCCACACGTAGGAAGGCCGGGTCCGAGTCAGGAGCACGGTACTTTTTCAGGAGTCTTGAAGGAGCAGCCTTCACCACCGCTGGTGTAAGGAACAGCACTTCCGCCGGTTCGACCAGTCCTGGGACCAACGGCAGAAGAGGGCGAGACAGGTGCCTCTTGTGAAACGTCTCGAATATCACAGACGTCGTAGGTGTAGGAGCCGTCACCGTGATACCCAACTTGGCAGCCCCCCTCAGGAGCACCTCCTGGAACGTGCCAATGTCGTCGACCGGGGACACCCTAGTCTCCGGAGAATCCGATAGAGTAGGCGAATAGGAACGGGTCCTAGATGATGCTGTACGGGACCTGGACCTATGCCTCCTGTGGCGATGTCCAGATCTGGTGGAGGACCTGTGTCTGCTGCTCGACCTGTGTCTCCGTCTGGAGCGCGACCTTGACCTCCTGGGTCTGGGACGTTCTGCCGGTTTCCCCGGGGCGGACGTCCTGGGCTTGGGTGGGTCCTTAGACTTAGGAGTCTTCTTGGGAGGGGTCGGAAGCCTGGGCAACGAGACCGACCTCGGTGGAACCGGGGGCGGCTTGTCTGGCACAGGGGTCCTAGGTCCTGTTGGAAGTGGAGGCAGTTTAGGCAACGGAGGAGGGGTCGGAGCCCTCGGAGGCAGACCTCCTGGCAATGGAGGAGGAGGTGGAACAGCCTTCTTCGGGGTATAAACCTCTGAGTACGCCGATCCCGGCGACCCGCCATCCTTTCCGGACTGAGGGGAGCCCCCCACAGTCCTAGGCCTGTCAGCACGACCCCTCGACGCCGAAGAACGGCGACCAGGCGTCGAACGTGGGTCCCTCGACGTCGAGCGTCCCTTCGGCGTCGACTGCCTTCTATGCTTCGGCGTAGAACGGCTTCCATGCCTCGACGTCGAGCCAGACCACCTCGACGACGATCCTTTATGTCTCGACGGCGATCTGTTGCGCCTCGACGGCGACCTCGACGGTGACCTCTTTGACCTCCTCGACGGCGACCTCGATCGCCTCGACGTCGACACCTTCCTCGCCGGAGATCTCTTCTGCCTTGACGGCGACCTCTTCCGCTTCGACGGCGGCCTCGACGACGAGGATCCCCTCGACGACGACATGCTCGTCAACGGCGATTGGCGGTGTCGCCTCGACGGCGAGCGCCGACGCCGGGCCCGTCGACGCCGATCACTCGACGTCGACGCCGAAGACGACGACGATGAAATCGTCACTGGGTTCGACGGCGGCCTATGCAAGGCCCTCGACGTCGACGGGCGACGTTTTCTCGACCCAGAGCCCTGGGGAGACCGGGAGCTGGCCGTGGACCTCCCTCTCGACGTCGTGGTCAGTGCAACCGACCCAGACGGAAACAGTGGACGTTTGCTGGACTTCCTGCCCCTGGGGAGCCCCCCAGAGGCCTCAGCATGGGCAGATGAAGCCCCTCCAGACCCACCTTGCGCCTTCAGCCTCCTTGCCTCGAGGCCCTGAAGTCTGATCTTCATTCTGTCCTTCATTCTGTCCTTCAGGGTCCTGCCAGAGAAGCCTTGACAGATCTCACACTCCTCTGGCACATGGGAAGAGGGCAGGCAGAGGATACACACCTCATGAGGGTCTGACTTTGCCTTCTTCCTGGAGCACTCCGGGCATTTGTCAAATAATGCAGGCATATTTGACCTCAAAAGAGTGCAGAAAACCAAGAAGAAAAGCCTAAAAGTACTTAGAAAGTACTCAAAACGATTTTACAGTGAAAAAACACCAATAAACCCTTGAAAAGGGAGAGCTCAATGCTCCAGGGTCCTGCTTGCAGGAGCCGGAAAAAAGAACTGAAAGTAACTGGGACCTGCAGGGCATTCTGGGATACTGTGAAGTTCTGGAAAGTTCTCTTAAAGGCACAGTATCCTGTTCTGAGCCACATAATGGCAGCCTATGGGGCTTGTCTGTCCAGGTTCTTCTCTCTATCATTCCTGAGGGATTTTGCTGTAAAGCAAGGGAAATCTGTACAGGCTTTGCTGTTTTTGTGGATTTTGTGGTGGAATTTCTAGTTGAAGTACTGGACAGTGTAGCCTTTTTAGGCTGCATTATCTGTCTTTAAATTCTCTCTTAAGTGTCTGTGCAGTTCTGCATTTTATCGACACTGTAAGAGATTATTTTTGATTGCTCCGGGGTCCAAGCACATGGGCGGGACTATTCCCTAGATTATGACTATACACAGAGATCCCCTACTACAGAAGTCCCAGATTTAGTTGGATCCGATTAATAACATGGAGGACTCATCAGCAGTGGAACCCAACACTAATCAATCGAGAGGCTTCATAATATGGGTTTCAAAACAATTGAACATGTGAGTAGCAGCTTGAGACCGGGAAGCAAATCCTGCCCGCAGCTCCCACCGGGGAATCACTTGGATCTCTTTCATGAACTTGTGGTCGATGATTTGAATAATATTCAAAAAGATTGGAAGATTGACCATACTAAAAGCAACTTTACATCCAGGGATGGGAAAGACATTAATGAATTGAAAAAGAATCCTGCACTCATTATCAAGCCCTCTGACAAAGGGGGAAACATTGGGGCAGATTTATGTCGGACTTGCGCCACGTTTACGCCGCCGTTGCGTCACGCAATGGCGCGGAAACGTGGCGCATCCCTGCGACCTATTTACAAAGTGACGCATCTAGGCAGATGCGTCACATTGTAACGCCCTGCGCCACATGAAACCTGCGTCAGGTTTCATGTGGGCGTTCTGTCGCAGGGTGGGCGTTCCCTCGTAGGAGAGCCCCGTAAGATTTCCCTGAGTCAGTTTTACGACGCTGCTCGGTCAAATCCTTACGCCTGCTTGAAGCAGGCATAAGGAGTGACGCACCACGTTATGTATGGGTGGCCTCTGTACATTGCAGGAGTTGCGTCGCACTTGCGACGCTACTCCAGCAATGCGCCGCCCGTACACCACAAGATGCGTTACGCATCTGCCCTTCCTTGCACCATGGTGCGCCGCATTGTAAATGCGGCGCATCTGTGGTGCCGCAAGGAGGGAATTGCGTGACGCATCAGTTCTGGCGCATCCCTGCTGATTTGCAGAGATGTGCCAGAACTCATAAATCTGCCCCATTGTCCTTATGGATCAAGTAACATATGTAATGGAGGCACAAAGACAGTTTAAAAACCTACAGCACTGGACTTGTTTGAAAACAAACCCTACAAATAAATTGGAAATAGAATATCATCTGAAACTGAAGGGGTGGTTTGAGAGAAGTTTATTGGATTGGGAAGAATTTAAATATCTTCACACAGAGAATGCAAGAATAGCAACCTTCTATTTATTGCCTAAAATCCATAAATGCACAGTGAATCCAACCGGAAGGCCAATAGTAAGCTCCATTGGATCCTTGCTAGAAAATAGTACCAGATTTCTTGATTTAATCCTGCAGGAATATGTGAGCAACCTCCCCTCTTACATAAAGGACAGCACTGACTTTTTGAAAAAAGTAGACAGCGTCCCTTGGAAAAAAAAGAGTACATCATAGTAACAATGGATGTTGTATCAATGTACACCTCAATCAGGCATGAAATGGGAATACAGGTATGTACAAGCTTTATGAGAGATCGCCCAGTGGAGTGGTTAGAACATACACACGTTAAAGGATGTGCTGGAATACTGCCTTACACATAACATCTTTACATTTGATAGGAATTTCTACCTGCAAGAACAGGGGACGGCAATGGGCACCTCCTTCGCCCCCACCTATGCAAATCTCTTCTTGGGGTGGTGGGAGAAGGAAGTAGCCTGGGCCAAAAAGAATAACATGTTTATGAAACAGGTGGCTATGTGGACCAGGTTTATTGATAACCTGTTTATCCTCTGGGAGGGCAGTGAGAAGAGTCTGGAGCTCCTCATGAATAAATTGAACACCAGCCAGTGCAATTTGCAATTCATTTACACATGGAGCAGACAGCACTGTACCTTCCTGGATGTACAATTGGTAGTCAAAGAGGAAACCTTAACCACCAGGATCCATAGAAAACCTACAGCAAGAAATTCCATTTTACATGCTAACAGTGGCCACCCAGGTGCATTGAAATGGAGAATCCCGTACAGCCAAATGTTGAGGGCAAGAAGGATTTGCTTCGCTGAGGAATTGTATAATGAAGAGATAGTTAGGCTGTCTGGGATGTTTAGACAGAGGGGATATCCAAGAAATGTTCTTGAAGATTCAATATCTAGATCTCAAGAAAATCAAGAAAGGAGTCCCTTTATCCTCAAAAGTCTCAAGAAGAGAAGATCAATAACATCAAAAGGAACTTTCTGGAGAACAACTTGGCACAGTCAACTGTTGTATCAATCCTCAATGTGTGCTACAAAATGATGAACATTTACCTAAAATCTTTGAAAATGGCCCACAAATTACATCAAAGATGGTACGTTACCTAGGTGATATTTTAACCTCTAGTCACTTCATCCCCAGAAAGAACCAACAAGAAATGGGCTCATGGCTGTTAACGAATCAGGAAGGCTTTATGAAATGCAACACATGTAAAGCTTGTGAGTAAGGAATAAACAACTATCGCACGATGGATGGTCGTACTATACCAATCAGAGAAAGAATAACATGCAACACAAAGTTTGGCACATATGTATTAAAATGTGGCTGTAACAAGCTATACAAATGCAGTACAAAAAACAAGCTGAAATTAAGAATTTTAAAACATATAAGAGCGATCAGAAATGGGGATAAGACCTACCCGGTAGCCTGCTACTTTGATCAAATGCACAACCAATCCTTGTCAACCTTCTCTTTTTGGGGTATTGAACACATCAAAGTACATCCAAGAGGGGGAAATCGAGAAAGTGAGCTGCGGAAACAGGACTGATTCTATTGATGAGAACAGAAATACCTTGGGGCTATATCAAAGACGCAGAGCTCTTCGTGCATCTATGAAACTACATATATGTGAACTATGTAAGGACAGAGAGATGTCAGCATGAGTATCAAGTTCTAAATGTGCAGAATCACCTTTTCAATGTGTGAAGATACTGAAATATTGGGTAGTTTGGAATCTATACTTGTCAGATCTACTATAACCTTAAAGGATACTCGTTGTATAGCTGCACAAGAACAGAGATGCTAGCTCCCGAATCCTCCTTGGGCAACAACTCAGAGCTCAAATAACCAAGCCTCCAACCTGTTACCTCAGGGGGGAAAGGGGAAATTGGATAAAATAATAAACAAACAAGAAGAGACTTTCTTGGCTGGTTCCTCTCGTCAGTCCGACCTGCAGACCGCTACTTATTTGAACCCTGCGGAGAAAGATCACAATTAACCTTAGTTCTAACCCTACTCTTTCTATTTCTACTCTCTCCCCTCTGTTCCTCACCTACCATTTACTTCCAAGAGTCTTGCCCTCTCTTCTATCTTTTCTTTTTTTTTTTTTCTGGCGCTGTAGGACTGAATCTTTGGTATGTTATTTCCTGCAATGCACAATGAGGTTATATTTCATTAGTTCTCTAAACTCTTTAACTATACTGGGTCTTATTATGGGGCTGTCTGCCTTCACTCACTTGTTTTCTGTCCTCCAGTGCTTTTATTCTAATTGCCTTTATTTCTCTGCTGTCTATTCTTTTCTTTTCTGTGAAATAACAACACACAATCTCTTAGTTAATATTTTATCAACCTACTCTACCTTAATTTATGTATTGTTTACTGGTTCTGACTTACTGCGTTTTATTTCTATTCTTCTTTTAGCTTGTCGCTAGCTTCCTGCTTTATTCTTGACTAAATACGTTGTTTTTATCTCCTCTAGGAATCTCTCTACACTGGTTCCAGTCTTGTGAGCCCTTTGAACTGGTTGGTCTCACTACAAGTCTTTATCAGGTAAGTAACACACTATGCGCATTTACGTTCTTCTAAACGTTTCTATAAATTCGTTTCACTTATCTTCTTTTTATTTTCTTTCAGGTTTCCTCACGCGGAGTTTCCAGGTTGCCGGTTGGTTTTCAGGCTGCGTCTTCTCAGGCTGGAATGCGACTGCCTCAGCTGACTAAGGTTCGCGGCCGCCTCAGCTAACGAGGGTTAGTTTCCGGCTTTATTTTCTGCGGGTATACTGAGTCACTCTTTCAGCTACGGGCACAAGGAATTATATCAGGCAAAACGAGTTGTTTTAAAACACTCGAACGCTATTTCAGCAAACAAGGTTTTCCTCTGAACACGGAGCTCACGACCTCCTCTCCTCACCGGGTCATGGCGCAGGTGAAGTGCGCCGATTCCTGGGAGCACGCGCCTCACCTGGACTCGGCATTCTATTGAAGGGAAACACTAGACCGCAAGCTTAAACTGCAGCCCTCCGGCCATGTTGGAGTTCCGCTTGCGCACGTGTTCTGACCATAAACCTCCTATCGGGTTCTTTTGGGTACTATAGTGCAGTTGGTGCGAGATGGTCGCTACCTGTGGGCTAAGGGTCCTGACAATACTAATATAATAAAGAGAGAGCCCAAACCTTTGAGGTGGGTAATCTCAGGAACCACAGAACCAATCACAACACCCAATACAGCCTTGGAAAGGGCAGTTGCAGCAGAAGGACATAGGCTATGCAGACACCCACCATATACATTTAAAAGGTAAAAGAACCGTGCCAGCAAAGTAGTCCCTTGTGGGTGTGTCTGCGTTGTGCTGTGGGCGTGTGCTGGGGGCGTGACAAACGCTGGGGGCGTGTGGTACATTCCGCCTTTCATGCCATGTCTCATATCGTGTGCTGTGGGCGTGTGCTGGGGGTGTGGGGTGTGCCGGCGTGGGATTACGGAAAAAAAGCGAGCGTTGTGCCCAATATTTCATTGTTTTTACTTCCCAGGTTCTGTACATTCCAGCTCCGGGTGTCCACCCTGCTCCCTTTAGATAGCCCTGCACCCCATAATCATAACCCACCCTTACTCCTTAAAATACCCCAACACCCTTAAACACTATCCCATCTTAACCCTATAAATATACCCTGTACCCCCAAACCTATCCCTAAACCCTAAAAATACCCCTGTACCCCAAAACCCAAACCTAGTTCTGAACCCTAAAAATACCCCTGTACCCCAAAACCCAAACCTATCCATACACCCTAAAACTACCCTTATACCCCATAACCCAAAACTACATCTGAACCCTTAAAATACCCAAACATATACCCCTATATCCATACTTACCTTATCCAAACATTTTTTTTAAAAACATGCTTTTACCATTCATGCATTTACAACGAATTTCGTTGTAAATGTATGCGTGGTAAAAGTATATAAAATGTAATGCCATGCGTTATAATGGCATTGCGGAGTCATGGTACTTTCGTAATGAAAGTATGCGGAGTGATGGTATGCAGAAAGAAAGTTGCGGAATAATGGGTGTTCACCCTCCCCCGGTAAGTACATTGGTGGCACAGCGGCCCACATCTCCAGCAACATGCTCATATTTTTTCACCACCGATTTGAAAAATGCACAGGTCTCTCTCATTGATGGCCAGCACCGCCATACACTTTTAGACACACCTCCCGCCACAAGTTCTAGAATTGCGAACTTTAGAGCTGGGGAGCTACGTTCGAATCTCTGCATCAGCTCAACATCCTGTGATTCCAGGCAAATTGCTTTGTCTCCCCGTGCCTACCACAAATGAATGTGTTCTTCTGTAATGTAAATTGTGCTCATGCCATGTTGGCGAGTTTGCGCTATATAATATTGCAAGGAAAAATAAAGTAGGGTAACTCGAGTTCACACACTACTGAACGCGCACTCTTAAGTGCATCAGCAGTGCACTGTGCATTGGAGCGTTTCACAGGCCTGTCACAGATAAGAAATGCTATCAAAACTAAATCCTACAAAACAATATACTACTGGCCGGTGATCCAGCGGCCTATAGAAAATATATCATAAACAACGCTACCCAGGGGGGGCGCTAGAGGGCGCACTGCGGAATGGCTGGCTAGTCTGTCAGCTCCGCCGGACGGTTGCATAACTAGCGGCCTTTTAACCCCTTGAAACCCCATCAAAATCGGCGGCGCTTGTAAATATGGGCATCGGAAGGTGAGGCCGTCATCCCGAGTTGTAGCTGGAAGGAGCTTTATGCGGAGAATAAAGGAATCAGCCTACAACGCGGACTCCGCGCTCCGACATCTTCAAAATGGCCGCTCCGGATTCCTGGCAGACCGGCGCCTGCAGAAGCTCCTGAAGTAGCGAGACACTGATGCCCGCCCAGCGCCACATGGTGAGTGGCCGCTGACCACCAGCGAGACAACAGCGAGAACCGAGCGAGCCCCCAAGGTACGGCGCCGCATCAGAGAAGCGTGCGTTCCACCGCCGACAAGATGGCGACCCCAATGAAACGCACAAAGCTAGAGGCGGCAGCGGACGCTCCTGCAGGTCGCGTAACTACCGAGGGCTGCCAGTGCAGACCGCGCCTGTGAACCGGAGACGGAGGGAAGCTCCGGGCGATTGACACGGTGCGTGACTCGCTTAGGGGGAGACAGCGGAACAACGCAGGGGGCCACCAGAGGTCTCGGGATGAGCAGACAGCTCAGATGTTAAGCGGGGCGCCTATAACTTATGCACAGCAGCGCGTGGCCATCGACATAGTAGCTCGCCTAAGCTGCTAGCGGGAGCAAACTCCAGCAAGCGCCATCTCTGGCCCCAGCGCGAGTTGAGAGACTCACTGCACACTACTCCGGAGCAGAGAGAGATGCACGGTGCTTGCGCAACTGTGGTGCGAGCCATCTAACTCAGCCGCGCACACCAAACTCCACGCACCTGCTTTGAGGAGAGGCCCCCCGACGCGTTGCACCCACTAACATAACGCAATTTGGAGCCTTGGGCTGACGACCCTGAGTGGAGGCGATCGGCCTTACTCCCAGGACACGTGGCTGGCTGATGACTACACGCAAGGCTCGGTGGGGGGCTGCAGCGAAAACACACCGCGCCAGCTCCACGGCCAGTGGGACAGCGGCTAGCAGCCCCAGACTGCCGTCGACACAAACCACGCCGAAGCTGCAGATGGACATGGGTAAACCAGACAGGCAGCAAACTAAGCTCCAATTTGAGGCGCGGAAGCAAGATAAAATGGCTGCGACGGACCACGAGGCGGATGGGGGCCAGGAACAATCGAGCGCCACGGGCATGGAGTCAGTGCTACGGGCTATTCAGCAGAGCCTGCAGGAAATGAACGGAAAACTGGACAATGTTGTGCAGCGCATGGACACCATGACGGCGAACATTGAGCAGCACGAAGGGCGTATAACGGAAGCCGAACAACGAATCTCACAAGTGGAAGATGACCATCAGGCCATGTCCAGGTCCTGCGGAGGTCTGGAAAAGACAGTGGAGAGTTTGCGCGCCAAAGTGGAGGACCAGGAAGCCAGGTCCAGGCGCAACAACGTCCGGATTTCGGGCTTGCCCGAATCCACAAACACGGGGAAAATGGAGACTTATATAGAATCGTTGGTGAAGGAGGTCTTTGGCTCTGAGAAAATGTCTTCGGTGTTCCTGGTTGAACGGGCGCACCGTTCACTTGCGCCTGTTCCGAAACCTGGTGCCGTCCCCCGCATGGTCATAGCTCGCTTGCTCAACTACCGGGACCGCGACACGATCCTTAGGCTGGCCAGAGAAATGGGCAAGGTTACCCATCAGGGTAATACACTAGAGTTCTATCCAGATCACACCATGGCAGTACAACACGCTCGGAAGGAATTCGCTCCAGTTAAAAAGAAGCTACGAGAACTCGGACTAGAGTATGCAATGCTATACCCGGCGAAACTCAAAATTTTAACTGGTGGGAAACCGGTCATATTGCCAACAGTACAGGCGGCGCAGGACTACGTGAGGCAACAACTGAAAAGGCGCAAGCAGCAAGATCAAAGTGCGGCCACGAGCGACGTGGAATGACCGACTCCATCTGGGGGAGTGTGTGATTACATCCAGGTGCCTGGCAATGAGGCGCAGGCGACAGACGCTGCATTAGTGCGTAAATGTTCACACACCCCTAAGCGACGGTGCTAGTAGCGGAGAGTGGCCTGGCGTGGCACTTGCGATTCCACTGTAAATATGGACCAGGATGGAGATACGCCGCTGCAGAGGCGACATGACTGTGAGTATCGCTGGCATAGAGGGCATGGGGTTGGCTTCTTCTTTGCCACACGGCTGGGAGGATTACGTGGACACGATCCAGTGCCTGTCACCTCTGATGACCTATATGACTTCCATAGCTAAGCTGGAGGTCGGCACTTAGTCCATGCCAAGACTCGGTCAAGTGGCTGCGCAGATGTGGCTGATAATGAGAGACTTAGCATGCTGACGCCATGCCGAATTAGCGGCACTACTTATGCTGAGGGGGGGGGGGGTTGGGGGACCTAAAGTGCATTCACTACACTACAGCGTGATATTGCGACCGTCCACGTCCACCTTGTGGATGGAGATGTGTGACCCTGGTGATACCCCCGAGTGGGTGTTCCCCACTGAGAGTTTGACATTACAGTTGAAAGTTGTTCAGGGATGGCTTTGGCAAAGTTCGGGGGCTAAAGTGGGTGGGGGGAGGGAGGGATTTTCTACATGTTTCCAACTGCAATCTCTGTGTCTGAGACGCATGGCGAACTCCTTAGTTGTGTTTTATGATGTGACTGGTGTAACTGTACGGAGCGTACCAAAGTCAGTGCCGAGCATTATGCATTCTATGCGTCCATACGAACTGAACAAGCAGGGTTGTAAATGTAAGATGAATGCCATTGATGTCCAAGCTCGTCCACGCAACAGGTACTAATACGCTCAAGATTCTAACATGGAATGTGCGGGGGCTAGGCGACCCAAAAAAGATCAGGCGACTCTTTGCCTATTTTGACAGATTACATATTAGCATTGTATTTCTACAGGAAACGCACTTGTCCCGAGTCAGTACATCTGCACTAGGCGCTAAATGGGCCGAGTCTGTTACCAACTCGAATTACTCGTCATACTCTAGAGGGGTGAGCATACTGATCAGAAAAGGAACGGGTTTTGAGATCACGAGCACACATAAAGACTTAGAGGGGAGGACCGTTGTACTAGCTGGAGTGGTGAGACGACAAAAGGTTTTGTTAGTGAACACATACGGGCCCAATGTGGATGACCCGGATTTTTTCAAACAGGTATGGCACACTATCGTCGACATGCAGACGACTCACATAATTTGGGGTGGGGATTTCAATGTCACTCTGCTGGATACTCTAGATAGGGCGTCACATACGCTGGAACAACATGGCAAAGCGAGGTCGATGCTACTAGACGCCATGGACGACCTGCGCATGGTAGATTTATGGAGGACGCGCAACCCAGCAACGACTATCGCGACACACATAAATGCGGCTAATAATAGTTGGTCTAGGCTGGACTACTGGCTGGGCACACGGGAGGTACTTTCATGGGTCAGGGACATAACTCACCTACCGCGAACACTTTCGGACCATGGCCCAGTACTATTAGACATTGCAATACCATACTATGACCCACCACCTTTTACCTGGCGCTTCAATACGACAGCTCTGCAAGACCCTGTTTATGCTGAAACGATACACAAGGCAATTATAGATTACTTCGATCTCAACGCCCCCACTACTGAAGACCCGGGTCTGCTATGGGAGGCATTTAAGGCAACATTACGGGGGGTCTGTATCAGCACCACCTCTGGCATCCTCAAAGACATCAGACACCAACTGCACACACGAGAACGAGCTATACAAACCCTGGAACACACGTACACCCAAACAGGTGACGCGGCTGTACTGGGGGAAATCAAAACACTCCTCACCGAATACGATGAGTTCGCGACGGACGAACTAAAATATGTCTCAAAGCGTGCGACAGCGAGGAGATATGGGGAAGGGGGGAGGCCAGGTAGGGAATTAGCCGCAAAGATATGCGCGGGTAGAGCCCCACAAAACATAACGTCCATTAGCACAGACGCGGGGGAGGTGATCACGGATACCAAGGGAATATTGACTGAATTCAGGAAAACTTACGGGGCACTTTACACAGCGCGTCCAACACCGCCACAGGATGAGTTATTACAATACATGGAGGATATAGAGCTGGCGTGGTTAGCTGACGGACACAGGCAATATCTAGAACGCCCGGTGACAGTGGAGGATGTAACTGACACCATTCGGAGGTTACCCAATAACAAAGCACCTGGGCCGGACGGATTTGCCACGGAATTCTATAAAAAGTACGCTGATACACTTGCACCATACTTGGTACGGCTGTACGGGGCTGCACATGAAGCTCAGAAGCTGCCAGCCTCCATGAGAGAAGCACTGCTCGTGGCATTGCTGAAACCGGGTAAAGAAGCCGATAAATGCGACTCATATCGCCCTCTTTCTTTATTGAATGTGGACACTAAAATCATAGCCAGCCTATTGGCGGACCGGTTGAGGCCCCTTATGCCGTTGCTGGTCAGGCCAGACCAATCGGGTTTTATCCCCGACAGAGCGACTACACATAACACCCGTACATTGTTCGCACTGGCCCATTATTTAACACCGGAATCGAAGGCGGTTGCTGTGTTATTGGACGCAGCGAAAGCTTTCGACACGATTGGCTGGCCACTTATCCACGCAGTATTGGTGCGTATGGGATTCCCGCAGATCTTTCTGGGTTGGATAGCGATGTTGTACTCCGATCTGACAGCACGCATCAGAGTAAACAAATATATATCAGAGCCCATTCCAATATGCAGAGGCACTCGGCAGGGGTGCCCGCTCTCGCCGATGCTATTTGCGTTGGTGCTAGAGCCGCTGGCGTGTAAGATCCGGCAGCATCACCACTATTCAGCGATACAAATGCCCTCAAGACCCATACATATCTCACTATACGCAGATGACATGGTGCTATATGTGAAGAATCCTGAGCAACACCTTAATCCGCTCCTGAGAGAGTACATAAGATTTGGCCTACAATCCGGGTTGCAGATTAACTGGGACAAGTCCCTAGTTCTGCCCTTAACGGACAGCACTCACCCGACAACTCTAGACTATCCTTTAAATTGGCAGGAAGAACCTACGAAATATCTGGGGGTATGGTTCCACAGAGACCCGGAATTGGTGGTCAGGACGAACTACGGGCGGACCATATCTTCACTGGAGGACAAGGTTAAGAGATGGAACAGACTTCCCCTTTCGTTGGCTGACAGGGCGGCCATTGTAAAAATGGTGCTCCTTCCGAAGTTCCTGTACTTGTTTAACAATATCCCAATCAAACCACCTGCTGCCGTATTCCGTAATATTAACACTCTGGTCCTTAACTTATTGTGGGCGGGGAAACAAGCGAGGATGCAATTACGTACCATGACGCTGCCATATGCTAAGGGGGGCTTTAGGGTGCCGGACCTTTATTTATATTACTTATGCGCGCAAGCGCAATATGCGCACCACTGGTACCATGAGGTGCCCTTCTTGTCACATGTGGCCGTAGAGGCAGGTGACGCTGACCCTATCCCACTAGCCAGCATATTGACACATACCCGCGCCAAACGACATGAACGAGACATAAATCCAGTCAATACCACGATTGAGGCGTGGCGACTGATAGGCAAGACGACACGCAGTTTACCACTGTATGCCCCAGCACTTCCTCTGGCACACCACCCAGCTCTGTCGGTTACGCAGGAGAGGGTGGGCATGGACTTGTTCCAGCGAGCGGGCTTAGACACTTTTGGGGATCTCTACGATGGCGGGGTCTTTCTAGAGCTGGAAAAGCTACAATACATCACAAACCCGACGCCACTATTCACTTTCAATTATTATAGACTGCACAGAGCACTCAGGGAACACTTTCCAACACACCCGGAGGAGCCTCCAACACTGGCACCTCTACAACTGCTACTCACTACACCGACTGCGTCACATCTGGTGTCCAAGCTATATGCCGCTGTACAAGAGGCGGCGGGGGCGAACACTCACAAGGCTAGGGACAGATGGAGTGCAGGACTAGCAGAACCGCTCACTGATTTGGAATGGGATTCATCCTGTGCGCTCACTGGTATGTTAACCCCTAACGGGAACTTGAAAATAATACATTACAAGTATTTGCATCAGGTATACCACACACCTCAGAGATTGCATGGATATGGTTTGCGAGATGATTCGAAATGTTGTAGGTGTAAGCAAGAAGTAGCGGACTTCATGCATCTAGCGTGGCACTGCCGAAAAGTGGCGGGGTTTTGGGAAGGCGTAATGCAGGTCCTGAACGAGATGCTGGGGACCACTATGTTGTGCGATGCGAAAATCTGCTTGTTGGGCATTAGCCCGCATTTGAGGGCACTGAAACGTAAATTTTGTGCGATAGCACTTTTACTGGCTAAGAGAAGAGTGTCTATGTACTGGAATGGCAGGAGGGCACCTGAGGTGAAACAATGGATAAATGATATGGTGTATTGTCGAGACACGCTTGCAACATACGAAGAAGAGCTGCCAGGTGGCTCTAGGCCCAAGGATTATTGGGGATACTTGCAAGTGTATTTACAGGCGCATGTTGGTTCTGGATCAGAGACGGAAGTGTAGAAGAATCTACGGATGGGACACTGACGACTCACCATGTAAAAGTTTAGTAGTGATGACACTGAGGAGGGAGAATGCTGTGACACAGAATGATGATTGCAGGATGGGAACTGAAGTTGGGGACTACGTTGCTAAGTTTAGTTTAAGTTAAGGTACACGATGAGAAGCAAAAGAAATTTGAAAATGTAAGATTGTTGATTTATAAGTTTGCGAATTTAGCACTGCCAAACACTGGGAGGCTGTCGATCATTACGCCGCCGGTCCGCTGGATGTCGGCTGATGGGCTGTGTAACACTAATGCACTTACGTTTGGTTTTACAGTGCGGGTGGCCGGCCATTTATGGATGTAGGCGCCAGCACTGTGAATGTTTACCCTATAGTTTATGTTTGTATGCATCGTGCAGTGCATCGATCCTCTTACCTCAATAAACAAATAATAAAATAAACAACGCTACCCAACTTCATAACCTATAAACAAAATTCTATACTAAATATGGACCCATTTATAAACCTGACATATTTTGGGCCTACTGAATCAGGTGGTCAGATTAAATCTATATACATATTATCTACAATCTATATACATTTTATACATCTGCGAAAGGAATATTGTCATTAGAATAAAACCTAATCATTTAAACGACCACCATTGGCGACGTGATCTAGCTAATAGTAACCTACACTCCTGAATAACCAAGACCAGCTTGTTTGTCAAAAGTAAGATTTTATTTACTAAATTATGGTATATAAGTTGATAGTTTTATAAATGAATTTTATTAGCAATAAAGCAAGCATGATTGTAAAGAAATATGAGAAAATACAATTTAAGCAAGTAAATCAAATTTAAAGTGAATATATAAAGTTTAGCAGTTCTAAAACTTAATTCCCTAACTGAGCTAAATAGATAGAAATTAAAGTAAAGTTCTTTGAGGATTCTTACGTGCTCCACGCAAAGTCCGTCAGCACTTCACCCTCATCGGAAAGTCAGAAAGCAGCAGCCAGCCCATCCCTAGGGGCATGACTTTTTATACCTTTCTACGCTAACTAAACTACGCAAAGGAAAGTTTTCAGAAATCTTCGACGTCCCATTGGCTGAGAGTGACAAGTGACATGTCACCCACTTTTCAAAAGTTCTATTAAATCACTTTTCTTAGAGACCATTGTCTCTTCCACGTGAAACCAGGAGCTTCCTGAGTTTGCAACAAATGTTCAAATTTTTTCTCACTACGTCCAAGCAACTTCCGCGGATGCCAAGTTAAGGCTGACAAAATGTTCATTTTCGACCTTGGCCATGTCCGACAGAATGATGACAGCACATCAGTTTTTGCTTTGTGAATGCAGCTTTGATAATCGCTTTAATTCAGAATGGGCGTCTCGTGACTTTTGCAGAATTACAAGTCAGCTCTTTTCTGCGACTCAAATGACTAGGCCCAAAAGCAGACAACTTAAATTTTCTAGTATAAAACAAACACAAGAAAAGTATTAATGTAAGAAATAATGTAGATTCTGTATCCAACCCAAGATTTACTAATTAATTAACCCACCCGATTAATCAAAATGTTACCTAGCCAATGCAAACAAATAAAGCAGCGTTTATATCTACCAGTCTCCGTTATTCCATGAGACTTATATGCACCTAGAATAGTAGAAATGACATCACACAAACAAGGAAAAGCAAAACAAGCACATGCTTCTTTTTAAGTTTGCAGCAGTTAGTAATGACAAAAACGAAAACAATAAATTATTTTATTATTTTGCACGAACAAAAAGATGCAACAATTATGCACGTTTATGAGCACACATGTTAGTCCCCCCATGTGTAAAGTTTAATCTAAATTGTATTAGCACGACATATCACAAATCATTAATATTATTATTCATGTTATGGAAATGTGACTTCACGAGATTAAACAAAATTTTGTTTTCTATCTCGCTCCATCAACTCCCTCATCTGGTGATTAACAAATCACCACACCAGCACTCAAAATTTTGATAATTTAAATTTCTAAGAAATCGATTCAAATTCATTTGTATCAGTAAACCTAAAAGTCTGTTTCTGCATAATCTTTGGAATTAGCATAACGCTCTCTATGTAACTCCTGTAATTCGATCTCCCTTTCTTCTTCTTTTCTAAGTTTATAGATTCTTTTCTTCTCTTTCAACTGTTTCTTTCTTTTATGTAACAAACAACCTATTTTGGTCAAAATAAAAATGAATACTATTATAATCAAAGGTGCCAAAATCTTGCCAAGAATTGAACTTCCGATATTATGAAACCAGTTTTTAATTGCTTGAAACCTTTTTGAAAGTTTCCCTGTAAAATCATCTTCTTCTAAAGGAATTATCTCTGAATGCATTTGTGTAATATTCTTAATATACATTTCAATATTCTTACTTTCATCAGGTATATATGTACAACAATGTTGTACATGTAAAATGCCACAGACTCCTCCCTCTTTTGCTAGGAGTATGTCTAAAGCAAGGCGGTCTTGTATTACCATAGATCTAATTGCAATAACTTCAACATTCACTAATTGAAATCCATCAGCTGTGTCAGTTGATAATCTGTCAACTATAGTGGATAATTTTCTGATTCTCCCTGCATTTAGGGTTATACCAACAAAAGGTATTACAGCTTGAAAAATATCTCCCAGAACTTCAGTAAAAGTTTCTCTTTTAACTCTATTTACATAATTATGAATTTTAAACAATCCTTCTGAATCTCTATCAACATGAAACACTTTAGGAAAAACAATTCCCACATAACAAGTTCCATACCAGTGGTCTGGAAGGTTGTAGTAGGCTTTGTCACCACAAACAAAATAAATCCCAGGAAAGATAGGATCTTTTCCACCTTTGAATCCCCAACCTCCCAAAATCTGATAAGTATCTTCACAGTTACTTGCACCAACAAAGTAATTATCAAAAAGTGTGTTATCTCTTCTAATGCAAAGCTTTCCACTAACTGGTTTGTCTATGTGAATTGCAATATTTTCAAGCATTTTGCCATTTAACTTCTCATCTTCTTTCTGCCAGAACCTGGACTTAGTCTGCTTGACTAGTTCATTTCTTTTGTAAATTGCTCTCCTTTCCTCAACCAGGTTAAAAAATTTCTTTCCTTCAGCACTTAATTTACATGTTAGATTATTCTTGTAAGCATACTCGTAAGTGAGTTCATTAGTAACAAGGAAAAATTCTCTCATTTGTTTTGCTTTCTTATGCTTATTTAAAGCATTATCAATCTTAATATTTGCAAAAATTTCATCATAATTTGAATAGTAATATTCTAAACGTCCAGTTTGATAAAATAAACTAGTTAATACACTACATGTTACAGTATAAGTGAGAGGAAGCATATTATATGTTACTCCCTCAGAAACAGAAGCAGGTAACTTAACGCAGACGTAGCAGTCTTTTGCATCCATTACCTTAACATATTCACTCAATAGCTTTGTGAATGTATTACTTGAGAAATCACCAATTGATTTATCTTGATGAATGTTAGGCTGATGATCAATAATCTTTGCAGACGCACTATGTTTAGTTTGGCTAACCAGAGCTTTGCTTGTTATGTTAACTTTGTGTGATTCTCTATTCATTTCCAAAGGGATAATCACAGCTAGAACCAACCAGAGCAGAACTAAAATGAGCAGACACACCAGAGTCATCTTACAGCATCTTTTAAAAACAGAACACTTTGAAGTGCTCTCCTTAACATAAGGCATTCTTGGTTAATTTTAGCTTAAAAAAAAAATAAAAATAAATTTTAAAATTCTAAATTTATATTTACACCCCCCTTTTAAAATATATATATATTTGTTTTTTTTTTTTTTTTTAAACCCTAAACAAGATTTCTTCGACCTTATGTCATACATAAGTTTTCTTCAACTAAACAGTTTTTCTTCGACCTTGTGTCAACTAACAAATTTTCTTCAGCCTTTTGCCAATTTAATATTTTTGTACTTCAATCATTGTCACTAATTTCTTGGATTTCGTTTTCTTCTTCACTACTATCATATATGTCAATAACAGGTGGAATTACTAAGTAAGTCCACTCAGGAGACTTGTATTTTTGGTTTGTTCTTATTATTCTCTTCCCTTTTCTCGATATCACTTCAATTTTTCTTCCAACTCCAACTTCTTTTCCAGGACTCTTTTGACTACTGATTTCTTCAACTTGTTCTTTTGGCTTTTTGATCAATCTGACTCTCAATCTTCCACCTGGCCAGTAGTCTGCTTTTCTCACGTACTTCTTCTTTGGTTCAGAATTATTTGATTCTGACTTCCAAGTCCTTTTCTTTCTGTTTTCACTTTCACCTTCCACGTCACTTTCTTCAGTTTCGTAGTCTGAAATTTCAATTGACTCAGGAACTTCTCTATTCGGCAATTTCACTCCTTCAGGAACTTCACTTTGTCTTCCATCACTGGTACTCGGTAATTCGTCTTCCTCCTCTTCCTCAATTACCCCCAACTTCCCAGATTTCGGATTTCTGTTCCTTACTTCAGAGTTTGTTCTCTGCCTTTCGATACTCTCCTGGTCTGAAACTTCTTTTTGTTCTGCTTCTTTGTCTTCAATGGAGACAACCGAATCCTCAGTTATCTTTCCTTTTAACAGATTCTCTTCACCTTCAGAATCTATTTCAATTATTTCCAAGTCTTTTCTTGTCAAATTTCCATTCACTGGCACAGTTTCCAGATGTCGACTTTCTTGTCGATCTTCAGAATCTGGAATTATTTCACCTTCTGTTTCGCCTTCTGCCTCAGAATCAGAATCGTCTGTGGTATCACTTTCAACATCAGAACTTTCAGGAGTTGGTACTGGAATAGTATGACTAGGATGAATCCAACGTTTCAATCCTCTGCACTTTACAGCATTAGTAGTGATCAAAATTATCTGCCTAGGTTTCTGCCATCTAGGAGCTAGACAATTCCTTCTCCGATGTACTTTCGTTCTGACCCAATCGCCAGGTCTCAGATCATGTGTCAAAACCTTTTCATCTGATTGAGCTTCAGTTCCCACCTGATTAGACACAGAAGTTACCATATCAGATAACCTTTTACAGTAATCCAAAATTGCACTGTCATTTATGCTCAACAGTTTACCTACAGGTACAAAAGCTTGCCTCATAACTCTTCCCATTAAAATTTCATGAGGACTCAAACCTGTCTTTTTATCTGGTGTACTTCTTAATGACATCAAAACAAGTGGAAGAGCATCAGTCCATTTTATACCTGTTTCAAGACACATTTTTCCAATTCTGTTTTTAATTGTTCCATTTATTTGTTCAACTACTCCTGATGCCTCTGGTCTGTATGCACAGTGTATTTTCTGCTCAATGCTCAAAGCTTCGCAAATTAACTTCATCAGTTTGTTATCAAAATGGCTTCCTCCATCACTCTCAATAGTGACTGGAAAACCGTACCTTGGGATGATTTCTCTTAGCATTAGTTTTGCCACTGTAATTGAATCACAATGTCGTGTAGGGAAAGCCTCTACCCATCTTGAAAATAAGCAAACAATTACAAGTACATATTTCAAACAATTGTGTAAGGGCATTTCAATGAAATCCATTTGTAATCTGGTAAAGGGACCACCCTCTCGACCAATTATTCCTGTCCCCACCACTGATTTTCTGTTTGGATTCATTTGTTGGCATGACAAACACCTTTGACAAAAAGATTCAGCAATAGTTCTAAACTTGGTATTGAACCATGTTTCTCTGAAAAGTCTAACCATAGAATCTCTTCCCAGATGTGCTGGACCATGATATAATCTGGCCATGTCAGCAATCAAGCAATTTGGTAAGACTACTCTGCCATCTTTGTAAACCCATACTCCATCTTCTTCACGTGGTCTACAATCTGATCTTAACCACAAGTCTTTTTCTTCATCTTCTGCTTCATTTTGTAAATCTCTAATCTCATGCCATGTTTCTACAACAGTTGTTAGCATTAATGAATTTGAATCAGTTTCTTTACTCCTCTCCCGATTGTATGAATAATTTTTCCTTGCGCAGTATTTAGCTGTTTCATCTGCGAAGGCATTTCCCTTGGAAATATAATCAGTTCCTCTAGTGTGCGCTGCACACTTAACAATGGCGATTTCTTTTGGCAATTGTATTGCTTCAATTAATCTCCTAATGAAAACTGCATTTTTAATTGGTGATCCTGCTGATGTCATGTATCCTCTCTGTGACCAGAGTTGTCCATAATCATGCACAACTCCGTACCCATACTGACTATCAGTAATGATGGTAACTCTTATATCCTTTGATATTTCACATGCACGAATTAAAGCAATCAATTCAGCCACTTGTGCTGAACGAACTCCTTCAAGACATGATGCTTCTTCAACATCTACGACTGTACAAACTGAATATGAAGCTTTTAAGACACCTCCTTCGGATCTTAAGCATGACCCATCTACAAAGTAGACAAAATCCGATTCAGACAAAGGTCTGTCTTTGATGTCTTTTCTTGGTTTAGTGCAGAATTCCATGACATCTAAACATTCATGTTCTGTTTCAATGTCATCAACAATTTCAGAATCAGGCAGTAATGTAGAAGGATTCAGATTTAAACATCTTGAAATCGAAACATTATCTTCTCCCAGTATGATTTTCTCATACTTTGTCAATCTGCTACTTGTTAAATGTTGAGTCTTACCTCTTGTCAGTAATATTTCAACTGAATGAGGCACAAAAACTTTCACAGGAAATCCCATAATGATCCCCTCACTTTGTTCGAGGCTGATACTTGTAGCTGCAACTGCTTTCAAACAACCTGGTAATGCTTTTGCAATTGGATCAAGAACTGCAGAGAAGTATGCAATAGGTTTCTTTAAATTTCCATGTCTTTGAATTAACACAGATAATGCACATCCTTCTCTCTCACTGCAATACAGTTCAAAATCTTTTTCATAATTTGGCATACCTAAAGCAGGAGCTTGGCATAAGCTCTTTTTCAGGTTCTCAAAAGAGTCCATCTCAGCATCATTGAGAATAATTGGATCTTTTACATCTGACTTTGTCAGTCTTTGTAGTGGTTTTGCAATTACTGAAAATCCACTTATCCATTGTCGACAGTAACCAACCATTCCCAAGAACATTCTGACCTGTCTTTGTGTTCTTGGTGGTAACATTGCTTGAATCATTTTTATTCTCTCTATTGTTACTTGTCTTTTTCCCTTTGCAATTCTGTGACCAAGATATTTTACTTCTTGTTTGCAAAACTGTAGTTTTGCTGGGGACACTTTATGTCCTTCTTCTGCAAGGCGATTTAACAGAATTATTGTGTCTGTTACACAATTTTCTCTTGTCTTTGCAGCTATTAACAAATCATCAATATACTGTACTAGCGTAGACCTACCAGGTAAATCCAGGTCTTCTAATGATCTTTTTAACAGTTCGTTAAAAATTGAAGGACTTTCTGTATAGCCCTGAGGGATTCTTGACCATCCGAGGGTCTTACCTTGGAATCTGAAAGCAAAGATTTCATAACTGTCTGGATGTAAGGGAACAGTAAAGAATGCATTGCAAAGGTCAATGACTGTATACCATTCAGCATCATGTGGAATCTGAAATAGAATTACTGCTGGATTTGGAACCACAGGACAACATGGAACGACAATTTGATTAACCTTTCTCAAATCTTGTACGATTCTAAATGTTCCGTTAGACTTTTTAACTCCCATAATTGGTGAATTACAAGAGCTACTCTCCATTTCTTTTAATACACCTTGCTTGATTAATTTTTCAATTATAGGTGTAATACCTTCAATTGTTTCTGTTTTCATTTTATATTGTGGAGTGTTTGGAAATTCTATTCCCTGTTTCAATGTAATTTTAACTGGATCTACGTTTTTCATTAGACCCATCTCGTTTCCAGTAAAATCCCATATTTCAGATTTCACTGTTTCTTTGAGTTCTTCAGGTAAATCTTTTTCTTCAAATGCAGGAAACAATTTTGTTTCTTCTGCTTCCATCATCATCATTGTCATTCTGTATAAACCATCTTCCTCCATTGTTTGTAATTCAACTCCATCAGGAGAACAATATATTCTACAATTCATTTTACATAGGATGTCTCTGCCCAATAGATTTACTGGACTACTATTACAAACCACAAATCTGTGTTTATCTCTGTAGTTTCCAATTTCAACTGGTACTGGATCAGTTAAGTCAGTTTTAATTTGTTGATTACTTACTCCGACAACTTGGATGGTATCCCCAGAGAGAGGTAGGTTTTCAATTTCCACTGATCTAACAGTAGAACAGGTAGCACCAGTGTCCACTAGAAAAGTGATGTCTACATCATTAACTTTCCCGTTTACAAAAGGACCAGACTGGTCAACCTCAAGAGTGGCTCCAACAACACACTCTTCCTCCTCTCTCGGGCACCGTCAACAATAATCATCAGAATCGCTATCTTGACTTTCTGCTAATAAAAATTGTTGTGAAGCATTTTGCATTTGAACCCTTTGCTGCTTTTGCTGTTTTTGTGGTTTTATTACCTGTTCACTTCCCTGAAATCCCACGTTTGGATTATATTTTTGAACTCCCCCACAATTCGGAAAAGGTGGTTGTGGCAATTGGTCTTGACGATTATTCACCTGTTGTTGTTGCTGTTGCTGTAACTGTCGCTGAATATTAAATTCGTTTAACCCCTGTTGCATCTGTAGCTGTCGCTGCAGGTCAACACCATTCTGCATCTGTGGATTCAATAAGGGATTCTTTAAGTTTTTAGGAGGATGAGGACACTCGTCTCTCCAATGTCCAATTTCGCCACAATTAAAACAAGGTAATCTTTGTTTCAACTCCTCAATCTTTGGGCTAAATTTCTTTGGGAAATTATTATTTTTAAACTTTCCTTGTATCTGGTTTGTATTTCCAGTTTGAACAAAATTAGTATTCTTATTTCCCATGCTGGCAATCTGTTGCTCAGCCACCTTTACCTGAGCCCACATGGCTTTCTCCTTCAGCTTCTTCTGTCTTACTTCTATTTCATCACTGCAATACTTTGCCTTTCTTAGAATATCATCTACAGATAGTGATTGCCATCCGACAATACTATTTCTGATCATTTCTCCAATTTCAGGTTTTAGTCCATAAACAAATCTATAGACAAAATGGCTCATGTCTTTTTCATCTAATTTTTCATAACCACTGTATTGTTTAAAAATTAACAGTAGTCTTTCATAAAAAGAATGAACTGATTCTTTTGTTTCCTGTTCTGTCCTTTCTATTTTAACCCAATCAACTTCTTTGGGTGGAATTTTGTTTTTCATCCAAACAATTACTTTTTCATAAAAATCCATTACAAGTGGATTTGGAGCACCTGTTTCTCTGATTCGCTCAGGTTCTGTTTTTGGCCAACTAATCGATATTTTACATTCTGTCCAAAGATCAGATGGAACGACAATATCAAAAAATCCATCTAAATCAATCCACAGAACTTTTGACACTTTAATAAATCTATCAACTTGCCTGTACCATTCAACTGGTTTTTCCCTCAATTTTGGAAAGTCATTTGTAAATAACAGAATGTCCTGTCTCGACCAAGGGACATGAACATATCCTCCACCTGCAATTTCTCTCATTGGAAATTGTTTTGACAATTTTTCCAATCTTTCATCTTCCTTCTTTTTCGTCCATTTTACTCTCCATTTGTTCAGTTCTCCTAGCTTTTTGATATAGACAATCAAATCTTTAATATGAACTATTCTTCCCATTGAGTTTAAACTCTCAATGTCACTTTCTGAAAAGTCTAATCTGTAATGTTTCGCAAAATTCTTTTGTTTACTCACATCGATTTCAAGTTCTGCTGCTAGATCCTCTAGTTGATCATATTTGTTTTTCGTTTTCCACTGAATGCTTTTGCAAATGAACAGTAGTTCATCATCTCGATAGTAATTTAAACTATCTGGACCAATTGTTCCAATTATTAATTCTTCGATATTCGCTTTTAATTTGGCCACATCTAGTTTTGGTGTGGTTACCCTGACTTCAGGACTCCCTATATCTGATATAGCACCCATTGGTGTTTTTGGAGATAAATCCTCATTAAAGGTTAAATCAGGCATTCTCGATTTAGAAGAGTTTATTTCAGATAAATCTGAATAAAATTTTTCAGCAGCCTTTTGAATTTCTGTATTTAAAGGAATAGTTAACCCAGTTTTGTTTGTTTCTCTTTGATCAAATACGGGCTGAACAGGACCAATTGTTACTGGAACTGTCACAGCTTCCATGCCTTTTGTCATTCTTTTTATTAATTCTTCTTTTGATCTTATATATTCATTATAATCAACATCTTCAACATTTCTTGCCTCTCTTGTATAATCTTTTGGAGGTTCTCTTGCTCTTGGAGCCATTGTAAAATGTCTACCTTCATTTCGAGCATTCTCGAATTCTGGTCTTCTAGGAGTTTCAATGATTTCACAATTATTAGGATAAAGTTTAGGAGCTTCATTAATTGGAGGTGCACTCGGTGAAGTTTCAGTAGAAACCACCGGAGTAGACCATGATCTAGGAGGTCTCAAAGGCTGATTCTTTCTAGCAGTTGTATATATTTCTTCCATAACTGCATCCTCAGATTCACTTTCCATAGATTTCCCTGTAGGAGTACCCATTACCATTTCATGAATTAAATACAATCCTTCACTCATGTTTCCCTGTCTCCACATTCGCAATCTATCTTCATGAGTTTCTCTTCTCCAAGGTGGATTTTTAGAAGGTCTTTTAATCCCACTAGCTTCTCTTTGTAACTGATACATCTCGTCTTCCCACTCAACTAAAGCTTCAAATTGAGTTGGTCTTGGTTTCGGAACAAGAGCATTCATTTTCTCTCGTAAATTTCTTAAGACTTTTACATTAAATGAACCATCATCAGGCCAAGTTAAAACACCGTCGTTTTTAGTATAGCGTTTCCAACTATCGAACCATAAGACAGTATGATATCCATATTCACCTTCCATATACGCTGCAGGTGTTTTATACTTATGAAGTAGTTTACCACCTCGCGTTTCGATTTTCTTGTCAGGTGAAAATAAATTCTTAAACTTCTGAAATAATGTTGGCTTTTTCTCAACATGTTTAAAATGATAACTCATTTTTAGGAGTTAAATCTAATTCACAAAATCGTTCGTAAAATATTTCCGGGATGTTCCGTAAAACAACCAATCCGTGCGCGAAACACACTAACAAGCCAATGACAGTTGAGCTACGTCACTTTTCTGCTCAACCAATAAATTTGGAATTTTTCCTAAAGACCAATCAGCTCACAGGCCGTCAGAGACTCAAGAGCCAATCAGAATATAGCTTGTGACGTAGGTCACCCAATCCCAGCGCGGCTCTGTGACGTACACAGCAGCTGCGGTTTCTCGTTTCTCACTACTGGCGCTTACCCCTCCTTCACAAAATCTTTTCACAGCGCCATTTTAAGAACACTTTTCAGTGTAAATTAATTCTTAACAATGACTATAAAGACAACATCTGTTCGTTTCACTATTTAGGATAGTTTACATACATTCAAGTATCCACACTTCGGAATAGACGGCGCTATTCACACTAAGGATAATATTCAATTGTCAGTAGAGTAACCCTTACCCCACCCTTCTAACACGTATAATTATGAACTCGCTTTGCTCTGAACCCACCGCGAAGTGAAAGTTCTAAGAGTTCCACTTGAACATAAAATACAATTCAAACTCGCACTTTCACACTGAAATTTCCCTAATTTCAAACACACATGAAATCCGTACAGGACTCTCACCTGTTTATAGAAATCATGCACCGTTAGCAAAATAACGACGTTATCCGTACAGGGCTCTCACCTGTTTATAGATATGAAACATGTACCCGTACAGGACTCTAACCTGTTTATAGATAATCATGCACCGACGCTAATTTACCCTTCACTCAAGCTCGGATATAACTAATACTCTCATCACAGTGAGTTTTATGGAAGGCGCTTTGTCCCTATTCTCATGCTGCTTTAATTTCTTAGCAAACCCTCACTTTACAAGATTCAGACCTAGCCCTAAAACTGTGCTGCTCGGCGACAACACTATGGTACACGGCGATACCTCTTGTGATACTCGGCGATATCACTACAAACAGAACAGATGGCTTGCGTGACTAATTTCTCGCCACACAATCTATACCGGTATAGCTTACAGATAGCACGAAAAACGAACTCAACATGTGTTAAAACATCGATCCTATTTCCATACCATAATATTTTAGTAACCCTTAGCAACCACCATATTACCTTGGTTACTCTTAGCAACCATCAATTTCTGCTACCAGAGAATTGATCCAGCGGCCTATAGAAAATATATCATAAACAACGCTACCCAACTTCATAACCTATAAACAAAATTCTATACTAAATATGGACCCATTTATAAACCTGACATATTTTGGGCCTACTGAATCAGGTGGTCAGATTAAATCTATATACATATTATCTACAATCTATATACATTTTATACATCTGCGAAAGGAATATTGTCATTAGAATAAAACCTAATCATTTAAACGACCACCATTGGCGACGTGATCTAGCTAATAGTAACCTACACTCCTGAATAACCAAGACCAGCTTGTTTGTCAAAAGTAAGATTTTATTTACTAAATTATGGTATATAAGTTGATAGTTTTATAAATGAATTTTATTAGCAATAAAGCAAGCATGATTGTAAAGAAATATGAGAAAATACAATTTAAGCAAGTAAATCAAATTTAAAGTGAATATATAAAGTTTAGCATTTCTAAAACTTAATTCCCTAACTGAGCTAAATAGATAGAAATTAAAGTAAAGTTCTTTGAGGATTCTTACGTGCTCCACGCAAAGTCCGTCAGCACTTCACCCTCATCGGAAAGTCAGAAAGCAGCAGCCAGCCCATCCCTAGGGGCATGACTTTTTATACCTTTCTACGCTAACTAAACTACGCAAAGGAAAGTTTTCAGAAATCTTCGACGTCCCATTGGCTGAGAGTGACAAGTGACATGTCACCCACTTTTCAAAAGTTCTATTAAATCACTTTTCTTAGAGACCATTGTCTCTTCCACGTGAAACCAGGAGCTTCCTGAGTTTGCAACAAATGTTCAAATTTTTTCTCACTACGTCCAAGCAACTTCCGCGGATGCCAAGTTAAGGCTGACAAAATGTTCATTTTCGACCTTGGCCATGTCCGACAGAATGATGACAGCACATCAGTTTTTGCTTTG
The DNA here is from genome assembly GCF_964261635.1 of Lissotriton helveticus. Lineage (NCBI taxonomy): Eukaryota > Metazoa > Chordata > Amphibia > Caudata > Salamandridae > Lissotriton > Lissotriton helveticus. The sequence goes on from NC_136068.1 coordinate 177,640,428, forward strand.
TGAATGCAGCTTTGATAATCGCTTTAATTCAGAATGGGCGTCTCGTGACTTTTGCAGAATTACAAGTCAGCTCTTTTCTGCGACTCAAATGACTAGGCCCAAAAGCAGACAACTTAAATTTTCTAGTATAAAACAAACACAAGAAAAGTATTAATGTAAGAAATAATGTAGATTCTGTATCCAACCCAAGATTTACTAATTAATTAACCCACCCGATTAATCAAAATGTTACCTAGCCAATGCAAACAAATAAAGCAGCGTTTATATCTACCAGTCTCCGTTATTCTATGAGACTTATATGCACCTAGAATAGTAGAAATGACATCACACAAACAAGGAAAAGCAAAACAAGCACATGCTTCTTTTTAAGTTTGCAGCAGTTAGTAATGACAAAAACGAAAACAATAAATTATTTTATTATTTTGCACGAACAAAAAGATGCAACAATTATGCACGTTTATGAGCACACATGTTAGTCCCCCCATGTGTAAAGTTTAATCTAAGTTGTATTAGCACGACATATCACAAATCATTAATATTATTATTCATGTTATGGAAATGTGACTTCACGAGATTAAACAAAATTTTGTTTTCTATCTCGCTCCATCACCGGCAGCAATTCATACCCGGACAATGCCGGGACGGGCTGCTAGTGTATCTTATAAATGGAGTAGAAATTAAGGAACATATATATATATATATATATATATATATATATCGAAGTCCACAGTCCTGCAGCGCAACGAACACCAGCGCAAAATCAGGTACAGACCACAACGAAGGGAGAGAGTTGAAATAAGTGCTTTAATCCAAAATGGGCAGCAGCATGACGAGTTTCGTCCGGGGAACTCGGACTTGATCACACCAATATATATATATATATATATATATATATATATATATATATATATATATATATGAAACTTACATTTCAAACTGAAGCGGAGATAATGAAAATTACAAGAGAACATATGTCTTTTTTATTAACAAGTACTCTAATATAGGTACCATCTGATCAGATGAAGGAAAGAATTTCTCTTGTATATAAAATGTGGCACAAGAACTTTTTGTACGCACTTCGTGATCATCAAATGAAATAGGGCCACCAGAAACAATAAGGGGCTGAGTAAATATATTCTATTTCAACATTATATCCTGAAAGATCAGAAATGCTTTAGTCGCCAATGATGAGGGGTTGAATAATAGCATTTGGCATTTTTGTTGTGAGTGAGTACAATCTTAATTGAGCATATGTCACTTTAATATTGTTGAAGAATGAGGAAAAACAAATGTCCAGTATTTTTCAGAACTAACCTCCTGAAGTGGGGTTAAATAATAGCACATGGCACTTTATTGAGAACCTTTGGAAGCAGAGAACGATTATTAATAAGCACATGGCACTTTGATTTCGCTGGCTTGGCTTGAGAAACAATCTTTTTAAATCTTTTAGGCTTCTTGCGCTTTTTTACGGATTAATTTTTCGACATTTACATTCACACTTAGACCATTACTCTCTCTTTGCCAACGTATTAAATCTTAACTAATAGAAAGTGCAAGAGAACAATTTTATTGTTTGTGCAATAGTTGATTTATAGCTCAATTTTCTCTTTGCTTTGGCTTTGTATCTTGATGAAATGTAATATAATTGTTAAAAAGAAGAAAAGTCGCAGGTAGTATAAGAGATCTTTATTTGTCTTCACACCACCACAGGTTCCAGTCAGCTGAAGGGCTGTGGAATTTTGGCAAACAATGACAGGAGGGAACCAACCGGGACAAAGAGGAGGGAGGTCCGGAATGTACCAAGATGGATATTACAACATACCTCCTTGCATAGGGTGGAGAAAGGAAAAAAAGGCTATAGTGAGAGAGAGGTGGAACCCCATGAAGGGGAAAGAGCAGAGGAAAGAAAAGCGGGAGAGAGCGAGAGAAAAACTGAAAGGGGATAAGGAGGAGAATAAAGACACAATGCATGATCAATACAAATGCAAGAACAATCACTTTTCTCATAATAGTCTCGAACCCACACAGGAGTGAATTTGGTTCTCCGAGATCTCCTAGGCTTGGGTAACTGACTCGCTCTCCAGATTGGAACTGTGATCATAGTCACCCCCTTGATTGTGAGGAATGATTCGGTCCATGCTTGTCCATTTTCTAGTTGGACCACATTTTTCCCCACACTGGATATTCTGCAAGGCCCAGAGAACCTGGACGATTCTCTTCTGCGTGGTTTGGGCAGGTCCACACGGACCCATTCTCCGCCTTTGAACACTTCGGATTTGACGTGCTTGGTTTGGTCATATCTGTCCTATTTGAGCTGGTGTTCGTCCACCCTTCTGGAAATTTCACTGCAGTTGACAACGTATGTATCATTCATTTTCAATCCTGGAAGAGAAAGCCTCATTTTAGGAACCCTTCCTTTGAGAGAGGTGAACAGGGAAATCCCGTTACACTATTGGGGGTGGAGCGATAAGCCCAAATTGTTTCCATTAATGCAGAATTGGCCTGTGTCCCCATAACTTCTGCCCTCGGAAGTCATTCAACATGCGGTTGATCCGTTCCACTAATCCATTAGCGCGGGGACAATGCAACGCTGTCATGTGATGATTGATGCCCCTGTAAGACAGAAACTTTCATATTTCCGGAGGTGAACTGCACCCAGTCTGTAACCACAAAAAACACCTTCCAAGAACTGTGCGAGAACTTCTGTGACAATTTGATGGATAGATTTATATACCAAACGAGTGTGGTAGTTCTCTAATACTAAAATGAAGCGTTCTTTCAAACTTTTTAGGTTGCGGGGACCTATAATGTCAAGGGCCAACTTGGACCATGGCCTGTCCAGAACCTCTACTGGAGACAGTGGAGGTTTGCAGGTTTGGTGAATCTTGTCACTTCGGTTACAATCCAAACAATTTTTCACAACGTTCTCAGTCATAGCATCCATGCCTGGCCACCGGTAGTCCAAGCGGATTTTGTTCTTGGTGAGACTGTGCCCTAAATGTCCCATGTGAGCCACCTCAACGATTTTCTCTAAGATTCTCAGGTGGGACCACTTTCTCCCCACGGCAAATACCTTCTTGTATATTTAATTCTAGTCTTACATCCCAGTATTTACACAGGGTTGCCGGAACGTCGCTTTTAGTAGCAGGCCAACCATTTCTGATGAATTCTTTGATCGAACACATTTCAGCATCAGCTTGCACAGAACGGTCCCATTCTTCCTTGTTCAAGCAAGTAAGTAGGAGTATGACATCATCACAAGAAAGTGTTACTTTCGACCAGCGGTGGTGAACACAATAAGAAATCAGCAACAATGTTTTGAGAACCTGGCACATACTGAACACTGAAATTGTACCCTTCAAGTCCTAGGATCCATCTAGCAATCCTGGGGGTGGTTCTAGTTGACCCTTTATGGTAAATTCAAACATGAGGGGCTTGTGGTCCGTCTTTACTGTGAATGGAATGTCCCACAGAAAGAACTGGAAGTGTTTGATCGCCCAAAGCAGGCAAGTGCCTCTTTTCACTACAGAGTAGTTCAATTCTGCACCCTTGAGGGCACGGGAGGCAAATGACAAGATCTGTTCTTTACTGTCAGCAATTTGGGCAAGACTACCTCCCAGGCCTTTGTTGACAACATCAGTGCAAAGGATCGTAGGTTTGGTGGGGTCAAACCTACTACCCAGGGATGGGACAGAAATGATACATCCTTTTACTGTTACAAAAGCATCATGACAGCTGTCAGACCACACGAAGGGAGTTCTGGGTTTGAGCAAACTCCATAGGGGTTCAACTATGGAGGCATAATTTTTGACGAACTTTGAGTAATATTGGGATAAGCCCAAGAATGATTTTAGATCTTGAACACAAGTGGGGGGGCGCAGTTCCGCATAGACTCCACCAGGTCCAGTTTGGGTCTGATGCCATCCTGAGAAATGGTGTGCCCAAGATACTAAACTGATCCCACGCCAATTCAACATTTTTCCTTTTTGAGAGTGAGACCAGCTTTTCCCAAGTTGGTTAACACCATTCTGAGGGTAAAATTGTGTTGTTCCAGATCCTTCCCATAGAGGAGTAGGTCATCCAGGAAGCAAAGGGTTCAAGGAAGGTCTTTTAGAACATGTTGCATGATCCTCTGGAAGGCAGCAGCCGCAGAGACCAAACCAAATGGCATTCGGAGGAATTGGAATGCCCCCAGAGGAGTGACAAAGGTGGTGAGGCAATGTGAGTTTGAGTGGAGCTCTACCTGTTGGTAGGCTAAGAGCAAGTCCAGGACGCTGAAACAGCTGGCACCTTTTAGGGTCAGATCTTACCAGCCCCTAGTCGCGGTTGAGGGGAGGACCTTCCAGATTTAGGCTGCATGAATTGGCTGGAAGTTTGAAGCAGGTCAGGGTTCACCGGGGAGACCTCCTCGTGGTGTTTGCCCACTCAAGCTTGGACCATGGACAGAGAGTGCAGAGTGGTGTGTATTTGAAGTGTCCGGCCGGAGCCAGAGGTTGGAGATAAACAAATCCAGTGTTCACAGAAGACAGTCTTTGTGGTTGAAGGCAGGCAGGTCCTCCTGAGTTTGAGGTTGCTGGCTGCAGGAGACACCAGGATTTTGCAGGAGCAGGTTCGAGGTGGAGACAGGCCGGTAGGGCTGGGGCCAAGTCAGTGGCCACCTTACTCTGGTTAGCTTCGGCACAGCTGTTCGGTCCTTTTTTTCTTAGTTTCTTCTGATCTGAGGAAGCAAGGTTCAGGGGTGCCCCTAAATACTAGATTATGGGGTGTTACACATAGGTAAAAGGTTGGGACCGATGGGTCCCTTCCCTGGGGTGGGTATACCCCCTATTATGTCACCCTCCAGTGGGAGTGGGGGCAGAAGCCTTTCCCTGGATAGCTAAGTCCCCCCCACCACCCTCCGCCCCCCCCTCCCATTCGAGCCAGGGGTCCAGAACAGAAACCGGTCTGGTGGTGGCAGCTGAAAGCAGCCACTCAGCCTGGACACTAGTGGTAGGTTAGTTTTCAGAGGGCATCTCGAAGATGCCTTATGTGCGCATTGTGCATTAAATCCCCCACTGGCATCAGTGTGGGTTTAATGTGCTGAGAAGTTTGATACCAAACATCAGTTTTTCAGTGTAGCCATTATGGTGCTGTGGAGTTCATAATGACAAGCTCCCAGCACTATATACTCTTAATGGCAGCACTGCCTTACAATGTCTAAGAATCGACTTAACACTGCAGGGGTACAGGGCTCATGCACCTGTACCCCCACCACTGGCGTAGTGCACGCAGCTAGAGGGGTAACTGATCAATGCCAGTGGGTTGTAGGTGGCACACATGGATGCAAGACATGTCAACTTTTCACTGTTCTCCACCAAAACATGCAGCCTACAAAGGCAGTGTGAGGGTACAGGACATCTAAGAGTGGCACAATAAGTGCTATAGCCCTCGCTGGTCACAGTGCCCTGGGTACCTGTGATACCATTTACCATGGGCTGACCTGTGGCCAGAGAGGATAATTAGGTTTAGGTTTAAATGCAGTTTTAGGGAAAGAACATAGGCCCTGGGTACCTGGTTAGCAGGAGTCAGTGGGGGCAACCATGCAGAAATAGGGCACTTTCTCACAGGTGTCGACTGCAACAGCTTTAGGAATACATTGGGACTACTAGCTCGGAGGTCCTAACATGACATCTGACAATTGACAAGCTGGCTCAAATGTCACAGCACCTAGTCCCATTGGTGGTGACCCATTGCCTGTATTTTTGGGTGTTTAGGCATGCATGTTGTCTGCACCATTTCTCCGTCACCCAGGACACTACGGTTACCCCTACACTATCTGGGGCAATCCCTCAAGTGCAACACAAACCAAACCCAGGGTCTACCAGTGGGGAGCGGTGCCCACTGGTCATCCCCCTTGTAGTGCCCAACCTGTTGGCACATAGCACTTAGTGGGTGCCTTCCTTGAGTATTTACCACCAGTGAACCATTTCTTCGGCTCAGACGGAGATTGGCAGACTTTAAACTTAAAGCTAGTTTGTGTGGGGGGGGGGTCTTTAGGAAACACCATGTTTTTGTCTGTTTCTCCCTTCTTCTGGTGGGGACCTGGCCCACCCTGATCCAGCAGTCCACTTTAGCACGCTCATGGGGACAGTGAGATTAAAGTCACTGCAGTGCATCGGCAAAACAAAGACTGAGCATGTGCTCTTACAATCAAACTGTACAGGCCCAGATGATCCTTTACTGCACTGCCCTTCACTCAACTAATCCCACACAATCAGCGTAGGTAGAATGCGGCTGTTCCTCAACTAACTACTTCACAGGGGTATGGTCAAACTTGGACTAGGGGTTCCCTCGCGGGGGTCGCATCCCTCGCTAGAGATGTACTTTCAGAGACTCTTGAAGTCTCCTAATTTTCTTCAGATGCCTAAACAGCCACAGGAGTACAACTCTATGCCACCACTCCCCCCAGACATCATGAGCAGGCATAGGGTGTCAGACAGAAACAGCATCCAGTCCCTGTAGCCACAAGTCTGCCAACTGATCCTTGGCGTTCACTTTTGTCCAAGACACGAGGAAGCAGATCCAATTCTTCCAGGCCCCTCAGTTCACAGACAAGTCCAGTCCTCTTCTGTTATTCCAGTTGTAGAAAGTGCAAGAGGGTTCCTGGTGATACGCCTCTTGAATACTATCCAACCAATGGTTTAAGTTTACAGGGGCACTCCAGCCCACTTAATCAGTAGTTGTTTGCCCTACTACATTTAATTTTAGTCTCCTTCACTCAAAACCCAAGATGGGAAACCTATGGCCTGGGTAATGCAGTCCTTCTGGTCACAAAACTGAATCTGGGGTAGCTTACCTCCCACGGCGTTTGGTGCCATTCTGATCAGGGGCAGCAAAAACTTATTTTTTTCGTGTGTCACCAGACATGGACGTGACATATAGAAGGTCTGAAGTAAATGAAGTTCCTGGCCCCACGCACTGGTCCTCTCATCAGGAGAGCAAAACCCCTTCCCACTCACAGGAAAGCCTCTGCTTTGGGGCAGTGTTCACACCTCTTTCACTCCTAATTGAGGCAAAGGTCAAGCTGTAAATTTGCTGGAGAGCAAATGCTAATTCCCTTCCAAGAGCCTACGGCAGGGAAAAGGTAACTTTCGTCAACATTTAATTTGTACTATGTGAATTAAAAACCCAACCACTATTAGATTTATAGGGGGGGGAATCTGAAACAACCAAGTCCCTTTCTCGAGTTTGTATTTAGAAAATGTTGATTTTCCTTACCCCTGTAAACCTTTGGGGATCCACTGGACTGTGCACACTAAACCGTACTTTGGTATAGTATATACAGAGCCAACTTCCTACAGGGCCCAGTCTACCACTCCCATAGAGTATTTATGGCGCTTTGCACTTTAGTGACATTTTCACTTTAAATACAAAATTAATGTTCCTTATTGGGTTTGTTATGAGCTTTAATTTCAAATTGGCTGTGAAATTGTCCGACTTTCTACTTGTATGATCTGCTTAAATACTTCACACATTGCCTTATATTGAAGCCTCGCTGTTATGGTAACGTTACCAAGGACTGAGCACAGGTTTATTGAAAAGACGACATTTAGCAGGTGGCTGCCTTATCCTTCGTTCACCCCAAATAATCTGCTTTCCTACAGTGCATCGTTAGACCTTCTCAGAGGTAATTTAACTGTTAAACATAAGGGACTAGTAACCATTTAAAAAGTATGCTGTGATCACATCTGATCCTCCGGGTCTTAAGATTCATAGTCTACAACATGGTCGTTTTTAGGTCTTGCACATCAAAGAACTGTCTGGTTGCAAAACCCCTTTGTAAACTTAAACTGAGCTTTCAGCCCATCCTGGTTTATTGTGTATTTGCCATGTCACTCATTGGTTTGCAATTTAGGTTGAGCCTGCAGGCATCATTAAAAGGGGCTCTGGGCCCACCCTTCGTCATCACCACCATGCTTCTTAAATGCCTTTTAATTCAACGTCCCGTCTCAGGCGTCTGTTCCTGCGTCACTTATTTTGTGTGGAGCATGGATTAATTACACATTGATTTCTTAATGCTCACGCTGCAATTATGGTATTTTTTGTTCTAGCACAAACGTGGCCCAAAGGATTTAAACGAAGTGCTTTAGAAGAGCACAGGAGGACAATGTGTGTGCATACGTTTAGTCTCTTTTTACTCTAATTCACTCCAGGAACCCAACTATGCTGAACAGCAGTCACAGTAGCTAAGACACCTTGCCAAATCCAATAGTTCTCATATGGGTGAGAAACATTTGCCTTGCCAATGTTTTTTATTCAATTGCTTGCCCTAGTCTTCCTCCCCTGCAGCATAGTCTTTTACAATACTTTTGACTGGCCAATGTGCATTTTCCATTGCTCACATTTAGCAGAACTTTTTTTAGGGCGTATGTTGAAGAGCAGACTTTAAGTGTTATCTTCTCACCCTAAATATTGCATAAAAGCACAAGCTATGTGTAGTGTTTTGCTAATGTTTTCACTAGTCTTTCTGGAACTCTTCCCTCTCCGTTTTTTCCCTTGTCTCTTCAGTTCCATTTAGAATGTGTTTTGAATTACTGATTTACAGTTGATGATCTGCCTTGCTGTTGAGCTGCTGCGCAGCACCTGTTACAATAAATCTTCTCTACAACTACGGCACAGGCATTTAGAGCTCTGAAGGGCCATCTACCACCCAACTTCTCTAGCTACTGAGTCAGAAGGTGAACTTTCTCCTGGAGGCCCATACATCAGCTCTCAGAGGAGCAAATGGCTGAATCAATTAGACTTTGGCAACTGTTCCCTTAATATTCAGACACAGCCTTAATCGTTTTAAAATCTGGTCGAGTTAAAAAGCGTTTGAAAAAAGCATGCAATGTATAAAAATTGCAACATGGAATTCAATCTAGTTTTAAGATACCATAAATTGCGCTGGCTTTTTTTATCCTGTATTATTTATAACTTTTTTTATATAAACAAAGTCAAAGATTGGAAAAGCCAATAGCTTTGCAGTTACGTTTTAAAGACAAAACCAATTAGCTTAGTCTGTGCTAGTTTTCCAATGCAGCAGCATGCAATTTTAAGGACTTGTGTGAAAGCATGACCAGATCAATGTCCCAAGATTATTTGAAGTAATTCAACTCACAAGCCCATTTTTTTGGTCCAAAGTAACTCCCCCTGCCCAGATTTCCCCAGAAAGAACCATTGTGTTATACGGTCGGAGTGCATAACAAATTATCCAGAAGTTTTTCTAACAAGACTATGAAACCAAGCTTAAGACTGGAGTGCTCCTAAAGCAGAACCTCTGAAAGGCTCTGGATTACCATCTTGTCCATCGCAAGGACAACTACTGAAACCTTCAGCCATTACTTAGTCTTAGATCGCATGGGCACAGGAAGCCTCCTCTGCAGCGTAAAAAGAAATCTGATCAAGATTAGAACCTATGCATGGCTGTTACTCCCCTCCTAAATTTGGATAAAATATGCAAGTCTTTGAAATCAGGCTGTTGGTCTGTGAAAAAAAGCTCCGAGATATGCTACACCACCAGGAGTAGTAAGCATGGCCTCTGTAGTATCTCTATAAACTTAAGTCATCCAGTAGTTACAAGATCCTCATAGTACTACTGAGCAGGGAGGCTGAACTGAAGATCACCCAGGATCTGCAGCCTCCAACATCTTAAACCCACCCCAATTTTAGGGTGGTTGCCCATATCCCAGTCAGTAAACGGAGTCAGAAAACAGACCACCCCCCTCCCCCCCCCGGCCACTGTGGTTGAACTCCATTTTGTTGTTAGTTGAATATTGCCAAGATACACAAGTTACTAGTGGTCGGGGGTTAATATTTGTTAAACTTTAGAAGTCAACTGAGGAGGAAGCCTGAACTAACCATATTTTTATTATTTCAAAGTCTATTCAAATTGGGAAGAAATTAATCCACTATTTTTGCACGGTCTCAGTGAAGGCAATGGGTAGAAGTTGGGGCAGCATGAGGAAGGGAAGGGAAAAGTGCACTCTGACCCATGTCCAAAAATAACTATTGCTAGAAAATCTAAAAAAAATTACCAGTTTGGTAGCATGTCGTGCCTTTGACTCAAATGCTATACATACTCGAGCTATCTAGTAGAGGACATGGACATTTGTAAGTCTTTCATGTTACAAAATGCAGTCACTGTACAGGCCCGTTACGCCATAAAGCGGAAAGTATTTGTCCACTACTGTATTTCCAAACCCCCCGTAAAACATTTAGGACATTGCCTGCCATTTTTACATCTGCAGATTATCAGGCCTGCACACCAAAAAACCTACACTTGGCTTTTGCAGGTTACGTGCAAAATAGAGACAATTCATCCCTACTCAGGATTCCAACAATCAAGGCTTTCCCGGAGGACATACTTCACAGAATACCTCCTGTCCCTGCGTGGCAGATTAATCTAGTCCTCATGGGGCCCACAATTTAAGCCTTCACACATGCTACCTTGAGTTCATTTCCTAGAAGGTGGCTTTTGTGGTCATTAATTCCCTCAGATGCATTGGTGAGATGCAAGCACTCCCCTTCAAGCACCCTTTCATTCAGGTTCATAAGCCTAATGTTCAGACCACGAACCTAAAATTCATCTCAAAATGGTAGAACTACTCCATCTTAACTAAACCACTGAGCTGCAAGGCTTCATTCTGCGGTTCTACTCCACATGCAATAACGGAGCAGCTATGGCATTTTTGGGGCACATCCTGCTAGCTGACATCTGTAAAGCAGCAGCCTGGACTACCCCCACCAATTTAACAGGTATAATTGTATGGACATCCTGGGCAGACAACTAGCTATTGGCCGCCAGACCGCCTTACGGGCATTTGCATCAGCCACTGCTTAATGTGGGTCCTGCTTTTCAGTCTATGTACAACATGCGTCAACCAACCATCACACATGCTATGAATGGGTAACATTGATCCCAATGCACCCACATCATGAAGCTTGTGTTCATTACACATCTCTACTATTAACTAGATGACCACCAGTGTTTAGTGCACCATGCTACACAACTGCACTCCATATATATTCTAACGTGATTGGTGCCCATGTGCACTGCCCACTTAGGGAGGAGTCAGAACATGCGATTTAAAAAACTGAAAAAATAACGCAAACCTCAGAGCCCAACACTAGATAGCTGGAGTATGCAGATCATATGCATTTACAGCCTGCCATTCAATTTTACGGCAGTGTGGGATTTAACAGAAACCGGGCAGAAAACCTTTTCAAAAACATAGGGATGGCTCTTTGGTCAGTTAGCAATAATGCCAAATTGGGAGCTCTACTCTGCCTATAAAAACAAAACTTGATCACCAACTTACTTCTCTCCTTCCCACAAATTGTTCACTCTGATCAGCAGGTAAGTAATGGGGCATGCACCACAAATTCAAGTGTTTATTGATCAAGCAAAGAGATCAGACAAATCAATTTTTCAAGCCACTGGGAACAGCGACTACCAAAACCTTGCTTGACTGACAAGCTGGTCAATGGGTTCATATAATGTAGATAGTTCTGTAACGCAAGTCACATCCACAACAGCAATTAATAAGACGAAGCTGTAACTTTTCAGAAGTTTATTTAAAAACAGTAACATTTACAAGTAAATTAGAAAAATGTACACAAACAGGACCTTCGGACAGTGTTCCTCTAGACTGAGACACTTTCCACGGCACTAGGATCCCAGCAACAAGAAAGTGTTAAGACTAGACATCCATTCACCATATGCGGCACTCCACGATGAAACTTTCAATCCACGAACAAGCCAACATCACTAGACTTATGGCCTGGGTGGCCGCATACCAGGTGGTGGACCTGTAAAAGGGAAAAATATTAGTCTTGCAGGTTAAGTTTTTAAAACATGCCATTTAAGGCAGGGCTGGATAAAAACTACATAGATGGCACCAATTAAGAGGACACTACAACCTGCCTGCAGGTCGTATTTAATAAAATAATTAGTGCACCCTTTCTAAAAGCACTCCTTTTAAGAACAACCTAAAAGCACCCAGTACTGGATTTTAGAGTAATCCTGCCAAAATGGAAAGTCTTAACTAAACTCAGCAAGTGGCATAATCCTTAATCCACAAAAGTAATGCGGCTTTAAACCAGAAAATCATTGCTCCTGAATCTTGAACTCACCTCTCATTCCAGGGGGTGGGGGCCTCATGCCAGGAGGCGGCATACCCATTGAAGCACCTCTGCCGGGGGGCATGCCCATAGGTGGACCCATTGGGGGCCTCATTCCAGGAGGTGGTCCCATCATGCCTGGAGGAGATCAGGGAAAATCAAAGTTAATAGCAAGCTAAAAGGACAGACATTTAAACAATTTAGGAGCGCAATAAGCCTAGAGCAATGTTTCCCAAACTGTGGTCCGCGGACCCCCAGGGGTCCTTGACACATTCCCAGGGGGTCCGCAGGCAGCAGTTTTAAAAGCACTGCAAAGTTTCTTGTATAATTAGCAGTTTTTAGGCAACAATAAATGTGTCAAGATCACTCCAGTGATTAATGTACCTGCTGGAGAGAGGTACATTAATCAAATGTAGCACATAGGGTTAACATGTGTACTTGAAAGAACATGTATAAGGTATTTTATGTGCATAGGTGAGTGGGTTACTGCTTTTGTCAGTAACTTATTTTTCCTCCAGATTGTCCTACCATGGTGCATAGTAAGGTCTTCATTTACTATTCTTAAGGTAAAAAAAATTAATATGTAATGATAAATGTGTTTGGAGACTGCACCTTTGTTTCCCAAAAAATTTTGGGGAGAGTCTTCCTAAGCCCCCTCGGTAGTGGCCAGGCTCTCACAGCACTTGGTATGCACCGTATGGGGACTTGTCCGAAAACATTTTCTAGGGCTGCTTTTGGTTTTCAGTCTGGCCCTGGCAGGGGCAGGAGCCTCGTACTGCAAAATAAAACCAGCCATTTAAAAGTTAAGTCACTGGGATGCAGCACCAATCTTCCCATTAATTTGTTTTTTTTGAAAATTCTTTCAATGTAAAATATTAAGAGGGATATTTACAACAGAAGTGGAGGAGCGTGTCATTAGCCTCCTTGGCTTAACGACATGCTCCGCCACTACTGAAACGCCTGCTCGCTACACTTAGCAGGATTTCCCAATGCAGGCACTCTTGCACCATAGTGCAAGAATGTCTGCGTGCAGGGGAAGATGGTTTATGTACAGGAAGGTCCTCCTTTCTGCACATAAACAGTCTTGAAATTCTGTTTAGTCACTTCTATGTGTTCTGCTTAATGCAGCACACATGGAAGTTACAAAATGTATTTTTTTTTTTTTAAAGATTGTGTATGTGCAGGAGGGGTCACCTTCCTGAACAAACAATTCATGGCGTTTTGCTTTTTCTTGTGTACTGCATAAGGCAGCACACATGGAAAAAGTGAAATCTAGGAGAAATAAAGCGTTTCTTTTCGTTAAGTTAAGACCAGGTGTATCCTGGTTTTAATTTTGGCGCAGCCTCCTATTCACGCTGCCCTTGTAAATAGGAGGCAGCGTCAAAATCAATGGGTGTTGCAGTGGAACGCCCACCGCAACACCCAATGCCACCTCTTTCACGCCAAGTATTGCATGAAAGGGGGTTTTATTTGCAAGGCAGCGTTAACACTAAGTGGCTCAACGCTGCCTTGTAAATAAGGCAAAGCCCTTATCGCCACGGGAACATCGCAAAAAGTGACGTTCCCATGGGGATGGGGCTTGCAAATGTGCCCCTAAAATCCTTAGTATTTAGAGTTTCTTTTGTGTGCATGTGTGTTTATTTTGTTTGAATTACTGTTTTAATGTTTGAAATGTAATCCTACAAATTGCTTGGGGATCCCCGGCTTCCAGTGGTGAGTCAGTGGGGGTCCACAGTAGTCAAAAGTTTGGGAACCACTGACCTAGTGCATAAATACAAATCCAGCCTGCCCCCACCAACTCAGATTAAAAATAAACTGTATCCATAGCAGGTCATCCACTTAAGACTGGTATTTTCCACCCTTTGAGTCAGTTGCTTGCATACCTGGAGGTGGTGCGCCTCTGCCCATCGGAGGGAGTGGTCCACCCCTGCCACCTGGCTGGTAGGGTGTTGGTGCTCCCGCGATACTGGCACCAAGGGGGCCTCCTCTGCCCTGTGGAGTCATCACCTGTGAGGCAGGAACACCAAGTTAATCATTTTGTGAAGAAATAAAATAGATGACACTTTTCACCAAGAGGCAACACGTCAGTATTGTGCACAGTAATCCGCCTAATAAATATATCCCGAACCAACTACAACCTGCTAGTGCCTAAAACCATGCTACTCATACAAAAAAAAAATCCTTATGTTGAGAGCTTTCAGCTATAACCCTTACCTGTTGGGACGGTCCACCAACACCTCGGACTGGACCGGCCAAACCGGCAGGTGCCTGTGGCATCGGGGCACCTGCTGGCACTCCTCTACCTGCAGCACGGCCAACACCAGGGCCTCCTGCAGCTCCTGCTAGCGGAACACGGGCAATACCAGTCTGCAAGAAAAAAATAATCGTATTAGCCAGAGCGAAAGGCCAATGTGGCCACACCATAGACAGGAACTGCTTCTTTATACTGCTCACTGAAGTTGCCTAGATGCCCTGCAATGAGCCATGCTCAATAATTCTACTTTATACCGTAAGACAAGAACTGTGTCGGTTTGATGGCAGACGTTACTCGCCTACAGGGACGTATGCTAGACGCTTGTGCTTTAGGAGGGCTTACATGTAAGGAAAGCATAAGCCTTGCGTGTGCCCCTGTTATCTCAAGTATGCACTTCCCAGTATTACGTTCAAATTCAATTCAAGTCATTATTTCGATCACTCAAGACGAGAAACAATACACCCAACGGTTAAAAAGAAACATAACATTAATAATTCTAAAGTTTAAGCGTTAAAAACGATTACTTTCCACATATTAAAGAGATATTAAGAAGATCAGCCGCATAACAAAAAAGTTATAAAAACATGATACAAACATCAGAGCTTTGCATACACTGTACAATGGAAACCTAACTATTTGCAACAGCTATTTTCGGTTAGACAAATATATCCGAGTAGGTTTCCTCCTGCCTTATACACAACTTACATTTGTTATCATTTGAGTTGTAATATTTACATGTGAATGAGTGTATAGGTAGCGTACCTACCCGAAATTGTAGGTAAAGGCGTCTGCCTCTGGGTTTGGAGAGAACGTCCCAGTATGACTCATAATGGGGACAGGGCTTGTGCTCCAGAAATTTCTGCCAGCGATTAAGAATCAGGCTGTTATGTACCTCCTCGCCACCATGAACTAGAGGTCCTTCAAATCTTTTTGGGAGGGAAACTGCTGGCCCTCTGGGTCTTCCCATAAATGTCACACCCATATTTATCAGAGTGGCTTTAATATTTTGCAGCCATTTTATTTTACATGCTGTATCAAATGCCCAGAAATCTTTTGAAGCAGAGGCACAGTGCTGCAGCTCTGGGGTAGTCTACGCCAATACGCTTTGGTGCAAAACATAGCGAAGTCATCCAGTCCTCTACATCCTAGATTATAGTAGGCTGGGTTTATAGGGATACTCTGTGGTACACCAATGGAGTTTCTCAAACTTATTTTTACGCTAGGGTTAGTGGAGTTAAGTTATCAAAGCTCCAAAGCTTTGCACCATAGGTAACGGAAGCTACAACTAAAGAGTTGTAAATTTTTAGCAATAGTAGTATGGGCTGGGTCTTCGAAAACTTGGAACTCTTTCAGCAAGGCTCCGGTCAAGTGGCAATGTTTGAGTGCCAAGGTTTCTATCTGCGGCTCCCATTAGAGTTTGCTCCCTAGTGTTATTCCCAAATATTTAAAGACGTCAGTTTGATCAAGTAAGAAGTAGTTAAAAAACCTTCCCTTAATGGCCAGACGTCTATGAAGAACCATAAACTTTGTTTATCTGCATTAGTTACCAGGAATGATCATTGCAGAATCCTTCCAATCTAGTTAGTGCCCTCTGCCGACCACTGAGTTTTTGAAATTATGAGGGTGTTGTCTGCAAACACGACTATAGGGATTTTTACTCCTGCAAGTGTTGGTGCGTAGAATAATTTCAGCCCTCTCCCCAACCAGTTTACAAATACAAAACAGCAACTGTGCTACCGGGCAAAGTTCACAGCCCGCGTGTCCACATAATTATGGCTCTTTAGGGGAGAAAGCAAATCGGCACGCTAGACCAGAAATATTTAATACAGGTTAGCATCACTTACATCTTTTGGCGGTGGTCCCTCTACAGTCATGGACACCAAGTTTTCCCCTCGGAGAAGCACCAACCCCAGGACTCTCTTCTCTTCACGTTCTGGTTGTTTAGAATTCTTGGGCCTGCAAGACAGAAAAAAATAAAAGTGATGCCAGTTCCACCCTTAAATTTATAAAAACAAAACCTAGCTCTCAGGCAGCCTAGTGAGCTCTTTCCAAGGCGCCAGGATACTCTGGGTAATGTGGGCACCTTCACAAGTACTAACATGACAAATTAATGTTCTGAAGAATCAAATTAA
Organism: Lissotriton helveticus; assembly: GCF_964261635.1. Classification (NCBI taxonomy): domain Eukaryota; kingdom Metazoa; phylum Chordata; class Amphibia; order Caudata; family Salamandridae; genus Lissotriton; species Lissotriton helveticus. Next base: position 177,656,955 of record NC_136068.1, read on the forward strand.
AGTCATGTCAAAATACTGAGCTATTGTAGGGATTAAAAAAAATGCAGGGATTTTTAAAAAAAAATGCAGATCGTGATTTGTCGTTGCTTTCCCTAAAGGGAGTGCTTACTGCAACAGGTGAAACGTGGTTCTTGGCGAAAAAAAAAAAAAAAAAGAGGTAACCAACAACGCAGCAGGTTCAATGGCTATTCAACAGCGCTCCTGTTCAAGAAGCACGATGCGATTTAACAACAGTAATCAGATAGAAAAGTGTCGATTGTGGGATTCTCGTTTTCCAGGATAGATAGTAAATTAAACCCAGCGACCCACCGAGTTGTACAGACTAGGTAACAGGAGTACATCACCAAATATCAAGCGATCTCAATGGCCTCACAGGTTGGCGTCCTTACCAACTCTGGATTTCTGGAACCTTTTATGTATTCTGGGTGTTCTTAAATAGAACAAAAGGGGCCACTTACTACTTAGCAGGTAAAGAGGCAAATCTAGAGCTGGACTTTTAGAGGGGATGTGCTGCTCGTCGGAAAAGCCACCTGCGTGGTAACATACACGATGCACCTTAACCTGAAGCATCCGAGCTGCGTGTGGGTCTGGATCTCGTGTTCTAAATGGTCATGCGACATACACTGCTCATGCGTGCCATGACCTAGGACTAGCTTGATGGACCACCATAGACTGTGTGGGGAGCCAAAAGCACATCCCTTATAACAGGCTAGGCTACTGTTCTCACCCAGAGTTGCCGAAGTGGAAGAATACCAGGTTGTTGAGCAGAAGAGTGATGGGGCTGCATTCACCACATCAAGGCAGTGGAGCCCCTCTGAACCCCTTAGTTCAAGTTCCACAGCTATTTGCAACGTGCTTGGCTGTCATGAGGAACGTAGAGCTGTGAAGTGTGCACCTTAGTGTGTGATAGAGAAGGCGTGTGGGTTCCATTTTGGGAACCATAGGGCTTGGAAAATCTTGAGAGAGAGGTGTGGACAGCAGAGTCAGACAGGAGAAGTGGATTGATGACATTTCAAGGGAGAAGTGCACCCCATGTGCCCACTAAAAGGCATCTTGTAATTCAGAAAGGGTGCTGGAGCAGTTATGGAACTAGTAACGCAAACACTACAAGAACACAAAACTAAAAGAGAAGAGGCTTAATCCTTTGAGATTCAAGTGTTGCTGAGGTGCCTCTTTGCTGCACCCATGAAGCTAGTCTGTGGGTCCAGCAGCTATGGTGTCATTGCAGCAGTCTGACAGCCCGCTTATCAAAGAACAGCACAGGAGAGGGCATGTCAAAGAGCCAAACACATTTCGAAAGGGGTAGGTACTAAATTACATTTGTGCTTGGTGAGACTGAATAAAAGTGGAAGCTGAAAACCCACTTGTCAGAAATGTAACAAGATCACCAAAGACTGTTGCCTGTGCATTGTGAACTGTGACCCAATGACATCATTGGAGCAGAGGCCTCTTAGTATTGGTGGTTTCTAAAACTGATAAATAAAAGGCAGTCATTTACAAGGCCAATATGTTAAACTTGCAAATGCGAGACCTATTGCATTACAATTGTGTGCTATATTTTTTATTTAAGCGTTAGGATAAAGCCGGTCATGCCTGCAACAGTAAGCAGGACAAAGCTATTTGGGGAAATAATGTTCAGACACTAAATGAAGCATACCGAGGAATACATGCAACAGGGGTGTCTCCATGGGAGGTTACAAAATGAGACATGGCAGTACTAAGGAGGGACTAATAAGCCTTTTGACCAATTAACAGCCACAGTTTACAGTGGACAATGACAAACCAAGGAAAATCCTGGGCAGAGCGAAGGTGGAGCTTTAAGTCCATACAATACAGCATGCCTCGCAGAGAAGTGCATGGGCCGCCCAGGCTCTACCTAAAAAGTGCAAAACAGTTGGACAGAATGCAGAACAATGTCATACATTCACTCGAGTACAGAGATCTGGGCCTAAATCCATTGTTTTTTTGCACTCAACACCACCCCAGTTCAGACATGGCCATATGCAAATCAGTCTTGACCCTGTGCCTCATGGGAACAGTCCAGCCTGAACTTCTAAGCCATGTCTTTCCTGGACCAGAATCAAGCACCCTAGGACCGGTTTCTGGCTATCAGCTGTCATCAGCCAAGATAGCATGACACCAGTGGTGTGGAGCGCACGGGACTCACATCTGATACTCATATCAGTAAAGTCTGCTTCTTTTTGTGGTGTGAGATATGGCCTGATATGAGTTGGATTGGTAAATAAAATCCAAGCATGTGAATGCACACAAAATGATGCAAGCACACACCACACGTGCATTCCCGGGGAGTGATTAAATTAAAAAAAAGGTCATGCCTGCTAAGCAGGCAGTGGAAGAAGACATAGGTGGCTGGCACGAATTGGAGGTGGCAATGGTGTATTATCAAACCTTACCTCCTCGCCACATCTCTCCTTATGCAAGAGCGAGGGTCTACGGAACAGGAAGTACAGCTAGGCTCTCCTAAAACAATCATAACACTGCACTGCAGCTCTGTGATTGGTCTGAGTGCTGTGGTTCGGCACTCAGACAAGACACTAGGAGCCTGGGCGTGTCCTCCACCCAGACTGCAATACAGAGACAGACTGCCAAACATTTATGCGCACTAACTGAGTGTACACACCACCTTACCCTGCTCTGAGAGCAGAGCAGCCCCGCCAAGCTGTCACAGCAGGACAAAATAAAAGTTATTTTGTTCCACTGCTGCAAAGCAGTGGGGCAATGCCACTCTGCATTAGCAGAGGAGCCGCCACTGGTTCATGTGCCTGGGGAGTGCCAAACGCACAAGCACCGAGTAAAACCAGCACAAGCAAGCAAGAAACAAGCAAGCAATGAAGGCAAGCAAAGGCAAGTATGGGCAGATTCAAAGCGAACAATGTTTCAACAGGCAGAGCATCTGTATAGCATGAGACCAAAGAAATGCCATACAAATGAGCAGCGGAAGGACAAAAGTAAATTGGGATGGTCTAGGGAAGGAACAGTTAAGCTAAAAAGTCAAAAACAATACCAAGATTCATGTGTATAAAAAGAATTCTTACAGTTTATTGATAATGCAAACAATTTTAAAAAAGTGGACAGTAAAGAGACCACTCACCACTTATTAAAACAAGAAAATGACAATAAAAGATACACTTAAATTTCAATATTGACCAGCAAAATTGAAACAAAAAGACAGAAAAAAGTAAGACATTGGATTCGTACAATACTGGGTGTATATTCGTACTCTATTTTTGACACCTAAATTATGTTATGTTAAATTGCATTATCAATAAACTGTAAGAATTCTTTTTATACACATGAATCTTGGTATTGTTTTTGACTTTTTAGCTTAAGTGTTACCTTGTCCAGTTTAAGGGAATCTCCCCTTTATTTACGGTTGGTTAACCCTAATTCCCTTAACTTTCATTTAAGGGGTACCTCTCATTTTCATTCCTAGGGAAGGAACAGACTGGACGGACAGGGTATGCCATTAAGAAGCATCTTATTAGGGTTGAGTGTTAAGCCAACCAACGATAACAAATGCTGGGGTTGGGGAGGGAGGCGGCCTGCAAGCCCTCCTGCGTACTAGGTAAACCCACAATGTCTTTCATAGCCAGACAAGCTCGTGCTGTCTGGCAGGTTCGACCTAAATAGAAATCGATGAAAAGCTATTTAGAATATACAAACTTCTTGTCATAAGTCTCAAAAGATCTCAATACCTGCATGATACCAAACCTGACAATGGAGCAAACATTTTACATTGCACTTATGGCAAAAAAGGGATTAGTTCTGGTAACACCGATTATGGATTTCTTGACTAGGGTAAAACTAATGCTCTTACTTGATCTTTCTGAACTCGTCGCAGTCGCACAAAATGAGGTTCATGTGCTTGTCGAAGGCTTTGAAAGTTCCAATGAAGATGCGACCATCTTGCAAGATACAGCGCATCCTGAAGTCAATGTGCTGAAGCATCTTGCTGCTCTTACCCACAGTCTGAGGAGAGAAGTTTTAAGTTACTTAAGATCATAAACACCCCCCCTACACAAGTCATAACTTTACATATAAAAAACACTTGCTCCTGCCGATCCTAAAAATTTTAACACATTATAGGAAACCACCCATGAGCCTAAGTAGCTTTACAGAGATCCACCGGACCTATTAAATTCTGAGACTTGTCATTGAATTATGGATTTGCGCGTAATTCATCACCTGCTGCATAAATTGCAGATTATATAGTTTAGCTCAAACGGACCAAGAGGTACCAAGAACATTAGAACTTGTGTGCAGCGGAAGGCCCTTCACAAAGCTCAACTAGTAATCTATGTTGCTCATTTCTACATTGGTTGGTAAAACGTGTGCCAATGACGTGAAATATACGAGAAGACAAAAAAACTAAAAACTAAACACTAAGTAAGAATGGGGTGCATTATGCTGCATAGTTTTGGGGACACTGTCGCATAATTTGTGCCTCCCACTTCCATCCGATATTAGAGGGGGTGGAAGGCTTGGAAGCTACATCTAAAGTCACGCTCTTTGAGTGGCACACCAAAAGCCCACATAATGTACCTGCTCGCACATGCCTTTAGGTAGCAAGCTACACATTTTGCAACAAATTCCGAGTGTCTAAAAACTGTAGAGTCAAAAGGGCAGGCCTACATCTTCTGAGACCTAAATGGCGAAGAAGTGGAACCAGCCACCGTTTACGCGGGGTCTCATAGTAACTACAGAACAGAATTATGTGCAATGTAGACTGAGGGGAACAGTTGTCGCAAGGGCATCTAGTTAATTCACGTTGCCAGTCTGAAAGCTCTGGGAACGAGACAAGACGATAAAAAGAATCAAAACGAAATCTTATTAAAACATATCATAATTTGACAGATAATAAGTCAAATAAGGTTGGATGCCAGAAGAGGATTGGATCGCCATTAGTTGGGTGTTTGATTGCTTACCAATTTCTGAGCACACGTGAATTAACTAGATGCCCTTGCGACAACTGTTTTTAGACACTCAATTTGTTGCAAAATGTGTAGCTTGCTACCTAAAGGCATGTCTGAAAATTCGTTCTCAATTAGCGGTTTCTGCATTGTTAATTTTATGTGCAAAATTTTCGTGTATATAGCCTTCTGCTAATCATGGCATCACTGTATTGACGATTCTTTGTAAAGACTAATTTAATATTTTTTCTATGTAGCAGTTATTGTATTCTTGAATTTTTTTTAAAATTGTTGCAATACTTTTTATACTGTACTTTTATGATTGTAGAATCAATCGAAATAAGTTTCTTTTGACTTTGACCTGCTCGCACAACTGTTCTACGCAGTGTACCTCGGCATCCCTCAACGCTATTAGAGAGGGTACATGGGACGGGGTAGTGGCCATTGAGGTAAACTGAAACTCATCTTTATGCGAGGCTGCAACAACGACAACTCGCTTTCAACAAGGACATCACAAAGAATCATGTTGTACCCCAGCCCAAAAAATATAGCAGCACAAGAGCGCAATTGCACACTATGGAACTTCAAAACAAAGCGTTAAGAAAGGGTAGTTTACATTCAAAACTAAGCTATCTATAATAAAAAAAAAAAAAAATTAAAAATGGAGCTACCACTTCGCAGTTTAATTCCTGCCTGAATCGTTACAATAACCGTCATGGTTTAAAACAGCACTTTCAAAATGAACTAGAGGAGTTAAGTGCAGGAGGGCTGCAGAGGTTCGCTAGTTCAACGTGCAACACGCAAACATGTCGGCTCTGAGTAGAAACAATGTTGTGCAAACACTGGGGGACAATGGGTAGACTGCTCAATGCGAAATCAGAGGAACAGCCGGTTATCAAACTATACTTCGGTCTCACGAATCTCGTAAATAAACTGCCGAGGGGCGTTAGTTATTTGTAGCTCAACGAGGCCAGATTCCCCTGCTGGTTAATGTTCCAACGGTTAATGTTCCAACCGTACGTTGTCTATCGCAATCGTGCGAAGGACCCTCTATCAACGATATACCCGGCACCGTAATTACGGGCTGTTGGGCAGGACACCATGGTATTGGGATGGGCGCGAAATAGGTTATGCTAATCTAAAAAAATAAGGTTCGTGGGTGAAGTGTCTTTGTCAGCGTCAAGGGTTCCATGTTTTGCCCACTGGTACTAACAAGCTCAGGTAAATCGTGTCTAGAGCACACTAGTATAAGCATATAATCCGATCTGGCAAGATTATTGATAAATGAAATAGTCTTGTCTATGGCTCCTTGAGCTAATAGAAGATGGCGTCGGGCAAACAGATTTTACGTTCGGCCAAGAGCGACTGCTAGTATGTAAACCATACTCCTTTAGTGACAATGGCGCTGCAACCCAGTGGTATAAAATGCAAAGTTTGGTGCCGAATAAAATAACGTTTTCAAGGCAGACCATAGCAACTCGGGCCACCCCTCACCGCCCTACATCTACACCCCAAACGTGAGGTGGGGTGTAAGAGTTACACATCACCCCCTTCCTACATTCGCAACACCCATTAATTCCCCTCCACTTGAACAAAAGGCATCCTCTACACAACAGTGTTGCACCACCTATTTGTGGATCACATCCGTCCATACACCGCAGCCTGCATGAACTGCTCCCAAGGCGCCCATTACTCTCCTCTCCCTGGGCTCGCGGCAGACTCTAGGGCCTCAGACCAAGAAGCAACCCTTCCTCCATGCCCGGGCAAAAGATAACTCCCTTGCGAACAAAACTACGCCATTTCCTCAGGACCTTGCACCGGACCAGTGGGCCCCAATACCCCTATGATTTTCAGTCCCGGTGCCCTCCTTCCATCAGAACCCTGAAATAACCCCTTTCACGGGCTAGAGGGTGCCCCAAGCAGTCTCCCATCCCTCCTTACCATGGTTGCGGTTCGGATGCCGCCGATCGGCGACGGATTCTACTCAGGAAAAAAAAATTCCACCACGGACGCGACGTCCCGCCGGCGGTTACTTATACAGGAAGTGACGACTACTATCCGGAAGCAGTTCAGAAGAAAGCTCTCTTCCGGTGCAGCCTGAATAGTGTTCCCCAGATATTCCCATGATTAATATACCCCATAAGGCGGCATCTTGGAAAGAGTTTCGGGTTGGGCTGTGCACACCATACGTATATTAAACAAAAATGCCCGAGCAAAATTCGATATCTATCCAATGGACTGAAAGAACAAAGGAGGAACTTTTCATATATCGTGACGTGGACGGAATATTTATCATGAGCGCCGGAAGTAGTGTCTTGATTCAGATATGGAAATTGAAATAGGACTACATTGATGCGTGCTCTAGACGACATTCGTCGATTTACAACTTAATTTGCTTATTGTTCTGACTCTGCTTGTTATACACGGGGCCGCTGAAGTCTGTTTCACGACGGGAGACTTTTATTTTTTATTGACATTTCAAGTTTTCAAGTTTAAATACTTTATTCGACAACATTGTCTCGTTTCGTTTCATCAACTTTTATTCGATTATTGATATGAATAATCATAAAAAGTACATGTTTAAAAGTTTTAAGCACATAAGTAAGAAAAAAGGTTACATCGCAATAAAAAAGACATTTTCAAAAAAATAGAGAAGTGATTTTACAAGTACTAGACAGTTCCGGTTTAGCTAGAGACATTACGACGTATTGTTAAGACCGCTTTAAGGAAAGTCACTATATGTTTGGCTTCATGTAGCGATTTTAGGGATTGCAAATAGTGAAATGCTGGATAGGATTGTCTAAATCCACTGGTTCGGAGAATGGGAATAATCCACGTTTTCCTTGGTAATTTATAATATTTACAAAAAAGGACATCGTGGATTGTGGGGAGAGTCCGTCGCAGGGACAGTTCATCAGGTTACGCGACCAGTCGTGCATATCCGGAAATGAAACCAGACGGAAGAAAATGTTAAAGCGTAGTCTTGTAAGTAAAAACTTTTCGTGATTAGATAAGAAATACGTCAGGTAGGGCTGTAGGCATTTTCCAGACTGTAGAGCACAAATTTTTTCATTTTGTGGTTTGATGATCTCTGCCTGGTTCCGAAGATCCCTCAAATGGGCCATACACAGTAGCTTTAACTGTTTCCTAGAAATGTCTTCCACTGAGGGCGGTTCATCAAAGTAGGACTCACGATCTAGGTCTTTGAAAAAGTTACATATGTAAGTTAGCCACGGGATTTTTCGCCAGTTTCTCAGGGCTAAACAGTCAGTAATGAGGGAGCGAGTCAGATGGCATTCGGGTTTACACCATATTCGATGCCACAGTAGAATGGGCTGTCATCGAATGGTGTCAATGATGTATTCCATGCCAAGTTCTTGATGTGAGGCTAATATCGGGGAACTTTGAGGGAGGGCTAAGATGTACTTTATAAAGGCGTTTTCAGTGACCTGTAATTGGTCGATGCGTCCATGGCCCCAGATTCCAGCTCCATAAGTGGCCACACTGTGGCATTTTGCGTAGTATATAGCCAAGAGTTCAGGTGGAGCTGGTTTCCCCAGTTTCCTCGAAAAAGAGGTTAGTGCTGAAGTTGCACGACGGAAATGGAGATTCCTGGCCTCAATTGCCTTTCGCCAATTCATAGCGTCATCCACTAGGATACCCAAGTAAGGGTAGACCGGGGTTTTTTCCAGTTTATTATTATCGACCATTATTGGTTTGGGTTTTTTAATCCTGGGACCAATATGCATTGTGAAGGTTTTCTTAATGTTAATTTTGAGACCAAGAGAGTCCATAAATGCTGCGTATTTGCTGATTTGTAGTTGGAGTTGGTTTAAAGTCCTTGCTATAATAACTGAATCATCAGCATACAAAAGGGTGGGTATCGGGCGATGGTTTATCTGAGGGAGGTCCTGGCTCCCTTCCAGCATGGCCTGTTCAAGCCCGTTAGTATACAGGTTGAACAGGAAAGGAGCCAGTACACATCCCTGCCTCACACCCTTCGTTATTTGGAATGGTCGAGACAATTCGCCGCTGGTACCAAATCGTACTCGGCCTACAGCATTTGTGTAGAGTTCTCGTAAAAAAGTTAGTATCGGGGGATCCACACCAAGGTCAGTGAGTATTTGCCAAAGCTTCGCATGCTGGACGCAGTCAAATGCCGCACTTAAGTCGACGTAGACGAGGAAGATGTTGCCTCCTTTGGCGTGGACGTATTTACCAGCCAGAAGAACAAGATTGAGGGCCTGTTCCACGGTCCCGAGCCCCTTCTGGAAACCATATTGCAGGTCGGTTATGATGTTATTCTCCCGGGCCCAAGATTGTAGTCGGTCCAGGAGTACTCGACCTGCAATCTTGCCCATGGAGTCCAGAAGGGAGATCGGTCTATAACAGGCGGGATCGTTACGGTCACCTTTTTTAAAAATGGGTAGTAAAATTGAAGTTGACCATGAGTGGAAAAGGCCGGTCGAGGCTGCTGCTGACATTACCCGAGTGATTATCTGCGACCAGAAGTCTACGTCGTAGAGGAACAAGTCCATTGGGACCCCATCAGGGCCAGGGGCTTTACCGGTTTTTGAAGCCCTGATTGCTTTTGTAATTTCATTGAGAGAAAAATGTATCTTAATCGGGTAGATGTTGCTTTTCTTCGGTTGGATCTTATGTATTCGGTTGTTTACTACGGAATCTAAAGGTGTTTCAAAGATTTTTGCGAAATGGGAAACCCAATCTTCCTCGGTTATTGCCACGTCAAGATGTTCAGTGTCTGTGCTAGTGGCCAAGAAAGGAGATCTTATAATTTGCCAGAATGCGGTACTGTCTTTCCTTCGGGCACTATCGTGTAAACGCAGCCAAAGATCTTGTTTTATTTGTTTTTTGCAATCTTGCCTTGCAGAGTTATACATTTTTCTCAAGTAGGAGATTTCCTGGGGGTCTCTCATGGATTTACGCAGGGCTTCCTTGAGTGATGTAAGTGCCTTCCGGCATGCAGTGTCAAACCATCTCGTGGCGGAGGGCTTAGTCTTGTTTTTGACGATGACAAATAGCTCATCCCTTATTGTTTTCTGGATGCTTTGGAAGCAACTGACAATTATTTGCGGTGATGCCTCCGGAGACATACATTTGGAAAACCACTGTTCTGTTTTATCGAGGATCCGCTGTGTCACCTCTTCCGGGTCTATTTTTGCCCATTTGATTGTGTACCCGTTCAGTTTATTCAAGGACACTGCTTGTTGGTTAAGGGAGCTTAACTTTACGTGTTGAGCTCTTGCTCGTTTGATGTTAATTTCCAGACTGAGCGAGCGGGTAGTGGTCACTTATTGGGTTTGACCCAATTTCGTGGTTCATTAATTGCCCTTTGAGTGAATTCGAGGCTATTATATAATCTATAATTGTGGAGTAGCCTCGTCCGTGGAAGGTAGGTAGAAAATCCTTCTGCGGATCAACCAATTCATTCACATAGTCCAGATCTAGCGAAAATAGAATTTCATTAAGTTTATTTCCACATGTCGAGTGGGCGAAGTGAGGAGCAGGATTCCCAAGTTCGTTTTGGAGGCCACAGTTTCCATTCTTGTGATTTGGGCATAGAGGGAAGTTAAAGTCGCCACCCCAGATGATGTGACTTGTGGATATATTGTTGTCGTTTCGAAGTGAGGTTAGAAAAGTAACTATCTCTTCAAGGTTTGACCAACAGTCCAAAGTGCCAGAGTTGTTGTAATAGTTTATAAGTATATAGTTGTTATCTTTAAATGCTGTTAGGTGCATGATTTGCATGATTTGGAATGTTGGTGAGTCCTTTAGTAATTCCACTCTGAGGGGAAGGGTGTTGGCGACGTAAGTCGTGAGCCCCCCCCCTTGGGTCTGCCCATGTTTCCCTGTAGTGCGGTGGTGTAGAAAGTTTTATATCCCACAAGGTGTAGTGGGATTGTGCACCAGGTTTCTTGTAGGCACAATATCTGGTGTTGCCTGGCTGTGTCGAGCCATAGCCCCGTTGTTATTTTTGATGACAGGCCTGCAACATTCCAGTACGCGATAGAGAAACACAGGTTTGTGGTGTCTGCAGAGACCTGGGGGGATGTTAGCTGGATGCTCGCAGTTTGGATTTCTGTCATTTGAGGTAATTGAACCTGTGGGGGATTATCAAGAGCTTTAGAAGGAGCTACAGTTTGCTGATGGTACGAGCTGTGAGTGAATCCGTCTGCAGCTAAAGGAGTTGTGTGAATAGGATTGTTAGGAGTGTTGGCGGAAGCAGTTGTCGATTCATGGAATAGGTTTTTTTGGTTGTGAGGGGTGGACTCCTGGGGTACTGGCTGCTGGGTAGGATTATTTAGTTGTAATGTGGTAGTGGTGTTTATGTTCCTAGGTTCTGCCCTGGGTGGTCAATCGACCATCTCTAAACAGTCGAAACGGTTTTGCGTAGGAAAGCCCTGCCAGCCTTCATAAATTTGAAAGGGCCTATCTTGCCAGTATTGTCTTGGCCGTTCTCTCGGGGCGTTTCTGCCGCCATGATCGTGTGTGTACTCTGTCTGGTTCCACGGTTCTTGATTCCATGGTTCTTTGGGGATCTGATGCCAGTTCCAGGGAGGGGTATAATGATGTTGTCTCGCTGGAGGGTAAAAGAAAGAAAGATGCCGAGCATCGATTCCCCCTTTTTTTTCCAGCGAGGGCCAGGCACAGATATAATCCACTGTGGAGGGGTCTCTGCAAGTTACTATGATGCAGTCTCCGCGGGTCGTTTTTGTGGTTTTGCCTACCCAAGCTACCCTGCGGACTGTGGAGATCCCTCCTGAAAGATGGGGTTCTAAAGGCCTGTTAATACTTAGCCATTGCATGACTTTGTTTTTGAGGGACCATGCAGTTTCAGGGGTATCTTCGGTTAACTCTGGTACGCCGGTGAGTACTATTGTATAGGGAGTGGCTTCCGGGGGCAAGTGGGCTGGACGTCTGGCTACTGGTGTTTTTCTAGCGTTGTTCTTAGGTGAAGGCTGGTGGACCGTTGATTTGGGTGAAGGTGGAGGAGGCACTGATTTTCTTGTGGGCTGAGCTTTACTGGGATTGTTTATCACGAGTCCTGGGGTGTCTAGGGTGGCTGGGCCTGTGTTAGGTGTTTGTTGATTCGGTAAAACATTTGTTTTGCTCCGCTGCGGTCGGGGCGTTGTATTTTGCGAGTTTTGGTTCATAGTATTTTGTTTTTGGTTTGAGGGTAAGGTATTCGCGTTTGGTCGTTTTGATGCTTTAAGTTGTTGTATTTGAAAATGAGTTTTAGAAGGCTGCGTCGGGTTGCGCTGGCCCTTTATTTCTATGCGCGTATTGGTGTCAAGAATTGCTGCGGAAAGTATGGTCAACTGGGCTTCTATGTTTCTAATGCTAAGTTGAATGGGTTTCAAATACTGGAATAGGAGATCTTTTGTTGTGGTCAACACTTGTGAGGTGACTTTGCATGTTCTGCAAAGATTGTCGGTAGCCTCACTAGGGATTGTGAAGTGGGGAGGGTTAGCTATAAGAGGGAGTAGTGCGTTTTGTTGCGTTGTGGAATTTGGAAGGGTTATACCATGGGCTGAGCAGGAAACTATAGCTGCTGCATTATCAATGGTTTTTGTAGTACCTTGTTCTGAGATGGCTCCTTCCCATTCACCTTGAAGGTGCAGATTTGAATTGGTCAGGACTTCCTCCTGGATTTGGCAGGCCTCCAGATCGGGGGTTTCCTCTAGGTTGTCTGAGGTTAGTGAAAGGTCAGATTCAGACTGTGTTACAGAAAGATCTACTGTAGATGGCACTGTGTTAATATCGGGAACGGACAGGGTCATGGGAAGGGAACAGTTTTGGGAGTTAAGATGAATGGGCGAGGTGGCATTCGCTATATTGCCTAGGGAAGATCGTTTTGCATTTGCGTTCAAGAGGTCTAATGATACTCTCTTTTCGATAAGGGAAATACTCTGGTTAATTACCTCATGAGTCCGTGAGATGAAGAGATCGATGGGCCCGGTTATTTTTGCTACCTCCTGAGCGTGTTTCGATTTAGTCTTCGTCGTACTCCTGGTTTTCGGCGGCATGATTATGGTCAGCTTGGTGGAATTTCAGTGATGGAAAAAAGAGTGGCCCGGTCCGGTCCCTCCCGGGCACTAACGGGCAACAACGGGCCCGCCCTTGGCCCGGGCTTCGCCCGGGCTGCGACCCGCGTGCGTCCCGCGTTGCGTGAGGTAGTCTTTCTTATATGGCGGAGAGATCAAATGGAGGCGTGGCACTGGGAGGGGGCGCGGCTCCCTCGGGAAGAGGACCAGCTGTTGGTGTTGCTTGCTGGTCCTCGCAGTCCCGGGGCCGCACCTCTCACCTCCTCTGCGGCCTCGCTCCTGCGCTGCTCCTCACGCCGATGGTTAAGTCCTGGAGAGTGGCAGGTAGGCAAGTACGCTGCTCCTGCAGCAAAAGGCAGAGTTCAGGGAAACAAGCAAGGAACCTCTGTTACGAACATTGTCATAAAAGCATATCCCTAAGCTATACAAATATAAATACTAATCTAAAAATAAAAAGGTATTAAATTCTAAGCAGTTTATACTTTGTTGGCGAATAACACAATAAAAATAATCATTTTTAAAATAGCGACACAGCACAAAGTTTAAAGCACAGGGTTTGGTAATCCAATAATTCATAGGAGTTTTAAAGTGCGCGTGTGTATTATCCATGCCCACCCCATGTATTTAGCTACTGCAATTGCAAGATTAGGGGCACAATTTGATTTTAAAATCCTTAAGGCATCCAAACATTTCCTTGTGCCCAAATTTCTGCAAGCAGGCTTCAACCATCTACTCCTTGGGGCAGCATATAAGGGGCATACAAATAGAAAATGTGGGATATCTTCTACATGAGTTTTACAATAAAAGCAAGTATTTACATTATCAGGACACCATTTGACCGTGAAAGCATTTAAAGGTAAAGAGCCAATTCTAAACTGAAAATACAGTTTCCTATCTAGAGGCTTGGAGATCAAGTCCCAAAACTGTTCAAATTTTGGGATCGTTTTAACTTCCAGGAACTGGGATGTCAGGGCAGAGGGTTGATCAGAAGTCAATGCAGCATTATTTATCATGTCCCAGTACAATTTTTTCAATGTAGTCTTAGATGGGAAATCATCTGGGTCTACTGCAGACCATAAGTGTTCAAGGTGCAATTTTTGGAGTAATTTCCTCACTTCTTTAAGCCAAAGTACTTTATGGAAAGTATCAGAGTTATCAACATCCAAGAGGGCAGCTGCGTAATGGCTCAACTCAGGAGTAGTTTTTATGCGCCTCCAATATAGGAGGGGACGCAGTCTGACCATATCCTCGATCCTTTTCCTCCCAAGATCGTAGTGGAGTGGGGTCGAGGGAGTACTCTGTGGAGCACCAATTATGCGCCGTAGAAATTTGTTTTCTGCAACTGCTAAGGTGTTCAAGTTGGTGAAACCCCATAATTCTGATCCATAAAGACATGCACCCAGGACTTTCATACCATAAATCTCCATTATGGGCTGGATTGGTTTTGTGAATGAAGATTTGTGCTTTTGGGCTATTGCCCCTGCCAGCTGGTTAAATTTTAGCACTACAGAGTCCATATGTGATCTCCAGTTCATATTAGCATTTAAAGAGATGCCTAGATAGATAAAAGCATCCACTTCTTCCAAAAAAGCCCCATTGTAGACCATTTTCCCCTTGAATTTCACGGTAGGATTCAAATTCATAAATTTAGTCTTAGATGTATTTATTTCCAAGCCCCGAATCCGACAGAAGTCACCAAAGGCGTTTAATGTCTTTTGTAGACCACTGGGGGTCCGCGAGACCAGCAAGGTGTCATCTGCAAACATTAGTACTGGGACTCGCTTCCCGTCTAATAGTGGAGCATCCGTCGGAGATTGCTTCAGGAAATCAACTATGCCATTGATCTAGAGAGAGAATAAGGTGGGGGCCAGGACGCAGCCCTGTCTCACGCCTCTCTCAACAGGGAAGGATTCTGTGACGTCACCCTGGGCTCCCCACCTAATCCGGGCATAGTTGTTCTCATGCAACCTTACAAGCAAAGTCAATAGTTCAGGACTTATTCCTAGTTCCCTTAAGACAGTCCAAAGTTTTTGCCGGGGGACTAGGTCAAAGGCTGACTTCAAGTCAACGAAAACAGCAAAAAGGGGACCTTTTAGCAGGGTTACATTTTTCCAGTATATGGTTAAAAAATGGAATACCTGGTCGACAGAGGAAGTTAGGGGGCGAAAACCAGCTTGGTATGGGGAGAGGATGTCCTTGTCAACTATCCAGGCTTGTATCTTATTTTGTACCATCCTGCCCATCAGTTTTTGGGCGCAATCAATGAGGCTGATGGGCCTATAGTTACTTGGTAAAGCCTTATCCCCTTTTTTGTAAACTGGTATTATTTCCGCACCTTTCCATGTTGCTGGTATCTTTGCCCCTTGTGCAATGGCATTTCCAAGCCATACAAAGTATTTACACCAGCTGTCTCTGTCCGCTAAGAAAACATCCGCCGGTATTCCATCAATACCTGGCGCCCTACCTCTGGTCACTCCATCCATTGCCTCGTATACATCTTTCAGTGAAAATAATTCATTAGTAAAAAATACCCTTTCTAGGGGGGAATCAGTATGCGAACCTGAATTGTCTGCATATTGGGGTTTGAAAAAGTCCACCCAGGACTCTTTTGCTACATGATTTTTCGGACAGTCTGCTATGCCCCCTGAGCCCCACTTTAATATGGCCCAAAACTCTTTCTGGTGTTTATCAACACATGCTTTCTTCAGATCTAGCCAAAGGTTCTCATCCCACCGCTTTTTTGCCTGGATCTGGGTTTTTCTATATTTGTCCCTAGCATTTAAAACTCCTATTTTAGATCTTAGTGCTATACTAAGATTTTGTCTTGCAATTCTGCAGGATTGGTCGTACCAACCCCTTTTTATGGGTGGTCCAATACCCTTCCTCTTCTTAGTTGTTTTAAAGAATAGCTTCTGTATGTTAGCAAAAAACTTTGGCTGTGACTCTTCAATCCATGACTTAAAATTTGTATCATTCGGTAAAACCTGTAGTCTGGTTACTTCATCAATGACTAGCCCCTCAAGGGCCTGTCTAGCCTCTGGATTATCTACTAAAGTTATCCATCTAATATGACGGAGATTGTTAGTTGGAACAACATCTAGGGTCATCAGGTTCCTAGCTGGATTTTCTAAAGTTGCTTTTTGTTCTATGTTGAATAGCAATGACAAGGGGTTGTGATCGCTCTCCAACCTGGGAATGACCTGCATATCGACTACTTTACTCCAACCTCTAACATCTACCAAAATATAATCTATTCTACTACTTGATCTTAGGTTATCAAAGGTATGCCTGCCCTGTAAATCAGAAGGAGTGCGGCCATTGGCTGCCCTCAGTCCTCTGGATAGGCATAAACTTTTAACCTGTATAGCTACTTCTGTCCACTTTTTTTACCAACGGGAGATCTAACTGGGGAATTCCCCACTTAGTGTCTTCCTCTTGTGTCAGATCACTATCCTCACAGCCTAGAGGTTCAAATGTTGTATTTAGGTCTCCTCCCACCAAGATGATATACTGCGTAGCTAGCATCTCTAGGTCGTTATCTAAGGCACCTATTATATCAGAAGATGTGCCCCCTTGGGTTCCCCTTGCATAAATATTATATATTGCCATCTTGTGGCCATCACCCCAGTTGAGCACAATAGAAAGTAGGTCGCTGTTAATAATATGGGTCTGCTTGATAGTACATTGCAGGGATTGGCGTATCCATATAAGTAGACCCCCTGAAGGGCGTCCCTTAGTATTCTTTTTCGCGGGCACGTAAAAATTTAAAAAGCCCTGACGAAAGACTGGTGACACTGACCATGTTTCCTGTAGCAACACAATATCGTAACGGTCAATGAACTCACACCAGTCTGGGGTCTCTATTTTATGTAGGATACCCGCAATATTCCATGAGATAAACTTAATGCTACCTTTGCTTTCCATACTCCTCTTTTTTAGGGGAATAGTCAGATTATGGGAAAACGCACGGGGTGGAGAACTAGCTACAACTACATTAGTACTACTATGGTCAACTAATGAGTTGTTCTTTACTGCATTAGAGGCATGATCCCTAGGGTCAGAAGTCTTTCCCTCACAACAGTCTGTTCCTAAAGTCGTGAGAGTACTAATATTTCCATATTTAACCTTTACGATCTTTGATTTCCCTAAGCTCATTGTTTTTCCCAGTCAATCACATTGGCTTAGACCTGAAAGGGCAGAGAACCTATTTTCTATCGAGATTCCCCAATTATTTTTATTTTCAGGGATTTTGGCTTTTCTTATTACAGGGTTCCATTTTGTTTTTAATAACGTTGGATTTAAAATAATTCCCTTTTTTATATAAAAGAAATCCAACGTTAGTGGCACTATTTCGGTAGATCTACGCTGAGGGGGATATATATTAGCTAGAATGTTTGGTAACACTTCAGGATCTGAGAAGTGTAGCACCACACAATCCCCCTTAAACTTTTTGATGCCACCCCCGATCCATTCAACCCTTCTAGCTTTTACTACTTCCTGTGCCAGCTGATCCCTGCCTCCTGGTTTGAATGCCATGTTCTTTGATAACCAATGGAGTGATTTATTTATCAAAGAAGAAGTATTCTCTACATGCCCTGGTTCAAGTTGAGGAACATTTGCTAGAACCAAAATTAGTGGGGAAGCTTCCACTACTAGTTCAACAGGGCCTTTCTCTACGTTGTCAGGGTCTTTTACGCTTCTGGAAGTGGGCCCTGCAAGGTCCTTAACAGTAATATCTGGGTTTGTGGATCCCGGCCCCTCCCCTCCTTGGGCAGGCCTCCACATAGTATTCTGGGAAGTACTTGGTTGAAAATCTGACCCAGGTACAATTTTGGTAATTTTCGGGTCAGCTATGACCGGATTTAATAAAACGGTGTTTGGACTTTCCTCTGTTATTTCTTGCAAAAGTACCCCCAGTCTAGTAACCTCCTCTGTGAGCTGGTCAATTTTGCTTAGTAATGGTTTCGTAATAGTTTTGATTTTATTATCTATGGCATTCAGTAGTTTCTTGAATTGATCTTCGTCCAGATAGGCCTTTACTCCCCCATTATTCCTAGTATCATCTTCAATATTCCTCTGGGGTGAAGCGTCAAGGCGCTTTTTGCCTGATCGAAGACCACCCCTTTTTGGTGCATTCTTTCCCCCTCCCTTTGTTACTCTAGGAGCTGGGACCGGTGTAGGGGTTTCTTCTTCTACCGTAATAATGTCAGTATCAATTGTACATTCTGGTGCAGGTTCATTAATTGCTACTAGTAGTTGAGTTAATGGGTTGGTGTCTGGAGCCTGGAAGACCTCATTGCTAATATCATGAGCTGAGGTAGATAGTGGCGTGTTGTCAATAAGCATGTCTGGCGAGTAGCTAAGACCCAAAGATGTTCTTCTATGCTGATTAATTTTGGCAACTTTCTGTACCATGTAATTGTCAATTGTATTCAGTGGAGCTGAAGATGCTTTTGCTTTAGACATTTTACAAGGTAGCAACAAGGCAGATCCAAGGGGTTTTAGTCAGTATAGTATCCCAGGCTTTTTCAGGATTGGAGGGAATATGTCACTTACTTGGATGTTTTTAGGCAGCGTTTCTGGCCCTGCCCCTGCCTCTTCCTGCCGATGAGGGCCGTAGAGGGCCCGCCCTTTGCCCGGGCTTAGCCCTGGGCGTCCCGCGACGCGGGGGTCTCAGGGATTTATCAGCGCCTCCTGGCGCGTTGTCCCCGCCTTTCCGGTCTGTTCGTGCGCGCCGCCGCGTGGCCTGCCGGGAATTGTAGTCCCCGGAGCGGCGGCGCGGTAGATGGAGCCTTCGTGACTCTTGGCGGTGGCGGCAAGACCCTGGTTCCGCGTTTCAAGACTCTCGGCGGTGGCGGCAGTAAGTATTATTCCCCCGCTCTGCCGGGGTCTCAGGGATTTATCAGCGCCTCCTGGCGCGTTGTCCCCGCCTTTCCGGTCTGTTCGTGCGCGCCGCCGCGTGGCCTGCCGGGAATTGTAGTCCCCGGAGCGGCGGCGCGGTAGATGGAGCCTTCGTGACTCTTGGCGGTGGCGGCAAGACCCTGGTTCCGCGTTTCAAGACTCTCGGCGGTGGCGGCAGTAAGTATTATTCCCCCGCTCTGCCGGGGTCTCAGGGATTTATCAGCGCCTCCTGGCGCATTGTCCCCGCCTTTCCGGTCTGTTCGTGCGCGCCGCCGCGTGGCCTGCCGGGAATTGTAGTCCCCGGAGCGGCGGCGCGGTAGATGGAGCCTTCGTGACTCTTGGCGGTGGCGGCAAGACCCTGGTTCCGCGTTTCAAGACTCTCGGCGGTGGCGGCAGTAAGTATTATTCCCCCGCTCTGCCGGGGTCTCAGGGATTCATCAGCGCCTCCTGGCGCGTTGTCCCCACCTTTCCGGTCTGTTCGTGCGCGCCGCCGCGTGGCCTGCCGGGAATTGTAGTCCCCGGAGCGGCGGCGCGGTAGATGGAGCCTTCGTGACTCTTGGCGGTGGCGGCAAGACCCTGGTTCCGCGTTTCAAGACTCTCGGCGGTGGCGGCAGTAAGTATTATTCCCCCGCTCTGCCGGGGTCTCAGGGATTTATCAGCGCCTCCTGGCGCATTGTCCCCGCCTTTCCGGTCTGTTCGTGCGCGCCGCCGCGTGGCCTGCCGGGAATTGTAGTCCCCGGAGCGGCGGCGCGGTAGATGGAGCCTTCGTGACTCTTGGCGGTGGCGGCAAGACCCTGGTTCCGCGTTTCAAGACTCTCGGCGGTGGCGGCAGTAAGTATTATTCCCCCGCTCTGCCGGGGTCTCAGGGATTTATCAGCGCCTCCTGGCGCGTTGTCCCCGCCTTTCCGGTCTGTACGTGCGCGCCGCCGCGTGGCCTGCCGGGAATTGTAGTCCCCGGAGCGGCGGCGCGGTAGATGGAGCCTTCGTGACTCTTGGCGGTGGCGGCAAGACCCTGGTTCCGCGTTTCAAGACTCTCGGCGGTGGCGGCAGTAAGTATTATTATTGACATTTTGTTAAAGAAATAAAATACTGCAACAAAACAACCGGCCAGCACGTTGACACATCAGTACAGGATGTAACAGAACCACAGTCTATACATTAATCAACAATTTAGTAGCAGATCACGCCTCACTCATGTCCGTGGCTAATGAAAACAGAGACATCATAAATCCAGGGGCTAATTGACAATAATGTAAGGAAATACATAACAAAAAATAAACACAAGAAATTACATAGTTCCACAGAGAGTGCCAAGACCTTGTCAGACACATGTACTGAAAACAATGGTTTCTGGGGGTTCGAGAGCAGGAACATGTCAAACACATGTGAAATTCAATAGCTCATCGCATCAGTACCAGAGTCTGCACATCGCCTGATTGCGTTGCCTCGGCAACCACATTCTGTCCCTGAGCCCAGGTCAGGAATGGTTCCCAAATGTTTCGAGGTCTGGAAGCAGGGGACATAAGCTCCCATAATGTGTTCAGCTGTGTATGACCATAAGTGACATCGGCAATTCACCCCTTGAGCGAGGGCACCCTCCTTCTACCCCAATGTACTGCAACTTGACGCTCGGCAAATAACAGAAGCAGTGCATGTAGTTTGCGCAGCTTAGGCGGGGTGTCTTTAACATAGCCTAAGAGGCCCAGGATGGGAGATGGAACATCCGATACTCAAAGGATTTGATTCACTGAAATAAAAACCAAGGACCATAATTCAGCAATTTTTGGACAGTCCCATACCACATGTAAAAATGAAGCAGGAGTGTACTTACAACGCCAACAGCTGTCATCATCTCTGATCCCCATACGAAACAGACCCACAGGTGTTCTATAGAATCTATGCAAATATGTAAAGTGAATCAATTGGAGCCTGTAGTTAGGAGAAAGCTCATTGAGTTGCCCACAACAGAAGTCCCATTGAGCCTCAGTTAACAGGGTAGGGAGCTCATTGTTCCAACACTGGAGGGACCTGGGCTTCACCACCGGGGCAGTGTTTTGCATGCGTGTATTTAGTCGCGTAATAAGTTTACGGGGAGATGGGGATCTCAACAGGTTTTCCAATGCAGGGAGAGCCAGTGGGGCCGACGGAAAACCCTCCCAGAGGGCACAACATGCAGCACGCAGCTTATGATATAAGAACAGCTCAGAAAAAGGTACAGCCGAACCCTCATTTGCCTCCGGGGGAGGTCTAAACGTTTCTTCCGGATATGGATCTGCAATGGTGTGAAGGTGCATCTTCTGTTACAATGTCTTACTAACACTATGAGAAAGGGCCTCTGTATATACTGGACTAGAAGGAAGTACAGTGCGTATAGAGTCCACCAACCCCAGAGGTATAACAGAGGTTAAAGTCAGAACTACAAGAAACACAAAATGGGATGCTACAGGTCTAAGTGGGCTAGAAAGTGTAGCTTTCTCTTAGAAGGTGTGTGTATACACTAAAGGATAGAGAGAGAAAGTAAGAAAACCCATCAGCCCACCCATTGGCGGAACTTCATCATCTGGGATTTTGAAGTGCGAACTGGTATCCACTAGGTTACTCACTGTTGTTATCGTGAGTAAACTCTAGTAATGGATCCACCAGTGATGGAAAGCCAAAGAGTGGTAGTGTAAAGAGCTGTGGGAAGAAAAGTTGCAGTGCTCAAAAAAAATATATGTGCTACTAGACTAATGGTGTGTTAAAATTGACTACCATGGTGCCTAAAGGTAAATTTTATTCTGACGGTCACCATGATGACAAGGTTAAAAACAGAGTGTGGATAGTGTTTCAACAAATACTACTATCCTGATGGTAAGTTAACTGGTCAACATGTTTCAAAAAAAGATTCACCTCCCAAGATCGATTATTCTCCTCAATAAGGAAATAAATAAGCTAGTGCGGGAGCAATACTTGTGCAGATCATCTGAAAGACTCCATAAAATTGATCGCTTAAAAAGAAGGCGAAGTAGGATTAAGAAAAAGATTAAAAAAAGAAAAAGAAGATTCTCTTTGGATAAGCCTACGGGAGGCAGTGGTTCATGGCAAAGTCAGACAGTTTTGGTCCCTTATTGGGGAGGGTTGCGGTGCTAGAGTTGGTCCCCTCCCAATTCCCATCCCTGAATCATCATGGGTCAATTATATCTCCACCTTATACGCTTTGAATGGGCAGTCGGTTGAGCTTAGGGGCCTTAGTATTGAGCATGATTCCTCAATAGAGCCCCCTTCAGGAAAAATTATTGAACAGGCGATTAGGGATATGCGTACTTCAGGAGCCATGGGACCTGATGAACTCCCGATATCTGTCTTGAAACAGGAGCCAGTTTTATGGAGCAAAATACTGTTTCCTGTTTTCAGTTCTTGCTTCATGAAGAAAATTGTCCCTTCCTCTTGGAAGGAGTAGTTTCTGTCCTGTAACTCCAGTTCTGTAGTAGGGGTATCTCTGTTATAGTCATAATCTAGTGAATAGTCCCGCCCATGTGCGTGGACCCCGGAGCAATCAAAAATAATCTCTTACAGTGTCAAAAAATGCAGAAAATGCATAGACACTTAAGAGAGAATTTAAAGACAGATAATGCAGCCAAAAAGGCTACACTGTCCAGTACTTCAACTAGAAATTCCACCATAAAATCCACAAAACAGCAAAGCCTGTACAGATTTCCCTTGCTTAACAGCAAAATCCCTCAGGAATGATAGAGAGAAGAACCTGGACAGACAAGCCCCATAGGCTGCCATTATGTGGCTTAATTAGGATACTGTGCCTTTAAGGAACCTTCCAGAACCTTCTCTCAGTATCCCAGAATGCATAGCAGGTCCAACTTAGCCTCAGTTCTTTTTGAAGGCGCAGAAAACGCCAGACCTGTAGCATTATGATCATGAACAACACTCCACCGGGGAGGCGGGAGGGCGCTTATGACTATAACAGAGATACCCCTACTACAGAACTGGAGTTACAGGACAGAAACTACTCCTTCTGTAGTAGGGGATCTCTGTGTATAGTCATAATCTAGTGAATAGAATGGCAAGCCCATCCCCACACCAAGCGGCGGTGGAGAATAAAATAACGCCACTACTGTGCGAACAGATTCCGCAGCGAAGCCTGCCCAACCTGAGCGTCTGCCCTGGCATCAGTGTCCAGGCAGTAATGCTTAGCAAAGGTATGGACCGACTTCCAAGTAGCCGCCTTGCAGATCTCTGCAATGGGAACATTACGGAGCATAGCTGTCGTAGCAGCCTTGCCCCTGGTGGAATGAGCCTTAGGTTTGCCCCCTAAGGTCTTATTAGCTTTGCAGTAACACAACTGAATGCAGGACACAATCCACCTAGAGATGGACTGTTTAGAGGTAGCAAGACCCGTCCTGACTGAGCCATAATTGATGAACAATTGGTCTGACCTACGAATATCTTTAGTCTTATCAAGATAAAACTTCAGCACCCTCCGCACATCCAGGGAATGTAAAGACCTTTCCGCCGGAGATGAAGGATTCTGAAAGAACGTAGGCAAAGTGATAGTCTGATTGATATGAAAATCAGAAACAACCTTGGGAAGAAACTTAGGGTGAGTACACATAACAACTTTAGCATTATGAAATACAGTATAAGGTTCTTGGCAACACAATGCCTGAATCTCACTCACCCTGCGGGCCGATGTAATGGCCACGAGGAACGCCGCCTTCCAGGACAGGTGCTGCAACGAAGCCTTATGAATGGGTTCAAAAGGCTCCTTCATCAATCTGGACAGCACCACATTCAAGTCCCATGAAGGCGAAGGAAGCCTGACAGGAGGGAACACTTTCTTCAAGCCTTCCAAAAAATCTTTGATCACAGGGATCTGGAAAAAGGAAGTCTGTGAAGGGCCTTTCCTGTAGGCAGTCAAAGCAGCCAGATGAACCTTAATGGAATGGACATTAAGGCCCGACTGCGCCAGATGAAGCAGATATGGAAGGATGACATCTTCCTTGCATGACGTAGGGTCATAGTTCCTAGACTTGCACCAGATGCAAAACCTCTTCCACTTGTAAGCATAGGAAGTCCTAGTGGAAGGTCGCTTAGCCTCCTTCAGTATGCCCATACAATCCTCTGGGAGATTCAGATGGCCATATTGCACTATTTCAGGAGCCATGCCGCCAAACTCAAAGACGAGAGGTTGGGGTGCACCATCCGCCCCCCGAACTTCGTGAGAAGGTCCGGCCTGCACGGCAGCTTCATGTGAGGAAGGAGAGATCGGTGAAGCAGGTCCGTGAACCACCACTGTCTGGGCCATTCCGGGGCAATCAGAATCATTCTCGCCCTGGATTGAGACAGCTTGATGAGAACCGCCGGAATCAGGGGAATTGGTGGAAAAGCGTACAGAAAGCTGTTCGACCAGTTGATCCATAACGCGTTCCCCAGCGTCCCTGGCTGGTAGTACCTGGAGGCGAAGCCTCGGCATTTGCTGTTTTCGGCGGTGGCAAACAGATCTACGTCTGGAGTTCCCCACCTTGCGAAGACTTCTCCTAGTACTTCGTCGTTTATGACCCATTCGTGGTTTTCCTGCACGATTCTGCTCAGTTCGTCTGCCTGAACATTCTGCACACCTGGCAGATGGGTGGCCGTTATCGACAGTCCTCGAGCCAGAAGCCAGTGCCAGATCGCCTGCGCCTCCTGCGACAGAGTGCGCGATCTCGAGCCCCCCTGCTTGTTGAGGTAATACATCGTTGTCGTGTTGTCCGTCTGAACAAGCAGAGAGTTGGTCTGAAAGGACGGATGAAAGGCCTTCAGTGCCAAGTGAACAGCTCTCAGTTCCAGGAAATTGATGTGGTACGTGGACTCCGTCGGGGACCACGTCCCTTGAATTTGCAGGTCTCCGGAATGCGCCCCCCAACCTTGGAGAGACGCATCCGTCACGATGGTCTGTGTGGGAATGTCCTTGTGGAAGGGAACGCCTCTGAAGAGATTCTCCTTCGAGCACCACCACCTTAGAGACTGAAGAGCATGTAGAGACAGGCGTATCCTGTCGTCCCAAGAACCTCTCCTCTGGTCCCACTGATCCTCCAAGCACTCCTGCAGAGGTCTCATCTGTAGCCGTGCGTGAGGAGTGAGAAAGATGCAAGAGGCCATCGATCCCAGTAGAGAAGACACCGTCCTCACAGTCGTAGACGGAGTTTTCATGAGAGCCTGAGCCTTCCGAACGAGTGATAAACGTCGCTCTTCCGAAGGAGACACGCTTGCTGACAGCGTATTGATGGAGGCCCCCAAGTACTGGATGCACTGTACCGGAATCGGGACCGACTTGGACATGTTGATGTGCAACCCCAGCTTGTTCAAGAGAACGCACGTCTTCTGGAAGTGTGCTTGAGCTTCCGAGAAGGAGGAGGCTTTGATCAACCAATCGTCCAGGTACGGGTAGACAAACACCTTGATCTTCCTCAGGTGTGCCGCTACCACTGCCATACATTTTGAGAATGTCCTGGGTGCAGACTTCAGTCCGAAGGGTAGCACCGTGTATTGATAATGATTGGTGCCGACTTGAAAGCGCAGAAATTTCCTGTGTTTGCATGCAATGGGCACGTGGAAGTATGCGTCCTGTAGATCTATGGCACACATCCAGTCTCCTCGTTGCAGCTGAGGGTAGATCTGATGCAACGACAGCATGCAAAACTTTTCCCTGCGAATCCACTTGTTTGCCTGCCGCAAATCCAGAATGGGCCTGAACTCGTTTCTGTCCTTCTTGCGGACAAGAAAGAACCGAGAGTACAGACCTCTTCCTCTTTGAGACAGAGGTACGTCTTCGATCGCCCTTTTCCTTAGCAGAACGTCCGCCTCCGTCTGAAGCTCGCGCAGTTGATACTGCGAGCTGACGGGAGGAAGCGATGGAGGAGGGCTGGTGAAACGTAGACTGTATCCATTGCAAACAATATTCAGCACCCACTTGTCCTGAGTAATTTTTCTCCACTCTGCCAGAAAAAATTGAACGCTTCCCCCCACCGGAGCGGGTAACGGACGAGGGGGAAGTAACAGCTCAGGGACGGGACCCGGCCGGGCCCTTGGTCGCGGTAGAGGACTGTTGACGACCTCTACCACCCTGTCGCTTCTGGAAGGGCCGCCTGTACTGCTGCTGCTGTTGATGTTGTCCAGCAGACTGCCCCCTTCCACGACCCTGCGACCCAAACCGACGTTGGTACTGTCGGAAGGGTTTCTTTTCCTTGGGCTTCTCCAAGCCCACTGCCGTCAGGGTCTCCGCTTCGGCCTTCATCCTGGCCATCTCATCATCCGCGTGTTTCCCGAAGAGGGTATCTCCGGAAAACGGGAGATTCGCCACGCGTTGCTGTGCTTCCGGTTTCAATGACGTCAACCTGAGCCAAGCGTGGCGTCTCTGGTGAATCCCGTGGCAATATCCGTGCGCGGACAGCAATGATATGTCCGCTGCGGCGCCGATGTCCTGATTAGAGACCAGCATCCCCTCCTGGACGATCTCCACAAAGTCCTCCTTGCGGTCTCGAGGGACAAGGTCTGCGAACTGCTCCATCGAGTCCCACAGGGACCGGTCGTAACGTCCCAGCAAAGCCGAGTCACTGGCGGCCTTCATGGACGAGGCGGATGTCCCACACGCCTTACGACCAGCAGAATCGATCCAACGGCTCTCCTTGTCCGGAGGCACCGTGGACGCAGGGGAGGTGGCATGAAGCTTCCGTGCAGCAGTCACGATGACCGAATCCGGTACCGGGTCCTTCCTCAAAAAGGCTGGGTCTGAGTCCGGGGCCCTGTACTTTTTTAGGATCCTGGAAGGTACAGACTTCACCGTTGCCGGCGTCAGGAATAGCTGTTCGGCGGGTTCAAGGAGCCCCGGCACCAGAGGTAACAGGGGGCGAGACAAGTGCCTTTTGTGTAATGTCTCAAATATCACCGAGGTAGAAGCCGTAGGTGCTTCAACCTCAATGCCCAACTTCGCCGCTCCACGCAGGAGAACCTCCTGAAATGTGCTTATATCGTCTATCGGAGACACCCTAGTCTCCGGCGAATCGGACAGCGTGGGCGAGTAGGAACGGGTCCCAGATGGAGAACGTGACCTGGACCGACGTCTCTTGTGATGACGCCTGGATCGTGAGGAAGATCCATGGCCACTCCTTGATCTGTCCCGTCTCCCCGAGCGAGACCTCGACCTCTTGGGCCTCGGACGCTCCTTCGGCCTCCCAGGGTCAGGAGTCCTAGGCTTCTTAGGAGTCTTCTTCGGAGGCGTCGGAAACTTAGGCATCGACACCGCCCTCGGTGGGACCGGGGGTGGAGGAGCAACCGGACGCGGGGTCTGCGGAGCCGGCTTCGGAGGTGGGGTAGGGGCCTTCGGAGGCGGACCCTTCGGCACAGCAGGCCGCGAAGGAGGTGTAGAAGGCTTCATCGGAGTATCCACCCCGGAATGCGCCGTTCCCGGCGAGCCACCATCTCTTCCGGAGCGTGGGGAGCCCCCCACAGTCCTGGGCCTGTCCTTAGGACCTCCAGACGTTGAAGACCGGTGCCCAGACGACGACCGATGTCCCCTCGACGTCGAACGGTCCTTCGGCGTCGACCGAATCACACTTCTCGACGTCGAACCGTGTCTCCGTCTCGACGTCGACCCAGACCAGATCGACGAGCCACGAAACCTCGACGACGGGCGATGGTGCCTCGACGGCGACCTCGACCTCTTCGCCGGCCTCGACGTCGACTTCTTGGATCGCTTCGACGTCGACCCTTTGGACCTTCTCGACGTCGACCTCTCTGACCTTCTCGACGTCGATCTCCTTGACCGTCTCGATGTCGGTCTTTTGGAATGCTTCGACGTCGACCTCTTCGGCGCCGGAGACGCCTTCCGTCTCGACGACGAGGATCCCCTCGACGACGATGTCCTCGACGGCGAACGGCGGTGTCGCCTCGACGGCGAGCGCCGACGCCGGGCCCTCCGATGTCGACCACTCGACGCCGACAGCGACGACGAGGATATCGACACCGGCTTCGACGGCGGCCGGAACACGTTCCTCGACGTCGACGGGCGACGTTTTCTCGACCCAGAGCCCTGGGGAGACCTGGAACTGGCCGTTGACCGTCCCCTCGACGTCGTGGTCAGCGCAACTGACCCAGACGGAGACCTTGGGCGAGGGCTGGTCTTCCTGCCCCTGGGGAGCCCCCCAGAGGCCTCAGCATGGGTAGAAGGAGCCCCTCCTGACCCACCTCGTGCCTTCAACTTTCTCTCCTCAAGTCCCTGAAGCCTGATCTTCTTCCTCTCCTTCAGGGTCCTTCCAGAGAAGCTTCTGCAGATCACACACTCCTCAGGAATGTGGGAAGAGGGAAGGCAGAGAATACAGACCTCATGGGAGTCTGACCTGGCCTTCTTTCTTGAGCACTCAGGGCATTTGTCGAATAATGCAGGCATTATGGACAAAAAAGAGTGCAGAAACACAGAAAGAAAGTCACCAAAGTACTTTAAAAGTACCAAAAATCGAAATTAGTGTAAAACACTAACAAAAACCCTTGAAAAGGGAGAGCTCAATGCTCCAGGGTCCTGCTTGCAGGAGCCGGAAAAAAGAACTGAGGCTAAGTTGGACCTGCTATGCATTCTGGGATACTGAGAGAAGGTTCTGGAAGGTTCCTTAAAGGCACAGTATCCTAATTAAGCCACATAATGGCAGCCTATGGGGCTTGTCTGTCCAGGTTCTTCTCTCTATCATTCCTGAGGGATTTTGCTGTTAAGCAAGGGAAATCTGTACAGGCTTTGCTGTTTTGTGGATTTTATGGTGGAATTTCTAGTTGAAGTACTGGACAGTGTAGCCTTTTTGGCTGCATTATCTGTCTTTAAATTCTCTCTTAAGTGTCTATGCATTTTCTGCATTTTTTGACACTGTAAGAGATTATTTTTGATTGCTCCGGGGTCCACGCACATGGGCGGGACTATTCACTAGATTATGACTATACACAGAGATCCCCTACTACAGAAAGGGAGCATACTAGTGCCACTATTCAAGAAGGGCGATAGGGACATACCGAAGAACTATCGTCAAATAGCCCTCCTTGACGCAATCGGAAAAGTTTTTTCCAAATGTTTGTTATCCTTAATTAACGATTGGGTTGATGCGAACCATATATTACCCCTAGAACAGACTGGTTTCCGCAAAGGGCACGGCACATTAGATAATCTTACCGCACTACAGATCATTTCTGATAAATATGTAAGGGTCCGTGGGGGTTATGTGTATGCGGCATTTATAGACTTCTCCACGGCATTTGATAAGGTGGATCGCCCCCTGCTGTGGAGAAAGCTATCTGCCATGGGCATGCCTCCTCACCTGCTAGATCTGGTGCAGGTTTTACATACTGATACATGGTGTCGTGTCCTGCAAGGTGGAGTAAGGGGGTTATCTCGAGTCATTCCATCAATTAATGGATTAAAACATCGTTGTCTCCTTGCTCCACTGCTCTTTTCCCTGTATATTGCGGATCTCCCTGCATCTATCTCCTCCAGTGACGGTATAGCCCCGGTTGTAGGGGGATCCCCTATTTCCTGCTTGTTATATGCAGATGACATTATAATACTAGATTTAACACCTAAAGGGTTGGCCAACCGTCTTCGTGCACTTGATCTTTTTGCCGAAGCCCACTTTTTGAGGATAAATGCAACAAAAAGCAAAATTATGTGTATTGCAGGGAGAAAAAAGTTAAAGTATAAGAACTTTGTTTGGACAGTTGGTGGCCACAAATTGGAGGTGGTAAAGACTTATGTCTTTCTAGGAAAAATCATTTCCAATAATTTGAGTGACAAACCCCATACCGATAACAACTCCCGCAAAGCTTTGTCTCAGGGAAAAGGCTTGACTGCATTATATTCAGCCACGGGGAGAAGACATTTCGATTGCCTACTGGAAGTCTTCAGGGCAAAAATTACATCTTCCCTTTTGTATGGAATGGAACTAGTTGATTTAAGGCAATGGAATTTCTTACATTCTACAGAAGGGAAGTTGTTAAGATCTATATCTTCTCTTAACACTGCTTGTTCAACAGCCGCCTGCAGACTTGAATATGGCCTTCGCAGTAGCTGGGTGCAGGGCCTGACAGCGGTAGTACGGTGGGTGGCCAGTTTGGCTAGAGGAGAAATGGGTTCATTAAGAATTCTTATGAAGGTTGAACTGTTAGGCAGCTTAAAGGAGTACTCGCAAATTGTTAAGAATTTCAGAAAGGCGGTCGCCCTTCTCCAATTGGAAGAGAGTACTCTTTTTATTGTTTCTGCTGCACAATTAAAGTCTCTTTTAAAAGAGGCATCCTGGGATCTTAGCTTTAAAATGGACAAGGAGGCTATATATTCTAAGAAGGGAGCTAACCATCTTATTGACTCGTATATAAGGAAAACTATGCAACCTTATGTCGCCTGGAATCTACCACATGGCATTCGGCGATTTTGGTTTCTCCTAAGACAGGATTTGTTGCCATTAAACATTTTATTGGCAAAGTGGTGTGGTACTCCTGCAATTTGTAATTTTTGCAACTTGTCCACCCAGGATTGCTTGCACGTTCTCTTCATATGTCCTATATTGCGCCCATTTCGGCGTAAGTGGTTAAGATATATTTGTCTGCAATTGGGTATTTTAAATGCTAACTCTTTCTTATTTGCACTGTATAATCCCCCAAATGAAACCTTTTGTTTTAATATTTTTAACTTTTTTAAATGCTTTTTAGCTATTTATTGATGAAATTTTGTAGTTTGTGAAATTTGATTATTCTGTATTTTTGTAAACATTGTAGATGTCTTGAATGGGTCTTGTACTGTGTTTGGTTTTTATGTGGATCTCCTCGGAGTTCCAAAACATAATAAAAGAAATTGATTGAATTGGTCAACATGTTTCAGCCTAAAATGGCTTTCTTCAGGACCTATGATAACGACACTACTGCAACTGTGACAAAAAGTGTAGTGAGAACCGTAGACCCCTGCCTGTTCCTTCATGTTCCCTGCCAAGAGCCTAAATGGGCAATATGAGATGCACCCCCCCGCCCACCTGATCTGTCTTATATTGCACCTTACTCGCAAGGCCACAATGTTGGGGCTCAAGCAGATGTCCTTAACCAAAAGGGCCCTGCTACTTTTATCACCCTTGATGCTGGCTACCAGCTCACTAACCCGGACAGCCCCAAAAAAGGTAAGTAAGGAAGCTGTACCAAATAGTGTCTTCTCAAAGTCAGAGTGGCACACTACAGGCAGGTGGTCAATTCGAATTTTTAGCATATTAATATCAATTGGTTATTTTGTATCCTGTATCTTTTTCTCACCACTAGCCCATTCTTTTAAGGCTTCCCCAAGAACAAATCCTTTTGTGGGGTCCTCCAAACTCCTTAACTTTAAAAAATGGTATGCTATTGAGACCTATGACCTAGATTTACTTGCCCCCGATTCCTCAAACCTATCTGGGAAAATTGAAACTCCAGATGTAAAGTTTGCAAAAGTCTCTACACAGCGCTGGTACCATTGCCTTGTTCTGACAGCCAGAGCCTTCTCCGCCACGCTTTGTAGTTGCAGTTCAAAGGGATTAGTTTCCAGCATTCCTCTTTGAAGGGCATCATGTCCTCATCTGCCTCCTGCCATTCTGCCTGGAACCTTTCCTACTGTTGGCAAGAAAAAGCATCAGCTACCTTGTTCTGAACCCCTTCCAAATGATTTGCCATAATTTCGATATTGCACTGGAGACATGTGTGCACCAGATGCCTTAACAAGCCCAATACAATGGGGCATGATGCTGCCTGTATATTAATGGCATGGACTGCTGCCATGTTGTCTGACCTTATGGTTAATTTCCTGTTGGCTAGGATATCCTACCAAAGTAACAATGACACCAGAATGAGAAAGAGCTCTAATGTTGTGATATTCCCTGTCAGGTCTGACTTGCGCCAAGCAGGTGGCTAATGCTAGGCACACCAAGCCGTACCAAATATTGCCCCAAAGCCCCCACACCAGGAAGCATCTGTATACAGTTGCAACCGGTCATTGGTTGTCCAGGGTGCTGGCCATAGTCTAACTCCACTGGAGCCTTGTAGAAAAGATAGCCAGATGCGCAGGTCCTCTTTTAGCCCTGCCCTCAACTGTACAAAATGACGTTTTTGAGTAATGCCTGCCGTTGCACCTGCCAACCTTCTTGAAAAAAACTCTCCCCACCTGAGTGACCCTGGATGCAAAATTGAGCTTACCAATTAAGTCTTGAATATCACTTAATGTTGCTTTCTGTTTTGCTGGCACCCTCTCAATCGCTTCTGCAAAATCCTGTACCTTACCAACTGGGAGGCATGAGCGTGACACCCCTCCCAAGGCATCCAACTCTTATCACCAAAAAATGTCAAAGTAGTAGTGGGGCCTTCTGTTTTCCCTGCCGCCAATGGTGCTCCTAATCCATAAGAAGTGACATTGAAGGGTGCCAGTGCTTGGGCACTGTCAGAGCAGTTAGCCTTACCCACAAATAAGAAGTCATCTAGGTAATGGAGCTTACCACATTGTTTGTTGCCCACTCTATGGAAGTACTAGATGCCACCAATTAAGCGCATGATACTGAACACCCCATGGGCATGCACCTGTCATAGTATAAATTTCCTCTGAAATGGAACCCCAACAAGTGGAAGCTTTCGGGATATACTGGCAACTACCTGGCATCTCAAAGTGGATAGGGGATAGGCCTTTTGTTAATAGGTCCAAGCTACGGCTTTCCATTAAAAGTGGCACCTGGTGCAGGTCTGGCATCAGCTTTGCACAAAAAGACCGGGTGGTACCCACATACAGTGAGCACCCATGTTGGAATTTGCATTCCAGACCCCTGGTGCAGTTGCCTGCATTGCACAGGCGGTATCCTGTGATCAACGCAGCAGCAAAGACTTGAACCTGTCTACCACCGTAGAAGACCGGACCAGTTCCAGTTGCTCCTGCAGCGGCTGCAAGTGGCCCCAATTCATTGTCCTTGGCTTGGGATGGTGCGCTGTGTAGTTGGCGGTGCTGCCGTACCAACCAGAGGTTGCTCACCCTGAGGCACCGATGGTGCCTGCGCTGAGACAGATGGCAGTCCCACCGCCGGGAAAGGCTGTTGTACCTTTCCTTTTACCTTGTACTTTTCCTTTGTGTATGTAAAGCGCTCTGATACCCACGGGTCTAGCTAGCGCTATATAAAACTTTATAAACAAAATACCCCAGCCGAACTGCAAACTTAGCTGTCCATTGATGCTGTGTGGTAACTGTCCCCCCTTCTGCAGGGCAGAAATTTGGAAAACAATACCTAGCTGCTGGCTAGGCTCCTCCAGTACCAACTGTCGCAGCGACAATCCCAGTTGTTGTTGTAGGGCCTGCTCTCCGAATGACTGCTGCTGCATTGGACCCAGCCAAGCCTGGTGCTGTCCTGGCCCCCCTAAAAAAGGCTGTTGACGAGGGCTTATTCTTGATCCTAGGTGCTGTGAACCCCCTATATGTTCACTGGATGTCCAAGCGATGATGGGTTGAGTGTGAACCTGACCTGTCTGCAGTTGTGGGCAGCCCAATAGTAAATATAGACCCAATCCTGACTGATTGTTCACCAGAGACTGTGTCTGTGTGTTGTTTGCTAGCCATCCATGCCCCCCTAGTGGTGTGGATCACAGTTGCATACCAATTCCTGCCCCAAATAACCCTAACCCATAACCTGCCCTGGACCCCATATGCTCCATCCATTCACCAGCCTCCCTTTGATCCCAATACATAGCTGGTGTCCCTTCCATGCATTGGCGGAAGGCTAAATCATATTGCAGCCAACCCATTTCTCCATACTGTCTGAACCTGTCCTGAATAGCTTGGTGTCCCTAATTAATGGTGGACCTTGCTCTGGAAAGTTTTCTAAAATGATGGCTCCCAACAAAGCAAATGCACACAACCAGTTCACAATATTCTCCTCCGGCCTGACCCTCTTCCTATCTTTGCTTTCTTTGTTTTGTCCGGAACCCCTAAATGTATCCACGTCCCTGCACACATGTTCCAGTAAAGTGAAAATATCTATGAATTCCCTCTTCCAAATTCACTTTTTAACTTCCAGTGGACTATGCTTTGCCAGTGAGCGTCTTCCGCTGTGCCCTACTGGTCCCATATTGGTGGATGGTGTGGGATTGGTATTGTTAACTTGTGATGCGCCTGTCAAGGGGGCCTACCCAAGTGTACTGGTGTTACCGCTAATAGTCCGCTCTAATACCTTCTTCCCTATACCTTCACTTACCCTATGTTCCATCACACCATCGTCCCAGACCACTGTTGGACACCCATCCTCTGCTCCGCCTGCCATCTTCCCTGCTCTGCCCTTCATTGCCCCTCCGAGGGTGTTTCCAGTCTGCTCCTGCCACTGTTTGAAAAGTTTTGGCATCACCTTGGAGAACTCACCCAAATGCCCAGTTTCAGGCGTTAGTGTCCCCTCCTTGTTTAACTGGTCTTTCTCATCTCCCATCTACCTCATTCTCACTGACATACGCACAACAGTTGCTCCTACATTTTTGTCCAATTTATCTCATGTGACCACCCTCATGTCTTCTTGTGGCAACTTTGCCTTCTTTGTTGCTGTGGCCCTCCCGCCCCACCTCCCCTTTAGCCTCCTTCTTATCGCGCTTCTCCCCCCGTGGCAATGCCTAAGTATGCCCATTTGTTGTAAAGACTCCATCTTGCAACTCCTCCATGTCCTTGGAATGTCCACTCCTTAGTGGGGTGCACGCTCACATCTGGCCCATTGCCAGCTCCCACCCCTCCCAACTGTTAGCTGTTGCTGTTGCCGCAAAGCGGGCCCATAACGGCTATGAATCTTGGCAGCCGAAGTATTCAACTCTTGGATCACCCCAGCTAGGTCCAGACTCATCATGTATTGTAACGCTGTGAGGCACTCGCTCGTCTCCTATCGTTGTGCAGAACTGGTCTGGCGCAGGACCCTTCTTGCGGCTGAACTTGCTTTCCGATCTCTGACCCTGTATGTTTCTTCTCGCTCCCCTTTGCTAAGTTAATGACACTATGCCTCCACCTATGCTCTATTGAATCCATCCCCTTTTCGGTCTGAATGGACTGCTTCTTTCCTTATAATCTCACACAATGTAGCAGTAGCACCTCTCTCTTCTGTAGTGATTCCCCAGAGAAAGAGGGCCCTGTGCCAGGCACCTGCGATTAAATAGCCACCACCCTCAGGCCAAATTCCAATGCATACATTTATGACTGGGCTGAAAGCCAGCGTCCTGATCTGCTTACCCGGTACCTTTCCTGCTTTCATCCCTCTGCTTACCCCCACCCAGTTCATTCGGGGATCTACTCCCTGGGGGTGGCCTCCACTAAGGCCCCAGGCCCAGCCACGACCACCCTCCCTTCAGAGTGTGGTGGGAGGGGAACCAAGGGGCTTTGGATTATGCTTCTCTTTCTTTACTACTGAAAACACAACGGCCAATCACATTATTAAATAGCAAAAACTTATCAACTATACATCTCATTAGTCACGGATCTATATTCAGTACTGCTCCACCAATCAGGACCCACTAGTCCTTATAAAATCAGATGACAAAGTAGTCCATCTTCTTTCTTTGCTGCTGCACAGCTTTGGGTAAGTGATCTCTACTTTCTGTATTCAGTGAAGTCAGCATTTCCCTTTGCATACTATGCACTGGTTGCTTATGACTTTGGTGCATGTTGCTTCGTTCCCATGTCAGGGTCTTGCTTGCTTTGTTTAAATACTAGTGCTTTGGAATCACGGTTCCGAGGGCCGGAATGGGAACCCAAAATAGCCCAGGCAAGTTTTGTCAGGTCAGCCCTCACACTGTGTATAGGAAACGGGCACAGCAAGCAAGCCTGACCATTACATGGAGGTCCTCCCATAAGAAAATCTGGAAAAAATGGCAACAATTATGCACTCTCCAACACGTTTTTCATTATATATTCAATTGTATTTGTTTTTAACGCATAGTAAATGATGACCTTACAGTGCACCAGGATCAGCAATCTTTAATAGAGCTCTTTAATTATTCCCTCACTATCACCCTCCAACAGTGCCTCTCATCTCTCACATGTATTTCATTTGTTTCATAGCGCATCTCATACCAGTGTAGGGTGTCGGAGCATTTTACATTCCACAAACATACAGACACAATGAATCATACGTGTGTAAATCAGTGCATAGAAACTTTTACATAAGACAAAGGAACTACAAGGTGTAGGATTCACAGGTCATCCATACTGGTAGGCAGTTTTTAAGAGTGCTTAGTCTGGGGAAGCACAAACTCAGGATTCAGAACGTAACAGTGTAGAGTTGGCTTTACTAATAAGAATTTCTTTCTACCCAAACAAACCCTTTTTTAGCAAAATTAGGATAATGAAAGACTGGGAGGAAAAACAGAACTTTCTAACCTAGATCACAATTGTAACTTATGAACTGCACAGTAACAAAAGACCTCTGTGACAAAAGCAGTAACCGCTTGAGCAATGCACAATAAATACTGTCTGTGATCTACATATTACATGCTGTTTACAACAGGCATATTAACTCTCTGCACTTCCTTAGATGATCAAAACTGCACTAGAAAAAACATTGATGAGCAGGTCCCTTCTGGTTCCTGGCATGGAGCGGGTAAGTGAAGGTCGCGCGACTGCTCAGAGCATAAGAGGCGTAGTCCTCTTTCTATGCCAAGCATGCCCACTGCAGCTGCACTCAGAATTGAGTCAGATCTGCTTGGGAACACATTTCAAGTTGTCTGTGCACCATTTAATTTAATTCCTCTTACGTCCGGCAGGTCTGCAATAATGATATAAGGGCTCTACCCAATGGGTGTCAGGTGGCTCCCTCCACTTTCAACTTGCTGGCAAGAGCCGCTCTGCTCGAATTAACCTACTAGCCGCCCGGCCACCCCTTTTGGTGACTCTCTGAGGGTTTAAATAGGTGCACTGCATCTCTATGTCTCAGTTCCTCCCAGCGGACAACTCGTATGAGGAGTATGGTGATCTCCCTTATGATTACCAGGTGGAAGAAAGAATGGTAGAGGTACTGGATAACTATGCGCAAGAGTCAGTGAATAGAGCATTCATTCTAGTGCTCCATCCCTTTACTCAACCCATAAAGCACTATGACAGTAGAGAGCTGGGCGCAGAGCTCTAGGCAGCTCTTCAGAAGTGAGGAAGGCAGAATCCGCTCTCCCTCTGAAGAGAACATCTAAGTGGCCAGATGCTGACGTGCTGGAGAAGATCTTAAGTTCCGCCCTTTTGCACCACAAATATGGCACAACGAACATTCTTAGCTCTTCGGGGGTCGTCTCATAGGGCAGATCGGGACGCTGATTATTCTTCCTCACAGTCTTAGGAAGACTTGCGACCCTCAACTTTCAAACAACGAAAATATCATAATATAAGTGAAATTCCTTGTAGGACTCAGAGCAGGACACTGGATTACGATCCAGATGACATAGTTCCCCCGCAATCGACAGAGTGGGCTCCTTGCTTGGAGATGGCAGAATATGTCCAGGCCCGATTGCATTCCGAATGCCCGAGACCATCTCTAAGGTCAGTGACACTCCCGACCTAGATCTCAACATGGTGGCATTTCTGAAGAAATATTCCAGAGATCCTAAGAAAAGGGATTGACTGCGCCTGACACGGAGGTCAAGATAAATTGCCTGACCTCTGTGGAGGCACACCAAAATTGTGGAGATGGCAGTTCAAACCAAAGAGACAAATGCTCCTGTTGATAATGATGTCCTGTTGGGATGTTTCTCCTTAGCAATGACATCCACACCATTTTGTCGGAAAGACCCAGGTCTCTGTTAACGCAGATAAACCAGAAACTAGCGGACTTGACGACTTCGTAGGTGGGACCGTCAGCCATTGGCCTCTTCTTTGGAGATATGTTTGTGAAAGATCTGTGTAAATATGTAACGACTTTCTCTGTACTGGATAAGACCCATTCCTCTCTTACAAAAGTCTTCAACAGTGGCCTTTTTGACATGGCTGGATGCTTCAGAGTTCATGCTCATGGCCGAAGTTTCCATCAGACCTGTATCTGAGTTTACACCTACCGAGGAAGAGGAGCCAGTTCATACTCAGGCTCAAGTACCTTCTACCCCTCCAGAACATGTGGGCAGGTCCAAAGGAGTAATTATCATGGTGGAAACAACCTTGGACCCCTACTATGCAGGTAATGATCATACTGTGTTCCAACATGATTTGGGGGGGCAGAATCAAGCATTTCTTAGCAATTAGGAAATTATCAAACACAATGCATGGGTTTTGGAGACGATACAGGGATACAAGCTGGAATTCGGTGGTACTCCCTGTCAGGACTCTCTACCCTCCCCCCTCTATTTGGCGTTGCAACTAATAAGGCAACACCAATAGCTCAAACTTTCAGTAATGCGAGACCTATTGTATTGCAAATGCTTGTTACATTCAGTCAACAGTGCCTACATAATGTAGGGCCTTGCCACTGCCTGCTTCTGCCCTTCGTCGATTTAGACAGGACACCCTAGGAAGCACTCTAAACAACACCGCCTCCTAAATATATACTCATTAAAGAGGAGTATGTACTTACCTTCTACTATTTAGCAGTGCTGTGCCAAAGCTGTAACTGTCTCGAGCTAGAAAGGAAGTTCACTGGGATTACGAGATTTTTAGCCTTGAAGGGGTGGAATTAAGAATAAAAAGACTAAAAACTTTTATTGGCAGCAGCTGGCAAGGTCTAGCTTTGAGTGAAGACCTTCGCTAGGGATGAGGAAGTTGGTGAGAGTGTAATGGCAGTCAGCAACTGAATATCCACAAAAAAATCTAAAAGTTAATTGTATAGGACCTTCATATATACGGCATCTGAAAACGAACCAGGAATTCCACAACTAGTAGATGCAGTTGTTTCTTAGCAGATTCTGCACCATCACATATAAATACAAGCATTGGTAAAGCCAATGGGTCTTGCCTATGCAAGATCTATTGGCCTTGCCAATGTTTTTTAGCCATGCTGCAAATAGCTGAAAGTAAAGAAAAAAAGCTTTATGACCATGTTATATCATTTACTTGAAGCTATGCTGCACTGAAACCAATGCTGTTCTAAATTCTATACTATAATGTCCCTGTAAATCTATAGTCTGGTGGTTGCAAGCACACTCTTTGGCTTTGCTTGTTCAAAATAGGCAAGCATTTATTTACAAGTTAATTGACCAGAAAGAAAGCAAGTAACTTGGGTGTCCTGCACAGCTAACTTTTGGGCCACATTCATTTTTTAAAGACATTCTGAAACAAACCTGTAAAATATGAAAAAGTCTCTTCAAAAATTCCCAAAAAGTATTTTATTCACATGCAGAAGTGTTTCATCTCAATACTAGTAGTACGTAAGACTAAAAATGTGCAAGTATTTGGTTTAAAGGAATAGTTTTCAAACATAAATTTTCAAACGTTCATGCTTCCACCCATCCTGACAATGGCAATAGTGAATTAAGAGGCAAGTCAGTTATGTGCACCCTTTGGATTTTCTGGGTTGCTATTCTAAATGGACATTTTAGTAAAATCAAATGTTCAAGAAGTTTTTGTACAGCGCACACCCTGAAGGTATGTTTTTAAAGATCGTATTATATGAAATAATAAAGAACAAGCATAGGCACAGCAAAATCAATTGGCTGTGTCAATGTTTCTTGTACATGTTGCAGAGGACTACAATAAAGATGTACATTATGGAAGGTGCTGGCGACTTGGGGAACTGGGTTTAAGTCTTGGCGTCGGCTCAACATCCTGTGATCCTGGCCAAATCATGTAATCGTCTCAGTGCCATGTCTTTGTGCAATATAACTGGTGCTCTTCTAAAGCACTGAAATACTTTGTAGAACTTTTACGTGCTTTTCATAAAAGCTGACCATACTGTGAAAAAATGTGATGCGTACACTTTTAAGGTAAGCCAGTGTCCTAGGTGAGGAATAGAGGAAGCCTGTGAGGGAGGAAGCTCTTGAGGAGAGAGGAAGGGTCAGGAAGCATGGTGGCAGTGTTGGAGGAGGAGGCACTTGGTCTGCGCCACAGAGGGCACTGGGATACCAGAAGGCCGATAGGGAGCGGGGAGACTGCTGGCAGAGCTGGTTCCAAGTTGGGGCTAGAAGTAAAATATAGCAATAATCGGTAGTGATTGGGTTTCCTAGATTTTGGCCCCTGTGCAGCCACTCCTGCTGCACTATTCAAATCATGACCTTAGTGCCTACAAGGTAATTGCACTTGTGACTGCTTGTTTAGTAGTAAAATATACCAATAATCTGTGTTCAGTTGGTTTCCTAGACCTTTTGACCCCTGTGAAACTGCACCTGCTGCCGCATTCAAATCATGACCCGGTGCATCCAAGGTAACTGCACCTGCGACTGCTTGTTTACATACATAATTATTGTGTAACTAAACATAAACAAAAAAGCTTTCATGAAAAGTGCCTTTAAACGTATTCAACTCTTCAAAACGAGTTTCCACAGATGTCATAAATAAAGCACATGCTTTACAAATCAAAGCGAAAACCAAGCATTGTTAAATTGTGTTACTGTATGGATGGCTCTTTCCTGTGAAAAGATCATTTCCTGTGCCTGAGGGTGAATGTGCCATAAAAAGTGTAAATTGCCCAAGATCACCATATGCTAGGCTGATGCCGAGACTGAAATGCGGTTTTGTATTTTGTTCCTAAAAAGGCAGTTTCACAAATTAAATGGACTCACCAAAGACGAGGAATTTTTGAAAAAAAAGTGTTCAATATGAAAAAGTCTCATAAAAAATGTATTTCATTCACATGCAGGACAGTTTCATCTTGGTAGTACTAGTCCACAAACGTCCTCCTGAGCTCTGCATGCAGCACCCCATTAAAAATGGGCAAGCATTTATTTACAAGTTAATCAACGTGAAAGAAAGCGAGTAACAAGTGTATCCTGCACACTTAACTTCAAGGCCACCTTCATTTGTAAAGGCATTTTGCAAAAAAAACATGTTAACCCCTCCCATGCTCACAACAAGCTCAGCTGGTCATTAACCATGGTTGCGATGTGCTCATGACGAGCTGAGCTCGTAATGGCCGCCGTGGCGCTCACACTCGGGGATAATGCCCCTGCTG
Organism: Lissotriton helveticus; assembly: GCF_964261635.1. NCBI lineage: Eukaryota > Metazoa > Chordata > Amphibia > Caudata > Salamandridae > Lissotriton > Lissotriton helveticus. The sequence continues at coordinate 177,697,953 of NC_136068.1, forward strand.
TGCTGAACGTTCCACAGAAACAGGTGCGGTCATGACAAGCTCAGCTCCACCGTGCTGCATGCCGAGCTCGTAATGAGCACCGGGGCGCTGCATGCGCACCCCAGCACAGCAGGGGAATTACCCCAGCGGCCAAGGGATTAAATATGAAAAAGTATTTGATTTTTTTTAAACCTTTACCATTCACTGTTTCATCTTAGCAGTACTAGTACATCAGACTAAATCAGAGCATGGTTTTTTTTGGTAAGTAATAGTTTTCAAACATGAGTTTAGAAACGTTCGAGGCTCTACCCACCCTGACAATGCCAATGGTGCACTTTATGCCTCACAAATGAAAGGCACATTTTTTGTGAAGTTGAAGAACGAGATACCTTTTGAGATGGCTATGTCCGAAATAAAATAACTAGGAGTTGTTCAATGTATCCATTGCAATGTTGGTGGAATAGCAATCCCACTTAAAGGAAAACCCTAGGAGGTACAGGATGTGGGGCAGAAAACAAGGGTGGGGGTAGTACATAAAAGTATTTGTCCATAGAGACAAGTAAACCAAAGTAGCACTACGAGGAACATTTTGCAAGTTAAGATGGTGTTGCAATTAAACCACTGCTACACAAAGGCAAACTAAACTGATTAACCGAAAGAATCAGGAAACGGTCTCGAGAAAAAAACTGACAAAACACTCAAGAGCGGTTTAGCTGAGACCCCGCACTTAAGTCAGGGCCACTGATCTATCAGTAGTAAACACAAGTACAATACCAGAATATGAAAAAGTAATTTGCAAAGCAGCAATGGAAGCTGGAGAATGGAAGCATTAAGAAAACAAAAGAAAATGTAGTAGGAGAATGCACAACAAAGCAGTCAGTAAAACTAGACTGCATGTAACTGGAAGCCGGTCACGGATTGGAACGTTCTCCAGGATGTGAACAGGAGATACCACACCACCAACATAGATAAGATTACAACTTCACCAAGGAGGACACAAAATGTAAACACAATTGTAAAAGCTGCCAACAACATTACTTTTTTAGCCAAATTTGTTTATCAAAAAAGCTGCATTTCTTGCACGACTACCAAGCCTCTGGGCCAATTATTCCTGATTCTGCTTACAATAATAATGTCTCCTATTCAGTCCAGTCATTTTCTTTGCTTTTATTTTTTGTTTAAGCGCCTCCAAGCTGAAAGAGTGTGCTTCTTTCCATTTCAACGTTGAGATTAATATGTTAATAAACACAGTGACTCAAAACCGAGCACTTCCTAAATAACATTGAGAAACGCAGGCCACGCCTTAGAACAGAGATCTCTAGCGGTCTGTCAGGTGCGAATTTGTTTACCCCAAGACGGTTTCCTTTTGCATTCTGGTACGTGTAGTTGTGTAATTACCATTGGGAAAAGCACATGTACAATCAGATATTGGAAGGGAGGGGGTTAAAGAAGGCATGGACAACAGGAGGGAGGGGTTGTGAAGAAGGCACCAAAGCACCTGCAGTAATAGAAACTTGATAAGGAAAATAGCGCTCACAGTCTAAATAACACTTACCGTGTAACAACGAAGTAAAGGGGCAGTTGCCATGGTAGGCGACAAATGAACAGGAGGCGGTACCAAGGAGGGACTATCAAGCCTATTTACAAACCAGAAGCTAGCATTTAGGACAGACAATGACAAGTCAATGGCAAATATGGGCGGAGAGTGAACGGGGCTTCTATTCCCTACCCCACTACAGCAGATCACCAGAGCAGCACATGCGCGCTGGCTCGGGCTCGACCTAAAAAAAAGGTGCATGTGCTACTCACGCCTGGACACTTGCGATCTTTGAGTACTGATATACACTTACAGATGATAGTTGTGCTGCATGTGTACACGAGTCCCAGGTAAATCTTTCCAAGGACAGTGAACACTTCGCCCAGTGCAAGAAACAGTAGCTTCAATTTTCATTAACCCCTTGCATGCTGATGACGGCCCCCATCCGTCATGCAATACGGTGCTCGTGACCAGATGACGGCTGGGGGCCGTCAAACCCATCCACTCGTGATTTTGCAGCACAGGGGGAAAATCGCTGCAGCATGGAAGGGGTTAATAAAAAAAATCTAGTTTACCGCGGCGGCGTTCTAATGGGTGGGCGGGGCTGCGCCAGCCAACGGTCGTGCAAAGCACCCCGAAGGTAGTGCTCACGTCAAGAGGGACGAGCAAGGCAACTTCACACAGAAGGATAGCTTCTGTTAACCAATAGAGCAATGTTTGTGTACTTAAGCCACAATCAAAACAGCAACATGAGGGTCTGACTAAAAACCAACTCCCACCCCCTCAAAATTATCAGACAGGAACCCAATTGCAATAAAACATACTTACAATTCCTGTTGCACCAACAAAAACTCACTTCGGGATACTGTTTGCACAAAGAAAATAGACTGCAGCTCAGGAAAAGGAGCTAGAACAGTGTTATTATTGTCTGTGCCTGTTTCAAGCATAGGTTTGTTTACAGCATGTGTTCTAAACATGAAAGCCGTTCATCTTTAAGGAAACATTACAGGTTTCCAAGGCAGAAGAAAAACAGCGATAAGCAGGTGTATAAAGCAGGCAAAAGTATTCAATTTTTGCCAATTTTTTCCAGGTATGATTCAGAGAGGTCTGGCTATACCCACACTGGGACACTTGGCAGTTACGGCTATTTGAAAAAGAGATCCCCCAACAGACACCGGCCAGAAGAAAATAAAAAATGTCCAATGCACTTGGAAAGTAAACAAGCAAACATAGCTCACTGTGGTAGATGCAGGTTTCCCTAACAAAAATCGGGAGCTCGCAGGGCAGTTACATGTCCAAAGTGGCAGCTTTCCAATAGAACGGCTCTCCGCAGTTCTCTGAAGAAGTGGAACAAGCGCCTCTGGAAGACAGCGCCTGACATCTGACCTCAGTCTTTGAATGCCCAACAAATGTGACAACAAGATTTACAGGCCTGTTTATTACAAAAAACGAGTTTGTAGAAGAGTACTGTAAACACAGCTTTCGCATGGGGAGGTACAAACTCAAACTGGACAGCCTAAAGCAAATAAAGCTAGAAAATGGGAAGCAAGAAAATGTGATTTACAAATCACAAAGCAAGTGACGGGCAGAATGTATTCCCAGGTCAGCTTTCTGAAACTCCCCAGGATGTCTTTTGCATGCCATACAGCTGCACTGTCCGGTAGGCTGCAACCTAAAAAAGTGTCCTGGAATTACTGGAGGCTTCCAGCCCAATCTTTGCCAACACCAACCTGCATATTATTCTGTTCCACATGCAACAAAGGCCGACAGATACCCCAAACTTCAAAAGAACGTCAAGATGGATCCAGGAAAACGTGTCAACTGTAGACCAACTTATAGATTTCTATAACTAACTAGCATCACTCCAGGTAGTGATCTGCTGCTTTTCTGTACTCTTCAAAGGCCTTTGATTTATTGGCTGATTTATACTACTCAAGGAGTCAAGCAAGGATGTAGTTGTATATTTTCTTTTTGTTGATTTTTCAACAAACTGGGGTAAATTAACATGGTCTTTCAGGTTATACAATAACTTATATAAGCCATTGTTTCAACCACCATATTAACGCAAGCATACTTCCAACTCTACTACTTAAATTTGCATCCTCTTTAAGCCTACCTTCTATTCCTTACCCACTCGGTCTAAATGAATGTTCCAGTACAACTACATATTAGTCCCTAGTATGCTGTTCACCATTGAACCAAGTTGCCTTCCACTTTCCCCAGATCTTTCCAAATTTCTTGCAGCACCTACTAATTTAAACTACATTATTGCATGCCCTTTTAAAAAACTGCACATAAACACTTAACGTGGTAACAGCATACTATACTGAGACAAAGGGATTCTGAATATTGTTGAATCTAGAACTGTACTGTGGGCCTGTAAACCCCATAGCATTTACCCTCAGATAGACCCCTTTTTATAAACACGTCAATTTCGTCATTGAAAAACACTCATTCTCATAACATGGTAGAAATTAAGGTCCAGGCCATGATAAACAATGGCTTATTTTGCCTTTACTGTCATCGCTGAACGATTTCAGATACCAGAGCATGGATACAGAACAGAGATGGAAAACCTAATGTATGTTTTTATCCAACACAACATTCTATAGCTTGAGGGCGTTGACACAGGTGTGTGTTTATCTCTTGACACTTGTAGTTGAGGCATTTATTAACACAACTAATGCCTAGGCGAAAGCAGCTTTATTTACTAGGCAGACCCCCCAGGATATAGCGGCATGGATTGGCAAATTTAGCGGCACAAAAATGGAAATTTAGCCGCATTTTATTTTGGGGTTTTTGCAACACCAAACACAGATATCTTACTGTTTGACCTTGCCCACGTAACGCTTGTTCCTGTGCCTGAGTGTCTAGCACTTATTGCAGTACTATACCTCAAATTATACTCTGTTTTCTCTTATAACTGCACACTTGTCACTTTCATCTCCTCTTGTGCTCTTTTGACTACCGCATGCATTTTTGGTTGCTCACAATTTTTACTCAAGTATTTTGTTTGCTCACGATTGTCACTATTACCTTTACTACCTCATGTATTTTGTTTGCTCACAAATGTCACTATTACCTTATGTAAGTAATGTATGTTTTTGCAATCTGTTCTTTTGTAATGTTTCTCATTATGTTTCATCTCTGTTCCTAATGTGAAGCGCTCTGACGCCTTCAGGTAAAGTCCGCGCTATATAAAAATGCATAAATAAATAATAAAAACTTTACCCAATGCCGGGCGAGGCCTGCAATAAAAGCTTTTCCCTCTTTTGCAAAACACCTGGTCTAGCACCTAAAAACGCAGTTGAAAGGTCACAAAGTAACATTTATCCATCAGTGTTCTCAACAAGACTGTCCAACACTTTAAAGAGCCGCTTCGAAGGTGCTTACTTGCAGGCGGTCACCTAAAGGGCCCATGAAATCATCACCCAGGGCCTCCCTGAGTACTGATTCCAGCCCCTGGTTCGAGGGGCCCGTTGCAGCAGGTAGAGATCTCGCGTCCAGCAGAAGGCGGGCCCCTCTCGAGCCAGCACAGCCTGCAGGTGGACTCGAGAGATTATCCAGCGGGCGGACGGACGGTACCTGTCAGTGTTCTGTTCGCCGCCGGCCGGCTTTCCTCCTGCTCCGACGAGTCCGAGTCTCTGAGGAAGAGTCTTCGTGTGTGTCGCTGCCACTTCGTGCTCTCTCCCCCTCTTGCTGGTGTGGTGCTGGTCTTCTCCCTCTCTCGGCCGCCGTGGTCTTCTCCCTCTCTCGGCCGCCGTGGTCTTCTCCCTCTCTCGGCCGCGCGTCCTCGCCGCAAATCAAATGGAAAATGGGTGCCTCGCTCCTCTTCGCTTTTAAGGCGGAAACGGCCGGAAAGGACGGCGAACGGCGGAAAACAGCAAATTTCGCGGGCTTTATGCCAAATATCGCGGCATTTCCAGAGATCGTGCGATTTCGCGATTTTTTTGCAAATCGCGAAATCGCGATAAGCTGGAGGGTCTGACTAGGTAAAAAGGTGGTATTCCAGGAAGAAAATTAAGATTCTGGAAAGGTTACCTCACCCACAACTTATCTTGGCATGTGTAGGAAAGTAGGATCTGCTTTTATGGTTACCCCCACTTTTTGCCTGGTACTAAGCTGTATTTGACTAGTCTGACTGGGATCCTGCTAATCAGGACCCCAGTCTATCTGCTTTCTCCCTAAATCATGTTGGTACACCCCAGATTGGATACTGGGGTACCCATGTAGCCAGGGCTTAGGTACCCCAGAGGTCTCCCATGAGCTGAAGTATGTATGCCACCTATGAGACCATTCAAAATGGAACTACAGACCTGCCACTGCAGCCTGTGTAAGTTGGTGTGTGTGCACCATTTACTAAAGAGGTTTCCTATATCTAGGGTCACTGCACTTAAAAATTTCAAGTCACCCCTCTGGCAGGCATTTGCAATACTGAAGGCAGTGTGCTTGGTTCGAAGTGAGAGGGTGCCCCTGCATGAGCAGGACACCCCTGTAGCCTACGGAGTCCATTCTCCTGGGTTGTGAAGCAGCCATATACTATATAGAGGGGCACTGCATAGTGACCAGCTCAAAAACAGCTGCAACAAATCCAATCATGTTTGATATCAAACATGTTAGAATCATGCCCAAATGCTGTAAACAGTGTGGGGGTAGGATTCTAAGCACTGGAGGAGCCCTCCGTAAGGCGCTGTGTTCCCGGTACCAGCCTTCTTGACCCAGACAGCACAAAATGGTTTCTGCCGACCAGACAAGATTCTGCCCTCTTGCTGCTGAGCCAAGTTCTAGCAGGAGAAGGCAGTACAATAGGCCCTCCTGTCACAGGGAGGTGTGACCACCTCCCAGACCGGATTCAGTGTATTGGGGTGGGTGCACTTGCCAGCGCCACTCAGTCTGCACTAGGGGCACATTTGGTGTCCCTCTGCATAGTCCAGTTCAAACAAGTCCTGGGCGCCGTTGGCTCCTGCTCTGGCACGAAACTGGACGAAGGACATGGAAGTAACCCCCCTCACCCTCCCTGTCCAGACACTCTCCTGGGAGGGTCCCTGAATCTTCCCAACCCTTTCCCTAGGTTACTTAAGGGCTTTCCTGGGTGTAGGACCCTAGTTTTGTCGTCAGATAAGATTCTGATCAGACATCACTTCTTCTACCGTCTGGACACTCTGGGACTTCTAGGGCCTGACCCAGTCTCCTTTCCACTCTGCTGCATGGTCTGTACATCATACAGGCACCTTCAGAGGCCTGTGAAGCATCGAAGATACTTGAAGGAATCTCCCTTGGAGTAAAGGAGTCCCTCCCATACATTCGCAGGCACCGCAACTAAGTCAACAGGTCTGCTGATCCCGAGCTCCTCTGGACTCACAGGTGGTGGTTTACCACAGCTCCCGAGGCCAGCCCTGCCCTCTCCCCAAGTTTACGGTCAATATCTCTCGTGGGGGTTTCAATGACCGAACCCCTGTGCACTGCATCAACTTGCAGTTGCAAAGGCTAGTTGGCTTCCTTCCAAGATCTTCAGTCTCAAAGTAGCTCCAACTTCGAGCACCTCCAGTGACCAGAATTTTCAGTCACACCGCATCGTGGCCTATATCTTTTGGTTAACTGCTAGAGTTCCTCTTGTGACTTCAGTGCCTCCGGGTCACACTTTTGGGCTTCCCCGATTGCCTGGGCCTAGACTGACCCAGACTTGTGGAGAGTCCCCTGGACCTTGCTGGTCCAGACGTTGCTCCTCCTTCACTCCCTGCATTGGTTGCAATTGCCAAGGCTTGTTGGTGATCCCGCCGGACACTGACCCCTCCGCACACGGCATCTGTCGTGGGACAGCTCGGGCACTGCCCCTGGTCATCCTCAACATCACCCGGTCCTCACAGGTGCACAGTCAAGGTCAGTCACCCATCCTGGAACATGTGACATCAGTCTTCAAAGTCTAGTGGTCAGCCCTGAGTGACAAACTCTGTCCCCCACTGCTTGCAGGTACCTCTTAACATGAAACCAACTTCAGATTCCATCGGACACTTCCTCATTCTGCAACAACAGCACTTTCCTGAAGTCCTCTATTAGATTCAACAGCGGTTTCCAACACTTCACACATATGCACCCAGCTTCCCTCGTGTAGGTAACGTGGGTACTCCGGTGGGGTACTTTCCAACCTTCTGTCTTCCTCAGGGTTTCTGGAGGGTCCACTGAGAAGGGGTCCTTAATCTTTATTAATCCAACTGTTATTTGCAGACTTAAACTGAGCATGCAGTAGTATTTCCACACAGCACATGCTCTCCCGATCTACTTACCATGGGTGGTTCTGTGGGGGTTCCCCCCCCCCCCAGGGGTCCGCTGTGTATTCTGTGCCATTTACTGTGTTTCTTTGCTTAAGTATTGTGTGCATCGCGTTTATCTCCGTGTAGGAGATATTTGAACGTACTAGAGTATTATATAATAAATACATATTTTTATAATTACTTGGTGAGGTTTTTCCCCCACTTGATCTATACTACAAGACTGCATTCTGGTAAAACAAGCTACTTTTCACTCCTCCTGGACTAAGCCTGAAGGCTGCTCACCACAGCTACCACTTAGAGACTCTTAAATCACAATACAGGTTGGCGGGACTGGTGCAAGGAGCCCACTTACATTAGTGGACATCATACAGAAGTGGAGAAGTGTGGCTCAATGTTAGAGCGGCAGACCCTGATGCAGAGGTCTAGCCCGGGACCAGGGTTCAATTCCCCGCCTCGGAGGGTCTTGGGCTCAAAATTCCACGGACCTGATAATGCTCTCCTCTGTGCCTATTCCAATCATGGAGTCCCATTCTGCAACTCTGGGCAATAGCTTGCATCTCCACAACGCTAAGGATGCCTGGCCTCCACCTTGGGGGTGCCTAGGAGTGGACACCTCACAGGGAAAACCAGGATGGGTTCCACAGCGGTATTCATACAAGCGCCTTGAGACCCTTGCGGGTGAGTAGTGTGCTATACAAGTATCAATTTACATTTACATACACCAGGCCAGCCTCTCACAGCATGCCCCATCATAGGCGACCTATCCACGCCAGAGTAGGTAAATACCACTAAAACGACCCAGGATGGCATTTCAGAATCCACTGTAGCATAGAGCGCACAAGGAGCCATCTGGCACAGGGGTGCCAGGAGTCTTCAATGCTGCGCAACAGTAAGTTCTCAGTATCCCGTTTGAATCTAGGTAGGGAAACACACCTGAAATAAACTCCGTGACCATGGGTAGAGTAAGAGGTTTTACTGATACAGAGCAAGATTGGAGTCCTTGCACAGCAGCAAATGCTGAAAACGGCAGGACATAGGAGAGCCAATGGTTTCTAATAAATCTTGATAACTGTTTGGTAAACAGATTATTGAGGAACACCGTAGAATAGGCCTCACGAGTTGCAAAGCTGAGGGACCTGTTGGTGTTCATGGTGAAAGGAGTAAAACTACACAAGAGCATTACCGCTCTCACCTATATCAAATCAAGAATGAGCATAGTTTGATCCAGTGCCAAATACTGCCATTAGATCTACGAGTGCTACCGTATCTTCTAGTGATGGCATTAATTTCATAGTAGTAGGATGGCTAGGTCTTCTGACAAGTTGCTGCTTAGGTTTTTAATATGGGGCTTGGTGTTTACAAACTCCTCTTACTGTGCAGTCTGGTAAAGTGACTTGAATTATGTGACAATCTAGCGGAGGTACAAAAGTGTCAAAGTATGGCCGCAAGATGGCCGCCGGGTAGGAGCTCCTCGTCGGAGCTCAGAGTGCTTGGGATTCCAATTTTGGATGTAATCCCTGTTAGCACTCAGTATCCCGGGTATCCGTAGTTACGCAACTGAATGTAACTACAACAGTAACTCAAGTAACTGGAACATATTCTTATCGGCGCGGGAGAGGACCTAATCGCCCCCGCCTTTACCGGACACCGGGCTGCTACTGTCCATCGCAGGCGCCTAGAACGGACGGCTGACTGCCTGGAGCTTGCAGGGGTGCTGACCGGAGCCTGCAGGGGTGCTGACCGGAGCCTGCAGGGGAGAACAGATTGGGACCAGAGACACCCGCTGTGAGCCTACTGGGGCGCGGACTGAAGCCGGCAGGGGATTTCAGACTGGGATCGAGACATCCGCTGTGAGCCTGCTGGGGCGCTGACCGGAGCCAGCAGGGGATACCAGACTGTGACCAGAGACGCCCCTCGTGAGGGACTGCGAGAGAGCTGCCCTCTTGCTGCGTGGCGGTTCTGCCCGGATTCTTGCAGCACCCATTGGAGAGTGGGCGCTCAGGCTCGGTGGGGTTGACGGAGCTGGCCCCCAACCACAACGGACGGCGGGAACCGGCTGATGGGGCGCTGACCGGAGCCAGCAGGGGATGCCTGACCGCTGACTGGGAGCAGAGACGCCCCCTGTGAGGATCTGCGAGGGAGCTGCCCTCATATTGCTCGGCGGATTCTACCCGGGCTCATGCGGTAAGAGTGGAGTCCCGAGGCTAAAGGCGAGGAAAGCGGGAGACACACGACATCGCCTAGCGAGGCGGGAAGGGTTGCAACGTAGGAGCTCTGGATTTACGGGCAACAGCGAGGTTCCTTCGGCAGACGTGACTCCTGGTGGCCCCCCTCTCATGCTGCTGCAAGGGCCATAGGAGCGGACCTGCGAACCTACAGCCTTCTTGCGGTGCTGGCGGGGACCGAGGATCGGGCATGGGGTCTTGCACGCAGCCTGCCAGTAGTTCACCGCATCTTGCTTGCTTCACCTCTTGCCTAGACCCTGGATGCCTGCAAAGCGTGATATCGGCAATAATACTGCAATCTCAACTCTAAGGTATTTTATTTACTCCACTCGTCTCACATTTTTAAACCACCATTGTTCATAAGGGCAGGGGTCACTAACTGAAACCATAAATCTCTGCCTGCACCTCCAGACGCCCACGAGGCTCCTCGGCATAACTCCTCCACACAGGTCCATCAAAATAGAGATAAGACTCCCTCCCAGAAGGCCCTTCCCTGCTCTCAAAGCAAGAACAAACAGAGGACTACTGTCTCCGACTCCCCTTCTTGGCGGCCACTTTAGACTGATCTTTCTCAGTGGCGGCCATCATGGACTAGTCAATCTCACTATTGGAGCATGACCTGAGAACCGGACACATAGACTAAGTTCCACTACCGCGCACCTTACTTAGCCTATATCGACACGCTTGTGATAGTGTCTGCCTTCTATTGCAGCATTTTTACATCTATTTTGTTTTTATGCAATTGTTTTTTACCTGTAATGCACAGACTGCTACAACATATATTCTTGGATGCTCACAGTGTACAACGATTTGTTTATGTATTGGTCCTGTAACCTGTTATGTAATTGTTTTTACCTGTAACGCACCGACTGCTACCTCATATATTCTTGGGTGCTCACAGTGTACAACTATTTGGTTTTACGTATTGGTTCTATAACCTGTTTTTATGTAATTGTTTTACCTGTAATGCACGGATTGCTACCTCATATTTTTGGGTGCTCATAATCTACAACTATCTGTTTTTATGTATTGGTATTATAACCTGTAATGCACCGACTGCTACCTCATATTTACTTATGGGTGCTCACTAGTATCACCTGGTACATTTAACTCCTGTACTGCAACATTTGCTACCGCATATATCTTTTGGTTGCTCGCTAATGTCACTTGCGATTCATGTGACTTACTGTTGCATTTTGCTCCAGTATACTGACAGCACCATACAGCTACCTTTATTCGGTACATTTAGGCAAACTGCACCCGTTTAACTTTTAATTCTTAACCTCCTGTAATGCACCGATGACTCAATTCACCGCCATCCCCTTCACCCCGGACTCCACTACCCTCACCCGCAACCACACCTCCTCCCCACGCACCAATCCTCAGAACTACACACATACCATTAACACTCATCTCTCTCCCGACATCACAGCTCCCACCCACACTGCTTTCACCCACAACCCCACCCCTTCCCCTCCTACCAACTCTCAGACCTCCACACATACCATTAACACCCCTCTGTCCCCTGACACAACAGCTCTCACCCACTCTCCTCTCTCCCCTGACATCACCCTCAACACCACCCCTTCCACCAACCCTCGGACCTCCACACATACCATTAACACTCCTCTCTCCCCTGACATCACAGCTCCCACCCACACTCCTCTCTCCCCTGACAGCACCCTCAACTCTGCCTCTACCAACCCTCCGACCTCTACACACTCCATAAACACTCCTCGCTCCCCTGACATCACAGCTCCCACCCACAACCTAGCTCAGCTCCGGAACGACACACACAACGACAATTCCCACCCTTTATCCCCTCCCATCCTCAGCCCCCACTACCCTCTGACTAAATACGCAGAACACTTCCTCTCTCTACTTAACTCCCCCACCTCTCAACAGGTCCACCATTAATCCCACTTCCCCCCCCCACTCTCAGTCCTCACTACCATTACTGCAGCCCCCCCACCACCACCAACTTACACCCAGCCTCCACCCTGCTCTCTCCGCCCTCCACCAACCCCCTCTCTACCTCATCCATACCGCCCCCGCCCAAACTCTCTCCCCTCCCTAACTCCGGCCCGTACATGGACACTGACACAATGGAGCCCTGCACGAATACCAGCCTACCCCCCCTCCTGCTCTCTAATTCACGGGTCAGTCATGCACCTCTGATCCCCGCTCCCACCGCCATCGCATACCCCACGCTGGACAAGATCATGGCCACCCTCATCCAGGTCAAAGAAGAACTGCACATCAAAGAACTTCTCTGCACAAACCCCATACAACTCTCACCCAACCCACCAAGTAGTTCAAGCGTACTAATTACACTTGAACCACTACTTCGGACTCTTAAAGAATATGCACAGACCTTACGCTCGACCTCTTTGTTTATCTGTATTATCTGTATTTTTGATATACATCGATTTGTGCTGTTAGCTTTACTGACTTAGCTGTTGGATTAGGATCTTGTACTCTATGTAAAGCGCTCTGATATCTGCAAAGATCTTGTTCGCGCTATATAAAACTTTCAAAATAAAATAAATAAAGGCAGCCTTTTTGTATCGCAAAAAAAATGTAAATACCAGTAAATAACCTGTACATATTCAGCAATTTAGAAAGAAAAAAAAATAAGCACTTTGTGTAATTCTAAGAGCGATGGAAACTAAGATTATAATAGGATCAAAACAAGACACTATACTTGGTGATGCACAAACTATAAATATTCACTGAAATCCAATTTCCACACATGATCATTTGTGTGAAACGTAGTTTTATTTCATCAGTAAAACAGAATGTTTCTGCACATTTAGTGGCCATTTCAATGAAAACAACGATTTGGTTACATTTAAATAATATATAAAAAGAAACACTGCCAGACTCCTGTTCAATAAAGTTAGGTGGGTCACCAAACTGGCATTCTAAAAATTGTTGTGATTCCAAAGTCTGGGAAGCACTCTTGTAATGGCCTTCCAATCTACTCAGCTTTCATTTGCGAAGGGGTGAAGAAATTATGTATTCAAGGAAAGACTTGTCAGCATTCTAAGATTATTTCTTGGTAATATATTTGGTTGGGTTACTGTCGTGTCGGGAGTTTTGTTGTAGACTAGGACAAGTAATGGAATAGTTGTGATAGAATTGCCTACTGTAAGCGTTTGCTGCAGTTCAGAGAGGACTTGGCCTGGCAGTTTGGGCAGGACTGTTCCAACTGAAGCAGGGTCAAGACTGATATACATATGGCAGGGTCCAAACCGAGTTGGCAGATGTGCAAAACGACTACGGACTGATGTTTGGAGACCTTTTATTTTACATCTTGATTGAGGCAAAAAAAAAAAAAAAATATGATCTTGCACAGATTATGCTACTTTAGATGCAGTCTCAGTAAACTGTATCTTACAACGCATCACAACCAACCCTCAAAGCGAGACACCTGGCAAAAAAAATAGGCTTAGGACCACCCCACCTGTTTGTCCATTGCGATTCACACAAATAAAGGTCTCATATGTAATTTATATATTCCATCTCTTGGAAACATGCCAATTAAAACATCTCATGTATTAGACAAATTGCCTACTCATACCAGATGCTGTGGAGAAAAAAAAAAAAAAAAAAAAAAAAAAGTACTAGCTTGGAGAGAAACTAAGACATCTTTCCACTCCTCCTTCGCCTCTCCATCATATCCAAGATGCTTTACACTTATGGAAACATAGTACATTTATACAAATTCCATGTATGGTGAACGATGACTCGAGGTATGTTAGGAGAATGCTTCCATCAGTGGTGGACCTGCCAGAAAAACAATACTTCAATTAGAGAGATCACTAATGTAGACACAGATAAGCAGAGAGTTCACACTACTGTGAAGAAATATCGCTCACTGTATAGAATAGATTGATTTCTTATCCTAGACATATCTTATAACCTAATATCTTTTAATTTCGTCACTAATACAAAACCTCCCCAAATTAGCTCAACAAAAATGTTTCCTATTAATACTTCCTTTCATGAAATGCGGACTGGATCTCAGAGTAATCCTGCTTAAATACCAGCTCTTCACTAGGCTCAGCTACTGGCATTTTCTTCATCACTGATCCAGATACTGCACCAACAGACTACCCAATACAGAGCTCTGACCACTGAACAGATCAACGGAAACCTTTCCACCAACGAGCCCCAGCATTACTTAGAAAAAGGATGAAGCATGCGCATACATGGAAAGGATCAGGTGGGGGTCTTCTCCAGCCATGTCTGGGCTCGATCACTCTTGCATACTGACCCGATGGAAGATGATGACATTTCCCTTGGCATCTGCATTCCTTGCGTTACATCATCTAGTGGTCGTTCACACCTACAACAGATCAGAGTCCACATTTAAATAAAGAAGAGAAAGTGGAAATGCAGTCATGTAAACTCATCATACAAATGCAAAAGATTTTTTTTATAGTTATGGTATCTGGAACTACAACTACATAAAAGCAATCAGAGAGCAGGTTCTCTCTGGGAATTTATTCACACAGCCTGCATAGGAGACGTGCAAAATCGCTTACTCTTTGGAGAACTAGATGAAGCTTATGCTTGAGCCATTCACACACCAACATAGCAGAAGATCACCCTGCTGCATTGATCGTTCTTTTGACTACATATCTATGAGCTGAACTGAGATTTGGATCCAGGTCTGCCTCGCTTCACTCCTGTGTTCACATATAGCAAGCACATTTACCATATTCCCTAGGAAAGAGCCAAGTTTGTTTAGGCCATAGAAAGCGTTCAAATAGAGTCAACCACCACAAGACCAGATAGGACAATGAGCACAACAAGCAGAAACGTATGGCACGTTACAGCTAATTTTTTACTAAAAAATAAACTGCTCTTCTACTGGATACATGGTATGGGTCTACGACAAGTGCATCTTCAGCGAGCAATTGTTTCCAAGTTCCGCCAGAATTAGCCCTTTTCGATAAAGAGGCATTTCAATAAAGTAGCAATTTGTGTGAACACAGGCTTGGCAATCAAAATTAGAAGATCCTGTTCAGGTACACCATAGGCTTTTTTTTCATGCACCACCCAGTATTAAATGCAGAACACGTTACTGCATTTTAGAAAGAAAGACCCCAGGCTAAATTATTTAGCATAGGATATTCTTCTGAAACTGAATAATGTTTAACGCATCTAATCTACACTATAGCGGCAGGAGAAAAACAGAAGACATGGAGTGCAAAAAAAGCATTCCTATCGGAAAGAAGCTTCAGAACTACAGATCAAGTACTGGTACTCTTGCATGTGGATGTTGGCTGTGCCCAGCTTCACGGCCGCCCAGACTACCACCCTCCAACCGTTAGGGCAAGCTACATGGTGCCACCATCTACAATGCCATTACAACATGCCCCCCTGGCTATAGGGATGACAAGCTTAACGTCTTCACAGGGCCTTGCCGTACCTGTTCACAGGACACCAGACTGAAGGCAAATAAGTCTGGGCATGTAGAATCTATTTGATATCCTACACACATTAAACTACCCCCAGGCGAGCTCCAGTTTAGGGAACAGCTGAACACTCAACTATATAAACAACGCTCCATCTTGATGCAGTTAAGTCCACTTTTCATTCTCAGAATCCAGCTATCCCTCAAACCCCTGCTCTTTTTGACTCCACCTAACCAAAAGGTCCACAAGGCTATCATTACCTCCCTTCTGCTATGCTTTCCAGCCTTGTGCAGAATTCTATGAATTGACTAATTGCTTTGCGCAAGGCCACACCCATCTACTCAGTGACAGGGCTAGATCTCAGAGTAATCCTGCTTAAATACCAACTCTTCATTGGCTTCAGCTAAAAGGTATTTGCTTCATCACTGATCCAGCCACCATGACCCGACCCACCCCTCTCCCAAAGTGTAATTTTATATAGAACTCTCCACAATTCAGTTAGTTGCCCTAATCCAAACAACCCCTGAATGGGCGCCCATCTTTTCAACAAATAACGATACTTTAATTCTATTTTTGAAAACGTACTTCTTGATGTAGGAACGTCATATCAACCAGCAGCATTTCATTGGTAGACAAAGAAAGCAGAATCATCCAGCCTAGAACAAAAACAATAAAAATACAGCTTAGAATGTCATCAGTAAAATCCATAGAGACAAAATGATAGAAAGCAAGATGCAAGGGAAGAGTTCTACACTGCAAAAACTAGCAGAAATTGTTGCAGACACCCTACCTGCCCCAAACATTAGTGCAAGGATCTTCAGATTAATGCTGGGGAAGGCGGTTTGTATTCATCAAAAATCTACACCAGTGTCCACATCCAACAGGTGTCTGAATACATTAGTGTCTTCCTAATCAGCATTAACAGCCTTGAAGAAGGTTTCCTGACTTTATATTGCAAAAAAGTTGCAGAGCAGGAAGAGCACCAAGGTTTCTATTTTGCTCTGAACATCATGCCCACAGTTCTGCACCATTTTCTTTTTTTTTCTTTTTTAGAGTCACTAAACAAGCTTGCACATACCACTACCTATATACATTGCCAAATTGACCATTATGCCATCAACTGCAGACTCAAATTTAAGTTGACCTTCACCCACCTCTGTTCTAAGCATAATTTGAATTAAATGGTTACTGCCCACCCAAGGGACTCCCTTACAAGGCATCAAAAATCAGACAGAGGAATCCAATTATCAGCCACTCTAGCTGCTGTAAGAAAGCCAACCACCTCTAAATAGCCATCATTGCACAATTAAGAAAGCACAAGACGCTTTCTGACTAAATTGAAGGGTCAAGCAATAAAAGCCAGTGATTTCTTTTAAGATAGTAAAGCAGTGTTTGCATCGGGTTGCTCTCGCTCCGCTTAGCTGCATCTCCTCAACTATGCAAGATGCCATCTGACTTCGAGGAGAAGATATTAAGATGATCTTGTTGAAACTCCGAAAAAGGATTCCTGATGGCATCCCGAGAGCAGTCAGGCACCGATATTGGCAATTCTTCCCTTAAAGATCACGTCTGGCTCCCTCTCAGAGTTTGCTACTATCTTTCTGGAGGAAACTGAAAAGTCCTTTAAAGAAAGCAAACCTGGCTCATCAGATATGGGTCCTCCTCGAATTTTGATTGCCAGTTTAAAGGTCATCAATCCCATTCTGACCCTTCTCTTTAATAATTCTATTTTATCAGCTAGTGTACCCACGAGCTGAAAAACAGTCTGGTTCCCCACATTAAAAAAGCAATTGGTGGACAGATCTATATGGAGTACTTTTAGTCTAATTTCCTTCCTGCCAGCCTTCATAAAGATAGCAGAGAAGCTTATGAATGGACAACTGTCTAAATTCTTAGAACATGGTTAGCTGATGCATCAATACTAGTCAGGGTTTTGCTCTCGTTTTAGCAGGAGTCTACCCTCGTGGAGGGCACGGATTCCATCAGGCTGGCTGGTGACCAAGTGAAGCAGACTATCTGCAGTCTTTGACAGCGTCTCATTCCATGCTCTTCCAATGTATGGAAGACATAGGTGTTTACGGCTCTAGTCTGGATTCACTCTTTTGACAAGTCATTCGGATGGGTTGCCACGGAACCCAAGCTGATAAATCTGAGTCTTAGGATTTTGTCCTGAGCCAGACTTCATTATTTGACCTCCCTGGTCGAGTCTTTTGGTGTCCAGAGTGTATTTTAAGTCGATGGCACCGCTCCTCCTCAGACTATACAAGAACTACCCTAACACTTAGCAGGGTTAAGACGTGCCAGACGTCTGATTTTCAATGGATACAGGTAAGCAATCTACAGTGCTATGACAAAAAACGGAGATCCTGTTATTGATCTCTCCACCACTACCCACCCTCATCTGGGACCGGATTGCAGGCTTAGCTACATCTCTCCCCCTCCTGCTACTATAGTGCGCAACCTAGGGGCTCAAGTTTGATTAGATTTATTTAGGCCATAAAGTTGCAGCAGTGGTGGGATCTTCTTTCCGACGACTAAAGATAAAAAAGAAATAAATGCATTTTCTTCCCATGCAGGTTCAAAAGACAGCTATGCATGCTCCCATCACTTCCCAGCTTGATTATGCCAACACCCTCTTGACTGGTCTTCTGGCTTATCTGCTGAGAAAGCTTCAGTTAGTCCAAAACGCAGTTGTATGGCTGTTACTAAAAGTACTCGGACATGCGCATATTCGCCTGCAAAGAACTTCACTGGTTGCCCACCAAGGAGAGATTCCAGTTTAAATGTGTTATTTTTTGCTCATGGAGTCTTCAAGCAGTCTGGTCCAAGATACCTGGCTGATAGGCTCTTTTCCTACCAGCCTGTAAGCACTCTTCGCTCCTCAGGAGCGGTGCCGCAGTTGTGCCTGGTTTTAGGAGAAAAGGAAGGGGTGGCAAGTCTCTCCTTTTGTGTAGGCCATGCATGGAATGCCCTTCCTATGAATCCATAGGTTATGAACAATGAACTTTTCTTCAGACGCATTCTTAAAACCTGGCTATTTTATTCGGTCTATCAGTAAGCTGGTTGCACTAAGTCTGTGATTAATCTTTAAGTCCGGTAGCTGTGCGCTCTATAAATCTGTGATGTTTGACCTTAAAAAACTAATTGGAAAAATGAGTACAACTCCAATTGAAAAAACACATTGATCAGTTTGACCTCCTCAACCCTCATCAATCAGGCTTCCGAGCAGGGCACAGTACTGAAACTGCTATGACGCATAATTGATGACGCCCTCCAAATCCTAGATCAAAACGATACCTGCCTCATCCTTCTTGATCTCTCCTCAGCATTTGACACCGTCAAACACGAGAACTTACTAGAGCTGTTAAACACCAGAATGGGTCTATCTGGGACTGTTCTCAAGTGGTTCACTTCCTTTCTGCATAACCAGTCTCAGAAATTCAAGAGCAACAACTTGATGTCCCCACCAGTGCCTGTAACATTAGGCGTCCCACAAGGATCTTCCCTATCCCCAACATTGTTCAACCTAGTCATGGAACCTCTCACCACCTTGTTACAAGCATCTAATGTACACTTTCACATGTACGCCGACGACACCCAACTATATCTCAAATTACAATCCCCCAAAGACCTCAAACTTCTGAACTCAACGCTCAGAAACACCCAATCATGGCTTGCCGATAATCACCTCAAACAATGCTCTGAAAACTGAGTTCCTTCTGATCTCACCTCCCGCGAAATTCTCCACCACTCAAACTTGGCTTAAGCACCTAACTGCACTCAATGTCCAACCTACCATCGTGGACTCAGCGAAATCTTTAGGCATAACACTTGACGCCAATCTCAACATGCAGCAGCATATCAGCAAGGAAACTAAGAGAGTCAATTTCCAATTCAATACCTTGAGGAAACAAACCCTTCCTCCCAGCCAAGGACTTCCAAACTGCCGTACAAGCCCTAGTCATTCCTCGCATAGACTACGGTAGTGTCGCCCTCAGCAGACTCCCCCTATCTACAACTGCACCCCTAAGAGCCTCTTTGAACGCTGCAGCGAGACTCATTACTGGATCTAAAAAACTCGCATATTTACCCTGACTTAAAATCCCTGAACTGGCTGCCTTTTGAAGCCAGAATACATCTGAAAATTGCCTGCATGACACACAGGGCTGTACACCACAACTCACCCGGCTACCGCACTCAGAAGTTGACAATATCTGGTGGCTCAAGAACCACTATAAGCACAAAAATCTTCTTCTGAAATCTCGAAAATTCCGGAAGGAAAAAACATATAAACGCTCCTTTTCAGGAATGGCACCCAGGATCTGGAATTCACTCCCTCCAGAAACCAGGCTTATCTCCTCCACTACATTTTTTAAGAAAGAAGTAAAAGCTATCCTCATGGCTAAATTCACCTGAACTTTTACTTTGGATCTATTTGAGACTCTGCACCTATTTGTTTATCTGACTGTCTATTTGTATTATTGGTTTATCTGATTGACTATGCTCCCTCGTGTACCTACCCTATTTTGCTACTCATTACCTACAACTATTCTGTGCTCAAAAGTCTGGTAATCACGTTTGCGCTATATAAAACTTTCAAAATAAATAAAAAATAAATGGCACACTGTTGAATACAACCGTAAAAGGAAACCAACATAATTAAATGTTATTTTTCCGAATTAACCAATAAACTGCTGAATAAATCGGATTAATGAAAATAATTCAATTACTTGACCAAGACCACACACACACACACACACACACACATCTGGATCATCAGAGTAATCCTGCTTAGGTACCAATTCTTCATGGAGTTCAGGAATTGGCAATGTGTTCATCACTGATCCAGCCACTTGCTTTTGCGAAAGCAGGCATTTACCACATAAAGAATGTCCCTTAGGCCCACAGCCCTTAAACATGTACCGTTCGAAATCAGATCATGGATTCCAAGCCCGCCATCATCATCCTATATGGCTGCACATACTTAAAATTCGGGTCTCATTGACTCACCTTTTCCAGGGAAATGGCCATGTGCTGCAGACTGAAGGTATCGGCTGTGCTCCTTTTCTTAGTCAGCATCCTTCTAATGCACCCCAAAAGGTTGCAAAAATAGCCCTAAATAAATGTTACAAAAATGCAATCATTGAAATGGAAAAGGTGAGAATTTCAAATTTTAACAGACTGCGAGAATAGGTTACTAAAAGGGAACTGGGTTTGTAAAAAGCAGATACAACCATTGCAAATTGGAAGAGTTTTCCTAGAAAGCTACATAAAGGAAACGTCAAGGTCCCAACAAACAGAACGGTGTCTGAGGTTAAAAGAAGTTAAACAGGAGATTCAATCAAGGGCATTGGACCATAAAATGATACAGTGGAGAGTCACTACATTGTAACTCCTAAAAGCATTTCTTCCTGGACACCAAAAGCCAATCCATGACGGGCTGTTTACTTCCCACATTATACACTAGCAAAGCATGCCCCGTGATTCGGGGTGAAAGTCACAGATTTCAAGTCTGTGCTGAGCAGCAACTGTTATCCTGAAGGGTAAGGCAAATTATAATGTACTTGACAGAAACTGAATAATGATTATAGCACACAAGCCAAACCGGTATCGTGTGGGTGCTTGAATACCAACTAGCTTGTCACTTAGACCCTATGGTATTGCAAACAGCCACAAATGCAGGGCTGCTCACTTTTTTTTTTTTTTTAAGAGCTCAATTGTACTGTTACGTATTTTGAATACGCAGCACAACACAGGACTCCTTTAAGTCAGTGTGCTGGAAGCAGCAGATTTTCTATCACATATAAAGCTCTTTATCAGAACTCTTCACCAAAAGTAGCACATAAATTAAAAGTCCGAAAAAGAGCCAAAAAAACGCACACCCCTGAAATCCCACCACACAATCATTTTTCAAGTAATGCTCAGAATATAAAAGCACAACTACTGACTGCCCCCCCCACATATACACTCACCTTTGTGAATTTCTAGGCACGAACACAATTCGGAGCAGCCGAGTTGTAGCCTTAGTGTTATCATGCTTGAATCTTCAATGAGCTCAGAAATTGCCATTATATACCCCTGATAAAGCCACAACTACTTGAAAAAAAGCCACAACTACTTGAAAAAAAGCCATGTGCTACAGAAATACTAAATTCTAAAATCCAGTTCACAGTCTACAGTCAAAATTAAATCATAGTTCCTGAGCTCACCCCACTGTAAAAAGCATGTTGCCATTTCTGGCTGACCAACACTCAAACTGTCCTCTTTCTCTACTCACCTATTCTAGCACGATGTGTTCTAACCAGATCATGGTCTGTTGGTGGTCCTCTTCGTGGGAAACGTCCTTCAAAACGCATTCCAGATATCAAAACCTGCAGGTCTACATAACAAGAGGAACGTAGAAAATGAGTTTATAAACCATGCACAGAATTAAATCAGAATTTGAGGGGGGCTGGAAGATTCTTAAAGTACACAGCCACGATGGGAGAGTAGACGATACTTGCCTACACTCCCTCCAAATTCTAGTGTTACGCATTTAGAGCTATATTCACACAAATACAGCCTCAACAATAAACTACGAGGTGTTCAAGATCTCAGAGTAATCCTGCTTGTATACCAATTCATCATGGGCTTCAGTGAATGGTATTTCTCCATCATGGATCCATGAAACAGTGCGGTTTTCATATTCTACATTACAACCACTGGAAAACAAGGCATCCTTACCTGGAAGAGAGGGCAGGTGGTCGACCTCCCATTGTGGCTTTATAATAGGACGACGCTCCTGTGATCGTGTGCAAACCAAACACCGTCCCATATTACCTGAAAGGGAAGACCGGTATAATTATTATTAATGTAGAGCACACTTATTTAAACACCAGTTTCTAGCCCTCATTCTATCTCCTACAAACGAAAATAGTGTTTAAAATGCAGAACGCATTACTGCATTTTAGAAAGACAAAGACGACCCAATGCTAAATAATTTATCATAGGATATTCCAGCATTCTTCTGAAACTGGATACAATTTGACGCATCTACCCTACACTATATCAGCAGGAAAAATACAAAAAAAAAAAAAAGGGAGACATGGAGTGCAGAAAAAGCATTCCTGCCAGAAAGAAGCTTCAGAACTACAGATCAAGTCCTGGTACTCTTGCATGTGGATGTTGGCTGTGCCCAGCTCCACGGCCTCCCAGACTAGCACCATCCACCAGTTAAAGGCCACCCTTCACGCTGCCACCATCTACAGAGCCATCACAAAATGCACCCCTGGCTACCGGGATGACAAGCTTAACGTCTTCACCGGGCCTCGCCGTACCCGCCGACAGGGACACCAGACTGAAGGCAAATAAGTCTGTGCACGTAGAATCTATTTGATATCTTACACACATTAAACTACCCCCCAGCCGAGCTCCAGTTTATTGAACAGCTTAACAGTAGTGCGCTATACAAGTATCAATTTACAACACTCAACTATATAAACGCTACATCATGATGCAGTAAAATCCACTTTAAACTCTCAGAATCCAGCTATCCCTCCACCCTCTGCTCTTTTTGACTCCATCTTACCAAAAGGCCCACAAGTCTATCCTTACCTCCCTTCTGCTATGCTTTCTTGCCTTGTGCAGAATTCCATTAACTGACTAATTGCTTTGCGCAAGGCAACACTCATCTACTCCGTAACAGGGCCAGATCTCAGAGTAATCCTGCTTAAATACCAACTCTTCATTGGCTTCAGCTTAAAAGGTACGTGCTTCATCACTGATCCAGCCACCATGACCCGACCCCCCCCCCCCCAAGTGTAATTAATATAGAACTCAAGACAATTCAGTTAGTTGCCCTAATCCAAACTGTGTGCCCATCTTTTCAACAAATAACAAGACTTCAATTCTATTTTTGAAAACGTACTTCTTGATGTAGGCAAGTCATATCAACCAGCAGCATTTCGTTGGTAGACCAAAGAAAGTCGAATCAGCCGGCCTAGAACAAAGACAATAAAAATACAGCTTAGAATGTTATCAGTAAAATCCATACAGACAAAATGATAGAAAGCAAGATGTGGGGGAAGAGTTGTACACTGTAACAACTAGCAGAAATTGTTGCAGACACCCCACCTGCCCCAATCAGTAGTGCAAGAATCTAAAGAGTAATACTAGGGGAGGGGGACTGCTCAAAGTAAATTTTATTTATTCATTAAAAATCCACACCAGTGACCACATCCAACAGGTGTCTGAATCCATCAATGCATTAGTGCCTTCCTAATCATTTACAGCCTTGAAGGTTTCCCGACTTTATATTGCAAAAAACGTTGCAGCAGCAGGAAGGGGAGCAACAAGGTTTCTATTCCCACATTTCTGCACCATCTTTTTTTGAGAGTCGCTAAACAAACTTGCACATACCACTAACTATATACATTGTCAAACTGACTATTCCATCAACTGCAGACTCAAATAAAAGTGGACATGGTTTGCCCACCTCTGTTCTAAGCATAATTTGAGCTAAATGGTTACTGCCCACTCAAGGGACTCCCTTACAAGGCATCAAAAAGCAGACAGAGGAATCCAATCAGCAACTCTAGCTGCTGTAAGAAAGCCAACCACCTCTGAATAGCCATCATTGCACGATTAAGAAAGCACCAGCCGCTTTCTTTG
Organism: Lissotriton helveticus; assembly: GCF_964261635.1. Lineage (NCBI taxonomy): Eukaryota > Metazoa > Chordata > Amphibia > Caudata > Salamandridae > Lissotriton > Lissotriton helveticus. The sequence continues at coordinate 177,722,041 of NC_136068.1, forward strand.
CTGACCAAATAGTAGGGTCAAGCAATAAAAGCCAGCGATATCTTTTAAGATAGTAAAGCAGTTTTAGCATCTGGTTACTCTCCCGCTACCCTTAGCTGCATCTGCTCAACTCTGAAAGATTCCACCTGACTCAGAGAAGACATCAAGATCACTGATCTGGTTGAAACTCCGGAAAAGGATTCCTGATGGCAACCCTGAGAACAGTCAGGCACCGACATTGGCAAATCTTCCATTTAAGAACAGTCTGTCTCCCTCTCAGAGTTTGCTACTATCTCTGGAGGAATCTGAAAAGTCCTTTAAAGAACGCAAATCTGGCTCACCAGATATGGGTCCTCCTCGAATTTTGATTGCCAGCTTAAAGGTCATTAATCCTATTCTGACCCTCCTCTAAGAATTCTATTGGCAAGTGTACCCACGTGCTGAAAAACCGAGGATGGTTACCCCTATGGGAAAAAAAAGCAATTGGCGAACAGATCTGTATTGAGCACTTTTAGTCCAATTTCCTTGCTGCCAGCCTTCATAAAGATAGCAGGGAAGCTTATGAATGGACAACTGTCTACATTTTTAGAACATGGTTAGCTGCTGCATCAATACCAGTCAGGGTTTCACCCTTGTTTTAGCAGGAGTCTACCCTCGTGGAGGGCACGGATTCCATCAGGATGGCTGTTGACCAAGCGAAGCAGACTATCTGTGGTCTTGGACTGCGTCTCATTCCACGCTCTTCCAATGTCTGGAAGACATATGTGTGAACGGCTACTGAAGATAAAAAAGAAAAATGCATTTTCTTCCCATGCAGGCTCAAAAGACAGCTATGCATGCTCCCATCACTTCCCTTCTTGATTATGCCAACACCCTCTAGATTGGTCTTTTGGCTTATCTGCTGAGAAACCTTCAGTTAGTCCAAAATGCAGTCGTATGGCTGTTACTCAAAGTACTCCGACACGCACATATTCGCCAGCAAAGAACTTCACCGGCTACCCACCAAGGAGATTCCAGTTTAAATGTGTTTATTTCTTGCTCATTGAGTCTTTAACCAGTCTGGTCCAAGATACCTAGCTGATAGGCTCTTTTCCTACCAGCCTGTAATCGCTCCCTAGGAGCTGTGCAGTCTGTTGTGCCTTGTTTTAGTAGAAAGGAAGGGGTGACAAGTATTTCACCTTTTGTGTAGGCCATGCTTGGAATGCCCTTCCTATGGATCCATAGGTTATAAACAATGAACACTGCTTCAGGCTCAATCTTAAAAACCTGGCTATTTTATAAGGTCTATCAGTAAGCTGGTTGCACTATGACTGACTAATCTTGGAGCCCGGAAGCCATGCGCTCTATAAATCTGTGATGGATGGACCTTAAAAACCAATGGCATACTGTCGAATATAACCACAAAAGGAAACCAATAATTACATTTTATCTTTCTGAATTAACCAATAAACTGCGGAATAATAAACCAGAGAATACTGAAATGAAACTCAAGTACTTGACTAAGACCACACACAGACACAGATCTGGATCTTCAGAGTAATCCTGCTTAAGTACCAATTCTTCATGGAGTTCAGGAATTGGCATTTTGTTCATCACTGATCCAGCCACTTACCACACAATGACCCTTAGGCCCACAGTCCTTTAACATGCACAGTTAGAAATAAGATCATGGATTCCAAGCCCGCCATCAAGCAAATCATCCTATATGGCTGCACATACTCAAAATTCGGATTTCATTGACTCACCTTTTCCAGGGAAATGGACACTTGCTGCAGACTGATCAGGTCCCGGCTGTGCTCTTCTCCTTAGTCAGCATCCTTCTAATGCACCTTCAAAAGGTTGCAAAAATAGCCCTAAATAAATGTTACAAAAATGCAATCATTGAAATGGAAAGGTGAGAATTTCAAATTTGAACAGACTGCGAGAATCGGTTACTAAAAGGGAACTAGGTTTGTAAAAAGCAAATACAACCATTGCAAATTTGAAGAGTTTCGCTAGAAAGCTATATAAAGGAAACGTCAAGGTCCCAACAAACAGAACGGTGTCTGGGGTTAAGAGGTTAAACAGGAGATTCAATCAAGGGCATTTGTACATAAAATAATACAATGGAGTCACTACATTGCAACTCCTAAAAGAATTTCTTCCTGGACTCCAAAAGGCAATCCTTGGCGGGCTGTTTACTTCCCACATTATACGCTAGTAAGGCATGCCAGGTGATTCGGGGTGAAAGTCACAGATTTCAAGTCTGTGCCGAGGAGCAACTGTGAAGGGGGAAGGCAAATTATCATGCACTAGACAGAAACTGAATAATTATTATTTATACAGCACACAACCCAAACAGGTAGCATGTGTGGCTGCTTGACTACCAACTAGCTTGCCACTTAGACCCTATGGTATTGCAAACAGCCACAAATGCAGGGTTGCTCACTTTCTTTAGAGCCAATTTGCACTACTACGTATTTTGAATACGCAGCACAATACAGGACACCTTCAAGTCAGTGTGCTGGAACCAGCGGCTTTTATATCACATATAAAGCTCTTCACCAAAAGAAACACAAATTAAAAGTCCTAAAAAGAACCAAAGAAATGCACACCCCTGAAATCCCACCCCACAGTAATTTTTCAGTGTGATGTCCAACTACCGCCCCCCCCCCCCCCCCATACACTCATCTTTGGAAATTTCTAGGCACGATCATTCCGTGCAACAGAGTTGTAGCCTTGTTATGATTGAATCTTCAAGGAGCTCAGAAAGTGCCATGTTATTCACCTCTGATAAAGCCACAACAACTTGAACAGCCATGTGCTACAGAAATACTAAATTCTAAAATCATGTTCACAGTATGCAGTCAAAATTAAATCAGTTCCTGAGCTCACCCCACTGTAAAAAGCATGTTGCCATTTCTGGCTGACCAACACTCAAACTGTCCTCTTTCTCTACTCACCTATTCTAGCACGATGTGTTCTAACCAGATCATGGTCTGTTGGTGGTCCTCTTCGTGGGAAACGTCCTTCAAAACGCATTCCAGATATCAAAACCTGCAGGTCTTCATAACAAGAGGAACGTAGAAAATGAGTTTATAAACCATGCACAGAATTAAATCTTAAAGATTAGGAGGGGTGGGGGTAAGGAAGAATCTAAAACTACACAGCCACGATGCGAGAGCAAACGATACTTGCCTACACTCCCTCCAAATTCTAGTGTTCAGCATTTAGAGCTATATTCACACAAATACAACCTCCACATTAATCTACGATGTGTTCAAGATCTCAGAGTAATCCTGCTTGTATACCAAGTCATCAAGGGCTTCAGTGAATGGTATTTCTCCACCATGGATCCATGAAACAGTGCGGCTTTCATATTCTACATTACAACTGCTGGAAAACGAGGCATCCTTACCTGGAAGAGAGGGCAGGTGGTCGACCTCCCATTGTTGCTTTATAATGGGACAACGCTCCTGGGATACTGTGCAAACCAAACACCGTCTCAAATCACCTGAAAGGGAAGACATGTACAATTATTATGTATTGTAATCTTGTATATGTTATGTAATCTTGTATAGCGCATGGCTACCCCAGCAACAGGGCGTCCCAGCGCTTGCGGACATGCCTACCACTAATGCGACAGAGGATGTATTAGATGGATGCAAACAACCAAGTTTTTATAAGTTTGCGGAATAACAGATGTATTAATGTACAGCACACTTATTTAAACACCAGTTTCTAGCCCTCATTCTATCTCCTACAAATGAAAATAGTGTTTAAAGTTGTTTTAAGCTAGGATTGTACTGCACTGGTGTACTTCTCAATATATGCACAATCACTTAAAATTATTGGATAATGCTATGCTCAAATATTGGGGCCCCGAAAGGGGACTGAATCAATAAAGTGGACTTGATTTTCACACGTTTGCTGCCTTACAGTGCCACCAAGCGGCCGCTAGAAATACTGCAGCAGTGTTGAAGACTACAGGAGCACAGCTTTAACCAATCGTTGAACAAGCATTGGCAACGCCAATCGGTCTCGCTTGTAGACAGAGTGGTACTGCTAATGCGCGTATTACTGGCCTGCATTGCTAATGCTGGTTATAACCGGCCGCTATCAGTCGCTGTATTACACAGATGACCACCAGATCTGAACGCCCCATACACAACATGCCCACACCCGCCATTCCGCGTTATTTTCACATGCCGGTGTGCACTGTTGCTAATTATACAGGGGGTCTCAAAGCTCTGGGATGTGAAAACAATACAAACGTGGGGTTCGAACTTCCCCTTAAATATCACGTGCACCACTCAATGTTACACATTTTTAGAATTAGAGGTACAGTGGGAACTGCAGAGCAAATGATCAGTAATAGCGGTTTAAACCAGTAACCGCCGCGCCTGTTACCCTTCTGCCTACTAGACCCATTGGCTGCACCTCCATCCATCCTAATCGTGCTGCTCCCATTTTCCTGCCCGACTACCGTTATCAATAGCCACTGCCCTCTCCTACATGCCCCCGCCACCCTTTCAGTACCATCAGAGAAAACGCCAATCCAATGGCGGCGGAGCACGAACTGAACTCTGCTCCTTAACTGTAACCTGCGCGTGAGGCCGGAAGCCGGTCCCTCCGCTCCAGCTTCAGGAACACGGCGCGCGCTCCAGCCCAGCCCCAAAGCTCCCTGCCTGCTCGGTAGATTCCATCGCCCACCCTTACCGCAGGCAGTCTTCGGATGAAGGAGATATCCAACCGATTGGATTTATATAACGAAGCAACGTGCAGCAGCAGCAGTCTCAGCGGAAAAAGGAAAGGGAAAGGCGTCAGCACCGGAAGTTCAGACAATCCCAGTTTCCGCTGCCTCACTTCCGGTCCTTAGGATGTTTGTTTGAAGTCTCTGGGGATTATGGATTACTCAATTGTAATTTTTACCTATTCATATTTATTTCTTTGTAGATTTATATAGTGCGAACTCGACCCGAAGGTGTCGGAGAGCTTTACACGAGCACCAGTTACGTTACACAAGGACACATTCTTTTTTGTTAAGCACGGGGAAGTGATTTGCCCAGAATCACAGGATGCTGAGCCGACGCCGAGGCTCGCGCCTGGTTCCACAATTCCAAAGTCGGCAGCTCGACCCTTGGAAGTATTGTGATTACCAATGTTGTGTATCTTGGCCGTTTATGTTATTACCTTAATAATATGTTTTGAACTAAAAAGTAACTATCATTTAAAACAATAACAATTGAAAGCGTTAGTAGCATTTTGATAACACCAGAGACAGACGTGTAAATGAAGTCCAATTGATGATGTTCCTGATAGGCAAGACTGGGAAGTTCAGAAGCATTCTCAGACCTGTCAGTCTTGGAAACAATGTGTGATGTAGGCGTAGAAGCATAGCACAAGTCCCAAACGAGCATTGGCAAAACCAGTCGGTCTCTGCAATCCGAGAGCTATTGGCCCTGTCAATGTCTTTTAGCCATGTCCAATAGCAGCATTGCTGCTTTTCAGCATGTCTGAAAGTCATGGAAAAAAGCACCGTGACGCAGCTATCCTTACTCTTTAATTTAAGAGTACATGTCTAGAAGAGACAGTGCATGTGCTGTCTAGCCGAGACCTATAAGTAGAGGGAAGTGGCCACGGGAGAGCTCACCAGCAGGAAACAGGCATTTGAGAGTGGCTTTGAAGCCATTAAATGGTAAGTAATGGACGGCCTCCAAGTCCACTAATAGTAAACATGTCTTGAAGAGCCTTAAAAATGATACCCAGCTTTCCTGTATAGACAGTGGAATCTGCATTTTTAGATAAGCGCATGGTTAACAACGCTAGGCAATCGGAAACAGAGCATGTTTTAAATGAAGGATCAGAACAGCGGTCGAAGTGCATTAAAAAACGTATGGGAACTGTGATGCTGCATGCAGTGTGGGCGTGGTCAGTGAGCATGGGGGCAGGGCTAAAGGTGTGGTTAAAAAAATCTGTACTTTTTTCGTCTTTAACTGTCAGGTAGCTACATATAAGCACGGAGGCACTTTGTACTTTTTTGAACAGCAGCGGTATCTTTGGGACTTAAGCCTACATCTCGCCGCACCCGCTCCGCGGGTGCCGCTTCGTCTTTCCAGGCTCCAGGGTCATTGCTGAAGGGCTGCATTAAAGGAAACCGGGTGAGTGTGGTCAGCGGGGCTGCGAGCGTGCAGGGGGACTCCAGTTCCCAGGAGCCCCTGCAAGACCATCTTCGACCTTCCGGTCCGCTCTCCCTGCTGCCACGCCCCCCGTCCTTGTGTGGCCTCAAATACTTCCCTGACCCCTACATCTGTGGGACGCTACTACAAGCACGGAGGCACTTTGTACTTTTTTGAACAGCAGCGGTATCTTTGGGACTTAAGCCTACATCTCGCCGCACCCGCTCCGCGGGTGCCGCTTCGTCTTTCCAGGCTCCAGGGTCATTGCTGAAGGGCTGCATTAAAGGAAACCGGGTGAGTGTGGTCAGCGGGGCTGCGAGCGTGCAGGGGGACTCCAGTTCCCAGGAGCCCCTGCAAGACCATCTTCGACCTTCCGGTCCGCTCTCCCTGCTGCCACGCCCCACGTCCTTTACGCTTCCCTATTTGTTGTTCTAGCTCTCCCGCAGCGCGGGACGCAGCCCGGGGCGAAGAGCGGGCAAAGAGCGGGCCGTTTGAGGCCGTTCGAGGTCTAAGAGGGCTGGGCTGGGCCCCCCCCCCTGGTTGGTGCATTATACAGTTTTATTTTTATGTACTGTTATTTATTCACTTGTATCCTGTAGAATGTGCTCACGGGGTAGTCGGAGTAAAACCCTTATGGCTGCGAGTAATTCCAATAGAACCCTGGATGATTTCCTAGTCAAAACCAATTTGGCTATTGACGAGGAAATCAGTAAAATGCAGCACAGGGTCTCCCTGGACCTTGAAGCTGCAAGAAGATTATCAGAGCATATAGCTAGCACTAAAAAATCTTCCCTGGGGAATATTGCTTCTGCCCGTACTCCTGATCGTACAGCAGCTCCCCGGTCTCTGATTATAACAGCAGCTATCCATCCCGCACCCCCAACTACTTTTCCAAATTCCCCTCCTAACCCCCAACTCATTCCAGTGCAACAAAACAAGGACCCTGCCCCACTAACCAGTGCTGCTGGCTCTTTCCCTTCGCCCATAATTAATTTAGCTAAGAGAACGTGTAGTGCCAGGAAAGCAGCAATCTATAAAAAGAAATGTCTTGCCAGATCCATTTATGCTCGGAAAAAAGCTAGAATTGCAAGATCACAGTTTTTTAATAGTAGACGGGCCATGGGTTCTCTTGGGATGAAAGATGACAGCTCTAAAACTATTCCCAGTGTTTTGGGTGGGGAAGCCGCTCCTGACCCATATAGTTTGGTAGAAGATAATATCACCATCACCTCTCCAAGAAGGAACAGTGTGAACAAACTGGAGGGTCGGCTGAGTGGACCTGCACACGATAGGGAGGGTGATGGAGAATTTCTTAAAATAGTTTGGGGCACGTTAAAGCAATTACTCTCCCCCTTGGAATTGAGGCTTTCTCGCATAGAGAACAACCTCCTTGAAATGGATAGGACCATAGTCACCCTGGCTAGCCTGAGCCTAAAGGAAATGGATGCCAAGCTTTCACGCGAGATCGAATCCACCCCTCAGCCCAAAGTACCAGAACTGGTACAACCTCCCCCACAACTACCCCAAAGTATCCCTGTGACTTTACCAACACCTAAACCCATACCAAAGCCCCGCACCACTATTGTAAACTCTACTGCACCTACTCCTAGCTCAGCTGTACCAAAACCCTTTCCCCCGCAAAAACCAGTTTACAGACAGAATTTTAACCCAAGAGCAGCAGCCCACCACACCACAAGGCCAGAACCTACGAATAACTCTTTACGACAGGCCAGTCGCCACAACTTCCGTGGAGGGTTTATTGACCTTCCACCTGAAGCTGGGCCCTACGTTATTATTTTAGCCGGTGTCCCAGAGCTGGACCAGCACTCCCAGGAGAATGATCTTTCTTTGAAAAACAAAGTCATTCACTGGCTTAACTCCAATAAACAGCTCCCCGACCACCAAAAAAGTAGTGTATTAACGGTTCGGAGAGTCCCTTGGATAGGCCCCACGCACAAGTCCATAGCCGGAGACTGTGTTGTGGTATCTTTTGCTGATCCCCACACAGCTCAGCATCTCTGTGCATGGCCATCCTTTGAAGTTATTTCCACAATTGTGGTGAGACCTCTTACTTTTTTCTATCCTCCTAGACAACAACCGTCGAGTGAGGGGTCATGGTCAATTGCTCAGAATGCTAGACGACCGACTCATAGGTTTGATGGACATAACCAGCACAATTGGTGGCATGGGGCATCCACTTCCAATAGGTTTGGCTGCCTGGAGGAGGTGGATTGACTCGGGGGGCCTGGCGATATATCATCCTCAATGATTTCTCCTCACTCACGGAGGATTGCATTACCCACTCGCTCAAATCCATCCTTGAATGGTCTAATTCCATCTAAAAATGTGTGTGTACTTTCAGATCCTGTAAATTTCCCTGTTACGACTATGACTGATGAAATGGGCGTGGTACAGACACCCTGCGTCCATGGCACGGATCATCCACTAAGAGTGGTCTCTTGGAATATTGCAGGATTACGGGGACGCTTGGACAACGACGATTGGGCCAATTTTATTGACTCATATGATATTGTTGTTTTCCAGGAAACATGGTCAATAGTCCCCTTACATAGGCTGGGTTATCTTAATTTTTCAATACCTGCCACCAAGAATCCCAAGGGTAGGGCCTCTGGTGGCCTCACCATCTGGATTAAAAACAACCTGGGCTTCCATGGTAAGGAAATGTTGGTAGAGAGTGTGGACCTCTTATGCACTATTTTGAGTAAACCCAACACTACAGATTTCCTCTTGGTTGATGTCTATGCCCGTGGCTGTCAGGGTGGGAGAAAACAAACCGTCATGAACGACCTTGATCGACTATTTAAGAATTTTAAAACCGATCAGACTGTTATTGTAGCGGGAGATATGAATACCTCCATCGAGCCCATTTTTTCCTTGGCAGAGGATGTGGGTTCTGAGGAGGATACCGTCTGGAACATCCCCCCGCTAACCATCACCAAGGGAGTCAGGGGCACCGAGGCAGCCTTACATTGGTTGGGCTTTTGTTTAGATTGGGGCCTACGGGCCGTAAATGGGCGCACACGCTCTGATAGCCTTGGGACCAATACTTTCGATAACGGTTTGAGCTCCAGCCGTATCGACTATATATTGATCAATATTGAGTGTTGGTCTATTGTACGAGATATGGTGGTAGAGTCCCGACCAGAGAGCGACCATAATCCTCCTTCACTCGAGATTTTGGTCCCCGGCGTGGGTGCCCCAGTCAGGGGAACCAACTGCTTAACGTCTGATGTAGTTTTGTGCGACAACAGGCGTCGAGTAAAATGGCCCAGGGTTCTGGATGATCCAGTGCTCATTTCTAAGATTGAGGAGAAGGTGCGGAGTGTGTGGAGCAGGATGCCTCCATTATCCCCTTCTGGTGATGTTGATTTTACAATCACTAATCTCCACGAGGAGTTTTTCTGGGCCTTAAAAACCTCCTTACGAAACCCTCGAAGCCTGTTAACGTTAGAGTGTACAAAAAGTGGTACAATAAGAGCTGCAGAGATGCCCACAGCAACCTAATAGCTGCTGTTAAGGCCCGGAATACAGATGATATCAGGACAGCTAGGCAGTGCTATAAGCGTACCCTTTGGGCTGCCAAGCGGGACTGGGATGACTCTTACTGGCTCGATCTCCTTAGAGCCTGTGAATCCTCTAACCTAATTGAATTTTGGCTAATTGTAAGAAGGGGAAGGGATTCAGTTGCCCAGAATCCCGAAAATCATGTCTCAGCTCAATCTTGGGTGGAATTTTTTACGGCACAATTCACCGACCCAAATATAGTAGAGGATCGTATGACAGCTATCACGCCATCATGTCCCCACCCACAAACAGGAGACAGACTCATATTCTTGGAATCTGATACTGTGCATGCCCTTGAGTCTGTTCAGTCAGGTAAAGCACCTGGCCTAGATGCTATTCCGGCTGACCTTTTCAAGCTTAATCCTGACCTTTGGATTCCTTATATTACGTTACTGGCAAATAATATAGCTGCAGGGGCTGAGATTCCCATCTCCTGGAAGGGGGCAGAAATTCTGCCAGTCTACAAGAAAGGTGACCGCTCCCTTCCAAACAACTATCGGCCCATTAGTTTGATCGATTCGATCCAGAAAATCGTGTCGAGAATGATCCTAGCAAGAATTCAGGATTGGATCGATTCAAATAATATACTTTCCCCTATGCAGGCAGGATTTAGGTTCGGTACCAGCACTATTGATCAGGTCTTCCGGTTCACACTACTTTTTTGGAAGGTGGTTCTTTTGGGCGGCGGTGTGTTATACGCCGCATTTGTCGACCTTAAGTCGGCTTTTGATTTAGTCCCAAGGAAGAAGTTATGGGAGGCTCTTAGACAAATGGGCCTTCCACCAGAGCTTTTGAGCCTAGTCCAGCGCTTGCACGAGGACAATTATGCTCAGGTAAGGTGGGGTAGCCAGGGGCAGGTGACTAAAAGCTTCCCCGTACAACGTGGGGTACGCCAAGGTTGTGTCCTGGCCCCCACCCTGTTCCTCCTGTTTATTAATCAGGTGGCCCTACATTTTATTAATACACAGTCTGATGCACCTATGCTGGGAGGTCGAAAGTACCCTATGCTAATCTTCGCAGATGATACCCTCCTCCTTTCTAAAACCAGAGCGGGGCTTCAGATAGCCTTGAATAGATTTTCTGAGTTTTGCAACATAAACGACCTGCAAATAAATGTAGATAAAACCAAATTTATGGTTTTTTGTAAGAAAACCCCCCCCAAGTGTTTTGTCTCCTTAAACGGCGTTCAAATTGAGCAGGTCAAGGTCATGACATACCTTGGTGTGACTCTAGATCACCAACTCAATTGGAACCCCCAATTGGAGACGTCTAAGCTCAAATTTAACAGGTTGGCTGGATGTTTGGTCCGTGAACAAAAGAACTCCCTAACGAAGCGCATTACCCCTGCCCTAAAGATCTACGAGGCTAAGGTTATTTCTGCAACCCTTTTTGGAGCTGAAGTCTGGGGTCACAAGGATCTCTCATGCTTGGCTACTGCGCAGAATAGGTTCCTACGGAACCTGGTAGGTCTTCCGCAGTCCGCTCCTATAAAACCCCTGTTATTAGATCTTGGCTGCAGACCAATCAACGAGATGGCCCAGTTTCGCCTTGTGGCATTTTGGCATCGTCTCTGGACCACCCCTGAGCTTGGTCTGTTCACCCGAGAACTAGAGGAGGTAAAACTATTGTGGGGTGCGCATAAAATACCCTGGCTTAGGGAAGTTAAAAATGTTTTATATATGATGGGCCTTCCAGAGCTTTGGTCCAATCCAGGGGGATCAATTTTTCCATCAAAACGTGAGTTTAAAGCACTCTTCTGGGCCTGGAAAAAATCTATTCTTGTAACCCAATCCCTGGACACAAACCTAACTGGTTTATTTTTAGTGCATAAGGTTATTCCCTCCCTGGAGCAGTATTGGGATTTGATCTCCAAGGTGTTAGATCGCAAACTATACCATCAGTTTCGCATTGGCACCTTGCCTGTCAATTCCTTTACAGCAAAATGGGACACGAAGTCAGGAAATAAATGTCATTGGTGTCCCGAACGGGAAGAAAGTGTTGGCCACCTCTTCTTTGGCTGTCCCGTTTATCGAGCGCCCAGAAGTAAGTGGCTAAAACCTATATGTTTATCCCTGAATTGTGGTGGTCACCGAGATGCACTTACCAAACTCCGAGTTATTAGATCTGAAACAGTAGTGGTCTGTGTTGCTAAATTTTTGGGATGGGCCTGGCTGATCCGAACTAAGAAACTGGGCATTCCCTTGTGTTGATTGATCTACCCAGATGTATATACCGTTATGTACCTGAATATGGTTATTAGTAGTACTAATTCATGTGCATATTGTATTGTATCTTACTGTCCTAAGGAATAACTAGTGGATTTGTTTTTATTTGACTGATGGTTTTTAAACATTGTGTATGATTGTATATTGTCTTTTATGAATCTTTTATTCGAAATAAAGACTTATCGACTACATATAAAGTAACGTGCAGCTCAAATGAAAAATAAATACAACATTTCTTACTTAGTAGGAAATCCAATACAGTACACTATGAACCCTCTATTATGTAAAGTACTGCAGAGGTCTGTGTGTAACCAGAGAGCCAGAGAATGCAATCTTGGTTGATGCAGTGGAGAATAGTGACTTGTATATTTTAGTGCTATGAGGTCACAACCTGTGACAGAAAGCACTGTGAATATGTAAGTCATTATTTTAAACTTGTATTATGCACAGTATAAGATAGACAGCTAAAAAATGCGCAAAAAGGTTTAAGGTTAAATGGTGCTTACAAAATATAGATTTCAGTAATACCCAGACTGTACGTAATGCAATTTTTATACCTAGCTGCCCCTTCAACACCTTCAAGGTGCTGAGTTCCATGTTCTAGATCTGCTCTGGAACCTTAAGCCGATGATATTTTTTCTCAGCATGAAAGCGTGGGGGGGGGAGAAATCGTTAGCTGATCAATCATTTCAGTTTCAATTTACTATGACTCTTAAGAATCACAGACTACCAATTAAGATTAGTTGGTTGATTACAAAGCCAAGAATAACTGGACATACAGGCACCTCAAAGTGAGAATGTCTTGGGAGCAGGGCAGCACCATTGGTTCTCGAGAACCTAGACAGGGTGCAGAATGGTTAGGTAGGCTGGGTTGGAGCGTCGTAGGACCTTGCAGTAGTCAGGCTCGCCAGTTGAGGGTATAGAAATCAGGACAACTGGACCACTCTGGAAGCGTGTCTCTGTGGTGCTGATGTCCCTTGATGTCTGCTCGGTGTCGTTGGAGTCTGAATTGGACTCGAACGGGCCTTGGTTGCAAGGGATCTGGTACCCCGGTATTGGTGCAGTGTGGCTCCGTTGGTCCTGGCGTCATCACACTTGGTGGGGAGATGGATCTGACTTTCCAGCTGCTTCATCGGTATGACCGGGGAGAGGCAGCAAGGTAAACCGGAATCTGCTGTTTTCGTGCCTAAGGACTGCAGGGGAGTAGCTCCTCTACTCCAAGGGAGATTGCTGGCAATTTGCAAAGAACTGACAGTCTACCAGAGTTCTTAGTAGAGCTTCAGCTGCAGGACGAGTCGGTTTCTTTACAATTTTCAAGACTGGTGCAGGCAGTGTTTGGTGCCAAAAATGAATGTCCACAGCAAATCTTCAGTTCTTGTTTTCATGGTTCTTCTTTGTCATCTTCTTCTGGGTCTGTTATGTAAGAGCTCCTGTCATCAGGGGTGCCACCTATAATATTTATTTAGGGGCGTTAACAGGAGTAGGAAGAGGTATCACCCTGACCCAGTGAACCTTATTCCATCAAAAATCAAGAATTCTAGTGTTCGTGTTCACATCAGGTAGCCCACCTTAGGGGTGGAACTGGCCTGATAGTGAACACGCCTCCTGACTAGCTAATTTTCCTGCCTGGCCTGATGCCAAATGGGCCGGGCAGTTGGTGGCATTTGCCCTGTCTGGGGAAAAGCCGGGGTTGCATATCAAAGGCGGCAGAGGCCTTTGAAGCCTCCTGCCTTGATATGCTGATTATTAGCCATCCTGCTTGGAGGAGGTAACAACACCTCTGGCCGGACAAGGCTTTGTTTCTTCCTTCAGCGAGCATGGATTCTCACCTGCTGGGGGTCAGAATCCGGTCTGTGGTCGCAGGCTGGTCTACACCAGTCAGCCAGTCCACTAGAGGTTGGTAGGTTTTCAGGGGGTAACTCTAAGGGCCCTCTGGGTGCATGTATCATCCACCACTGTCATCAGTGTGGGCTTATTAATACAAAATGTTTGATACCAAACATCTTTGGTTTCAGTGAAGCCATCATGTAGCTGGAGAACTCGTAATCACAAGTGCCCAGTACATATATTCAAGATGGCTTCCCTGCTCGCTAGTAATGTCCAAGAATCGACATGGATATCACATTGGAATATCTGCTCATGCAGAAATGTCCTCACATGTAATATACTGCACCCTGCCATAGGTCTGTAAGGCCGGTTGTAGGGGGGAACTTACTATATATTGCATGCAGTGTTTGCAGGCATGGCACACAGGAGGTGTGCCATGTCATGTCTTCACTTTTGTCTGCACCATGTCATGCAGCCTGCAATGGCAGTTTGCATGAGTGTGGTGATGGGTCCCTTAGGGGGACACAATACATGCTGCAATCCTTAGGGACTATCTTTAGTCTCCCTGCCCTAGGTACCATTTACTAGTGACTTACATGGGGTGCTAAAGGTATTGTCAATCGGGGAAACCATTGTATGGTTTTAGGGAAAGAGATGTGGCACTGGGGACCGAGATAGCAGGAACCCAGTGCACCTCTGTTAGAATTGCATCATTTATCAGGCAAAAAATGGCGGTGACCATGCAAAAAAGGTGCACTTTCCTACACAACCCACTCCCCCCCCCCCCCCCCCCCCAATGAAAGAGAATGAGACTAGCCTTTCCCAAAAAAAGAGTCCTCATCATTTAAGTAGAAAAACCTGGAAAGGACATCTGTATTGGCATGATTAGTCCCAGGTATTTGCTCCACTGTAAAGTCTAACGCCTGTAGGGAAATGGACCACCTTAACAGTTTGGGATTTTCACCTTTCATTTGCACCAACCATCTGAGAGACCTGTGGTCAGTTTGGACAAGAAAGTGAGAATCAAACAAGTATGGTCTCAACTTCTTCAGGGACCTAACCACAGATAAGGCTTCCTTCTCAATGGCATTCCAACGCTGCTCTCTGGGGAGCAAGCAACCTCCTGCTAATGAAAGCAACAGGCTGCTCAAGGCCATCATCGTTGGTCTGGGATAGGACCTGTCTTATTCCATGTTCAGAGGCATCTGTCTGTACTATGAACTACTTTGAATAATCTGGAGCTTTTAGAATGGGTGCTGAGCACATTGCTTTTTTTGGGGTGTAAAAAGCCTTTTGAGAATTCAGTGTCCAGTTTACTTTCTTTGACATCTTCTTTGAGGTCAGTCCTGTGGGGGGTGTCACAATGGTGCCATACCCCTTCACAAACCTCCTGGCGTACCCAGTCAAGCAGGGGAATACCCTGACTTGAGTCTGGGTGATTGCAGCTACCCGGTCCAGAATTGTCTGGATTGTGGGTTGTACGGGTTGAACTTGACCTCCGCCTACAAGGTGGCCCAAGTATACAACAGAGTCCTTCCCTATCTGGCACTTGCTTGCCGTGATATCGAGGCCTGCCCTCTGCAGAGCCTCAAGGACCTTTCCAAGGTCGATCAGGTGATCTTGCCAAGTAGAGCTATAGAGAGTAATATCATCTAGATATGCTGCATTAAAAGCTTCCAAACCAGCAAGGACTTAGTTCACCAACCGTTAGAAGGCGACAGGGTATTCTTTAGTCCAGATGGCATTACTGTAAATTGGTAATGTCTATATGGAGGTCGAGAATGTTGACTTTTCCTTTGCTCCAGGCTTCAGACCAATCTGCTAGTGCCCTGATGTTAAATCAAAAGTACTGAGAAACTTGTCTGCCCCAGCCTGTCAATAAGTTCATCTGCCCTTGGGATAGGGTGTGCATCTGCCTTAGTGAAAGCATTGAGGCCTCTATAGTCGACAAACAACCTCAGGTCTGGTTTACCACCCTTGGAATTAGGTTTGGGGGCCAAGACCACTGGGCTATCCCAGGGACTTTCAGAGGTTTCAATCACCCCTAACCCTAACATCTTGCTGAATTCAGCCCTGATGTTTACCTTAAATTGGTCAGACTGTCTGTATATCTTATTTTTGACAGTCATACTGCCACCAGTGTCCACATCATGGATAAACCAGCTAGTATGACCAGGGGTGAGGGAAAAGAGCTCAACATACTGCTCCAGGACTTGCCTGCAGTCAGCTTGCTGTTGGGCAGAGAGGGTGTCTGATGTGACCACTCCATCAACTGACCTATCTTTAGGACTGTGGGAGAGGAGGTCGGGAAGAGGTTCGCTGTCTTCTTCCTGATCCTCATCAGCATGGTCACATCAGCCCTGCCATGGAAATGTTTCAGGTTATTCACATGGATGATCCTGTGAAGGCTCCTGCTAGTGCATACATCAACTAAGTAGGTGACCTCACCTTTACTTTCAGGGATAGGGTAAGGACTATTTCATTTGTCTTGAAGTACCCTGGGAGCCACAGGCTCTAGTACCCATATCTTCATGGCCTGATTGGAACTCCACCAGTGCAGCCTTTTGGTCATACCAGAGCTTCTGGAGCTCGTAGCTGGCCTCAGGGTTTTTGGATGCATTCTCTGTGTACACAACCATCCTTGAACATAGGCCAAGTACATAGTCCACACTATCTAGTTTAGGCTCTTTGAGAGTTCTCTCACAGCCTTCATTCATTAGACACAATGGCACCTTCACAGGATGACCAAACAGAAGCCCACTCTCTTCTGTGGCACTTCTCTATAGGCAAGACAAAAGGACACCCCATCTCCTTCAGAGTTTTTCAGGAAGTCCCATCATCATGCCTTTCATGGTTTTGTTGTATCTCTCAACTAAACCATTGGTTTGTGGCGGATATGCAGTAGTGAAATTGAAAGTCACACCGCATTCATCCGCACGGCCTTTAGGCAATCAGGAAAAGGGAGATGTCAGTAGCTCTCACTGAACCTATTGGGAGGAAAGACTCCTGTACACAGGTTCAGTGAGAGCTACTGACATCTCCCTTTTCCTGGCCAGCAGCTTGCTGTATCAGGCTCTCAAGAGTGGGACAGGTCCTCTGTCCCTGGCACAGATCTTCCCTAGAGGGTCTGCCCAGGAGCTCTACCATATATGGCCCAAGTTCCAGGGACTCAGTTCCTTCTGGCGCTGACAGGTCTTCTCCCTGAGGGGAGGGGACCTGAGCTTGTGTCTGATTTGAAGCTGGTTTCCCACACTTCATGCCTTTTCTCTTCGATGACTTGGGCCATTATTCGAGGCTCCAACTCCTCTTTTTCATCCTGGGCTTTGCTTTGTGCTCTGGTTTTCACACACACCCATTTAGGTATACCCAGCATGGCTGCATGGGTCTTCAGTTCTATCTCAGCCCATGCTGAGGACTTCAGATTATTTCTGAGCAGACAAGCATCCTGGGACCAGTTTCCGGGTAACACCATTCATCAGCCAGGCTAGTGTACATCTCCTGCGTTGTTTGGGAAGTAGTGTACCTGTGCCTCGGGATCCAGAGGGGACGGGCTGAGAGGCGGTACGGATCTCAAGGGGTTGCTGTTCGGTCAGCAAGGTCCAGACTGATTGTGGTGAATCAAAGAAGAGTGCCTTTTCTTGGGAGACAACGCGAAGGCGAGCCGGAAAGAGCAGTCTATATTAGAGACCGAGTGCTCGCAGTTTCTGTTTGACCTCTGTATAGGAGCGTCTTTGGGATTGAACATCTTTGGTGTAGTTGGGAAAGATCATTATATTGTGGTTTTGAAAGGTCAGAGAACCCAAGTTCTGCGCCTCTCTCAAGACTGTGTCTTTGTCTTTAAAGTTGAGGATCCTGGTGATGATGGGACAATGTGGAGCACCAGGAGGCGGTTTAGGTGCAAGGGAGTGGTGGGCTCATTCAACGGCGAACAAAGCCGACAGTGTGTCCTTGGGCATCAATGATTCTATCCATTTCTCTATAAACGTTGCCATCTGACCTTGTTCGCATCCCTCCAGAAATCCCACTAGGCGGAGGTTATTGTGCCGTGATTGATTTTCTGCATCTTCAGCCCTTCTATGCAATTCTTTGCTGTGGGTCTGGAGGTGGGATATCAGTGCTTTTAGTTGGTGGACATCGTCTTCCACAGTAGAGAGGAGAGATTCTACTTCTGAGATACGGGCTGTAGCATTACGTAGATCTTGTTGGATGAGGGCCATGTCCACCAGGACCTCACGGATCTTACCCTCCACCGAGGCCTGGGATGTGTTGATCGCCTGTAAAATTGTGGTAAGGTCACTCCCAGGGAGGGCAGTACCCCAAATAGCCTCTCCAGCTGAGCCAGGCTCGATTGTGGTGAATTAGTCCATTATAGTCTGTGTTTGTGTGGCGGATGCTTTGTGGCCTCGATCTTTCCCCATTGTGGGTGGTGGAGGGTGCTAAACAGGACGGGTGACAGTGATGTCCAGGTCAGGATCAGGGGCTGGATCGGTCCAGATTCTTTCTTATAGAGCTTTTGAGGGAAGGCTCTTTCCTATCCTTTGCTGTCAGGTCCAGAGGCCACGGGGCCCAGGGTCTGCATTGAAGCCTCGGACAATGCAGCTCATGGGTGCAGCCTCGGAGTGGAAAGGGATGGCTTCAAGACAGAGTCAGGGAGAGGTATGCCGCAGACTCGCCCCTTCAGGGTCTTGGATTCAAGTGTGTCGCTCTGTGGACTTAATTGGTCTGCACGGAGTCCAGGATAGGAACAGTGTCAAAGCTTCAAGAGTGTGCTTGTTTTAGCTCTGCCGGGCAGTGGCAGTAAGATTTCTCAGTGGGGTCCCAGGATGTAGCAAAGTTGGGTCAGAGGGAAGTTCCGGGGACCCAGAGCAGGAGAAGGTTTCGGCCCTAGAATTATCCCACTGGCCTCCCTCCAGACCAGTTCATGTACACAGCTCACCTCTGTGGCACCCCTGAACTCGGCACCTCTGGTCCAGATTACGTCCGTGACTAGGAGCCTCCTAGTCACCACGGATCGGCAAGCAGTATGGCTGCGAGGAGAGGAAGCAGGATTTCAACCATCCGCCAGCCAGGAGCCGTCACAGATCCGTCAGCTGCCTCTCCAGTCTCGGCCCTCTCACAAGGGTCAAGGGGTGACAATACGGATCAGGGTGAAGACAATCCTGGGGTCGGCCAGATGACAAGTTGCCACTCCGGGAAGAGCCGCCATGCCAGGGATGAGGGCAATGAGGCAGGAGGGGTGCAGTTCTAGGCAGATAAGTTTTCCTGTTTAGGGTCAGTACTGCTGGCAGTCCCAGGTATCAGCGAGGGCCGGTTGCGGGAAGCCGCAGCATCCAAAGCCCCCGGGGATATACAGGCCTGAGAGGTAAGGAGACCAAAAGTGGTACTCCTTAGGACCGGAGCCTCGGTCGGTGTGCAAGTCCCGGACTTACCGGAGGCAGGGGGACCCAGTCCGCTTCACAGCGCGTGTCCGCTGCGTCGGCTAAAGTTCCAAGAGGCAGGCCTGCCCCGGGTCTCCCCACCTATGTTACAGGACTCTGGGTAGCTTTCGCTGCTGCATGGGCCCAGGGAGGAGGCAGAGATCGCAAGTCACACCGGGGGCCTGGCCCAGTTCTTCCTGGCGCAGGAGTCCACCCAGAGTTCACAGGTAGGGTGGCAGGGCCTTCACTGTCATCTGGCACCCAATCTCCTACCGTGGGTTGCCTCCAGGTGTTAGGGACCTCACGGGAGTGGGGCTAGGTCTGCTCTTTTTCTGGTCTCTCTGTAGGCCTCAGGTTGGGGCAGTGGCGTTCCACAGCACTCATCTGCTGTGCTGATGCAGGGCCCAGGAGGCAGGCCTGCCCCGGGTCCCCCCGCCAACGCCGCAGGTCTTTGGGTAGATTTCGGCACTGCGTGGGCCCGGTGGAGGAGGAGACCACAGGGCACACTAGGGGCCAGGTGCGGATTGTTTTGTCATAAGAGGCCACCCGGAACTCACAGGCAGGGCCTCTTGTCACGGGCTATCTTCAGATACTTGGGACTTTGCGGGTGCGGACCAGTTCCGCCATTTTGCCTGATCTCGGAGCAGGCCGCAGGTTGGTGTAGTGGCACTTCACATCGTTCATCTCAGCAGAGGCACCCCCACATGGTCGCACCGCCCAAATCCCAATAAATTCAGACCACACTAGTTTGTTTTATGGAAGAATTGAGGCCGCAGTTTATTAGGCATTACCACTTACAAGCGATCCTTTACACACCATTATTTCTGTCTGGCGAGCCTGTGTCCTTACACCGTCAGCTCTGCACTGTGCCCTATATTGCGGCAATCTTTGCCAAGGTGACCTATCACCGTCCTTAACCCCATTGTCTCTGCACTATGCCCTACATTCAGTGCAGCTATCCTTGCCAAGGTAACCCCCTCCCCGGGACACACCCTTTCCTTTCTCTCCGGGCAAGCTTCTGCTTCCAGCCCGACCGGGTAACCTTTTACCTCCGGTTGCCACGCACTCCTTGGGTAAGCGTCTGCTTTAACCCAACCGGATGGCCCTTTTGCATCCGGCGTCCACTCACTCCCGGGTAACCAACCGGTTCCCACCCGGCCGGGTGACCTTTTCACTTCCGGTGCCCACACATTCCCTTCCGGGTTGGCGTTTGTCCCCGCCCCAGCCCGAGTTGCGTACTTAATTGTTTACTTCCGGTTCACCTGAACACAGGGGGCTCGGGGAGCTTGCCAGTGACCCCCTGGGTCCTGCCTGTCCCGTTTGTAGTCTGAGCCCGCTGCGCCACCTGCTTTTTGTATTCTTCTTGGATCGCTTTGTAAGTACCGCCATGCCTCGCTGGGAGCTATCGCTGCCTGCGAGGCCCCCCCATGCCCTTACTGTGGCCCCATTCTTGCGAACTACCAACAGCTTCTTGCATACAACGCTGCCAGCATATTTCTTAGCAGGACATCCGTCCCAGTGTCCGATAGGTACACCCCATCTGCTCTGTAATAGTGCGCTGCCGCAAGTTAATCAGAGTGTGCCTGATGATCCCTAAGCCTGCCCCCCTTAGAAATTTGGCCATTAAGTTATTCAGCCTCTTCCTTGACAACTCCATGCCGTTTTGGGAGCGCGCACCAGCCCATACCCTTCTAGGAAGGATCTCGGACCACACAATTTCCGTTCTGCCCGTGCACCTGTCTAAATTGGTGAGATCCCTCTTTAACATGTGAAGTAGTTCACCCCGCCCCACCACTGGAAGATCATTTCCCCCTAGATGAATTACTAAAATACTCGGGTCCTTTGAACCTGTGCGGAATTCTTCAATGACACTCCCCAATTCTCTCCAGTGCAACTCCGCCTTTCCAAACAATCGCACCCTTGTCCGTTGAAATGGGAACGTAGCATTCCACCCAAGGCTGTGAGCTCTGTTAGCAGCCCTGGACACGTATGAATGTCCGATGACCCACACTGTTTTGTATTCTGTGGATTAGAACAGAAGCACAGAAATGTTGAGTACACGTCACCCATCAGCCTTTTATTATACGTATAGCTTGCTGTACAGAATGTAGTCAAGATCCCCACAACTGAATCGCCGCAACACATGTCTTTCCCAATTCCTTATCTGTCTGATGTTGGGCGAATGTACACCTAAACCTGTCTAATTCCCATCTGCCTATCTGTTTTATTGCCTTAGCCGACATACCCTCCTGGAAGGCTGTGGTGGCTGCCCCAATGCGAAATGAATGTGTAGTGTAGTGACACCCTCGGAGCCAGCTATTTGGACCGTTGCTGCTAACACCCTTTTAAACTGATAAAGTGTTAACGGGGTCCCATCCTTGTGAGTGAGGAGGTAGCTGTTGCTGTCAGCACCTTCCCGTTCCTGCATGTACCCTGCTAAAAGCGTCACTGGGCAATACGAGCTGTGCCCCTCCATCCTGTTCAGTGTAATGCACTGTCCCCTTCCCACCTGATCTGTCTTAGAGTGTCGCACCTGAAGGGATACCTGGTGTGTGCCTATGGATATGTCCTTCACCAACAGGGCCCTGCTGCTTTTATCCCCTCTTGCCCTGGCTACTAGTTCGCTAATGCGAAAGGCCCCAAAAAAGGCCAGGGAAAATGTTAACCTAAACAGCTTACTCTCATATTCTGAGTAGCACACCCAAGGGATGTTGTCCATTAGAATTTTTAGTGTGTTAAAATCAATCGGGGACCTGCTATCCTGCATTTTGCCTACCTTTTTGGCCCACCCTTTCAAGGCTGCCCTTAGCACAAAACCCTTAGTCGGATCCTCCAAACCCCTTAACTTTGAATGGTATGCTATTGCTGATAGGTGCTCCCCAACCCATGACCTAGATTTGCCGGCCCCCTTGGCCCACACCACGAACTGTTTGACCCGCATCCCCAGTTGCTGCACATTGTCTGAAAGCACGGAAGCCTTCGCAGTCATGTTCTGAAAAGTGTCCACACAGCGCCGATACCGGTGTCTTGTTCCCACCGCTAAAGCCTCTTCGGCCATATTCTGTAGTTCCTTTTCTAATGCATTAGTCTCCAATAATCCTCTTTGAAGGGCATCATTTCCTGCTGCGCCTCTGGCCATTCTTCCCGGAATCTTTCCCACTGCAAGCGAGAAAGAGCATCAGCTGCCTTGTTCTGAACCCCTGGCATATGCTTAGCTGTTATCTGTATGTTATACCGGAGACACCTGTTCACTAAATGCCTTAACAAGCCCAATATTATGTGACATGACGCCGCCTGATTATTAATTGCATGGACGGCTGCCATGTTGTCTGACCTGATGACCAAAATCTTGTTAGCCAAGGTGTCCGACCATATTGACAATGCCACTACAATGGGAAAGAGTTCTAACGCTGTGATATTGTTGGTGAGGCCACATCGTCGGCAAGCAGTTGGCCACCTTTTGGCACACCATGCAGAGCCCAGTATTGCCCCAAAACCCCCTTGCCTGGAGGCATCTGTGTACTGTTGCGCCCTCTCATCAGCTGTCCATAGCGACGGCCATATCCTAACCCCATTAAAACTTTGGAGAAAAGACAGCCACATCTGCAAGTCTTGCTTCAGCCCCTTCTTCAACCTGACAAAATGATGTTTTTGAGTCATGCACGCTGTAGCCCCTGCCAGTCTTCTTGAAAAAACTCTCCCAACCAGAATGACCCTGGATGCAAAATTGGGCTTGCCCATTAACTCTTGGACGTCTTCTAAAGTTGCCTTCTCTTTTGCCAATACCTTTTTGATAGCTGATGCAAAGTCCTGTACTTTCTCCACCGGGAGGCGTGACTCCCCTTCCTCTGAATCCAACTCTATCCCCAAAAATGTTAACTTAGTTTTGGGGCCTTCCGTTTTTTCTGCTGCTAATGGAACTCCCAAGCCCTGCGACACGACAGTAAAGGCTTCCAACTCCTGTGCACATTCGGAGGAGTCGGCAAACCCAAAAAAACAGGAAGTCATCCAGATAATGGAGCTTGCCACCCACCGGCTGGACTTTGTTTGTTGCCCACTCTAAAAAGGAACTAAACGCCTCAAAATAAGCGCAGGAAACAGAACAACCCATGGGTATACACTTGTCATAATACAACCTATCTCTGAACTGGAACCCCAGCAAATGAAAGCTGTTGGGATGCACTGGTTAATAGCCTGAAAGCTGCCTCAATATCAGCTTTTGCCATCAGGGCTCCCTTCCCCGCCTGCCTGACTAACTCAATGGCTTCATCAAATGTTGCATAGGAGACTGTGCAATTATCCTGGCTTAGCCAGTCATTTACTGAGTTGCCTTTGGGATAAGAGAGGTGGTGAATCATTCGGTATTTGCCTGCCTCCATTGTTGGAACAATACCTAGCGCAGAAATAATGAAGTTCCTTAAAGGGGCGGTGTCAAATGGGCCCGCTATTCTTCCTAGCTGCAGCTCCTTTTGTATCTTTTCTGCAACTACTTCCGGAAGTTCCTCCGCTGAGCGAAGGTTCCTAGATGATCTGCCCGCTAAAGGACCACTGTAAGGTATTTTGAACCCTTCTTTGAAACCCCAAAAGAGTAGTTCCCTCTCCTCAATCTTAGGGTATTCAGTCAAAAGTGTTGCTAGCAATTCAAAATTTATTGGGGATGGGCCTTTTGTAACCTGGCCCAGACTATGGCTGACCCATGAAGGTGGTGCCTGTTGCAACTCTAACGAGTGTTTTGCATGCCACAGCGGGATGGTCTCCGTTACACTGGGAGCACCCATGCCGAAATCTGCATTGTACCCCCCAGGTGCAATTGCCAGCGTTGAACAGCCGACACGTATTATCCCTCTGTTTACGTTGCAGCGGCTGCTTGAATTCGTCTGCCCCCTTTGGCCCTCGAAATGCCTGCTGTTGCTCCTGGGGGGGGCTGCTGTTGCCTACCCATGATCTTCCCCTGGCCTATCCCTGACCCTGAGGAATTTTGCGTAGTCATCATGCAGACTTGACTCTGCTTCCCTTGCTGCCCTGCAGTCGTTTGCCCTACACCCGCTGAGAACCCTACCGCCGTCAGGGGCTGATGGACCCTGTCCCCGTTGAATTGCCCATTCTCAAGCCCATTGCTGCCTTGTTGTAGCTGCCCCCCCACCTGCATGGTGGATGTTGGAAAACCGGTGCCTGCCTGCTGTTCAGGCCCCATGTGTGTGAACTGTTGTCCCACTGATCCCAATTGCTGCTGCAGCGTTTGTCCTCCACTTGCCTGGTGCTGCATGGGACCTGTCCATGTATGTTGCTGCCCCCGCCACCCAGAGGGGACTGCTGACAGGGCCCAACTACAGCACCTTGATGCTGGGACCCCAACATTGCTCCATTCCCCGCGTATGTTACCCCATGCTGAAACTGTACCTGTCCCATTTGCTGCTGTGTGAATCTTGACCCTAGTTGCTGACCCAACCCGTATTGCGCGTTTGCCAGAGAATGTGCCTGTGTATTGTTAGCCTGCCAACCCTGTCCCGATGATGGTGCGTCCCACTGCTGTACCCCATTCCCTGCGCCCGCTAAACCTAACCCATAACCTGCTTTGGACCCCATCTGTTTCATCCATTCATTCGCCTCTCTTTCATCCCACGACATCGAGGGTGACTCCTCCATGCATTGGCGGAAGTTGAGGTCATATTGCAGCCACCCCATGCCTCCATGTCGCCGGAACCTGTCTAGGATAGCTTGGTTGTATCTACTCAACGCTGGACCTTGCTCCAGGAACTTCTCTAACATTATGGCTGCTAGTAGTGCAAAGGCGTCTAACCAGTTTTTAATATTCTCCTCCGGTTTGATCCTCTTCCTATCCTTGCTCTCTCTGCTGGGCCCAGATACCCGTAACGTGTCTACACCCCTGCACACATGCTCCAGTAGAGTGAAAATATCAATGAACTCCCTCCTCCAAACTCTCTCTTTAACCTCCAGAGGTATATGCCATGCTTCTGACCGTGTCGCGTTCAGCCCTCCTAATCCTACCTTCCTCGACAGTGTTGTATTTCTGTCACTATCTTGGGATGCTTTTGACAAGGGATCTTTTCCCAGTATCATGGTGTTACTTTTCACAGCCTGAGCCACCACTCTCCTTCCCGCCCCCACTTCGCCCCCCTGTTCCCTACTCCCTACCTCCCAGACTTGCATTGGGGAACCCTCCCGTGCCCCGCCTGTCGTCATCTCTTCCTCAGCCACCACCACCTCCCCATTCTTTTTTCCAGTGGGCTTATGCCAATTATTTACCAGTTTTCTAATGACGTCCGACAACTCACCTAAGGAACCACTTCCCGCTGTTAGTGCCCCTTCTTTACTTGACTGGTCTTTGTCCTCTCCCATTTGCCTACTTGGCCCAAACGCCCGCAAAATTGCCGCCGCCTGTGAATCTTCCCCCATTAATGCCTTTGCTGTTACGTCCTCTGTAGGCATCCTTGCCTTTTTGGCTCCTGCGACAGCACCACCCCGCCCCCTCGCCTTCTTTTCCATACCCTGTTTTTCCCCACATGTCGCTGCATAAGTATGGCCATTAATAGGAAAACCGTCCCCTTGCCACTCTTCTACGTCCTTGCATTGTCCAACACCTTCTGGGGCCGGTACTTGCATTTGAGCCATTGCCAGCTCCCAACCTTCCCAATTCTTTGCCTTTGCTGTTGCTGCAAAGCTGGCCCACAGCTGTTGTGCATCCTGGCCGCCGCGGTATTCCATTCCCGTGAGCACCCTGCTAAGTCCAGCCTCCTCGTTTGCTGCTAGCTCCAGTGCACCGCCGTGAAACAGTCCCTTATCTCCCAGCATTATCAGATGCGCCTGGAGCAATCCCGTTTTCCGTTGCCGACCTTCTGTCACGTCACAACCCCTTGTGATCGTTCCTGCCCCTTTGCCCAGTCCGTGACCTCCGCCACTACTGGCACCTTTGTGTTCGTTCACTCCGCCCTTCACGTCCACTGTATTCGGTCCGTGCTCAACTCTCGCACTCTGTCGACGCCGCACCTCTTCTCCTGACAAAATTCCCTGGAGAAAGAGGGCCTTGTGCCCGGTGCCCACCCTTAATAACCCGTATCTCCCTACCACATTCCTACCCTAGATTTATGGCTGAGCTGGACCAGCCCAATTGCCTGGTGGGCCCGCTCTTTCTCCTTCCCTTATCTCCCGCCAATCCTTGGTGCTCGGGCTCTGCTTCCCGGGGGTGGCCTCCACTGAGACCCCCGGTCCAGCCACTATCCCCCTCCCCCTGGGGAGTGGGGGGGCTGAACCAAGGGGCATAGCGTTAATTTGAGATCAGGAAGACAGACCCGCTCTGGGGCTGCCGGTCAGCGCCGCAGGCCTCCGGGTAGATTTCACCGCTGCGTGCGCCCAGGAGGGAGGCGGAGACAGCAGGACATAGCGGGGGACAGGCATGGATCTTCTTGGCCCCGGAGGCCGCCCAGGGCTCACAGGTAGGGCCATTGCTGTGATCCGGCCCCGATCTCACACTATGGGTTGCCTCCAGGCATTCGGTTCCTTACGGGAGAGGGGCCAGGCCCACCATTTTGCCTGGTCTCGTTGTAGGCCGCAAGTTGGGATGGTGGTGTTTCGCAGCAGGCAGAATCTGTGAGCTCAGTTCTTGTCCCGATGTGAGGTTTCTGTGTCAGGGGAGTGAGATCAGCCCCCAGGGACAGGAATGGGCTGCTGATTAGTGCGGGATTCAGAGTGGATGACGGAGGGGTATGGAGAACTCTTAGAGTGCGACTGCCTTCTTGACGCTCCAAGCCACGCCCTCGGAAATTCAGTAAATATACAGTATCTTTTGTGCACTGTTCTTCACTAGTGCTTGCCAATAATAAATTGTCTGTGTTAATGCCTGATTATCTATTGAAGGGCTCTCACAGTAGTCCTGTGGAATTCTTTGGAAACAGTAACTTCATCCAGTGACTGAGAAATAAAATAAATACATGCCATCCTCATGCAAAGCCATAGAATAGAAAGCATTCTCTAACTCTATCACTAAAAAGTGTGTCTTGTCAGGTGCCAGAGTAGATAGGATGGTTACTATGTTTGGGACTACAGGGAATTGTGGTACCACTATCTTGGTACTCTCGCGCAAATCAACAATTAACTTCCAAGAGGCAGGTTTATTTTTGTCCTCCTGTTTTTAGAAAAACTGAATTATGCCCTATAAATTATAGGGCTATTGCAAGGGGCCACCAATTATTTCCTTGACTTTTCCCTCCTATAACAAGCCCCTCACTATGTCTTGTAGGTCTTGCAATCCTTCTGGCGAAATCTTATACTGAGGTATTCTCGGAAACTTTGCATTCTGTTTAACATTAATCCTTACAGGGTCGATATGCATTCTCCCTACATAATTTTTATGTTTTGCCCAGACTCTGTCATTAATTGCTTGTAGCAGTCCCACTGGTATTGTCTGCAATCCTGATCTTAAAATGCCCATGCATTCAACCCGCTGCGTTCTCCATCTAGCTCCAAATATACTCCATCCGGAGAACATTTTTTTGTTGCCCTTAGTTTCTTCAATACATCCAAACACATTTATCATGCAGCAACAATGAATGCTTATCAGTAATGGGACCTATGGTATACTTTAAGGGGGCTGAAATAGGGCTGGATACCAGGACATTGGTGAATCCCACAGATTACTATTCTTTCCTGAGAGTACAATCTGTAGGAGTGTAGTTTTTGCAGTGGAGGAGTTTGTGGCCCCTGTATCAAGGAGAAATTTTACAGACGTGTCCTCTACCTCCCCATGTGTGTATGGACCCATATGGTCCACTGGAACAACAGCCTTCCTTACTAATCCTCTCAGGCAGCCCAATGGGAAATAATTCATGCTGTACATAGCTCACATCATCAAAAGCTTGATAATCATAGTCAACTTATGGCATTTGTATTTGCTGTTTCCTATTCTCAAAATAGTTATGGCTCTTTTCAGCAGCTGCTTGCTGTGTAAACTGTCTCTGCTCATCTGCCAACCCCTCTATTACTACCCCTCTCTCTCTGCCTGCGAGGTTTTGGACAATCGCGTGCCCAATGCTCTGTGCCTCCACATGGCTGTGAAGGCTGTGGCCCTGTCTGATATTGTTGGTTGGTATTGTTCTGGGCACCCTTCCCTGAGGTGGGGCTGACTGAGATTTCTGTTGTCCTCCTGTGCCTCTGTATCCCAGGCTGCCCCTTCCTTTATTCTGGGGGTAAACCTGTTGCGTCAGCATCTTTGTTTTGAGCTCTTTGTGTTTCTTTTCTTTTTCTTCATCCACCTTAGTTTGCATATCCTCAGAGTACTTAGCTAAATGCAGTACTTCTGCCAGACTCTTATGCGTCCATGTGGGATTGTATTGTCGAATTGCCTCTTTTATGGGCTCCTGTAAGTTATTCACAAAATGTGAACTCAAAGCATGCTGAGATGTCTCAGCAGCTGGATCAAATCCACTGCATGACGTGAACACCTTTTGTATTCTACCAAAATAGGCACTCACTTTCTCTCCTACTTCCTGCTTGCAGTTATTTAACCTGTGATAATCTATTTTACGTCGCGGTATCACTTGAGTCACTTGTATTAATATCTTACCAGGTAGTCTAACTGGTCTTCACTTAGTCCCGCTCCCTTTTTGTCATCAATGTTCGCAGCTATTTGATTCCAATCAATTTTTAGTGCAACATCTTTTTTGTCCCTTATTGGTCTCCAGACATCTGGAGGGAGTATAATGGTGGAGAACAGCTGGTCAATGACTCGTAGAGTGAGTTGCCCTATTCTTAATGTTATGTCTGTTTTCTTCTACCAACCCTCTAGGTCTTCACTAATGTCTGGATAATTCATAGCGAATGTATGCAATTCTGCTGTGGGACATGCACTCTCATGATAGGGCGTGTCTGATAGAAACCAGGTGCGTCTCTCAGTAGCTTAGCATTAGCTAGTACAATTTTACTGGCACCCCCTTTGTCTGCATCTTCAGCTGTACCAGCTGCAGCTTTTTCTTTTAGGTTTTCCTTCTCTGCCTCTTCTCTCTATATTCTCTCCAATTCCTTTTGCATTTATCGTTCGCCACCCTACACTCATCCCACAGTCACTTCATGTAGTCCCAGTGCTTCACTAAATCCCTCAATACTTCTAGTCCCTTGTGCTTTGATATCCTGGTGTTTTCTAATATTTGTTGCAAATACCATTCTCCCTCAATCTGCTGTGCCTGTTCATATCTATCATCATAAGGAAATCTTTTATTCCAATTCTTCAGGAGGTGTCTATGATATCCTTCAGTGTCTTAAGAGCATGATGTCATATTTTGTCATTGAAGCCCTTGGGAAATTACACTGGGCCTGTTAGCCAACTATTTGACCATTGGTCTTTATATTAGTGCAGAATCCTGTTACTGCCAGGTGTAATTGCGTTTTCAACTAAATTATGTTAAGTGTTTTTACCTGTAGATCGTGTGTTTCCCTTTATAATGTTGCTAATTCCTCAGCTTCCTTTTCATACTAATTTTTTACTCCCTTTCTGTTAACTCATTTTGATTACTCTGCTGCTGAGCAGCAGTGGAACTGTATGCGGGTGGTTTAATAGTGTGATGCAATAGTATTTATTCCATCAAAAGGGTTTTCCTGCTCAGGTGGAGCAGAAGGTGTGGTTGTCTCTGTTTCTTTATTAGTAAAGCATTCCTCAACCCTCATCTCTGTCTCTCTACACAGCTCAGTATTTTTATTTTATTTTATTTATTTATTTATTTGAGTTTTATAGAGCGCGAACCAGACATGTGAAGGTATTAGAGCTATTTACAGGATTGACAGGTAAGATACATGAACTTGGGATGGTTGGATACAGTTGGGGTAAAAACAGGCAGCTGCAAAAGTAACAGGAAAGAAGAATAGCAGAAACAAATCATGGAAACAGTTGGGATAAAAGCATATAGCACCATTGTACAAATGAGGTAGTGTCGAGTCCAGGGAAGGATGCCCAGATGGGGTTGTATGGCATTACAACACGGGCTTTTACCCCGCGTGCCATTACACCGCTGTTTTTACAACGCAAGTCATTACAACGACTCGCGCTGTAAGCGCTGGATAGTGGAATAGTTTAATTTTCTATTCCAACTCCAGCCCACGTTACAGTAGGGAAGGGGTTGGAATAGAAAATTAAACTATTCCCTATCCAACAGCGCCCTCCAGCGCAAGTCGTTGTAACGACTTGTGTTGTAAAAGCAGCGTTGTAATAGCAGCGCGGGGTAATGCCCGCGTTGTTATGGTTGTTTACCAGAGCCTGGTGGGTACCATCCAGGTAGCTGTAGGTAAAGCATAATAGTATGAGAAAACAGTCGCGGAGGTGAATAAAATGCGAGCGTTAGGAGAGGAATTTGTATGAAACAATGAAAAGAATAAGCAATAGCAAATTTTGGAAACATTTGGGATAAAAACATATAGCACATTATACAAATTATACAAGTGTAGCAATCTCAGTTCCAGGGAATGCTGCCCAGAGGTGCCGGGTGGGTATAATCTGGGAGACCGTGGGTGAAGCCATAATGGTAAGAGAAAACAAGGACATTGGGGTTATTGAATGCGAGCATTAGGAGAGGAATGTTTCTCCTTTAGTTTTTTTATGATCATACATCTCTAATTTTATACTTATTTCCTGGTGGTTCCTCCCAATTCCTGCTCCTGTAATAATCCTTTCATAGATACAGCGCATCCCACAACAACATCCTAATTTATTTTCTTTCTTCTCACCTGGTTTCATATTATTTCTAAGTAATCAAGTCTCTTTCACTCAATTAGCCCTTGATATTGTTGGTTGGTATTGTCCTGGGCGCCCGTCCCTGAGGTGGGGCTGTCTGAGATTTCTGTTGTCCTCCTGTGCCTCTATAGCCTCTTCTCCGGCTGCCCCTTCCTTTATTCTGGGGGTAAACCTGTTGCGTCAGCATCTTTGCTTTGAGCTCTTTGTGTTTCTTTTCTTTTTCTTCCTCCACCTTAGTTTGCATATCCTCAGAGTACTTGGCTAAATGCAGTACGTCTGACCCACTCTTATGTGTCCATGTGGGATTGTATTGTCGAATTGCCTATTTTATGGGCTCCTGTAAGTTATTCACAAAATGTGAACTCAAAGCATGCTGAGATGTCTCAGCAGCTGGATCAAGTCCACTGCATGACGTGAACACCTTTTGTATTCTACCAAAATAGGCACTCACTTTCTCTCCTACTTCCTGCTTGCAGTTATTTAACCTGTGATAATCTATTTTACGTCGCGGTATCACTTGAGTCACTTGTATTAATATCTTACCAGGTAGTCTTAACTGGTCTTCACTTAGTCCCGCTCCCTTTTTGTCATCAGTGTTCGCAGCTATTTGATTCCAATCCATTTTAGTGCAGCATCTTTTTTGTCCCTTATTGGTCTCCAGATATCTGGAGGAAGTATAATGGTGGACAACAGCTGGTCAATGTCTCCTAGAGTGAGTTGCCCTATTCTTAATGTTATTTCTGTTTTCTTCTACCAACCCTCTAGGTCTTCACTAATGTCTGGATAATTCATAGCGAATGTAGGCAATTCTGCTGTGGGACATGCACTCTCATGATAGGGCTTGTCTGATAGAAACCAGGTGCGTCTCTCAGTAGCATAGCATTAGCTAGTACAATTTTACTGGCAGCCCCTTTCTCTGCATCTTCAGCTGTAGCAGCAGCAGCTTTTTCTTTTAGGTGTTCCTTCTCTGCCTCTTTTCTCTGTATTCTCTCCAATTCCTTTTGCATTTATCGTTCGCCACCCTACACTCATCCCACAGTCACTTCATGTAGTCCCAGTGCTTCACTAAATCCCTCAATACTTCTAGTCCCTTGTCCTTTGATATCCTGGTGTTTTCTAATATTTGTTGCAAATACCATTCTCCCTCAATCTGCTGTGCCTGTTCATATCTATCATCATAAGGAAATCTATTATTCCAATTCTTCAGGAGGTGTCTATGATATCCTTCAGTGTCTTAAGGGCATGATGTCATATTTTATCATTGAAGCCCTTGGGAAATTACACTGGGCCTGTTAGCCAACTATTTGACCATTGGTCTTTATATTAGTGCAGAATCCTGTTACTGCCAGGTGTAATTGCGTTTTCAACTAAATTATGTTAAGTGTTTTTACCTGTAGATCGTGTGTTTCCCTTTCTAATGTTGCTAATTCCTCAGCTTCCTTTTCATACTAATTTTTTACTCCCTTTCTGTTAACTCATTTTGATTACTCTGCTGCTGAGCAGTAGTGGAACTGTATGCGGGTGGTTTATTAGTGTGATGTATTAGTATTTATTCCATCAAAGGGTTTTCCTGCTCAGGTGCAGCAGAAGGTGTGGTTGTTTCTGTTTCTTTATTAGTAAAGCATTCCTCAACCCTCATCTCTGTTTCTCTGCACAGCTCAGTATTTTTATTTTATTTTATTTATATTTTTGAGTTTTATAGAGCGCGAACCAGACATGTGAAGGTATTAGAGCGCTTTACAGGATTGACAGGTAAGATACATGAACTTGGAATGGTTGGATACAGTTGGGGTAAAAACAGGCAGTTGCAAAAGTAACAGGAAAGAAGAATAGCAGAAACAAATCATGGAAACAGTTGGGATAAAAGCATATAGCACCATTGTACAAATGAGGTAGTGTCGAGTTCAGGGAAGGATGCCCAGAAGAGCCTGGGGTTGTATGGCATTACAACACGGGCTTTTACCCCGCGTGCCATTACACTGCTGTTTTTACAACGCAAGTCGTTACAACGACTCACGCTGTAAGCGCTGGATAGTGGAATAGTTTAATTGTCTATTCCAACTCCAGCCCACGTTACAGTAGGGAAGGGGTTGGAATAGAAAATTAAACTATTCCCTATCCAACAGCGCCCTTCAGCGCAAGTCGTTGTAACGACTTGTGTTGTAAAAGCAGCGTTGTAATAGCAGCGCGGGGTAATGCCCGCGTTGTTATGGTTGTTTACCAGAGCCTGGTGGGTACCATCCAGGTAGCTGTAGGTAAAGCATAATAGTATGAGAAAACAGTCTCTGAGGTGAATAAAATGCGAGCGTTAGGAGAAGAATTTGTATGAAACAAGGAAAAGAATAAGCAATAACACATTTTGGAAACATTTGGGATAAAAACATATAGCACATTATACAAATTATACATGTGTAGCAATCTCAGTTCCAGGGAATGCTGCCCAGAGGTGCCGGGTGGGTATAATCTGGGAGACCTTGGGTAAAGACATAATGGGAAGAGAAAACAAAGACATTGGGGTTATTGAATGCGAGCATTAGGAGAGGAATGTTTCTCCTTTAGTTTTTTTATGATCATACATCTCTAATTTTATACTTATTTCCTGGTGGTTCCTCCCAATTCCTGCTCCTGTAATAATCCTTCCATAGATACAGCGCATCCCACATCAACAGCCTATATTTCTTTTCTTTCTTATCACCTGGTTTCATACTATTTCTAAGTAATCAAGTCTCTTTCACTCAATTGGCACTTCAGTTTGAAATTGTCATGTTGAATTTTGGCTGTTAGACAGACTCATTCCTCTAAATATAAGCCTATGACGTAACCCTTCTTTCTCATAACATACCATGCTGACACCCTTTCCGAAGGCGTTGGCTGAAACTGGTCTAGTGTCCTAGACTTTCTACAACATTTGGATATACAACATAATACCTCTACTGAAGTTTGTACCCATGTTGTAACAGGATCACATTTCAAAATTATCATGCTTTTATACTGCAGCTTCTAGTCTAACAAGTCTCCCTTGCAGACATTCTTGTGAACCCCAGGGTCCTCCCTTAAGGACTCAGTCAGCCCTCCCAGACACCTACTCTGAACACAGGCACGAGAACCAGTCTTGCCCTTCAGCATGGACCCAGTCCAGCTGGTTTTACCTTGTCCACTTCAGCTGCGCAAGACTGTAGAGTAAACCAAGCCTCGTTCTTTGGATGTAGCTGATGGGATCACATGTCTTGGGTGTCCCCGGGGAACTCCTTCATTGGGCTGCTGAGTACAAAGTCTAATCTAGCAGGCATGCTTCCAAGACAGCTAGAATTCTTTGGCCCTTGACTGTGGAATAAAAGTCAACCTGGAGCTTCAATCAGTACATCCGAGTTACGGCACTATTTGTAAAAGCACAACTTCTAAAGAGACAAACAGTCAGTGCACAGTCGTGGTATAATAAAGAGCAAGGTTTATTTGACAAGCTTGAGTGTGAACCCGCAGAGATTATCTGCCAAGAGTTCCACCTAGCTGGAGTTACATTGAGTCTTTTATACCTGAGTAAATTAATTGGAGTGCATTAGAAGCGCTAAATCATCGACTACTTACATCTATAAGGTCACTCTTATCGGGCAATTGAAAGCGCCAATTTCGACCGTTATGCAGCTTAGCAGTAAATCATTTACCTAGAGATAATTAACGTTCTTAGTTTTCAAGGCCCCAATCAAGCATTCTTAAGATAAAGCAGATTTTACGTGCCTGTCCATGCAGAATTCGGTAATTGGACAGGAATTTTAAACTTCTTCAATCGAATGGGCTCACCTACATTCTGTACCTGCTTCCTGATAAATGCAAGTAATGGAAACTTTACACGTTTCTGCATACACTACTAATTGGAAAAGCAACCCCCAAGCAGATACAGGATAAAGGGTCAGTCTCAGAATTTTCAAAGTTCAAGCAATAATTCATTCATACTTCAGCACATTTATCTTGATCTCCAAGGTCCTAGTTAAAGTGAAAACACTATTTCTACAAAGGTTGCATATCTGAGCTGAGCCCACACCCAGCCTGCACTAGTGTGTTTGCAAGAGACAAGTCACAATTTCCCATTAACAAGCTTTTACATAACACGTGCACATTACAAAGGCAGTCTTGAAGCAGTCATAAAATAGAATGGTTGAATGATGGTTCATCCATATAAGTGTTCTTTTTTGACTTTCACATTTCTTAGAGTGCATGATTATGTCTTATACAGATGGACTGAACAAAGTCAAAAGCATGCCTCTCTTAAGTACATTTGAAATAATAACAAGCTGTGTGCCGTTGTTTCCCCTCCATTGCATTTGCAGCTAGGTGTGAGGTTCCAGATAGCTCACAGCCAGTCCATCAAAAGGAGGCATAAAGGCCCCTTAACTTTAACCTTTATTTTGGGCTCAGCTGGAATTTAAAATAACAAAGTCCCCTTGCCTGCAAGTAGCCTGCAAGTAGCTGTTCAGTATGAAAGCAGACAATGTGCAGGCACTGCTGAATGTGTCCTGGTGTCTAAAAAGTACACAGGGATAAGTTCAGCCTACTCTTGTGGGGCCCAACTTCTTGGCAGGGGAGACGGCGTCCACCCTGTTAAAAGAGTGGGTAGACACCCTCTACCCGCGTGCACCCCCGACTTGTGCCTTGCTTGGGAGTGATGTAAGCGAGAGAACTCAAACCCTCAAGAAGGGGTTGTTTGAAAGTTCCTGACCCTATCCCCAAAATGTTTATTGAACTGGAGCCAGAATGTGCATTTTATAGCATGATATTTCAATATCTGTTGCTGAAAAACAATAGGTTACAAGAGAACTCATTAAATGCTGTAATACTTAAGGTTCAGATACCTTACCAAGAAACATTACTTTTTGCACTGCAGTACATCACATATAGATACATGCCCTCTATCCACTCATTTGGAGATTGTAAAACTCTGTCCCACTCTTTTTTTCAAAGTATTCAAGTACTTATACTGTTTAATGATCACAGCATCCTACTGTTAAAACGGGTTGGAGAGCAGGACGTGCGAACACTCTAGGGGTTGTCTGTCATCTTGGCAGTTACTTTGTAATGATGTGTTGCTCATGTGTTGTGTATTCAGCTCCTTGCAGAAGAGATGGAATTGAGCTTGGGTGATCTGGACTTCACTGGCACTCAATATACAAGATGATTTCCCGTCTTGTGAACACTTTAGGGGTTGTCTGTCATTTTGGCAGTTACTTTGTAATGATGTGCTGTTCATGTGTTGGGTATTCAGCTCCTTGCAGAAGAGATGGGATTGAGCTTGGGTGATCTGGACTTCACTGGCACTCAATATACAAGATGCATTTCCAATCTAGTGATACTGTTGCCTCATAATTTGCATGCTCCACTACAACCGTTAATCCTGGTTTCAAGGCAAGTTGGGATGCCAGAAGTTACTGCCTTGTAAACTATGTAGGAGGTCGTGAACATTGCAGTGGAAGCCATTTAAGTGCTCTTCAGTGAAGTCAGATAGACCTCAAGGATGCCAGTCAGTAGAATGTTTCGTCTCTCACGATGGGAAAGAGCAGAGTCCGAATGGTGGTGCTGAAGTCTGTTTCTGGTAGGACATGTAGCTCAATAGCAAACACTTTTTGAGGGGTCAAATAAGCCTATACAACAATGTATTGCCTTCATCAAGATAAGGTAGGACCACATTTTGGGCAGATGCTGTGAAGTCAACCATGAGAAATGGCTATACTCTTCAGAAAAAGAATGGCTGATACCTTGGTTTTGGGTGCAATATTGTTTCTGAAACTGACAATGAGCTGATATGGATTGACATAGATTTGGCGATGCTAAGGAGTTGTGGTGTGAAACAATTTATGTTAATTTCATCAACTTATCTCTGAACTTGGAGTTGTTTATTAGCATTGTACATAAGCATAAACCCTGGTTTTGTGAGTTTAGGCTGAACGTAGGAGTTAGACATTCAAGCTTGCAAAATGGTGAGGCGGGACATCAATCAAATGGTATCTTGGCTGGGCCGTTACCTTCAGATAGCTATGGGTATCATCTGTGAATTGGCGGATGTTAATTTCTTTGTCAGCCAGGACACCCAACAGATCCCTGTAATAGCTGAAGATCCCCAGTGAAAGAATGGAGCATTGGGGATTAACTTGGATTTGGGGGTGTTCATTTGAACCTACTGGATTCTGTTCTTCAGGAGTGATTGAAACTACTGAAATTTACACAAATTAATTTTTATTTCATAAGAAATATTTACAAAGAACTAGTTATTTCAAGAGGACAATCCTACTTTAGATGAATCCCAAAATGTTGCATTTCTACTCAAGGTCATTGATCATAAGGGTCCCCTAATGCAGTACATGATGAATATGAATGTACTAAATAATTATGCAGGGCTATTTCGGAATGGAAAACGTGCTTCCACTGGCTCTCTGCGTATAGTAAATGAAAAACTGAAGAAACATTTTAGAATGAAAGTCAAGTGTTTTGAACAAATGAGGCAAATATTGTACTAAAAGATGTGTCTACCTGTAGGTTTGTATTCTGCTGAGTACAACACTTATTTATTTTCACAAAATCTGTGTTACTGTGACAGGTTGAAAGGACATTGTTAATAAAATAGTTCCGTTCATTAATGCTGGACAAATGTGGGTTGTACTTGCTGCATAATTAGTCTTTCCTTGCCAGTGAATTTTTTTTTATTTTAAAGAATGTGTTTCTTTTTCAGTTTCACAGTTGTTGAAATACACTAAAAGTCTTATACTGTAAAATGTTTACAAATGTGGAACAAACTTTGTAGCCATCCCGCCCCCTCCACCCCAGTGCTGTTGTCTGCAAAGTATTACCATCCTCTAAAGACCCTAGTTATACAGGCTGTATGTTCTGCACAGGTATTATTGCAAGCTCCTACATTCTTAGTCCTGGGTCCTCTCCCAGTCGTGGTACATCCCTCCT
The DNA here is from genome assembly GCF_964261635.1 of Lissotriton helveticus. Lineage (NCBI taxonomy): Eukaryota > Metazoa > Chordata > Amphibia > Caudata > Salamandridae > Lissotriton > Lissotriton helveticus. Next base: position 177,759,914 of record NC_136068.1, read on the forward strand.
AGTCAGAACCAGAGTTTACTGGAACCTGAACGAATCTCCATTGCATTTTCCCTCCCATACGCTGTTTGAGTATACCCAATAAACAGGTAGTGGGTTCTAGCCTCAGTGTCACACATTTCTACATTCTGTAGTGTTTTAACCACCTGGCCCCAGTAAGCGTATACCACTGGACAGTGCCAAGCTAAGAGTTGAAAGGTTGCTGGAGTAGTTTGACATCAGGGACATATGTTTGGTTTCGTAGGGTGTATGCAGTGCAGCAGGTAAACAGTGCTTACAAGGAATCCTTTTCTCCCCATGTAATTAAAATGCGGTTGTTACAACGACGGAGTTGTAACAATGCATACCATTACCCCGAAAGTTGTAACAACGAATTGCGAGGGTGGCAGGTGTTGGATTTCAAATCCAACACCTTCCCTACTGTTGCTCAGACAGGAGTTGGAATAGTAAATACTACCATTCCAACATCCAGCGCCCCCCCTAGAGCAAGTTGTTGTTACGACTTGCAGGGTATTGGTATGTGTTGTTACAAGGCGGTCGTTGTAACAACCGCGTTGTAATTGCAAGTGGAGAAAAGGCATGCGTTATAATGAGGCATATTCGGTGCAGCAGTGACTTACGTTGGTTACTCACTTAGGGTGACATATGTGCAATGAAAATAATTAATATGGGCTAGTTTAAACCGCGCATTACATGAGCCCCTTTTTACCAGTCTGCAGGCCGCCTTCGACCCTGTGTCTGCCACCGGTGCACCAAGATCCTCCTCCCAGGCTATACTCGCTCATGTCGTTGGTCTAAGTTTGTCCATAATCGTCGTGTTCGTACAGGTGGTATATCAAGTGTCTTCCCCCTCCAAATTCTAGGAGTGCCTTGAACAGGGCTGAGGATTCGGGGGCGACCGGGCAAATGTCCAGGACTATGTCGACAATGCTTGCGTAGAGAAGGAATTGTCCCCTTCCCACGCCAACATTTTCTTGTGCCGCCTCGAAAGTAAGCAATGTGTCATTGGGGTAAAGATTGGCTAACGTCAGGCATCCCCCTTCTTCCCAGCCGGTAATGTCTACCTCTGACACCAGGTGGAGGAATGCTGGGAGGTGCCAGAACACAAACCCTCTAGCAAAGGGGGCGCGTCTCAGAACCACCATCAAAGCTCTTTCCCAGAGTGCCACTCTGTGCCTAATCATATAAGGGCCTACTCCTTGACCTCTCCCACCTCCATGCAATAGCTAGGGCAATGTTTTTTCTCTCGCATCATCTGCCAGGAGCTCTTTCTCCCAATTAGTCTCTTCAGTCAGCCAGTGTGCTGCATGTTGGACCTGCAAAGCCCGTGTAATACAGTTCCATATTGGGGATCACCAACCCCCCTCCTCCTGTGGCAGTTGCAGTGTCTCTCAGGTCACCTTGTTCCTGCCATCCACCCATACCAGTTTTAGTAGCAGGGAGTGAAGTTGTTTAAACACTGACCATGAGAGCATGTCCAGTGAATGCTGAAGGGCGTAAAGGCATCTGGGCAGGAACACTATTTTGGCCACCGCTACCCGCCCCATAAGGGACAAAGGGGAGTGCGTTCCAGAAGGTGACCCAACGGGTCAATCCCTCTATTACTCGATCTATATTACATTTCTTCCGTTATTGAGTGGCGGGTGACCCTAATGCCCAAGTATCGGAACTGGTCCATCTCCTAACGTAAGGGCACAGGGGGAAGCGTAGTGGGATCCCAATGGCGCAGGACGCTGAGAGGAAACATCAAGGATTTGGTCATGTTTATACGCAGTCCGGAGATGTCACCGAAGGCATTAAAGTGCTTCAACAAGCATGGAAGCGAAACTGCCGGTGCCGTCAGATAAAACATAGGGGTCTATTATGATGCCGGGCGGATTGCCACCGACCGCATGGCGGTGGCGATCTGCCCGACATCATCCCCCACCCGCCTCCCATTTCCCCCTGTCCGCCTCCCATTTCCCCCGCCATATTATGATGGCGGGGGTACCGCGGCCGGCGAGAAGACTGTCCGCCGCTTTTCCCCCCGCAGAAAAGGGTTGAATATGGTGGCGGTGTCTGCTGGACACCGCCATCCACATTACAATGTTAGCGGGAAGCAGCCTTTCGGAAAGGCATGCGGATCCCTCAGTTGGGGACCCGTTGCGGGCCCCCAGGATGTTGGTACCCCCTGAGTTTCCATGGACGTCGTGGCAGGCATCGCGCGGTGCCTGCCACGACGTCCATGCAAATGCACAAATGCCTTGTTTGCATTGCGGCAGGTGCTGCTGACAGCACCACCCGCTGCAATGCAAAAAATGCGCAGTGCGCCCGCCAGTGTGGCGGGGGCATCCTAATTGCACATGCATGACCGCCGCACACATAGCGGGCTGTCCCATTTCCCGGGGCGATGGCGGGCAGACAAAGTCCGCCCACCATCGTAATAGCCCCAAAGTGTCATCGGCGTATAAAGAGATCAGTTGCTCTCTCCCACCAATATGTATCCCCTAGCGACCCATGTCCCTCCTAATTCTGATGGCCAAGGGTTCCAGCACAAATTGCAGGGGTGTGAGAAGTTGGCCTGATGTATGATGTCTCCAGTTCTGTGGGCACCTTATATCAGTCCAAACAATCCCTTATGGTGGTGGTTGTAAGTCAACCTTTAAGACAAGCTATCCTAGAGGTAGCATGGACTAAGCAGCCTAAAGGCTTAACTCAAGAGGACATGTGAAGCCAGCTGTTTTACCAAATGCAATCCTGTAATATCAAATGAAAGGACACCACACAAGTTATATATTATAAAAATATATGTATTTATTCTCAGAATAATCCCCTGTACTCTTTATGAGTATAGAAGCACAAGCGTTTAAACAAAAGCACAGTATAACATATGAAAGTTGAACAGTTATGGATGAGGCCGGTGGCCACTCAGACCATATATCAAAAAAGAGGTATTAGTATCACCAATCGATCAGTGGTAAGGCCTAGGGCCTTGGGAATCGCTGGGACTACACTGGACTAACAGCAGTTAGGACAGGAGTAGCCCGCGGGATTCGGGTGCAGCGCTAAAAGCACACGCATGCACCAATGCAAAGTCAATGGTGCGTAAAAGTTATCGAGTTACAGTTTTAAGAGTCTTCCGACTGGACTAGAAGGACAAAACTTTAGACTAAGACACTAGAGGTGTAAACCACTACAGGAGCACCGGCGTTCAAGAGTTACCTCACCCACAGGAAGCGGGTGCACAGGTGCAAAGATGTGTCGGGTTTTGTCACGAAGATCTATGGTGCCTGGAGATGAAGATGCTGCAGGCGTCCAGAAGAGAAGTGTCCGGTGTGATCCAGGGGTGGATCGAAGATGTAGAGTACCTGAAAGCAGAGGGGACAGAGTCTGGGTCACTAGCCAGTGACCAGGAAGGAACCAGGCAATGTCGGGCGCAATCAGGTGGTTGTCGTGAAGCTTGTCTCCGCTGCCACGTGGTCTCTCGGGCACCGAGGATGTCCTGAGTGAATCACGAGCTGTCCCATGAAGGCTCTCGCTGTCGGCGGTGTCAGCTTCCGGATTGGAGTCAACAGGCCTTGGCAAAGGCAACCCACGCAGGATTCGAAGATCACTTCTTACTCGGACCAGCAAGGTCTGAGCGGGTGCTCCTTTTCAGGGGAGCGAGGGCCAGTCTGGAGCAACCAGACTAGTAGAGCAAATTCTAAGGTTCGTCGGTACTGGGGCCACTAACCAACGGGCAAGCGACCGGACCAACACGTCGAGCAGGAAAATGCAAAAGGGCCCCACGCAGCACTCGATGAGTGTGGAGGGGTGAGCTTCGGTGCAAAAGCTGCTTGGGGCTGGAGCTTCTCAAACTCCAATGCACAGCTTCGAGGGAGCCTCGGATGCTGCACGGTCAGCGCTTTGTAGTTTTTCCAAGATGGCCGGCCCCGCGCTTCAGGTCACCTCCACGGGTCTCAGCTTTGCAGGGACTGTGGATCGGGCTGTTAGAAGGCAGGCACGCTGGATCTTGTTGATCTCTGTTGCTCGAGTTCCAGCGGGAACTGCAACAAAGCAAACGGTGAGGTGCTGGATGGTGCCTGTTTGCACAGGGTGGTAACTCCTTGACCACAAGGGAGATTATTCAGTCTTCCACGTCGAGTGGGATGTCGAAGGGTCCAGAGTTTCGTTTCATATGTTTCAGTCAGGATAATCTGATGTGCATCTGCACAGCTCCTACTTTTATTCCAAATCAAGGGGCTGGATTACCTGCTAGGTCCCTCCTATGGGTGAGACCCAGGAAGGGGGTGGTTACACCCCTTTCCCTTTGTCCAGTTTCGCGCTAGAGCTGGGGCTGGAGTGCCCCAGAACCGGTTTGACTGGATTTTGCATGGGACACCTTGTGTCTAGTTTCTTTCAACCCTCCCTGCTTCAATCCACTATCTCCTGTCTGGGGTGGTGTAACACCTCCCTGTGACAGGAAACCCTTTGTCCAGGCCTCCCCTGCCACGTTTCAGTCAGCAGCAGGAGGTCAGACTTGTGTCGGGGCAGCAGCATCCATTTTGAGATGCTGAGGCTCTGGTTAGGATTAACCGCGTTTAAAGCAAAGTAACATGTCTTCTCCCTATAGAAGGGTGGAATGCTACCCCCCGTCACCAGAACTGGCGAGGGGGTAGTATTCCAAAGTGTACGACACCAAACACGACATGTTTTGATAAAGCCAAACCAAAGTTAGCATTAACCGCGAGGATTATAATACACTTAAGAGTATATGGTATGGCAGTATCACTGGAACAGCAGTAAGGAAATGGTTCCGAACACTGCAGACAGGCTCAGCTCATGCTAGAGCACCATCTCACATAAAACCAAGCACTCTGCCTCCAGGATTGTAAAGGCCTTCCATAGGAGTGACTTATAGTTGCATATGTGTCCAGATATAGGTTTAGACATAGGTATACTATATCTAAGCAAGGGGTGAGTACACCACCTTGCCCCAGCTGTGTGAACAGCCAGTTGTGTCGATTTAAGTACCAGCCAGGGGTGGCAAAAGATATGCTGCAGCCCCTGGTAGTAAACTGTGGTGACAAAACTGTTAGACATGAAATGACACTAAACTTCTGTTGTTTAACTCATAGATACTCTGAAATACATATGTTTGTCCTGATGAAGGTGTAAAGATTGAAAGACACCGAAACGCCGCGTTGACTTGTTTTGCACATTGATTTGTCTTGATAATTTTTATAGTGTAAATAGATTGTATGTTTAACCTTTTCACAAAAAGGTTTTTTTTAATTTTTTTTAATTTATTTTAGATTGTAACCCATTTGGGAGGTTTAAATAAATCACAAATTGATTTTTTATCCATTTGTACATGCTTATTACTTTATCACAGTTAAATTTTGTTGCTTACTGTTATTGGTTCATTGTTGAGATCGCCCCTTAATACATTCTCTGTAGAAACCCCTCAGGGATTATTTCCCTTAGTAATCTAAGGCTGCTACAAAATACAGGGATTTTTTTGTGATAATTCTAATTCCCCCTCCCTGACATCCGTCACTAGGGGATCCTCCATTTTTTTGAGCCAGCAGCCCCTGGTAGGCCTTGGATGCACCTATGCCCTGAGCACCTATAGTGCATGGTACAGGGGCTGACAAGGTGTCCAGTACCAAATTGGTGATGTACCTATAGTACATGTCTGTGAATTTAGAGAGAGAACAGCAGGCTGGGGGTCTGATTAGCAGGCCCACAGCCACATTAAGTCGAAAACCAGTGAAGCAAAAAGCAAAAATTGGGGTGACCATAGGATAGCAGACCCTACTCTCCTACAAGGGGCGACAATGGGCACCCCTGCCTGGTACCCCTATGGAAAGCAAAGGGTGCAGAGGTTAGTCTCTCCAGCCGGACCCTGGCGGAGGGCTCCGTATAGAGTAGGCTCGCCCAGAACCGGAACCGGGGTCCAAACCCCATTCTTCCCAGAACTGCCTGGAGATAACACCTATTTACTGTGTTGAACGCCTTAGCTGTATCAATGGATACCAAGGCGAGGTCTTGAGCACTGTCCTCCACCTCATGATAGATATGCATGAGCCTCCTAATGTTCATTGTGGTATTTCTACCAGATATGAACCCACATTGGTCTTAGTTGACTACTCCGCCCATCTCTGTACCCATACTCTGGGCCAACATCCTTCACAAAACTTTCATATCTAGATTTATCATTGTGATTGGGCAATAGGAGGCTGGGTAAGAAGGCTCTGCGCCTGAATTTGAAATCATTGCTATAATGCCCTAGTGAAATGTATGGGGGAGGGCCTTTTTTTCCAGTGCCTCTGTATAAACTTCGTGCAGGGGAGAGGCTACCACCGTTGAGAATGCCTGATAAAATTTCACAGTGAACCCGTCGCTACCCGGAGCCTTCTTGGATGGGAGTGATTTAATGGCCCTCTGTATCTCGTCCACTATTAGTGGTTCTTCCAGGGCTCGTCTCCCTTCCTCCCCCAGTTGTGGGACCGATAGACTCCCTAGGTACTCAGCTAGTTGCTCTGGAGTAGAGTCTCCCAAACTTGCGTATGCCTGTTTGAGATGCCCCCTGAACTCCTCCACGATATTGTGCTGGGTGCATGCCTTGCCCCCTCTGTGTGGGGCGTCTCCTGCCTAAGAATCCAGGTTAGGAGTCGTCCCGACTTGTCCCCATGCCTATGTTGTAGCTGACGGTATGATGTTAGTGTGTATTTTTCTAATCTGTTTTGTTCTACCGTAACTTGTTTTAATAATTCAGTTTCGTTTTCCCATTGCCCCCCCTGCCTTCTCCTGCAGGGATGATAAATGGTTGACTGATACAACATCGATGTAAAAATATCAATGTTAAAAATATCGAGTAAAAAATATAGACAAGAAAAATATAGACTCCTATACTTAAACAGCTAAGTACAAAAAGATTGACTAAACAATATCGATGCAAAAAATATAGATGTATAAAATATCGACTTTTATATAAATATAAACTAAATAATATATATGAAATATTGAATATAATTTTAACAATATAACATTAATTTAATATACATTTTAATAAAATATAGCAAACCAACTTAATAAAAAATAAACACACTTAATAATGTATACATATATTTACTTCAAAACAATTAATAAACTAATATTTTTAATTTATGTTAAGAGTTTAAATAATATAAAAAATAATAATATAGAATAATGACTTAAAATATAAAATAACAAAAATCTATAACAAATTAAAACAAATATTAATGATTTTGAATATAAAATAACAAAAATCCATAATAAATTAAAACATTAAACTATTAAAGAATATTTAACCTTACATTTCACAATGCAATCAGTGCAACAGTAGGGAACGTGCTGGATAGCAAAGGGGTAAAAATAACTATTCCTACTCCAGTGAGCGGAACAGTAGGATAAGTGTTGGATAGCGGAGAAATTACATTTACTATTCCAACTCCAGTAAGTGCAACTGTAGGGAAAATGTTGGATAGGGGTAAAAATTACTATTCCAACTCTAGTGAGTGCAACAGTAGGGAAAGTGCTTGATAGCGGAGAGTTAAAATTACTATTCCTACTCCAGTGGGTGCAACAGTAGGAAAAGTGTTGGATGGCGGAGTGGTAAAAATTACTATTCCAATGCCAGTGAGTGCAACAGGAGGGAAAGTGTTGGATAGTGGAGGGTAAAAATTGCTATTCCCTCTTCCGTGAGTGCATCAATAGGGAAACTGCTGAATAGCGGGGAGGTAAAAATTAGGATTCCCACTCAAAGAGTAAAAAAAAAATGTATATATATATATATATATATATATATATATATATATATATATATATATATATATATATATAGATATATATAGATAGATAGATATATAAAATCAAATCATAAAAAGAAATAAACAATATTTAAAAAATTAAAAATCCAATATATTAAATATTTAAAGATAAAAGATATTATAATATTAATTACATATAACAAAAACCTACAAATATATAAAATAAAATAATACATTAATTTAAAAAATTAAGCTAGAAAATATTTCCAGACAAAAACATTAGTTAATGCATGAATGTATTTCTTTTATGTCCTACCCTATAACACCACACCAAAAAAAACACTTCAACATTTCAAATTAAATTTACTTCCATAATTAACATAAATAATCAATAAAAATAATATTAATAAAAAAACTAATAAACATTAATTGACTATACACACTTTAACACTAAATTATCCACAACAAAACACAATTAAATGTATGTTTAAATTAAAAACTATTACTATTAACAACTAATAATACAGTAATTAAAATGTATTTAATACCCACCCGTTACACCTTTAAAAGTAAAAACACACACAAAAATAAACAATTACCCAAAATGAATATCAATTAATTAACATTAATTAACAACTATATTGATGAATTAAACACAGATTACTTCACACCCTCTACTCCTATAAACAACACAACACAGACCTAAACTTAATTAGACAATTACCATAATAAAAATGTAATTGATTTAATTAATATCAATTAACAAATCAGTAATCATAAAAAATAAATAAACTAGTTAACACCTATTACCCCTATAAACCCCAAAACACACACCTAAAATTAATCACACAATACCATAATTAATTACCAATTAATTTATTTAAATTAATTAACAACTAATTATTAATTCATCAATTAAAAATAAATTACTTTCCACCCTTCACAACTAGAAACACCACAACACACACCTAAAAATAACTACACAATTACCATAATGAATTGCTAATTAATTAATTAATTAGAAATAATTAACAACCAATAATAAATAAATTAATAATAAATTAATTTACAGATTTAAAACAATAAAATGTAAATTAAACAAATATTAATAAATAAAAAATAATCAATTAATTTAATATAATTAAATTACTTCCCACCCTATTCCCCTATAAACCCACAACCCGCTACCGAACTAAAAATGCTAAATTCAAATAATTTTCATTTTATATCTACTAAAAATGTAACACATATATTAAAAATACAAGTAATTCTTATGCAAAAAACATACATCACATACATAGAAATATATAATAAAATACAAAACATTAATTTAAAAAACGATATTTTTAACAACTATATTTTTGCAAACGATATTAAACACTTCAATATTTTTTAAATCGATATTACTTACCTTAAGATCGATATTCTTGACCACGATATTCTTACTGTCAATATTTCTGAACCACAATATTTATTTCTCTATATTTGTGCAACTCGCTATTTTTACTCGATATTCTGTCTGCACACCATGCTAAGTCACTCTCCTTCTCAGTGAGTGTCTTCTGTGGGATGCGTCGCACTCCACATGTGAGGCTCATGCATCTGCCCCTCAGGACAGTTCAAGGTAGTCCCCCAAAGCTTTTATAGTAGTGTCTTTCTTCACTTGGTCCTGTAATATCTCTGAGGGGAACCTCCATGAATAGAGGGTCCTGTGCCTCCTCCCCCACTGAAACCCAAATGCCACTGGCGATTGAGCGGACAAATGTCTTGGCAGGTGTGTAACCTCCTGTACTTTCAGAGCCGTCTGACGAGGTGCCAAGACCCGGCAAGTCTACAACAAGTTCTGTGCATGGCCGAGTAACAGGTGTATTCCTGCGTCCCGGGGTGCGTGTCCCGCAAAACATCTCCATGCCCCATTTGCGACATCACTTCCGACAAGCTAGCTGTCATTCTCAGTTTAGTGAGCTGTCGGGGTGGGTAGTGATCCAGTCTCCCATCCATCACACAATTAAAGTCTCCCATCCAAGATTGTTCTACTCACACTATAGGGGATATTACATCTGTCAATGTGGCATAGAAAGCTGCATCATCTGTATTGGGGCCATAGGAGTTCAGGATTACTATCCCTTGTCCATCTAGCGTGCCTTGGGTCAGTATGTGTCTGCCCTCCACCTCTGCCTCCATATATTTCAGCCCAAATGGAACTCGCGCCACCCATATCGAAACCCCCTAGAGAATGATGAATACGTAGCATGATATGTCTGTCCTCTCCAAGTCTTCGCTGGTTTTGCTGCTTCAACATCCGTCAAATGTGTCTCCTGGAGACATGCTATACTAGTGTTATGTCATTTGCGGAACGACAGGACCCTGTACCGCTTTCTAGCTGTGTCAAGTCTCCGCACATTCCAAGTAGTTAGCTTGTATTTCTGAGAGACCTCCATTATGTTCTGTAGTGTGATTTCTCTTCCCTGCACAGTCCCCGGCAAAAAGATGGCTTCTTCCCTTCAAGAACAACCCATCAACTATGTGAATGTAACTGAATAACATAAAACTCACTGTTTCCCCCCCTCTCATGGACAACCATAGTAACAACATCACTCTACGGAAGCCCACCCACTGCTGTGTGAAGACTAACACAACTTCTCTGTTGACCCAACAAAGACAGCAAAAACAACGAAAAATCCTTCCAACCATGCTCCCCTCCCCCGCCCCCCATAGAACCCTCCATTCATATGTATACCTTTGCTTGTGAAACCTTTGTCTAAGCAACCCCCACCTATACTACGTAGCACAAGTGGGCCACCCCGCACCCTCTTAATCATTATCGCAATAAAGTGAATGCAGGAGGCACGTATATCAACCACACAGTGTCCCAGATTTCTGAATACACCCCTCCCCACCGTACCACGCTTTTCTCTGTGTCATTCCTTTTGCCACTCTCTTCCCTCTCCGCCTCCCCCTCCATTCATATATGTATCAGGAATCATTTCAACTGTAGGGCTTGGTGCCCCCGTTGCAGGGCCCCCGCTGGATGTAGCTGTTGTAACTGTCCTCGGGGACCCTGGCCTGGACAGCTGCAATGTCCCATCCACTGCAATGTGGATTCTCTCAGGAGTCCCAGGAGATTGGCCCATAGGTCTGGGCCTGACAGCCTTCATCACAGGGGATCTCAGAGAGCACCTAACCCATGTCCCTTGGCTAGAGGAGCCCCCCTGCCGGGGCACCCCAAGTGTCTTGGATCTCGAGCCACTCCCACACCTCATTTGGTCACTCAAAGAAGTGAGCTTTATCTTTGTACAGTACCTTTAATTTGGCAGGGTATAGTAGCATATACCTGAGTACCATCCCTCTGAGCTTTTGCTTAACGGCTGCTCCTGGACCAATTTTGTGTAATCGGATAAATGTTGATGCTACAGTTCTCAAACCATGGTGTTTCCAGCTCCCATGCCGCTCTCAGGATGCAGTCTCTGTCTCTATATTTAAGGACTTTTGCAATGATCGCTCTCGGGGCTGGAACCAGAGCTCTGTGTGCTCTTTAAATGATGAATATTTCTGAGAGTCCTTTTGGTTTCACAACTTTCCAGATCCAGTCCTCAAGAAACTGTTTGGTAGACATGCCCTCCGCCCTTACAGGAAACCCCAGCACTCTGATATTGCTGAGGTGAGAGCGGCCCTCTGCATCCTCTGCCCTCCTGCCCGGCTCAACCATTGTAGTAGACATTGTGACCACCTGTCATTTCAGCGCCGTGACCTCCCCCTGAACCGCCTCTATGTTAGATTCTGCAGTTAACACCTTGTTGGAGATTTTGCGCAAGTCGGCCCTCAAGAGGTTCACATCAATAGAGACTGTTTCTATATGACACTCTAGTGATGTGTGAGATTCCTGTATGGCCGCCAGGAGCTCCACCCTGGACAGCTCCACTGTCAGGTTACTTCTTCGCTCTCTTCCTTCCTCTTTGTTATATTTTTCATCCTCTATGTATTTTTTGTCTTTTTGTTTTTTCCTCTCTGGGGTGGGGGTAGTGGAACTTCAGTGCCCCCGCTCAGGGGGGGGGAAAGGCCTCCAACCCAGTTCACCTTGCTTCTCAAGGATCGTCATACGGGGCCAGCCCTGTTTGCCTGAGGGCATCAGCCTCACCTGATGCTCTCACTTCACTTTCCCAGTGGTAATAAAGATGCTCACCCGGTCGTGCTCAACATCCTTCCCCAATCCGCAGCAGGCCCGGGCTCACCGCGTCGCCCTGGTGTAGGCGGCGTGGAAGGTCACTCCTCGCCTCGTCTCTGGCTCCCACTAGTTGTAACACAGCGCTCCCCTGGACCAGCCGACCCTACAGATGCAGCCACTGCCCAGAAGGAGCACCCCTCGGGTCAACCGCTCCTCCTCCCATCGAGAGTGCTGGCCGGGTCCAGGCCTCGTCACCTGGCCCCACGGACAGGGCCGTCGCTGTCGTCCCAGGCCTGTTCAGCCGAGGCGAACCCTCACACCGCCATCCAAGGTTGTTGCAACACCTCTCAGGTGCGCGGACTTTGGTAATTTCCATCGCCCTGCTTACGTGAGGACTGTCCATCTCTGGGAGTTCTCTGAGTTGCAGGCCGCCAGTCGTGCAGCAGGTCCTGAGTAAGCTGTAGGCCCCAAATCGTCACGCTGCCAAAAATCTAACACACCGGGATTGCCTGGGTCCCTTACTCTGTCATTATACGGCACCCAGGTTATTTAGTCCAGGAGCTCTTTCTGTAGCAGGATTTTGCAAGATTACGGGGTCCCTAGAGACTCAGTCGGGAGAGAGCTCGAGAGGTCACGTCTTCTTGGCCATGTAGCCAGGGCCACGCCCCCTCCTTGCCACATCATTTAGTTAACATTATTGCATGATTTAGTTACCTACTTCTGTTTAATTCATGTCTCCCCATTTGTAATCAAAGTCTACTGTGGTCAGAGGATCAGTCCAGTTATCTTGGTGGGCATTAAAGAAACAACACAAATACTGATCTAATTATTTATTTTCATGTGCCCATCCGATTGAGGGTGCTATAAAATAAAATGTGCACATTCACATGCAGCTATCTATAAATACCCATCCCAAAAGAAGACCTACAATGAGTTGCCGAGTTACCAGCAAACACTTTGGGAAGACCTCAAAGTCTATAAATATATTTTCAAAAAAGCATATAATAAAACAACTGTGGAAGGAGCAACTATAAGTAATTAAGTAAAGTGTGCCATTTAAGAGAACATATCCACTACAGATAGAATGCATGGGGGTTCTCTTTAGGGAGAGTAATCATTGACATAATGTTGAGATGCTATATGAAAAGTTTGAAGAGGTATCCGTGTCGGTTGCAACAGCCAACCTAGGCGTGTCTGAGACAACATTCAATTGAGAAAACAGAACCCTCACTTTTACATTTTTCTAAGTGCATTCATGCACTTATGCACACTATAGCACCAGGCCCAAGAAGTGACCAGATCAACTGTCTTGTATCTTGTCCATGCTGAGAGTAGCCTAGTGCCATCCTCCCCTGTAAGACATGTCAGGGCAAACCTTGAGTCATTTTCTTACCTTTACAAAGAATGTCATCACAATCTTTAGCAGCTTCATCGTGCACCCATTGTCTGTATTTACAGTAACAGGTTCTGTATGTAAATTCCTTGTCAGCCTATAAAGCAAATAGTTTCATATATTCCCACCAGCGGAATAAAAGTAAGCACAGTAGATTGGTAAGCAGCATGACAGGTCAATGACATTATCAGATATTCCATACCCCAAGATGAAAGGTGATTTTAAAATTAAACCTGGAGAAAGAAAAGCAATATCTATTCAGCTTTTCTGTCATTCATACATATGATAAGCTTTCAAGATTCCCAAACATGATGACGCCTCATTATATGAATTGGTTATTCTTTGCTTTCCAAATGACGGTACCATGTACTACACGCCTTGTGCACAGCGATTATTTAAGTTATTTTTTACCAAAAAGGGTGTTTTTTCTTTCCAACTCAATGAATCAGGATGGGATCAGTATAGCACTCCATTTGTGGTTTAATGGTGTTTGTTGGGTCACTCTGTCCTTCCTGAGTGGGCCCCTCAGTTGTTCCTCGATTTAATCAGTAAAGGATTTCCTTGGTTTATAACTCTGCTTCCAAAGGGTTGGGTCCCTGTGTCACCAATGGGTGTAATTACTGTAGAACTCCAACTGTGGTTTATCAGCGCCTACATGGGGTTGGGACTGTTACTACTACTGTGTAGACGCCATAATCCCTAGTGAACCCAAATAACGAACACCAACAGTGGCGTCTACATTTCATACTGCATAACCTGGCTAACAAAAATGAATGTGTCCTCATGTAATGCAACTGGTGCTATGTAAAGCGCTCTGATACCCAATTCGGGTCAAGTTTGCACTATATAAAACTCTGTTAAAAAAACCCAACAACAAATAAAACAACTAAGGGGCCAATTAGGATGGCGGACGTAAACGGGTTCCGTCCGCCATGGTCGCGGCAAAATTACTCCCGACCGCTCTGCGGATAAACCGCCGGTGCGATTAGGATATACTTGTCAACACGCACCGCCTGCGGTGGACGGATCACACCAAAGACCGCCGCAAGCGGACGGAAACACAGAAACACCGTCCGCCACGGACGCAAAGGCCGCGGAAACAGGCTCAACCGCCGCCATACCATCGGAGGTTCCGGACGCACGATTAGGATAACCCCGCCATCACAACGGAACTCACCAACTTCCACGACTGCCGCGGAAAACAAGTAACGACAAACGGAGCTTGGCTGCGGAAGGACCAAACGAACATCACCCCTGCAGACAAACCGAAGCAAAAATGTCGGACGGAAGTAAATAGCATAAAAAAATTAACAGAAGACACACCCACCTGGAACACCCACCTCCAACAACTACACGCTCCAATGACACCTCCCAGCACAAACAAGAGCACCCAAGTCAACATACCCACAAAACACCTGACCGCCATAGACCATTGGGACACAACCACCACACAGAGTATAAAAGGAATCCCTCCCATTACCACAATCCTTTGCATCACAGCACAGCTGCAAGAAAGAGGCATATTAGCACAAACAGCAGATGCACACAAACACACACACAACCTGCACACAAACACACCCACCACACAAACCCCCACAACACCATCCCTACATACCCCACACCTGCACACCCCACCCCACCCCACCAACACCTTACACATCACACACCATGGCACCCAAGAAAAACCCCAAGTTCACAGACAGTGAGTTGAAGGTCATGGTGGATGAAATCATCCGTGTCGAACCACATCTCTTCGGTAACCTAGTCCAGCAGACCACCTTGGCAACCAAAAGCAATATGTGGAACTGGATAGTAACCAGAGTGAATGCGTCAGGGACCGTGCCACGCACCAAACACGACATCCAGAGGCGGTGGCACGACCTCAAGGCAAGGGTGAAAGGCATCAGGGACAAGAACCACCTACGGGCACAACACACTGGCGGCGGCCCTCCCCCGGAGCCTATCCCATATGCCGAATGGGAGGAGAAGGTGCTGGGCATACTGCACCCTGAGAGCCTGGAAGGAATAGAAGAGGGACTTGAGGCCGGTAAGTACAAACCAATGACCACTATCACACTGTCATGGTCTGCCTTGCACAACTGCCAACACACATCTCCCAGGCCCCAATCCATGCATGTGGACCACACAGTCACCCAAATGTGAAGTCCTGCCCTCAAATGCAACCACCATGAACAACCACAAATGTTTCCTCCTACCTTCCCAGGCTTGCATGTTGTCAAAGCAGCCAACACCACAACTCCCAACAGGCCCCCATGTCCCCTGGGAGGGTGGGGGTGTGTGGGGGTGTTCTGTACTACAACTCCCAACAGGCCCACATGTGTACAGGGAGGGTGGTGGTGGGTGGGTGGGTGGGTGGGTGGGGTGAGAGACCAGCACTACAACTCCCAACAGGCCCCCATGTCTCCAGGGAGGGTGGAGGTGTGTGGGGGTGTTCTGCACTACAACTCCCAACAGGCCCACATGTCTCCTGGGAGGGTGGGGTTGTGTGGGGGTGTTCTGCACTACAACTCCCAACAGGCCCACATGTGTACAGGGAGGGTGGTGGTGGGTGGGTGGATGGGGTGAGAGACCAGCACCACAACTCCCTACAGGCCCCCATGTCTCCTGGGAGGGTGTGGGTGTGTGGGGGTGTTCTGCACTACAACTCCCAACAGGCCCCCATGTCTCCTGGGAGGGTGGGTGTGTGTGGGTGTGTTCTGCACTACAACTCCCAACAGGCCCACATGTCTCCTGGGAGGGTGGGGTTGTGTGGGGGTGTTCTGCACTACAACTCCCAACAGGCCCACATGTCTCCTGGGAGGGTGGGGGTGTGTGGGGGTGTTCTGCACTACAACTCCCAACAGGCCCACATGTGTACAGGGAGGGTGGGGGTGGGTGGGGTGAGAGACCAGCACCACAACTCCCAACAGGCCCCCCTGTCTCCAGGGAGGGTGGGGGTGTGTGGGGGTGTTCTGCACTACAACTCCCAACAGGCCCACATGTGTACAGGGAGGGTGGGGGTGGGTGGGGTGAGAGACCAGCACCACAACTCCCAACAGCCCCCCTTGTCTCCTGGGAGGGCAGGGGGGTGTGGGGGTGTTCTGCACTACAACTCCCAACAGGCCCCCATGTCTCCTGGGAGGGTGGGGGTGTGTGGGTGTGTTCTGCACTACAACTCCCAACAGGCCCACATGTCTCCTGGGAGGGTGGGTTGTGTGGGGGTGTTCTGTACTACAACTCCCAACAGGCCCCCATGTGTACAGGGAGGGTGGGGGGTGTGGGGGTGTTCTGCACTACAACTCCCAACAGGCCCTCATGTCTCCTGGGAGGGTGGGGGTGTGTGGGGTGTTCTGCACTACAACTCCCAACAGGCCCCCATGTCTCATCCCAGTGCAAGATGGAGTCCGCACACCATATGCTGACCAGTGCATCTCTGCCTTAAAACCTGCAGGTAGTGAGCCATCTTCACAGGGGCACCATCCAATAGCAGGACCGGACCACACATATCCAAGTATCGTCTCCCCACCTCCACACCACCATAATGCCCAGTACTGTCTACCACACCAACATGATTACACCAACAACCATGTCCTGATTCCATTGTCATATGTAATGTAACAACAACAAAACTGTCATGTCCACAGCATTGATTCTGAAATTCTTGTCCCTCAGGTGAACGCAACTTGACAGGCGAAACCAGCAACCGCCAGCACCAGTCGCCACCCTCACAGCCAGGTCTCTCCGGAGAGGATTCCCAGGACACCTCGGGTGCAGAGGACGATGCTGGCCCAAGCACACTCCCAGGGCCACCAGCCTCCCAGGACATCCCTGCCTCCACCACCTTGGCCAGTGTTACAACACCAACACCTGCCATTGTGAGCTGTGCAGCTACCACCACCACCACCACTCCTGCCTCTGCCATCCTGCCTGACCCATCGTCCGATGATGGGCCATCGACATCTCAGGCTAGCAGGGAGAGTGGACGGGGGAGGACACATGTGAGGCCACAGCTCACAAACAGGAGTGCAGGTGGTAGGCGAGGTCGGGAATGAGACCCACCCCATCCTGGGATCGAGACCCTGGAGGCCATTGCCAGAGTCCATGCCTCCTATGAGCGGTCGCAGGCACAGGGGGATCGGGCACACCAAGACTCGCTACAGAACAGCCAGCTGTTGCGGTCCATTGACACCCGCATGGGCCAAATTGTTGACCTCATGGATCAGCGAAATGCTCTTTGGAGGGAGTGGTTATCCCGCGCCACACCACCTCCCCTCCCCCAAGTGGCCAGCGGGACAGGTAACCAACACCACCGCCGCCATCCCCTGAGGACACTGACAGGGAGGTCGTCCCTGAACAATCTGCCCCCCCCCCCAGCTGTCACCGCTCCGGATCCAAGACGGGGGGGCCGTCCGAGGCTGGATGCAGCTGAGAACAGTGGCAATGCACCATCCACCCGCTCGAAGAGAGGCCGCCACTGACTTCACCCTTCCTTGAGCCTGCCATGCACTCTGCGAACTATCTTGCCCCACAATGCCAAGCATTGGCACACGTCTGTTGGACTAGGTGTACATCACACAATGTGGTGTCACCACGGTGTTTTCATCTGCCATGACCTTCAACTCTCACTTCCCCCAACAGCTATTTGTAAATGTGCACTAACAGAAATCCACAACCTGTAAATAAACACCACGTAAACACTCAATTCTGTGTGACCTACATGTTTTAATCACATGTTAGTCTTATTAGCTGTAATTACCAGGTGCAGGGATCAATGTTCTTGAGAATCATGCCTCTATGGGAGTGACCTAGGGATAATGAGAGAGCAACAAGCACTGGTCAGGAAACTGAATCACAGCCATCACACCACACCACACCGTACTGCAACATCCCACAAACCACACTCATCAGTACTTAAGTAGATCACAGGACCCACATCTGGGAGCATTGCATGTACACCATCTCACACACCCATTAGCGAACAGAACATACCAGAACAGGCAGCATTCACACACCACATCCACACATCACCAGCAAACACACATCACGCATTCACCA
Organism: Lissotriton helveticus; assembly: GCF_964261635.1. Classification (NCBI taxonomy): domain Eukaryota; kingdom Metazoa; phylum Chordata; class Amphibia; order Caudata; family Salamandridae; genus Lissotriton; species Lissotriton helveticus. The sequence continues at coordinate 177,778,278 of NC_136068.1, forward strand.
GCAGCACAAGAGGTAGTTACTCACATTCAATGAAAGTAGCGAGCAATGAGCTGACGCCTCTGGTCCACACCTTCTTCCTCCCCACTATCCTCATCAGTGGACATGGGTGGGATGGGAGGCGGAGCAACCTGTTGGTCTTCAGGGTCCAGGATCAGTTCAATATTATTGCGCAAGTCCAGGTTGTGGAGCATGCAGCATGCGATCACAATTTTGCATACTTTGCCTGGTGAGTATGGCAGGGCCCCTCCGATTTTATCCACGCAGCGAAACATAGACTTCAGCAGTCCAAAAGTACGTTCAATGACCCGACGTGTCCTCCCATGGGCCTCATTATAACGCAGTTCACCAGGGGTTGTCGGATTCCGTATGGGGCTCAGCAGCCACGGGCGGTTTGGGTACGCAGAGTCACCTAGGTGGGAGGATAACAGACACATACTGTTGGAAATGGGATCCCCGGCTGGCCAGGGCTTTCGCCAAAGTCAGTCAGAGACCACCACCCCCAAGTCAGGGCAAGGGAGTTACACGCCAAGATAACCCCTACTCACCCTCTAGGTAACGTGGCGCGAGCAGCAAGGCTAAACTTAGAGGCGATGTAAGTTAAGTATTTGCGCACGCACCCCAGCAACAACAACCAAAGGCCCACCACAAAGGAAACTCCACACAAGGTTATGTAAAAATAGCCTTTGTATTATAATAAATATACATCAGATAAAACACACATCTTGTTACACTGTGCCAACAGGCACGGGCGGAATTTACAAGGGATATTTGTACAGGACAGGGCCACTTGAACCACTGTCAAGGGTATCAACACTTTTAGCAGCAATACTTTCAGTAATAAAGCAATACTTTCAGTAATAGCACTTTAGCAATACCTTCAGTAATAAAGCAATACTTTCAGTAATAGCACTTTAGCAATACCTTCAGTAATAAAGCAATACTTTCAGTAATAGCACTTTAGCAATACCTTCAGTAATAAAGCAATACTTTCAGTAATAAAGCAATACTTTCAGTAATAGCATACAACCAGTAATTACTGGTAACAGGGCCTCACTAGCACCACCTGTACTAGGGAGAAAACAACCACCTACACGTCACACTACCTGTAGGGGTGCAAAAGCAACACACATGATGTCGTAACATTCAGAGGTGTAAAAGGACAAAGAGAACACATGATGGATAATCTACCCATTCAGAGGTGTAAGCAAAACACATGATGCCGTAACATTCAGAGGTGTAAAGGCACATGACGCATAATCAATACATTCAGAGGTGCAGAACAAATACCAATTTCCCCAAACTCACCAGTCACCACCTGTGACTGTCCCGGTGTCCCAATGTCAGGGCCTAAACGTGGCAGTTGCCCACAAAGTGCTGGGCAACTGGAGCAGGGAAAGTTAGCGCAAAGTTGGAGCCTCTCTGGGCTCAAAGAACCACCACTGTGGCACTGGTGAGCCTCTCTTAGGCTCTCTCACCAGCAAGGGGGGCTGCTGAGCCTCTCAGGGCTCCAGCAACAGAAAGGTACAGCCTCGCTGGGCTGGGGGGTCCCTCGCTCTGGGGACCCAAAGCAATAATGCTGGCCAAGAGCCTCGCTGGGCTCTAACGCTACTGGTGCCCCCGGGGCACCTCGTGGCTCCACAAACGCGGAGGTGCTTTCTCTCGGTGGAGCCTCTCTGGCTCGGGTTGGAGTCCCCCTCTTGGGGACTCGGGTCGCTCACAAGTGCCCCCTGAGCCCTCAGGCTCAAAACACAAAGGCGCGAGGTCGCGCTACAGAGAGGGGGCGGGGCGGACACCGGCAATGTGTCCCGACGCTCCCCCCTCCTCTGCAGGCACCTACCGGGTTCGCGCTGGGCTCTCCAGCGGAGGCGGGTCTCTCCCGCTGGTCCCGGGGCTCTCCTGGGCGGCGGGGCTCTCCTCACCGCGACGGAGCCTTGCCGGCACCTTTTCTCTGCTCTCCTCGCTGCTGGGCTCTCCTCTCCCGGCGGCGAGGCGGAACTTCCGGTTGCTTCTCCCGGGGCCGCGCTCTGATTGGCCGGCCGGCCGGAACACTTCCGGGTCGTCGCGGGCAGCGCGGCGGCCCGTTTCAGGCAGGCAGGCGGGCTCCCAGATGATCCGAGGAGTGGGCTCCCTCGTAGATCAATAAATCGGCACAACACCACAGCAATAAGCGGGGTGGCACCCGCGCTGTCAACTCGCCACACGGGGCGATCGGATGCCGGGTGGGCACCGGCCTCTGCAGACCACAGCTCTCCCAAGCGCTGCAGGCACAAATAAGCGCTCGTAAGCGCTAAACAGCAGCAAAAAGCGCTCCCAGGCGCTAGGGGTAAAATCCAGCATTTCCAAGCGCTAGGCAGGCAATCTCAGCGCTCCCAGCGCTGAAGGGCAGAGAGCAGCGCTCTCAGGCTGCAGGCAAGGAGTCCTCAGTGCTCCCCAGCACTGGAGGACAGGACAGGGCTCCAGCAGGGGCTGGAGGCAGGCAGGGGGGGCAAGGCTGGGCCAGAGCCAGCACACTGGGTCTCCAGGCAGGGAGACAGTCCAAGTGGCGGTCCTCCTGGCCCCAGCAGCAGCAACAGCCCCCTCTGGCAGGATCCAAAAGCAGAACATTTTCCAAGGGGACACAGCCCCTTCTTATAGTAACAAATCCTTTGTTTCAAGGTGCAGGGTGGGGGGGAAACCAGTTGCAGCTGGCTCTGGAGCACTCTTGATGGCCCAACCACCCATTTCTTTCACTGGGGAGGCTAGGGTCGTTAGACGCACCACAGGGGGGCGGAGCCAGCATTGTGTGGGGAAAACCCAGCCCATCCAGGACACAGGTACACTCCTCCCACACATCACTCATGCTAATCTCCCACTCACCACCGGGCAGACCCATCTAGACTTCCTGGAGCCTGGCATGCCAGCCAGCTCCAGCCAATCACGCTCCAGCACCCTCACAGCACATGCACACATATCTCAATGTCCAGAAGTAGCACTTCCCTTCTAGACACACACATGCCGCAGACACCATCTTGCAGCATTCACTCTCACGAGTTCAGACATACTAAACTCGAGCCTGCACTCCCCACGCATCAGGAACTACCAGGGACACACACATTCCCCATGCATTCCTATGGGAGGGCAGGCCAGCCATACTACACGCACGCACTTTCACTCTGGGACCCAGGGGAAAGTGCGCAGAGACCCAAAATCACTGACACAGGGTCACACATAAGGCAAAAAGTTCAGGGGTGAACCAGCCCTGCGGGCCAAGTCCAACATAACCCCCTTCCAGCCAAAACGCAGGGGAGAACAATCACCACCGTGATGGACTTCCCTGCTTGGGGCGATAGAACACGGACGCAGGCCCGCCACTGCCGGGACACCCTCCTGTTCTATGCCACGGTGAACCCCTAGGGTTCCTTCTAAAGCTACTGTAAGGACCAGCTGGGCTACCCCACTGGTACTCCTCAGCTGTCCGCGGCCAGGACCAGGCCCTAGGCCACCCAGGTGCCACTGGTTCCTGCCTACTCACGAAGTGGGGGGTAGTAACCCCAGGCCCATAGTAGCCATTCTCCACTCCTCCTGTCTGCAAGACAGGGCTAGACTGCCACTGGTTCTCCAGCCTAGGGTCTACAACCTCAGGCGGACCAGGAGTCTCAGGGAAGGCTCTCCTCCCCTTACCTCTTCTTTTAGGGTTCCTCCTCCCCGTGCGAGGGGGACACCTAGAACGCCATTCCAACCCAGGGTTTAACCCCTCAGGTTGCACCGGGGTCAGAGGTGGGCTCTCCCACCCTCTGCACCCCCTTCCCGAGGTCTGCCCTCTCCCACCTGGAGAAGTTCCTCTGGAAGAAGAACCGGTCAGGACACTGGTTACAGTCGTCCTACCCTTCAGGTCAGGCTGATCCTGAACCTGGCCATCCAACCTCCGGTCTAAAACCTTTGGTGGAACAATTGCCTGGCACTCCAGGACTTCTTGGGACTCACACACAATCCCTCTGAGGCTAACAAATGACACATCTGTTGTGTGACTGTCTGTCTGGCGCAGATCTCCCGCCCTCTGTCCACCTGACAGTGCGTGACGATCCCCCAGACCAGAAGTGGTGCCACCCGGGTCCCTCCAAGAAGATCTAGCCCAACTGGCTAGTCTCTGGTCCACTGGTGCATCCACTGGGAAACTCATCCCCCAATCACTCCTCACGCTGGACTCCTGTACCCTCCCTACCGGAGCGGTACTGCCAGCCTCTAGAACCACAGGAGCTCTGGTTACAGACGCTCCAGGTCCTCTACTCACTAGGAGATCCTCCTCAAATGGGCTAACAGGACAGCCTAGGTCCCCAGCCTGGTGTTCCCTCAAGAAACCACCCAGGCTCTGAGACAGGGCTTCGGGCCTCTGGGGGCTCTCAGCCACCCACTGACTCCTGCTCCACTGAGCCAGGCAGTCAGCCCCTACACCCTTCTCACTATACTGGGACCTAGCTGGGCTACACTGAGCATCTTCCACCACGCTGGGCTGGAAGATCCCTGAGCCACTACTTTCGGAGTCACTCACCAATGACTCTAGAGAACCTCTGGTCCCTTCCCAGCGGTCTGCTTCCTCTGCCAGCTCACATGGTTCAGACAATCCACACCCTAACAGGTGTTGGCGCAACCCTGGTGAACAACAACTGAGCAACTGCTCTCTGAGAAACATATCGAACAATATGTTCCAATCACATTTCGTGGGCTCCCGTACCCAATCACACAGGGCTCCACAACAGTCATCCTCAAAGTCTTCCCAAGACTGATGAGACGGTTTCCTAAGGTTCCTAAACCTCAACCTATTCTCCTCCTCTGGGAAAACAGGAACCATACTCTGGGAACTGGGACTTTCTAGACTGAGATTTAAATAGCTGCCACCACTGGACTCAACCCTCCCTGGGGGATCCAGAAAATTAAGACTGCGCTCAGGGGATAACCTACACTCTAGGGTTATCTTCTCCCTGGCCAAGGCCCTCTCAGCCTCTGCAGTCCGCTCATTCACACCCAGCTGCGCCATCCCTCTGGCATACTCTAACCGGAGCTTCTCCATGGCCAGCTGGTGCTCCCTCTCTTCTCTCCTATCCACCCACTCCTCTGGGGACAGGGAAAGGGATGGGGTGCTACATCTGACACTGGACCCAGCAAGGGACTCCCTATCTAGGGGGTACTCGCTCTCTGCTGGTGCCCATCCACTGTCAAACTCACTCTCCACATCAGACTCTTCAGGGCTCCCCTCAGACCCACCACCCTCATGGTGTGCGGCCCGGGCCCTCTCCCTCTCACTGTGCTCACGCTCCCAGTCACTCTTCTGCCACAGGATCATGTTATCCCTAAGCTTGGACTGGGTGTCGGACTCACTCACTGGGATGTCTCTCTCCTTACATAACCGTACCAACTCATGCACACTGTACTTAAACAGGCCACAAAGGTTAAAAGGAGATTCCATCTTGACAGGATGTTCACAGACACGTGCAACACAAGGGATCTAGCAATCTGAAGTAGGAGTACACAATTCCAAAACTTCCACACTCTCCTTAAAAAAAAGAACTCACTCATGCGTCCAGGGAAACACACCATTCATCCACACACACCCTCCCCTCGGATCGGTAAGGCAGTTTCTACCACCCCTGACTTCTCAACCTGACCACAAGTGACACAGGTACCAAACTCTGGAAGCAGGGCGGGGGACAAATGTACAGGACACAATTATAAAATGACACTCTTCAGGAGAAGAAACAATGGAATTTCACCAAAAACAATAATCCCCAAAATGTGGTTATCTAACAAATGTAGAGCTTTGAAGTGCGGCCAGCTGCTACTGTGGTACAACGCAAACACAAATCCTTATCCCACCGCTTGCCGCCAATGTTGGAAATGGGATCCCCGGCTGGCCAGGGCTTTCGCCAAAGTCAGTCAGAGACCACCACCCCCAAGTCAGGGCAAGGGAGTTACACGCCAAGATAACCCCTACTCACCCTCTAGGTAACGTGGCACGAGCAGCAAGGCTAAACTTAGAGGCGATGTAAGTTAAGTATTTGCGCACGCACCCCAGCAACAACAACCAAAGGCCCACCACAAAGGAAACTCCACACAAGGTTATGTAAAAATAGCCTTTGTATTATAATAAATATACATCAGATAAAACACACATCTTGTTACACTGTGCCAACAGGCACGGGCGGAATTTACAAGGGATATTTGTACAGGACAGGGCCACTTGAACCACTGTCAAGGGTATCAACACTTTTAGCAGCAATACTTTCAGTAATAAAGCAATACTTTCAGTAATAGCACTTTAGCAATACCTTCAGTAATAAAGCAATACTTTCAGTAATAGCACTTTAGCAATACCTTCAGTAATAAAGCAATACTTTCAGTAATAGCACTTTAGCAATACCTTCAGTAATAAAGCAATACTTTCAGTAATAAAGCAATACTTTCAGTAATAGCATACAACCAGTAATTACTGGTAACAGGGCCTCACTAGCACCACCTGTACTAGGGAGAAAACAACCACCTACACGTCACACTACCTGTAGGGGTGCAAAAGCAACACACATGATGTCGTAACATTCAGAGGTGTAAAAGGACAAAGAGAACACATGATGGATAATCTACCCATTCAGAGGTGTAAGCAAAACACATGATGCCGTAACATTCAGAGGTGTAAAGGCACATGACGCATAATCAATACATTCAGAGGTGCAGAACAAATACCAATTTCCCCAAACTCACCAGTCACCACCTGTGACTGTCCCGGTGTCCCAATGTCAGGGCCTAAACGTGGCAGTTGCCCACAAAGTGCTGGGCAACTGGAGCAGGGAAAGTTAGCGCAAAGTTGGAGCCTCTCTGGGCTCAAAGAACCACCACTGTGGCACTGGTGAGCCTCTCTTAGGCTCTCTCACCAGCAAGGGGGGCTGCTGAGCCTCTCAGGGCTCCAGCAACAGAAAGGTACAGCCTCGCTGGGCTGGGGGGTCCCTCGCTCTGGGGACCCAAAGCAATAATGCTGGCCAAGAGCCTCGCTGGGCTCTAACGCTACTGGTGCCCCCGGGGCACCTCGTGGCTCCACAAACGCGGAGGTGCTTTCTCTCGGTGGAGCCTCTCTGGCTCGGGTTGGAGTCCCCCTCTTGGGGACTCGGGTCGCTCACAAGTGCCCCCTGAGCCCTCAGGCTCAAAACACAAAGGCGCGAGGTCGCGCTACAGAGAGGGGGCGGGGCGGACACCGGCAATGTGTCCCGACGCTCCCCCCTCCTCTGCAGGCACCTACCGGGTTCGCGCTGGGCTCTCCAGCGGAGGCGGGTGTAGGAAGGTAGATGCCTGACTATGGTTGCCCCCAACTTTTTGCCTGGTGTTTTGCTGGTTTTCTGACTTAGTTGACCTGGGGCCCTGCTATTCAGGACCCCAGGCCTACTGCTCTCTCTGTAAAATGGATTCCATGTACCTTAGGTACATATCTAAATTGGATGCTGAGTCACCTTACCAGTCCCTGTACAGTGTACCTTAGGTACCCAGGGCATAGGTGTACCCAGGGCCTACCAGGGGCTGCAGCATGTATTATGCCACCCCTGGCTGGCCATCCAAATCTGACACAACTGGCTGCTTGACAGCTGGGGCAAGGTGGTGTAATCACCCTTTGCTTTAGATATAGTATACCTATATCTAACCCTAAAAAGGGACACACAGATCTCCTATCAGTCACTCCTATGGCAGGCCTTAACAATCCTGAAGGCAGAGTGCTTGGAATCGTGTGAGATGGTGCTCTGGCATGAGCTGAGCCTGTCTGCGGCTTTCGGGATCCATCCCTTAGCCGTTTCCATGATATCGCATACCATATACTCTTAAGTGCATTATAATCCTCGCGGTTATGTGCCAACTCTGGTATCGCTTTATCAAAACATGTCGAGTAAGGTGTCATACGAATTGGAATACTAACCCCTCGCCAATTCTGGCGACGGGGTTAGCATTCCACCCTTCTAGAGGGACACGACATGTATGTAACCCCTAACCCCGGTTAAAGTCAGACAGAGCCTTAGCATCCACAAAATGGATGCTGCCACCGAGACACAAGTCTGCCCTCCTGCTGCTGGGAGTCCTCCCAGAGCAGGAGATAAGGACAAAGGGTTTCCTGCCAGGGGCGGTGCCAGCACCGTCCCAGACAGGGTTTTGTGTATTGTAGGTAGGCAGGGCTTTAGAGGAAGGTGACTGCACGTGGCACCCCGGTGCTCACTGTGCATAGGCTGGCTGGAACCAGTTCCAGGGTCACTCCAGACCCTGTGCTGGGGAAAAGCCCGCCAAGGAAGTGGGTGTAACCACCCCCCTCCTAGTCCCACCCCTAGGGCAGGACTTAGTCGCGTGCCAGCCCCCTTTTACAGGATAAAGGTAGGAACTGGCCCCCTTCCAGATCAGATCATCTTTGAATCCTGAAACTACTTTCCACGAAAGGAACTCAAGACTTCTTCCTAAGATTTCTCCCTTGTGACTAAGGAGTAGTCACCCTGCATCCGCAGGCACCATCTTAAGAACACTGCGGTCTGCTGCACGTCCTTCCTCCGGAATCCGACTGCCCAGCTCGACGAGAACCGGCTTCCCTGGCACCTCTGACCTCTACCTGCATCATCAGTCACGCTGAGATTCGTGGGTGTGACGAGACCTCGAGGGACCGGCCATCTTCAAGACTGCACGACTTCTTTCCAGCAAGCCCGCCGAGTGAATTCCTGGTGAGTGCTTTGGGGTCCGAGAAGCCCCCACCCTGAGCAGCTCCAGCACCGAAGAGCAGCCCCCCAGCATCTCCACGATCTGCGTGGGGCCCTTCTGCTTTTTGCTGCTCACCGCGTTGTTTGGCTACTAGCCCGCTGGCTTGTGGCCTTCCTGACGACGCCCGACGACATTTCTGCTGCTGGTCTGGTTGCTCCAGACTGGCCCTTGCTCCCTTCCAGAAGAGGAGCACCCCGGACCCTCCTGGTCCACTCAAGACGCCATTTTGAGTCCACCGCGTGGGCTTGAATTAGCCAAGGCTTGTTGCCCACTCCTGGGTAACTTCGACGCCGACGACTTCATCCTTCGTGGGACAGCTCGCACCTCCATCCTGGTCGCCGACAACGCCTCCTGGTCCGAGAGACTGCAGAGCCCAGCAGCGCCCACTCACCTGACTGCGGTGACTTCGCCCGGTGCCATCCTGGTGCCCACTTAATCACTGGCTAGTGATTCAAGAACTTGGTCCCCTCTGCTTTCAGGTTTTCTTCTTCCTTGATCCAGGCTTGGATCCATCGAACTTTTCTTCACTGGTCGCCTGCCAGCAACTTCTTCCTTCCAGGCTCCTGGTCCGGCAACGAGATCCCCGACGTCTTTTCAGACCTATGCAGCTGCAGCCCCTGGGCTAGGTAACTTCGGCACTCCGGTGTCCCAGCATAGCCTCACTATCCAAGGGTCAGGATCCACTGTCGTTTTCTCCCTACCAGGTCGGGTTCGCCCGTGAACACTAACTTTGTGAATTCTAGCTTCCATAGACTTTGTCCCGCATCCCGCGTGAGAGTGCACACTCTGCACCCGAGTCCCCTGGGCCTCCTAGTAGTAATCTAACGATTCCCTAGTCCAGTCCTAGCGATTCCAAAGCCTATTAGAACTGTTACTTACCTGCTAGTAATTCGCATTCCACTTTTAGCGTATATGGTTTTTCGTGCCCCTCGGGCATTTGTGTAACGTGCTAACTTAAAAGTATTTTCGTAAGAGTTTTGTTGTGTGCTTAGCTCCCTGTCTCATAAAGAGCCAGGGTAGTCTTGTTATAAATAAATACACTGTTTATTTTCATAACAACTTGTGTGGTGTCCTTTCACTGGGTGTTCAAGGGGTAATGTGATGGTAAAACAGCTGGCTTAACACGCCCTCTAGAGTCTTAGCCTTAGACTGCTCGTATCCATGCTACTAGGATAGCTGGTCTATAAGGTTGACTTACAACCAATCAGCAATAAGGGTTGTTTGGACTGATATATAGTGATCACTAGAATAGTGAGCACTGCACATCAGGCCAACTTCTCACATTGGTGAGCAGCGGTTGGGATTTGAGCTTGCTGTTGTTTTACCACACATATCCTAAGAATATCTTGTGAAAGATCACATAAGTACTAAAGGTACATATAACTTAGCTTAGAATACTCTGAGTTCTACTGAACCAGCTGTTGTAGCTCCTAGGGCCTAGCACACCCTAAACTACAACTCTAGCAAGGGATCAGTAGGCAAACATATAGTGTAGGTAAGTGCACCACTTACACCTCACTAGAAAAGCATGTCGACTCAGGGGGACTCTACTGAGACTCCCCTGGTCAGTGTTGACCCTCCACAGGTCACTTCAAGATATGCAGCTCTCAGTTTCCATGAGATGAGACAGATCTGTGTCTCCAGAAAACTGAAGCAGGGGTCTAACCCCACCACTTCCTTTCTGATAGGTCTCTTAGAGACATATGATGCCAGAAAGCTTTCTCAGTTACATGAGAACATGCCAGCCTTAGAGGGAACCTCTGGGGATCCAGATCTCCACAACACTGATTCAGCAGTTGAGGAGGAGGATCAGGAGGTACTCTCTGGGGATGAGGTAGACAAGGGTCTTGAGGTAGTCAGAAGGCTAACTAGGACCAACTTAGACTTACTTGGGCTAGGATCTGGGGGCCCCCCAGTACTAACCCGAAGTGGGCCTAACCTTGGAGTTAGGAGAGATAGATCTCTTTCTAGGGACTCCAATAGATCTCTGCACTCTAATGCCTCTTCTCAGGGGAGAAGGAATCCTCCACAGAGGAGATTTACTTCCCCTCAGAGAAAGGAGCATGAAGCTAGGATGAGACAAGCTGAACTGAGGATTGAAAGGGAAGAAATTGCCCTGGCCAAAGAGAAGCTTGCCCTGGCAAGAGAGCAGCAGATGAGTGGGCTAGCTCCCACTGGTGGCAGCAATCTCCCAAGAGATAGAGAGAAGGGTTTAGATACTAAACACCTGACTAAAATAGTGCCCCCCTTTAAGCAAGGGGATGACATCCAGAAATGGATGGCTGCTCTGGAGAGGGCCTGCACTGTGCAGGGCATTCCCCAGAGTCAGTGGGCAGCTATACTGTGGCTCTCCTTTGATGGTAAAGGTAGAGATAAGCTCCTCACTACAAGAGTGGAGGATGCTAATGATTACCAGGTCCTGAAAAATGCACTGGTTGATGGGTTTGGCTTAACCACTGAGCAGTACAGGTTGCTGTTCAGAGACACCCAGAAAACTCAGTCTCAGGACTGGTCTGACTTTGTTGATTGTGCCACTAAGGCTTTGGAAGGCTGGCTACTGGGTAGCAAGGTTACTGACTTCACAGGATTGTATAATCTTATTATGAGAGAGCAAGTCTTAAATAATTGTCAGAACCAGTTATTACACCAGCACCTGGTAGACTCTGATCTGACCTCTCCACAAGAATTGGGTAAGAGGGCAGACAAATGGGTCAGAACCAGGATTAGGCCCAAGAACCAAGGTGGTGACCAGAAAAAGGAATCAACCAAGCCTCAAGAGAAGGGTGGGAATAAATCTACAGATCAAACCACATCAGGGCCCCAAAAATCCTCTGAGGGGGGTGGGTCCCAGAATCCTTCCAATAACCAGAAGAAACCTTATTGTTATCCCTGTAAACAGGTGGGTCATTTAAAAACTGACAGCAGTTGCCCAAAGAATAACAATAAGGAAAACATACCCCCAAGTAACATTCCCAAACCTCCTGTTACTACTAGTAGTAATCCCCCAGGTGGTGGGAGTGCCCCCAAGAATTTGGGTGCATTTACTTTGGGAGTTCCTGGGGACTCTGGCCTAACCAGGTCCCCAAACTTAGATACTCTTGTCTGTGAGACTGGCATGGGGTTTGCCAACTTCACAACTTGTCCCAACACTTTGGGCAAGTACAGACAGGAGCCCCTCATCAATGGTATAAAAGTTGAGGCCTATAGAGATACAGGGGCTAGCATCACTATGGTGACTGAGAGCCTAGTCCCCTCAAGGCAACTTTTACCTGGTGCCACATACCAGGTGACCAATATTGATGGAGTACAGAGAGATCATCCCATGGCAGTGGTCAATCTCAGCTGGGGAGGTGTCACTGGCCACAAGAAAGTGGCAGTGTCACCAAACTTGCCTGTAGATTGCCTACTGGGGAATGATTTAGAGCTCTCAGCCTGGGCTGAAGTAGAGCAAGAAACCCATTCTAGAATGGTGAACATCCATGGTAAGGGTAGTGGGGCAGTGGTAGCCACAGCCCCAGTCCAAGATATCCTCCCTGAACAGGTCAGGAGGGTTGTGCCAGTCACAACCCAATCTCAGACAACTTCCTTCCCAGAACAGGTTGTCAAGGCTGTGATGGTCACAGCCCACACCCAAACTGAGCCCCCTCCTGAAAAGGTTGGGAGAGTTGTGATGGCCACAGCTCAAACTCAGACAGATGACAGTGTTGTGAAGCCTGAAACTATGGATCACTCCACTCAGACAGAGAGCATTGAGGAGGAAGAGAAATCTCCCTCCCACCAGACTTTAGGAAAGGGTCAGCCTCCTCAGGGAACTGATCTGACCCCTTGTGAAGAGACTGCCACAGAGGTAGTCAGGCCTAGCCTGGCAGAACCCCTGATGTCAGTGGACCCTTCCAAGGTGGGACCCAGTCTGGAGCAGGTAACCTGCCCCTCTCTACCCTGCCTCAGTCAGCCCAGGGCTGTAGAGGTCAGGGAGGCCAGTGTTGGACCCCAAAGGGCCCCCTGTCCAAAAGAATTCCCCAATCAGCAGATTAAGGGCACTGAAGCTAGTAGACCTAGCCAAGTGAAAATAAGACACACTCCTGAGGGATCCCCCTTAAAATTATTTAGGGACCTCCCACAGATGGACACTGTTGGGCACAGCCAAACTTGGGACCTGAGGGCCCCAGACCTGACCTGTCCCTCCAGTAAGCCAAACAGAGGGACCCAACCTCCAGCTGTAGGTAGCCAGAGGTTGACCCTGAGAGCCCAAAACAACTCAGTCTTGGAAAGAAAGGCCTCTATGGTGGATAATGATTGGAGGAAGCTGAGCCCAAAGTTAGTGGAGCCTCACTTCAGTACTCCATTTCAGCACCAGCCTTTTTCTTTGACAAAACACACCACAGGTAGAGATTCCCTATGGTGGAGACCCTCAGACACCCTTAGGGTGAGGGATTGCTTAGTGGACCATGACATAGGGGGTAACCATGCCAGTGCTGGTACTTCCTTAAATGGCCACTTAGGCAATATAGGCTTACCTGGACAAGGATAGCCTTATCTCCTTTCGTTTGGGGGGGGGTTATGTAGGAAGGTAGATGCCTGACTATGGTTGCCCCCAACTTTTTGCCTGGTGTTTTGCTGGTTTTCTGACTTAGTTGACCTGGGGCCCTGCTATTCAGGACCCCAGGCCTACTGCTCTCTCTGTAAAATGGATTCCATGTACCTTAGGTACATATCTAAATTGGATGCTGAGTCACCTTACCAGTCCCTGTACAGTGTACCTTAGGTACCCAGGGCATAGGTGTACCCAGGGCCTACCAGGGGCTGCAGCATGTATTATGCCACCCCTGGCTGGCCATCCAAATCTGACACAACTGGCTGCTTGACAGCTGGGGCAAGGTGGTGTAATCACCCTTTGCTTTAGATATAGTATACCTATATCTAACCCTAAAAAGGGACACACAGATCTCCTATCAGTCACTCCTATGGCAGGCCTTAACAATCCTGAAGGCAGAGTGCTTGGAATCGTGTGAGATGGTGCTCTGGCATGAGCTGAGCCTGTCTGCGGCTTTCGGGATCCATCCCTTAGCCGTTTCCATGATATCGCATACCATATACTCTTAAGTGCATTATAATCCTCGCGGTTATGTGCCAACTCTGGTATCGCTTTATCAAAACATGTCGAGTAAGGTGTCATACGAATTGGAATACTAACCCCTCGCCAATTCTGGCGACGGGGTTAGCATTCCACCCTTCTAGAGGGACACGACATGTATGTAACCCCTAACCCCGGTTAAAGTCAGACAGAGCCTTAGCATCCACAAAATGGATGCTGCCACCGAGACACAAGTCTGCCCTCCTGCTGCTGGGAGTCCTCCCAGAGCAGGAGATAAGGACAAAGGGTTTCCTGCCAGGGGCGGTGCCAGCACCGTCCCAGACAGGGTTTTGTGTATTGTAGGTAGGCAGGGCTTTAGAGGAAGGTGACTGCACGTGGCACCCCGGTGCTCACTGTGCATAGGCTGGCTGGAACCAGTTCCAGGGTCACTCCAGACCCTGTGCTGGGGAAAAGCCCGCCAAGGAAGTGGGTGTAACCACCCCCCTCCTAGTCCCACCCCTAGGGCAGGACTTAGTCGCGTGCCAGCCCCCTTTTACAGGATAAAGGTAGGAACTGGCCCCCTTCCAGATCAGATCATCTTTGAATCCTGAAACTACTTTCCACGAAAGGAACTCAAGACTTCTTCCTAAGATTTCTCCCTTGTGACTAAGGAGTAGTCACCCTGCATCCGCAGGCACCATCTTAAGAACACTGCGGTCTGCTGCACGTCCTTCCTCCGGAATCCGACTGCCCAGCTCGACGAGAACCAGCTTCCCTGGCACCTCTGACCTCTACCTGCATCATCAGTCACGCTGAGATTCGTGGGTGTGACGAGACCTCGAGGGACCGGCCATCTTCAAGACTGCACGACTTCTTTCCAGCAAGCCCGCCGAGTGAATTCCTGGTGAGTGCTTTGGGGTCCGAGAAGCCCCCACCCTGAGCAGCTCCAGCACCGAAGAGCAGCCCCCCAGCATCTCCACGATCTGCGTGGGGCCCTTCTGCTTTTTGCTGCTCACCGCGTTGTTTGGCTACTAGCCCGCTGGCTTGTGGCCTTCCTGACGACGCCCGACGACATTTCTGCTGCTGGTCTGGTTGCTCCAGACTGGCCCTTGCTCCCTTCCAGAAGAGGAGCACCCCGGACCCTCCTGGTCCACTCAAGACGCCATTTTGAGTCCACCGCGTGGGCTTGAATTAGCCAAGGCTTGTTGCCCACTCCTGGGTAACTTCGACGCCGACGACTTCATCCTTCGTGGGACAGCTCGCACCTCCATCCTGGTCGCCGACAACGCCTCCTGGTCCGAGAGACTGCAGAGCCCAGCAGCGCCCACTCACCTGACTGCGGTGACTTCGCCCGGTGCCATCCTGGTGCCCACTTAATCACTGGCTAGTGATTCAAGAACTTGGTCCCCTCTGCTTTCAGGTTTTCTTTTTCCTTGATCCAGGCTTGGATCCATCGAACTTTTCTTCACTGGTCGCCTGCCAGCAACTTCTTCCTTCCAGGCTCCTGGTCCGGCAACGAGATCCCCGATGTCTTTTCAGACCTATGCAGCTGCAGCCCCTGGGCTAGGTAACTTCGGCACTCCGGTGTCCCAGCATAGCCTCACTATCCAAGGGTCAGGATCCACTGTCGTTTTCTCCCTACCAGGTCGGGTTCGCCCGTGAACACTAACTTTGTGAATTCTAGCTTCCATAGACTTTGTCCCGCATCCCGCGTGAGAGTGCACACTCTGCACCCGAGTCCCCTGGGCCTCCTAGTAGTAATCTAACGATTCCCTAGTCCAGTCCTAGCGATTCCAAAGCCTATTAGAACTGTTACTTACCTGCTAGTAATTCGCATTCCACTTTTAGCGTATATGGTTTTTCGTGCCCCTCGGGCATTTGTGTAACGTGCTAACTTAAAAGTATTTTCGTAAGAGTTTTGTTGTGTGCTTAGCTCCCTGTCTCATAAAGAGCCAGGGTAGTCTTGTTATAAATAAATACACTGTTTATTTTCATAACAACTTGTGTGGTGTCCTTTCACTGGGTGTTCAAGGGGTAATGTGATGGTAAAACAGCTGGCTTAACACGCCCTCTAGAGTCTTAGCCTTAGACTGCTCGTATCCATGCTACTAGGATAGCTGGTCTATAAGGTTGACTTACAACCAATCATCAATAAGGGTTGTTTGGACTGATATATAGTGATCACTAGAATAGTGAGCACTGCACATCAGGCCAACTTCTCACAGCGGGTCTCTCCCGCTGGTCCCGGGGCTCTCCTGGGCGGCGGGGCTCTCCTCACCGCGACGGAGCCTTGCCGGCACCTTTTCTCTGCTCTCCTCGCTGCTGGGCTCTCCTCTCCCGGCGGCGAGGCGGAACTTCCGGTTGCTTCTCCCGGGGCCGCGCTCTGATTGGCCGGCCGGAACACTTCCGGGTCGTCGCGGGCAGCGCGGCGGCCCGTTTCAGGCAGGCAGGCGGGCTCCCAGATGATCCGAGGAGTGGGCTCCCTCGTAGATCAATAAATCGGCACAACACCACAGCAATAAGCGGGGTGGCACCCGCGCTGTCAACTCGCCACACGGGGCGATCGGATGCCGGGTGGGCACCGGCCTCTGCAGACCACAGCGCTCCCAAGCGCTGCAGGCACAAATAAGCGCTCGTAAGCGCTAAACAGCAGCAAAAAGCGCTCCCAGGCGCTAGGGGTAAAATCCAGCGTTTCCAAGCGCTAGGCAGGCAATCTCAGCGCTCCCAGCGCTGAAGGGCAGGGAGCAGCGCTCTCAGGCTGCAGGCAAGGAGTCCTCAGTGCTCCCCAGCACTGGAGGACAGGACAGGGCTCCAGCAGGGGCTGGAGGCAGGCAGGGGGGGCAAGGCTGGGCAGAGCCAGCACACTGGGTCTCCAGGCAGGGAGACAGTCCAAGTGGCGGTCCTCCTGGCCCCAGCAGCAGCAACAGCCCCCTCTGGCAGGATCCAAAAGCAGAACATTTTCCAAGGGGACACAGCCCCTTCTTATAGTAACAAATCCTTTGTTTCAAGGTGCAGGGTGGGGGGGAAACCAGTTGCAGCTGGCTCTGGAGCACTCTTGATGGCCCAACCACCCATTTCTTTCACTGGGGAGGCTAGGGTCGTTAGACGCACCACAGGGGGGCGGAGCCAGCATTGTGTGGGGAAAACCCAGCCCATCCAGGACACAGGTACACTCCTCCCACACATCACTCATGCTAATCTCCCACTCACCACCGGGCAGACCCATCTAGACTTCCTGGAGCCTGGCATGCCAGCCAGCTCCAGCCAATCACGCTCCAGCACCCTCACAGCACATGCACACATATCTCAATGTCCAGAAGTAGCACTTCCCTTCTAGACACACACATGCCGCAGACACCATCTTGCAGCATTCACTCTCACGAGTTCAGACATACTAAACTCGAGCCTGCACTCCCCACGCATCAGGAACTACCAGGGACACACACATTCCCCATGCATTCCTATGGGAGGGCAGGCCAGCCATACTACACGCACGCACTTTCACTCTGGGACCCAGGGGAAAGTGCGCAGAGACCCAAAATCACTGACACAGGGTCACACATAAGGCAAAAAGTTCAGGGGTGAACCAGCCCTGCGGGCCAAGTCCAACATAACCCCCTTCCAGCCAAAACGCAGGGGAGAACAATCACCACCGTGATGGACTTCCCTGCTTGGGGCGATAGAACACGGACGCAGGCCCGCCACTGCCGGGACACCCTCCTGTTCTATGCCACGGTGAACCCCTAGGGTTCCTTCTAAAGCTACTGTAAGGACCAGCTGGGCTACCCCACTGGTACTCCTCAGCTGTCCGCGGCCAGGACCAGGCCCTAGGCCACCCAGGTGCCACTGGTTCCTGCCTACTCACGAAGTGGGGGGTAGTAACCCCAGGCCCATAGTAGCCATTCTCCACTCCTCCTGTCTGCAAGACAGGGCTAGACTGCCACTGGTTCTCCAGCCTAGGGTCTACAACCTCAGGCGGACCAGGAGTCTCAGGGAAGGCTCTCCTCCCCTTACCTCTTCTTTTAGGGTTCCTCCTCCCCGTGCGAGGGGGACACCTAGAACGCCATTCCAACCCAGGGTTTAACCCCTCAGGTTGCACCGGGGTCAGAGGTGGGCTCTCCCACCCTCTGCACCCCCTTCCCGAGGTCTGCCCTCTCCCACCTGGAGAAGTTCCTCTGGAAGAAGAACCGGTCAGGACACTGGTTACAGTCGTCCTACCCTTCAGGTCAGGCTGATCCTGAACCTGGCCATCCAACCTCCGGTCTAAAACCTTTGGTGGAACAATTGCCTGGCACTCCAGGACTTCTTGGGACTCACACACAATCCCTCTGAGGCTAACAAATGACACATCTGTTGTGTGACTGTCTGTCTGGCGCAGATCTCCCGCCCTCTGTCCACCTGACAGTGCGTGACGATCCCCCAGACCAGAAGTGGTGCCACCCGGGTCCCTCCAAGAAGATCTAGCCCAACTGGCTAGTCTCTGGTCCACTGGTGCATCCACTGGGAAACTCATCCCCCAATCACTCCTCACGCTGGACTCCTGTACCCTCCCTACCGGAGCGGTACTGCCAGCCTCTAGAACCACAGGAGCTCTGGTTACAGACGCTCCAGGTCCTCTACTCACTAGGAGATCCTCCTCAAATGGGCTAACAGGACAGCCTAGGTCCCCAGCCTGGTGTTCCCTCAAGAAACCACCCAGGCTCTGAGACAGGGCTTCGGGCCTCTGGGGGCTCTCAGCCACCCACTGACTCCTGCTCCACTGAGCCAGGCAGTCAGCCCCTACACCCTTCTCACTATACTGGGACCTAGCTGGGCTACACTGAGCATCTTCCACCACGCTGGGCTGGAAGATCCCTGAGCCACTACTTTCGGAGTCACTCACCAATGACTCTAGAGAACCTCTGGTCCCTTCCCAGCGGTCTGCTTCCTCTGCCAGCTCACATGGTTCAGACAATCCACACCCTAACAGGTGTTGGCGCAACCCTGGTGAACAACAACTGAGCAACTGCTCTCTGAGAAACATATCGAACAATATGTTCCAATCACATTTCGTGGGCTCCCGTACCCAATCACACAGGGCTCCACAACAGTCATCCTCAAAGTCTTCCCAAGACTGATGAGACGGTTTCCTAAGGTTCCTAAACCTCAACCTATTCTCCTCCTCTGGGAAAACAGGAACCATACTCTGGGAACTGGGACTTTCTAGACTGAGATTTAAATAGCTGCCACCACTGGACTCAACCCTCCCTGGGGGATCCAGAAAATTAAGACTGCGCTCAGGGGATAACCTACACTCTAGGGCTATCTTCTCCCTGGCCAAGGCCCTCTCAGCCTCTGCAGTCCGCTCATTCACACCCAGCTGCGCCATCCCTCTGGCATACTCTAACCGGAGCTTCTCCATGGCCAGCTGGTGCTCCCTCTCTTCTCTCCTATCCACCCACTCCTCTGGGGACAGGGAAAGGGATGGGGTGCTACATCTGACACTGGACCCAGCAAGGGACTCCCTATCTAGGGGGTACTCGCTCTCTGCTGGCGCCCATCCACTGTCAAACTCACTCTCCACATCAGACTCTTCAGGGCTCCCCTCAGACCCACCACCCTCATGGTGTGCGGCCCGGGCCCTCTCCCTCTCACTGTGCTCACGCTCCCAGTCACTCTTCTGCCACAGGATCATGTTATCCCTAAGCTTGGACTGGGTGTCGGACTCACTCACTGGGATGTCTCTCTCCTTACATAACCGTACCAACTCATGCACACTGTACTTAAACAGGCCACAAAGGTTAAAAGGAGATTCCATCTTGACAGGATGTTCACAGACACGTGCAACACAAGGGATCTAGCAATCTGAAGTAGGAGTACACAATTCCAAAACTTCCACACTCTCCTTAAAAAAAAGAACTCACTCATGCGTCCAGGGAAACACACCATTCATCCACACACACCCTCCCCTCGGATCGGTAAGGCAGTTTCTACCACCCCTGACTTCTCAACCTGACCACAAGTGACACAGGTACCAAACTCTGGAAGCAGGGCGGGGGACAAATGTACAGGACACAATTATAAAATGACACTCTTCAGGAGAAGAAACAATGGAATTTCACCAAAAACAATAATCCCCAAAATGTGGTTATCTAACAAATGTAGAGCTTTGAAGTGCGGCCAGCTGCTACTGTGGTACAACGCAAACACAAATCCTTATCCCACCGCTTGCCGCCAATGTTGGAAATGGGATCCCCGGCTGGCCAGGGCTTTCGCCAAAGTCAGTCAGAGACCACCACCCCCAAGTCAGGGCAAGGGAGTTACACGCCAAGATAACCCCTACTCACCCTCTAGGTAACGTGGCACGAGCAGCAAGGCTAAACTTAGAGGCGATGTAAGTTAAGTATTTGCGCACGCACCCCAGCAACAACAACCAAAGGCCCACCACAAAGGAAACTCCACACAAGGGTATGTAAAAATAGCCTTTGTATTATAATAAATATACATCAGATAAAACACACATCTTGTTACACTGTGCCAACAGGCACGGGCGGAATTTACAAGGGATATTTGTACAGGACAGGGCCACTTGAACCACTGTCAAGGGTATCAACACTTTTAGCAGCAATACTTTCAGTAATAAAGCAATACTTTCAGTAATAGCACTTTAGCAATACCTTCAGTAATAAAGCAATACTTTCAGTAATAGCACTTTAGCAATACCTTCAGTAATAAAGCAATACTTTCAGTAATAGCACTTTAGCAATACCTTCAGTAATAAAGCAATACTTTCAGTAATAAAGCAATACTTTCAGTAATAGCATACAACCAGTAATTACTGGTAACAGGGCCTCACTAGCACCACCTGTACTAGGGAGAAAACAACCACCTACACGTCACACTACCTGTAGGGGTGCAAAAGCAACACACATGATGTCGTAACATTCAGAGGTGTAAAAGGACAAAGAGAACACATGATGGATAATCTACCCATTCAGAGGTGTAAGCAAAACACATGATGCCGTAACATTCAGAGGTGTAAAGGCACATGACGCATAATCAATACATTCAGAGGTGCAGAACAAATACCAATTTCCCCAAACTCACCAGTCACCACCTGTGACTGTCCCGGTGTCCCAATGTCAGGGCCTAAACGTGGCAGTTGCCCACAAAGTGCTGGGCAACTGGAGCAGGGAAAGTTAGCGCAAAGTTGGAGCCTCTCTGGGCTCAAAGAACCACCACTGTGGCACTGGTGAGCCTCTCTTAGGCTCTCTCACCAGCAAGGGGGGCTGCTGAGCCTCTCAGGGCTCCAGCAACAGAAAGGTACAGCCTCGCTGGGCTGGGGGGTCCCTCGCTCTGGGGACCCAAAGCAATAATGCTGGCCAAGAGCCTCGCTGGGCTCTAACGCTACTGGTGCCCCCGGGGCACCTCGTGGCTCCACAAACGCGGAGGTGCTTTCTCTCGGTGGAGCCTCTCTGGCTCGGGTTGGAGTCCCCCTCTTGGGGACTCGGGTCGCTCACAAGTGCCCCCTGAGCCCTCAGGCTCAAAACACAAAGGCGCGAGGTCGCGCTACAGAGAGGGGGCGGGGCGGACACCGGCAATGTGTCCCGACGCTCCCCCCTCCTCTGCAGGCACCTACCGGGTTCGCGCTGGGCTCTCCAGCGGAGGCGGGTGTAGGAAGGTAGATGCCTGACTATGGTTGCCCCCAACTTTTTGCCTGGTGTTTTGCTGGTTTTCTGACTTAGTTGACCTGGGGCCCTGCTATTCAGGACCCCAGGCCTACTGCTCTCTCTGTAAAATGGATTCCATGTACCTTAGGTACATATCTAAATTGGATGCTGAGTCACCTTACCAGTCCCTGTACAGTGTACCTTAGGTACCCAGGGCATAGGTGTACCCAGGGCCTACCAGGGGCTGCAGCATGTATTATGCCACCCCTGGCTGGCCATCCAAATCTGACACAACTGGCTGCTTGACAGCTGGGGCAAGGTGGTGTAATCACCCTTTGCTTTAGATATAGTATACCTATATCTAACCCTAAAAAGGGACACACAGATCTCCTATCAGTCACTCCTATGGCAGGCCTTAACAATCCTGAAGGCAGAGTGCTTGGAATCGTGTGAGATGGTGCTCTGGCATGAGCTGAGCCTGTCTGCGGCTTTCGGGATCCATCCCTTAGCCGTTTCCATGATATCGCATACCATATACTCTTAAGTGCATTATAATCCTCGCGGTTATGTGCCAACTCTGGTATCGCTTTATCAAAACATGTCGAGTAAGGTGTCATACGAATTGGAATACTAACCCCTCGCCAATTCTGGCGACGGGGTTAGCATTCCACCCTTCTAGAGGGACACGACATGTATGTAACCCCTAACCCCGGTTAAAGTCAGACAGAGCCTTAGCATCCACAAAATGGATGCTGCCACCGAGACACAAGTCTGCCCTCCTGCTGCTGGGAGTCCTCCCAGAGCAGGAGATAAGGACAAAGGGTTTCCTGCCAGGGGCGGTGCCAGCACCGTCCCAGACAGGGTTTTGTGTATTGTAGGTAGGCAGGGCTTTAGAGGAAGGTGACTGCACGTGGCACCCCGGTGCTCACTGTGCATAGGCTGGCTGGAACCAGTTCCAGGGTCACTCCAGACCCTGTGCTGGGGAAAAGCCCGCCAAGGAAGTGGGTGTAACCACCCCCCTCCTAGTCCCACCCCTAGGGCAGGACTTAGTCGCGTGCCAGCCCCCTTTTACAGGATAAAGGTAGGAACTGGCCCCCTTCCAGATCAGATCATCTTTGAATCCTGAAACTACTTTCCACGAAAGGAACTCAAGACTTCTTCCTAAGATTTCTCCCTTGTGACTAAGGAGTAGTCACCCTGCATCCGCAGGCACCATCTTAAGAACACTGCGGTCTGCTGCACGTCCTTCCTCCGGAATCCGACTGCCCAGCTCGACGAGAACCGGCTTCCCTGGCACCTCTGACCTCTACCTGCATCATCAGTCACGCTGAGATTCGTGGGTGTGACGAGACCTCGAGGGACCGGCCATCTTCAAGACTGCACGACTTCTTTCCAGCAAGCCCGCCGAGTGAATTCCTGGTGAGTGCTTTGGGGTCCGAGAAGCCCCCACCCTGAGCAGCTCCAGCACCGAAGAGCAGCCCCCCAGCATCTCCACGATCTGCGTGGGGCCCTTCTGCTTTTTGCTGCTCACCGCGTTGTTTGGCTACTAGCCCGCTGGCTTGTGGCCTTCCTGACGACGCCCGACGACATTTCTGCTGCTGGTCTGGTTGCTCCAGACTGGCCCTTGCTCCCTTCCAGAAGAGGAGCACCCCGGACCCTCCTGGTCCACTCAAGACGCCATTTTGAGTCCACCGCGTGGGCTTGAATTAGCCAAGGCTTGTTGCCCACTCCTGGGTAACTTCGACGCCGACGACTTCATCCTTCGTGGGACAGCTCGCACCTCCATCCTGGTCGCCGACAACGCCTCCTGGTCCGAGAGACTGCAGAGCCCAGCAGCGCCCACTCACCTGACTGCGGTGACTTCGCCCGGTGCCATCCTGGTGCCCACTTAATCACTGGCTAGTGATTCAAGAACTTGGTCCCCTCTGCTTTCAGGTTTTCTTCTTCCTTGATCCAGGCTTGGATCCATCGAACTTTTCTTCACTGGTCGCCTGCCAGCAACTTCTTCCTTCCAGGCTCCTGGTCCGGCAACGAGATCCCCGACGTCTTTTCAGACCTATGCAGCTGCAGCCCCTGGGCTAGGTAACTTCGGCACTCCGGTGTCCCAGCATAGCCTCACTATCCAAGGGTCAGGATCCACTGTCGTTTTCTCCCTACCAGGTCGGGTTCGCCCGTGAACACTAACTTTGTGAATTCTAGCTTCCATAGACTTTGTCCCGCATCCCGCGTGAGAGTGCACACTCTGCACCCGAGTCCCCTGGGCCTCCTAGTAGTAATCTAACGATTCCCTAGTCCAGTCCTAGCGATTCCAAAGCCTATTAGAACTGTTACTTACCTGCTAGTAATTCGCATTCCACTTTTAGCGTATATGGTTTTTCGTGCCCCTCGGGCATTTGTGTAACGTGCTAACTTAAAAGTATTTTCGTAAGAGTTTTGTTGTGTGCTTAGCTCCCTGTCTCATAAAGAGCCAGGGTAGTCTTGTTATAAATAAATACACTGTTTATTTTCATAACAACTTGTGTGGTGTCCTTTCACTGGGTGTTCAAGGGGTAATGTGATGGTAAAACAGCTGGCTTAACACGCCCTCTAGAGTCTTAGCCTTAGACTGCTCGTATCCATGCTACTAGGATAGCTGGTCTATAAGGTTGACTTACAACCAATCAGCAATAAGGGTTGTTTGGACTGATATATAGTGATCACTAGAATAGTGAGCACTGCACATCAGGCCAACTTCTCACATTGGTGAGCAGCGGTTGGGATTTGAGCTTGCTGTTGTTTTACCACACATATCCTAAGAATATCTTGTGAAAGATCACATAAGTACTAAAGGTACATATAACTTAGCTTAGAATACTCTGAGTTCTACTGAACCAGCTGTTGTAGCTCCTAGGGCCTAGCACACCCTAAACTACAACTCTAGCAAGGGATCAGTAGGCAAACATATAGTGTAGGTAAGTGCACCACTTACACCTCACTAGAAAAGCATGTCGACTCAGGGGGACTCTACTGAGACTCCCCTGGTCAGTGTTGACCCTCCACAGGTCACTTCAAGATATGCAGCTCTCAGTTTCCATGAGATGAGACAGATCTGTGTCTCCAGAAAACTGAAGCAGGGGTCTAACCCCACCACTTCCTTTCTGATAGGTCTCTTAGAGACATATGATGCCAGAAAGCTTTCTCAGTTACATGAGAACATGCCAGCCTTAGAGGGAACCTCTGGGGATCCAGATCTCCACAACACTGATTCAGCAGTTGAGGAGGAGGATCAGGAGGTACTCTCTGGGGATGAGGTAGACAAGGGTCTTGAGGTAGTCAGAAGGCTAACTAGGACCAACTTAGACTTACTTGGGCTAGGATCTGGGGGCCCCCCAGTACTAACCCGAAGTGGGCCTAACCTTGGAGTTAGGAGAGATAGATCTCTTTCTAGGGACTCCAATAGATCTCTGCACTCTAATGCCTCTTCTCAGGGGAGAAGGAATCCTCCACAGAGGAGATTTACTTCCCCTCAGAGAAAGGAGCATGAAGCTAGGATGAGACAAGCTGAACTGAGGATTGAAAGGGAAGAAATTGCCCTGGCCAAAGAGAAGCTTGCCCTGGCAAGAGAGCAGCAGATGAGTGGGCTAGCTCCCACTGGTGGCAGCAATCTCCCAAGAGATAGAGAGAAGGGTTTAGATACTAAACACCTGACTAAAATAGTGCCCCCCTTTAAGCAAGGGGATGACATCCAGAAATGGATGGCTGCTCTGGAGAGGGCCTGCACTGTGCAGGGCATTCCCCAGAGTCAGTGGGCAGCTATACTGTGGCTCTCCTTTGATGGTAAAGGTAGAGATAAGCTCCTCACTACAAGAGTGGAGGATGCTAATGATTACCAGGTCCTGAAAAATGCACTGGTTGATGGGTTTGGCTTAACCACTGAGCAGTACAGGTTGCTGTTCAGAGACACCCAGAAAACTCAGTCTCAGGACTGGTCTGACTTTGTTGATTGTGCCACTAAGGCTTTGGAAGGCTGGCTACTGGGTAGCAAGGTTACTGACTTCACAGGATTGTATAATCTTATTATGAGAGAGCAAGTCTTAAATAATTGTCAGAACCAGTTATTACACCAGCACCTGGTAGACTCTGATCTGACCTCTCCACAAGAATTGGGTAAGAGGGCAGACAAATGGGTCAGAACCAGGATTAGGCCCAAGAACCAAGGTGGTGACCAGAAAAAGGAATCAACCAAGCCTCAAGAGAAGGGTGGGAATAAATCTACAGATCAAACCACATCAGGGCCCCAAAAATCCTCTGAGGGGGGTGGGTCCCAGAATCCTTCCAATAACCAGAAGAAACCTTATTGTTATCCCTGTAAACAGGTGGGTCATTTAAAAACTGACAGCAGTTGCCCAAAGAATAACAATAAGGAAAACATACCCCCAAGTAACATTCCCAAACCTCCTGTTACTACTAGTAGTAATCCCCCAGGTGGTGGGAGTGCCCCCAAGAATTTGGGTGCATTTACTTTGGGAGTTCCTGGGGACTCTGGCCTAACCAGGTCCCCAAACTTAGATACTCTTGTCTGTGAGACTGGCATGGGGTTTGCCAACTTCACAACTTGTCCCAACACTTTGGGCAAGTACAGACAGGAGCCCCTCATCAATGGTATAAAAGTTGAGGCCTATAGAGATACAGGGGCTAGCATCACTATGGTGACTGAGAGCCTAGTCCCCTCAAGGCAACTTTTACCTGGTGCCACATACCAGGTGACCAATATTGATGGAGTACAGAGAGATCATCCCATGGCAGTGGTCAATCTCAGCTGGGGAGGTGTCACTGGCCACAAGAAAGTGGCAGTGTCACCAAACTTGCCTGTAGATTGCCTACTGGGGAATGATTTAGAGCTCTCAGCCTGGGCTGAAGTAGAGCAAGAAACCCATTCTAGAATGGTGAACATCCATGGTAAGGGTAGTGGGGCAGTGGTAGCCACAGCCCCAGTCCAAGATATCCTCCCTGAACAGGTCAGGAGGGTTGTGCCAGTCACAACCCAATCTCAGACAACTTCCTTCCCAGAACAGGTTGTCAAGGCTGTGATGGTCACAGCCCACACCCAAACTGAGCCCCCTCCTGAAAAGGTTGGGAGAGTTGTGATGGCCACAGCTCAAACTCAGACAGATGACAGTGTTGTGAAGCCTGAAACTATGGATCACTCCACTCAGACAGAGAGCATTGAGGAGGAAGAGAAATCTCCCTCCCACCAGACTTTAGGAAAGGGTCAGCCTCCTCAGGGAACTGATCTGACCCCTTGTGAAGAGACTGCCACAGAGGTAGTCAGGCCTAGCCTGGCAGAACCCCTGATGTCAGTGGACCCTTCCAAGGTGGGACCCAGTCTGGAGCAGGTAACCTGCCCCTCTCTACCCTGCCTCAGTCAGCCCAGGGCTGTAGAGGTCAGGGAGGCCAGTGTTGGACCCCAAAGGGCCCCCTGTCCAAAAGAATTCCCCAATCAGCAGATTAAGGGCACTGAAGCTAGTAGACCTAGCCAAGTGAAAATAAGACACACTCCTGAGGGATCCCCCTTAAAATTATTTAGGGACCTCCCACAGATGGACACTGTTGGGCACAGCCAAACTTGGGACCTGAGGGCCCCAGACCTGACCTGTCCCTCCAGTAAGCCAAACAGAGGGACCCAACCTCCAGCTGTAGGTAGCCAGAGGTTGACCCTGAGAGCCCAAAACAACTCAGTCTTGGAAAGAAAGGCCTCTATGGTGGATAATGATTGGAGGAAGCTGAGCCCAAAGTTAGTGGAGCCTCACTTCAGTACTCCATTTCAGCACCAGCCTTTTTCTTTGACAAAACACACCACAGGTAGAGATTCCCTATGGTGGAGACCCTCAGACACCCTTAGGGTGAGGGATTGCTTAGTGGACCATGACATAGGGGGTAACCATGCCAGTGCTGGTACTTCCTTAAATGGCCACTTAGGCAATATAGGCTTACCTGGACAAGGATAGCCTTATCTCCTTTCGTTTGGGGGGGGGTTATGTAGGAAGGTAGATGCCTGACTATGGTTGCCCCCAACTTTTTGCCTGGTGTTTTGCTGGTTTTCTGACTTAGTTGACCTGGGGCCCTGCTATTCAGGACCCCAGGCCTACTGCTCTCTCTGTAAAATGGATTCCATGTACCTTAGGTACATATCTAAATTGGATGCTGAGTCACCTTACCAGTCCCTGTACAGTGTACCTTAGGTACCCAGGGCATAGGTGTACCCAGGGCCTACCAGGGGCTGCAGCATGTATTATGCCACCCCTGGCTGGCCATCCAAATCTGACACAACTGGCTGCTTGACAGCTGGGGCAAGGTGGTGTAATCACCCTTTGCTTTAGATATAGTATACCTATATCTAACCCTAAAAAGGGACACACAGATCTCCTATCAGTCACTCCTATGGCAGGCCTTAACAATCCTGAAGGCAGAGTGCTTGGAATCGTGTGAGATGGTGCTCTGGCATGAGCTGAGCCTGTCTGCGGCTTTCGGGATCCATCCCTTAGCCGTTTCCATGATATCGCATACCATATACTCTTAAGTGCATTATAATCCTCGCGGTTATGTGCCAACTCTGGTATCGCTTTATCAAAACATGTCGAGTAAGGTGTCATACGAATTGGAATACTAACCCCTCGCCAATTCTGGCGACGGGGTTAGCATTCCACCCTTCTAGAGGGACACGACATGTATGTAACCCCTAACCCCGGTTAAAGTCAGACAGAGCCTTAGCATCCACAAAATGGATGCTGCCACCGAGACACAAGTCTGCCCTCCTGCTGCTGGGAGTCCTCCCAGAGCAGGAGATAAGGACAAAGGGTTTCCTGCCAGGGGCGGTGCCAGCACCGTCCCAGACAGGGTTTTGTGTATTGTAGGTAGGCAGGGCTTTAGAGGAAGGTGACTGCACGTGGCACCCCGGTGCTCACTGTGCATAGGCTGGCTGGAACCAGTTCCAGGGTCACTCCAGACCCTGTGCTGGGGAAAAGCCCGCCAAGGAAGTGGGTGTAACCACCCCCCTCCTAGTCCCACCCCTAGGGCAGGACTTAGTCGCGTGCCAGCCCCCTTTTACAGGATAAAGGTAGGAACTGGCCCCCTTCCAGATCAGATCATCTTTGAATCCTGAAACTACTTTCCACGAAAGGAACTCAAGACTTCTTCCTAAGATTTCTCCCTTGTGACTAAGGAGTAGTCACCCTGCATCCGCAGGCACCATCTTAAGAACACTGCGGTCTGCTGCACGTCCTTCCTCCGGAATCCGACTGCCCAGCTCGACGAGAACCAGCTTCCCTGGCACCTCTGACCTCTACCTGCATCATCAGTCACGCTGAGATTCGTGGGTGTGACGAGACCTCGAGGGACCGGCCATCTTCAAGACTGCACGACTTCTTTCCAGCAAGCCCGCCGAGTGAATTCCTGGTGAGTGCTTTGGGGTCCGAGAAGCCCCCACCCTGAGCAGCTCCAGCACCGAAGAGCAGCCCCCCAGCATCTCCACGATCTGCGTGGGGCCCTTCTGCTTTTTGCTGCTCACCGCGTTGTTTGGCTACTAGCCCGCTGGCTTGTGGCCTTCCTGACGACGCCCGACGACATTTCTGCTGCTGGTCTGGTTGCTCCAGACTGGCCCTTGCTCCCTTCCAGAAGAGGAGCACCCCGGACCCTCCTGGTCCACTCAAGACGCCATTTTGAGTCCACCGCGTGGGCTTGAATTAGCCAAGGCTTGTTGCCCACTCCTGGGTAACTTCGACGCCGACGACTTCATCCTTCGTGGGACAGCTCGCACCTCCATCCTGGTCGCCGACAACGCCTCCTGGTCCGAGAGACTGCAGAGCCCAGCAGCGCCCACTCACCTGACTGCGGTGACTTCGCCCGGTGCCATCCTGGTGCCCACTTAATCACTGGCTAGTGATTCAAGAACTTGGTCCCCTCTGCTTTCAGGTTTTCTTTTTCCTTGATCCAGGCTTGGATCCATCGAACTTTTCTTCACTGGTCGCCTGCCAGCAACTTCTTCCTTCCAGGCTCCTGGTCCGGCAACGAGATCCCCGACGTCTTTTCAGACCTATGCAGCTGCAGCCCCTGGGCTAGGTAACTTCGGCACTCCGGTGTCCCAGCATAGCCTCACTATCCAAGGGTCAGGATCCACTGTCGTTTTCTCCCTACCAGGTCGGGTTCGCCCGTGAACACTAACTTTGTGAATTCTAGCTTCCATAGACTTTGTCCCGCATCCCGCGTGAGAGTGCACACTCTGCACCCGAGTCCCCTGGGCCTCCTAGTAGTAATCTAACGATTCCCTAGTCCAGTCCTAGCGATTCCAAAGCCTATTAGAACTGTTACTTACCTGCTAGTAATTCGCATTCCACTTTTAGCGTATATGGTTTTTCGTGCCCCTCGGGCATTTGTGTAACGTGCTAACTTAAAAGTATTTTCGTAAGAGTTTTGTTGTGTGCTTAGCTCCCTGTCTCATAAAGAGCCAGGGTAGTCTTGTTATAAATAAATACACTGTTTATTTTCATAACAACTTGTGTGGTGTCCTTTCACTGGGTGTTCAAGGGGTAATGTGATGGTAAAACAGCTGGCTTAACACGCCCTCTAGAGTCTTAGCCTTAGACTGCTCGTATCCATGCTACTAGGATAGCTGGTCTATAAGGTTGACTTACAACCAATCATCAATAAGGGTTGTTTGGACTGATATATAGTGATCACTAGAATAGTGAGCACTGCACATCAGGCCAACTTCTCACAGCGGGTCTCTCCCGCTGGTCCCGGGGCTCTCCTGGGCGGCGGGGCTCTCCTCACCGCGACGGAGCCTTGCCGGCACCTTTTCTCTGCTCTCCTCGCTGCTGGGCTCTCCTCTCCCGGCGGCGAGGCGGAACTTCCGGTTGCTTCTCCCGGGGCCGCGCTCTGATTGGCCGGCCGGAACACTTCCGGGTCGTCGCGGGCAGCGCGGCGGCCCGTTTCAGGCAGGCAGGCGGGCTCCCAGATGATCCGAGGAGTGGGCTCCCTCGTAGATCAATAAATCGGCACAACACCACAGCAATAAGCGGGGTGGCACCCGCGCTGTCAACTCGCCACACGGGGCGATCGGATGCCGGGTGGGCACCGGCCTCTGCAGACCACAGCGCTCCCAAGCGCTGCAGGCACAAATAAGCGCTCGTAAGCGCTAAACAGCAGCAAAAAGCGCTCCCAGGCGCTAGAGGTAAAATCCAGCGTTTCCAAGCGCTAGGCAGGCAATCTCAGCGCTCCCAGCGCTGAAGGGCAGGGAGCAGCGCTCTCAGGCTGCAGGCAAGGAGTCCTCAGTGCTCCCCAGCACTGGAGGACAGGACAGGGCTCCAGCAGGGGCTGGAGGCAGGCAGGGGGGGCAAGGCTGGGCAGAGCCAGCACACTGGGTCTCCAGGCAGGGAGACAGTCCAAGTGGCGGTCCTCCTGGCCCCAGCAGCAGCAACAGCCCCCTCTGGCAGGATCCAAAAGCAGAACATTTTCCAAGGGGACACAGCCCCTTCTTATAGTAACAAATCCTTTGTTTCAAGGTGCAGGGTGGGGGGGAAACCAGTTGCAGCTGGCTCTGGAGCACTCTTGATGGCCCAACCACCCATTTCTTTCACTGGGGAGGCTAGGGTCGTTAGACGCACCACAGGGGGGCGGAGCCAGCATTGTGTGGGGAAAACCCAGCCCATCCAGGACACAGGTACACTCCTCCCACACATCACTCATGCTAATCTCCCACTCACCACCGGGCAGACCCATCTAGACTTCCTGGAGCCTGGCATGCCAGCCAGCTCCAGCCAATCACGCTCCAGCACCCTCACAGCACATGCACACATGTCTCAATGTCCAGAAGTAGCACTTCCCTTCTAGACACACACATGCCGCAGACACCATCTTGCAGCATTCACTCTCACGAGTTCAGACATACTAAACTCGAGCCTGCACTCCCCACGCATCAGGAACTACCAGGGACACACACATTCCCCATGCATTCCTATGGGAGGGCAGGCCAGCCATACTACACGCACGCACTTTCACTCTGGGACCCAGGGGAAAGTGCGCAGAGACCCAAAATCACTGACACAGGGTCACACATAAGGCAAAAAGTTCAGGGGTGAACCAGCCCTGCGGGCCAAGTCCAACATAACCCCCTTCCAGCCAAAACGCAGGGGAGAACAATCACCACCGTGATGGACTTCCCTGCTTGGGGCGATAGAACACGGACGCAGGCCCGCCACTGCCGGGACACCCTCCTGTTCTATGCCACGGTGAACCCCTAGGGTTCCTTCTAAAGCTACTGTAAGGACCAGCTGGGCTACCCCACTGGTACTCCTCAGCTGTCCGCGGCCAGGACCAGGCCCTAGGCCACCCAGGTGCCACTGGTTCCTGCCTACTCACGAAGTGGGGGGTAGTAACCCCAGGCCCATAGTAGCCATTCTCCACTCCTCCTGTCTGCAAGACAGGGCTAGACTGCCACTGGTTCTCCAGCCTAGGGTCTACAACCTCAGGCGGACCAGGAGTCTCAGGGAAGGCTCTCCTCCCCTTACCTCTTCTTTTAGGGTTCCTCCTCCCCGTGCGAGGGGGACACCTAGAACGCCATTCCAACCCAGGGTTTAACCCCTCAGGTTGCACCGGGGTCAGAGGTGGGCTCTCCCACCCTCTGCACCCCCTTCCCGAGGTCTGCCCTCTCCCACCTGGAGAAGTTCCTCTGGAAGAAGAACCGGTCAGGACACTGGTTACAGTCGTCCTACCCTTCAGGTCAGGCTGATCCTGAACCTGGCCATCCAACCTCCGGTCTAAAACCTTTGGTGGAACAATTGCCTGGCACTCCAGGACTTCTTGGGACTCACACACAATCCCTCTGAGGCTAACAAATGACACATCTGTTGTGTGACTGTCTGTCTGGCGCAGATCTCCCGCCCTCTGTCCACCTGACAGTGCGTGACGATCCCCCAGACCAGAAGTGGTGCCACCCGGGTCCCTCCAAGAAGATCTAGCCCAACTGGCTAGTCTCTGGTCCACTGGTGCATCCACTGGGAAACTCATCCCCCAATCACTCCTCACGCTGGACTCCTGTACCCTCCCTACCGGAGCGGTACTGCCAGCCTCTAGAACCACAGGAGCTCTGGTTACAGACGCTCCAGGTCCTCTACTCACTAGGAGATCCTCCTCAAATGGGCTAACAGGACAGCCTAGGTCCCCAGCCTGGTGTTCCCTCAAGAAACCACCCAGGCTCTGAGACAGGGCTTCGGGCCTCTGGGGGCTCTCAGCCACCCACTGACTCCTGCTCCACTGAGCCAGGCAGTCAGCCCCTACACCCTTCTCACTATACTGGGACCTAGCTGGGCTACACTGAGCATCTTCCACCACGCTGGGCTGGAAGATCCCTGAGCCACTACTTTCGGAGTCACTCACCAATGACTCTAGAGAACCTCTGGTCCCTTCCCAGCGGTCTGCTTCCTCTGCCAGCTCACATGGTTCAGACAATCCACACCCTAACAGGTGTTGGCGCAACCCTGGTGAACAACAACTGAGCAACTGCTCTCTGAGAAACATATCGAACAATATGTTCCAATCACATTTCGTGGGCTCCCGTACCCAATCACACAGGGCTCCACAACAGTCATCCTCAAAGTCTTCCCAAGACTGATGAGACGGTTTCCTAAGGTTCCTAAACCTCAACCTATTCTCCTCCTCTGGGAAAACAGGAACCATACTCTGGGAACTGGGACTTTCTAGACTGAGATTTAAATAGCTGCCACCACTGGACTCAACCCTCCCTGGGGGATCCAGAAAATTAAGACTGCGCTCAGGGGATAACCTACACTCTAGGGCTATCTTCTCCCTGGCCAAGGCCCTCTCAGCCTCTGCAGTCCGCTCATTCACACCCAGCTGCGCCATCCCTCTGGCATACTCTAACCGGAGCTTCTCCATGGCCAGCTGGTGCTCCCTCTCTTCTCTCCTATCCACCCACTCCTCTGGGGACAGGGAAAGGGATGGGGTGCTACATCTGACACTGGACCCAGCAAGGGACTCCCTATCTAGGGGGTACTCGCTCTCTGCTGGCGCCCATCCACTGTCAAACTCACTCTCCACATCAGACTCTTCAGGGCTCCCCTCAGACCCACCACCCTCATGGTGTGCGGCCCGGGCCCTCTCCCTCTCACTGTGCTCACGCTCCCAGTCACTCTTCTGCCACAGGATCATGTTATCCCTAAGCTTGGACTGGGTGTCGGACTCACTCACTGGGATGTCTCTCTCCTTACATAACCGTACCAACTCATGCACACTGTACTTAAACAGGCCACAAAGGTTAAAAGGAGATTCCATCTTGACAGGATGTTCACAGACACGTGCAACACAAGGGATCTAGCAATCTGAAGTAGGAGTACACAATTCCAAAACTTCCACACTCTCCTTAAAAAAAAGAACTCACTCATGCGTCCAGGGAAACACACCATTCATCCACACACACCCTCCCCTCGGATCGGTAAGGCAGTTTCTACCACCCCTGACTTCTCAACCTGACCACAAGTGACACAGGTACCAAACTCTGGAAGCAGGGCGGGGGACAAATGTACAGGACACAATTATAAAATGACACTCTTCAGGAGAAGAAACAATGGAATTTCACCAAAAACAATAATCCCCAAAATGTGGTTATCTAACAAATGTAGAGCTTTGAAGTGCGGCCAGCTGCTACTGTGGTACAACGCAAACACAAATCCTTATCCCACCGCTTGCCGCCAATGTTGGAAATGGGATCCCCGGCTGGCCAGGGCTTTCGCCAAAGTCAGTCAGAGACCACCACCCCCAAGTCAGGGCAAGGGAGTTACACGCCAAGATAACCCCTACTCACCCTCTAGGTAACGTGGCACGAGCAGCAAGGCTAAACTTAGAGGCGATGTAAGTTAAGTATTTGCGCACGCACCCCAGCAACAACAACCAAAGGCCCACCACAAAGGAAACTCCACACAAGGTTATGTAAAAATAGCCTTTGTATTATAATAAATATACATCAGATAAAACACACATCTTGTTACACTGTGCCAACAGGCACGGGCGGAATTTACAAGGGATATTTGTACAGGACAGGGCCACTTGAACCACTGTCAAGGGTATCAACACTTTTAGCAGCAATACTTTCAGTAATAAAGCAATACTTTCAGTAATAGCACTTTAGCAATACCTTCAGTAATAAAGCAATACTTTCAGTAATAGCACTTTAGCAATACCTTCAGTAATAAAGCAATACTTTCAGTAATAGCACTTTAGCAATACCTTCAGTAATAAAGCAATACTTTCAGTAATAAAGCAATACTTTCAGTAATAGCATACAACCAGTAATTACTGGTAACAGGGCCTCACTAGCACCACCTGTACTAGGGAGAAAACAACCACCTACACGTCACACTACCTGTAGGGGTGCAAAAGCAACACACATGATGTCGTAACATTCAGAGGTGTAAAAGGACAAAGAGAACACATGATGGATAATCTACCCATTCAGAGGTGTAAGCAAAACACATGATGCTGTAACATTCAGAGGTGTAAAGGCACATGACGCATAATCAATACATTCAGAGGTGCAGAACAAATACCAATTTCCCCAAACTCACCAGTCACCACCTGTGACTGTCCCGGTGTCCCAATGTCAGGGCCTAAACGTGGCAGTTGCCCACAAAGTGCTGGGCAACTGGAGCAGGGAAAGTTAGCGCAAAGTTGGAGCCTCTCTGGGCTCAAAGAACCACCACTGTGGCACTGGTGAGCCTCTCTTAGGCTCTCTCACCAGCAAGGGGGGCTGCTGAGCCTCTCAGGGCTCCAGCAACAGAAAGGTACAGCCTCGCTGGGCTGGGGGGTCCCTCGCTCTGGGGACCCAAAGCAATAATGCTGGCCAAGAGCCTCGCTGGGCTCTAACGCTACTGGTGCCCCCGGGGCACCTCGTGGCTCCACAAACGCGGAGGTGCTTTCTCTCGGTGGAGCCTCTCTGGCTCGGGTTGGAGTCCCCCTCTTGGGGACTCGGGTCGCTCACAAGTGCCCCCTGAGCCCTCAGGCTCAAAACACAAAGGCGCGAGGTCGCGCTACAGAGAGGGGGCGGGGCGGACACCGGCAATGTGTCCCGACGCTCCCCCCTCCTCTGCAGGCACCTACCGGGTTCGCGCTGGGCTCTCCAGCGGAGGCGGGTGTAGGAAGGTAGATGCCTGACTATGGTTGCCCCCAACTTTTTGCCTGGTGTTTTGCTGGTTTTCTGACTTAGTTGACCTGGGGCCCTGCTATTCAGGACCCCAGGCCTACTGCTCTCTCTGTAAAATGGATTCCATGTACCTTAGGTACATATCTAAATTGGATGCTGAGTCACCTTACCAGTCCCTGTACAGTGTACCTTAGGTACCCAGGGCATAGGTGTACCCAGGGCCTACCAGGGGCTGCAGCATGTATTATGCCACCCCTGGCTGGCCATCCAAATCTGACACAACTGGCTGCTTGACAGCTGGGGCAAGGTGGTGTAATCACCCTTTGCTTTAGATATAGTATACCTATATCTAACCCTAAAAAGGGACACACAGATCTCCTATCAGTCACTCCTATGGCAGGCCTTAACAATCCTGAAGGCAGAGTGCTTGGAATCGTGTGAGATGGTGCTCTGGCATGAGCTGAGCCTGTCTGCGGCTTTCGGGATCCATCCCTTAGCCGTTTCCATGATATCGCATACCATATACTCTTAAGTGCATTATAATCCTCGCGGTTATGTGCCAACTCTGGTATCGCTTTATCAAAACATGTCGAGTAAGGTGTCATACGAATTGGAATACTAACCCCTCGCCAATTCTGGCGACGGGGTTAGCATTCCACCCTTCTAGAGGGACACGACATGTATGTAACCCCTAACCCCGGTTAAAGTCAGACAGAGCCTTAGCATCCACAAAATGGATGCAGCCACCGAGACACAAGTCTGCCCTCCTGCTGCTGGGAGTCCTCCCAGAGCAGGAGATAAGGACAAAGGGTTTCCTGCCAGGGGCGGTGCCAGCACCGTCCCAGACAGGGTTTTGTGTATTGTAGGTAGGCAGGGCTTTAGAGGAAGGTGACTGCACGTGGCACCCCGGTGCTCACTGTGCATAGGCTGGCTGGAACCAGTTCCAGGGTCACTCCAGACCCTGTGCTGGGGAAAAGCCCGCCAAGGAAGTGGGTGTAACCACCCCCCTCCTAGTCCCACCCCTAGGGCAGGACTTAGTCGCGTGCCAGCCCCCTTTTACAGGATAAAGGTAGGAACTGGCCCCCTTCCAGATCAGATCATCTTTGAATCCTGAAACTACTTTCCACGAAAGGAACTCAAGACTTCTTCCTAAGATTTCTCCCTTGTGACTAAGGAGTAGTCACCCTGCATCCGCAGGCACCATCTTAAGAACACTGCGGTCTGCTGCACGTCCTTCCTCCGGAATCCGACTGCCCAGCTCGACGAGAACCGGCTTCCCTGGCACCTCTGACCTCTACCTGCATCATCAGTCACGCTGAGATTCGTGGGTGTGACGAGACCTCGAGGGACCGGCCATCTTCAAGACTGCACGACTTCTTTCCAGCAAGCCCGCCGAGTGAATTCCTGGTGAGTGCTTTGGGGTCCGAGAAGCCCCCACCCTGAGCAGCTCCAGCACCGAAGAGCAGCCCCCCAGCATCTCCACGATCTGCGTGGGGCCCTTCTGCTTTTTGCTGCTCACCGCGTTGTTTGGCTACTAGCCCGCTGGCTTGTGGCCTTCCTGACGACGCCCGACGACATTTCTGCTGCTGGTCTGGTTGCTCCAGACTGGCCCTTGCTCCCTTCCAGAAGAGGAGCACCCCGGACCCTCCTGGTCCACTCAAGACGCCATTTTGAGTCCACCGCGTGGGCTTGAATTAGCCAAGGCTTGTTGCCCACTCCTGGGTAACTTCGACGCCGACGACTTCATCCTTCGTGGGACAGCTCGCACCTCCATCCTGGTCGCCGACAACGCCTCCTGGTCCGAGAGACTGCAGAGCCCAGCAGCGCCCACTCACCTGACTGCGGTGACTTCGTCCGGTGCCATCCTGGTGCCCACTTAATCACTGGCTAGTGATTCAAGAACTTGGTCCCCTCTGCTTTCAGGTTTTCTTCTTCCTTGATCCAGGCTTGGATCCATCGAACTTTTCTTCACTGGTCGCCTGCCAGCAACTTCTTCCTTCCAGGCTCCTGGTCCGGCAACGAGATCCCCGACGTCTTTTCAGACCTATGCAGCTGCAGCCCCTGGGCTAGGTAACTTCGGCACTCCGGTGTCCCAGCATAGCCTCACTATCCAAGGGTCAGGATCCACTGTCGTTTTCTCCCTACCAGGTCGGGTTCGCCCGTGAACACTAACTTTGTGAATTCTAGCTTCCATAGACTTTGTCCCGCATCCCGCGTGAGAGTGCACACTCTGCACCCGAGTCCCCTGGGCCTCCTAGTAGTAATCTAACGATTCCCTAGTCCAGTCCTAGCGATTCCAAAGCCTATTAGAACTGTTACTTACCTGCTAGTAATTCGCATTCCACTTTTAGCGTATATGGTTTTTCGTGCCCCTCGGGCATTTGTGTAACGTGCTAACTTAAAAGTATTTTCGTAAGAGTTTTGTTGTGTGCTTAGCTCCCTGTCTCATAAAGAGCCAGGGTAGTCTTGTTATAAATAAATACACTGTTTATTTTCATAACAACTTGTGTGGTGTCCTTTCACTGGGTGTTCAAGGGGTAATGTGATGGTAAAACAGCTGGCTTAACACGCCCTCTAGAGTCTTAGCCTTAGACTGCTCGTATCCATGCTACTAGGATAGCTGGTCTATAAGGTTGACTTACAACCAATCAGCAATAAGGGTTGTTTGGACTGATATATAGTGATCACTAGAATAGTGAGCACTGCACATCAGGCCAACTTCTCACATTGGTGAGCAGCGGTTGGGATTTGAGCTTGCTGTTGTTTTACCACACATATCCTAAGAATATCTTGTGAAAGATCACATAAGTACTAAAGGTACATATAACTTAGCTTAGAATACTCTGAGTTCTACTGAACCAGCTGTTGTAGCTCCTAGGGCCTAGCACACCCTAAACTACAACTCTAGCAAGGGATCAGTAGGCAAACATATAGTGTAGGTAAGTGCACCACTTACACCTCACTAGAAAAGCATGTCGACTCAGGGGGACTCTACTGAGACTCCCCTGGTCAGTGTTGACCCTCCACAGGTCACTTCAAGATATGCAGCTCTCAGTTTCCATGAGATGAGACAGATCTGTGTCTCCAGAAAACTGAAGCAGGGGTCTAACCCCACCACTTCCTTTCTGATAGGTCTCTTAGAGACATATGATGCCAGAAAGCTTTCTCAGTTACATGAGAACATGCCAGCCTTAGAGGGAACCTCTGGGGATCCAGATCTCCACAACACTGATTCAGCAGTTGAGGAGGAGGATCAGGAGGTACTCTCTGGGGATGAGGTAGACAAGGGTCTTGAGGTAGTCAGAAGGCTAACTAGGACCAACTTAGACTTACTTGGGCTAGGATCTGGGGGCCCCCCAGTACTAACCCGAAGTGGGCCTAACCTTGGAGTTAGGAGAGATAGATCTCTTTCTAGGGACTCCAATAGATCTCTGCACTCTAATGCCTCTTCTCAGGGGAGAAGGAATCCTCCACAGAGGAGATTTACTTCCCCTCAGAGAAAGGAGCATGAAGCTAGGATGAGACAAGCTGAACTGAGGATTGAAAGGGAAGAAATTGCCCTGGCCAAAGAGAAGCTTGCCCTGGCAAGAGAGCAGCAGATGAGTGGGCTAGCTCCCACTGGTGGCAGCAATCTCCCAAGAGATAGAGAGAAGGGTTTAGATACTAAACACCTGACTAAAATAGTGCCCCCCTTTAAGCAAGGGGATGACATCCAGAAATGGATGGCTGCTCTGGAGAGGGCCTGCACTGTGCAGGGCATTCCCCAGAGTCAGTGGGCAGCTATACTGTGGCTCTCCTTTGATGGTAAAGGTAGAGATAAGCTCCTCACTACAAGAGTGGAGGATGCTAATGATTACCAGGTCCTGAAAAATGCACTGGTTGATGGGTTTGGCTTAACCACTGAGCAGTACAGGTTGCTGTTCAGAGACACCCAGAAAACTCAGTCTCAGGACTGGTCTGACTTTGTTGATTGTGCCACTAAGGCTTTGGAAGGCTGGCTACTGGGTAGCAAGGTTACTGACTTCACAGGATTGTATAATCTTATTATGAGAGAGCAAGTCTTAAATAATTGTCAGAACCAGTTATTACACCAGCACCTGGTAGACTCTGATCTGACCTCTCCACAAGAATTGGGTAAGAGGGCAGACAAATGGGTCAGAACCAGGATTAGGCCCAAGAACCAAGGTGGTGACCAGAAAAAGGAATCAACCAAGCCTCAAGAGAAGGGTGGGAATAAATCTACAGATCAAACCACATCAGGGCCCCAAAAATCCTCTGAGGGGGGTGGGTCCCAGAATCCTTCCAATAACCAGAAGAAACCTTATTGTTATCCCTGTAAACAGGTGGGTCATTTAAAAACTGACAGCAGTTGCCCAAAGAATAACAATAAGGAAAACATACCCCCAAGTAACATTCCCAAACCTCCTGTTACTACTAGTAGTAATCCCCCAGGTGGTGGGAGTGCCCCCAAGAATTTGGGTGCATTTACTTTGGGAGTTCCTGGGGACTCTGGCCTAACCAGGTCCCCAAACTTAGATACTCTTGTCTGTGAGACTGGCATGGGGTTTGCCAACTTCACAACTTGTCCCAACACTTTGGGCAAGTACAGACAGGAGCCCCTCATCAATGGTATAAAAGTTGAGGCCTATAGAGATACAGGGGCTAGCATCACTATGGTGACTGAGAGCCTAGTCCCCTCAAGGCAACTTTTACCTGGTGCCACATACCAGGTGACCAATATTGATGGAGTACAGAGAGATCATCCCATGGCAGTGGTCAATCTCAGCTGGGGAGGTGTCACTGGCCACAAGAAAGTGGCAGTGTCACCAAACTTGCCTGTAGATTGCCTACTGGGGAATGATTTAGAGCTCTCAGCCTGGGCTGAAGTAGAGCAAGAAACCCATTCTAGAATGGTGAACATCCATGGTAAGGGTAGTGGGGCAGTGGTAGCCACAGCCCCAGTCCAAGATATCCTCCCTGAACAGGTCAGGAGGGTTGTGCCAGTCACAACCCAATCTCAGACAACTTCCTTCCCAGAACAGGTTGTCAAGGCTGTGATGGTCACAGCCCACACCCAAACTGAGCCCCCTCCTGAAAAGGTTGGGAGAGTTGTGATGGCCACAGCTCAAACTCAGACAGATGACAGTGTTGTGAAGCCTGAAACTATGGATCACTCCACTCAGACAGAGAGCATTGAGGAGGAAGAGAAATCTCCCTCCCACCAGACTTTAGGAAAGGGTCAGCCTCCTCAGGGAACTGATCTGACCCCTTGTGAAGAGACTGCCACAGAGGTAGTCAGGCCTAGCCTGGCAGAACCCCTGATGTCAGTGGACCCTTCCAAGGTGGGACCCAGTCTGGAGCAGGTAACCTGCCCCTCTCTACCCTGCCTCAGTCAGCCCAGGGCTGTAGAGGTCAGGGAGGCCAGTGTTGGACCCCAAAGGGCCCCCTGTCCAAAAGAATTCCCCAATCAGCAGATTAAGGGCACTGAAGCTAGTAGACCTAGCCAAGTGAAAATAAGACACACTCCTGAGGGATCCCCCTTAAAATTAGTTAGGGACCTCCCACAGATGGACACTGTTGGGCACAGCCAAACTTGGGACCTGAGGGCCCCAGACCTGACCTGTCCCTCCAGTAAGCCAAACAGAGGGACCCAACCTCCAGCTGTAGGTAGCCAGAGGTTGACCCTGAGAGCCCAAAACAACTCAGTCTTGGAAAGAAAGGCCTCTATGGTGGATAATGATTGGAGGAAGCTGAGCCCAAAGTTAGTGGAGCCTCACTTCAGTACTCCATTTCAGCACCAGCCTTTTTCTTTGACAAAACACACCACAGGTAGAGATTCCCTATGGTGGAGACCCTCAGACACCCTTAGGGTGAGGGATTGCTTAGTGGACCATGACATAGGGGGTAACCATGCCAGTGCTGGTACTTCCTTAAATGGCCACTTAGGCAATATAGGCTTACCTGGACAAGGATAGCCTTATCTCCTTTCGTTTGGGGGGGGGTTATGTAGGAAGGTAGATGCCTGACTATGGTTGCCCCCAACTTTTTGCCTGGTGTTTTGCTGGTTTTCTGACTTAGTTGACCTGGGGCCCTGCTATTCAGGACCCCAGGCCTACTGCTCTCTCTGTAAAATGGATTCCATGTACCTTAGGTACATATCTAAATTGGATGCTGAGTCACCTTACCAGTCCCTGTACAGTGTACCTTAGGTACCCAGGGCATAGGTGTACCCAGGGCCTACCAGGGGCTGCAGCATGTATTATGCCACCCCTGGCTGGCCATCCAAATCTGACACAACTGGCTGCTTGACAGCTGGGGCAAGGTGGTGTAATCACCCTTTGCTTTAGATATAGTATACCTATATCTAACCCTAAAAAGGGACACACAGATCTCCTATCAGTCACTCCTATGGCAGGCCTTAACAATCCTGAAGGCAGAGTGCTTGGAATCGTGTGAGATGGTGCTCTGGCATGAGCTGAGCCTGTCTGCGGCTTTCGGGATCCATCCCTTAGCCGTTTCCATGATATCGCATACCATATACTCTTAAGTGCATTATAATCCTCGCGGTTATGTGCCAACTCTGGTATCGCTTTATCAAAACATGTCGAGTAAGGTGTCATACGAATTGGAATACTAACCCCTCGCCAATTCTGGCGACGGGGTTAGCATTCCACCCTTCTAGAGGGACACGACATGTATGTAACCCCTAACCCCGGTTAAAGTCAGACAGAGCCTTAGCATCCACAAAATGGATGCTGCCACCGAGACACAAGTCTGCCCTCCTGCTGCTGGGAGTCCTCCCAGAGCAGGAGATAAGGACAAAGGGTTTCCTGCCAGGGGCGGTGCCAGCACCGTCCCAGACAGGGTTTTGTGTATTGTAGGTAGGCAGGGCTTTAGAGGAAGGTGACTGCACGTGGCACCCCGGTGCTCACTGTGCATAGGCTGGCTGGAACCAGTTCCAGGGTCACTCCAGACCCTGTGCTGGGGAAAAGCCCGCCAAGGAAGTGGGTGTAACCACCCCCCTCCTAGTCCCACCCCTAGGGCAGGACTTAGTCGCGTGCCAGCCCCCTTTTACAGGATAAAGGTAGGAACTGGCCCCCTTCCAGATCAGATCATCTTTGAATCCTGAAACTACTTTCCACGAAAGGAACTCAAGACTTCTTCCTAAGATTTCTCCCTTGTGACTAAGGAGTAGTCACCCTGCATCCGCAGGCACCATCTTAAGAACACTGCGGTCTGCTGCACGTCCTTCCTCCGGAATCCGACTGCCCAGCTCGACGAGAACCAGCTTCCCTGGCACCTCTGACCTCTACCTGCATCATCAGTCACGCTGAGATTCGTGGGTGTGACGAGACCTCGAGGGACCGGCCATCTTCAAGACTGCACGACTTCTTTCCAGCAAGCCCGCCGAGTGAATTCCTGGTGAGTGCTTTGGGGTCCGAGAAGCCCCCACCCTGAGCAGCTCCAGCACCGAAGAGCAGCCCCCCAGCATCTCCACGATCTGCGTGGGGCCCTTCTGCTTTTTGCTGCTCACCGCGTTGTTTGGCTACTAGCCCGCTGGCTTGTGGCCTTCCTGACGACGCCCGATGACATTTCTGCTGCTGGTCTGGTTGCTCCAGACTGGCCCTTGCTCCCTTCCAGAAGAGGAGCACCCCGGACCCTCCTGGTCCACTCAAGACGCCATTTTGAGTCCACCGCGTGGGCTTGAATTAGCCAAGGCTTGTTGCCCACTCCTGGGTAACTTCGACGCCGACGACTTCATCCTTCGTGGGACAGCTCGCACCTCCATCCTGGTCGCCGACAACGCCTCCTGGTCCGAGAGACTGCAGAGCCCAGCAGCGCCCACTCACCTGACTGCGGTGACTTCGCCCGGTGCCATCCTGGTGCCCACTTAATCACTGGCTAGTGATTCAAGAACTTGGTCCCCTCTGCTTTCAGGTTTTCTTCTTCCTTGATCCAGGCTTGGATCCATCGAACTTTTCTTCACTGGTCGCCTGCCAGCAACTTCTTCCTTCCAGGCTCCTGGTCCGGCAACGAGATCCCCGACGTCTTTTCAGACCTATGCAGCTGCAGCCCCTGGGCTAGGTAACTTCGGCACTCCGGTGTCCCAGCATAGCCTCACTATCCAAGGGTCAGGATCCACTGTCGTTTTCTCCCTACCAGGTCGGGTTCGCCCGTGAACACTAACTTTGTGAATTCTAGCTTCCATAGACTTTGTCCCGCATCCCGCGTGAGAGTGCACACTCTGCACCCGAGTCCCCTGGGCCTCCTAGTAGTAATCTAACGATTCCCTAGTCCAGTCCTAGCGATTCCAAAGCCTATTAGAACTGTTACTTACCTGCTAGTAATTCGCATTCCACTTTTAGCGTATATGGTTTTTCGTGCCCCTCGGGCATTTGTGTAACGTGCTAACTTAAAAGTATTTTCGTAAGAGTTTTGTTGTGTGCTTAGCTCCCTGTCTCATAAAGAGCCAGGGTAGTCTTGTTATAAATAAATACACTGTTTATTTTCATAACAACTTGTGTGGTGTCCTTTCACTGGGTGTTCAAGGGGTAATGTGATGGTAAAACAGCTGGCTTAACACGCCCTCTAGAGTCTTAGCCTTAGACTGCTCGTATCCATGCTACTAGGATAGCTGGTCTATAAGGTTGACTTACAACCAATCATCAATAAGGGTTGTTTGGACTGATATATAGTGATCACTAGAATAGTGAGCACTGCACATCAGGCCAACTTCTCACAGCGGGTCTCTCCCGCTGGTCCCGGGGCTCTCCTGGGCGGCGGGGCTCTCCTCACCGCGACGGAGCCTTGCCGGCACCTTTTCTCTGCTCTCCTCGCTGCTGGGCTCTCCTCTCCCGGCGGCGAGGCGGAACTTCCGGTTGCTTCTCCCGGGGCCGCGCTCTGATTGGCCGGCCGGAACACTTCCGGGTCGTCGCGGGCAGCGCGGCGGCCCGTTTCAGGCAGGCAGGCGGGCTCCCAGATGATCCGAGGAGTGGGCTCCCTCGTAGATCAATAAATCGGCACAACACCACAGCAATAAGC
The DNA here is from genome assembly GCF_964261635.1 of Lissotriton helveticus. Lineage (NCBI taxonomy): Eukaryota > Metazoa > Chordata > Amphibia > Caudata > Salamandridae > Lissotriton > Lissotriton helveticus. Next base: position 177,822,985 of record NC_136068.1, read on the forward strand.
GGGGTGGCACCCGCGCTGTCAACTCGCCACACGGGGCGATCGGATGCCGGGTGGGCACCGGCCTCTGCAGACCACAGCGCTCCCAAGCGCTGCAGGCACAAATAAGCGCTCGTAAGCGCTAAACAGCAGCAAAAAGCGCTCCCAGGCGCTAGGGGTAAAATCCAGCGTTTCCAAGCGCTAGGCAGGCAATCTCAGCGCTCCCAGCGCTGAAGGGCAGGGAGCAGCGCTCTCAGGCTGCAGGCAAGGAGTCCTCAGTGCTCCCCAGCACTGGAGGACAGGACAGGGCTCCAGCAGGGGCTGGAGGCAGGCAGGGGGGGCAAGGCTGGGCCAGAGCCAGCACACTGGGTCTCCAGGCAGGGAGACAGTCCAAGTGGCGGTCCTCCTGGCCCCAGCAGCAGCAACAGCCCCCTCTGGCAGGATCCAAAAGCAGAACATTTTCCAAGGGGACACAGCCCCTTCTTATAGTAACAAATCCTTTGTTTCAAGGTGCAGGGTGGGGGGGAAACCAGTTGCAGCTGGCTCTGGAGCACTCTTGATGGCCCAACCACCCATTTCTTTCACTGGGGAGGCTAGGGTCGTTAGACGCACCACAGGGGGGCGGAGCCAGCATTGTGTGGGGAAAACCCAGCCCATCCAGGACACAGGTACACTCCTCCCACACATCACTCATGCTAATCTCCCACTCACCACCGGGCAGACCCATCTAGACTTCCTGGAGCCTGGCATGCCAGCCAGCTCCAGCCAATCACGCTCCAGCACCCTCACAGCACATGCACACATATCTCAATGTCCAGAAGTAGCACTTCCCTTCTAGACACACACATGCCGCATACACCATCTTGCAGCATTCACTCTCACGAGTTCAGACATACTAAACTCGAGCCTGCACTCCCCACGCATCAGGAACTACCAGGGACACACACATTCCCCATGCATTCCTATGGGAGGGCAGGCCAGCCATACTACACGCACGCACTTTCACTCTGGGACCCAGGGGAAAGTGCGCAGAGACCCAAAATCACTGACACAGGGTCACACATAAGGCAAAAAGTTCAGGGGTGAACCAGCCCTGCGGGCCAAGTCCAACACATACATCATTACCAGGATTGTTTGGAACAGCATGGCACACATACAACACAGTAGTCCTCACAGCACACTCACCGACAAGCCACGCACGTTCTTGACGCAGATTTGCCATCAGTTGGGGGACTATGCTGCTTCGCAGGATGTGGGAGTCATGTGCCGACCCTGGAAATCTGGCACACACATGTGAGATGATGTTGTCAGCCAGGCACACCACTTGCACGTTGATCGAATGATAGTGCTTCCGATTGCGATAGACTGCTTCACGTGCCTGGGGTGGAATGAGACCAATATGTGTACCATCAATGGAACCCACTACGTGTGGGATCTGGCCCAGGGCATAGAAGTCCCCTTTGACTGCAGCCAGCTCTGCCGGACGTGGAAAATGGATGTAATCATTCTTGTACTGCATCATGGCATCCAGCACATCCCGCAGTACCATGCTGAACATGGATTGAGACATCCCCCCGGCATGACCAACTGTGTACTGGAAAGTGCTAGTTGCAAAAAAGTGAAGTGCCACCATCACCTTTGCTGTGGGTGTAATAGCTCCCAGATATGTCCTGCGTGGCTGCAGATGAGGTGCCAATTGGGCTACAAGCTCCTGCAATCTACGTCGGTCAAGCCGGAATTTGCGGACCACCTCCTCGTTAACCATGTCCTCCAGTACAGTGTAGGGTCAATGCACATTTGGAGCCCTCCTGTGTGGGAGTAGATGGGAGCAGATGTCAATTGACCAACACCGCATAGTTGTGCCACACTATCACATCTTGACCAACACAATACAAATAATACATCTTGCAGACACTGATTGTATGTGTGATGTGACCGAAATATGAGGCAGTACAGCTAACTACACACACAATGTTCACCCACAAACAACATCCTGTGTGCAAACATGTCCAATGTAACGTGCACACATGTTGAAAGAACAGCTAACATCACATGACTACATCACATGACTGAGGGCCCAAGTGTGGACAAGCGTCCCCACAGACACACATGGACGTGCACACACAACACGTACATGGAACACACCCTCCTTGTCTTCATGCACCCATGACCCCACCTACAATGCTGTGCACCCTCACATGACATGCATGGTCACACAACAGGCGACACACATATGCATACACAGAATGCATGTATACCCCCATCATTGCTACTTGCACACACAAACAACACACTCACAACAGCTTCTGACTGTGGGTACACAGCCTTGATGTACTGTGTAGATGTGTAGAAATATAAATGTGTGTCCGCAAAACCCAGACGCAACACATCGACATGCACATCTGACGGAACTTGTGTGCACATCACTGGCCTTTGTTACCCATTGGCAAGGTCAATAGTATGACCACACATGCAACAAATGGACATGAATGACACACGTGGACACGGGCCATTGACTTGACATAATGATTCTTGATGCATTCCGGACATGTCCTGACATAAAAGTTCAAACATGAACATTACATGTGTGCAGAGACATGTAGTGTGTGAACACACGCCATCCGGGGACGCCATCCCCCAACACAGACAATGATCCTTGATACTGCAATTGTGCATAACATATGCTGCATGGTCAAGGACCATCACGGTCACACACCGGCAACCGCATGTGCGCGCTACCGCGATGGTGCATCATTTGAAATTACTCACTCACTGGCGTCGCTATGGCGGAGCACGCATTCCGCGGGGACGGGGCAGGCTAACACATACATTTGAACATGCCAGTGGAAATGGCAGTTGGTAACCCCCCTGACAGTCACATTGCAGCACCCACCGCACACTGCCGGCCCTGGCCGGTCAACCACCGCCGGCCCTGTTACCCACCGCCGGCCCTGGCCGGTCACCCGCCGCCAGCCCTGTTACCCACCGCCGGCCCTGGCCGGTCACCCACAGCCGGGTACTGGCAGTGGGTGACCGGCCAGGGCCATTCATGCCATGGTGACATCAATGCACCGGTCGGTCACCCACCGCCAGCCCTGTCACCCACCGCCGGCCCTGGCCGGTCACCCACCGCCAGGACCCGGTGGTGGGTGACCAGCCAGGGCCGGCGGTGGGTGACAGGGCTGGCGGTGGGTGACCGGCCAGGGCCGGCGGTGGGTGACAGGGCTGGCGGTGGGTGACCGACCGGTGCATTGAAGTCACCATGGCATGAATGACCCTGGCCGGTCACCCACCGCCAGTACCCGGCGGTGGGTGACCGGCCAGGGCCGGCGGTGGGTAACAGGGCTGGCGGTGGGTGACCGGCCAGGGCCGGCGGTGTGCGGTGGGTGCTGCAATGTGACTGTCAGGGGGTTACCAACTGCCATTTCCACTGGCATGTTCAAATGTATGTGTTAGCCCGCCCCGCCCCCACGGAATGCGTGCTCCGCTATAGCGACGCCAGTGAGTGAGTAATTTCAAATGATGCACCATCGCGGTAGCGCGCACATGCGGATGCCGGTGTGTGACCGTGGCGGTCCGTGCACATGTAGCCAATGGAAACAGGTTACGCGGGGCGCGTAAGCGCATTCAAAAATAGCGGAAGCCATGCACCGCCACACCAGGGCCAGTCATTGGCTAATTTTGAATGTGGCATCCCAGGAAAACCAATTGCTGCAGACATGTGCCACTGATGTGAGCTCAGGGCCCTATAAATGTGTGAATTTCAGCAGCACACATTCACTGCTTCCAGCCACTGCTGCCTGCGACCATCACCTCGACCTGCTGCTGCTGAGCTATCCAACAACTGCTGGCTGCACCCATCACCTCGACCTGCTGCTGCTGAGCTATCCAACAACTGCTGCTGTAGTGCCACAGTTCTGGACCTTGCCATGCAGAGACTGCAAGAGATCCGGTCTCGTCCCTTCACCGCAGCCGAGCTGGAGGTCCTTGTGGACGGTGTGCTCCGCCACTATGAATGGCTGTACGGTGCCCCCGGACAGGTGGTAAGTGCAGTGAGGGACTTGTTGGTGTGCATGAGGTGGTCACTGACTCCTGGCTTCTGCACGCTTGGCGGTGTGCTGTGGGACCTTCACATGTGTTCAGGGCACAAGTCTTAATAAAAGAAGTGGGGTGACGCTGACGTCACCACAGGAAGTGACGTCACGAAAGGTGGCTTGCAGCATCAGACTCATTGTCTCCTCTCGTTCACCCCTTAGGTGCGATTGCATGAGAGAACCCAGCGCGTGAGCAGCGTTCTGAATGAGCTCCGATCTTGCCTCAGAGACGCCAAAGAGTGAATGTGTGGCTCCATTTGCTCCAGTTATCGAGGTCCTGGTTAAATAAGTGGGGGACGCCGTCCACCCGCGTGGTACCCCGGCTCCTGCCCTGCATGTGTTGTACTGTGCATGGCTGCTGACAGATACCTGTTGCTACTCTGTTTGTGAATGTCCAACTGTCCACTGACGTTCCCCTCTTGTCTCCCATCATGGTGGGTCAAGCTGCACCTTCGCAAGGCCGTGTGGAGGACCATAGCACGTGATGTACGGGCAGTGGGGGTGTGCAATAGACGACACACACTGCCACAAGCGCTGGGACGACATCTCCAGGCTCAGCAAGAAAGTGGCGGAGATGACACTGGGGCTGATTCCGAGAACAAGCCGCTTGCACGACGCACCATGACCCCTCTAATGCACCGTATCATAGCTGTGACGCATCCTGACCTGTCCGCCCGGCTGAGAGGGGATCAACAGCAACCTAGCGGTAAGCAGACTGTATGTGTCTGTGACTTGTGAGTGCATGCATGTATTGGTGCTCAGACACAGTAGTGACATCCGTGGTGCGTATGTGTTGCTGCAATTGCATGTTGGTGCCATTAGCGGAGTGAGCGTAGCATCCATGTCCGCCAGGTGGACATTCCAGTTGCATTGTAGTGCAGGGTCCCAGGACATTGCCGTTGAGCTCTGGGGTCCCATGGCATCACATGTGTGGTGGTCTGCAGGCACTTGCCCTGTTTGTTTGATGTACATGTTTCACAGGCACCCCCGGATCTTTGACATGAGGATGTCTGGTAGGGGTGGTTCGTGTGCAGGATGGGTGCTACATGTTAGTCGACTGTTAGGAAAGTTGTGATTTTGTAACCTTCAGTACGTGAGTGTGGCACTTAGGTAAACCTCTTTTCACTCTCTTTCAGATTTGGCTGAGGGCACTGACCCACAGACGACTGAGATGAGTGGTGGCAATGCATCCGGATCCGACATCACACACACGCAGACTGAGACTGAAGAGAGCAGCCCCGGAGAGGGGGCAGAACTGTCCCTGAAGACTCACATGTGGAGACACCATCGTCCTCATCTTCAGACAGAGGTGGTGAGTCCGCACTGTTGGTAGACGCAGGGAGTGGGCAATCAACACCTTCAGTCGGTACACAGCACACAGGGCCCACACTGCCACCAACTGCAACAAGTACTGCTCGTGCTCGCCAGAGTAGGGGGAGCAGAGTTGCCTTCGGTGCAGGCACCGCTGCCCCTGTGACACAAAGTGCACTTTGTGCTGAGGCGGTTGATCTGCTGCGACAGCTGTGTGTAGGGCAGAACAACATGATCAATGCATTCCAAGACCACGATAGGAAGTTGGGGCAGGTGGTGGCATTCATGGAGGGGATGCATGGCGATGTTGCTGGTCTCCACAGAACAGTTCAGTCCTTGGCAAACACAGTATCTGCAGCCATTGTACAGTCGCATGGACAAGGTACTGCTTCTGTTCCCCCATCCACACCACTTGATGTCTCAGGGGAGAGTGAAATTTCTGGCCAAGCGTCATTTTCTGGGTATTGCACTAGAAGCACCCACAGGCAGCAAGGCAGGGCATGGAGGGCACAGACACCATCCCCTAGGACAAGGAAATCTTTCACCGAACACGACATCAGCTACCCTGGAGTTGACACACAGGATCCTCAAGGGGTGTTGGGGGACATGGATTCACATGTAACATAGGCATCCCCCTCAAAAGGTACTCCCAAGGACAGGGCTACTCCCAGGGACAAGTACACTACAAAGGAAAGGGCACCTCCCAAGGGCCTGGACACTCCAAGGGACAAGGACACCTCAAAGGAAAGGGAACCTCCCAAGGGCAGGGACACTCCCAGGGACAAGGACACTACAAAGGAAAGGGCACCTCCCAAGAGCAGGGACACTTCCAGGGACAAGGACACTACAAAGGAAAGGGCACCTCCCAAGGGCAGGGACACTCCCAGGGACAAGGACACCTCAAAGGAAAGGGCACCTCCCAAGGGCAGGGACCCTCCCAGGGACAAGGACACCACAAAGGAAAGGGCACCTCCCAAGGGCAGGGACACTCCCAGGGACAAGGACACCACAAAGGAAAGGGAACCTCCCGAGGGCAGGGACACTCCCAGGGACAAGGACACTACAATGGAAAGGGCACCTCCCAAGGGCAGGGACACTCCCAGGGACAAGGACACTACAAAGGAAAGAGCACCTCCCAAGGGCAGGGACACTCCCAGGGACAAGGACACTACAAAGGAAAGGGCACCTCCCAAGGGCAGGGACACTCCCAAGGGCAAGGACACCTCAGAGGAAAGGGCACCTCCCAGGGCCAAGGGTTCTCCCATGGACACGAGCTCCGTCAAGGACAGGCATACATCACCCCTGCCTGCCCTGAGGCTGATGTTGTTGAAGGAATGTAAAACACATGCGTCAGCGGTGGATTCCCCCCATACCTCTACTCCCATCCACACCCCGCTGAAGCAGAGGAAGGAGTACACTGTTGTTGCATCCCCCATTACACATTATGCAGAGGGCAGAAGGCAGGGCCACAGCAAACGTCAAGCAGGGTCCAGCACGTCCCCAGAGAGCAGACCCCGACCAGCACATGATCCACCTTTTAAGGGTGATGTTTCTGATGAGGCCACAACACTTACCAGTCCAGTCATGTCCAGGGTGCCCCCACATATCCCAAAGAATCGGAGACACACACCAGTGACACCTGACCACCCCAATGTCGCTCCAGTACAGCTGTCCCCAGCTCCCAGAGCCACCCTGCCTCCTGGCCCATACAGCCCTGTGGCTCATCATTTCAGTGGTCCTAGTGGGTCAGCTGCAGTTCACTCTCATGTGTCAGATAGTGGCACTGTGTCTGTTTTTTGCTGTCATGCCTCATGTAGTAGCACTGTGTCAGTTGTGGCCTCTCCTGTTTGTCCACCACTCTCGTGTCTCAGATGCTGGCATGGTATTTGTTGGTCACTGTACAGGGGCATGTCCTGGCAGTGTGTCTGGGTCTATGGCTCATGTGTCAGTCAGTAGATCTGTGGCTGTGTGTCACACTCCTGTTTCTGGTGCTGGCAGTGTGTCTGGGTCTATGGCTCATGTGTCAGTCAGTAGATCTGTGGCTGTGTGTCACACTCCTGTATCTGGTGCTGGCAGTGTGTCTGGGTCTATGGCTCATGTGTCAGTCACTGCATCTGTGGCTGTGTCTCACACTGTTGTTTCTGGTGCTGGCAGTGTGTCTGGGTCTGTGGCTCATGTGTCAGTCAGTAGATCTGTGGCTGTGTGTCACACTCCTGTTTCTGGTGCTGGCAGTGTGTCTGGGTTTATAGCTCATGTGTCAATCACTGGAGCTGTGGCTGTGTCTCACACTCCTGTTTCTGTTGCTGGCAGTGTGTCCGAGGCGACTAGGTCAAGCAGTCCACCAGATTCTGTGCTGTGAGGTGTAGCTCCCATCACTCACATGTCATTTTACTTGGTGTCTAGATTGTCCTTTGTTACCACACTTGCATTATTTATGTCCATGGTACGGGGCGCTTGACCGACGTACTTGTGTTGCCTCTAATGTACCTGTGCCTTGCCATGGACTGTTGATGCACTTCGCCCCTCTCATGTGCTGCCTCTGATGTACCTGCTCTGTTATGGACACTGCCCTGTTGCTGTCGTGATACTTCATTGTGCCCTCTCATGTGCTGCCTCAGATGTACCTGCTCTGTGCCATGGACTGTTGATGCACTTAGCCCCTCTCGTGTGTTGCCTCTGATGTACCTGTGCCTTGCCATGGACTGTTGATGCACTTCGCCCCTCTCATGTGCTGCCTCTGATGTACCTGCTCTGTTATGAACACTGCCCTGTTGCTGCTCTGATACTGCATCGTGCCCTCATGTGCTGCCTCTGATGTACCTGTGCCTTGCCATGGACTGTTGATGCACTTAGCTCCTCTCATGTGCTGCCTCGGATGTACCTGTGCCTTGCCATGGACTGTTGATGCACTTCGCCCCTCTCATGTGCTGCCTCTGATGTACCTGCTCTTTTATGAACACTGCCCTGTTGCTGCTCTGATACTGCATTGTGCCCTCATGTGCTGCCTCTGATGTACCTGTGCCTTGCCATGGACTGTTGATGCACTTAGCCCCTCTCATGTGCTGCCTCTGATGTGCCTGCTCTGTTATGAACACTGCCCTGTTGCTGTTATGATACTGCATTGTACCCTCTCATGTGCTGCCTCTGATGTGCCTGCTCTGTTATGAACACTGCCCTGTTGCTGCTCTGATACTGCATTGTGCCCTCATGTGCTGCCTCTGATGTACCTGTGCCTTGCCATGGACTGGTGATGCACTTAGCCCCTCTAATGTGCTGCCTCTGATGTACCTGTGCCTTGCCATGGACTGTTGATGCACTTCGCCCCTCTCATGTGCTGCCTCTGATGTACCTGCTCTGTTATGAACACTGCCCTGTTGCTGTTATGATACTGCATTGTGCCCTCATGTGCTGCCTCAGAAGTAGCTGCTCTGTTCTACCCAGTGCCCATGCTCCTGGCTACTCTAGGATTGAACCACTATTATGTGCAATAAAGCAAGTCAATCGTGTGTAGTGGTTTGTCTTTGTCATTCCTGGTTGTTTCCTTGCATTGTTGATATATTGGTACTATCGTAAATGGTGTTTCCCCAACATTCCCCTCCCCTCCCCACGTCACGGCCCCGGAAGGTACTCCCCTTCCGACGGCAATTGTTGTGTTTGCCTACCTGCGTCGTCGTCGGCGACGGTCCATGACTTGCTGGTGGTGGTGCATGAAGAGTATCGGAAAAGCGTGTAGCGCTGGGTCCATGACGGCGATCTGACTGTGGTGGGTACCTCTCTGCAATGTGTTGTGTCTCCTCTGTGGTCACTCCGCCGTGTTCAGCCAGGTTATTTTTCCGCTGCGATTTGATGTGTGTTTTCCGCCATCGTGATTTTGAGGACGGTCGGAGACGTCATTCCGTACGGCGGTGTCTCTGGATTGGTTACGTCCGCCGCGGGGACAGGTGTAGTTCCACGGCGGTGCATGCTCTTCCGCGGCGTACGGTAATTTGACAGTGCTTCCCATCCTAATATGGCGGACGGACTGGCCGCGGCTGGCGGACTGTAAAATTGCTTTTTCCGCCTACTCCAGGCCGGCGGTCGTCCTTCCATCCGCCATCCTAATCGACCCCTAAATTTGGCAAATAACCACATGTACAACAGTGTCTATTCTCACACTGTTCACTACACCCTATGCTTAGTCTTCACAGAGTTCACTACACGGTGCTCACTCCATGTTGTTAAAAAATAAAGCACCTCTCTCGACATGTCTACTGACTGTGATGCAGAAAGGCAAGCAGGAAATAGAAGAAACAAAACGAAGAGAATGGTCAGGTGATGGAAAGAAGGGAATGGAAAGGGATTACAGGGAAATGAGAAAAAAAATCGAAAGCAAAAGAAGAGAAAAAAAAGTACAAGATCGGGATCTAAGGAAGAGGGAAGGACTAACTACAAACCATACCCTTTTACCCATCTACTCCAAAGCGGACCTATGAACACTATGGAAACTGGAGTGGTGCACAACATTGCCAGTGGTATGAAGCATTATATAGCCTTAGAGCCTGCTGCTGAGGGCGATACCAGTCGTTAGAGGCCCTGAACCATAGTAATAGGTCAGAACCGCAGGTGAGGGCCTGTAACGAGGAAGAGGGCCTTTAACAACTGGTATAGCTCTCGCAGAAGGACTAGAAGGCTATTAGAACATTCCACCCGCTGAGGGTATAATGTTCTAAACTAAAAAGAAAGAAACAAAAAGACAAACATTAGAATGTTGAAGCTCCAGGTTTTTAGCAGCCATAATGGGAAAGGGCGTGGCTTAACTACTAGGGTGGCAACTTTAAAGCTGGGGAACTAGCTTTGAGTCTGGCCAGAGGCTTAAACATCCTGTGATTCTGGGCACATCACTTAATCTCCCCATTCCTAAAAATGAATGTGTCTGTCTGTAATGCAACTGGTGCTCACATAAAGTGCTCTGATACCCCAGAGCTGTCTTCAATGGAGCTCTCAATGTTCTAATATAAATAAAATCACACACAGAAAGTGGTTAAAGCCCCACAAGGGGTATGAAGCGCAGGGGCGGCTGGTGGATTTTGAAAGTGGTGGGGCGAAAACTATACTGTAGTGTAAGAAGCGAGCGAGCGAAGCGAGCGAGCCCGAACTGCCAAAGGAGGGTGCGGGGGGGATTCCCCCAGCAAGAATTTTTTTTTAAAAATGGGTTCAAATGGTGGGTTTTACATCACATATTTACTGCAAATTGTTGCAAACACGGGGTACAAATATAGCATTTTAAAGCACAAGTGAGAAGAAAACATTAGAAACATATAAAAAATGTGCCCAATCCTCTAACTGGTCTGCTTGCAAAATGATCCCCAAGCCAAGCACACAACCACTGGAAACAGGCCCTCTAAGTGTTTTCTACCTGTAACACATCTCTGCCTCTTTACTGTATTGGATGATGAAGTCATCAAGGCTCACACCATTGGTAACATTGCAAGTACTTTAAAAATTAGATTGCTAAAGAGATCCATCCCAGGACTGCTGTTCATCCTTGATTTTTTTAAGATTAGATGGACAAACTGAAATTGTATTCCAGCAAACTGTGTTTAGTTTGTAAAATATAACATTTATATACCATAAATGAACACAGACAGAAGGTCCACATAACATAAATTGAGGTGCAAAACATACAAACCTGACAACTTGATTTTGGGTGGATAGCAGAGATATAGTGAAAGTAACAGATATGGTTTATAAAATGACAATGGAGAACAAGCATTTACAATGCAATGGTTTTGCCTTTGTTAAAGTTAGAGCTATTGGCATTGCTCTTACATTATTTTTATTTATGTTTTTTTAACATAAATAAATGGCATTGTCATTTACAATGCCACTAGCTTTATCTCTCGCAAATGACACACAGAGCCCCCCCACACACACACCCACACAAAGCTTCCCACACACACAGCCACACAAAGCTTCCCACACACACAGCCACACAAAGCTTCCCACACACACAGCCACACAAAGCTTCCCACACACACAGCCACACAGAGCCCTCCACACACACCCACACAGAGCCTTCCACACACACCCACACAGCACAAGCAGGCAACAGGGGCACAAGCAGGCAACAGGGGCACACGGAGGCACAAGCAGGCAACAGGGGCACACGGAGGCACAAGCAGGCAACAGGGGCACAAGCAGGCAACAGGGACACACAGAGGCACAAGCAGGCAACAGGGGGACACGGAGGCACAAGCAGGCAACAGGGGCACTTATGGAGGCACAAGCAGGCAACAGGGTCACGAAAACTGAGGCACACGGAGGCACAAGCAGGCAACAGGGGAACACAGAGGCACAAGCAGGCAACAGGGGCACACGGAGGCACAAGCAGGCAAAAGGGTCATGAAAACAAGCACAAGCAGGCAAAAGGGTCAGAAGCAGGAATTGTAATTTAGACGGGGCTTAAGTGGAGAACGGTCAGTAGGGAAGTAGTGCGGCTGGTGCAGTGGTTCCAGGCCGAAAGGTGAGAGGGGCTGTCTGCACCCCAGTTTGGACAGTTTCCACTACCTAACAGGGATTGGTGGGAGGGGGGCGTACTTCTTGCTTGCTTTAGGGCTGTTACTTCGGGGACGCAGTGCACGCTCCTGCCTGCTGCCTGCTGCCGCTGGGACACGACAACAGGCAGGGAGAGGACAGGCTGGGAGAGGGCAGGGAGGGGACAGGCTGGGAGAGGGCAGGCTGGGAGAGGGCAGGGAGGGGACAGGCTGGGAGAGGGCAGGCTGGGAGAGGGCAGGGAGAGGGCAGGTTGGGAGAGGGCAGGCTGGAAGTGGACAGGCTGGGAGAGGAAAGGCTGGGAAAGGGCATGGAGGGGACAGGCTGGGAAAGGGCAGGCTGGAAGTGGACAGGCTGGGAGAGGCCAGGCTAGGAAAGGGCAGGGAGGGGACAGGCTGGGAAAGGGCAGGCTGGGAGAGAACAGGCTGGGAGTGGGCAAGCCGCGAGAGGGCAGGCCGCGAGAGGGCAGGCCGCGAGAGGGCAGGCCGCGAGTGGGCAGGCCGTGAGTGGGCAGGCTGGGAGTGGGCAGGCTGGGAGTGGGCAGGCTGGGAGTGGGACAGGAACAGACTAATTTGCATATAGCCAGGTTCTGAGCTGGGATGGTGCAGTGAGCTAAAAAACAGTGTTGGATCTAGCCCTGATCTCTTGACTGGGTGAGAGTATTCCGCTTAATTCAGAAACTCTGTCCATCACCACCCCTTGTTGTTAAATATGTCTCTGCTTGGAAGCAGATGTACCAAGCAAGCTGCCCGCTTGTGCACAAGCCTCATAGCTTTTTGAGGATGCTAAATGACTTCCTGCCTTGTAGGAAACATCACCAATATCTAACTGCTGCCACATCTCTTTTTTTGCCCTTCCTGTTTAATTGGTAGCTAAAGAGCTTCCATGGAACCGGAGAGCCCGGTTAGAGGTAAGCATGGATCCATAGTCCCACCTTCCAGAAGCAGAGATCTCATCCGCAAAGAGAGGGAGGGGCCCTGAAGCCTGAACGCAGTGGTGGGTGGGGATGAGCAACATTGTGTCATCACAATATTCAAGCCCACAGCTGCATGGTCATTGCATCCTCAGAGGGCTACCTGCCAGCGCAGTAAGGTAAGAAGACGCACAATTAAATACGAAGCACGTCTACTCCAGCGAATCACAGGCGGCGCCCAAGCTAGGTCTGGAGCAAGGCACTACTCACAGAAAAACGCTTGAGATTTGGCCTTCTGTGCCCAAAGTGCATGAACGGAGGACAACCGGAGAGCCCGGTTAGAGGTAAGCATGGATCCATAGTCCCACCTTCCAGAAGCAGAGATCTCATCCGCAAAGAGAGGGAGGGGCCCTGAAGCCTGAACGCAGTGGTGGGTGGGGATGAGCAACATTGTGTCATCACAATATTCAAGCCCACAGCTGCATGGTCATTGCATCCTCAGAGGGCTACCTGCCAGCGCAGTAAGGTAAGAAGACGCACAATTAAATACGAAGCACGTCTACTCCAGCGAATCACAGGCGGCGCCCAAGCTAGGTCTGGAGCAAGGCACTACTCACAGAAAAACGCTTGAGATTTGGCCTTCTGTGCCCAAAGTGCATGAACGGAGGACAAATGGGTGAGAGAAGCATTTGGAATAATCTGCTCCTACTTTGTGTTTTATGTGTATTTCTGGCCTTGCAATAGGGGGCCACCTGATTCCCTGTTACAAATGCACCTTTAACAATGCAGTAAGTGGATGATGGCCTCTTCTACCGAGCAAAGACCTCTTTTGAACTCAAACATTCTAAAATATATTTCGGTAACATTCTTCTTGAAACAAGATGCCTTTTTAAGTCACAGAAATTTTCAAAGAAGAGACCCTTTATTACAATGTCGCTGTTCCTTCACCAAATACAGCTAGAGACTTGCCACACCCAGAAAACCCAACTCAAAACATGGCCCTTCTACAAAATAAAACACATATGTAGTGTCAATTCGTGATAGTTTGTTCTACTAATCAGTAGTTACGATTATTACATTTATTTTAAAATACAAACTAGGGGTCAAGTATGAAGTCGTTTGCATGTTTAATCCGTCATGAAGTATTGATTCTGTAGAAAGAGATCCATACCTCCTCTACACTTCAGACTCTGACATTATGTATGGAAGCAGGCACACATATAGACAGGGCTTTAAGTGGGCCAGGTCCTGCCAGTGCTCAGCAACGATGTTCCAAAAAGCATCTGCTGAGACGGGTCCCTATCTCTCTGGACACAAGGGCAGAAACAGTAAAATACCAGGCGGCTGGCACTCTTTGCGAAGCACATATTTTTAGCTTTTGAGTTTTGGAGCCACGCCCTTTGTTTCATCGGTCGGTTAAGTGCATAGGAGGCTGGGGAGCCTCCGGGGAAGCTGAGTGACATTGTGGGGGGTTCACTGACTGCACAAGTCGTGACCCTGTCTCTTGTTGGTGTATACGTACAGAAACAATGCGATCAAGGAAAAATCCGACCGGCACTGTGGTTGGTAGTAAAGGACAGCCATAAATAGGGTCGCACGTCACACTGTCACTGCACCTGCTGCACTATGGACATCTACGACCATGGGTGGGGCCATGACCATCCTTTGGATGCGGCTGGATCAAGCACCCCTCTTTCCCCACCCATATGCTGCCTGTGCTTGGTTAAACATCAGAAAGTAGGTTCATTAAACACATAACCCCTCCAGCCCATTAACACGCCTGGCCTACGTTAACGAAATCTGTGTCATTAACATTCGGTATGCATAAGACAGCAAGTCCTCTCTGGAGGTATTTTCCTAGCAGTAACTGCACGCAGGCCAGGCACATGCAGACACTGCCAACAACTTACTCTTGAGAAATATACGGGGCCTCTGTGATCCTCATGAAGGGGGAGAACTAATATCATGTCACACTCACAGTTCACATGACACCCTCCTCACCATGAACAGACATTAAAAGCACAGCGCTGTAAGTCTGACAGTCGAGCAATCTGTAAATCGGCTATGAAAAGGCAAAACATTCATGTAAACATCGAAGAGTATACTGGCATATGGGCTGTGCCACCGAGACCCCACACCAGGAAGGCAAGGCAGCATTTAAAATAAAGGCAGGTGTCAAGCACGGAGTAGAACCCTTCCATGTGCTGACAGAACTCTACTTTCGTTTTTTTGGCACCCCCCGCCCGGTGCATGCATTCCAAATGTGCCCCAGTGGAGCATTTACCGCCATCTTTACCCGAGTCCCAGCTTCTTGCCAGACGGCTGAGACCCACGGAGAAGGAGACCCGACACGAGGGAAGGAGGAGGCGCACGGGATGCACGGGACAGAGGCGCAGGGGACATGGTGACTTCTACTACGGGGGAGGGGCGGACACCGACAATGTGTCCCGACGCCCCTCTCCCCTTGCAGGCACTCACCGGGTCCGGCGGCTGCTGGACGAGAGCTCCCGCTCCTCGGGACTCTCCGGGGCCGCGGAGGGACGTTCTCTTTCCCCGGGGCTCCTCCTGTGCAAGCAGATCGACTCACCTGCACCTTGCGACGGCGGCACTTCTCCGGTCTCCCTTTTCGGCATGGGAGACCGGCAACATCGACGGCGGCAATCTCGCTGGCACTTCTCCGGTCTCCCTCTTTGGCATGGGAGACCGGCAACGTCCTCCGCATCTCCCGGGGCTCCCTCCAGGCCACGGGAGCCCCGCGGGCGCCGCCATACTTCTTGCCGTCTTCCTTCTTCCCCCGGGCTGCGGGGGGCGGGCACTTCCGGCCGGCCGCGCTAGGATTGGCCGGCCGGCCGGTCACTTCCGGGTCGCCGCGGGCAGCGCGGCGGCCCGTCTCTAGCTCAGGCAGGCGGGCGGCGAAGTTTCCCGAGGAGTGGGCTCCCTCGTGGACCAGCAGTGACGTCCACGCAGCTTCACCAATCAGGAGCAGGATAGTCACTGGTGCCGGCAATGCCGGACCAGATTCGGGGGCGTTCCCGGCTTTCGGCTGACGTCGCGTGACGTCGGCAAAAGCCAAAGAATCTCGGGAACGCCTCCGAATCTGGTCCGGCATTGACGGACAGGCCCCTCGTCCAATGGCTAGGCTCCATTTATGGAGCCAGCCAATAAATGACGAGGGCCGACCCAAACCCCACTACAGTTCTCATCAGGTTTTCGCCTGCGCGAAAAAGCTGCGCAGAGCGCAGCTTTCGCCAGGCAAAACCTAAAAAGGAGTTAACAAAAGAAGTTTAATTTTTAAATTAAAACTTAAATAATAAAACATATATAAATGTAGAGCATAACAATAAATAAAATAAAAATCAGTGAACAAAGTAGTTTGCATTTAGGGCCTCATTTATGAGGTTTTGCTGTAGGGCAGCACAGCAGGCATTCCTGTTGCTCTGCCCTACGGCAAAAAAAGGGGCATGAATGCACAGTATCTATCAGATACAGTGCATTCCTGTCTTTTTCCCCTGCACCGGCACACAATGAGCTGCTGTGCCCCAATGCAGGCACCATTGCACCATGGTGCAAGGGTGCCTGCATTGCGGGCAATCACATGAGGCTTTTTCCTCTTTCTCTGTGTGCTGCAGAATGCAACACACATAGAAAAAGGAAAAACGAGGGGGAAATAAAGATATTTCTCCATGCTGTGCTTTTGGCTCCCTTACGCCTCCCCTGGGGAGGTCTTTGTTTTTGGCGCTGCCTCACATTACAGATTTCTCAAAAATCTGGGGTAATGTCAAAAAGCCATGGATGTTGCTGGGAACACCCCCAGCACCACTCAGTGCATGCAGAAAACTGTTTTAAATGGACCATATTTACGAGGCAGCCTTAATCCAAATAAAGTGGCTTAGTGCTGCCTCGTACATATGGAGTAGGCTCCTGGAATTTCTATGATCTCCACAGAAACACTGCAAATCCTGTATCTGCACAGCCACTTTCCAGTTAAGTTGAGTGGACGACAGGTCTTGTGTGCATGTGAGAGTATGTGTGTGACAAAGCATGCCTATATTTGTGCATGTGAGTGTGTCTGTGTGATCCCATAGCTATGGGTAGAATGATTTTTGGGGGCCGTGGCACACGGAGGCATAATAATTGCCACATCATAGTGTAGTAGTTCAGAACTTACTGAGTTGGGCAACCCAGCCCTTACAGCATCCCGCATACTGACTGGTGGTGGACTGAGGCAATAGATGCAGGGCAGTGGGCCAGCATGGGGAAGGAACGAGCAAGGCCTGGAGCTTTGGGAGCAGGGAGCTTAATTTCCCTCCTGTCTTTCTTCACAACATTCACACTCACATGTACAGCCAATTTCCGATCACCAGAAAACCCTTGTGCAGAATATAAATTTAGTTATGATCGTAGCAATTTTCAGATTCGCAGCTTCTAGCTTAAACCCTCTAGATAGAAACATACTGGTCTCCATGCTTCCTTGAATAAAAATTGTAGCTCTTAACACCGATTTTTGGCTCATCCATAAAACTGCTAGCAAAGTATTTTTCACAGCTTCAATACAATTATTCCACCTACACAAATCTTGTCTTGTAAAAATTAGTTCATGCTGGAACTTTTGTCTTACTATTCATCACTGCAAGAAAATTTCAAATACCCAACTATACTTGTGTCCAGGACATTGTAGATAATACGTGGATTATTTTAAACTCTTCCTGGATGCCATATTTTATTGCCAAAAACTGTACCTGCTCTATCCTGCTAAACACGTAAGTTGCCGTCAATATATAAATATAAAAAATATTGCACTCAAAAGTTGTTGATATTTATAAGTTAATATTGCCAACAAAACCAAAAATAAAACTCTTTAGTCTGCACACCTCAAGATATGGTCATATTTCCACTGGTTAAATAATCCTATGTGAGCAGCAGCTCACCCACAGACCTCTGCCGCCGGTTCATTAACCTTATGATACACTCCTGGGAGTGGATCCTGTAACCAGCAGATCACCCACAGACCTCTGCAGCGGGTGCATTAACCCTCCATGATCAGTTGATCCCCCACTGACCTCTGCAGCAGGGACATTATCCCTCCATTACTCTCCGGAGAGTGGACCCTGCGAGCTGCAGAATACACAGACCGCTACGGTAGAGCCGCTGAAAAGGAGTCCATCAGATGCCACCCACTTTACTGGCAGGTTGCAAAGACCAGTCCTGGTACTAGAGCTCAATTGTTAATTTTCCCATATGCGGAGATGTGTGTCGACAATACTTGCACTTCACAAGTCCACATCCATATCCAGCAATACAGTTCAGCTGGTGAATGCACCGGTGCAGAGTTTTGTGAGCTGACTACTGTTCAAAGGTGTGGATTCATGTGAAAATGGAGCATATACCTTCTTTTCATTTCATTTGCTGTGGATCAATCAACACCAGTGCCTAATTTAAACCAGTGGTTTCCAATGTTCAGCACCGGCACTTAATCATCAACATTGGTGCTTTTTATGAGCACCAGTTAAGGACACATTCATTTATTAGTTTATTCATGTATTAGTCAAGTGACTTGCCAATATTGAGTACTCCCACTACATATACATCACTTACCTTTATATACACATTTAAGATTACAGGGTATGATTGCATAGTGCTCAGGCCCATTTTATGATCTCAGTTCTTC
This sequence comes from Lissotriton helveticus, assembly GCF_964261635.1. Classification (NCBI taxonomy): domain Eukaryota; kingdom Metazoa; phylum Chordata; class Amphibia; order Caudata; family Salamandridae; genus Lissotriton; species Lissotriton helveticus. The sequence goes on from NC_136068.1 coordinate 177,841,478, forward strand.
CCCGACCACACAGGTGAAACCACCTGCAACCCTCAGTGACAGTTCCCAATCTTTGCTGCTTGGTTAACCGGACACCTGCTAGGAACCTGAGCCTCCCCACCACCACGTATTCAGGGAGGTACCGTACCCCATGCAGTGTAACTGTGATCCTACACTCCCGTCCTGGTGTGTAAAATTGTCAGTATAGCATGAAGCCTGTCTGACAACCTCAGTGCTGTTCTGGAGGTAATACTGCAGAGGTGTGGTAACCTTAAAAAATTAGCAGGTGCCATTGCCTGTGACAGCTACAGCACCCAAAGCAGAGCCTTAAGATGAGGCGGTATGGGTGGGTGGGCACGGCTAGAGCCCTTGGAGGCCCCAGTCCTATTGTCACGGAGACAAAGAGGGATGGCCAAACATGGCAGACATTGATGATTCCTTTGTAGGGTCCAGCATACATAAGATGGTCTTCGCATTTTTTTCACTGCGTGGGAGTGGGATTTGTAATGGAAAGGTCTGACTTCACAGTGAAACTTTTGGGAAGGTCTGGGTCAGTGGAACTGGGTGCCTGAAATTCCTCACTGTATTTTACAGGGGATGGGGATACAACTGCTTGAGGGAGAGATGTATCCAGACTGGTACTACAAGCTCTCAGTATCCACCACGCCGAGCATATCCGCACTAGTGGGTTGGCTTCACAAACAAAGGCTAGTAGGAAGGCTCAGCAGCTATTGCATTGCTATTTATATAGCCCTTCTCATGCCCCTTGTATGCCTAAATCACTTTCTGGGTGGTTCAACTGTATTATTTACATAGCGCTTCTTATGCATTGTGTACATGAAGCGTTCTGCTTTGTATTGGGTTCCTGGAAGCCCTACAGATTGCATGGTTGGCACGGCGTTGTTCATAGGTTGGCTGATTTGTGGAAGCATGGCCGCCTAATGTTGCTCCATGTAAGCACGGGATGTAGCACAGAGGTGAGAATTCATGGCGTCATGCACAGAGGCCCTTACCAGCAGCAGCCAGCCAATGTGGTCTGCTAGGGTATACTGGCTGCTGCTAAGACCTCTGTGCACGATGCCATGAATTCTCATCTCTGTGCTACATCCCGTGCTTACATGGAGCAACATTAGGCAGCCATGCATTTCAGTATATTAAATGAAAAAGGAAGGATTAAAGAAGGAGATGTAGTCCAGTGGCTTTGTCCTAAGTGACTTTCATTTGGAATTCCATTCAAACGTGACTAAATGGCGTGAGCCTGGGCGAATTATTTTACACTTTTATACAAAACTCGACCGCTTTACATGAGCAGTTACACAAGGACACATTTGTTTTAATTTTGCTAGGCCAGGGGAGATTGTGATTTGCCCACAAACACAGGATGTTAAGCCAACGCTGAGACTCAAACCTGGTTCCCCAGCAGCTCGATAGTCGTCAGCTTTGGCTGTTGTGCCACCTCCTCTCCCTGAGTGTTGCCGGTGCCATATGTGTGTCTTTAAAGGTTTGAGGACGGCGGGCACATCGAAGGGCAATCTGTTTGCAAAGGGAACAGCCTAATCGGAGAATTTGGATTTTTAACTTCAATTTGGCGATATCGATCTTTAAAAGGGCTGGGAGACAGCAATGTTATCTGGCTTTGTAATGTACCACAAGGTTGCAGGCTGCTTCACAGCACATGTGCTTGGAAGATTTTATGGTCTTACAGAGTACCTGGAAGCTTGTTTAAAAGAATCGGAGAACCCAAAGAATCTAGTGTGAGCGAGGAAAATAAGGGACAACCATAGGCTTTCACTCCATAGATGGGACAGTCTGAATGAAAAATGACACATAAACTCTAAAGGTGCACAGTAAAAGCAGGGAGCTGGATGGTAAAATAGTTCCAGTTCCACCATAAAACCCAGAGAGATCCATGCCCATCAAGTAGAATTATAATTGTATCCGGATAACAATATTAATAAAGAAAGAAACCTTTGAGTTGCGCACATTGGTGAGACAGGTGCATATTTGATGTGTGTTAGCGCAAGGCAGATTTGATTTCCTGGCAGCTAATATAACTTTGCAGACCAAGAGTTCTATTTTCTCTTTTACATTTGAAATAAGGGCCAAGAAACACAAATATGCAGACAACTGTGGGCGATATACCTGGGTGGGGTGGTCAAAATTAATACTCACAGGCACTGCTAAGCCACCAAGGGAGAGCCCTACGGAGTCCACCCAAGTGCGACAGTGGGTCGGCCAAATTACATTTAAAGGGCCGAAGTATGTGAATTTCAGGAAAAGTGGAATTACGTCTGTAGCTTAAATCTTGGAAAAATATTAATGCCAACTGCACTATGAACGCTCTTCTTTTTCTGAAAGCTTGTTATTGAACCCACTGGCCCTGTTTGTGTTTCTCTGTCTGAATGCATATTCTTCACAGCTTCAGAGGCAATCGTCATGCAGAAATTTAAGCCAGCTCCTCTCGAGCTCTATGGCTCAGACAGTCACTCAGATAAATGATGTTCACTTCACACTTTAAGCCCGTGTTAGTATATCCCTGGAAACCCAAAGGACTGACGCAGCTGAGGCCATTAATAGAAGGCATTGCAATCACACGTGCAGATTCAAGTCACAAGTAAACGCTCAAGTGAAAATTGCTGCGAGCCATGAAACACAAAGCAGGATATTTTGGAATAAAGTATGACCGATTTCCTTTAAGTGATAGCACCAGCCTGGAAAACACTCTGCTTATTTATATTAATAATTCTACAGACATAGCTGTATCTCACACAGAGCCAGCCAGCAGCAGCAATCATGGCATGGATGTGCTCTGTAAAAAAAAAAAAAAAATTAAATCACGTCCTGACTGCGCCAACAGCACAGAGTGGAGAGTGCTGTTTATGGAGCTGTCAAGCAGGAAAATGTAAATACGCGGCCGGCAGCTGGTGCCAGGTCACGCCGATGTCATGTACAACATGGGCCAGTTTGCCACTTCACCCACCCGAAGTTTGACCATTAAAGGATAGTAAAATAACTTTTTAACAAGTTCTGCACATTTAAGGGACATGACCGAAAGTTCTGCGCTAAGCTCTCGTGGTTCCAGAATCCGTGCGCAAGTACCTCTTTCAGCCCCGAGTTTTTACTTTATGTCTTGTAGATGCAGTAATTTATATGCATAAAGCTGGACTCATGGAGCTCAGAGCAGCAATCCTGGCATTTCTCAGAGTGCTCCTTTTTTCCCAGGTCAGTACAAATAGTTTATTCATATTCGATGCTTTAATAATCATTATTTTGTAATAGGATAAGCAGAACAACAAATTCCAGAATGCAAAGAAAAACTGCACTTGAAGAGTTACGCGGAACTGGGTAAAGTGCGAACTCTGCAGAGTTGCGGTGCTCTCCCTTCTCAGCATGGCTACTGCACTGTAACTGCACTTCTCAGGGCACTGGGGTAACAGACATCCATGCAGCTCCTGTGGTGGGCGGCTTGTTTTCCGTACTTAAGGGGTGGAGGGGCTCAGGCACTTTCAGGACCAGCACAACCGCTAACCATCGCACTCCTCCAAGTGTGACAATTGAGACTATTCTAGGCTCCCAAACCTAAGACTGGCTTAGGCAGAAAGTATTAGCCATTTTCAATGTATATTGAATCAATAAATGACTGTGACTGTGATCATCCCTAAATTAGACAGAAAACGCCACCATGTGACAGACTGCCATAAGTGTAGGTGTTGAAAATGAATGGGGCAGATTTACAAGCTCCCTGCGCCACCAGACACAGGGGGCTCCTCCATATTTACAAGGAGAAGAAAAGCAACCCTGCGTGACTTTTCCTCTCCTTGTAAATATGGCCCCTTCACACGCAGCACTTTCCGTTGAAGGGGTGTTCTATGAGTGTTGCTGTGGGTGTTCCCACGCAACACCCATGGAACAAGCACATCTCCAGATTTACGAGAAATCATAAATCTGGAGATGCGTGTGAATACTATGCCACCCTAAAGGTGGCGTAGCAAGGCACGATGAGGAGAAATGTTTTCATTTCTCCTCGTTTTTTCCTCTTTCAATGCGTGCTGCATTCTACAGCACGCACTGAAAGAGGAAAAAGCCTCTTGTGATTGTTTTTGTGCAGGAAGGTGCCCCTTCCTGCACAACAAAAATCTCCCTACGACGCAGGCATCCTTGCACCATGGTGCAAAGGTGTCTGCGCCAGCACATGGCTGCAGTTTGTGCACCAGTGCAGGGGAAGCACAGAGATGCAACATATTCTTGTAAATATGTCGCATCTCTGTGCTTTCAAAAGTAACACAGCACGGCGCCGCAAAATGACTTGCTGCACTGTACTGCGTTACTTTGTTGTAAATCTGCCCCGAAGAGAGATAAACTGCAGGTAAGTGCTGGTGCTGAGCACCGGAAAACACTGGCTCAAATTAAGCACTGGATATAGTCCTTACGAAAACAATGTGCAAGAAAGGGTTATTGGCATTCAAAATATTTTTACGTCTCTGTGGGATTTAGGATGCAGTCTATATGCCTTAGCTAGGGCAAGGTAGAGTAATAAAGATGATTAAGGGGGAGAAGGGGTCCAGGTGGTGGAACTGAGATGAGATAGTCAAGAGCTGGTGAAGGAGAGGATAAAACTAGAATCATTGGGAGGTGAAATGAGGAACATCCTTAGGAGATGAAGAGGTCAGGCTGAGGGAGGAATAGGCAATGAGGGAGACAAATAAGATTCAGAACAATTACTAGGTGGAAAGAAGAACACTATGTGGAAATAACTAGGTGGATTAAAGAGATTGAAATGTTTTTGGAAAATGTACAACTGGGCATACTGAATGGGCTGAATCAGCAGCAGTGACGAGCATGGCATTGCATTAGACAAAAATAGTAGCGAACTGGACAAATATTGCTCTTTGAAATACCATCCTTTGTCATACTTGTCATGAAATGATTTGGTCACAACATGCACCATTTCACTATCAAAATGATTGTGTGAATAGTGCTCCCTGCTAACAATTTGCCTATTCAGATTTCTCATTGAGAGCATATTCTGCATAGCTACGCCTTGAGACCTTGAAATAATTTAAACAAATAAACAAACCATTGGTCCTCCCTGTACAAAACGGAACTTATTGCACCGCAGTCAGTCTCTCTGCGCACCCAGCCAGAGCCTCCTAAAAGCGATCCCCTTTCACCTCTCCTGTCGATGGCCTGCCTGCTTCCTGCTGCCAGTGTGAGTCCAGCCCCCAGAGCTCCCCTGACCCCTGCCCCCCTTAATTGCTCCCCAGATCCTGCCAGCCGGAAAGTTTCCCTTTTCCAGCCTTCTTGTCACAAACAGACAGGAAGATTAAAGTACATTTATCCCGGCTGCTTGCTGGCTCAGGCTGCCTCGATGAAAGTGTGCAGACTGCAGAAACCTGGGAAAGGCCCGGCCCATGTTCCGTCTTAATATTTAGTCACCCAGGCAGCTTTCAAATAAATTCCTTCAGGCTGCGTGAAGCTGCAGCCATCCACTGTCATGATTTCTGGGGTCAGGACAGGTCACTCATAACAACAACAATGCTAATACTTACTAAGTAATCACTGCTCCCCCTGCCTCATTGATATGTTCTCTTGCTCCGGGCTCACTCGTGACTGCAGACAGAGTGCACGTCCCAAGCTGGAAAATTCTGGAAGACCCCTCCCCCAGACCCCAGCACCCAATCACTAATCAAAACAACAACTGTCACTGGGTCTCTCGAGGAAGAGGCAGAGGCCCAGCCCCACCCCACTACTTTCCCTGAAGCTGAACTGGCCCACCCCCAGCCATTGCAATGAATTGGGAGCTTCAGACTCCTCCCTGGGCTCCACTAAGTTCGCCCAAATGCAAAGCTGTATTCTGGCAGTGATACACAGGTCCTGCCCCCCTGTGTGTCATCACTGCTCTGCTTTCTGGCTCCAGGGCGAAGAATTTTTCGCCCTGCCAAAAGCATGCACAGCAGAGGCAGAGGCAGAGGCAGCCAAGAGCCATTGCCCCCCCCCACCCCCTCAAAGAAAACCCAGATTTGCCCATGTTTGTTCACCGAGCAGCCAGCACAATTTATTTCTAGCTGCTTGGTGTTCCACCTCACATTTTTTTAATCCCCCAAGGGTGGTAGGGCGGCGCCCATTTCGCCCATGAACACCAGCCCCCCCTGAATTGAAGCGCCACGTGAACACAGCTCTCAGGTTTCCCGCTTTCATGTGTGAGTTTCTCATCCTGGTCACCATTCTTACCGCTTTGCATTCTCAGACTTATATTCTGGAATTTCTAATGGGCTAAAAAAGGACTACAACTCACAGAAAATAAAGTATAAGAACATGGACTAGGCAAGTTACTCACGCATGAACCTAAAATACGAAAGTGTGAGGTTGTGGTCTTACGGCTAAGATGCCGACTTTGGAGCTGGCGAACCAGGTTCGATCCTGGTGGCAGCTCAGCTTCTAGTGATCCTGGGCAAATCACATAATCTTTCCGTACGTACCAAAATATGAATGTGTTCTTACTGGTGCTCATGTAAAGCGCTCCACTACCTTCAGGTCGAGTTCGAGCTATATAATTCTGCAACACAAAAACAATATAATCAGGTAACACTATTCTTCAGATTACCCCCAACCACTGTAGTTCAGTTCAGGGCACGAATACGCAAAGCCTCTTCTCTCTCACCTCGCGTTTATGAGTAAACTAGTTATAACTCATTGCATTAACAGAAGTTGCTCATGCTACATTTTGTATTCATATACATCATTCCGCACTCCTGTGCAATGCACTGTGGGAACGGAGCTAAAGTGAGCCATGTCCCTTTAAAAATCCCTGTCGACTTCATGGGCTCAACTAAAGTTATCACTGACCGCAGATCTATCCAATGGAAAGTCAAGCAGGGTGTACGCCCCGCCTTCTGCGCTGAGTGGGCTGCAGATCGACCAATCGACAGTCCGCGGAATGAATCAGAAAGAGGCGGGTGGCTCTTGGTGACGAGGACCGCAGCCGGTCAGACTGGGGCCCGGCTATGAGAAACGGAGACCGGAGCTGGAGGGGCGGCGAGAGGTGAGCGACTGGTATCGGGAAGCAGGGTGGGAAAGTAAAACGAGAGCGGGGAGCAGGCAGGTGGGAGACGTGCTTTCAGAGGCAGAGCGGGAGATGCTCAGAGGAGAGGGTGCAGGGGGATGGAGAAGATGAAGCATTTGTTGTTTTTATTTTGCAGTTTCATATAGCGCTAACACGACCCGAAGGTATCGAAGCGCTTTACACGAGCACCAGTTGCATTGCAGATGCATGGGGGGTGTGGAGGTGTCGGGGGAGAGTAGGGTAGGCTGATTGAAGGGAGGGCAGGAGGGGAGAAGGGTTATTTATTTATGCGTTTTTATATAGCGCGGTCTTTACCCGAAGGTGTCAGAGCGCTTCACAATAGGAACAGTAATGATACATGAGGAGAAAATTACAAGTGAACAAATTACAAAAGTAAACGTTAAGTTACATGAGGCAAACGTGACAATTGTGAGCAAACAAAATACAAGAGGTAGCAAACGGTACATTACAGGAGGAAAAAGTGACATGTGTGCAAGTTACAAAAGCGTACAAAGTACCATTAGAGGTATACTACTACAATAAAAGGCAGACACTCAAGCACAAGAACAAACGTTACGCAGGCAATGGTGGCACTTGTGCAAGTAGAAATGTAAGAGGTGGCAAACAGTGTGTTACAAGAGAAAAGTGACGTCTGCATGTTACAAAAGAGTACCAAACACAGGTAGAAGGATAATACTGCAATACATGGCAAACACTCCAACAACAAGAACACACTGGGAAGGCACTTCCATAGTCATGGGGAATAGAATTTTCTATAATGGAAGGTCTTCCTTCAGATAATAGAGAGAGAGGAAGGGGGAGTGCAGGGACGAATGGGTTAAAGTAGGGAGAAACTTGGGGAAATGGATGATAGGAGGGAGTGTAGGGGGCGAGGGAGTGGACTGGAAAGCGGGGCGAAGTTGCGAGAGAGGAAGGCGAGGTCCGCAGTGGGGGCGCTGCATTGCATTGGGAAGGAGTGCAGATGCACAAGGTATGCACGAGGGCCTTCATAAGGCCAAGTGATGGTCGGAAGTGCAAGGTGGAGATTCCAGGGCATACCTGTCAACCTGTGACCTCTCGAATGAGGATGAGAAGACCAGGTGTTTATGAGGGCGATCACTGTAGAGTAGGCAGAGAAACACATTTTGGAGGGCTATGCACTTTTTCAAAAAGAATGGCATTATGGAAGCATGTTGCCTTTTAGAAGGTTGAAAGAGGGGTCCATCCCCTAAATGAGGATACGTTGACGGGTATGCCAGGGAGATGGGGTTTATTTATTTATGTGTTTTTATATAGCGCAAACTTTACACAAAGTTGTCAGAGCGCTTTACAATAGAACCTGTTACGTTACATAAGGATTTCAGAGTACATCAATTACACAAAAGATATGAAACGGCAGGTGCGGTGCGTCCATAGGGGCGTGTGGGCGTAGCCCCCCCCGCCCGCAGGAGACACAGAGGGAGAACTGACAATGCATGCCAGTCAGCATGACGTCGGGAGGCGTCATGTTGATTGACATGATTGTCACCAGGCAGGCAGCAACACGAGTGCGCAGGCGTGGGGACGGAGGGTGAATTTTTTGCCCACGCATGCGCACTTGTGTTAGTGCTTTTTTGCGCATGCCCATTAGGAGCCCTTCGGTCTCCAAATGGGCGTGCTCTGGGCGTAGAGTAACCTGTGCCCCTGCAGCGCCAGGATTGTCTGAAATATGGAAACAATTAGTGCGGACATGGCAGCCTGTTGACACGAGCTGTGCAAAAGAGTGACCACACGCAAGTAAGGAGGAAAAAAGTGTTTTGACGTGTTTTATTTGTTTAAGATGCCCAACAGCACTGCAGTGCTGAAAGAAGAAACGTGTGCAGTCTTAAGTAAAGAGTGCACCCTGTACGGATGTGTGCAATGTGGCTATTAATCAACCGTAGACAGTGTGAAAAAAGTTCAGTGGGGATGTAAATCACAAACTTATAGCCAGTTTCTCGCAGACTCCTGTCAGGTCAGTTTTCCTCCAAAGAGACCACGGATGTTTACAGTAAGGGTAAAATGAATGTGAATATATTAGATGGTGGAGTTGGGGGGCCCAGCTTAAACGTGATTGGCCAGTTTCTAAGAGCCGCAGCAAAGGAAATTGAACAGGGAGAGTGGGTGCATGGATGGATGCATGCATGATGGGTGGATGGATGCATGAATGATGGATGCAGGTTGGATGGGTGGGTGGATGGATGGATGGGTGGATGCATGAATGAATGATGTATGGATTGAGGGTGGGTGGATGGATGGGTGGATGCATGAATGATGTATGGATGGATGCATGCATGATGGGTGGATGCATGATGGATGGATGGGTGGATGCATGAATGAATGATGTATTGATGCAGGATGGGTGGGTGGGTGGATGCATGAATGATGTATGGATAATAATAATAATAATGGATGCAAGGTGGTTCGGGCTCGCTCGCTGCGGTGCAATATGCAAATTAGTTTACGCCTCACCACTTTTAAATGACACCAGCCGCCCCTGTGAAACAGATCAACTCCAAACACACATAAGAATGGTAGTAAGTACATACAGCTACTACAGTTACTAGTGGTTAGAGTTACAACTATACAAGTTGCAAATTCACTCAAGATTACATTTTATGGAACATTGAAGGGAGCGGCTGGAAGTTAAGCCGAAAGGCGCTAGAGGTAATGAGTGGGCTACGGCTATTTGGAACAACTTGAATTATGTGGCAGTGGAGGACTAAAATCTCGTGGCAAGAAAAAGCAAATAAGGTGGTATAATGCAGCACATTTTGTGACCGTATTGCTTCATTAGTTTGTATTTTTTCTTTACATGTTATTACTTTCTTGGGAAAGGTTTAATCTCATAAAAAACAGTTTAACACGCAATCGGCAATCGAAAGGTGACCAGTAAACCTTTGCCAAGGGTCCTCCACTCAGTGGCAACACATATTGCCGGGCTTTTAGTAACTTTTGATCCGTTTGAGATAGAAGCAAATTATTTTTGTTAAAATCTTCAGATTATGTAGTAGTTCTTGGATTATGTGGTAAATCCATAATATGAAGAAAATGCTGTAAACGCAAAATTACATAATTCCAGTGGCCCTTATGGTAATGAAGAGACTGAGCAGAAGTGGCTAGAAGAGAGTGTATGGGGGAAACAGAGGAAGTGCGGGGTGAAATGAGTGGGTACAAGATTAATAAGCGAGGAAATAGTATAGAGAGTGGGTGCAAGATGAGAATAAAGTGCAGAGGCGTTCTGGATGCGTTGGAGCCGTCTCAGGAGTTTGGCCGTGGCTCCTCTGTAGAGGGAGTTTCCGTAGTCCAACCTGCTGCTGACGAGGGCCTGGGTGACCGTTCTTCTCGTTTCAGTGGGGATCCACTTGTAGATCCTGCGGAGCATGCGGAAGCATGAGGAGGAGACGGCGTTGACCTGTTTAGTCATGGAGAAGGTGGAGTCGAGGATGACCCCTAGGTTGCGTGCATGGTCGGTGGGTGTTGGAGCGGTTCCCAGTGCGGTCTGCCACCTGGAGTTGTCCCAGGCCGAAGGGGTGGATCCGAGGAGGAGAACCTCCGTCTTGTCCGAGTTCAGCTTCAGTCGGCTGTTCCTCTTCCATTCAGCGACGGCCTTCATTCCTTCATGAAGGTTGGTTTTGGCGGTCCTTGGTGAGGGAGAGGATCAGCTGGGTGTCATCGGCATAGGAGATGATGTTAAGGTCGTGGCGACGTGGGCGAGCGGTGCCATTTAGGTGTTAAACAGAGTTGGGTTGAGCCCTGGGGTACGCCGCAGATGATCTCGGTGGCTTCGGGGGGGGGGGGCGGACACTCTGTGTTATACCGGAGAGGAAGGAGGTGGTCCAGTCTAGGACCTTCTCTTAGATCCCGGCGTTGTGGAGGCGTGTTCCTAGTGTGTGGTGGCAGACCGTGTCGAAGGCGGCTGTCAGGTCCAGGAGGATGAGGGCCGCCGTTTCTCTGTTGTCCAGCAGGTACTTGATATCATCGGGGCCGCCGTTTCTCTGTTGTCCAGCAGGTACTTGATATCATCGGTGGCGGCGAGGAGGGCAGTCTCGGTCCTGTGGTTGCTGCGGAACCCGGACTGGGAAGGGTCGAGGATGTTCTTCTCCTCGAGGTAGCGGGTTAGTTGTTTGTTGACTGTCTTCTCGATGACCTTTGCCGGGAACTGGAGCAGAGAGATGGGCCGGAAGTTCTTGAGGTCCTTGGGGTCTGCCTTGGGTTTCTTGAGTAAGGCGTTGATCTCGGCATGCTTCCAGCTCTCCGGGAAGGTTGCTGTCTCGAAGGAGGTGTTGATGACTTTCCGGAGATGGGGTGCGATGGATGTGCTGGCTTTGTTAAAGATGTGGTGTGGGCAAGGGTCTGCTGGAGATCCGGAGTGGATGGTGTTCATGATCTTGATGATGTTGTTGTCGTTTATGTTGGTCCAGGAAAGCAGGCAGTTGGTGTGGATGGTGGTCACGGGGCGGATGTCTCAGTGGTTGTCGGGGCGGTCGTGGCATTGAAGCTGTTGTGGATGTCTGCGATCTTGCAGTGGAAGAACTTGGCCAGCGAGTCGCACCGGTCTTGCGAGGGTGGGACGTCGTTGGTGTTGGAGCTGGGGTTGGAGAGTTCCTTCACGTTGTTGAAGAGCTCTTTGCTGTTGTGCGCGTTGTTGTCTAGGCGGTCTTTGAAGGAGGCCCTTTTGGCGGATCTGATGAGGTGATGGTGTCTGTGGGTGGCGTTCTTGTGGGCTGCGTGGCTGTCCAGTGTTCGTACACGGAGCCAGATCTTCTCCAGCTATTGGCAGGTTTGCTTGGAGACCCGGAGGTCTTCAGTGAACCAGCTGGCTTTCTTGTTGGTGTGACTGTTGGAGGGTTTCTTGATCAGGCGAGGGTGTTGGCGCAGTCGTTGATCCACTGTCTGAGGTTGCAGGCGGCGGTGTCGGTGGGGTCGACGGGTGGGCTCTGGGCAACGGTGGTGGTTAGCTGTTCTTCAGTGACTTTGCTCCAGCAGCGGCGAGGCATCATCTGTTGGGTGCAGTGGTGCGTGGTGGGTTTCTTGAAGGTGAAGTGGATGCAGCGATGGTCGGTCCTGTGGAGTTTGGTGGTGTGGTTGAAGGAGACGTGGGGGCTTGCAGAGAAGATGGGGTCAAGTGTGTGACCGGCTGAGTGGGTGGGTGTTGTGACGAGTTGTCTGAGTCCGAGGTTGGCTATGTTGTGGATCAGGGTGGTGGAGTTGGTGTTGCTGTTGTTTTCGAGGTGGAAGTTCAGGTCCCCGAGGAGGATGTAGTCCATGGAGGCGAGGGCATGTGTGCTGACTAAGTCGGCGATGGAGTCGCTGAACTGTGGTCGGGGTCTGGGGGGTCTGTAGATGAGAGTTCCTCTGAGGGTGGTTTTGGGGTCGGTGTGGATCTGGAAATGCAGGTGTTCGGCAGTGCTGAGGGTGTCGTCGGTGTTGGTTGAGAGTCTGAGAGTGTGCCTGTGGACGATGGCGATTACTCCTCCTCCTCCTGCTCCGTTGGTGCGGTCCCTGCGGGTGATCTTGTAGCCTTCTGAGACAGCTATAGCTACGTTGGGTGCTGAGGCGGGGTTCAGCCAGGTCTCCGTCAGGAAGGCGGCGTCTGGGGAGGTTGAGTCGAGTAGGTCCCAGAGTTCAACGGCGTGTTTGCGGGCGGAGCGGGTGTTGAGAAGGAAGCATCTGAGGTGGTTGGGTTCTTTCCTGCTCTGCAGCATGGTGGGGCGGATGCTTGTGAAGCTGCAGTTCTGGCATGTGAAAGCTCAGTGGGTGCGCGTCAGGGCGGCCAGGAAACAGGTGTGTGATCGTCCGGTGTTGAGTGCGTGGAGGCTTATGGCATCGTAGCAGTGTCGGGCGTCGTGGCGTTCGCTGGGTCCAGGGGTCCTGGCGCTGGGCACGGTTCAGGTGCGGATGGGCGCAGACTGGCTTGCTTTAGGCAAGAAAACAAGAACAGGCACAGAGGGAAAAAACAAGTCTGGGCAAGAAAGCAAGTTAGGCACAGGGGACTAAAAACAAGTCTGGGCAAGAAAACAATCTAGGCACAGGGGAACTAAAACAAGTCTGGTCAAGAAAGCAAGTACAAGCACAGGGGAATAAAAACAAGTCTGGGCAAGAAAGCAAGTTCGGCACAGGGGAATGAAAACAAGTCTGGGCAAGAAAGCAAGTACAGGCACAGGGGAATAAAAAAAAGTCTGGGCAAGAAAGCAAGCACAGGCACAGGGGAATAAAAACAAGTCTGGGCAAGAAAGCAAGTTAGGCACAGGGGGAAAATACAAGATTCGGCAAAAACAATGCAGGCAGAGCCGTACAGCAGCGTGGGGAGTGACCTGCCTGCGAGCAGGGTCAGAGGTTGCTGAAGAAGAGCTGGCCAACTTTACTGTGACAACGTATGAGGGCTGATGAGAGGTTGTGGATCAAGTTCATGGTGGTGGGGCACTATGGGAAGGAAGGCTCCCAAAGGAGTGCTTGACGGTTAAAGCTGCCTTTGGCCTGTTGTATCAAATTCAAATACACAAAGTAATGGGAGGAGTGCTTTCACATAGTCTAATCGCTGGCAGTTGCTTGGGCTAACATTCCAACCATTCGCTTTGTTTGCCCACCGAGCCTCTGCAAATCAGACCCAGCCAAATGGAAATCAGCCATAGTCCAGCTCCAGTGTGTTTTCCGGTGGGTGAGAATAATTCAAGCATTCCGTCCATCACCATTTTTTTTATGGGGGGGGATGTAAGTGAGATGTGTATGCCTTGACGTGCGTTCTTTGCTCACCGAGCCATTGGTCTCGAGCTATACCTCACTGATGAGACCTAATCAGATCAACCATGTCTGGGGTTGCTTGTGTTCCACCTGGATGGGACTTGGCCTACCAGTTTGAGCTGTGCTAGTCCAATTGAAACAGGACTAAGACTGATTTACATCACTTGTGTCTCTATCTAGAGTGGGCAAAAGACTGTGGCCTGGGAGACGGCCCTAAGTGATCGCCAGTGCCTGAGATTGATGCAAGCTTTCCTTCCATCAGCTTGTTTCGTTGTGTTGGAACCAGAATCTTATTCTTTCATTGTCCTGAAGTACACTTCTGATTCGACATGGGCTATTAATCTCATACCCTCTTCTTATTCTAGTTCTATGCAGATTTCTTGGACTCTATAAACATTCAAATAAAAATGAATATATTTATGAGGTATACCGTGTCATCATGCAGTCTCTGTCAGGGTGCATTGGATGTGATCGGTTGTTTTAATAGAAGAACACTAACTTCTAGTAACTCTTCAGTACAAGCATTAACGTGCGCAAGTTCAGTTACTGATGTATCGCAAATTCATGCTCTCTTTATTTCGTGAGTTGAAGTAATTATTCTGATACTCGCAGATTTTGAAAACTCTTATCTGGTTTTTGATGTGTAAATTTGAGGCTGTTTTCTGGTTTCGGAGTTGTCTGCTTAGGCCTCGTTACTTTTCCAGTAAAGAATTGGCTTGGTAGTTTGGTTTGCCCTGTTCCCATGATGCACTGGGCCAGGGACAGACTAATTTGCATGTAGCCAGGTTCTGAACTGGGATGGTGCAGTGAGCTAAAAAACGGTGATGGATCAAGCCCTGATCTGTTGACTGGGTAGGAGTGTTCTGATTAACTCAGATACTCTGTCCATCACCACCCCCTTTTTGAATCATTTTGGCCACCACAAGTGTGGAAGGGTATGCTCAGATGTGAGTCCCTTGCTCACTGCACCATCAGGATTCAAGCAAGCCGGGCCGAAGACGGCTGTAATGCCAGAAACCGGTCCCCGGAAGCTTGTTTCCTTTCCAGTAAAGAATTGGCTTGGTAGTTTGGTTTGCCCTGTTCCCATGATGCACTGGGCCAGGGACAGACTAATTTGCATGTAGCCAGGTTGTGAACTGGGATGGTGCAGTGAGCTAAAAAACGGTGATGGATCAAGCCCTGATCTGTTGACTGGGTAGGAGTGTTCTGATTAACTCAGATACTCTGTCCATCACCACCCCCTTTTTGAATCGTTACTTCCATATGCATACACTCTTCCATCAAGTGATCCATTCCAGAGCAGTCTCTGTAACTTTTTTTATTGATTCTCTCCTTTTAACCATGCCGTGTTTAACTCTGTCTGTTAGTTGTAGTGTGTGCTTTTTGGCGGGGTTCTAATATAGGGGCAAACCAACCTTTTGCTAAGAGGGTCTGAACATTTCTGAAACGTTTTCTTAATCTGGGCGCCCTTTTCTTGAGTTTTTAGATTTGCATTTGGTGATTTGTTTGGTTGTGTGTACCAAGCAGAGATTTGCAAAGAGTCTAGTTGATGTATAGTTCATGTTGGCTAATGTTGCAGTGTAATAAGTCTTTCCCCATGCTATAGTTGTGTGTAGTGTTATGAGAATGCTCAATACCACATTTGTAATCCTAGAGGACTATGCAAGCGTTTTCCAGGACTTTAATCCAAACTGTGATGTCTAATCCTGTGTTTAAGACTGAATAGCAGATTCTACAACATTTTTTGTTGGCGCCCGCGTCCTGTTACCGCAGCGGAATGTGTTAGACTTTGGATGTCGCACGAAGATAGATGTTGAGTTCTGATTCCGCATATGTTGATCGAGATTGTGCTAATGTGCAGCACGAAGTTTCATGTGCATTTCTCTGTTGTACTTAATAGATGCATGTGTGAAAATAAATAAATAACTCCTGTAACGTTTTTATTTTTCAATCCATGATTTGCAAAATAGTGCATTGCTGTTCCTCCTTTCTTTGCGTCTTGGGCCAAAGTATGAGTTTTCTGAATTAGCTGAATTTGGAAATTAAATTTCATTACTTGCTTTTCAAAACTAAAAAAAAGAAGACTTCAATACGCAGGTTTGAAGATCTTGAAAACAAAAGGTAATGCTTTACTTTTCAGACCAGTGCTGTGCTAATAATGGGAAGCTCAAGAGGTTGTAAATTGAGTAGGTAACGTGCATTAGCAAAGCCAATAGGTCTCGCCAAGTGACTTAGCTTGTGCAGACCTACTGGTTTTGCAAATACTAAACCGAATCAACAAAAAAAGCTTAAAGGTGTGTAGGCACTTGTAAACGAAAAAAAAAAGTTTAAAATATGCACGAAAGTGCCTCATAAGAAAAGATTGCAATCTGAAATGTGTTAAAAAATTATAATAATAATAAATCTGGGAATGGGGACCTGGCAACACAGGAGTGAATAAAGGGGTAAAGTTAATGCTGGGGCGGATTGTAACGGGCGCAGGGGGAGTTGTTCGAGCAACAAAGGGGAGTGTGGGAGGTGTGGATTGGATGAACTGCACTGTATGTGATGGAGAACCAATAGATGAGCTAGAGGGGGGTGAGCTTGAGCAGCACAGAGAGATAGTGGATGGAGGGGGGGAGTGGATTGGAGGGGGGAGCAGCACACGAGGGAGAGAGCAAGAT
Organism: Lissotriton helveticus; assembly: GCF_964261635.1. NCBI lineage: Eukaryota > Metazoa > Chordata > Amphibia > Caudata > Salamandridae > Lissotriton > Lissotriton helveticus. Next base: position 177,857,945 of record NC_136068.1, read on the forward strand.
AGTAAATGCATTCCCATGGAGTGCTGATAGAAAATAATTAGAATCGTTTCCCTAATGTGAGAAATAAATGCTGCAAGCCTTCCAATGAATGAGAAGGTGATAAAAAAGCTGATTCACTGAGGTACAAATACTAGAAGAGGATGGAAACCATTGAATAAGAAACAGGCAAATAGGTGACAAGGCATTCAAACATTGGTAACCAATGGGCTGACACAAATCCCACTGTAATGGTTGCCATTGCCCACAATAGGTTTTCGACAACATCTAGCTGCCTGCTCTCTGTAGGCAAGACCTAAAAAGAGGGCTGAAGTGGAGAGGAGGAGGAGCAATTTAACGTAATGCTGTAGGCGCTAAAGTACACACACTTCTCTGTCAATGGAATTTCATAGTTCAATTTCAGTGTTTAAATTATGGAGGGGTGTAAAAGGTTTGAAGGGTTCTCTTCCTTTTGCTCTAAGGTTCAGAATGTGTTTTTGTTCATTCACCCCTGTTATGCTTTTAGTGTTTTGTTAATTGTTTCGATGATAATAGTTAGGATTTTGATCAATTAAGCGACTTCTGCATGCCATATTACATATTTGAATCTCCATGTGAAGGTGCTAATGCATTGTAAAGTCAATTTACCTATCCACGGTTATACAGTATTAAAATAGGTGCTGCGAGATGCAGCAAACTACCCACACTGAGTGGGCAACATAGTGAATAATATAAGAATATGGACTCATTGTGTGACTGGTGTAATAATAGTCTAAGTGCTTACTTTTTTTCCAAAACAATGAAAATATTCCAGATAATGGAGCTCTCCAAAACTGGAAATCATGCAATGATGTATCCTAATTTATGGTATCCAGCATATGTTCAGAAGTGCCCGATCCATGACAGATTCTCAGGTTAGCCACAAATTATATATGCGAGTCCAATTTTGTATTGAACTTTGTTTTATGTGGACAGATTGAAAATCTGGCTTGGTAAAAGTCCTGCTGGACCTCTGCTTAGACATTTGCTTTAAGTCTCATGGGCTGATGGTTTCTGTTCCCAGGTTCCTCAGACCATGCCTAAGAGTTCACTTATTGGGTATTACTGGTGTTGCTTGGAAATGCCTGCGCTGTTGGGTCGCATTGACCCCATCTTTTCAGATTCAATAAACTTCTAAAAACTTGCTGCTTCCAACAATAGCTTTGGATTCACCCATTTTTATTTTTCCTCCTCTTCAATCTTTCACGGAGCGCTGAAACTTTTCAGATACTCGCCCCCAGTCACAGATCTGGGTTGAATCCATCATCGTTCTTTAGCTCAATTAACCACCTCAATTCAGACCCTGCTCTATGCAAATCAGTCTTGACCCTGTGCCTCAGGGGAACAGTCCAGCCCGAACTGCCAAGCCAGGTCTTCCCTGAACCGGAAATAAGCATCCTGGGACCGGTTTTGGGGTAACACCCTCATTAACTAGTCTAACTTGAATCCAGTGGCAAAGTAAACAAGGGATCAACGGATGGGCATACCCTGGCAATTTAGGGTGAACAAAGCAAACACAAGGAGATGATGGACGGAGCGCTGAAACTTTTCAGTCGCATATCTGGGTTGAATCCATCATCGTTTGTTAGCTCACTTTGCCACCTCAGTTCAGACCCTGCTATATGCAAATCAGTCTTGCCTCATGGGAACAGTCCAGCCCGAACTACCAAGCCAGGTTAACCGGCTGACCGTATAACAAAGACTGTAATCGATTTTATTTCCTGGCTCTTCGCAGTGCAGACATGTAGGTAGCATTCTGAAGTCGGGAGACTCATCAGGTGTCTGCGGATCACTGTGTCTCAAACACCCACAGATGGTTCTTTACAGTTGGTGTGCAGATGGCTCAGTGCTCTTTGTTTCGTTCATTGCTCTTCTACTTGGCGTGTAAACCCACAGATGGTAAGGCCTGCCCTTCTGTTCCCTTTACATTATACATTATTTATTATCTGTTTTCCAAACTTCAGCTGTCTCCGCCTGAATCTGGGTGTGGTGTATGCAGTGTCGTATCAGGCCCAGGTTCTTTCCAAAGCTCAAACAGGTGGCCTTTGTGATGCTTTATTACAGACCATTCACTTCCTTCTGAGTCAGGCTTTGTTCCACAAACCTTTTCCTATACCTGGGTGCCTGCCTAAGATGGAACACAACTGCCCTTCTCAGAAACTGATGACATCAGAGGACTTCCAGAAGGGAGAGTGATGGACCCTGCCGCCCCCAGTTAGATCTTTTCATCCTTCAGCCCTTTTACTGAGAAATAATAAAGAGGGGATTAATCACTCAACCACTTGATATCGGGCAAGGGACTTCATGGTGGTTTCCATTCAGTGTCTCCTATTTCGTATTGCTTCTGAACTTTTGACTTTTGCAATAAGAGACCGCCAGCATTCAAGGAACTGTGATAGGAAATGGCAGATACAAAACAAGTATTCACAATGCCAAACGGGTTTGTAGTGCCAATCTGGTGTGATGGTTAATTTTGTTAACTTTTTTTTTTATTGTATACATAAGCTACAAAAATAAAAAGAACATATGCCCCAATACGCTTGCAATATAAAAATTAAAGTATAAAAAAAGATAGACTTGCTTTGAATTTTAATTCAACAGTTCAAGTGCTTCCTAGCGGGCAGGTGCCCTTAGAATAAGTATGGAAACCCTTTTTGATTTTAGTACAGTTGATAGGAAAATATTATTATACTTATTGGCTCAAACAAAATGTATTATTGACTTTGAATTATTGTTACTTGAAGACATAGCCTAAGCACAGGTGTGATTAAGAATAATAGAAAAACAGTGGAAAGAACAAGCATTGGCATAGCCAATAGGTCTCGCCTTTGGGACTTTATAAGTGGACTACTGTTAACAAGTAGGCAGACCTATTGCATTGCAAATGTTTGTACTTGTAGAGTCCAAGGTAGATAGATGTGAGACACATTCCACAGTTGTCTCGGGAGGAGGCGGGACTTACGTGTGTAAAGAAGAGCACATGGTTGTTTGAGGAGGAGCAGGCCTCACAGGGAGTGAGGGAGAGCACACGGTTGTATGAGGAGGAGCTGGGCCTCCCAGGGAGTGAGGGAGAACACACAGTTGTCTGCGAAGGAGTCAGGCCTCACAGGGAGTGAAGAAGAGCCGTTTTGTGACGCCCTAGGAGTACAGGCGTCTCTAGCCAGCTATACTTGTGTATGCACACCCCTTTGCCTATGCTTTAATTTATGCTTGTAGTGGCGGCGGGTGGCCACCTGCACTCATGCTCCCGGCCATACAGGAGTGAGTACATTGGCAAAGCAGAAGCTGTCTTCACGTGCTGTGCCTCCTGTTAAGCGCTCTGTGAACCCTGCGATTCCGCTGCGCTCAGCTTCTTGTTTCCCTAATTGAAAGATTACTTGGTAATTACTCTCCGAGCCTGATCCTCGACCTAAAAATCAGACGAGGTGGAGGGAGGGGACAATAGAAGTCTGCGATGTGGAAAGCTACAATTAAAACCGCTGCGCTCGATACTTGTGTCCTTAATTGTAAGATTTACTTATTTATTACTCTCCGAGCCTGATGCTCGACCTAAATATCAGACGAGGTGGAGGGAGGGGCTGATAAAGTCCGCAATGGGCCCGATTCGAGTCGAAAGTAACAATTTAAAAAAAGTCACTGTTGGTTTGCGAACGCTGGAAAGTTAAAAATGATTTTTCACGAATACCTAAAGAAAAAAAAACAAGTCTGCCAATTCAGGGGCCATGCGCAGGAATACTTTAATTTATTTCATGGAGGTGGTGGCTATTCCAGTTACCATGTAAATAGCTGTTCTATTGCTGGAAAAACTACCCCCCCCCCACAACTCCAGTGGTATCTAGTGGTTCGTTTGAGGGAAAGAAACAGAGGCTTCGGTCATACGTCACCGCTTCCGCCTTCAATCTGGCAGGATCCGCCTGCAACCGGCTGGCCAGTATTCAGCGAGCAGCTTGTGACGTCATCGAGGGTGTGACTGCGCGGAATGTTTACCTGTGCGAGGACTTTCTCATCTGTGCACGTGACACCTCGCTTTATTTGCAGCAGGTGGGCTCGTGCTATTGGCGCGCCTGTGAAATGTTTGGCACTTTGCAAATTTCCATAGCAAACAAGTGGCGCGCACGTCACGCCTGTGTGGGCACAATCATAGCTCCTCCCACGGCCTATTGGTGTCGATTACGCGCTTGGTGCGCGTAATAGACACCAATAGGCCATGGGAGGAGCTATGCGCGTGCTTTGGGCCAATTGCGTGCAGTCTTTTACAATAAGACGCACGCAAAGTCCAATGGGGTAACACTATACAAAAAAGCACACGCACGAGCGTTTCACAGTCTAAAGTGACTGCTGAAACCCGTTTTTCCATTACAAAATGCCTCGCGCTGCGCGAAGTACTGCTACGCAGTGCAACGCTAGGCACGAGACCTAAAAAGCATTGGTCCAGTTAAGTAGGGGTCCACCATCCTAGGCACTGACGTGCACTTCTTTCTAGGCATGCGCACACATATGATTAGGCAAAATGCCTACTCTCACAGCTTAAGAGAGACAGAGGCTTATGGGGGTTTGGCTACTGCCCCATGGGGTATGCTGCTGTGGGCAGATGCAAAGTACAAGCAACAGTTAAACAGAACAGTGGTTGAAGGGGGCTGACCCAATACTCCTCTATGTATATATGTACATACTTTTATTGATGAATTTTTGATTATTGGAATCTGACAAAACCCTTAAGTCTTCTTTCTAGTCCAGCAAAAGTCACACAATTGATGGACAGAATGCAGAACAAATCAAAACAGTCACCCCCAGTCAAGAGGTCTGGGTTAAATCAATAATTTTTTTGCTCACCATGCCACCCCAGTTTAGACCTGGCCATATGCAAATCAGTCTTGACCCTGTGCCTCATGGGAACAGTCCAGTCCGAACTGCTAAGCCAGCTCCTCCCTGGACCGGAAACAAGCATCCTAGGACCGGTTTCGGGGTTTCACCCCTCTTCAGCCAAGATAGCTTGAATCCAGTGGCACAGTGAGCCTGGGACCCACGTCTGGGCATACCCGGCGCACTCAGGGCGAAGAAGCAGAAGTCACACAATTGAAGGACGGAATGCAGAACAAATCAAACATTCACCCCTAGTCAAGAGATCTGGGTTAAATCCATCATTCTTTTGCTCACTATGCCACCCCAGTTTAGACCTGGCCATATGCAAATCAGGCTTGACCCTGTGCCTCATGGGTACAGTCCAGTCCGAACTGCTAAGCCAGGTCCTCCCTGGACCGAAAACAAGCATCCTAGGACCGGTTTCAGGGTTTCACCCCTATTCAACCAGGATAGCTTGAATCCTGTGGCACAGTGAGCCCGGGACCCACGTCTGGACATACCAGGGAGGAAATGGCTTGGCAGTTTGGTCTGAACTGTTCCCATGGGGCGCAGGGTCAAGACTGATTTGCATATGGCTGGGTCCAAACTGGGGTGGCGTAATGGGCAAAAGAACAATGGCTTTAACCCAGATCTTTTGACTGGGGGAGAATGTTTGCATTCTCAGCATTCCGTACATCATTTGTTTGCTATAACACTTTTCACCCTAAGTGCGATGGGTATGCCCAGACGTGGGTCCCTTGCTCACTGTGCCTCTGGATTCAAGCTAGCCTGACTGATTAAGGGTGACATACCCAGAAACCGGTCCCAGGATGCTTGTTTCCGGTCCAGGGAGGACATGGCCTGGCAGTTCGGTCTGGACTGTTCCCATGGGGCACAGGGTGAAGACTGATTTGCATACGGCTGGGTCCAAACTGGGGTGGCGTAGTGGGCAAAAGAACGATGGATTTAACCCTGATCTTTTGACTGGGGGAGAATGTTTGCATTGCCAGCATTCCGTTCATCATTTGTTTGCTGTAACACTACTTTCTAGGCCAGGCCTAAAAATCATGTGGACCACATGCAGTTTCTCATTTCTGATCTTGCTGGGTGACTTCTGTAACTTGTGACTCCTACCAATATACAGAGACTGTTTAGGAGATATGCGCTTTGTGCCAGTTTCGAGAGGCCATCCAACATTAGGTTATTAAATGTTATTCCATGTTCACAAATCCCTTTATGATCGCCGATCAAGAACCTACTGTGTTTGGATATATGAACCTAAGTCTATAGGCTAAGAATGATATGATGTAAATAAACTGTATTTCTCCGCTATAATCACTTCCAGTGATTAAATAATTAACTTACTCACTAAGAATGAATCACAATTGGTAACATGCTCAGAATTCACGAATTTTCAATGTGCACACTGCAACTGCTGGTAATAAAGTTTAAAGCAATGACAAAAAATATAAGTTTCGTTAAGGGGTAACACCACGGCACAGGTTAAGAACAAATAAGCACAGTCAAATGTATGCATAGAGAAGACACCCTCTGGGAAGCAATTATCGACTGACGGCGACATTAGGACTTGGTGTGAAACATCACTATCTAACTTGTTTATGTCAATTGTGAACGGAAGTTCTAAAACAAAACTAAAAATGTTTTTCCAAATGTTTGTAGGCTCGAAAATTGGTTATAATACTTTTTTCCCTTGTCGTTTGATTCCTTATCTCGGGGGATTACGTGTTGAGAGCCCAAGGGGAGTGCACGTAAAAGTTCTGAACTGCAACTCTGAATTAATTATAAGGGAATGTGGGAAAACTATGTTTCTTACATATGTTCTTGGAGGAAATTCCAATATTGTCTTATTTTTTTCTATTGTCATCCTCAGTAGGAGATATAATATTACAAAGGACTTGGGAACATAGATTGCTTTTTTCTGTCTAATAAGTTGTTAAGAAAACCAGGGTGTATTTAGATGAAATGTGCTGGAAACATGCGGCTATCGTTGGTACAGGATTTGCAGCAGGAGTATAGGTCTGTTGTACATGTTTGATTCACAGCAGAAAATTGCTCATTTTAAGAGATGTGTGCTTTTACAGTATGCTTAGTCTATGCATTCTGGATTTCCAGGGTATTCAAAATGAGATAAATGTACATCCACTAAATGTAAAAGGGACTAGCCACTGATTATTCAGAAAATGTGGTGGCAGTAGGCTCCCATGATCCAACATTATATTATCCTGGCTTGTAAATCTTTCAAATCTTAATAGAACAATTCTTGAAAGACTAAATGCTTGCTGAGGTAGAAATGTTCTTTGGTCACACACCCAGGTTTCCAATAACATTAACAGAATTATTAATTTCTTCTAGAAGTCAACATTTTCTAGTTTAGTCAAACAAAAACCCCAACATTAAATAATGCAAATAATTTGCTTAGGTCAATTTTTACCTTGTTTTCACGGGTCGCAAATAAGCACCCTGAGTGTACTGTTGAGTCAACCTTTTCTGCAAACCCAATACATTTGCCAAATTGTGGCAAACCTTGGCAGACACAATCTGCCTGGGTGCCAATGACTAGTTGGGAAACTAAACTTAATTAGTGTAACCAGACTAGCTTAGGGTCATTGTGAGTACACCTATATCTATTGCCTAACAATTGATATTGGTCTTCACTGAACTTTAGTGGAACTACAATTTGTCAATCTTCGCCAGATTTAACCTTATCCTGGCACTGGAAGCTGACCAGGCATAGTGCAAACATTCAGAATTTTGTCTTACTTCATACATATTTGGTTGTTTTTAATTCATGCTAGGTTTTTTAACATAGATACCTAAAAGAAGTGCAATTTTATTAAAATCATGCATGTACTTGACAAGAAGGTACAATGACTTTGGATAGAGTGAAGTGGTAATGCTTTATTCCTCTTTCAAGTTTAGTTTTGACAGTAGGAGAAAAGATGGGTCCATCAAAGATTTTGGGACCTATATATTATACTTAGTATTGGCAATATAGCTCAGCGAGCATAGGCAAAGCCAATAGGCCGGAATTTTACTAAGGGGAAGTGTTTATTAATAATTGGGGCACTGTGCCTGTTGGCCCACCCTTTCTTAGAAAGAAAACCCCATGATGAAGCAACATCATTGGCTACTTCAGTGTCGAGGATGAAAGTAAGGCCCCATTGCTGAGCAGACTACTTCTGTAGAGCTAAGGGGTACCCTGAAAGAAGATTGTTATTAAATGGAATCAGCAGGTGAACTTTTCATCGTAAGTGGTGAACATCTAATGCATAAACAGAAAAATGTTACTTGGATACTTTTGACAAAGGTGCAGTGTTTTTGGTTCCTCTTTAAGAAAGCTTGATTATGAATGCCTTTACTTTGTGAAACGAAAATATGTAAATCCAACTTTATCATGACCACAAAGTAGAACACAGGAATGCTCAAGGACGATAAGTAAATAGCACAGTATCTTTATGTCAAGATAAGGCAACCAAACAACATGCACTTCATAAACAACAAAGCTGTCAATCAGCAATTAAAATGTCCTGCCAGCAAAGTAAACGCACTGAAGAACCTAGACTTTCACCGGCAGCCTTAACAAAAGGACTGATTGCTGCCCATTGCCACAAGGTAGTGTAAACACTAATAAAACAGTGTAACCGACCTTGAAATGTCATTGTTTCTATGGACAATGCATACAAGTAAAGGTAAACCATGAAAAACCCTTGCAACGCCAATAGCTTAGTTGGACTGGCCCAAAGCTCCTTAGTTAATTTTTATCACAGATATATGAAGGCAGCTAAAGTGTATGTTGCCAGACCTAAAAGGCAGAAACTGATACTAGTAAAATCTTCCGGCATTGAAAAATGATATGATATATAACTTATTTTAGGTGGTATTCACTGAAAAGAGAAGCTGCAAAGTTCAACATTTTACACTTCTAAACTTTGCTCAGTTAAAGTAATTTTCCCATGAATTTTCCAAGATTGGCGATCTCATTCTTGTGACATTTTGTATTTGCCCTTATAAAGATGATGGGCGTTGTTTCCCATTATTCTGATGTTTTCCGATTTCTGTTTACCACTGATCTGTTAGTGGCCTGTGTGAGGATATCCGCATATATGCCTATTTTCAGCTAGTCACCAGCACTTAATTTACTCATTAGTGAATTTCAGTTATAAACCTTGTGGTTCTTTGCAAAAAAGCTCAGCCATTTGCTATTACTGGTGTTTCAAAGGCTAGAGGAAGACTGTAGCTTTACAAAAACCATAACATGGAAGGATAATGGCTGTGCATGGTCATGGGCTGGGTATCGTCAAAAACAGAAGAGGGTCCCTGAAGGCTAGTTACTAGGAGAGGAGGCAGGGAAAAGCAATCAAAAAAACATAGAAGAACCTCTCCTAGAATATTACATACAATAGGTAATATATCCATCAATTTTTATATAACATCATTGTCCCACACAGAAGCAATTATAAGCAAAACATATAAATTTATTTTTTCAAAAAGCACAAATTCATAAAAAAACATTTATATATATATATATATATATATATATACACAATGCAAATTAATCAAATGAACACAGCAGATAGCCCCCAATCAAGCTCACACATTCAAACATCCTCTCAGCCATTCACAACGTCATACACTACAAGACAAAAGACAATATCATAATCACAGGACCAAAACCTAAAAAGGAAGGTGCAAACAAAAACAGGGTATCGCACAGGTTTACAAAGCTATTCAAAAAGATGGCTACTTAATTTTAAAAATATATAAAATGGAGGTTGGTGTTAGTTCATCTGTACTTGATGTTGATCTAAGTCACCTTAGATGGCGGATGATTGCTAAGGGCAGAGGCCGTACCCCCTGGACTCAAATCCCCTGTCTTCGATACGAATCACACATAGTCTACGCTTTATAGAGAATCGTCTTTAGCTTCTCTTCGTATTGTCTCCAGGTTAATGTCTGTTGTAACAGCCACAAGGGAACTGTTGTTCCACTGAGGCATGCATTCCCCACAGTGCAAGTGGTGTGTTGAGCGGTGGTCCATGATGCTGTGTAAAAGTAAGAACTGTAAACAAGGGGCACATGCATGGCAGAAGAATGTGATTGTGTAGTGTGAAGAGGGTGTGCAGTTCTGATTGTACTGGAAATGGGTTGCAAGTGTGGCTAAGCACACGTACTGGGTCGCGGGTGAACTGTTTCTAGTGTGCTTGGGTGGCTTTGGGTCTGTATGGTGGAGTTGGGGAGTGGCTTTTGTGTTCACATGTTTTTCTTTGGATGTGGTGTAGGGGGTGGACTTTAGGAAGTGGTCAACTCTGAATAATTGTGAGCATTTATTTTTAGTCTCCGTGAAGTTTCGCAGAGAGAAATATGACCATTTCCTGATTTGAGTTCCAGCACTTGCTGCGTTTCCTATAACTCAGGGGTGTCTGTCTCTGAAGGGGAACTATCAGTGCCTTTCTCTGTCTCACACTACTCCTAGTCCACTAACCTACCTCTGCTGCCTAGCCGCTTATCTCCTCCCCAAATGTGCTGTACTATGGCACAACTGGCTTTGACTCTAGGGGCACACTTGGTGTTTTCTGTTTGTCATTGGCTTCCCTCAAGTGAAGAGAATCCCATGGTCCTCTGACAGACTCTGCAAAACACACAATGTTGCAAACCTACTAAACCCCTCACACTGCAATTTTACTGGCCCGTAGCCCTCTGGAAACTCCTGACTCCTTGTAGGCTCTACAACCCCTTCTAACCTGACCACAGTGTTCAATTTGAGCCTGTGGTAGCAGGTGAGGCCCACTGGCACTCAATTTTGCGCACCAGCACTTAATTTTCCTCATCAGATTTTGACGCAGAGCAAGAGAGAGAAAAGCACAAAAGGATGAAAGAAGGAGAAAGATTCAAGGACAAAGAAAGAAAGCAGGGGTGAAAAGGAACCTTACACCGCGAGAGAAAGGTGTTGGGAGTTCCTAGTAGTAGATGGGAGTCATGAGGTGCAATCAAGAGGAGCAACTCTGCACACTGTGCAAACCCCTTTGGCCCAATAAACAATACACCCTCCACAAGAAAGTGCAAAATCCAATAGCCCACTGACACTCACCAAACAGCACTGACCTGACACACTGCAAACCCCTCCGCTTCCCAAAGATGCTGTGGCAGTGTGTCGGATTCCAAAATGTAAGATCACTCTTCAGTACCCTCCCCGAAAACGAATAAATAGTAATTACAAAAACACAATGTCAGCAGGATTGAGGGTGTATACACAAGCTTTGCAAAACGTGCAGACATTTTTAAAGAGCCATGACAATATTGTATTAATGCATAAAAGGGCATGCTTATATAGAGCGCTTCCACAGGGCAGGCAATGCCCAGCTACATTGCGAACACGGAGGGGGCATGTGATGTTAGTCAATAGACTTCCAACTTTTGGAGCATCTGTGATCCAGTTTTGAGCCTTATAATAAAGAGAAAAGTGCAAAATCCCCAGAACATTCTTAACACTTGCTGCAGTCACTATCCTGCATAGGTAAAGCTCTCCCACCTCTTATACTGCCACAGAAATAAGTGACAAAGGCTACTGCTGCTCTGAACCTGCTCAAGACAGAGGGTGGAGCAATAAATTAAAAGCGTGCACTTATTCACTATACAATGTGCGTGCTTTAAAAACATTGAACATTTTGATTTGCAAAATTTGTCAAAGGGCCTGGGCAAATAGAGCAGGCAACAGTTCTAATAAAGCACGAAGAACCAACATCTGACTGATCTCTAGCTTCACTCATCCCCTTAGGCACTGACTTCTTATAGTTAGAGAATAGCTTTATTTGTGTGAGCACTATAAAGAAACAATAAAAAAAATTGTGATGATGGAAGCAAAGACCTACCTGAAAGCCATACAATAGTGGGAAGGAGGAAAACGTCATAGCCTGTCTAAATTGCAATGTTTTCAATGGCCTGTGCGTTATTTTTGATTAATTCGAGTCTGTGAGAAGCGTTGCGTGGATCTGGGATCTGCATCGGAGAAAGGGCGCAATCCAACCTTCGGATGCCCAGGACGAACATCTGTAAATCCAAAAGGGGTCGGCTTCAGCGCAAGCTTAAGACCTCCAAACCGTTGTTGTTCCCGGGCGCGGATCAGTGAAATGTAAGCTTTAGGTGCCTACTTCAGCCGTTTAGGCTGGATGTGCCACCTGCGGGATCAGCAGTGTCTGGAAGATGGAGGAATACTTCGGATGAGGTAAGCCTCTCGGCCACCCAGTGGTGGTTGCTTCGGTATGGGGGCGGGGGCAGCTCCGAAAGCACCCAGGCTCCCAGCCAATCCCAACACTGTATGAGCAGCATCGTGATTGGTCTGAGCGGCCTCTTTGGCCACTCTGGCAGTACCAGGGAGCTTGGGCATGATCTTCACGGGGGGGTGCAACATAGCCTTGTAGCGAACATTCTAAGTGCGCATGATTATTTGGCCGGCCCCAGAGGGCCAGACAAATAATCGGGCTAACTTTGGGAGTGCAAAAACTACTCCTCGCTGTGCTCAGCCCCGCCCCTCCCCGACCTGGCTCCAATCCTTTTCAGAAAAATACAATGGTAATAATGGCTTATTATCATTTTCTTTTTTACATTGCTCAAATAGAGGTGGGCCGATGCTCCTCTGCCTTAGCGGAGGAGCCACCACTGAGGCGACCACCTGGAGGAGGAGCCGCCACTGAGGCCACCCCCGCAGCTGACGGGTGGAGCTAAAGGCCTCATAGCCTCACTGCTGTTCCGCGTCTGGCATTGTGTAAGCCACCTCTGACAATGTGCCTAAGTGCAATTGAATTTATGTAGCGCTTACTACCCAGGACAATGACGTTTAAGCGCTTTACGCTGGGCCACAAGCTGCTCCGGATAACCAAGGTTAGTGGTTAGAGTTTATTGTTGGTTATTTGGATTAATCTTGTGCGCTCCTGGAAACTGCTCCATGCATTCACTTTCTTTTCTTTGTGGTAGATTACATCCATTGGAGTTGTGTGTGATCATTATTAGGGGTATCTGAGTTCATACAGATGGTTGGTTGCATTGATGAATAAGCTAGAGGGCAAGCAGGTGTATTACTTATAAATGAGTTTATTGTCCTCTTTGAAATGAGATGTGAACAATTTACAGCAAGGCAATACTAGAGATTAAAGCAAAGATATATGACAGAGGAGATTATGTTCAGAGAGAGGAGCATGTTTAGATGGAAGACTGAGTTATCTGAGAGTCAAAAAAGAGGTGACAAACAGAAGTCGGTCAGTTTTTCATGTAGGGTTTTATCAGTATAGGCGAGTCTTTTTGAGCTGGCATGCAATCTAAGGATGAAGCAATGTAGAAACAGCAAGGACAACTGGTCAGCTCAGGAGCTGGGAGTGTAAATGGTTGGATGCAGCTATTGGGAAATATCATAAGATGTATACAGCTAAGGAACCAGTAAGCTTGCAAACATAGCAAAGTAGGAGAATATAGGGGTAAATTAAAATAATGTAAACATTGAAAGGTGATACTGCCAATGCTGGAACTGATGTAGTCTTAAACCCTTGAAGTTTGTACTGTTGTGTTAATTGCAAAAGCAAAGTGGATTTCTTTTTATGTTCTTGGTTTAGCATGACCCATGATGGAGGCGAGGAGAGCCTCGGCAGAGCATGGAAATATGTTGCTTTCACTCCTGTAGGCGAAAAGTGGAGTTCCTTGCACTGAAGTGAGGGGGTAGACGGGATTACCTTTGGACATTCCATGACCTTTGTTTGCAAGGGGCTGAAGATGAATTCTCCTGAGCTCGGCCTTGCGGTCGATGGTAGTGGCGAGGGCCGGGCTGTATGTAGTTCCTGCTGTTCAAGGTGGGGAGCCTCTTGGCCAGACCTGCTCTTTTGTCGGACTTTAATTGCTGGTTCGGGGAGGAAGCTGTGCAGAGGTGTCACACTTCATTGTGCCCATGTTGTGGGTGCTCTGATTGGTGCCAGCCTCTGTGCTCTCTGCTGGAAGAAGCTTCGGTTTACACAAAGGCTCTATCTGGGGCGTAGCCTCAGAAGGTCACGTGAAAGAGAACAACCCTAAGCTGGTTCTTATACAGGAGCAGGTCCATGCACAAATGGCTATTAAAACTAAAAAGGCAGAGAATTGATAGGCATGCACTTTCCTAAACAAAAACATTAAAATCTGCACTCTGGGGCCGTGTTAGTGCTCGTCTTCCTTCTCAACCTCCCCGGTCTGTGTGTTTGAAAGGAGGTGCACAGCCCGCCCTTGCTTACTACGGATTTAAAGACTGTTCAAAGCAGCTTTGGAAAAGAGGGAGCATGGAGCAAAACCTGAGAAAAGTGTTTGCATTTTAGTTTGTGCAGTGATTTGTACCCATGTCCGGATGTGTGCAGATGAAGAGGAGTGGGTGCAAGGCCTTGTCCACTGTTCTTCACCTCTAAGATCCAGCGCCTACCGTGAACGCCAGGCGCTGTCTGTGCAGAGGATAAACAACACCCAGCGCTACAAATGCCTGCTGCTTGAACGTACAGGAGAAGCTGGAAGGAGTGGTGCTGACCTCTAGGAGCTATACACTCCTGATGTTGTCTCCATCCGGGTTCCTAATATTTCGGCCCTTGAAAGGGCGAGATTTTGATCGATACCTTATATCTATTGATCCAAACCTCGATCTGGTCGACTGAACCTTTATTGCCTGTCTGTAAGGAAAGAAAGTGCACCTATTTCCAAGTTAGTTCACCCAAGAAAGGACTCTACTCTCAAAGATCACGGACAACTTCTAGTTTTCAAAAGTTTATTGTAAAGATATAATGAGCTGCAAATACAGGCATCTCAGAATGAGATTCACGAGATACACAGGTCCAATTACATACATGTGCTCTCGAAAAGCCCTCAGACGAGCGACAGAAATCACTAACACAAGTTCTAAAAATAGTAAAGCTATCAGCATAGACGCATATCGCTCCTTCATTTAGATTGGAGGAAAACAAACACAGGTTAGGCGTCCCTACCCTGTTCTAGATGGTATCCCTACTTAACCAAATCCCAACCTAACAAAGGTGTCAGCAGTGAATGACCCCCAAGGGAAGTCACTCACTCTAAGTCTCTTGGTGAAAACCTAAAGTTCTCCAGTCATGACCCCTCTCTGCCTACCCATCCGCTCTCTAAAGGGTCCTCAGGTCTCTGCTCTAACTCCACCCAGGGGTGCTGTCCCTAATACAAAACAGTCAACAACATTTGAGACGCCCCTTGCGAAACGCCTCTCACGTGGTGCAACTTCAGGCTTTTTCCATGATGCTTTGTATTGGGCCTCAGACGTTAGAGTTGACCTTGCTTCTCAGATTCTTCTCCGGCCCGCTGATACCCCTTAAACATTCCAAAACCCTCCTCCATGTCTGGGCCGTCTACTGAACAGACCTCTATTCATTCATTTATAATTGGATCCCCCCTTTCCTGTTGCAGACAGATATCTGCCGCCAAGAACCCAACTCTCATAGACTTCTAAAAAGGCTTGCAACATTTCTCAGCCCAGACATGTACGTATAAATCAATGCTAAAACATTTCAGGCCTACAATATTTCTCATTATGATTATAGCATTCAACTTCTTCATTTAATTAAAACATGTTAATACTCTTATTCTATTATTAAGTAACCAATTCTATAAATCATGGCCTATTTAATGCAATGACCAAAAACCTTAAAACAATCTGTGTCGTGAAAAGAACCACCTTCCCTTTCCCTCCAGCTCTGGCCCTGAGGCCTACCACGTTCTGCGTTTTACCGCATACCATCTTATGTTGTAACAGCTTCACGACATGGATTCAAAATAATCACGTCTAATAAAGTCATATAATGTCACACATTTCTGTATTAGTTCCACACCTACTTAAATCTCTACATTTAGCTATACATTTAGGATATAATTGCAGATACTATTAGCACTCATGGCATTTCTCTTCATGAATTATGCTTACTACAGATAAGTGTGATGTACTCATACATTTATCAGTTTGCGCTCTCTCAGTTCCCCCCTTTGATGACCTCTCGGGGTCATCACTAACATTTAAACTGCAGTTATTGCTGGCATTCTCTGCGCTTCCAGAGCTCTCAGGCTCCTGTACTGATTATCTTGTATGGCAGCCAATCTCTGCAGCTGCTCTCTTTGGGCCCTTTCTGACTTTCTTGCTCTGTACCATTTGAATACCCTCACCAATCCCCACAATATTATCCCACAGATCAATATTATGATGATAGGCTTTAGGATATACCAAATAAAGCTTTTGCCTAAGGTGGAAAACCACCCTCCAACTGTACTCATTCCGTGGCCCACCTTTTCCCAGACATTTTCTCTACTCAAGTCTTCGATCTCTTTGTGAATATTAGTTATGTTCTTAATAACTTTCTCAAGGGGTTTTGAAAGGTCTGGAATGTAAGTGCAACATTCCTGAACCTTCAAAGCCTTACAGACTCCGCCCTCTTTTGCTAATAGGACATCTAATGCAAGACGATTTTGAAGAACCATAGCCCTTATCGATTGCATCTCTCCTTCTACCAGCATTAAGGACTGAGCAGTGCTGGCAGACAACCTGTCGACAACTGTTGCCAGTCGTCTAATTTTAACATCATTAAGGATTATTCCCAAAAGAGGAAACATAGCTCCAAAAACATCTCCAACCATTTCTGCATCGCCTAAATCTCTCCTTCCCCTCGCTGATGTCTGGCCCTCAATGATCAATAAGTCTTGTGCATGATATATTTTGGGGAAGACAATTGCCAAGTAACATGATCCATACCAGTTGTCAGGTAGTCTCACGTAAGCATTTCTTCCACATACAAAATACACATTTGGAATCACTTGCATTCCCTTCAGGAAATCCTTAGTGTAGTACTCTAAATTAAAAGCATGTTCACAGTCAACTTCACCCACGTATACATTTTCATAATACGTTTTGGCTCGGTGAAGACATAACTTTCCTCTCTGCGCTTTATCTAAAGCTATTGGACCACTACTACCCTTTCTCTTATGTGACTTCTCTTCCTCGGTCCAATCTATTTTCCCTTGTCCTGATTTCTTCAAAATCTTTTGTCTCCTGTAACGATCATCCACCTGCCCTATGAACTTCTTCTCGACTTCTGACACCTTGCATGTCAGGTTATTTCTACGGGCATGTGAAGTATCTAAGGTAATCCAAGGAATGAAGAACTTGGCCAATCTGTCTTCACTCTTCCAGTAATCCCATTTATTCATCTGCTTATAATTTGGGACTTCTGGCAACACTGAATCATAATTAGAGAAATAGTATTCAAAACTATCTCTCTCATAAAATATACTAAGCAATAAGCTACATGTAATGCCATATGTCAGAGGGAGGTGATGGTATCGAATTCCTTCATCTACAGACGCCGGCAACTGCATGCAGACGTAGCAATCCTTAACCTCCATGGCATCCACGTATTCATACAAAAGTTTAGCATAAGCATTTGACCTAAAGTCTCCTTGGGACTCGTCTACATGTAACCTGCGGGCTTCTGCAGCCAATAACGCTTTCTCTTGAGTGTTTTCCCTTTTCTCACCTGCAACAGTAGGTGTAAGCGTTCCTGCAGAACTCACATCAGTTACCTTTACCTCTTCTTCATGTCCCTTTACATAAGAAATTGTTACCACTAAAGCTATTAATATTATCACTCCTACTATTAGTGTACCTATTATACATTTAGCTCTGCGGTTCGGGGTGCCGGCCTCCATTTCGTCAGACAGTCTAGCTTTCTCTTTATCTTTGCAAAAAGTTCCTTTCCTCTCGTTCCTTTACAGTCTTTTTTTTTTTTTTTTTTTTTTAAATCCTTTTTGTCTTTAGAATCCACACAGCTGGAGGCTGACAGCCTTTTTCGCAAAAGTCCTTTAACAGTTCAAAAAGACAACCCTAGCCCTTCTCCATCAACTCAAGGGATTCCCTAAAATTCTCTGCTTCCTGGGCGCTAGGTAATCTTCTTTTTCTGCTTGCTTTACTTACAAAATCCTTTAACAGTCAACTATCAGATTTGTGGTTGCAGCTTCAATAGCATAGTTCAATATTTCCAAGCGAAGAGTGTGCTCTTCATGTGCTGTTATCGTTGTACCAAAGTCGGGGAATTGCAATTCTGTAAGAAACATGTGCTTTAACTTGCTGAGGCGGGGAGGTCTGGGGAGCACGAATGTTAGTGACCCTTCTTGTTCGACACCGGGTACCAACAATCGTATTTCCACGGTGATAATGGGCTCAGAACTGGACACCACCACCGCTCGGATCCTCCCTGTCTCCGGTTTCACAGACATTTGTCGCCAGATATGTCCACTCAGGTGTGGAGTATCTTCTGTTAGGCACACGCACTCTTCTTGACCTTCTTCGGTCCGGTGCTTCAGCGCCCTGAGCACCTTCTTCTGGGTCTGAGTCTTCTGATATCGGAGGAAGGGTTAACTCTGGAGTTGACCTCAGGCTAGAGCTCCTTCTTTGCGGCCAATTAGCTTCTCCACGTGCCCTTCTGCTCCTTCTCCTTCTGGTCTGTTCTCGCTCTCTTTCAGACCTGTCAGGGTCAGACTCGTACTCCCAGCTATTTTCTCCTTCTGTAGCGTCTTCTGTTTCGCTGTTGTACTGACCGTCCTCAGCTTGGTCAGACTCGTTCCCTGCTTCCGCTGGCACCTCTACAGCTTGGCTAGCCCCCTCTATGGCTTCTTGGTCCTCAGCTGGACGTCCATCCGAGAGAGGAGCTGTTTCCAGAGGTGCTGGAACCCTTTTCGTATGTGACGCGTGGATCCAATTGGGCAGGCCTCCCACCTTTACAGCTGTGTTGGTGATCAGGATGACCTGGTAGGGCCCACGCCAACGAATATCCAAGCAGCTTCTTCTCACATGTTTCTTCACCAGGACCCAGTCCCCAGGATACAGGTCATGGCACGGGCCCTGGCACGCTGGAACCTCTGCAGCCTGCACCTGAAGGGACACAGAACGCATGGCGTCAGACAGCCCCTTACAATAGTCCAGGATCATATCATCTGTGATATTTAACAATGCAGTAGCTGGAATAGATGGCAGCCTCATTGCTCTCCCCATTAACACTTCATGTGGTGACAACCCTGTTCTTCTGTCTGGGGTACTACGAAGGCTCATGAGGACTAATGGCAGGGCATCAGGCCAACTCAGGGTCGTTGAGGAACAGACTTTAGCTATTCTGGACTTGATCGTTCCATTGATCTGTTCCACAATTCCTGAGGCTTCTGGTCGGTAACTGCAATGGAGCTTTTGGTCAATATTCAGTGCTACACAGATCATCTTCACAAGCTCGCTGTTAAAATGTGTTCCCCTATCTGATTCCAAAAAGGCCGGCACCCCGAAACGAGGGATAAGTTCTCTAAGCAGTAACTTAGCCACTGTGAGGGTGTCGCACCTACGTGTAGGGTATGCCTCAACCCATCTGGAGAACACACAAACAACCACCAGGACATAGCGGAGGCGGTTGCATCTTGGCATTTCAATGAAATCTATCTGCATTCTGTTGAATGGACCTCCAGACCTTCCTATGTGACTTAGTGCAACTGGTGTTCTTTTTCCTACGTTCAGCTGCTGGCAGGTCACACAACGCTGGCACACTGCTTCTGCTGCTATTCTAAACTTAGGATTGTACCAAGTCTGTCTAAACACTCTCAGCATAGCGTCTCTCCCTAAGTGTACTGGACCATGTATGAGTCTAGCCATTGGACTCACCATCTCATTGGGCAACACTGCTCTGCCGTCTGCTGAGACCCAAAAATGGGTCTCACCCATTACACATCCTGCCTTTTCCCATGTTTCTTTTTCAGAATCAGGAGCATTTTCTTGCATGATTGACAATTCATCCCAAGTATCAACAGTTTCCAGTATCATGGCTAATTCAGTTCTTACATTTATTCCACCCACATCCACCTCTGTGAAAGAGTAACCTTGTTCTGCGCAATACCGCGCAACTTCATCAGCATATCTATTGCCTTTCGAAACAAAGTCCTCATTTTTGGTATGTGCGATGCACTTTACAACTGCGATACTTGCTGGACATTGCAATGCTTCTAACAACAAGCGCACAAACTCTCCATTGCGAATGGGAGAGCCTGAAGAAGTCATGAACCCTCTTTGAGACCATAACTGCCCGTAATCATGAACTACCCCAAACCCGTATTGGCTGTCGGTGTAGATGGTGACTCGAATTTGATTGCCTGCTAAGCAAGCACGTGTCAGGGCAATAATCTCGGCTACCTGAGCGGAGTTTACTCCTTCCAGGCACCCTGCTTCCACAACTCCTTCAATTGTACAAACAGCATACGCTGCTCTCAACTGCCCAACTTCGTCTCTTACACATGAGCCATCGACAAAGAAAACTTCGTCTGGGTCGGTCAGTGGCTCATCTACGATGTCGGGTCTGGGTTTGGTGCATAGTTCAGTCACATCGAGACAGTCATGGTCTGTATATTCATCATCATCATCAATATCATTTGGAAGTGGCATTAAGGTAGCAGGGTTCAAAACAGAGCATCTCTTGAGGGTCACGTTCTCTGCAGCAAGAATAACTTGCTCATAGCGCGTGAGCCTGCTGTTGGTCAGATGCTGTGTTTTGGTCCTGGTCATCAACAGTTCAACAGAATGTGGCACGCACACCTCTAACGGGTGCCCCATGACGATATTTTCACATCTCTCAATGCTGACACCCGTTGCAGCAACGGATTTGAGACATCCGGGCAACGCTGCGGCTACTGGGTCTAAAGTAGCCGAGAAATAAGCAACTGGTCTACGGGCATTCCCATGGATTTGGACCAACACAGACAACGCGCAACCTTCTCTCTCACAACAGTAAAGAAAAAATTGTTTATTGTAATCAGGCATTCCCAATGCCGGAGCACGACACAGGTCCTCTCGCAACTGTAGGAACGCCATCAAACAGTCTTTGTCCCATGGTACCGGATCACTCACCTCCTTGTGCGTCAGTTTTTGCAAGGGCTTTGCTTTCAATGAAAAGTTCACGATCCACTGTCGGCAATAGCCCACCATCCCTAGGAACATCCTGACCTCTCTCTGTGTCTTAGGCGCGTTCATTTTCATGATCGCCTCTATCCTGTCTGGTGACACCTTTCGTTTGCCTTTCTCAATTCTGTGTCCCAAATACTGCACTTCTGTCAGGCAGTACTGCAATTTTCCCGGGGACACCTTGTGCCCATTGGCAGCTAGGTGATTTAACAAAGCAATGGAGTCTTCCCTGCAAGCTTCTTCTGTTTCTGACGCCACAAGGAGGTCGTCTATGTACTGGACCAGAACTGACTTCTGGGGCAGCACTAGACTTTCAAGATTTTTCTTCAGAAGCTGGTTAAAGATCGATGGACTCTCTGTATACCCCTGAGGGATACGACACCATGTTAGGACGCGATTTTCCAGTTTAAATGCGAAAAGAAAATGGCTATCTTCGTCCAAAGGGATCGAAAAGAAAGCCTGACAAAGATCGATCACAGTGAACCACTCAGCTTGGAATGGAATCTGAAACAGTATCACTGATGGATTCGGTACCACTGGACAACACGAAACGACTATGTTATTAATCTTTCGAAGGTCCTGCACTATCCGAAATTTCCCATTTGGTTTCTGCAGACCCATAATCGGGGAGTTACATGGACTACCCACGATTTCTTTCAGTATTCCCTGTTTAATCATGGACTCGATCACGGGTTTTATGCCTGCAATCGTTTCTGGAGTCAATTTATACTGGGGTGTTCTTGGGAACTCAGCATGCGGTTTCACTACAATTTTCACTGGGTCCACCCCTTTGACCAATCCAATCTCTTCCCCAGTGAAATCCCATACCTCTGATGCCACTGTCTCTCTCAAATCCCAGGGAAGCTCGTCTACTGTCAAAGTAGGGTACAGCTCCACGCATATTCTAGAGTTTGCGACTTTGAAATCTGCATCATCATCATTTGTCAGTACCTCCACTCCCTGAGGTGTACAGTATATAGTACAATTTAATTTACACAACAGGTCTCTTCCTAGCAGACACACAGGACTTGAATCGCAAACCACAAACTGGTGCTCATCGCTGTACTTCCCTATTTTCACCTGCACCGGTTCTGTCAATTGACTGGTTATTCTCCTGTTTGCGACCCCTACCACCTGTATGGTCTCTCCAGACATGGGCAGGTCTGGAACTGCAGCTGATCTGATCGTGGATCTAGTGGCTCCTGTGTCCACCAGAAATGTCGTAGGGCACCCTGCTACTTCTGCTTCGACATAGGGTCCCCTCTGATCTACCTCTAAGGCTGCCCCGAGGGTGCAGTCTTCTCTTTCCACTCTCTGTCCGGTTAATGGGTCCACATAATAGCATTCTTCCCCTTCCACAAACAGGGGCATTTGTCTATAGGTCTTTCCCATACTCCCTACTCGAGGAGGTTGCGGGAACTGGGCTCGGGGAGGAGCCCCCCCTTTGAGCACCTTTCCTTGGTATGGCGTTACCCCTCTTGTAGGCGCGCTTTGGACCTCTTCCTCCTCTATCTCTTGCTCTCCTATCTCTACATTGTAAGGGCACTCGCGTTTCCAATGCCCCAGCTCGTTGCACTGGTGGCACCTAGTCGTTTTCTTCAAGGTAGCTATGTCTACTCTGGGTCTAAAGGTAGTACTCTCCTCATTACCCTTGTTCTGACTGTACTGCTTCTTACCTCCTGTACCTGTCCCTTGCTGCTGTTGTTGCGGTCCCCCCTTTCCTGCTGTCTGCAATTGTACCACCATCAGCTTTTCTTTTAGTTTCTTAGCCTTGGAGTCTACCTCATCACAGCAGTACCTGGCATATCTCAGTATTTCATCTAGGGGTTTACTTTGCCAACAAATCGAGTGTTGCTGAATCATTAAACTAATATCCGGTCTCAGTCCCAGGACGAACTTGGACACGAATTGCCCTATGTCTTTTGGATCCATTACATCCAAGCCGCTATACTGT
Source organism: Lissotriton helveticus (assembly GCF_964261635.1). Taxonomy (NCBI): domain Eukaryota; kingdom Metazoa; phylum Chordata; class Amphibia; order Caudata; family Salamandridae; genus Lissotriton; species Lissotriton helveticus. The sequence goes on from NC_136068.1 coordinate 177,880,780, forward strand.
TTAAATGCCTTCAGCAATCTCTCGTAATATTCATGAACTGTCTCTTTGGGTTCCTGTCTTGTTCGATCTATTCTGACCCAATCTATGTCTTGCATTGGCACCTTCTCTTTCAGCCAAGTCATCACTCTCTCGAATTTTGCCATCACAATCTCAGACGGCCCATTAGTCTTGGCATCTCTCTCTGGCTCCGTTGTGGGCCACTCAGCGCTAACCTTGCATGCTGTCCACAGATCTCCTGGTACTACAATGTCAAACAGCGTGTTCAGATCTATCCATAGGACCTTGGAGATTTTTACAAACCTCTCGACTTGCTTGTACCACTCCACAGGGTTCTCTCGTAGCTTGGGGAAAGAAGTGGTAAAAGCAGCTAAATCTCCCCTACTCCAAGGGACATGTACATAGTTCCCATTTGCAACTTCACGCAAAGGGTAAGCTTCTATTCCCTGCTGTCCTGGTGTCATACCAATCATGCTTCTTCTGCCAGTCCCTTTCTTGGACCACCTCTCTTCCCACTTATCTAGTGCCCTCCATGTCCTTATTCCAGTAATCAGTTCCCTTATGTGTGTTTTCAGCCCAATCGTTCTCCTCTCATCTAGGTCCCGATCTGAGTAATGTAGCCTGTGGTTACCCTGTAATGCTTTGGTTCTTGACAAGTCCACCATATATTTGCCTGCTAGTTCGACTAACTTCTCATGGGCTGCTCTCGCCTTTCGAGTGATGTCCTTTGCCATATACAGTATTTCATCCTGTTCATACATTTCCATTCTTTCTAAAGGCAGGGTACCATCTACCATGTCATCCAGATCTGACCTTAAACTGGAGACATCGAGTCTTTTGGCTTTTATCTCAGCTCGCAATATGTCTTTCGAAGGGGGTTCACTGGTCTCCCTACCATCCCAACTTCGAGCTCTGCGTTTGGGCTCAGGAGAATTAATGGGTGGCCTCCCTCGCTCCCATCTCTCCAGGTCCCATGCTCGGCCATCCGATCTTGGAAGGTGATGGAACACGGGCCTGTTATCCCTGCTCTCTCTCTGCCCACTCTCTTCTCCTTCTCTCCTCTCACCGCACACCTCTCTGATTTTTTCCCTCTGGTCGCTACACTCCCTTTGCCTCGTATCACTCAGTATCTGATACGATCCTTCCTGGTTCCCCATATTCCCTGGGCTGCGCTCATTTCTGTCATCACAGGGACTATGGTGCGACCTCTCACAACTCCCATTCTGTTCTCTGGTGCCTGGCACACAGTGTGGACATTTAAAGCTGTTTCTGTACTCTTGCGCTCTCCTCTCCCCTTCACTGAGTATTGGGCACGCCACCCCTCCACTCCCGGGGCCCCCGTTTTCTAGGTCTGTTCTACCTCCACTCCGGGCCCAATGGGTGACTCCCCTACTCCCTCTACAGTCCCACTCCGGACTACTCTCCCCAGCCCCACAGTGAGTCCGTGCTCTGCTGTCCTGACTTTCCCTTTCTGCTTCTGCAGCATTGATGCACTTTTGAGCCTTCACTGCCTCATCCCACTGCTTCATGTACTCTTTTAGCTCTTGAAAGGATTTTCGTCCAGATCCCCTCAGATCCATTGGCCATCTAGGGCCCCCAGGATCTCCTCCCGGGTCCCCTGCTGTGTGCATCGGTGTACTCCACTCTCTGGGTATCGGCATCTGACTTGGGGAATTAGTGGTATCGTTCCTCCTTGCCTGCTCTGCTCTTTCCCTGTCTTTCCGTTTCCGTTCTTCCCCTTTTGCTCTCTCTTGGTCATATATCGATATTATAGGACCTATGGTAACAGGTACCTGTAGTGCATCTGGTAATGGGTAGGATGTGACGCTTTCCGTTTCCGGCGCTCTTTGTACCACAAACCTACCGACTACCTGTTGCACCTGACTAGGCTGGAGCAACTCTTTCTTTGGCTCAGGATCCCACTCTGAACTGGGAAGCGGTCTATGCTCTCCTGCATTGCCCCCCTTTGCTCCTTCAGTATTCTCGACCTCTCCCCCTGCTCTATTATACGGGGGTGGCCTGTCTGTCAGTAATCTGTTTATCAAGCTATCCTCTGTTTCGCTCTCATCATCTTCTTCCAGGGGACTTTTATTTACTGGCGCCTCTAACACTGGGTACAGTTTATTTATTTCCAAATTATGCACTCTCCATCTTTTAGCATCCGCATCCCACCTGGCATCCTGTACTGCCCTTACCGATCGTTTCACCCTTTCTTGTCGTCTGTTCATATTCCTTTCATGCGCTGCCCTAAGCCAGGCATCAAGGGCTTCGAACTGGGTTGGTCTAGGCAAGGGTCTCTTTGAGGTCATGACTGATTTCAATCGATGTAACACCTCTAATCTGAACGTCCCGTACTTCGGGAACGTCAGTTCCTCATTTCCTTCAGTAATCTTACTCCACTCTGATATCCAAAGGATCGTATGCAACCCAACATTTACTGCCATATAACGAGCTGGCGTACCCTCCGGCGGGGCTTCTTCCCCTTCATACGATCCTCCCTTCTCTTTCTTAAACAGCGCTTTCAACCATTTAAAACACTTCATAATTATGCGCACAAAATCCAGCCTCGCTACTCTGTTTACTTCCTGATGACAATCTACCAATCCTGTCGCGGCTTTTCTAGCTTGGCCTATCACAGCGCGGTTTTTCTCCTGTCGGCCAATCACGTCGCGACCCTGTGTGACGTGTTCGCTAGCTGGCCTATCACAGCGCGGTCTTTCTCCGGTCAGCCAATCTCTGCGCGACACCACCTGACGTCTCTTTTCTCCGCTTCGCAGCAGCACCCCTCCTTTCTCAACTCGTCTCCCGGTTATGCATGCGTCCCATTCATACACCGAAAAATGACTACTTCCGACCAAGCGGTCACTTCTCTCGACTGTACGTCCACAGTCTATCTGTAATTGTCAACACAACTGACGAGATGTCTATCGTCTCTCTGATAGGTTGCTTACACACACAGTAACTTCCGACCAGCGTCCGTTACTCACGCACTCACTCTTACGTTCCCCCTATCTCGGTCTCTCGGGTGGTCAATGGTACCTCATGACCCCCTTCACACTAGTTGACAATTACTCTGGGTGTCCGATACACCCGAACCACTTAAGCTCTCCTTGAACTTAAGATTTCCACCGGTTGCGCGCGCTCACAACCTGTTCCACAGTCACTCTACAGACATTCAACTCCGCCAGACATTACAACATAGATACAATACAAAACACCGCAATCTAACACGCATAACCCTTTATACTCACTCTCAACCGATACTGCTGCTTTTTCTGTCTCACGTCATCCGGATCTTCGTCTGCGGGCTGTTCTTCTGATCATCGATTTCTAGGGGCCTTGGGGTAAGCTAACCTGGCCTAGGTCACCGTCCTCAAGAAGGCAACCATCCTCTATAGCTACCAACTGAAAGGGCGAGATTTTGATCGATACCTTATATCTATTGATCCAAACCTCGATCTGGTCGACTGAACCTTTGTTGCCTGTCTTGGAAGAAAACAGTACACCTATCTCCAAGTTAGTTCACCCAAGAAAGGACTCTACTCTCAAAGATCACGGACAACTTCTAGTTTTCAAAAGTTTATTGTAAAGATATAATGAGCTGCAAATACAGGCATCTCAGAATGAGATTCACGAGATACACAGGTCCAATTACATACATGTGCTCTCGAAAAGCCCTCAGACGAGCGACAGAAATCACTAACACAAGTTCTAAAAATAGTAAAGCTATCAGCATAGACGCATATCGCTCCTTCATTTAGATTGGAGGAAAACAAACACAGGTTAGGCGTCCCTACCCTGTTCTAGATGGTATCCCTACTTAACCAAATCCCAACCTAACAAAGGTGTCAGCAGTGAATGACCCCCAAGGGAAGTCACTCACTCTAAGTCTCTTGGTGAAAACCTAAAGTTCTCCAGTCATGACCCCTCTCTGCCTACCCATCCGCTCTCTAAAGGGTCCTCAGGTCTCTGCTCTAACTCCACCCAGGGGTGCTGTCCCTAATACAAAACAGTCAACAACATTTGAGACGCCCCTTGCGAAACGCCTCTCACGTGGTGCAACTTCAGGCTTTTTCCATGATGCTTTGTATTGGGCCTCAGACGTTAGAGTTGACCTTGCTTCTCAGATTCTTCTCCGGCCCGCTGATACCCCTTAAACATTCCAAAACCCTCCTCCATGTCTGGGCCGTCTACTGAACAGACCTCTATTCATTCATTTATAATTGGATCCCCCCTTTCCTGTTGCAGACAGATATCTGCCGCCAAGAACCCAACTCTCATAGACTTCTAAAAAGGCTTGCAACATTTCTCAGCCCAGACATGTACGTATAAATCAATGCTAAAACATTTCAGGCCTACAATATTTCTCATTATGATTATAGCATTCAACTTCTTCATTTAATTAAAACATGTTAATACTCTTATTCTATTATTAAGTAACCAATTCTATAAATCATGGCCTATTTAATGCAATGACCAAAAACCTTAAAACAATCTGTGTCGTGAAAAGAACCACCTTCCCTTTCCCTCCAGCTCTGGCCCTGAGGCCTACCACGTTCTGCGTTTTACCGCATACCATCTTATGTTGTAACAGCTTCACGACATGGATTCAAAATAATCACGTCTAATAAAGTCATATAATGTCACACATTTCTGTATTAGTTCCACACCTACTTAAATCTCTACATTTAGCTATACATTTAGGATATAATTGCAGATACTATTAGCACTCATGGCATTTCTCTTCATGAATTATGCTTACTACAGATAAGTGTGATGTACTCATACATTTATCAGTTTGCGCTCTCTCACCCTCCTAAAAACCTAATTTTACAATGAATTTCAAAGAGGACGCACCTTTTTTTTTTTAGCTTTATTTATGTGCCGATAGGTAGCATGTAAAAGGTTTTTGCTTTCTGAGGATTATGTTTAATGGAATGATTTCTGTACGCCATATAATGTCAAAGCACACATGATGCGCGGACCTCTGTCTGTAGACCCAAAGTACCACCCAAAATATTATTCCTTACCCCCATCACTGCCACACAGCACCCGAACCGAAATTGGTACATGTGCTCTGCGGTGGTAACCGTCTCTGAAGTTTTAACGCGGTTTACTAGAATAATAGCCCGCTGCCGAGATGTGTAACTCGCAGGTCACGCGTTCGGTCCTGTAGATGAATAAGCTATTTTTAAGTGGCACTGCGAACAAATTTTTTTTATACTAAACGCTATGAAATAAATAGAATCATATGATGAACGTATTAATTTTTAAACGATGAGTGAGACAAAAAATTGAAATATCATTTTTTTAAACGAAGACTGAGGAAACCTGCATTTCAAATTCATGTGAAAAGTCCGTGCCTTCCCAGCAGCACCATAAGCAGACTCCTGTGAATGGAACACTTGTGATGTCACCGGGCCTCCAGTGTGATGTCACCAGGTCCAGGGCACCTGCAGAGGGGAGGCCTCCGCCATGGAGAGACAAAAGGAGAGACCACTGCTGGGGAAGAATGTCAGGTAGGACAGGAACGTCTTTAAGGTTCGCCCAGAATAATTTTTAAAGACTTAATAGTTGGATTTTCTCAAGAAATTTGACTAACCCCGCGCCTTGCCCGCCCCCTTTTAAAGTGAAACACATGGCATTACCCATAGAGCGGCGATGACACGTCGAAAAGTCTCCATTGTGACGCGTCCTCAGTATAAAAGCCTGGTAGCCAGGGAGCTGCAGCATTTCACTCGAGGACACCGGACGGGGTGGACGTCTTGTGGCGGCTGGAGACGGTGTCAACGAGAGGCCGACGATGCAGGGGCCTAGCTGGCTCCAAACAGGAACGCGGTCGGGGTGGGTTTCAGCTAAGGGGACCAGGTGAGTAAGTAAACCAAAGGAAAAGTGAACTGAAAACTTAACTTGAAACCAAACTGAAAACTAACCTGAAATGGACTTGTCCCTTCCTTTCAATTCCATCCCCTTTCTTTCCATTTTCTTCCCTTACCTCTTCTTCCATCATTTCCCATCAACTTAGCCGCCCTTTTACCTTCGTCTCTTCTCCCTTCCAGTCCCTTGACAACCACCTTCATTTTCTTTTTCTTCCTTTCCTCATCTTTTTTCTTATCTTTTTCTTTTCCTCAGTCCCCTTTTTCCTTTCTCTTTTCTTTTCTCCTTTACTTTACCATTTTCTTTTCTTCACCCTTCACTGTCTCTCCGTTCCCCTCCCCTCATCCTTCTCTCCCTTCCCTCCTTATCTCTATCTTCTCCCCTTCCATTCAGTTCCTTCACTTATTTCCACGTCTCTCCCACCTCCGTTTCCCCCCTCCTTTCTATCCTCTCCCCTTCCATCTTACCCACTCCCTCTTTTTCCCTTCCTTCCTCCCTTCCCCCATCTCTTCTTAATTTCCTGTCATTGCTCTCTTCCACATCCCTCAGTTTTTCCTTGCCCATTCCCTCACTCTTTGCCATCTCCCTTCTTCTTTCCCTTCCCTTCTCTCTTCCCCTCTTCTCTCCCCTTCTTTCCCTCTTCTCTCCCTTCTTTCCCTCTTCCCTCCCCTTCTTTCCCTCTTCCCTCCCCTTCTTTCCCTCTTCCCTCCCCTTCCTTCCTTCTTCTCTCCCTTTCCTTCCTTCTTCTCTCCCTTTCCCTCTTCTCTCCTTTCCCTTTCCCTCTTCTCTTCTCTCCTTTCCCCTCTCCTTTCCCCTCTTTCCCCTCTTCTCTCCCTTTCCCTCTTCTCTCCCTCCCCCTCCCCTCTTCTCCCCCTTCCCCCTTCTCTCCTTTCCCCTCTTCTCTCCCTTCCCCCTTCTTCTCTCCCTTCCCCTTCTACCTCTCCCTTCCCCTTTTACCCCTCCCTTCCCCCTTCCCCCTCTCCCTTTCTACCTCCCCTTCTACCCCTCCCTTTCTTCCCCTTCCTACTCTTGCCTCCCCCTTCTTCCAGTTCCACCTCTCCCTTTCCCCCTTTCCCATTTCTCTCCCTTGCCCCTTCCCCCTTTCTCTCCCTTCCCCTTCCCCTTTCTCTCCCTTGCCCCATCTCTCCCTTCCCCCTTCTCTCCCTTCTCTCCATTTCCCCCTTCTCTCCCTTCTCTCCCTTTCCCCCTTCTCTCCCTTTCCCCTTCTCTCCCTTTCCCCTTCTCTCCCTTTTCCCCTTCTCTCCCTTTCCCCCTTCTCTCCCTTTCCCCCTTCTCTCCCTTTCCCCCTTCTCTCCCTTTCCCCCTTCTCTCCCTTTTCCCTTCTCTCCCTTTCCCCCTTCTCTCCCTTCCCCCCTTCTCTACTTTTCCCCCTTCTCTACCTTTCCCCCTTCTCTACCTTCCCCCTTCTATCCATTTCCTCCCCATCTTTCGGCACCATTTCATCCCTTTCCCTCTCTTCTCTCCCTTAACCCTTCTACCTCTCCCTTCCCTCGCCTCTCCCTCCCCCTCTTCTATCCATTTCCTCCCCTTTCATCCCTTCCCCTTTTCTCATCCCCCTCTGCTCTCCCTTAACCCTTCTACCTTCCATCCCCTTCCTACTCTCCTTTCCTCTCACTTCCTTCTTCTCTCCTCTTTCACCTCTCCCTTCTCCTCTTCTCTCCCATTTCACCTCTCCCTTCTCCTCTTCTCTCCCCTTTCACCTCGCCCTTCTCCTCTTCTCTCCCATTTCACCTCTCCCTTCTCCTCTTCTCTCCCCTTTCACCTCTCCCTTCCCCTCTTCTCTCCCCTTTCACCTCTCCCTTCCCTTCCCTTCCCTCACCTTCCACCTCTCCCTTCCCCTCGTCCCTCCCACCTTTCCCTTCCTCTCTCCCTTCCCTCCTCTCCCCTTCGCTCTCATTTCCCCTTCCCCTCTTTTCTCCTCTTCCCTCCTCTCCCCTTCCCCTCTGCTCTCACTTCCCCCTTCCCCTCCTCTCTCCTTACCCTATTCTTTCCCTCCCTTCTTCTGTCCAGTCCCCTCTTCTCACCTTCGTTCCTACCCTTCCTCTTCATTCCCTTCACTCTTCCCTCACTCCCTTTCCCACTTCCTTCCTCCTTTTCTTGCCCCATCTCCTTTCCTCCTCCTTTCTCTCCCCCTTTCTCTTTCCTCTCCTCTCCCTTTCCTTCTTCCCACTTCACTCCCTTCCCTCCAATTCACCTCGTCTCTCCCATCCCATTTTATCCCTTCTGCTCTCTCCCTTTCCTCCTCTCCTCCTTGTCCTCCCCTTCCCTTCTCCCTTCCTCTACTCTCCCTTCCCCCCCTTATCGCCTCTCCCCCTCCGCGTCCCCTGCCCTTCCCATCTCCCTCCTCTGCCCCTCTTCTCGCGTTCCCTCCGCTTCCCCTGTCCCTCTTTTTTCCCCTTCCCTCCGTCTCTCTCACTTCCCCTCCCTTCCCACCTCATTGTCTCATTTCTCTTCTCTTCCATTGCCCTGGTCACTTTTCTTTCCCTCCCCTTGACATCTTCCTTCCTTCACCCTCTCCCTTCCCCTTGTCTCCCTCCCCTTCCCTTTGTCTCCCTTCGCCCTTTCCCGCCCCTCATTCCCCTCATCTCCTTTCTCCTCCCCTTCCCTACCCCCTACCCCCTCTCCCCTTCCTCCACTCTCACTTCATCTTCCCTTCTCCCCTTCCTCTTGTCTCCATTCTCTTCCCTCTTATCTCCCCTTCTCCGCTTCTCTTCCCTCTTATCCCTCTTATCTCTGTTCCCCGTGATCCCGTCTCTCCCTTCCCTCCTTCTCTGCCCCTCATCTTTCTTCTCCTCCCTCCCCTTCCCTCTTCTCCCACTCATGCATTTGCTCCCCGTCCATTCCCTTCTCTTCCCCACTCACTTCCCTTCCCCACTCACCTCCCTCCACTTTCTCGTCACTTTCTTCCCCCTCTTCTCTCCCTTTCCTCCCCTTCCCTCCCCTCATTTTCTGCTTTCCCCCTTTCTTTCCTCCCCTTCCCTCATCTCCCTTCTCCTTTCCTTTACATTGTCTCCCTTCTCCCTCCTGTTCACCTAATCCCCTTTTCCTTCCCATCTCCCCTCCCTCCACCCTTCTTTCTCTATTATCTCCCTCCCTTCCGTCCCCTTGCATTCTCATTTCCCTTTACCCTCATCGCTTTCCCATCTTCCTTTCCACCCCATTCCTTCCCTCCACTTGCCTCCGCTTTCAGTCTCCTTTCCCTCCCCTCGTCTCATTTCCCTTTGCCTGTCTGTATCTCCCTTCACTTACTTTCCTCTTCCATCTCCCTCGTTTCCCTTCTCCTCCTTTCCTCTGAATCCTCTCTCCCTCTTTCCTCCCTTCTCCCTTCTTTTCTCTCCCTTCTCTCCTCTTCACCTCCTCTTCCTTCACGCCACTTTCCTTCTGTTCCTCTCAGCTCCCTTTCATCCCCTTCTCTAAATCTCTTCCCTCTCCTTCATCTCATCTTAATGTCCCCCCTTCACTGTCCTTCTCTTCTTCTCTCCCCTTGTCTCCCTTCCTATCTCGTCTCCCTTTTTGTCTTCTCTCCATTCACCTTCACCTCTTCCATCCCTTCCCTTACTCTCTCCCTTCATATACCTTCCTCCTCTTCCTTCCCTCTGCATCCTCTCTCTTCTCATCTCCTTTCCCTCTTCCACTCCTTTCCTTTCCCTCCTTTCCTTTCCCTCCTTTTCTTTCCCTCGTCTCCCTTCCCAGCGCCCTTCCATTCCCTTCGCCTCTTTCTCCCTCTCCTTTTCTGTCTTCTCTCCCCCTTCCTCTATCCCTTTCCCGCTCCTCTTCCTTTCCCCTGTTCTCCTTTCCCTCCACTTTCTCTCGTTGCTCCATTCCCCTTTCTTGCCCCTCCCACATTCCCTATCCTATCCCTTCTCCCCTCCTATTCTGTTCCCTTCCCTCCACTTCTTTCCCTTATCTTCCCTCCCCTTCTTTCTCTCCCTTTCCTCCCATTCTCTCTCTTCCCCTCCCCTTATCTCCCATTTCCTAATCTACCTTATTCCCCCTTCTCTCCCTTCCCTCCCCTTCCTCTATCCCTTCCCACCTCTTTTCCCTGTTCCCATTGTTTCCTTTACCTCCCCTTCTCCTTCCTTCCCCTGCCTTGTCTCCCTTTTTTCCCCTTCCCAACTTATTTTCGTACCTTCTCACTCCCTTTTCATCCCCCTACTCTTCCCCCTTTTTCCCATCCTCTTTTCCACCCCATCCCATCCCTCCCCTCCCCTCCACTTCCCCTCTCACTTGCCTCCACTTTCCGTCTCCCATTCCCCTCACTTCCCCTTGCCTATCTGTATCTTCTATCTTCCATCCCCCATCTCCCCTCTCCTCCCCTTCTGTTCCCTTTCCTCCTCCCCTTCTGTTCCCTTTCCTCCCCCTTCTCTCCTCTTCACCTCCTTACTTCCCTCCCCTTTTTCTCCCCTTCCCCTTCATCTCCCTTCCCTCCATTCCCCTCTCCTCTCCACCCCCTCCCATTCACCTCTCTCTTTCCTAATCATTTCCCTCCCCTTCCCTTCCCCTCATCTCCCTCCCCTTCCCCTTGTCACCATTCCTTTCTCATCTCCATTCACTTTCACCTCTTCCCTCACTTTACCTCTTCTCTCCCTTCACCTCTTCTTTCTCCATTCCTTCCATTCTTCTCTCCCTTTCTCTATCCCTTCCTTCCCCACATTTTCTTTTCCTTCCCTCCCCACTCTTACTTCCACTTACCTCCCTTTTTCATTCCCTTCCCTTCGTGTCCCTTTTCCTCCCCTTCCCCTCATTTCCCTTTCCCCCCTTCCTCTTGTTTCTCTTCCCTCTCCCCTCTCCCTTTCTTACCCCCTTCTCCTCTGTACTCACTTCCCCTCATCTCCCTTTCCTCACCTTTGCTTTACCTTCAATTCTCACGCGCTTCCCTTCTATTTTCTTCCCTCCCTCTGCTCCCCCTATTGGCCATTCTCTCCAATTCTGCTCTCTTCTCTTCCCTTGCCTTCTCTTTCTTGCCTCCCCTTCCCCTTGTCTTCCTTCTCTCCGTTCCGCTCCCTTTCCTCACCTTCCCCTTGCCTCCTCCTTCTTTTCTCCTATTCTCTCACCCACCCCTTACCTTCCGTCCCTCCACTTTCCCCTCATGGCCCTGCTCTCACCTTCCTTATTTCTCCTCTCTATTCGCTTTCCTCCCCTCACTTCCATTCCCTTTGCTCCTCTTATTTCTCCTCTCCCTTCCTTTCTCTTCAACCCTTTTTTCTCATGTTCTTCCCTTCTGTTCCCTTCCTCTACTCCTTGCTCCCTTTCCTTATTTATCCTTTCCCCTTCAGGTCACCTCACTCCCATTCCCTATGTTTAATTTCATTTCTTCTCCACTCCATCCCCTCTTCACCTTCCCTACCCCCTTTTCATAACTTTCTTTTATTCTCTATTATTCCTCTCCTCTCCCATCCTATCCTTCCTTCTCTATTTCCCTTGCCCTTTCATTCCCTCTTCCCTTCCTTTCCCTTCTCTTCCACTGCCCTCTTGCCTCCTCTTCCCTACCTCTTATCTTCTGCCCTTCTGTCCCTAGTCTCCCTTCCCTTCATACATTGTTTTCTATCCTTTCCACTACCCTTCCCTATCTCTCCTTCGCTTTTCCTCCTGCACTTTTGTCTACATTTCTTTCCCCTTCCCACCCGTTTCCTTCCCGTTCCTCTCATCTCCCTTCCCTTCCTTCCCTTTGTCCCTTCCCCTCTCTCCCTATCTCTCCTTTCCCCTTTCTTCTTCCTTCACTATTCCTCCTGTAATATAATGTAAATTGGTATTTATAAAAGCGCACGGATACTCAGAAGAGGGTCCCGGCGCTAAACGACCTCATGACTGTGGGCTTAACTATACTAGTAGAGGGAGAGGCTTTCGGCTTTTGCTGAAGAAGCCAGGTTTTTAACCTCTTCGGAAAAATGAGTAAATCTTGCTCCTGTCCAAGTGACAATGGCCGGCGATTCCACAGATGGGAGGCCTGTACTTGACAGGAAAGGCCGCCCTTGCGGGCAAGGAGAAACTTTGGACTAGTCGCCTGCTGCCGCGAAGACGTTCTCCGATTTCTGCCCTGGATGTAGTGCTGGACTCTCTTTCTAATGTAGGATGCATCGGTGTCATGTAAGGCCTTAAATGCCAATACCAATGCTTTTAACCGGATTCTCTTCCAGACCGGCAGCCAGTGTAAGGCTTTCATGTGGGCGGTAACCCGCGCTTTAGGGCCTAACAATAGAATCGCCCTGGCTGCCGCATTCTGAGCCACTAGCAGCCGGGTCAGTAGATCTTCTGGGAGGCCCAGATGCAGAACATTGACATAGTCCAGCCTTGAGACAATAAGAGCCTGGACTACAGTTTTTAGGTTTCGCCTCGCCGAAAGCTGCGTAGCAGACTTTCGCGCAAGGCGAAAACTTTCGTTTACTAGTATGGACAAAAGTCCCGCCTCTCTGTTCCATTGGCTAGCTCCATAAATGGAGGCTAGCTATTGGAAGAGAGAGGCGTCCGTCATTGTGCGAGGCGATTGATGGGCGTTCCCGGCGATTTTTTTTCTCATCCTGCCCCTTTGACAACGTCATTGCGGTGGTGGGCGGTTCCTATTTTTTTTTTTGGGGGGGAAGGTTTGTTTTGGTCATTGCAGGCCGACCGCCGCCGGAAGAAGTCCAGGTGAGTGCTTTTGCCGTTCCCGCCCCCTTCCCGCTGTCCGTGCCTTTCCCGTCCCCCCTCCCGCTGTCCGTGCCTTTCCCGCCCCCTCCCGCTGTCCGTGCCTTTCCTGCCCCCCCTCAAGCTGTCCGTGCCTTTCCCGCCCCCCTCCCGCTGTCCGTGCCTTTCCAGCAGGGGGCGGCGGGCTCCGGCCAGTCTCATTTACGGGCATCACCTGGACACGAGGGTCGAAAGCTGGTCCATGCTGCGGGGCGCAAGAATTTCAAGAAAACCACTGATCATGTCAACAATACACACTTACATTTAACCATCTAAATTCAGCGTGTGCAGATATTCCGCAGGAAGGTTCTGTGAATGAAACACTCCCCGATCAGATGTACCGGGATCTGCGGGCCATACATCGGAACCATAGAAAGGCGAGCTAAGCCCTTCATCCTTCCGAGGTTGGTTAATTGAAAATATTCGCGCTAACAGCAACATGCATTGTTTAAAGTGATTGCAAGCGCGGGTTTTACCTCGGTGTGAAATGGGCTATTTCCCTGAAAGAAAGGATCAGTCCTGCGTGTTCCACCCCCCCCCCCCAACACCCGTGTCAACAATACACACTTACATTTAACCATCTAGTGGAGTGGCCGTGCGCTATAGAAGTGTATAAATAACATAACATAACATCTAAATTCAGCGGGTGCAGATATTCTGCAGGAAGGTTCTGTGAATGAAACACTCACCGTTCAGATGTGCCGGAATCTGCGGGCCATACATCAGAACCATAGAAAGGCGAGCTAAGCCCTTCATCCTATTGTGAAGCGCTCTGACACCTTCGGGTAAAGTCCGCGCTATATAAAAACGCACAAATAAATAAATTCATCCTTCCGAGGTTGGTTAATTGAAAATAATCGCGCTAACAGCAACATGCATTGTTTAAAGTGATTGCAAGCGCGGGTATTAACTCGGTGTGAAACGGGCTATTTCCCTGAAAGAAAGAATCAGTCCTGCGTGTTCCACCCCCCCTCCCCCCCCCCCCCCCCCCCCAAATCTCAATTCTCGCCGGCCGGGATGTCCTCACAGTGTCCATTAGAGTCCAGTTTCTAGATGTGAATGGAATTCTGAATAGTGAAAAGCGGCACGCCTAGAAAGTGTTCCCTTCTGTTGCTCGCACCCCTCTTCTCTTAGGTTCTCTCTCGCACCCCTACACTTGATTCTCCTCTCTATCAGCACCTCGAAGTGGCGTATTCAGCCATACAGCCCATTCCCGGCACCCATTCCATACAACCCTCTCCTGTCCCCCTGCAGTGCTTTGAAGCGGCCAGCAGATGACTAGTACTTCTATGAGCTAGAGAGTGTGCTCTTGAATGCCCGGCCTGGGCGCCTCGACTGCCCACTGGCCGCGCCAAAGATCCTTTTATTGTTCTATAAAGCGCACACTCCGAACTAGCAGGTCTCGGAGCGCTATGCACGAGAGGGTGGTCGAACACACGACAATAGTGAATTGACTGGTGACACAGCAGAGCAGTTTGTTGACAATGCAATATTGGCCCGAGATTAGCAGTCGATGGATTCCAGAACAAAGAGTGTACAATCCTCAGTGCAGAGCAGGTTACACTGCACAGAGGGCACACAAAGTTTATTTACAACAAACGGACTACACTGAAATGGTGCGCGTGCGCCCTAAACTGGAAACAAGGAGAACAACACAAGAGACGTGGGATTAGACAGCGCCGCCTAATCTGGGACTGGATTGAAGGTGGCTGCCAGCACAATGTTTACTAAATAGTTATTTTGGAATGGTGTTATGCATTGTTTATGAATCATTGCTTTTACCACTCCAAGATGCCCAGCACGTTGCTCCTAAACAACGATACAACATGTATAATATCACTGACAGACATCCACCGTCTTCTAAATGTAATTGTATTTTTGGATCGCAAGCATAGGCCTGCGAAGTGTAGCTAATGGCAGGTTTTCTTTTTTTCTTCTTTTAACTTATTTTGCTTTTGTGAGTTTGTGAGCCTGTTTTATTGTAGATGGGTAAGTGGTTGAATGCAAGAATGAGTCAGAGGCTGATGTATGAATGACAGAATACATGTATGATGACTTACTGGGTGCCTAGACCCATCAGAGACTGAAGAGGCACTTTGGGTTATAAGCAGACCTCTTGGCACGGTCAGTAATTGTTCCGGATGCAAGTGGACGGGTGCCAGTCACTGCAGGAGACTGGATCCAGATACACCCGCCCCCTTCTTCCAAAGGTGAGTGGCCTGCTGGTGCCTGGAGCTGTGATTCCCTGGTAGGCTGCGGAATGACTGATGCTAGGAACGCTATACTGGCTACTATCCCATTTATATAATCGGCCTCGCTCAGAGCTGCCTTACAATTAGCAGCCAGACCATGTGTGAAAAATACAACTCTATTGTTCTAGACCTTCACAGATGCACTATACAAATGCTGCAATAAATAAAAGAATATGCAATCTGACGTTCAGAGGTAGATGAATGTGGGAGGTCATCACATCCAACGCTATCAGAGACTGTGATGTTTGGCTCAGATGGAGGTTTTTCTGTAATGAGGACATCCTCTCCAGACTAAGCAATATTCTAGTTACTTTGCGTCTATAATAGCTCCTAAAAGTATTTTAATGTCTTTCTATTCAGTGAGAAACCCGGATGATGCAATGAAGAAAAATGTATAACTTGTAGTCCTATTTCTTCTCCCTGGTTGTTTTCTTTACGTTCATAGATACTGAAAAATCGTTGTTTACGTGTGGGATGCTTCCTATTTCATCTTGACATCCTAAGCTTAAAGGAGGTTGGTCCTTGCCTCTGTTGCCTGCTTGTTACCCGGTTTTGTGTGTGTGTGTGGGTGCAAATGCAATAGGTGTCGCATTTGCGAGAGATTAGGCTATTGGTTTTGTAAATGACAATGCCATTTATTTATGTTGTCAAAGCCAACGCATAAATAAAAATGTTGTCATTTACAATGCCAATAGCTCTAACTTTTCCAAAGGTGAAACCGTTGCATTGTAAATGCTTGTTATGTGAGCGACTGCTAGTGAGGGGAAAACGTTTTAAAGCATTTTTAATAGACCAAAACATGCCACCACCACTGTTTGGATCTGGGCTTTCATAGCTAAATTGTCATCTAGCTTGACCCCCAAGTTCATGACTGTGTTAACTGAGGTAGCAGGAGGATACAGGTCTGCAGGCCACCATTGATGCCAGACGTCGCTGGCGGAGGACCCAAAGTAGATGATCTCCGATTTCTCAGGATTGCACTTTAGTTGGTTCCTTCTTAGCCAGGCAAACACTTCTGTCAGACATCTATTGATCTCCGCACTCCTGAAGTCAGTACCCTTGTTACATGTAAACACCAGTTTGGTATCAGCTGCGAATGAAATGATTGTTGCGCCATGTAATTCAGCTAGGTGGGCCAGGGGAGCCATGTACAGATTACAAAGCGTTTGGATCTAAATCGAGCCCTGTGGTACTCCGACCTTCACAGGGGGAATGGGGGCTGCAAAAGGAGGAGACCAAATTATTTACTGTTGGTCCTCCAGAAAGGAGGCAAACCACTTAAGTACCGTGCCACCAAGGCCGCTCTCCCGAAGTCTTTGCAGGAGGCGGTGGTGGGGCACGGT
Source organism: Lissotriton helveticus (assembly GCF_964261635.1). NCBI lineage: Eukaryota > Metazoa > Chordata > Amphibia > Caudata > Salamandridae > Lissotriton > Lissotriton helveticus. The sequence goes on from NC_136068.1 coordinate 177,896,933, forward strand.
ATCAAAGGCAGTGGAAAGGTCCAGTAGGTTCAACACAGCTTTACCACCTTTATCTAGTGTCTATTTTATTACCTCAGTGACCTCCAACAGGGCTGTCTCTGTGCTTAAGTTTGCTCTTATGCCAGAATGGCTATAGTGGAACACTTGGTTAGCTTTCACAAATTCTGTCGTCACTAAGTTCACATATTTCTCCAGGACTTTTGGGGAAAAATGGAGTAATGAAATTGGCCTATAATTTGAAGCCACCAAGAGGTCGGCCGAAGGTTTCTTTAGCAGAGGGAGAATTTTTGCGTTTTTCCATCTGTCAGGCACCTGCCCCTTTTCCAGCTAGGCATTGAGGATCAAATTAGCCTTAGGGTTTATGATCCCTGCTAGAGATGCCAGTACTCTGGCTGGACATGGATCGGTGGGAGAGCCTTACTAAAGGGCTTTCATTATCTCCAAGGATTTCTCCAGGGGAATCGGAGGAAACTGTGTTAGAGATGGCCCGGTCACGGGAGGGTTGGCGAGGAAGGCCCTGTGTTCATCTCCTTGACCAGGGAAGGAGTCTCAAAAGAGTCTTGGATGGTCTTGATTATATCGTAGAGAAAAGATGTGTGGTGGCTAGTCCATTCCCCAGTGGGAGTGAAAGGGCTGGCCAAAGCGCTTGGGAATGAGAACTCTCTTACTATGTTTAAGATTTCCTTGCTTTTGTTCCCTGCAAACTCAATCTTAGTGCAGAATTTTTTTTTCTTTTGCTCAAGAATTTTATTGTAATGGGCTTTGAGGGCTTGTTTGTAGGCGATTTTATCCGCGGGGTTGACATTTTTCTGCCATGCTCTCGCCAAACGTTTGCAGGCACTCTTGTTCCTTTCTAAGGGCTTCTGTAAACCATGGGGCTGAAGCTCAGGCAGATTTAGCTGCACGCACAATAGGCGGAGCAAGCTCCCCGGTGCGAAGCTGGAGCCAATTTTCCAAAGAGAGTACATCGTTCTCCAGATTGCCACTAAGGGGAATCGGATGAGACCTAAGTGCATCAGACAGGGTTTCTGAGGTAATCTGGTGGAAGGGTCTAAAACTGCTAGGGTGCACCCTTCTATAGGAAAGGGGGTTGTTAGGTTCCTTACAAATTCTAAAATGCAAAAGATAATGGTCCGACCATACTAGGGGAAGCACCAGATCTGTTTCAGTATGTACATTGAAAAAAATTTGGTCCAGAATGTGTCCCTTATCATGGGTGGGGTAAAGGATATACAGGAACAGACCGTATATTGCCAATGATTCCCGCAGCCTAGTGGCCTCCTGCACCGCAGGATTGTCCATGTGAAATATTAAAATTGCCTAACAGTAGGCAATGCTTATATTTGACGATAAAAGGGGAAAATTACATCACTAATAGCATCCAGGAACTGTCCAGAGGGGCCCGGGGGTCTGTAAATTAATATTCCCGCCAAGGATTGATGAGCAGATACTACAAGGTGAAAACTGAGGCCTTCGGCCCCAGCTAACTCATCCATAGGTGCAATGGAGCATATTGTGACTCTTATTCCGATGCTGAAAAACGTTTATGAAGAGGCACGAGAGACAGGCATACTTCCGCAAACAATGCACGAAGCGCTCATTATTTTTATTCATTAAAACAAGCAAAACCAGGCGACAGATGCGACTCATACAGGCCGCTCTCACTCATAATTTTTTACGCCAACATCTTGGCTAAACTACTAGCCAATCGAATAAGCCCCCTGATGAGCGCGATAGTTCTGCCAGACCAGTCCGGCTTTGTGGCAGGTAGAGCGACATCACATAACCTGCAAACTCTCTTCGCGCTCATGCAAAACACCGAATCAGACCTAGGTGCGGTGGCTGTCTTTTTAGACACCACCAAAGCATTTGACTCCCTTGAGTAGGACTACTTGGCGAGAGTCCTGAAACGTGTGGGCTTTCCTTTCCCTTTCTTGGCCTGGATCCAGCTATTGTATACTAAACCACAGGCCAAGCTGATCATAAACGGGATGTGCTCCCCTAGAGTCTGCATCACAAGGGGAATGAGACGGGGTGCCCGCTCTCCCCTCTGCTATTTGCCCTGGCCATGGAGCCACTGGCAGCTAAACTCATCAGCACCATCGCGAATATGCTCTTCAATACCCCAAATGGCAAATCCTAATTTCCTTATATGCCGACGAACTTACTCTATACATACTCAACCCGGAGGATAGTCTCAACCATACTGCGGGCCTTTCTGCAGTTCGGAGGGTACTCTGGGTCAACTTCAACTGGAGCAAGTCACAGATTTTCCCTCTCACAGATGCGGTCAAGAGTTGCATACCAGACTTTCCCTTGACATGGTGCGTTTATGAAATGAAATACCTGGGGATCGTGATCACTAGGGACAAAGGAGCACATTATGAGGGCCAATTATGGCAAAGTGATGGGTACATTAACCGATTCCATCACCAGGTGGATTGCTATGCCTCTCTCCTTAGCAGGACAGGTGGTATTGATCAAAATGGTGATCCTCCCAAAGCTACTCCACCTCTTCATAAACATCCAGGGAGGAGGACCTGAAAAATTCTCTTTGGGGCGACCAATGGACATTTTGCTGCCAGCAAACTGCGCAAATATTGGCCAGTAGCAGACTGCGTATCATACACTTTAAATATCTCCATCGTCTGTATTATACTCCTGTGAAGCTATGCCAGTTCTGCCTCAGGGATAATGATAAGTGTGACAGATGCGGGAGGGAGAAAGCTGACTTTCTGCATCTGGCCTGGGAATGTGCCCCCATCAGAGCATACTGGGATACAGTGCTGGAAATCCTCAGTCAGGTGGTGGGGATTCCAATAGCAAACACCCTCCTCATTACACCATTGGGATATACAAAAGACTTTGAAGCCCCACTCCGACGAATCATATCGCTTGGCTTACTGCTGGCTAAACGGTGGGTAGCCTGCAGATGGGGATGGGGATGGGGAAGTGGAAGGGCCCCAAAATTTAAAGATTGGATGCATGACCCAATATTTTGTCGGGAGCAACTGACAATTTATGCGGCACTGATGCCGATCTCGTCCCGGCCCTCGAGACATCTGGGAGCCCTTGCGAACATACTTGCAGGCACAATCTGCTGAGGAGAGTACCGCAAAGGCAGACTCCGAATACCCAAGGACCACGCAGCCGACAGTTAATTAGGCATGGGTATGGGTAGAGGGACCAAAGGGAGATGCAAAATGTGCAGCGGAGACTATTTTCGTGTCTTTTCATTGGATGGTCACAAGCAACTAAAGTGGTGCAAGGAACAGACAAAATATGTACATTGCTGTTGAAATTGTGCCTGCATATACACCAATGGTACTGTGTCGCTTCGTAAGGCTGGCCGTTGCCAGCTTATGTTAATTTCTTATGCTGAAAATCAATAAGAGGTTTAAAAAACAAGCATTGGCATAGCCAATAGGTCTCGCTTGAGGGACCTTATAAGTATTTTGTTTTGCAGCACAATATCCTTGTAACTAAATACTTATAAGGTCCCACAAGCGAGACCTATTGGCTATGCCAATGCTTGTTTAAAGATGCTTTATGAGTACATCGCATCTCAATTCGTTGCCTTCTCTAATGACGAAATGACTGTGTCCTAACTTCCGCAACTCTCCCATGCTATGTCAATATGTAATGGCGTTGCTTTCAGGAGTCTACTTTTTGACCACACAAGCCACCGTATGGGTTTAATTATTGTTCCATCGGTTTATTTTAAAACAAACGCAACAATAAATGGAGCTGGGACGACGCGTCGGAATATCACAGCGGGAAGAGGAGATCGTATCACGGCCTGGGCCCTGGGCGCGCGCTGGGAAAGCACCCGGCATGAATGGAGTGTTTGAGAGCTCGTGCCTGCCTCCCCCCAGGCCCCCGCCCCCTGACTGCTTACACAGCAAGGCGAGTGTTGAGTGCCTGTGTCAATAGAGCGTCTTTCAGGCAGATTGGCGGGTACCCTCGCGGAGGCATGAGGGGAATGCGTGCGTGCCTGCTCCGGAGAGGGCTCTGTTTGCTGTCTGCTCATCCCCTCCCCTGCCCTGCCAGCTACTGTTGCGCCCACTGGAAAATACCAAATGCGCCGTTTCTCCCCACTGATACTCGTCGAATAGAAGGTTCCACAAAGTAGGCCGCCATTTGCAACATCCCCGTGCTGTGCGCGAGCACGTCTAGAGGCCCCATGCGCACTAATCCTACATCTAGGCCCTGCGGAGTCCGCAATGACGTTATGTTTGCATTAATTATTTGTAAGCCTCCTGCTGCCGAGCAATAGTAGTGTGAGCTCCGGGTCTGTTTTGCCTGCTTATAGAAATCATCAATTTTATTGTAAGTAGCTGATACAGCACTGTTTGCAGCTCCTCAGTATATGGTTATCCCGTGACTACAATGTTTTCATCATATTTATTATTCTACAAATGTATTTTTAAATGCACTGATGTGGTGTTTGCATGCTATGCAAGACGGCACATCATGGAATGTTTATAAGGAGCATCGAGTGGGAAAAGGCAAACAAAAGGAGGAGTGCTGCTACGGGCTGGGGAGGGGGAGGAGAAATGAAAGGAAAGGCTGTGTTTGCGGGGAGAGAGAGGGGAGGTGCTGGTGTGGGCGGGGGGAGGTGCTGGTGTGGGAGGAGTGCTGCTACGGCAAGGCTGTGTTTGCGGGGAGAGAGAGGGGAGGTGCTGGTGTGGGAGGGGGGAGTTGCTGGTGTGGGAGGAGTGCTGCTAGGGGAGGAGAAGCCCTGGCCGTGAATGCTCGTGCATGTTCACGTGAACTGCAAGAAAACGCCGGGCTGAAACCCCTTAGTTTGAAGAGGATTTTGCCGACATGAATTCGATCCTATCCATTCCTGCGGAATGGGACAGGCTCGACCTAAAAATACACACAACACCCAACCACTCCTTTGGTTACAGAGGTAGCGAATAGCTGCCGTTATGATGTAGTTCTGCCTAGAATAATGATTTGCACATCTATGTCTCACACCTCCCTCATCACACTGCTAAGAGGTGCTACCAAGATAAGAGCACCCCTCGGGTCTCTCATAAACAAAAAATGCTTCCAACATAGGATTACAACAAATACAACACTCATAGAAGCTCGCAGTCCTCCATGTGTAACTGCTGCCTGTTGACACCACACACAAGGGTATGAAGCGCTATATAATTATTATAATACAATTCAACCATTAGTCCTGTACTTGTAACCCTGTGTCCACAATCCTGTATTCTTAGCCCAGCACCTCTAACCCTTTGTTCATAACTAGCTTCTGAACTAGCTTTAGATGTGCACTCTTAGACCTATGACCGCAATCATGCGCCCTGTGGCCATAGCCGGATCTATAACTTTAGCCTTGTTTCCATTATTGCACACTTAGCCCTGTACTTTTACCCATGTACCCTCACATGTGCACCCTTTGCCATTTAGCTGTAACCATGCTCACTGTACCAGTGGGCCTGTATGCATCAGTGTATCCTTAACCCTGCATTCTGTACTGACCCTCTTCAAGCCCAATGGATGTTGCATGCCCTAGTATCCGTACATATGAACTGGGTTTAATGAACTGTGCATTTGCTTTAATGAAAAGCGGACGTGGATTTATTCTAATCATTGTATGTTTGCCTACAACGTATTGAAACTAACAATACATAATTGCCAGACACTATACTGGCCTGTCTGTAACGCTGGCATTTCCCCCAGAAGGCTGCATGACTCAATCATGCATGACTCAATCATGCCCTTATGGCCGAATTGTAGTTGCGGCATCCTGCAGGGTGGGATTGGTTTACTGATAATCATGAGTCTGTATACACTTTCATAAATAGAGATGTTATAATTATAAAAATTAAAAAAGAAAAAGCTGAATACAAACGAATAGATTTTTTCATCTTTGTGCATGGCAAGATTTATTATTGTGGGACAGCCCACCAGATAAATAGATATATATGTATAACAGGAGTATTGTTAGATGTTATTGTTTTTTCAGTTTTTCTCCCCCTGGCTCCTGGACCTAACGAGCATTTACAATGCAATGTTCTTGTCCTTGTTAAAGTTAGAGCTATTGGCATTGCTCATGACATTATTTTTGTTTTTAAAACATATAAATAAATGGCATTGTTATTTACAATGCCAATAGCTTACGCTCTCGCAAATGCTAGACCTATTGCATTTGCACCCACACATACACACACACACACACACAGAGCCACACACAGAGCCACATGCATGCACACACACACACACACACACAGAGCCACACGCACCCACACAGAAATACACACACACACACACAGAGCCACACACAGAGCCACACACATAGAGCCACACACACACAGGAGAGCAAGCACAAGCAACGAGGGGGCAGGGGGGCACAGAGGCACAAAAACCGGATCACAAGCAGGGCACAGAGGCACAAAAATCTGATCACAAGCAGGGCAGGGCACAGAGGCATGAAAACCGGATCACAAGCAGGGCACAGAGGCACAACAAGTAATGAGGGGGCAGGAGAGCAAGCACAAGCACCGAGGGGGCAGGAGAGCAAGCACAAGCAACGAGGGGACAGCAAGCACAAGCAACGAGGGGGGCACAGAGGCACAAAAACCGGATCACAAGCAGGGCACAGCCCTCTGCACTCACCGGGCTGCTCTGGGAACTCCGCTCTCCGGGTTGCGATGCCGGCGCCAGCTTCCTCCACGTCGGGACGAGGCTTAGACCTGCGGGGCTCTTCCCTAGCACGGGAGTCCCGCGGGTCAACCAGCTTACTTCCTGCAGCTTCTGCCAAGGCCCCGTCCACTTCCGGGTCACCTCCGGAAGTGCAGCGGCTCCTGCAGGCTTCTCCCCGCGCCTCGCCTCCTTCCTTGGCAGCGCGGGGGGGCGGAAGTGATGCTGCAGGGCCCGCCTACGGGACAGAGGCAAGAAAAGCGAGGCAGTCTGCTCACGCTGCCTGCACGCACCAGTCGGCCCTCTGATTGGTTAATAAAGAACACCAATCAGAGGGCCGACTGACGCGTGCAGGCAGTGTGATGAGGGGTGTGCTCTCTCCCGATGACGTCAGGGAGAGAAAGAAGAGCAAAAACACACCCCTGTGTCCCAAAAAGACGGGGCTTAAATGGAGTGACGCCCCTCTCCTCCAATGGCTGGCCAGCATTTACGAGGCCAGCCAGTGGAGAAGAGCGGCGGGTTTAAGCCCCCAATACTGTAAACATTAAATCTCGGCTGCGCGAACACTGCTGCGTTGGGTAACGCTAGGCCGAGACCTAAAAAGTATTCTTAGGGGGTACCTTCCTTTGAGGATTCAGACCTAAAAATGAAGCCATGCCTACTACAGACATCCCAGTGATTGAGATCCAGGCAATATTTTGTTTGCTGAAATAAGACTGCAGAGTAGGGAGGGAAGTCCATCCTGTAAGCATATTGTCAGCCACCGCTGTGTACTCTTTAGTGTAATGCATGACAGAGGAACATCCTTATGCATTGGGCAATAATCGAAGATGAAGCCAGTTTATTCGTTCTGTCTAATTCCAGAGCCTTTTTATGTGGACGGGGAGCTGCTGGCTTGGCTGAGGCCAGTGGCCATATTGCTATTCTCCCTTGTCTGACCCGTTGGCTCGAGGAATTAGATTACTCTCTTCCGCTTACCCCCTGCTCAGTGAGGACCTCCTTAATATAAGTACTTCCATGTACTATGGTAACGGCATTATGTGCACTCTGCAACCATTCACACCTGACACTTCCCAGTAATGTGCTAAGCACCAAGCCCCCTTCAGAGCGAGGTCAGTTCTTTATCAATAACTCCTAAATTGCATTAAAATGTTTCTTTCATAACAAATGCAAAAAGAACAATTGATGGACATAATGTTGGGCCAAAATCCATAGATTGTTTTGCTCCCCATGCCATTCCAGTTTAAACCCAGACATATGCAAATCAGTGTTGGCCCTGCTCCCCATTGGACAGTCCAGCCCAAACTGTCAGGCCCGGTCCTCCCTGGACCAGAAACAAGCATCCTGGGACTAGTTTCAGGGTTTCAGCCCCACATCAGCCAGGCTAGCTTGACTCCAGTGGCATGGAGAACACAGGACCCACGTGCCTGGACTGTTCCCATGAAGAGCAGGGTCAAACTGATTTGTATATGGCTAGGTCCAAACTGGGGTGGCATAGTGAGCAAAAGAACAATGGATTAAACCCAGGTCTCTTGACAGGGGGTGAGTGGTTGAAAAGTTTCAGCACTCCGTACATCATCTTGTTGAGTTTGCTATGTTCGCCCTAAGTGGCTAAGGATATGCCCATGCGTAGGTCCCTTGCTTGCTGTGCCACTGGATTCAAGTTAGCATGGCTGATTAGGGGTGTAACCCCGAAAACGGTCAAAGGATGCTTGTTTCTGGTCCAGGGACTGCCCGGCAGTTTGGTCTGGACTGTTGTCATGTGGAGCAGCGACAATACTGATTTGCCTAGGGCTGGGTCCACACTGGGGTGGCATAGTGAGCAAAAGAATGATAGATTAAACCCAGATCTGTGATTGGGGGTGAATGCTGCTGTGTTTTCAAAGCCTTGTAGTTTCTGCAAAGAAGTTGCAGGGAGATCCAAATATAGGTTGTTTGCATAGTCCAAGAGGGTCACAGTTACTGCTGCAATAGCTGCTTTCAAAACCACAGGTGACAGAAGATGAGCTACCTTCCTAATGGATTTCAATAGGCAAAAGCATAGTGGTAGGGGGCAGGGATCCAGCGGGGAGTAAAGGAGTGATAATTAGTGGCACCAGAGTCCAAATTCTCCCCAGGTTGTTGAGGCAGAGAAGTGGTCAGAATGCTGTCCTTAATTTTCTCACTGAAAAAGTGCTACGTGCAATTGCACATACTTTGAGACTGTTCTGTCTCCTGGATTACTGATTTTAGACCAGTGAATTTGTTTAATATCTTTAAAGTCCTCTATTGCTTAATTGCTGCTAAATTAATGCAGTTAGAATAAAAAGAGGATTTGGTGGTGAGAAGCAAGCTTTTATACTTCCTATTTTTACGCCACAGCCTTTCAAGTTTGCCAAACCTGAGCTTTGACGTTTTCACTTCATTATTGAACCATGGAGCGAGTTTAGAAGGGAGACTGCGTCATTCATGTATATTTTGTGTTTCATGTACATAATGAGCGTGCTACAACCAGTTTAAAAAAAAACCACAGAAGTCTTTTCAACAAAGGAGTTTAGGACTGGGCAGGTACATGGAGGAGATTAGCCGTTTCCTGGAGTTTCACCCATTTCTAGAAAAGAAAGGTGTAAAATGAACGCATTGCTCAGAAGTACTTAACATTGAATGAGGTGGTGATCCTACCACATACAAAGGAGGGTGACACCTTCTAGATAGGTGTATTGTGTGACCGTACCAAATCAAAAATATGACCCCTAGCATGGGTGGTTAATTGGACCTGTTGCGTGAGAGAAAGACATGACATCAAAGAACTCCTTGACCTTGCCTTTTGCGCCTGGGTTATATGAGATACCAAGGCTTCATAATAATTTTTAAAAGGCATCGGTTAAGTTGGGCATGTAGTGTGGTGCCCTATATACACCCATGCATGCTAGACAGCATGAGGGACATTACATTTTGACCGTCATAATTTCAACATGAGGAATTGTGGTACAGATCTCAACACATGAGTTAAGGGTGCGGCAGGCGATAATGGAGCCATGTTTAGGGGATGATAGAAATTGTTGGGGGGGGGGGGGGGTAGTCCACGGAGAACTGGACCGAGGAGAACTAGGTGGAGCGGGAACCGGAGAACACTCCTCATGGGTAGAGTTTATAAGTAAGCCTGATCGCTCCACAACATCGAAGTAACTTTTGGGCTCACCTGTTTTCAATTGTGAAGCTCCAAATTGGAATAGTAAAGAAAGCAGGCAGGTCCCTGGTTCCAGATGGGCTTGCCTTTGGTGCTCAGGCTACACATGTTTACTGCACGCTTGCACTGTTCTGCAGCTTTTATAGGGCTTCTAGTTAGCAGCAACAAAGAACTAGACTGCTAAGTTTCATGATGGCAATCAAAAGCGATCTAAACTTTGCAAGGTTAAACAGTAAAAACAAACTTTTAAAACCCAGTTAAGAAATTGCCAGGTGCAAAAATAGCAATGATGTAGTTGCTGGGAGCGCTAACAAACTTCTCCCCAGAGTTTATGCTGCTCATTCTACCATAGTATTGATTCTATAGGGGTTTAAACAATAGGTGTTATTACTGCTCATTTCACTTCAACTCTGTTTTGTCACGTCGAAACTTGAATAAAATGAGTACGGTTATCCGAATTTATGATCTGGATGGTGGACGTGTAGGGTGCAGCAAGAGCATTAACCTGTTAAGCTGTACTTTACATTTTTTGTTTATTTTGTAGCATCGTACATCCAAGACCTTTTTTCTTATTGCACTTTTTATTTTATAGAGACCAACTTTTATTTCTCTCTTTTCAGACCCAGCTGAGTCAGTCTTTGTGGCACCAGTAATGCTGGTTATGTAACTAACCTAGGGCCAGATGTACGACCCTTTTTGAGCTCGCAAACCGGAGATCGGCCCATTTGCGACTGCAAAAGGGGTAATGGCATGTACAAACGCTATTTTGCAAGTCACTGACTCGCAAAATAGCATTTGTGACTCTCTCTATTAGGAGGGGGCGTCTCTTCCTAATAGCGAGACTCACTGCCACGTACTATTGTTTTGCGATCCCAAAACGATTGCGGTTTACCACCTGCTTCAAGAAGGTGGTAAACCACTTCTTTGTGAGTCTGTGAGAAAATATTTTTAAGGGGCAGGCAGTGTTCTTAGGGACCACTGCCTGCCCTTAAGAAATTAAACTGAAAAGTTTCATTTTTCTTTTTTTAAATGCATCCAGTTTTCCTTTAAGTAAAATGGGCTGAATTTAAATCAAAATAACTGCTTTATTTAAAAAGCAATCCCAGACATGGTGATCTGCTGACCCCAACAGGTCACCAGATCTGGGAGTCCTAGCCATTCCTAATGGGGTCGCAAATTGCGCTTGCCTCATGAATATTGATGAGGCATGCAATTTGCAACCCCCATTGGGAATCGCTAACAGTGTCTGTGACACTGTTGTACATTGCATTTTGTGACTCGCAAATTGCGAGTCCCAAAGCGACGCAATTTGCGAGTTGCAGAATGTAAGAGTCGTACATCTGTTCCTTGGAGTTTTATATGGGCTGTTTCTTTTGATGTAATCTGGAGACTTGGGTTGTAACCTCTCGTCTTGAGGTTTAATTTGTTATCACGCCAGTCAGCACGAAGAATCTGTGCATTCCTAACTCAGTCCAATGTAAACTATTGTGGACTGTTGTCAAGCTCACAGACTTCACTTTAGGCGGGGCTCGCTCATGGGGCCATGTGTACGAAATTATTTTAAGCCAGGTGTGTTTCAGGCCTTATCATTCTTCCTCGCTTCACTTTTAACCCTTCCAGTTCACTTTCCTCGTGTAGATTGATGATCCCTTGTTTATTTTCCGGTTAAGGTTGGCCTGTTTGCTGAAGCTCTATACTGAGAGTCTGCGTGCACGCCGTTGACCTCCCCATGTGCCAGAAGTGCTTCACCCTAAATCCCAGAAAAAACAAACAGAGTTTGGAGTAGTGGCCATCAATTGCTTAGGGAACTCCTGACTTTTGTCATGAAGGCACAGCTTGTCGCTTGCCTTTTCTACTTGGAAGTCCTCTTAGCTTTTAGATGCTCTTAAAATTGAACTTAGATGTGTGCAGGTTGTCTGACACGGCTTGCTCTTTCCATCTGAGAATGTTAAAGAAATTGGTGTCCTGAGGCCGGTCCCGCAGTTGTTATGACTTTAATCCCTTTCTGCCTGGATCATGGGAGTGGCCTTTATTTAGCTGTCCCAGCTGACTCCTGAGAAGGCTAGAGGGCATGCCACAGGGGTTCGTCTCCTGCTAGGATTCTAGGGCCGTGCCACACTTGCATTGCACTGGTGGCGTGAGTGTGGTAAGTTTAAGCCACACTGTGGAAGTGCATGGGGACCCTTTCCTCTGACCGTTTCTTTATTTCAGACCTAACCGGTCTAATTCCCAAACCTAATTTTTGGGGGTCATACACCACTGCTGCTTCCATCACCACCCCCTTTTGTACCGCTTGGTGATTTCAGCAAAGAGCCGCTGTGCTGTCTGAGCTCAGACTCCAACTCTCTGGAATGCAGACAAACTGTTTAGATTTGGACTTCAAACCTTGCACAGTTAGTAGCTCTTTACAGTCTCTTTATCTTTTTGGGATGTAGCCACAAGAACTGGGCACAGTATTTTACAGCTGCAGTTTATGCAACAATAGCATTTGCATGGTAGATCTATTTTTTATTGCAGTTTTACATCTGTCACATTTAGGTAACATGTTTTCTTTTTGTTCTCCTTTATGTTTCATCGTCTATGCGTGCAATTAAATTAGAGGTTGTCGAGCCACTGAAAGCTCAAGCCGGGCTCTAGCCTGAAGCCTTGCTCTGGCTCAGCTCTCAGTCTTGTTGGAATTTCAATCCCATAAGGAGCTGAGCTTACATGTTGCTTCTGACTTCTCATCTCCTTCCCTGTGCTTTGGAGGCGCAGTCACAATCAAATCAAGGGCACCACAGAGTTATAGTAGTATGCTGCACATATATAATTCACAAAAATTTAATTAAACTTATTAAAAACTCAATCTATCGCACAATGAGACTTCTTTGATGTAATCCAAAAGGAACTTAGCACTACTATGACAGCAAATGGTACAGTTAAATAAATAAAAATGGGAAGCTAATAGATCCACAGAAGACGAAATCTGGTCGAAACTGCACGCCGATACCAAACAGAACGAAAGTGTAAGATTCTGGGGAACAATCAATCTCTTAATCCGTCCCTCACATGAGGGGATATCATCGAATATATTGGAGGAAGACTGGGCAAGTTACCTTAAGGCCCAATCCCATCAGGAAATCAAATCCCTGGCTACAAAACAAGAAACCATATTTACCTGAGAAGATGTGCCCCAGGAGTTCTATTGAGCGGAAGCCAGAATATCAGTACCTGAAATATTGTGGGGGAACCTGCCTATAGTTGCACCCTGAAGAAATAAAATCAGGACAATCATGTGGCGAATTGGAAAGGGAAGGAGAGAGGGGGGCCCCAGCCACCAATGGAATTCCATCAGTTCTGTATAAACAGGATGTAGACTTCTGGGCCAGGCCCTCAAATCACTCTTTAGCGGCATTAGGCTATTGGGCATACTTTCACGTTCCTGGAGAGGCTCCATAATCTCCTGAGTCTTTAAGTCGGGAGATAAGTCCTTTCCAAAAAATTACCGATTACTGGCACTTCAGGATAACAAAGCACATTTTTATGCAGGAACTCTATTAGAAGAGTTTCAGGCTTGGGCCGACGAGAAATCACTTATTCCCCTAAATCAGACCGGCTTCGCAATATCTGTTGGAACAACAACAAATATTTTTAACAATGGCGATGTTAATCGACAAGGCTGAGTCAACAAAAATGCCATTGCACGTATGTTCCATCGACTGCAGGGCCGCTTTCGACCATGTAAATAGTAACAATCTTTAGGTTAAATTGGCAAGTTGGGATATACCACATATGTTGTTAAACCTGATAATTAATCTGTTTACAGATAAATGGGTCGAAATAAAGCTGGGAGATGGATCCTTCCTGTCAAGGAGTATACCGAACGAGAAGGGGCTCAAACAAGGATGCGTTTTAGGCCCGACCCTGTTAAATCTGTTTCTAGCAGATCTTGTTCCGGCACTAAACGCCTGCAACTCACATGCACCAAGGTTAGGTGGCTTAGTATTACCATGCCTTCTTTATGCGGACGACATGGTGTTGATCAGTCATACACAGGTAAGTCTACAACATCTTCTTACCACCACACAGAAATATTCCGAAGCCAATGGCCTAATTATCAACCTGGATAAACAAGGACTATGACGATCAAGAAAAACTTTAAGAAGCCCCCAACCTGGTTCTGGGGCAGTACGCAAATTGATCAAAACTGGAATGTAAATATCTAGGCATGATTGTTGACAAAGGAGGCCAGTTTACTGCTCAGAAAAATTGCATTAGAAGTAAGGGCCTCACTCCGGCAGTATCATTAAAGGACCTCCATGCCAAACTGAGCGGCCTGTCGATAATACCATTGGTTAAGGTGATTCGTGCTAAACTCATTCCAACAATTACCTATGGTTGTGAAGCACAGAGGGGTCGGGATTTGAAAGCATTAGACAACACGATTACAACAGTTTACAGGTTATTCTCGGTCTGCCCAAATACAACTTGCCCGCACAGCTTGGGCTAGAATTTGGCATACAGACACAGACCCTGGCAAGAAAGGGGGTATATATTATTGCCTGGGATGAAATCTGGAAAGCCACATCAGGAACTCTAAATCAATATCTGTGGAAAGAACTACAACTACACGCAGCATCACCCTCTTCATGGTTGGATGACTCTAAGTACTTACATAGCCCCGGCTGATTAAAATTATTTTGATTTGGGGTACACTAAAGCCACTAAAATTAAAATTTTTAAGTATCAATCAGGACTTTTACCCTGTATACAGCACCACCCACACTGGCTACGGGAAAAAGCGGGCTCCAACTGCTGCTCATGTGGCACAGCACAAGAAGATCTGCTGAATCTCCTATGCTCATGTAAAGAACTCTCGGAAGAAAGGAAAAAACTATTAAGACCTCACTTTAACCGACGAGGGATACCCACTAGGAGACAAGCAGTGCTGGCCCTGGTTGCACCCGGAGATCAACAGTTGAACTGTTGTCTGGTGAATTTTCTGAGACAGGTGGAAAAAAAATGCCAGAGTAAGGGAAGAGCTTACAATCAAGTTTTTTTTGGAACACCCCTAAGTCTTCCTTGCAGTGAATATTCGGCCGCACGATCCACAATATTCACCTATCTACATTTTGAAAGGGGGGAATTTTGAACAACACATTGAGCCCTGAAAAACTCAGCGTAGCTTGAGCAAGTCATGCTGGGACAAAATACAAGAGCGGCACTTTAAAAATGTTCCTGGAATTCAGCGAGAGGGGTGGAACTAGACAATTAACCGCCCCTACCTTGTTGTCTATCCCTTCACAAAAACCATCGCATAGAGACCATAAGTGGTTTAACAGTCTATGTTCGAGTGCGGCGAGAGAGCTAAAGGCGGGGCTGAGGTCCATCCCAAGAGATCAATCTCGGATCAGGCTTCTCGCCTCAATTATAAAAGGGCCTTGCAACTCGGAAATCCGAAATAAAGGACACCATGTGGAAGGAGCTCCTTGACCCAGATACTTTAGGCAACAGCTCGAAATTTTGGGGTATAATCAACAAACCCTTATTTGAAAGGGAAGGGGTGGACGCTATCAGTACAAATATCACAGAAGATGACTGGGTACATCATTTTGGGTCTATATTTAAGTCCACCACGACCCAGCTATATCCCAAGCTGGGGGGAAGTAATGAAGCTCTGCTCCCGTTTACGCTGAGTGAGGTCGAGAAAGACATTTCTGGCCGGTCTTGCAATAAGGCTCCTGGCCCGGACGACCTGCCCCCAGACCTCTTTAAATCAAACCAGCCCCTCTGGACCCCGGTCCTCAGTGCCGTGCTCAATGCAGCGGTGGTGGAAGGTTGCCCAGAGTCATGGGGTACCTCCATGATCGTCCCAGTTTTCAAGAAGGGAGATCGTAATAGCACTAGTTGCTACAGACCGATTTCCCATATTGATTCTGTTGTTAAGGTGGTGGGGGGAGCAGTCCTCAACAGACTGTCCCCTTGGGCTGAAGATAATAGAGTTATTTCTGACATTCAGTATGGGTTTCGCCCGGGGCATTCTACTCTGGCACAATTCCCCAACCTGTATATGATCCTCGGGAAGTATACTGTCGCCCGTAAGGGCACCATCTACATGGCGTTCATGGACCTCTCCTCCACATTTGACTGTGTCAATAGGGGGAGACTGTGGCAGTCCATGGACGCCATGGGGGTGGATGCCACTCTAGTTAACTTCCTGAGGGATCTACACAGGGATACCAGGGCGAACATTAGATTCTCCCAGGATCTCGGAGTATCAAGGGATTTCACAGTCACCCGGGGAGTAAGGCAAGGGTGCATTTTAGCACCCCTTCTTTTTAATCTATATATGAATGAGCTAGATAAGTCCCTGATTGAAACTGGGGTGGATTTCCCATATGTAGGGCGAAGGGGTCTTCCCGTCCTGCTTTACGCGGACGAT
Organism: Lissotriton helveticus; assembly: GCF_964261635.1. Classification (NCBI taxonomy): domain Eukaryota; kingdom Metazoa; phylum Chordata; class Amphibia; order Caudata; family Salamandridae; genus Lissotriton; species Lissotriton helveticus. Next base: position 177,913,180 of record NC_136068.1, read on the forward strand.
GCTGTCCTTCTGGCTAGAACTGCAAGAGGCCTGCAATCCCTACTGAGCGCATTTCGCAGCTTCTTGGCTGACCGTGACCTAGCCATTTATAACTCTAAATCCTATATATTACAGGTTGGGACCCGTCCAAAGCGAAATTATTCCTTTAGGATAAATGATGGAGAAGTGCCTATAACTACAACTTTCTCCTATCTGGGAGTCCTGTTTGACGACCACCTAAATTGGGGTGCTTTAGTGAAGAGGAAAAGAGGGGAGATCACACGGGCGAATGCCGCTATCTTCAGTTTTGCAAGCAAAATGGGCAAACGCCCAATTGCTGCAATGCTGAACTTATATCAGGCAAAAAGCGTTGCAATTGGCAGTTATGGCAGTGAGCTATGGGGATATGTAGCAGTGAAGGGCATTCAGGTGGCGGAGAACAACTTTCTAAAACAGTTATTGGGAGTACCCAAAGGAAAATCAAACTTAGTCACTCATGAAGAAACTGGTCCCCCTTTTATTGGTGACATTTTAGCCATGCGCCCTTTGCTTTTTTGGCTTAAGTGCTGGCTAAACAAAGATCTTACCCTTAATCACCAGCTGCTTAACGAGGCCCTGACCTTCGATAATATGCTTAACATCCCCTGGCTAAAATATTTAACAAGCATTTACAATGCAACGGTTTCGCCTTTGGAAAAGTTAGAGCTATTGGCATTGTAAATGACAAAATTTGTATTTATGTGTTGGTTTTGAAAACAGGTAAATAAATGGCATTGTCATTTACATTGCCAATAGTGTGTGCGCATCAGTGTGTGTGTGAATGCCTGGGTGTGTGTGCGCATCTGTGTGTGTTTGCTTGTGTATGTGAAAGCATCTGTATGTGTGTTTGCCTGTGTATGTGAAAGCATCTGTGTCTGGGGAGCAGTGTGAGGCACTGTGGGACCAATCAAAGTACTGAAAGTTCTCATTGTACCACCCAAAGGGAAAAGCCAAAAAGACACACAAAAAGAGACAGATGAGGAACTACAAATAGAGAGAGTCACCACAACGTCCACTAAGGAAGCAGCAGGAGACATCTTGAGAGTGACATTGTAAGACTTAGAGAGCGACGAGAGACACCGAGATAAACACAAAAAGAGACGAGACAGACTAGGATGTAAAGACAAAGCCACCGCAACATTCACTAAAGGAGTGGCAAGAGACATTATGAACCAGAAACTGAGACAGGCACTAAAAAGGCAGATTAGGATCCGGAAGAAGATGGAGCAGCCGCAACGTCCACTAAGAGGAGTAGAGAGAGGCACTCGGAGACAGACACAGGGACAGTTACAAAAAGAGACAGACGGGAACCTACAAAAGGACTGTGGTGTCAAAATGTCCACTAAGGGAGCGACAAGAGGTATTCTGAAGAGACCAAAGTCTGAGTGTTCTTATCGTAACACCAAAAACAAGAAACAAAGCGACACACAAAAAAAGAGACATATTAGGACCTAAAAAAAGACAGCTGCCACCATGTCCACTAAGGGAGCGACAAGAGACATTATGCGAAAGACATTGAGACAGTCCAAAGATTTGAGCATTATCATTGTAACACTAAGAGAGCAGAGAGAAACACTGCGTGAGACACAGAGACATACAAAAAAAGAGATAGCCTAGGACCTACAAACATACGTAGCTACCACAAGGTCCACTAAGGGAGTGACAAGATACATTATCAGACTGAAACTGAGATAGACCCAAGCCGTAAGCGTTCTCATTGCGACATACAAAGGTGACAGACCTGCCACAGACTCAAAAAGAGACAGACAAGGATCTACAAACAGACAGAGCTGCTGCAATATCCACTAACGGATCGACAAGAGACACTCTTACAGACGAAAGACTGGAGTGTTCTCATTATAACACCCAAAGGGGGAGACGTGAGACAGACACAAATAGATTACGGTCTACAACAAGACAGTGCTGCTGCAGCATCCAGTAGGGCAGCATCAAGAGACACTCTGAGACAGACACAGACATAGACACAAAAAGAGACAGAGTATGACCAAAAAAAGGGAGAGCTTCCACAACGTCCACTAAGGGAGGGACGAGAGACACTCTGAGAAAGAGACATTTACAAAAAGAGACAGGCAAGCGCCTAGAAAGAGACAGAGCTGCCACAAAGTCCCTAAGGGAGTGACGAGAGACACCCTGAGACAGACTCAAAAAAGTGATAGAATAGGACCTACAAAAAGACAGAGCCTTATAACGTCCACTAAGGAGGCGGCAAGAGACACTCTGAGACAGACACAGAAAAAGACAGACTAAGACACCTAAAAAGTCAGAGCTGTGCAACAACCAGTAAGGAAGAGGCAAGAGACACTCTGAGACAGACACCGATCTCTCTCTCTCTCGCCCCCCTCCCGTTTCCCCACGAGAGGTCATTGAAAACAGATCACAGCCTCCAACTCGGGGGATTTTGTGTTTAGGCAGACAATATTTCTGTGAATTACCTAAAACTTCTAAATGAAAGTTCTTCTATTTGTTCTCCGCTCTCTATGCACGCCAACAATACTGCACCCTGCTTTGCTCATTTTACATGAGCATGTAAGACTCCTCGATAACACCGCACAGACAGGCATCTGGCTCCAAAATGTTCAGTGGCTCGCCCACCTGAACAAATAAGTAGTTATAACATAGGGTGTAGTAAATAAAATCAATAACATTAATTATCACCATCTTGGGGGGCCAAATTGTAAGAAGTCCCTTATCAGTGGCAGAAATGTTGAGTAGGCGAAATTGCACTGACAAACAATGCCAACAAATCCAGGCTTAGAAATTCTGGTGCAGTCATTTTTCTCCAGCAGATACCACAAAAGTTGAGCGGGGTCCCCCTCTTTTCCATTCAGGTTCCTATAGGGTGTGAATTAGCACCAGCAAGGGGGCCTCTTCCCTCATTGTTCCACTTAATAGAATATTATGTTCACCGTTGCCTGAATTCGATGGTTATGTAAACATTGTATGGAAAAGCACTTTATGAGAACGTGTGCGAATAATACTGTAAAACCCAAAATGAATTATAGATGTACAATAATATAAAAGAAGCCAATTAAATGTAAGTCAGTGGTGTGTAAATGTGTCTCTGAGTTACTTAAAGTGAGGCCCCGTATAAAACAACACAGCCAGTATTGGCCTAAACTACCAGGGGAAAATGTGCTGAATTTCATCGCTGGAACATTTCGAGCATCCCTTCTTTCATGTGGACCTGTAAAGCGAAATTATATCCTGATATTAGCTGCTACCTGCTTCCACTTGAGAAATTCATTATTAGAGATGGAATATGAAATAAATAAATACGCCAGCTATTAGGCAATAATCTGATTGGGGAGGGTGTTTAAAATGCATTACAGTCCATTAAACTTGCACGGAACTGTTAGCTTCATTGGAAAAAATAAATAAATAGGCGATTCGCTTTGATCAGCAGAAATTCTGATAAAATCAGCAAAACACCAATGAAGATGTGAAAAATGTCACCTAGTTATCCTAATGAATGGACGGCTGAGAGGAAGCCGGTGATTGCATGTTAATTTTCATTTCAGTTGTGGCTGCAGTCGGTAAATATGAGCGCATCTTTCCTCCGTCAGCCTGCTCTGTGCATTAATCCTATTGCGGGAATTTATAGCAAAGTGACCTGCGTTCTTCACTTGACGCGGCGTCACTCGGGCAGCTTTGTCTGTCGTCGTCGTTGTGCGTGATTAATTCTGCATCCTCTCCCAGGCGGAAACAGAGCCCTCTCCAGACGAGCCGCTATTTGGAAGTTGGGTAATTTGGAAGGAAAGGCTGCCGAATGAATTGGTAACTGCAAATGGCCTGAAATTTGAATGATTTTCCACTCCAATTAAATATATTTAGAAGTGCACCCAAATGATTAAAAAGTGCTGAAAATAAGCAGTATTTGGATTTAATGGCAGCAATCTCTGCCGTGCTTTTTGCATTTATTCTTTTTAATTACAGTCCCCACTTATCTCGCATGAAGTGCAGTCGAGTTAAAATAAAGCAATCTGTTTTTTTGTGTTATAGTAAATACTGGCAAAGTTTAGCTGACTTGCATAAACAAAACAAGTCAGGTCCCGGGCCGGCAGCCAATCACAGCGCGGCCCGGGGAATGACGTCACGGGGGTGTCCCGGGCAGGCAGCCAATCACAGCGCGGCCCGGGACACACGGCATCAAGGGGCGGGACTTAAAAAAAGAGTCAGAAATGCCCACGATTCGCGTTCTGACCGGGAGAATGTGATTGACGCTGATGTCTTCCAATGGCTAGCCTCCATTTATGGAGCTAGCCAATGGGAGACAGAGGCGTGACCAAAGCCCCATATGTAAGACATAAGATTTCGCCGTGTGCGGAGCAACTGCTACGCAGTTGCAACGGCCAGGGCGAAACCTAAAAACCTGCTTTAGTGATCTGGGGTGCCCGGACCTTTTTTTAAGTTCTGACACGATCACCGCTGGGGATGTGGCCTATGTTAAAAATACATTCTCTCTATGGCAAACATTCAATAGAGATGGGGCAGAATTGGTAAAACCCAGCGTACGTAATTTTATGTTACTTAAAACTACCTTATGGCTAGAACCATATCTTACACGGCCCCTCTCTCCCCATGAGCGGTTTTTGTTAATTAGATTCAGGTTTAATTACTATCACCTCCTACTTGCTGTTCCAAGGGGAAGCCACAGACACCAGGTGTTGTCTCCCTGTGGCTGCGATGCCTCATCTCCACAGGATCTGACGCACTTTATGTTCTTTTGCCACTATTATGACGCCCCACGGAGGTTCTTTTTAAAACCTCTATTAAAAAATATGAATTTTATCCAGGTACGCCCTGCCCTATGTTTTTTGCAAATGCGGAGGCCAGAAAGCACTCTATTTGTAGTTAGCTTTTTAAAATCTGCACTGAGATTGAGAAAAAGTTTCCCGAATTAACTGACGCCCGTACTGTGACTGTTGTATTAATTAAACCTTATTTTAGAGTTTGTACATATTACAGGGACGAAAGTTTTTAACATGTTTGTGTTAATATTTGAATGAATTACTTTTAATATCTGCCTAAGACTAATGTACATGCTTTTTAGAAAAATTGCCCATTTTTGTTGCTGTTACACTGCTTTTATGTTTGCAAAATCGAATAAAGTATTTTGATACACACACTGTACTGAAGTGTCATAGAATATTCTTTGAAGACTTATTTTTTAGCGTCTGGAACCCACAACGGACTTTTTTCAAATTTTTTTTAGCAGATATGAGCGTGCAATGTAATTTTATCACTCTGTATGAATGATTTTATGAACTGATTTTTTTTGTATTGCAATAGTTATGGTAACTATACAAACAAATTAAACCTATGACTGTGCTTTGGATGTGGCCTTAGGGCCAGAGCTGTCGACTTTGGACTGGGGAAACACAGTTCGAGTCTGGCGTTCGCGCAACACCCTGTGACAGACGTAGCCAAATGGATGTCGAACAGCCGCCTGAAACTGAACTCGGACAAGACGGAAGTCCTCATCCTGGGATCCTCACCCTCCGCCTGGGACGACTCCTGGTGGCCCCCCGCCCTGGGCAGCGCACCCAAACCAACTGACCACGCACGCAACCTGGGCTTCATCCTGGACTCCTCCTTCTTCATGACCAGACAACTCAACGCCGTCTCCTCGTCGTGCTTCAACATCCTGCGAATGCTACGCAAGATCTTCCGATGGATCCCCACCGAAACCAGGAAGACTGTCACCCAGGCCCTCGTCACCAGCCGGCTGGACTACGGCAACTCCCTCTACGCCGGCACCACCGCCAAACTCCAGAAGAGACTCCAGCGTATCCAGAACACCTCAGCACGACTCATCCTGGACATCCCCCGCCGCAGCCACATCTCCGGACACCTGAGAGACCTGCACTGGCTCCCGGTCAACAAGAGAATCACCTTCCGGCTCCTCACCCACGCACACAAAGCCCTACACAACCAAGGACCAGGATACCTCAACAGCCGCCTCAACTTCTACGCTCCCACGCGCCAGCTTCGATCGACCAGCCACGCCCTCGCCGCCGTCCCCCGCATCCGAAGAGCCACCACAGGAGGAAGGGCCTTCTCCTACCTGGCCGCCAAGAGACTTGGAAGTCCCTCCCGACCCACCTCCGCCTGACCCAGGACCACCTCGCCTTCAGGAAGCAGCTCAAGACCTGGCTGTTCGAGCAGTAGCGGACCCCCCCCCCCCCCCAGCGCCTTGAGACCCTCCGGGTGAGTAGTGCGCTATACAAATGTTCCGATTGATTGATACTTAGCAAATCACTTAATTTCCCTATCCCCTATAACAGATCTATCAGCTTGAACAAAAATCTCACTATGTGAAGAGGGGGACGGGGCCTCGTGTGAGAAGTACCTCATAGGCACTTTTGCACCCACCCGTTACCCATCCCCTTCTGTCAGAAAAGGTTGGTGAGGCTGGCGCCTTTCTCCTGGGGTGTTTTCACACCCCTTAACCCGTTTGCTGCTTCGAACGTTCAGCGCCAGTGCTGAACGTTCGAAGAAACGGGTGCGGCCGCGTCGGCCAACGGACGTGCGCAGCACTGCCAAGGTAGTGCTCGCGACGACCGTTGGCCGACGGCAGCACTAAAGGGGTTAATGTACTTCGGTGGTTCAAAGCCTTGGAAAACGAGCTGAAATCCACTATTTACAGTATTTTTCATCTTGCTTTCCCTGCCTCCTTGTAATATCGGCTCCTCGCCGGGTGACCAGATGATGGGAGCCGATATCTTGTGTCACATGGTGGTGGTACCCTGTGAGTTGGCAGGTCTGCTATAAACAATGAATGGTGACCTTATGTAATGCAAAAGGTGCTTGTGTAAAGCGCTCTAAAGCCTTCGGGTCGAGTTAACACTGTATAAAAACAACAGGAAGGTGCACAACGTTAAAAACAAAGTCTTAACATGAGGAATGTTATTTTATAATAATCCGGGGCAGTGACCATTCCCTTCCCTCTTTGTTCACTAAAGGCTCCCGTTTAAAAAGTATTACTTTTAATAAAGTACTTCGAAGTGCTATAATGTAATATGTTAGTGTTAGCTTACACATGCAAAAAAAGAAACTTTTTTTTAAAAGATACTTTAAAAAAAAGATACTTTATCATATTTTAGGTGATGTTTGGTCTATGATTTACATAGCAAACATTTTCAGGGCTCGACTTGTGCACAGGCTCTAAGATCTGAGCCAGGCCCTTGTTTCGGCTCTCATCCGTTAATTTGTTGCCTCGCCGACCTCTAAATTGAAATGTAATAATAGCCAGGGTTTTAAATGCCATACAAAGTGTGTGTGGGGGCTAGATGATGTAAAAGGGGCATGGCTCATATAATTAAAGAGCGTGACTTAAACATGTATACTAAAATCCCCTTAGAGTGCAACCCGGCCCACACATTTGCATGGAATCGCGCTACCTTTAAATACAATTCAATCGTGGCCCGGTATAGACACCCGAATGGAACTTTCTTCAAAGTATGCACTAATCAAGAGGAGTACGCTACACATACAAATACAGAAACAACATTTTAGAAAAAAGCTAACCATATTAGGGGCAGCAAAATGAAGCATGTTAAACACAGAAAGGAATGACATTGATTATCTTAACATTTTTCACACTCTCTCCTAAATAGATCAGTGTATTTGTTGCTATAGTTAAGGTCATGATTATAGGGTCTGATAGGGTCCCCTTTCAATGCCCAATTTTAATTACTACTGGACCTAGACCCGACCCACTTAAATCCTGTTAAAGCCATCGTACCAGCTTGGCAGGGTGGTTGTATTGGCTTTGCAAGTGCTTGTTCTTTCAAGTGACTGATGATGAAGGCGAGTATTCCAGGACTTTTCTCGCATGGAGCGCGTTCTAAAATGGTTAAAACAAACGCAGCCTGGGAAGCTTGTTTATTGAATTAAATAGCCTGGTTCCTCATGGTGATACATGGCTTGCCCTGAGGGCGCCACCTAAACACACAGCTGGGTGCTGCATGACACTAGGCTACCTTGGAAAGCTGCTTTGAATTTGATGGTGACTGTCAAACGAACTGCTCAGAGTTGGAATTTTTTTTGGTAGATGCTTAAAATTCTAAAGATGGCTCTGAAAGTTTTTCAATGTGTGCGCCGGTGCTTAATTCATGAAAACTTGCCTTGTCTTTAAATTCTGGGTACTTGTTTTCGTGCAAGAAAGCCTGTTTTTAGGTCGAGCCGGAGCAGCGCATGTGCTTGTCTACAAGGAATGCTGTATTGTGGTGTGGACTTGAAGCTCTGCCCATATTTTCCATTGGCTTGTGTCCTTTGGAAACTGTGGCTTTTCATTGGTCAACAGGCTTAGTAGTCCCTCCTTAGTACCGCCTTGTCTCAATTTGTAAACTCCCATGACGACACTCCCTGTTCCATGTGTTTTTACTCAGTTGGTTTTAATTACAGCCTCCGAGCACTATTTTGCTAAACGGTTTTCTCCTGCCTGCTGTTGCAGGCAGGACAAGCTCTCTTGCAAGACTTTCTTTATTTTATTTTAAAATGGCAGCCGCGCCCCTTTCTTAAGTGGCACAGCTGACCTTTTCGTGACAGCATGTCATGGGGCGCTTATACAAAAAAAGCATTTCTTTGTCAACTTGACAAACAAATGCTTTTTTGTGCTCCCATTCAAAAAAGGGAAACCTGCTGGGAACTCCCAGAAAGTAAAGAAAACAAAAGCAAAACTTTACTGACTCTCCCCAACTCATCAGGGGAGCCAATACTATAATATTCACTGCACTACAGAAAATCGCCCCATAATGTTCTGCAGGGCCAGTTATTCATGCACCTTCTGCCTGCCACCTTCAATCTACCCAGGATGTGGTGCTACGGCGAGAGGTTCCAAGTTTGTTAACTGAACAAACTAGGTTCGAGCCTCGGCGTTGGCTCAACATCTTGTGATTCTGGGCAAATCTCCAGTGCCTAAAAGAAATGAATGTGACCTTGTATATTGTAACTGGTGTTCATGTAAAGAGTCTAATGTTGCTCTGTAGATATCAGGGCCACATACAGCGTCCACATAACAACTGTCCTGCCTGTTGGTTCCCTCATGGCACCTTCACCAGTGTGAGGACAGGGCAGGAATGACTCTAAGCTCATGTTTAAAAACTATAATTTTTAATAATTAGGGGAGAGGCTAAGGCGCTCGACCTCGGACCTGGGGATCTGGGTTCGAGTCTCGGTAACGACGCCAAAAACCTCCTGTGATTCTGGGCAAATCACTTAATCTCCCCGTGCCTAAAATGAAAGTGTGTCCTCATGTAACGTAACTGGTGCTATGTAAGGCGCTCTGATACCTGATTCGGTTCGGGTCTAGTTCGCGCTATATAAAACTCTGCAACAAAAAAAAAAGTATTTCTTAGTGCAGCGCTATATTGTGTATCATACTTTACGTGATGTTTCATGTATGTTTTACATAGCAAACATTTTCAGGGTTCTGCTTGTGCATGGGCTCTAAGAGCCGAGCCAGAGCCTTAGCTCGACTCTCCCTGTTAATTTTTGGGCTTTTGCTCGCCCACCCCTACCCCCCAAAAACACCCCATCCATTTTCAGTTTAAAAGATGGTGAAAAAAAACATTTCGACAGTGCCTTCTCTGTGGCCTCTTCTGTCATGACTGAGTTGGCCAAAAGTCATGTTCGGGTGCGCCTGGCCCACCCTGCGCCCCTGCTAGAACCGGGCTTGTTGGCGTTTCAAAACTCGCATAGTAGAATAGTAAAGCCTCTCCAGGCCACATGCAGTGAGAATCGAAGCTGTAAAGCCTCCTCCATGCGACGCCCTTAAATTGAATTTACCCAAGAATTAAGAAGGGCTATATTGCGCAGAAGAGAGCTCATTATACCCCAGGCCCTGCTCTTTCGAGGACCCCACAATCTACTGTAAGTTTAATGTATTTATGCCTTGAAAGTCTGCAGTATTCGTGAATATTAAAGCCACTTAAGTGACCATACCACTAGATGGCGCCAGATGCCTCAGCTTCTCTGTATTAACACTTTAAAAACAGGCACTTTAGCTCCAGACTTTTAATTTTGTTTGACGCTGATTATTTTGGAGACTACAAACTAGGCCTGGGCGGTGAACTCCGCTCCGTTTGCGAAGTTTTCTGCACTCCATAGAGCTCGCGGAGTGCAGAAATCTCCACTTCACGTAGTGCAGCAGAGTTTTGTCCCTGCTCGCGAACAGTAACTTCGCGGACAGTAGGTTCTCGAGCTGCTGCTTGGGTAGAATTTCTACCCGAGCGGCAGGAATACCAGTACAAACTGCAAGTATGCACTGCACTCCGCCACTCGCTGAGGTTTTTTTTAACTTCGCAGAGTTCCGCGTAGCAAAACTACGTGAACTACACCCAGGCCTGCTACAAATTAAGAATTTCTGAGCTGATATCAGTTTAGCCTCCCCACGGACGGACGAACACACCCTGCATAAGATGTTTATGCAAGGAATGTACAAGATTCAGAACATCTGACTCTTCAGTGTTGTTACAGAGCACGTCTATGGTGTAGAATCCCACTCAGCAACGCATATATGGAAGTGGACAAGACTCTGATCTATCCACATATAATCCACATTTATCTATCCAGGTGACCGAGCTGCTGATGTGGGTAGAAACTTCCTTACTGCTAATGTAAAAAGGCCACCCGATGGCAAGTCACTTCCGCAGGAAAGTGGACCGCTAGGTGAATAACTGTAAACATAAATACAGCATTTTTTGGCATGTGGCTAATGCAGTTGTCCAGTGGCTCCTGGTTTTGAAAGTCTAATGTTAGACCCAGTGGTTGGTGGATTGTGTATGTAAGCCTCACCTGGCCGCTTCCTTTAATTGGAGTTTTTCTCGTGAAGAGTGTCTAAAGATGTTGGAGCCCCCTCCTCTCAGACCCCTGGGAGCTGTGGGTTTAGCTTAACCAAGGGGAAGCGGGAAACCAGCAGTCAGCTCTTGGCATATTTTGGGGAAGTGCTTCATTTCCACAGTCACGACAGGGCCTTGTGCGGTGAGTGAAGGCTAAATCGTCAGATGATAGTTAACCTGGTCTTGAGAAGTGATTCAAAGTTTAATTTAAATTCAAGTTTTTATTTAGTCCCTCCAGGGGTTTGTTTAACCATAGGTTACACGTGGGAAGCAATAGCACTTTTTTGTATCTTCCCTACAGATGAGACTATGTACATTAACAACATAATTCCAAATTAAGCTCTTCTATTGATATGCTGCTACATACTACTTCTGCCAAAAAAAGGTGCACTGTATGGGGATGCAAAATGGCTGCGGCTTCCAGACTCTACTGGGGAGAGTATTTATGGTAACGATCTTCGATACTGGGCAACATTTCTAGGGCTGCTGGGAGGATGCCACTGTTCAGATGACGTAGACACCCACTATAAGTTAAAAGGTAAATGAGACAATATACCTGCTGCAGAAATCTGTGTAGAGCTTTTACGCTTAAAGACTCCATTCTCAGCAAGATACTGCAGCCTTTTCTCTGCAGAATATCAATTTGTATTATACTGTTCACTTATTTGGCAGTGAAAAAAACATTGATGTGGTTTATAGGGCACCTTCTTGTATTCAAGCATCGAAGCCTCTGTCAGAATTGCATAGTTAAAGCATCATTTTACGTATTTCTTCAATGGTGTGAGAGACGCAGTTACCTAAATTGTAGTGTTGGCTCTGGTTTCATTGGTAGATTAATGAGCTACTTACCTATTACAGTTGCTACGAATATTTTCCCCTTTGTGCCCACTTAAGATGAATTTGTACTAATTGGTCCTGCACTTGTACAATATACGCTGATACCTACCTTCTGGCATCTGTTACATCTTTACTACAGCGGTGCAATTGGGATTATTACCCATCTGACTCCTAGAATCACACCTGAAGCAAGATGCCTTATTAAGCAACACTCTTCCTTGTTCTTTTCAGCAATTTCCATTTCACGCACAGCTTTGTTTAAAGCACTCACACTGTATGAGCCATCTGTTCATTGACTTCAGCAAGGCCAAACACATCTACTGCTGACCTTCGATCCTCTTAACAATTTTTATAGTTTTCTTAAGCAGTGGATTTGTACAACAGAATACACTTTAATGCACTTATCTTGCATACCAGTTGATCAGTGTGGTGCGGTATATAGCATCCACGCTGCTCTCAATATCCCATGCTTTCAAAAATATATGCAGCAGCGGCACGTACTCGTCTGGTCTTTCAATGCTATCTTGAATAAATATTGTGTCTCTCAATGTCATTATTTATTTATTTTATTTTATTTTGAAAGTTTTATATAGCGCGAACAAGATCTTTGCAGATATCACAGCGCTTTACAAAGCCGGGAATACCAACAAGAGAGTTGAATTAAACATATTAGGTGGGGAGGGTAGGTACGTGAGGGATCAAAGTAGTACAACACATCAATAATACAAATATTACAGTTGAATGCATACATAGATAGTCAGTAGCGATAATCATACAGGTGAAATACAGAGTCATAGAGTTCTGTGTAGAGTCTTTCCAGCTCCATGCTAATACGTCAAGTGTATTTGGCCATAAGAATAGCTTTTACTTCTTTCTTAAAAAGTGTGATGGAGGAGATGAGCCTGGTTTCAGGAGGGAGTGAGTTCCAGATCCTGGGTGCCATTCCTGAGAAAGAGCGTTTATAAGTTTTTTCCTTCCGGAATCTTCGAGGTTTTAGCAGAAGATTGTTTGTGCCTCTAGTGTTTCTGGAGCCGCCAGAGATTGACAGCTTCTGAGTGAGTTATCCGGGCGAGCTCAGATGTAGGGCCTTGTGTGTCATGCAGGCGATTTTCAAATGTATTCTGGCTTCAAAAGGCAGCCAGTCCAGTGTTTTCAGGTCACATTTTTTTTTTTTTACTTGGCTCATCTGTAAAACTTTTCTTCAACAGCTTAACCACTTCAACAAATTCATCCCACCTTCTGAAATCTTCCTTGGGGATTCCTTTCATGTAATTGGTCAAAGACCTTTTGAGCTTCTGTGTCCTAGCAGCTGAACAGCAAAGCAAGCTTTCTCTCTGGTTCACGTTTGTTTTGTATCGATAGTGAATAAATAATTCTCAAACACAGTAGCAGTGCTTTTATTTCCGAACCGGTGTGTCACGCCACTCTGACAAATAGAGTGGTTCCTGTATGCTATTAATAAAAGCTATACCTTATTGTCTTTATCTGTTGACAAGACCAAACCATTTCTGTTGTAAAAAATCCAAACCAGTTTTTGCGAGGCATGCAGTATACACTATAGCGTGGAAGGTCCGCCCACTCTCCGCCCATCTTTTTGATTGGCTTACATCCTAAATGCTGCCTTCTGATTGGTTTTAGGCTTGTTAGTCCCTCCTCCTGGCGGCTATGTTGTCATATTTATCCTTCCCTGGCTACTGGCCCCTTTACTCCAACACTATTTTCTTCCCTGTGTCCCCCCCGCCCCCTCCCGCAGTCCGTGACTTCACACCCACCCACTCCCGCTCTCCCGTTTCCAATGCACTAGGTCTTGCGTAAATGCGAGTCCTATTGCATTGCAAATGCTTGTATTTTTTACAAGCAAACTGTTTCTATTACTTCCCTTTCCACAGTACCTTATGTTCTGCATCAGCTGTGCACAGCCATCTTCTTTAGAGTCAAGTAATGCCAGGCTCCTATTTTTTTTCCGGTATACACTGCGTCTCTTAACAAAAGTAAATAAACAGAAAAAAAGGCATGCAATTGCATTTGGCGCTGCACGTAACAAAAGAAAGGCCTGGCCCCCATTATCTTTGCCGAGGCGTGCCTCGCTGAGTACATTAAAAAAAAAAAGCAGTGCGGGAGAGTATGTCCTGCCTGAAACAGCTGACAGGAGAAAGCCATGTAAGAAAATCGTGCTCGAAGGCTGTAATTAAAACATACCGAGTAACAACACATGTTACTAGGGTTGTCCTCATGGGAGGTTACATTACGAGAAAAGAAAGGCGGCACTAAGAAGGGAGTACTAAGCCTATTGACCAATAAAAAGCTACCATTTACAAAGGACAGTGACAGAAGCCAATTCAAAAGATGGGTGGAAAGTGGGTGAAGCTTCATACCCATATCCTGAATACAGCATGTCTCGAAGAGACAGCGCAAGCGCTGCCTATGCGAGACCTAAAGACAAAATGGCACTACGCTCACCACACTGCATGCTTCACATATCCATCCCTTATGTGTGACACAGTGTAGTGACGTCATGGTATGCTTTCCACACTCCAGTCACTCTTTGCTGGTGTCTTAAAGCATGTGTGAACGAAGATCAACACAGCCAAATTCGAGTTGCATTATGTTTGTAGTTTATGGAAGTCGTTTTTGGCGTTCACTGGTCCGCGACTCAACTCATTTGGCAGCAAACTCCGAATGTCTGCCAATAGGAACAAGAGTGCCTGGCAAGTATGCAGCAGGAGAGCGGTAATAGCAAATACCTTGTGGTGCAGCACAAAAAATGTATTTAAAATCCAAACAAATAGAATAGAAAGATAAAATAAAACCGCATTTTAAATTACCGTACACAGGATTCAACATCCGGATCATGTACATAAAGGTTCCTCTATGTGTGTGTATTAACAGCATTTATATAGCTCAAACTGAATCCCAAGGGGAGAGGCGTATTTTACAACAAGAGGAGCAATAACAGTCTTCGGGTTGAAGGGTTTAAAGAGCCCTGTGGAAAGTAGGTGGCAAGCAGGGGGAGGGGTTGAGGCACGGAACAAGGGCTTACGCCTGGGGTAATCCAGGACTGTATTAAAAAACAGAAGAAAAAAAACATTTCCCCCCAGATTTAGTGTGGCGAAAGTTCTTTACTCAATGTACTGTACATCTCTACCTCAGTTTTGCATTACCCTGCTCTATTTTTTTATCTTCTCTACAATTTATTTTCCAGGTCTGTTTTTGATAAAGCCTTGCTCTGTATACCTTTTGAAAGCCAGTGCTATTTCTTTCAGTAGTTTTAAATTCCATCCAGAGGTCACCAATTGGTAAAAAAACGTATGCTACTGCTTTATTTGATGCACCCAGGGCATAGGCAGTAGTCCAGTGCCCTCTATGAGAACTAGCTTTGTTCCTCCTTCTGGGTGTCAAAACAGGTTAATTACCCTAGCCTCGGTGTGCACACGCTAGATTAGTTCGATGCTAGGGCCAAACAGTTAACATACTGGTTTCACTACCAGACGGGCCCACAATTATTATGTTTTGAGTCTGAGTAATAGTTATTCCTCCTACGGTGAAATACAGCTGATCTGACATTAGTAGATTTCTAGTTAATTGAATATGTTCCTCTTCTTTGAAATCTGGAGAGCTAAAAAGGTTAGTGAACAATTATTGTCTCCATCACCTGCTATTTCCCATTCACAACGCTTCCACTTCTCGAAAAACATCCAACCACCTTCTCAATGCTCTGTAGCTCCTGTGGACTGTTCCTATCTCCCACACAGCACCACTGGAGCTTCTGCATGGACCTCTCCTGTCCGCTTCCATCCTCGTCTCCCACCCCAGCGAGTTCTCAGTAGTCTATTTCTTTTTGTGTAACACTGATAGGTCCAGGATCATTAATATACATTTTGTTCAGCCGCCACTTAAAAAAAAAAGTCTTTCCTGGGTTTTTCTGCAAATGCTATGTGTAGTTGCCAATAAATAAAAGCTAGTGTAGTTCTGATTTGTGGGCAGATCATCATTGTATTACTTCGCGCTGTCTCTGTCCAAGTAACTTTTCAAAGTTTACCCTTATTGACCACTGGGATTCAGATTTCCATGTAAAAGAGACCTGTACGTATTCTTTTCCACCGATTCCTTTAACATTTTCTTCAAAAGGTTCATCAAAATCAACTGTTCATTTCTCCAGGGTATGTTGCATTTATCTGGGATGCTTGGTTACTGTAATACCTTTAATTATATATTTGTGCCCCTCCGTAGGGTTTGAATATTTTCTTCATCTTCCTTGTTTTCAATTATTGAATTAATATAACCTACAGACGTCTCGGATTCCTCTCCCTTTCCCGACGTTTGCTTCTATCATGCTATTTGGCTTCTTTCTTTCCCTATTTTGTGAATATGTTGAGGGGCTAGTCTGCTCTGCCACCCTCCACCCTGGCAACCAGGCAGTTAAAGGACTATTTCATTTGTTTTCTGCTTTTCCATCAGTAGCATTTCTATTCTTTCTTCATTGATCATGTGTTTATCACCCTCCATTGCTCACCGCCTTTACTAGTCACCTTCTTCCACTGTTCTACACATTTAGCTCTTAAATGCATTAATGGGAGAAGTGCGTCCAGTAATCAGTGAGGGGGATTGTCTTGCAGGCCTGTTGGGGACCTGACCCTCCCATTAAGTCAGTCCTCTCTGAACTCTGCTGTTCATCCTCTCACTGGCCATCCCAACACTCACCCTCAATTCTACAAACTTTACAACATGTTCGTCCTGCTTTGACTCATTCTGCTGCCTTCCACCCAACTCCTCTTCTAGTGGCAGCCTTTCTTCTGGAGTCTGAAACAGGCATGGTTTGTCAACCATTTTGTTTACCTGCATTCCATCTGCAGAGCCTCACCTTTGTTGTCCTACGTGGATTCGGTCATAGCTGTGTAGCCCTCTCATCCCCTGTAAGCACCACCAACGCGTTCCATGATGTTTGGAAGTAGCTGCATATTTACGAGACAATGCAGAGAATTAGCTGGTTTCTGATTCTGCAATAGTCCATCTCAAGATCCGAGCCCTTCTGACAGCTGTGAAG
The DNA here is from genome assembly GCF_964261635.1 of Lissotriton helveticus. Classification (NCBI taxonomy): domain Eukaryota; kingdom Metazoa; phylum Chordata; class Amphibia; order Caudata; family Salamandridae; genus Lissotriton; species Lissotriton helveticus. The sequence goes on from NC_136068.1 coordinate 177,929,941, forward strand.
CCCGCCCTTTTGAGTCCGGGTCCTACACATTATGTAAAAGACTGACGTCCCACACTGTCCAACAATGTGAGACACTATGGACCAGCTCTCTTGTGCCGTGTCTCCTGCCAGGTCCATGCATACTGTGATCTTAATGCCGGTGCCCACAGACTTACAGCTTGCTCACTCCCTGGATCTGTGGTAACCTATAGAGTGCACCTGAGCCCTAAACCAAAGCACTTCGGAGAATGTGGTCAGCATACTTGCAGTCATCATGTTAGTATGGTGCCTTTGTTGTCTAGAAGCTTTCTTGGTGTTGCACGGTCTGTGATTTAGTTGCTTCGTCAGTACGTGAAGATTTGTTTGCATTGCATGATCATTGTTTGGTATTCTTATGGTTTGCTGTTGTGTCAACCTGTGGACTTACCCGCGAGATGCTGTTGGTCAAGCTGCACCAGCATGACTTGTCCGCATTCCGAGGCATCAGGCTACTGGGCGTACCTTAGATTATTAATTATCTTGTTCTGGGATCGTTCTTCAGATTTAGTAATTTGAGAAAATAAATCTTTATTCGGCGTGAACAGCCATAAAAGAATACAATAATAATACCGATATCAATAAAAACAGCCATAAAAAATACAGTAGTAATACAGATTTCAATAAAAACATTCATTGGATCAATTACGCCAGCATTCAATTACAGCATACAATAGATGGGCGTACAGTAATAAAACCTGCATCATCAAACATTCAGTGGATCAGTTACAGCAGCATTGATTGGCATCATACAATGGATGACTGGGCACACACTTAAAAGCGTCACAAAGAGAGCTATTGACCATATCTCTTCCTAATGTAAAGAGCTTCTCTAGTAAAATGTTATAGCAGCCATGCAAACCTGCTGGAGGTTCAAGTTGGTTAAAAATCTATAGCCTTCATATAATGAGTCCCCAAGCGGGGACTAAAAACTTTCTCCTCCCACAGTTATTAAGTGTACAAAACAGTGCAAAGTGGTTTGACTCGAGGTAACCATCACACGGGCATGGCGGAAGGTTACTCTGCCACTTGCCTTGGACTGTAAATGCCACGAAAAAGTGTACAGTACCCAAATGTATCCTTGTCAAATAAAATCTGTGTTGAGTATTTTCTATAAAACTAAGAAAATGTCACCTCCCAATTAAAAACCATGCGTTCCAATAGTACAGATAGTTTGCGTACGCGCTTGTCCTGGGCCAGTTCATAGTCGACAGTCTAAACTAAGGCTTTGGCTGCACGTGGTATTTGGTTTGGTTCTTTAAAAAGTCCGCTCAGCCATTCGTTTATCAGTGTCTGAGAATATGTGGATATTGATTTTTTTATCACTACGAAATTGCAACTATTATGTGGCTGATATATACTTAAGACAATTTTGTAGTACTTTGATAACTAGCAGGCCTCCGTTGTCGACGTCCTGACGATGACCTGTAATTAATGAGAGGGTCGAAATGCCATGGACGATTATGGCAACCAAGATGAAACCAAACAACTTTTTGTGGAGGATATACTCATATGGACTTTGAATCTATGGTTATTCTGCAAAGTGTCTTCAGAAGTATGGTACAGTGCTTAATTTAACGCTTTTGCACAATGGTTGTGTGTCTGACTTTGCACCATTTGACCACTGTTCGCACTGAGCACCGCATCGTTACATTTCGATAATTGTACCAATTTATAATTCATGGAATGATCTGCTGATTAATTGGTGCAATTTCTGCATGGCTCTTTGCTGTTCTTTCATTAATTGTTTAAATGGATTAATTATTCAATTTTGGAAATTGAAGAAAGATTTTTTATTAATACCTCATTGGAGCATTGTTGTTGTTTATAATGGTGCGTACAAAAGATTTACAGGGCCGCTCCTGTAGGCTTGTTTCTGGGTGCAGTGGGCCACACAAAGGCTTTACAGGGGCACTCCTGTAGCCTTGTTTCCGGGTGCAGTGGGCCACACAAAGGCTTTACAGGGCCACTCCTGTAGCCTTGTTTCTGGGTGCAGTGGGCCACACAAAATGTTTACAGGGTCACTCCTGTATTCCTATTTCCCAGTGCAGCGGGCCACACAAAGTGTTTAGAGAGCAGTTCCTTTAGCCTGGTTTCCGGATGCAGTGGGCTGATACAAAGGGTTTACAGGGCTGCGCTTGTACCCTTGATTTTGGGTGAAATGGGCCACACAAAGGGTTTACAGTGTGCAAGACCCTAAAGATGTGACGGCTGGGTCAATAGGCGCACTCTGACACAAAATTAAAATACAGTATCAGAGTATTTTTCTCTTAAGTGTCCAAAATTAGTCACTGGTTCTCCAGAGGAGGAAAAGCCATCCATTCTCCCTCGATTGGAAAGGTCCAGAAATTAACAACAAAGCTCTCCAGGCACACAGAAATCAGAGTTGAGGTTGAGTTTCAACAGTTCTTCTAATTGCGTGTGGTCACAAAAGCCCTTTTGCCAACACGTGTTTCGTCTCCTGCTGTCCTTATTTACAGCAGACTTCCTCAGGGCTATAACATTCGGAGTCGGTCATTTTTCGGAAGAGAAATCGGCATGGCATGGCCCGTCAAATCTGTTGTGTATTCTCTTCTGGTTCCACTACAGTCTATGGGACTTGTAACCAATTATGGGTAGATGATTTGATTCCTCATGTGAGACGCATGGTCTTGGTCATTTCAAGTACCGCTGTGTATGTTGGCGATGAGTCGGTGTGTAGATGCGGCCGACTCATCGCCAACCTACACGGTGGTACTGGAGACGACCAAGACCATACGCAATTAAAAGAACTGTTGAGACCACAAAATAATCATTGATTTCTGTGTGCCTGGAAAGCTTTGTTGTGGGTTTGCAGGGTAGTTGCTTTAGCCTTGTTTTTGGGTGAAGTGGGCCGGAACAAAGTATTCACAGGGCAGCTCCTGCATCCTTGTTTCCAGTTGCAGTGGGCTGACACAAAGGGTTTGCAGGGCCACTCCTGTAGCCTTGTTTCAAGGTGCAGCGGGTCAGCATGTTGTCCATGGTGCCTAGTTTCCTGGGACACCGCTGCTGTTTGGTGGCTGCTTTCCATGGTAAAGAGTGCGGTGGGAGTCGCAGTGCCCTGTGCTGTTTATGGATTTTGCTATTGTCCCTGAAGTGAAATGGGGGTGGGATTCGCGATTGACAGGCACTGTCCCTGCTTTACAGTGCTTAGTCCGCTAGGACATTCACTGTGACGTGTGAGTCTCTGTGGCAGGGCTCTAACTGAGGTTCTGTGGCTGAAATGGAGAGGCTGCAACGGGTTAGATCTCTGACGTTTTTTCGGATCTGGGGTTGAGGGCATGTACACTTTGCAGATTATTTTTGTGGTGATTGCGTTTGAACTTGCAGTCCCGAAAGAGGGGAGTCATTGCATGTTGGATCTGAGGTCAGAGTGTAGCAGCAGTGTTGTAGTTTATCTAAATTAACTGCACCGGTTGTTAAGGTCCTTGTACTGGAGGGTTTCATGGGAGCAAAGCCTTTCCTGACATTAAAAAGAGTTGAAAGTGTGTTTGCAACAACAGACCTGTTTTTCGATGTTTACGCTCTTGGCTTCACTTCTAGCGAATACATTCATGGAATATTGCAGGATCAGCAGTCTTGCCTCTAGGTTTTACAGAAACTGGAGAGACGTTGAAATCCCATTAATGGGCGATGTTGTTCTTTGGATGAATCCTCCGTCGCTAATTCCAACAAGACTCGGTGGCAGTGATCCAGAGTGCAAACTTTTTTTTTTGTCGTCGCCTGAATACATTCGGGTTTGCAAGACTTAACGTTTTCTTGGAATTAAAGTCCCTGGGGTGGAAGGAGGTGGTACTTCCTCCTTGGGTACAGAGAGCAAGGTGTTAATTAAACAGCCGGGTTCACGTACCAGCGAAATGGTGCATCGATGCAGCATCACCACGTCGCCTAGCAACCAGGCAGAGCGAGTACCAGAGCCCAGCTCTGCAGAGGGCGCCGAGTGTGGGCGCCAGAGGGATGCAGAGGCCGGTCTGACTGCACTCGGTGTGCCGCGCGCTGCTCTGTCTGGCAACAAGAGTGGCGGCATCCCAGGGGGAGGAGAGGCGCCGTCCCTGGTGCCAGCACGCGGCCGCCACCCCTGCTTCGCGCGCTGGGACTGTGGCAGTGACGTGTCTGAAGGTCTGTGGTAGGTGAGACCACAGCCAGGAGCAGTGTTTCTCTCCCGTCACGAGGGCATCACCCGCTCCCCTCACAGGAGCTGTCGGTGACGCCGCGCTCGTGCACCTCAGATGAGGGATGCAGCCGCGCCGTTCACGGTCCTCGTGGTAGGTAGGCCGACAGCGTCTGTCACCCAAACCCCCGCGCTTTCCCGCCGCCTCTCTGAGGTTTGCACCGCCCGTCGCTGCCCGTCTCTCGGCGGAGTTGGCTCCTCGCGTGGGGGTCCGTGTGGACCGCCGTTGGCAGAGCCCAGCCTCGCTCCCACCCTGCTCTTGGAAGCTGTGAACAGGTACGTGTCTGCGGCGGGCATGTGATGCTTGTTTTTACGGTGTGCGCTGTTTTCATTCTCCCAGCGGAGTAGTGACTGGTTTCTCGGTATCCTGCCTTAGGTTGTTGCCTTTTATCTTCTGCATGGCCTGTCCACTCAATGTGCGGTTATAGAAGTGTCCGAGCAGGGAGGTGATTAGAAGGAAGGCCTGTATTTTGTCAGCCTGTGCTAATTTTGGGGTGCCGTTTGAGAATAATTTGTGGCAAGGGTGTAAGATTTTCGTGTTTTTGTACAAAGAGGCCACCTGGATTCTAACCTTTGGTAACCCGTGTGTGCACATGTCTGCAGGTAGGGCGCATTATTTCCTTTAGTAAATCAAGTTAATTCAGATTGCCCTTTTGTGTATTTTTGGGTGGTGGGTGGGGAGGAGGTGGGACGGATGTAGAATTGTCCGGGCATTTGGAGTTGTCAATTATCATGCGTTTTGCTTGTGTTTATCGTTTTACCGTCGAAAAGTTTGATGGGTAATTGATTTTTTTTGGTTCCATATAATATTTGTTTTTTCAATAAACAAAGCGAATATGTCAAAAGAAAGAGAAAGTGGTACATAAAATAAGTGTAATCTACATAAGTGTAATAATTTTTGAGGAGAACAAAGTATACTGCATGGTTGATAATATGCATTAGCAGTGTCTCCTATCTGCAAATACTTGAGATAATAGACTTTGAGTCATTATATTGGGAACCATGTATATCATGTAACTGAAAAAACAAAAGCTAATCGAGTAATAAAACGCTTAAAAGAGGAGAAAAGATGTTGGCGATGAAGTCAGAATAGGTGTATAATCTGGTTCGATACACTAATTAATGAGGTGAGATCTTTTGAGGATTGGCTATACATAGAAAACACGATTTTCACTTAATTATCAATGAGAAAAACATTTGTATCTGTTTGGACAGGAACGCAGCCCTATTGTGGGATGGAGAGGTAACCCTGTTGTAATGGTAAAGTAAAGATGTTTGTCTTGATGCTGAGACAGGGAAATTGTTCAAATGCTGGTTGCAGGAGAGGCTTGCTTTGGCCGAGAGGTGGTCATTTTGGGTGCTAGTTGGATACAAGTCAATTTGTGAATCTCAAAAGGAGGACTTGTCACTGTGGCAGGGACATGTTCCATGTGAGGGTCTTACGGGGCATTTAGTTCTGTTTAAAGTTGGAGCGAGATGGTTGTAAAATCAAAAACAACACCAAGTCTTGATACATTAAAAGCCTCGTTGCGATGTGAGAGTTACTGTGCTGCACTGTCATCTGTAATTTTTATTATGCATGTTAAAATGCTTCCTGCCACAGCTTCAAAATGTAGAGACAGAAAGAGAGAGACAGAAAGGGAGAGACAGAAAGGGAGAGACAGAAAGGGAGAGACAGAAAGGGATAGACAGAGAGACGGAGAGAGAGCGACAGAGAGAGAGAGAGAGAGAGAGAGAGAGAGAGCGACGGAGAGAGAGAGAGCGTGAAACTGAGAGAGAGTGCGAGAGACTAAGAGAGAGCGAGAGACTGAGAGAGACAGACTGACTCCCTCGTAACTGGGTGACCTGTACACCAAATCAGCGACTGATGGACTGATTGCACAACATATATTGATCAATTTAAAGCACCTTGTGCACATACCAAAAACCTACAGTGGGTTTAGAGCCCACCCGTTGCTTACCATTGTTTTTTTTTTTTGACACTCCTTTGCTTACTTATTATTGGATGGCTTTCCCTCTTCATGTATATGTCCATCCCCTTGAGCCTCGTTACTGTCCTTTTCATTGGATGGCTTGTATTTTTCCACTGCTCAGATATAGAGAACCAATTTTTTCTTTATCATTTAGCATTACATGAGCGCATGTATTTTCAGACTCATTCCCTCGTGCTGCTTCCCCTTCCCATCAAATACCTTCATAGTGTTTCTCCCCACAGGCCCAGTGCGTAATTTGTTAAATAATAAGTGCTAGGGCCTAAGATGATTCTCTGGTCATGTGCTTTTTAAAAAAATAGACTGACAGTGCCACCACGTGTTAGAATTTCATAAATATGTGAAGGTGTTCCGAAATAAGTGTCTGTGCAGAGCACTAGCAAACACAGGCACAAATTAAGCACAGTGCCCACCCCTTCCACTTGGTCTGTGAAAGTTAAGAAACTGTTATATTTTCCCAGGGTATGACTAAAGAGCACACTTCGAGGGTTGTTTTCTTTTATCCCCATTCCACCTATTGCACGAATGTAAAGGCTTGGCACACAAAGGCTTTATATGGTGCTGGGAGAGGGACTGGATGCTGCAATCACTAAGCTGGCATTTGGGGCATATTGTGTACTTAGCACGACTTAAAAGGTGATATATCTGTGCCTGGAGGTTAAAACATCTGCTCCCTAGGCTTACTTCAGAGAACCAAATGGCTGGAGTATGTTTCACTTCTGTATCCTAAGGAAAGTAATTCGGACACTTCTCTTTAATTTATAAATTATGTTCAGAGTTTCCTGAGTTAAAAAGTATTTGAAAAATGGAGTATGCCATTTTATTAAGATTTAAAAAAAAAGAAAAACTTTTGCTCCAGTATTTTGAATTCTTTTTTTTCTTTCTCTTGTTTAAGCAATGCTTTACAGATCAGCATTGGCAAAGCCAATAGCTTGGCACTCACATCTTAAAGGCAATACCTGTTGGCTCTGTACGTGTTTGTTCTGTCTTTTAAAAATACCTATTGTAGACCATACCGAAACATAAAGTGGGATTTGAAGCACACATTGTTTACAGTTGCCTAGCTTTCTTATCACTTTCTTTTGCTTGCTTCCTTTTCAGATACTTTCTTCATCTTCATGTGGTTGTTGCTCCACTAGAGCATAGCATTTTTGCCACCCTTTTAACACATAACGTGCATTCTTCCACTGTTTTTACTTTGTTTTTTTCTTTCAGCACTCCATGAGAGTGCCCGTGGTGTTTTTTCCCCTCTGTCCCTCGTATGCTAATTTCCTCCACAAATACCTGTTTCCCGACTGCAGGGCCTCGCCTCTCAGACCGGGTCTCTCCCATATTGTTCCACTCGGAGGTACTTACCCCTTGCACTGTGTCTCTTCTGTGAGCTCTTAAGAACATGGTTACCCTGTATGTCACTCTCTAGCATGGCCTTGTATCTAGGACCAGGTATCTGCTTTGTCTCTCCAGCTAGGCGGCCCTGCCTCTTTGTTCAGGTCTCTCCCATGTCATTCTGCCTGCAGGGCATTGCCTCAAAGAGCAAGGCCTGCCTTGGGCGTGGGCGAGCTGGGCCCAAGCCCTGTGGGAAGGGGCGGGTGTGTGGGGGGGGGGGGGGGGGGGGCGGAGGTTCGCAGGGAGACGCCTGACTTAATGTTATGCAAACAACAGCTCGCCCATCCCACTTAATCTTAATTGGGTCCTGTTAAAGACTTTGTAATCATCCCATAATGTACCCCCCCCCCGCGTAATTGTTAGCAGCTCATCAATCCCCTGCCCTCCTCCCATCTCCCTTACACATCCTGCCATCACATTACAATGATCCTCCCCACCCCGTGTCCACAAGAAACACCACGTTTTCTTGCCGCCCATGGCGCATCCCCGGTAAATCCGATTTAGGGCTGGCCTTGCTCAGACCACATCTCTCCCATGTCATTCCACTCGCAAGGCTTTGCCTCTCTGCTTGGGTCACTCCCTGTAACACGCTACCTGCCAGTTCTTTCACCCCTGTTACACTGGCAGCACAGCTTTGCCGCTTTGGGACCACTGTTACACTGGCACTAGAGCCCACCCTTTGGAGTGTCTTCCTGTGACATTGACTGTGGATCCGGTGGCCTCTTTACGTATACCTCCTCTGTGACACTCACACTAGTGTCTCCCTGTGTCATTGACTTCAAATCCTGGTTCCTCTGCCTCTTCCTGTGATATTGACACAAGGTCCTGCTTTCGGAGTCTCTCCCTCGGACATTTTAGAGTCTGTGTACTGTCTCTCTCCCCTGTGACGTACACACTAGGTCTTCCTCTTTGAGTCACTCCCTGTGACATTGACTGTGGTTCTGGTGTCCTCTGTGCGTCTTATATGTGACACTAAAACCAGGGCCTGCTCTTTGAAACTTAATGACACTGACTGTAAATCCTGTGTCCTCTGTGACAGTGATACCATGGACTACTCTTTTTGAGTTTCTCCCTGTGATCTTGACTTGATTGGACAGCTTTGCTGCTGTGGTTCTCTCGGTTGTCTTGCAGATTGTTGCTGCTTGTCATTTGTCTACTCTTCTCCTCTCCATTACCTTGCATTTCAAATCATCTATTCCTGTAAGTCTGCTTTCCCAGAAATGTCACTCTGAATAATCTGGCATCCGCAGTACTGCAGGACACTTGGAGTGGGTTAGGGGCGCAATGGATGTGTAGAGAAAAACCCATGAAGTGGGTAGGGATTGTATATAGACTACAGCGATTTCAAATGTAATTAACGGGTATCCTTCACCTCTCCGGCCATGTATACTACTTCCCCACTCCTGTCCTCTTTGCTGCTCTCCCCATCCAACTTTCTCGATACCTTTTGATATTTTTGAAGACGTTCCTTCCCTGTCCTCCTCTTCTACTGTCCTCATTTCTATATCTTTTGTTAAACATCTTTTTATGATTTTTTTTATGATCTTGTATCATCAACCATAAATTGTGTTAACCAGTAGGTTCATGATTTCATACTTTCAGTCAAAGTAGATTATTCATTACATGTAGCCGCGGATAAAGGGGACAATGCATCTGCAAGTTGCTGTACACGCTGGCAAAAAAACCACTAAACAATGACACAGCTGCCATTTTGTAAACATGCGTACTCTATTATGCATGTGGTGTCATAAATATTTTTTTTATTTACCCACAAAAGGTTGCAGGTGTGCGGAGGGCCAGCGACAGGGAGCGGGAGGGTGGGAGAAGGAAGCTTGGGGTGGGCAAAAGCAGCATTCGTGAGAGAGACACATGCATGAGGATGCAGTGAGAGGGACAAAGCACACGCGGGCAAGCGCAATACATACGGGGCATACTGGCAAGAGAAAGCAACATGAAGCGTGGTGGAAGGGGTGGAAAGAAGTGCACAAGGCAGACAGCTGGAAAACAGGTTCACTCTCATGGAGTGCTTAGAAATAAAAAAAAAATGCAGTCCCTAAAAATTAAGCTGTGGAAAACAACAAGTAAAGTGGCTATGCTCAAGGGCAGGGGCAAACATCAAAGAAGGTACGCCCACACAAGGCAACAAGCACAAAGCATTAGCAAACCCAATAGGTCTCACCTTAGGGGCCTATTGGCTTCTCTGATGTTTTTTAGACTTTCTGCACAGGATCCCGGATGCTGGTCTTCAGGGCTACAAATTAAAAAACAAAACAAAAAACTCTTTGATTTGGCCAGTCACGTCACTTTCTAGGCTGCCACTGTGCAGCATATAAAATAACGCAGCTTCTTTTTTTTCTATGTAGTTACTGATCCGCGTTGGATCGGTAAAAAAAGAAGAGTGCAAAAGATTTTTTTAATTACTCTTATATAAAGTATGTGGTTGAAGCAACAGGGGTGGTAGTAATACTGGGATGCAATTGGTGGGAAGTAACTTGGAGAGCATGGGTGAGGGGGACAGCAGGCAACACAGAGAGAGTAGAGTGGAGTGCTGAGGGGAAGCAAATGGGCGAATAAGGTCAACATGGACGGGCGGTCGGGAAGCACATGGGTGAGAAGCCCTTGGGGGAAAGTACACAAGGGAGAACGCAACCTGGAGAGAGGTGGAGTGAAACAAACTGATGACAGAGAGCAACAAAGAATGCCATAGGACAGAAGTACGCAAGGGAGGTAGCTGGTAGTATGGAGGGCATAACACAAAAAAACATTGGCAAAGCCTTTGTGTCAGTCATTCTTCTGGTTTGGCATGGATTTAGCAAATTGTTATTGTTGTGGAAGCTACAGGAACCTCACCAGTTTGAAAAAAGAAACAAAAATGAAACTTACTTGTATACAGACACATTTTTTTTATTATAAAAAGCTCACACTGCCATAGTAGTCCCTGGCTCTGAAGGGACCTACTTCGCCTGTGGATGTGCTCTTTGTGAAAGCTCTGAATGCTGTAATTTGCATGAAAGCTAGCCAACAACTGAAGTGGTCTGCCCTATTGCCCGCATTGTATTCCATAGTGGATGGAAGAAAAATGTGAATGACACAACAATAGACCAGTGGATGAAGAGGGTAGGCTGAAAGCTACTAAAAATAATCATATAATATGTATAATTTTTGTAAAATCAAAAGGTCTTGGCTTACACCAGATCTAAAAAGTAGTACTTGAATTCCAAGCAGTGGAAGCATAGAAGCCAGCCAATTAAAAGATGGTTAAGAAGCTATGCTTTATTGGAGATACGAACACAAACTTGACTAGCTTTGACATGAGTAAGAAAAATTAGTGACCAGAAAACCAAACGGTGATAAGCAATGGGTGGGTTTCAAGACCCTGTATGTTCTTGGTAAGCCCACAATACGTCTTGCAACAGGCAGCATGTGCTCTTTAAGTGAGACCTAAATAACGAGTTAATGAGTGACCATAAAGTCAACCTATGGTAAGCATTGGTATGGATCTAAGCCCACATTAGGGCTTTCGCAAATAGACGCCTTGAACTCTATGATGGGCTTTACCTAAGCAACAACAAAATTACCAGTCACAAATACGAATAAAAGAACTGAAATTTAGCCTAGATTGGCCTACTACCCCTGGCTCTTAAACATACTGCTTTCTAGGCAAAGTCCCACAACCAGAATGCCTCTCATGAGTGATGCCCCCCCCCCACACAAACTCAACAATGGTAATAACTACACTGCTCATCTGCATAATTTACGCGTCGGACTTCTGTTTATTTCCTTGAAGGAAGGCTGTGAGGTTGTTTGGGGCAGTACAAGGCTGGAGAGTCTAGATGCGGCGTGGGTAGCCCTCCCATAGCGCCTGGCGCTTTGCTTTTGAACATATTCCAGTTTGCCACAACCGCGGGAGGGGCTCCACTTCGTCAGATGCCTTGAGCTACAAACATGGCGAGGACTGGAGCGAGGCCACACTTCCTCGCTTGTTCAGCACGACGGATCGCAAAATAACCACTACCTCAGAGCCTACCCTCCACCCTCAACCTTTGGTAAATTAATCAAGATGACAAAAAAAGCGCAATGTTGCACAACCTACTCAAGGAACATTTACATACTCACCATCAAGACTACAGCTACCAGCATGCCTGGCAGCACAGCGTGAAGAGCCAAACCCACTTAGGGCGGCCGGGATTTGAATAAATTGCATTTGAATTTAATTGGTGAGTTACTGTGCACTTTGTCCATGAAGAAGGGGCGTGTCTGCCCCGAAATGCGTCGGACTTCTGTTTATTTCCTTGAAGGAAGGCTGTGAGGTTGTTTGGGGCAGTACAAGGCTGGAGAGTCTAGATGCGCCGTGGGTAGCCCTCCCATAGCGCCTGGCGCTTTGCTTTTGAATATATATATATATATATATATATATCGCGGGGGACAGTTTGGGTTATTTTATCCGCACACCAAACAAACACTGCTTAACAGACGCGTTTCGGTAGTAAACCTTTATCCATGTTTACCGAAGCGCCATCTTGGTCAAGGTTAAGTACACAAGGTTAATGAAAAGCAAAAAAGGACTCATGCAAATCAACCAGGTCCTAGTATGAGCGCCATCTTAAAGTGTCAAATTAATCACTGAATCAATGACTAAACAGAATAAAGCCCATGGATGGGCACATCTATTTACAAGCAATACGTCCATGGGCTTTATTCTGTTTAGTCATTGGGAGCTTAAATTCCACTAGACTATTTACAGAAATGGGATTCTTGAAATTTCGTTATGACACTTGAGAATATGGAAAAATCTGCGGTTGTGGTTGATTTTTGAAAATCATTAATGCACAGTGGAAAAATTGGTGGTCCACTCAATGTACTTATAAGTGTGTGGATGTTCCTGAACAAATTTGCAACCAGTATGCCGTTACGGAAACCAAGCATGTACATGCATATTTCCCCTTGATGCACTCTGGCAGCATTTTCCAACTGGTGGAAATTCTGCATTAGCAAATGTTGCACCGTTGAGTAGTGCTGTAATTTGCAGATATGGTAGATTTCCAGGAGTGCTCCTGGGATCCTTTAGCAACCCACATTGGAAAAATCATCCTCCCCTTCATTACTTTGAGGACGGATTTCTCACCCTTGTGTAATGCCGAATCTAGGACCATGGAATTTTAGATTGCTCATAAAGCAGCTGAAGGCCTACTTACAGTTTTGTCTATATGTTTCTCCATTGTTAAATATCGAACTAAAGATTAAGATTTGTAAACAATTGGTAGTATATGGAAGGAAAATTGTTCTGGACCAGATGCTTGCATCGTACAAAACCCCATTTACTCACGCTATGGTTTATAGCTTAATACTGTAGTATTCCTTAAGCTGATTTCCTTGGAGTTTTCAGTCCAATCTAGAGTATTTAATGTCTCAACAGTACTTGAACCTAAAAATGTAATGAGTACAGGAAATATTAACATTTATTTCTTATCAGTAGTAAGTTTAGAAGAAACAGGCGAGTCAAGAAATAACACAGAGCAGGTCTCTTGATAAACAGACTGTTGGGAGTGTTTTCTTCCCTTTTCACACTTTACCTGCTCGGCTGCTTCGAGTAGATGGAGTGTTTGTTATCACCTGGTTGTATGTTAATTCATTTAGTCTGCTGTTCCCTCTCTCTCTCTCGCTTTCCGTTTCTGTTGTCATATACCCCGAAGGCAGCAGTTGTTGATTGGTATCCTTGGCAACAGGTTTGCAGATTCTTTGTGGAAACTTACCCTAAAAAGCCTCTGAATAAATATTCATATCTCGTCACTCAGTTGGCTCCAGGGATTTCCCAAATTTGACATTGTATGATTTGTATCCTTCTAGTCCCTTAGTGACTTTTTGAATTTAATTACTGCTTTTGAGCAGGATAGATTTTTGGTTGGTCCATACCTTTGTTTGGGAGACGGTAGTCTATTTATTTATTCAGTATGTTGTATAGCGCAGACATGACCCAAATAGGGTATCGGAGCCCTTCACATTTACACAGCCTTAATCTTAAGACCGCAGGATTGACATGAGCTTTAAGCAAAAATAACAAGTGTACAACAATTTGAGAGAGAGACATTTGTGCTTTCACAATCATATATATATGTGCTAACGACTACTAGAGATCGATTTGTATTATCAAGGTGTGTGACCAGGAAAGTAACAGAACAGTGTCTGGTCTACTGTTATTATGGGAGGAATTCGCTCATAAGAAAGGTCTTAGTTTATTTTTTGAAAAGCTGAAGTGGACGAGATTCTTCTAATACTGGGGGGAGTGAGTTCCAAATTGTTGGTGCCGCACCGGAAAATGCTCTGTCATAAGTTCTCTACTTTCAGAAGAGGGCAAGTTTAGGTAAGAGATCTCCGTTGCTCCGAGAGACTCTGCTGCCTCCTGATAATGTGATTTTCTGGGCTAGGTATAGTGGTAATTTGTAATGTATCGCTTTGTGTGTGATACATGCTATCTTTAGTTGGATTCTTGTTTCGTAAGGTAGCCAATTAAGCGCTTTCAGGTGAGGGGTGATGTGGTCAAACTTTTTGGAGCCTGTTATAAGTCTCTTGGCTGCATTGAGGCATGCTTTTAGCGGGGATGTTGAACTCTTGGCTAGTCCTGATAGAGCTGTGCATCTGTCCTCGATCCTTGAGATGAGTAATGCCTGGACTGCCGTTTTGAGTTCTGAAGTAGCTATGAAAGGGTTCAGTCTTCTAAGATAGCCTAATGGAAGCTTGCATTTTTTGCCATTGTGTTAATGTGGGTTTTTATGTTCAGGTTCTTGTCTAGCACAATTCCAAGAGCCTTGGTTGAGTCTATTAGGCTCGAAGTACAGTTTAGGGCAGTGATCAGCTTGGTCCATTCCATTATATTCGTAGCGCTTTTCTGAGGGGGAAATCAGAAGGAATTCCGTTTTATTCGGGTAAAGCTTGAGATGGTTATTAGTTAGCCAATGTATGGTCCTCTTTAACCGCATGCGTGCGGGCGGAATTCCGCCCGTACGCTGGGTTTTGCGGAAACGCATGTTACGTGACGAGCTGGGCTCGTCATGAGCGTGCGAGGAGGCTACGCCATGACGAGCCCAGCTCGTCATGAGCGTCGAAGGGGTTAAAGCCTGGTTCATGATGATGATCTCTTCCACCGATGTAATCCTGATATATAGCTGTGTGTCATCTGCATACATGTGGAAGGAAATATTTGCCTGCTGTAAAATTTCTTTTAGTGGTTCTACATATAGATTGAATAGAGCAGAGAATAGTGTTGATCCCTGTGGTACTCCAATAAGATTTGGAGATGATGCTGATAGTGGTTTGTTCACTATGAATGATTGCGATCTGTTCTCTAAGAAGGATCTAAACTAGTCTTGGACTGTGCCCACTACACCCATCCTTTCCTCCAGTCGTTCTAGTATTTTGGCATGGTTTACTGTGTCGAATGCAGATGAAAGGTCGAGCAGAATTAGGAGCCAGGTTTCATTGGGTTCTAGGGCAAGTAGAGGGTCATCCACTATGTGAAGAAATGCTGTTTCAGAACTGTGATTTGGTCTGAACCCTGATTGGCAGTCATTCAGAAGTTTGAATTCAGAAATGTGTTGGTTCAGTTGTTGTTGAACACATTTTTCCATAACTTTGGATAGCATGGGAATGTTTGTTACTGGTTGAAAGTTAAGGTCTGTGGGGTTCTCTTGGTTTTTATAAGATTGGAATGACTTGCCCTGTTTTTAGGCAGTCTGGTAAGGAGCCTTTCGATAGCGAAGCATTAATAATCTTGGTCCAAGAGGGGATGAGCAATTGGTTTATTTTAGACCAGCAATTTGAGGGGAGAGGATCATTGAAATGATTGTTTGGTTTTATGGTCGATAGTATTTTGGCAATATCTTTGTGGTAATATAGGTTGAATTCGGGCCATAGAGCTTTGTTTTTGGACATTGCCTGAACTGGTTGACCCTGAAGCTTAGCTGGAGTGTTCTTCGGATTGAAGGGATCTCCTCAGCATTCTTGAGCTCCACCTCCAGGGATTTGACTGTAAAGAAGGTAGAGAATTCTTCACAGCTGATGTTCGATTTTGGTGCTATTATAGTGGATTTAGTCATTTTGCTGGATTGATCTTTTAGCAGTTCGAAGAGTTTCCACTGTCTGTTTTTTTGCATTATCCACTTCTCTTCTAAAGAAGTGTTTTTTGATTTTGGAATACTTTTATTGTAGGCGTTTCTAGCCTGTCTTAGTAGAAGTTTTAGATGGGATGAGGACGGATGTTGTCTCCATTTCTGTTCTGTTAGTCTTAGTGACCGTCTTTCTTCTTTGAGGGATCTGTTAAACCAAGGGTTTTTATCTTTGTACGGTATTCTTTTGAGTTTTAAAGGGGCTATGTCATCAATTGTTTTCAGCATCGTGGTGTTGTAGTATTCCGCGAGTTCGCTGACATCTTTCGGGTTATTAGGAGGTTGCAGTTCTTTCTCACATTGTGCTACAAGATTCTCCTTATTGAGCCCTTTGGTGTCACGTAACACAGCAAAGCTCTCGCAGCCACAAAAACAGTGTAAATTTAAGAAAAATGACAATTGGTATTGGTACAAATGAAAGACAGCAGCAGATCTGTTTGTTCAAATTCTTTTTCAATGATGTTTTAATTGGATCCAAGCTCAGCCGACACGCATCCACGGTTAGATGCGTGAAACACTCTGCGCGGAGAAATGGCTTGTCCTGATAAGATATTGGCGAGTCTGCCAATATAACTACTCGATCAAACCCTGGTTCCGGGTTCAGGAGTATCTCTAGCACCGGTAATTTATGATATGAGCACACAAAATGTTGCACGTCTGCATTCGACGATGACTATACACGAGTGCGTGAATAGCTGAACCGGGAGGGGACCCGACTGCAGGAGTTGCGCGTTCTGCTTGAGGGTATATAAATCTTCACGGGTAGCGTTAGGTTCAATCTGACAGTCGAAGTCCCTCCTCCGTTGATTCCCGGTCGCCGTGTTCCAAGGACTCGCCAATATCTTATCAGGACAAGCCATTTCTCCGCGCAGAGTGTTTCACGCATCTAACCGTGGATGCCTGAAGCTATCCACTAGCCCTGAAGAGTCGTGTTGACTCCACTTTAACACGATGAAACACGTGTCGGCTGAGCTTGGATCCAATTAAAACATCATTGAAAAAGAATTTGAACAAACAGATCTGCTGCTGTCTTTCATTTGTACCAATACCAATTGTCATTTTTCTTAAATTTACACTGTTTTTGTGGCTGCGAAAGCTTTGCTGTGTTACAGTTTGGGTAATCTTTGATTGTCTTAGAATGGTTTTGGGTTAATCCGTTCGCTCTTCACGCGCCACACTCAAAAACTCATTGCCACACACTGTCCAGCGTACACTTCAGGCAGAGCGCCTTTTTCTGAAATTTCTAGAAACCCTTCTAGCCGTGACCCTTTGGTGTCACGGTTTGATTGATTGTGGGAATGTTTTCCTTTTTATGTAGGGAATTTGGAAGATAATGATGTGATGATCTGACCAGTCACAAGGGATGATCTTGATTGTATCAACAGCTTTTTCCGTAGAGATGATCCAATCTAATATAGAGCCTTTTGTATGGGTTGGTAGCTGGCATTCGTGAACCAAAAATGAATCTTCAAGGAAGTCATTGAGCAAATTGATCTGAGTATCATTGTGATCTTCCCATTGAAGATTGAAGTCTCCTAAGAAAGTATCGTTGGATTGAGGGCCAGAGTTTGCTGTGTGGAATTCTATCATGGTCTTTTTGCCTGGGGTGGTGGTAAAACTTGTAGTTTGCAAAGTTGGTTATCTATGGATCTTAAGGACAAACCAAGGTATTCACATGACTCAAGGGGGTCCAAATGTACTTTCGTAATGGCAATGTCAGATCTATGAATACAGGCAATGCCTTCTACCTATTTTGTTTAGCCTGTCTAGTCTCACAATGCTGTGGTTCGGGAGGACTAATAGATGAAGGCATGGGGAGGATGATTCCCATAGCCATGATTCTGTTAGGATAGTTACATCGATGTCCCGCTTTAAGATGAGGTCGGCTATGTCTGTGACATGATTCTTTGCTCAGCGACAGTTAAGTAGTAGGCATGATATAGGTTTCTGTGGGATGACCCTTATTGAGTCTTGCTTTTCAGGATTTGAAGTCACTTTTTTCAGGTTGTTGAGGTTTGGTTTTCTGTGGTTAGTCTTTGAAGTTCTATTTGCGTTGATTAGGACTTGATTGAATATTATGTTTGTCTACCATAGGTAGGAGATTGGGCGAAGATTCATACGATAGCAATAGGATTTGTATCTCAGTATCTGTCATTTCTAAGTTGATTGTGAGGTTGGTATAGTCTGTTTGTCCATGACATTGGGATAGCATTTAGTTTGCTCTGGGGTTCATGTACTGATTTCGGAAAAAGCTCAATTTTTGAGAGCTATTTTTCTGAGAGGTGTATAATGTTCTTCATATCTCTGATAGGGAGTTGCAAGGCCTGTAAGTCTTGTTCGATTGAGAGCTGAGATTTTCTTGCTCCAGTTGGGAAGGAGGAGAGACAGGCAGTAGTTGGGGTGAACCTGTTGGTATGCTGGGTAAATCTATCTCTGGGAGATTGTGGCTACTTTTTGTCTTTCCTGTAGATATTTTCCGATTTGTTAAGGCTCGAGATTCTTATTTTCGAAAATATGATTACATCTCCGGTTGTCTTGGGCAATGACTGCTGACTCTGTCCTACTGTGTTTTTCCAAAATAAGGTATGGTCTGGTGTTGGGACTAGGACTGGGGCTAGGGACCCATGGGCTATTGGGAGGTAATGATACTTTAGTGTGTTGCGGGCTGTTCATCCTAGCTTCGGGGATTCTGGAGTCCTGTTTCGACTGCTGGAGCGATTGAGCGATGACAAATTATACTTTAGCAGATTGACTCATGTGTGGGGTAACGGCTTGTGAGTTGTTGTTTTGAAGGGTTTTTGAGAGAGGGCTGTTAAGAACGCATTCTTTTAACAATGTGAAGTATTAGTCAAATAGTTCTAGATCTTTGTTGGCGACTTGTGTAAGTATTGTGCCATTTTTGTAGCATGTTATATTCAGTGTAGGTCTTTGCTTCTGAGAGGGTGTTATCAGCATCTTAGTGCTGTATGGAATTTCTCAGTTCAGGTACGTTTAGCAATTTAGTCAGAGTATTGCGCCATTTTGCCATTTTAGTACTGAAAAATATTAGATCTTTAATAATGGTGCCTTTTTTATGTTAAAGGAGGGGTCTGAGATTAAAGTTTCTGGGTTTCTTCTAAGTAGGTTGTGTTTAAAGGTTTTGGTTGCATTTTTAGAGAGATTAGGGGGGTATGATATAGTATAGGAAATCCTTCCTGCAGGTTTCAGATCTATTCTATCCTCTCCTGTTACGTCTGTCTTGTAGCAGGAGGAAGATTGGGATACCTTATACTCTATGCACTTCCTGAGCTGGTTTGAATGATCTGTAATGGGGGATAAATCATCACAGACTGATAAAAACCACTGATTGAAAGCCACTCTAACAAGGCCGCCTCATTGCTAGAAGCATACAGTGCAGCCCTGTTTCTTTGTTCTTCAGTTTTCAGTTTTCGTAGCTCCCTGAGGGTATTTGTCCTCTTTCTATTACTATTGGAGGGGGTATGCCCTTGCTCAGTTCACGGTGGCCATTTTGTTGCTTGAGCGAAGAGTGAGGAGAAAAGATGTCTGGTGCAATAAACCCAGGTCGTTCCCTGGTGAGACCCAACAGCTGTTCCCTTCTATTTCCTTCATTTGTCAACCTTTATTCATTTGTTCTTCTCCACTTTTTATTCATCTTTCCTTCCTTTCCCCTTGTACAACCCATAAGCAGGAACCCCTAGCGCTCCCTAGTAGCTCCTCGCTATCTCCATGAACGACCGCACCGCTCTGGTGCTGTCTCTAAACACTGGAGCTTTTGCTTCTCCGGCTCGTCCTCGCCTCATAATCCAGACGTGGCGGTTATTGCGTCTTTGTTTGCCCTTCTACCAATTTAACTCAATATGAGTGCGACCGCAACGCCCCGTGATGAACCATTGGCGGGGTTGCTGCAGCATCTGGCTCCTCACCGGCCGAGATCTACTGCTATGGAGGAGAGACTCACCGGTAGCCTTTAGATCTGGCCCGAATGGTTTCACCTCTTCCAATTGGGGCAGCCCGCCCACGGCAGCGCAACCTCTCCGCTCCTCACCACCGAGATCTGCTTTTATGAAAGAGTGACTCTCCGGTAGCCTTCTGACCTGGCACGGACGTTTTCACCTCTTCAAACCAGGGCAGTCCTCCCATATCAGCATGACCTCTCCGTTCCTCACCTCGACCGCCGCATTGCCTGATCTCCGGTCGACGCGGCACAGAAATGCCTCGGGGGAGCTCGTCAGTGCCGATGAGAAGATCCCAGGAAAACAATGGTTGATTGCTCATCCAATATGTTTCTCCTTCCGAAGTAATAATCGTTGATGCATGTGTAGTGTATGACGCAATGTAATCCGGTTTGTTGCATGGCCATAGATGTGGGGAAACTGTGGATTTTTGCCAAAGGCGATCCTATTCCTAAGGAGGTCATCTTCGGTGCTTCTCCTCTGGCGGCCTCAAGCCCTTCTCTGGAGTATTGTGTTCAGTAGCCAACTGAAACACTGGTGAATAAATTAAGTTTTAAACCATATGAGTAGGATTTTCTTTTCTTTTTCAGTTTTTTTAAATTTGTGCTCATTCTCATCAGACTTTATAGTGTCTGTGATCAGATCTAGGGCGATTTCGTTATACTGTCTATAACCGTACAGGCTTGTGTACTGATGCCAAGCTGTACTTTGAACGGTGACCGAGTGCATGATGGTTTAAAACTTTACTTCTAAATTCACACATGCTGTCATTGCTAGGTTACTTACTTAAATGCAAATTAGCCTCTCAGACAAATGCCTTTTTTTTGGCACATAATTCAAGTTTCATTGATTATATCTGCTTGTTCTTGCATGGACAAATAAACTAGATTGTGTCTTCTGCCAATCAAGAGTTATAATCAGTCAGAGCTGCTCAAACTATTGGAGCCTGTGATCTTTGTAGATTTGTTTCTTTCTCTGAGCCTTCTCTTCAGATCCTAAATGAATGTCATTAAATGTGACCATATCTCTGTATCAATTTCTCTCAACCGTTCATTGTGCCCTGATCTTATCTGTTCTCGATTACTAGTCTACATTAAGCCTTTCTGCCTTTGGTACCTTCCTCTGATAAGTGATTGTGTATTTACCTTCTAGTTGCTCCTTAACTAGCATCTTCAGTAACCATCTGTGTCCTCATCTGCTCTCATCCTGTTGCTGTCGAGGGCTTTGTCTCACTACCTCTCCCCGGGGCTTCTAACTGTATGGCGCATTCTCGCACAATATGTTCAAGTTCTTAGAAAAGTAAGAGACTTCATCATTCCCTGACTTTCTCGCCCATTCTTGTCTACACTATCATCTGTTGCCTCTTGCACTTTTCTTTAATTGCATTGCAGTGAATACTGTCGAGTTAATTTATGCACACACATTTTTATCTTTAAAAAAAGGTATTTACATTTTTATGGTTGTATCTTTTTGTCAGTCCTGAAGCACACCTTGGCAAAGAGGCTGCACAAATGCACGTTAATATAGTATGCACCAGGGATAAATAGAGCTGCCTGTAAAACTCCTACGTGTGGTTTGCAGCATTCTCTTCCAATAGATCTTTTTATTTGTAGCTGACTTGAATAGAGCTATATGTACAGCCCTGTTGATGAATAGATCAGTGTGTGGCTCAGTCTTTCAATGTCCGTCTTTGTGAGGGTCCATTTGCATTTCACTTCATGAACTGCATTGAATGTACCTCTTCTTGCTCAAATGGATGTGCTTTTGTGCTCTTTTTCGCGTGTTGGATTTCTTGGAGGTTAACACTATGAGGAATTCAATCTCTTGGTTTTAGGAGATTTTGCTAAATATTCAGTGCAACACTGTCTACTATCGAAGTAGGTTTATTTTATAATTTTTTTTAATTTCACAACTACACAAACAAAACAAAACAGGTGATTTAAAAATAAGGACAAAGAAAAACATTAATATCAGTAGATATCATTCTCTTCAATAATTATTTAAGTGGTAATCCATTGAAAATGGGAAAACAGTTCTCTTTGCCAATATGACATTTACAATAATTTCCAACTTTGTAACACCATTCATCAAATGTTTCCTTTAAGTTTTTAGGGTTTATTCAAATTGAATTTAATTTCGATGGTGCACCAATATTGTGCTGTGTAAAGATAACAGTACAGACATTTGAAATTATCTTCCTGTGTGCTTTCTAGTATTCTGACTGATTACATAACTTTCTTCTTGCATTTCATGAGATTTCACAAAAATGCTGTTGCTCTTTAGTGCATCCATTCATACATGTTCACAGATAATACTCACTTCTTTAAATAGTTACTCTTTCCTCTTTTCCTCTTCCGAGTAATCTCTCAGCCAAGCTGAAAATGGTATTAAGACCCGGTCGCTCAGTAAATTGATGGATCGATTGTAAACTCTAGGCCACAATGAAATGCTCTTTGTAAGAGAAGCTGGTTTTTATATCGAAGCCTCATAAGAGCCCAACTTTTGCCTCAGTCGAGTTCAGTCCCAACAAATGGTCCCTGAAAGGCTCCTTGCAGCACTTGTGCACTGAGTAAACTCTAGAACAAGGCATTTAAAATCAAAGGATCTAGTTGCCCTTGTCTGAATCTGTCCATTGTTTTGTCCTATTGAGTGTGCCTGTATACAGAACTCTGCCACTTGGGCCTTCCAGCATTACTGAGAGAAACCCAAAAACAAGAGGGGCTGTGGAGTGATCTCTGAGAAAGTCTTCTTCACTTTTGTTTTGTCAACGTATAATTTGGCAGGATAAGCAGGACGGCAAATACGACACATGAAATAACTGTGGTCTCCTTTAGTCATGTGCTGGTGCAGTTGAGTCGAATAGCTTACCACGATTGCCCAGACATATATACCTCTGTAAAGGGACTACAGAATGAAGGACTTGAGATGGATATAAATCTTAAAGTAAAAACCAGAGAGGACAGACAATCTGATCGGAGAGTGGTGAAATGAGATTACATCTTGCCCCTTGTATCATCAATTTGAAATACCCTGTGGGATAACCAACACCTGCCCCATTCAAGCAAATGGCCCAATTGAAGGGATTTACACAATAAGCTAATCCTGTTAGAAAGACTTAGTGGTTCGCGTACTTTCCCATATATGTCAATTTTCTTGAATTATGGGATTATATAATCTGCTGCTAATGGCTTGCCCATTGGTACCTACGACTTTGCCCCTGTGACTGCCTGTTCATGGGGTTCAATAAAGGCAGTGGCAAGGACATAAAGTAAATTTCAGTTGAGGAGTCATGTTTACAGTCTGTACTTTCTACTCTCTTGTCCTTGTCATGACCCCTCAGAGAGGTTTACATTGAGGCAAGGGGTCGAAGGACAGCTTTACTGCTGCTCCTGTTTTGTTTAAGAACTATGTCTGTGATTGATTTCAATGTTTTATCAAATGTATTTCTGCTCTCGGTTGCACTTCTGAATTGTTCCGAGCTGATAATAGGATTACTGTCAGTTCTGATGTTGGATGCTAGACTCACATTGATGCTCTCTCCTCTCCTCTCCTTGCTTCTCTCCATCCTTCTCTCCTTCCTTCTCTCCCTCCTCCCTCTCTTCTCTCCTTCCTTCCCTCCCTCCCTCTTCTCTCATTCCTTCCTTCCCTCCCTCCTGTCTCTCTTCTCTCCTTCCTTTCCCCCTCTCTCTCCCTTCTCTCCTTCCTCCCCCCCCTCTCTCCCTTCTCTCCTTCCTTCCCCCCTCTCTCTCTCCCTTCTCTCCTTCCTTCCCTCCCTCCCTCTCTCTCTCTTCTCTCTCTCTTCTCTCCTTCCTTTTCTCCCTCCTCCCTCTCTTCTCTCCTTCCTTTTCTCCCTCCTCCCTCTCTTCTCTCCTTCCTTCCCTCCCTCCTCTCCTTCCTTCCCTCCCTCCTCTCTCTTCTCTCCTTCCTTCCTTCCCTCCCTCCTGTCTCTCTTGTCTCTTCCTTCCCCCCTCTCTCTCCCTTCTCTCCTTCCTTCCCCCCTCTCTCTCTCCCTACTCTCCTTCCTTCCCTCCTTCTCTCTCTCTCTCTCTCTCTCTCTCTCTCTCTCTCTTCTCTCCTTCCTTCCCTCCCTCTCTCTCTCGCTCTCTTCTCTTCTCTCCTTCCTTCCCTCCCTCCTCTCTCTCCTTCCCTCTCCCGGTCATAGACAGGGCTATTAGTGGCTTGTGATTTAACCGTGGTAGTACTCCGTTTTCTCAGCATGGTTGCAACATAGGCCACTGCACCCCCATGGTGCAGAGGGCTGCATCCCAGTCGATTTTGCTGGACCAATGGGCTGTGTATTTCTTTGACACACCAGACTGTCAGAAAATGCAATGTTGAGACCTCCAAAGCTTCAACAGTCTGGTGTCTCAAAGAGCCATCTTAAATGCTGTCCATTGAAAATAGCTCACTGTCAGAAACCGCAATGTTGAGGCCTCCAAAGCTTCAACAGTCAGCTATTTTCAATCAACTGAACTTAAGATGACTGATTTTTCTGGGACCTCCATCCTGTGAGTTCAGACAATGCTTGACTGGTGCCCTGGGTTGTAAATCCAGGTGTACTGCACTGCTTTTGAAAGCTGGAGTTTCCAGTTAAGGGAAACATTATGATTTTCAAGGTAAATGGAAAGTGAAAGACGATCCTGCAACCCTCTCCCTCCCCTTCATCCAAATCAGGTGTTCTTGCGGAGGTGGGGGTACCCTTTTATGCACGTTGCCAAGTGCAACAGTGCTCCAAGACCTTTTTTTATGTAGTGATGTTTTCTTGAGAATATAGTATAATTTAAAAATAATGTGTCTCTCCATCACCTTCTAGCCTTCTGAATCCTTTAGGATTTCCCTTTTGGTACACTGCTCTTCAGAGATACTCTAGCCCATATACTCTCTTCCCAAGCCCAGGTAATTTATCGCTTTTGAGATCCTTGTTCCAACTCGTAAGATGTCTCCGTCAGGTAAGAGCTATCAAGAGATGGTTGAACAGATTCTAATTTGAGGGATGCCAACTAGGCCTCCAGTTATGAATATATGACGTTACAACGAATTCCGTTGCAACGCATGCCTTTACCACGCATGCGTTACAACGGAACTCGTTTTCCACGCATAACCTTTACCTCGAGTACTTGCGTGGTGACGTCATACGTCGTTAAGAGGAAACGGAATTTTTTTTCCGATTTCTCTTAAACGACGCTGATTATCTTCATATCCCGACGTGACTTCTGGTGAGTTTTTTTTGGGGGGGAGACCCCCCCCCAGCGCCCCTTTTTTTACATTTTACCTTTACCACATATGCCTTTACTACAAATCTCGTAGTAAAGGTATGCGTGGTAAAGGCTTTAGTGGTAACCACGCATGCGTTGTACTGCATGCGTGGTTAAGGATTTCGTGGAAACTGCTTCGTTGTAGTGGCCGTTTCCCCCAGTTATTTCAGCAGTGGTAAATTAAGAGCCATTAATCGGGTCACAAAAGTATATAGTGCTTTTATTATTACTATGCACCCTTGATGCTCCTAACCCTTCCACACACTTTCTTAATTTCAGTATGTTCCTTTATTTCTAAATGTGCAATCAGTTGTATAGCATTGAGTACCAGTGTTTGTCGTGCTTTTAGGAGTTCTTGATTTCAGCACACAACAGAACAAAAGTACATTTATATGAAGAAATTTCCTCAGATTCTCCTCTTATGGTGAAGTACAGAAAATGTGTAGTGTTTGTGATCCGCAGTGTTGGACTTGCACGCTAGACCACATCTCATCCCACGACATGAGATCATTCTAGTGATTACAGGCAGTAATGTATTTCAGCATTCTGTAAAGATTAAGTAAGATTTGAGATCTCATTTAGTACTGGAGAAATTGATAACTTATAAAAGGTCTCAAGTTTAATTTTGCACTAAACCACTTTCTTCAGCGTTTGTATTGTTTGTAATGTCCCCCGACAATGCTCCTGCAGCAACAGCAGGATATTGTAATGTAGTGGTTTGGACCCAACTCTCTGCCTGATGCTTTGCTACCTTTCTTACTCTGCATAACATCTCCTCTACATCTGTTGTAGGTGCATCTGAGACTGTGTAAGAAGAACGCTACTGCAGGAGGGCCCTGCCTCTGAAGATGCCGCCGCCCCTGGACATCGTGAAGGTTGCTGTTGAGTGGCCAGGAGCCAATGCCCAACTGATTGAAATTGATCAGGTGCGAAGTCACTTAAATTTAGGACCAATGTGGACATAGGGTCTTTTTAGCTCTCCCCTAGTATTGGATATAAGGTCTTTCAACTTACCTCTGGTGGTGGACATAGGGTTTTTCAGTTCCTCTCTGTTGTTGGACATAAGGTCTTTAAGTTCCCTTTGGGCATAGGGTCTTTTGGCTCCGTTCTGGTGCTGGATGGGGAGAGATTACTTGTCACTGTACCGATTTAGGCGCTAGGCTGCTACTTTAATGCCAGAAGTGCTTGTTACATATTTCTCAGGGTCATCCTAGTCTCTTAGAAAAGGCTGACGATGGAATCTGTGAAGAGATGAAACCAGGCTATATCAGCCATAAGCGAATTGCGAACAAGTCAGTCTCTGAAATGCACGCCATACAGCTGCTGCTGGTGTTACTGACTGTCATCTCTGCCCTGCACAGATGCACAGACTTGTTTGTTGAGGAAGAGTTGTGGTAGAGAGGTTAAAATTGGCCACAGTGCTTAAAGGCCATTCATTTAAGTCTTGACATTTATTTCTCATAACGCTATTTCAGTCAGAAGCCATATAATTGGGTCTCCAAAGCAGTTACGTGTACTTCCAGTGATGTTATCTTTAAACCATAGGTCGTGGGACTTCATTTTCAGTGCTGTCATGATTATACCAACCAAACCACTGCTCCCGAAATCCTTTTTCATTTTCCCCATGGAATGTTGGAAAGTATAGAAGAGTGTTAGCTGCATGTCTTTTAATGATTAACAAATAATCTTCTTGTTCCTAGGAGCTGTGTGTTCCTAGGAGCTGTGTGTTCCTAGGAGCTGTGTGTTCCTAGGAGCTGTGTGTTCCTAGGAGCTGTGTGTTCCTAGGAGCTGTGTGTTCCTAGGAGCTGTGTGTTCCTTGGACTTGGAGCTGTGTGTTCCTTGGACTTGGAGCTGTGTGTTCCTAGGAGCTGTGTGCTACTAGGAACTGTGTGCTCCTAGGAGCTGTAGTGAAAGACCAGTGTCTGAGTTGTGGGTACTTAGGATTTTTTAAGGTGTACTGTGGAGCTGCCTTGCATTCCACATTTGAGTGGTCTCCTCGTGTCACTCCACTTTGTATTTTATGGAGTAGGTAAGAGGGTAGTGTCGGTGTTGGGTGGCCAGTACAAAGCAAATTTGGGGCAATAAAATAAAATAGATTACCAACTAAGAAATGTATGGCTCTTATATCGAGGGTTGCAGGAGAGCATGTAGAAAGTAAGTCAAAGGCTATTTTAGGGACCTCTTTCTTACAGGAATGATCGCATATTGGAGACTAGGTTCTGTGTGTGTGTGTGTGTGTGTGTGTGTGTGTGTGTATCTGCTTCTGCGTATGCATGCATGTGTTTCCCTTAAGGAGTGCGGTGCAGCAGACCGTATGCATGGACTGACTGTGGACTGAAAGGCAACACTTGTAGGGTGCTGACAGGAGAGCACCTTTAGGGAAATGGCTGTTCTTGTGTGAAGGGACAATGATTGTGTTGTCAGGCCACTTTCTATGGAGTTAGATCACTTTTGGAGGGATTTATAGTTCCTGATGATGACTGTCGGATTTAGGCTCAGTCCTAGCAGGGAAACATACAAGATGATGGACAAAATGTTGCACAATGGCAAAACATTCACCCCCAGTCACAGATCTGGGTTTAATCCATCGTTATTTTGCTCACCAAGCCACCCCAGTTCAGACATGGCCATGTGCAAATCAGTCTTGACCCTGTGCCTCATGGGAACAGTCCAGACCGAACTGCCAAACCATGTCTTCCCTGGACCGGAATCAAGCATCCTAGGATCGGTTTCTGTTTATCAGCCGTCTTCAGCCAGGATAGCTTGACTCCAGTGGCTTAGTGAGCACGGGACCCACGTCTGGGCATACCCTTCCCACATAGAGTGAACAGCAGAACACACAAGATGATGGACGGAATGTTGCACAGTGGCAAGACATTCACCCCCAGTCACAGATCTGGGTTTAATCCATCGTTATTTTGCTCACCAAGCCACCCATTTCAGACATGGCCATATGCAAATCAGTCTTGATCCTGTGCCTCATGGGAACAGTCCAGACCGAACTGCCAAGCCATGTCTTCCCTGGACCGGAATCAAGCATCCTAGGACCGGTTTCTTGCTATCGGCTCCTAGCAGGGTGGCGGGCAACCTCATATCACCTGATTAGCTCAAGCTCGGAAACAGAAACGACGCACAGTAAACTGAATGTCGTGTTGGACCTATCACTTTTAAAATGAAAAGTTTATTTAAATAAGGAAAATGTATGGCAGTTAAATGCTGGCTACGAAACAAACCATAGGGTTTTTAGACATTTCTCGAACAAGATACAACACCAAACAACGTTTAGGGGTTAATTGGTAAGATGTCATGTTTGTAATTAGATTAGATATCAAGTATAGTGGGGTGACCCAGTGCCTCTCAGATCCTGGGGGTATGAGAATGTGGAAAATATTTGTTCTGTCGCGTACAGAATTGATTCTAGGTTAACTGAATAACGATACTCAAACCTTTCAGTAATAATCAATGAAAAGCGAAGGGAAGAAAAGGCAAATACCATGAATCACTTGTGCCGTTGGAACAAATTATATGTTCATGAACCTTGACAGCCTGTTAATGTCATTTCGACACCATAAAATGTAAAGAACCTATGGATTTATCCTTAAATACAGACATTGATTGGTTTAATTTTGGTGTGTTCTTGTAATTAGATTATGGCCTATATACATGCCGGCCCTAAGGAGAGGGGACCATGAGTTTGTGGCTATTGTCTGAAAACATTTGAGTCTCTGTTCTTATACAAATGCTGTGTTTCCCAATGACCAAACTTGGTAGACAGAATGCAACATTTGTAAGTGGTCTGCTACAATATGTAGTATTTTTCCTGCCTTGTCATGGACCTTGGTATACGGAGGGGAGAATTCATTAGGTTATAGCCCAGATGGACAGGAATCTTCTAAGTGATTACAACCCACAGCTAGACTGGGGTTACCAACCACTAAGACACCAATTTAAAGGTGCAAAACAACTATTCTTTCAGAGTTTAAATTTCCACTTACCATGGCCATTGGTGATCCAGTGGACAGTAAAATGTGGGATGGCAGGACACAGTTAAGGAGAAGACTACAAGCTTCAATTGAGATTGAGTGTGTGTACAGGGAAGCTCCTGGAGATGGGAATGGATCATAATGCTGGTTTTTCAGTGGCGGTGCTTTTTTTTGGGGGGGGAGGGGGGCGGAGGAGGGGATGGGGTTTATATAGCGCGAGCTCGACCAGAAGGTATCTGAGCTCTTTACATGAGCACCAGTTGCATTACAGACAGGCACATTAATTTTCTTAGGCACGGGCAGATTACGTGATTTGCCCAGTCATTGTCCAACATTAAATGTGCTGCTCAATAATATGATTGGAACTCCTCATCCTGAATGTACCTGTCAAATGGTGATTTGTAGCACTTGCCCATTGCTACTGTTAGTGCTTTTCCATTTCAAAGCGAATTCCTAAGTAGTGACAGAAATACACACAAAAGCTATGTGGGATCTTAAATGGGTATATTTTGCACTAGTAAAGAAGAAAGGATAGGGATATGATTTTAAATACGGCTGGACAATGGGAGGAGGAACCAGAAGTTTAGATCTCGGTTTAGCCTAGACAGCTCATCGAGAATGTTACATTTCTACATTCAAAGACCACTCATCGAGAATGTTACAGTCCCACACTAGAGGACATCTCATCGAGAAGATTACATTAACACACTCGAGGACCACTCATCGAGAACGTTACAGTCCCACACTCATTATACACTAGGGGGATTCAGTCTTTATTGCACGTGTGTGCCTACCGCGGTCTTCTCTTTTTTTGTTAAGGAACGCAGCTAGATTTTTACTGTGGCACCATCAGAACTTCTACAGAACTAGAGCAAACATGTATTACAGTGTAATAAATGTAACTGTTATTGATATTGTTAATTAGCTTACTTTATGATTGCCTTTCAGTCCTAGACCAGATGTTGCGAGGGGTGCAGAAGGACCATGTTCACCAACACCCTTAGTCTCTCCAGTTGCTGTGAACATATTTAAACATAGAATATTATTGTGGTTATATTTCAAGGGGCTCCAACAATTAATTGTCTTCTATTGATTGCGTTAAATCGCAGTTGAGTGAAGCCCAGTACAAACCAGTACCACAGAGGATGAATTTGGATTTTAGGTCTTCTTTGGGGGTTGATTGCTATCCACGCAGCCCTCTTTTTAAAAGAAAGTCCTAGTGATTTTTTTACTAACAATTTACTTTTGTATTTTCCTTTGTAGAAGCGACCTCTTGCATCTGTAATTAAGGAGGTGTGTGATGGGTGAGTAGCTCTGGTATATTTTTCATATATGCATCATACCTTTTATAAGTATAGCTTAGCAGTCGTTTCAAGATCAAAATGGTGCATGTAGAACTAATAAACATCAAGCCACGATCTAAAGCCTATTGAAGAAATCACTGTTTATGTGATAATTAAAGTTTTATTCACCAGGTGTTGGCTTTGGAGGTAATGCAAGGCTGATTCCATGTCACTAGGGACAGTAGAGTTTTTCTTTCTACAAACTATTGCAATCTTGGACTTTACTCTTATTGGTTCAATGGATGTAACTCTGGACTGTAGCTCCCAGAATGCATTGGCTTGCTAAAACCAAGCCCAGATCTGGAATATGGTGTCCCTGATGATGAGATGGTATCTAGTTACCTAACACTATTGTGCGAATTAGAAAGAGGATTAAGTAATCTGTGCAAATGGAGTTGCAGTTTATGAAGTGACTACAGTGCTGATGTACATCATTATAGTGTACTTTAATTTAAGTGTCTGGGGTTTAGAATTTCCATCAACGAACCTTTGCAATCTTGCACTTAAATTGGTGCAATTTGAGAACTCAGGATTGCAGCTCGCAGAATTAATGTGATTGTTAAATAAGAGGCCATTACTGGAGCATGGTATTCCCATTGATTAAGGACCATCTATTAACCTTACACAAATAGACTCATTGACTAAGTAAGAAATAGGTGAAAACAAGATTTGTTGCACATGAGTTAATATAAAGCAAACCATATCAAAGTTTTGAAGATACTGTATCAAGTGCACTTTCATTGGCATGTCCAGGTGCCGTAGGTAAAGCGAGTCTTAGGGCTTTATTTAGACGTTGGTGGGCAGGATACTCCATCACAAATGTGGCGGTTGTTCCCTCGGCGCTATTATAAGTGTGTTAAAGTCTGTGGCATTGTAATAAAGCAGACGGATACCCACCACATGTGTGACAGAACATCCTGTCCTCCAAACCCTAACTAGGGCCCTTAGTCTGAGTATAGGCTATTCTTGTGCTCCAGTGTCTGTTTGTCATCTAGTCTATGCTTTGTAATGCAGATTTTGCTAAAAAGGGTATCTTTGTGCTCCTCCTCAACCAATCTTAAATATTTTTGGAGAATGTGCCAATTGCCCGAACTGTAGTTGAGGCATTTTGCCTATGGTTAATGCTGGCTGTAGCCTTGCCCTTCGGCAATTTATGGTAAATTGTGATCCGTGAGTTTGGGTGAATACGACTAATCATAATAATTAGATGCTCAGTGTTCCTGTTGTCAAGTAGATGCTTTGCTTTTGATCACTTCTTGGTGCTTTTAATTCCCAAATTAGAGTAACATGTAAACGTATTTACCCTCTCCTCTGCTGCTCATCCAAGACAAATCATTGTTTCTGCATTCATATTGAGATTAAATTAGGTATGCACAATTTTGTTTTCCTTGCAACCTTCATATATTTCTCTCAAAGTAACACAAAGACTGTGTCACAGAGTTCTTTGCATTTAGACTTTTATATGAAAATTGGGACTTTGTTATATATCGCATAGTCCCCATTTTCATTACGTACACACTATTTGGTATACAAATGTTATTAGGAATCCTTTTCTTTGCAAATGTCGACGCACATCTGGTTTCGTGGTAAACTTAGTATCCATTTTTCCTTAGTAACTAACACTTAAAAATATATAATTTCTTGTGTAATAAAGTGTTCGATGATTCCTTGGTTCAATAAATCTTGAGTTACCTTTTTGTTATGTGTAAAATAATTGAAGGGATTGATATGTAAAAGTTCGGAGTCCAGGCAGGTTCGCAGTGCAATTGCCTGTGCTTGGTCACATTCTATGTACGTAGAAATGAAGTACTATGTTTTATTGAAGTTTTACTATATTTCGTAGATCATGTGTTTGAGGAGAAATGTATTGTTTGCCAATGATGTCCTTTCCCTGTACAGATTTGTTACTTTACATATTTCATTAGTAATGGCCTGCCGCAATCTCCTACTAGCGATTGTGAGAAATGTTTGGTAAACCTTTTTGGCATTGTTTGGGAGGTACAGTTCTTCCAAAACCCTTCTGGGAATATTTTCTGGTCGAAAGTGTTGTAGGGTTTATTTTAAGGTTATAGTTCAGAGTTGTATTGGGATTGTTCAGAGATGAATGACTCCCTGTTGCTGTGTGTTGGAACTGGGGTCACCAGCTCCCCGAGGGTAGCATGGCACGAGCGGGTAGGCATCCGAAAGCTTTTGTGTAAAGCGACCATACAGCACACGCAACCACTGAGACAGAAACATGGGCACGCAATTAGTGACACCACTCCAGTGAGCTTGTGTAAAAACTCAAGTCAACTTTATTAAGATAGAGCAGGATCAGGGTATTAGAAATTCATCATAAAATTAGCTTCATAGCTCTCTTTCCAGACACCTGTGTGTCAACACTTGGCATTAAACTTCAGTTGCATAAATATTAGATATTCCATAAATATTAAATATTGGATAAATACATTTTCAGTAAAACACAGGCCTGACCTATGCCTTGCCTTTGGTCAGCACCTGCATCAGAAACATTAAGGAGACAACCAAAATGATAGGTCATCTTATTACTCCCCAAGCAAAGCTGAGTGTCTCAGAACAGCAACATGTAAATGAATCACTGTAGGCTTCTAATAAATATAGCACTATGTGGAAGTAAACATGTCATTAGGAATAAACAACCTCGTGGGTAGGTATAACCATTTCAGGAATCACTCCTAGTAGGAATAAGCATTGAGCAGGTTAACAGTTGAAGGAAAACTTTTCATTAGTTATGCATCAACCTTTCAATCAATATGCATTTCGCCATATTATGCATCAACACATTTCATTAGAGGCCAAGCATTTTCTTAGCAGTAACCTCTTTACCCTACAGATTAAATTATCATCTAAGAGGGCATTAGCAGACCCCTAACTAGGGTAGAATAACCATCCTACTAGGTACGAACTAACATCTCACCACCCCCCTGACTAAACAGGCCATTAACACTCAGGCAGGAAGCACCATCCCCTAAGCGTAGGTAAAACGTTTCCTTAGCCAGGAATAAACATTTCAGGGAATAGGAGTAACCCTTCCTCTGGAACAAAATATTGAGCTTTCGTTGACATTCAACAACTTCCCTATTTCATTAGGTATACTCTGGTTTGCAGGTGAGAATCAACATTCCATAGAGCCCACCTCTGCAAGAAATTCATGAGAATCATTTAGGCATGTTTCATGTAGAACTACACCTAACCGCCTATAGGCACTCAGGGGGTGTAACATTGAACAGGAGCCACCCTATTTCATTAAAGGTAGAATATTAAATTTCCTGTTGTGAACATTTCATAAGTGTATTATGCACATTTCTTTTAAATACAAAGCATTTCATTAAGCTACAAATACACTATGCGAAAAGGGCCTACATTTGCTGGCATTTAGCTAGAAATAAACAGTTCTCTAGGCAGAAGTTGGGGCTTTTCATCAAGTAAGTATCCCATAAGAAGGCACAACATTTTATGAGAGAATAAACGCTGCCTTGCTCAGCCATAAACCGGCATTAAGCACTAAATAACGATGCCTCAGGCACAGGTGAGCACCTCCGTGGACTTTCATCAACAGGTCAGTAACTCATTCATTAGGCGAATCATAACATTAGGCAGTAATGGACACCTCCTTATATAACTCTATGCACCTCTACTCCCCTAGTATTCCTTCAACCTTTCCTTAAACATAGGTGGGACACTGGTGTAAAGGGCCAGACAACATCTCCCCACAAACAGTGTGGGTAAATCATTCCTTCCCGCAGCACTCCTTTCTCAACTCTTAGGTTGGTAGTCTAAACAGAACAACTCCCCAGATAGAGGGTCAATGGAGGGCTACTGCCCAATTCGGGAAGCCTCGTGGGCACGACAGGGGCCCATGGGGTTTAACAACAGTGTTCCCCAGGGGATGGGCGAACTCGGGGCCTTTTCCGGCCTTCCGCCCCCTCCCCGGGGGTTTACCTTCGTTCTTTGGGCCTCCACCGGGATTATGCTGGCAGGTGGGGCCCTCGCTGCCTCTGAGTTTCACTCTTGGCCCATCCGGGGCCTGCACCGGCTCGTAGGGGGAGCTCTGACTCTCTCAGAACCCTCCTCGGGGATGACCGGCTGTTCCCGGGCCTTCCGCAGCCTCCACGACCCGGGAACCAATCAGCACGCGGCTCCTGGGGGCGTGACACTGGCAGCCAATGGCTGCGCGGCTGATGACGCAGTCGGGGCACCCCCGTCACATGGGGTGAGTGTCCCGGCCTCCCCAGGCCTAGCGTGGCCTGACGAGAATTCCCGGCGGCCTCCTCACCTTCAGGTCGGGCGTGGCCCACAGCAACACGGCGGCTGCCCCTCCTGGCACCGGGGCCCGCCGGGCGATTGACAGGCGAAGTTGGGGCCTCAGGGCAACGCCGGCGATCTCCTCAAAGAGCGCCACGAAGTCACAGCAGCGCTCCGGGGACACAGCACCTCAGCAGGCGACAGGGGTGGCAGCGCTGAACAGCGACGGGGGCACAGCGCTCCACACAGATTCTTCGACCCCAGCGCGACACAAGATCCAGCAGGTGAGCGCTTGAGGCAACCTTCCAGCGCTTCTCAGGGGGCACAACGCGCAGAGGCTTCAGTGCTTGACAATTACGGTGCTAGAAAGGCCACAGCAATTCTTGGCACCCGAGGGATGTAGCGCTCCTCAGGGCACAGCCTTTCCGGCAGTTTACAGCGCTGGGCAGATTCAGCAATAGCGCTTAGTGCAGTGAGCTGGATTTAGCGCTTCACGGCCACTGTCTCTATTTGTAGCGCTCTGTTGAAAAAGGACAGCGCTTCTCAGCAGGTTCCACAGGACAGGTCACACAACAGTGGCAAACCAGAATAAGGGATCCCAGGGGTGTCAGGGGGCACAGGGAGCAACACAGCGCTAATACCTGGGTGGTTCTTCTAATGTCCTGTGGTGATTCAGTCTCTTCTTGGCGCTTTATGTTCCTTGCGCCTGGTTTCTTCTTAGCGCTTTATGTTTCTTGCGCCCTTGTAAGTTTCAGTTGGTTTCTTGTTTCCTTGAAGGGGGTTAAGTTGGTGGCTGGTGTTAGATCTCCTCAGCCAATCCCCTCAAGTGGTCCCTGGGGGTTCCCTGCCGCGGGGCTAGGTCAGAGGGGGGGTTACAGGATACCTCAACACTTGAAAGGCAACTCCTAGGCCCTGTCTCTTCCAGTATCATAAGTCCCTGTCCTGACCCTCACTGCCTATCCTCCTGCGTAGGTTCTTCCCCAGGTCTTCCCCTCAGTCTCTGACAGGAAAGTTTCACTCCCTCTCCTTTTATAGTGCCAGTTGACAGTTGGTAGTGGCAGTTGGTGTCACCTCACCTGTTCCAGAAGGTTCCAGGTGGTTCTAGTAGGTTCCACCATTCTGGCTATGGGCAGGCTGGCAGGCTAGTATTGATACATTGTTTGAGGGTTCTAGCCAGCTCCTGACTACTAGAATGCCCAATGTAGACCACGCTGCAGCAGCAGAGGTCAGTGGCGGCCATGTTAGGGGTAGGAAGTACCTGTACTTTAACACTAGTTTTACACTACACAAGCCTTTCTCCACTATACAAGGCCTACACACTGTTGTTTCAATAGGGGCATTCTAAATTTAAAGGGGTAAAAAGCAAAAAATTTCTGGGGAAAGGGCCAAGTCCCACACTGTGCATCTGGAATTAAAAGTGAAGGATTATCTTGTAGGAGGTTAGTGAGACCCATGAGATTTTCCTGGACTGCTCATGAATGAGTCATTGACTCACTGATCGATTAAGCTGCAGACACATGCGTGAAATTTATGTCATTTGGCAGGTATTGCACAGGAACTACTTTTGAGCTGTCTAGGAGTGTTTATATTGCTGAGTCTTAGTTGTCTGAAGCAGGTTCTCTAGAATGCAATGTACAATCTGCAGAGTTGAGTTTGGACCAGCCAAAGTCTTTGCTAGAATTGGTTCGTACTGAGCCTTTAGTTGAGATGTCACTTCAGAACCTCAAACGGCAGGGTCTTCCACTGTTGGGAGCTTTCTAGTATTCTAGAAGTAGGCTTCTCTGTTTCTACTGCAAGTCAGCACTTCCAAATGTGAGTCTTAACCCTGTGTTTTTTTCTCTCTCTCTAAGATTAAATTGTGCAGAAAACCCACCAATCACAACAACGACCCAGCCATAGAACCTTGTTGACTAGGAAAGGAACTATAGAGAATATCAGTCCTAGCTAAAAAGTACAATAATATAATACTTTTTGACCTGGTTTATGTTTAGAAACTGATAGTTACAGATTGCCAAATAAACATTGCACACACAGGTTCTTCTAAACAGATAGTGCAGGTGAACAAGAATTAAAAAAATGAGACTCCAGTTTATCGTAAATCTTTTAAGCATTCAACCATATTCATTTTTCTTTAAAAAAATAAATTTTAAAAAAGTAAAAAAGAAACGTCGCCCTTACTGGTCCTGGAACAAGGATTGCAACTCTGGTAACTGAATTTCCCAGCTCCCCCTTATCGCTCATGGCATGTAGCATATGTCATAGAAACAGCTGGCATTTAAGAATTGACCTTTTGAAGGATTAAATAATTCACACTTCTGAGAGAAACTGCTATGATCCGGGACAGGAGACAGAAGCTGGTGGAGGGTTCTTAAAAGTGGCTTGACTTTATTTCTATTTTTTGTGCTACATTTTTCCTTTTGCACTGATGTTGTGTTAAAGACTGAAGGTTAACTTGTATAATAGTACAGTAAGTGTTTGCTTAATTAATCACCATCAACTGATTGTGACTGAGAGCCCATCGAAGTTCAAGTTGGAAAATGGAAAAACTCTCTGAAAAGGTAGCAACTGATTCTTGTTTGCTTAGAGGATAATCAATTTTTAAAAAATGGAGGTTCTCCGGTTCAGGTTTGAAAATGGAGGATCTTAGGTTCAGTGCTGAAAATTGAGGCTCACCAGTTAAGTTTGAAATGGATGCTCTAGGGTACAGATGTGAAAATTTAAGCTGTCTGATTCAGTTTAGAAAATGGAGGCCCTTGGGTTCAGTTCTGAAATGGAGGCTCTCAATTTAATTTTTGTAACTGCTGTACTCTGAGTCAAGTTTGAAAAGAAAGCCGTCTGGTTCAATTTTGAAACGAGGTCTCCTTGTGATGAATCTGATCATTAATCTTGTTTGGAAGAAACGGAGAGGTAGGCCCATTGCACTCATAAATAATTGCATGTTTTGTATATATTGCACTTGATAAAGGTCCTACATTCATGCATTAATTTTGGGGATTCAACATGAAACCGCATCAATTCAATAGCCAGGTAAGATGGTGAAGTTTAAAACCAAGAGAAAACATGGCGCCTTACCGGAGCTTTTCAATTCTGTCTGACTGCAGAGATTGTTGGTTACCAGCAATCTTTTTTTTTTTTTTACTAATTCTTTTTATTAAACAATTCGTCCAAATACACATCAAGTAATTCAAGCAAATCTTTCCATTGTCCTCAACGACATTCCATACATTCAAAATGATACACAGTTATTACAGTTGGTGAATCAAGGGGACTCTTGCGCTTCAGCGTCTCTCCGGTGGTCCGGTGGAGCACAGATGTCCCCCCTGTAATAGTTCCAAGTGTCCCATACCATACTCCATTTCCCGGGGCATCCCCTGGCAATGTAGACCGACTTCTCCCTAAACATGCACCAGTCCAAGTCCTCGCCCATTTCTCGATCTGGGGCGGTTGGCTAGCCCCCCTCAGTTGGGCGATGTTGCGCTTCGCTATCATGAATGCCAACGTTGCCCATTGCGTTGTTTAGATTTATTTATTTATTTATTCAAAGTTTTATATAGCGCGAACAAGATCTTTACAGATATCAGAGCGCTTCACAGAGACAGGGGTAGGGGCAACAGGACTGAACAGAACTAATGGGAGCAGTATAATAGTCAATAACATAATAGGAAAACAGTAGTGTACAGAAAACTTACTGATAGAGCGCGCGGGTCACCCGACCAATAATTTCGCCACTTCTGGCTTCGGGCCCATATATTTCAAATCACCATATACATTGATCAGATGACCTCACGATCTGCTATCAGATATTTGTGAGTTCCTTTCGTTATTCTTCAGCGTACCCGACTTACCATCCACCGACACGGGTACCTATGACCACAATGGATCAGGAAGCTAGCTGTAAAAGGAAAGGCAGCAAAATACAAACCCAACAAATAATATTCAATACCCTTTGTAAAATGACCACGGACAACTGGAAGTTTTAAAGTCTTTATCTAATTTAGTAAAATTCAGAAATCATCAAATTCACAGTAATT
This sequence comes from Lissotriton helveticus, assembly GCF_964261635.1. NCBI lineage: Eukaryota > Metazoa > Chordata > Amphibia > Caudata > Salamandridae > Lissotriton > Lissotriton helveticus. The sequence goes on from NC_136068.1 coordinate 177,968,512, forward strand.
AAGCAATCGATAATCAGAATAACAGAAAGTACATAGCTGAATAGCAAATAAGTCAGTGCAACCATTTATAAACTAATGGAACCAGGACATATTTCAATGAAGGATCCGGAATTAGAACTTTTGAGATGAATCACTAAAATGGGATAGGTTTCGATTTAGGACTGGTATTCTAGAATTATCTCAAGGGAATGAGACAGGAGTTCGGGACATTTATATAACTATAGGAGAGTCTATGAAGAGAGACACGCTATGCTTTAAGGCAAAAGTTCTTTAGACAGTTTAAGTAAGGAGGTTCTAGACCATATCAGGAAATGACAAACTGCAATGCAAAATATAATTTCTATCAGGTAGGGTAACATAGGAACACGTTACGAAACAAATGTAAATAACTTTATGATTCAATGGTTGCGGAAAGCATGGAGAATTAACATATGCAAAGGTATGTCTTTATTAAAGCAAAAGACAGAAATATAGAAAGGTGCAGTTTCAGAGTTTTCAGAGGAATATTTACCTAGACTGGTGTGGAAACCAAACCCTGGCCACGGGTCAGTTAAGGACAGGAAACCCTCAAGGAAGGATACCCCTCAATGGACAGCAGGTGCAGAATGGACACCCAGGACAGGACAGGAAACCCTCAGATTAGGAATCAGGACAGGACCTCTCGGACAGGACCCTCAGGACAGGACCAGCACACGCAGTTCGGAAGCAACGCCTGCGCTCCACCCTCTCTGCAGCTATCGATCAAGACCCCGATTGGGTCGGCGAACTCCCAGCCAAGTGCTCCGCCAGCACTTTAAGGTTTAGTAAAACCTTAGTCTATGGTCAATTTCGGACAGAGTGCTCCGCAGTACTCTGTATCTTCAGTCACCTATTGAGTGCGTTGGGTCAGTGACAGGTCAGCTAAACCAGACAAGTCGGACAATTTCCCTAGGTGAACCCAGGGTAGTTATACTGTTTTGGGACGGTGTACCACCCCCCAATGTTGCAAAGTGTCAGAATCCCTCAATTTGGATTGGTCCTAAGGTAGGCTTTGGGTAACACACCAATCAGAATAGACTATTTGGAGGCCTAATTTTACATCTCTGGGTACCGCCTAGCGAGATTGGGGTTCCCATGAGAAAGACCAGTGGAATACAATGAATTGTTAACAATTGTTTCAATGTGGGTACACATGACTCCGTCCTGCTGGGTCGCAGGTCATTTTCTCAGGAGCATCTTGCCCATCTCTGCCAGCTGGCTGAGTTCCACTGTCCAATGTAGCCACCTTTCAGCGCACCACGAGTCTGCGCAGAAGAGACCTTCAATATGGCTCCCAACCGGTTCGGACCCCCATTTCCCGCAGTACATGAAAAGTAAGCGAGAACAAATTAATACATAGAAATAAACGTATGTAAACACATCATTGGGTTTGTACTTTAAACTTATCATTATAAAAATATACTATGCAATTGAAATGTTAGCAACATATACACGCTCACAAGAGCATTACCACGTTATTCACGAAAGCTGTGTATTACGCATGCGCACCCTTTCCCACCAAAACTTATAACTACGCCAGGTCACGTGAGTGTGACTGACGCATGCGCAGAAGAACTTTTCAAGCGGCGGCCATGTTTTAGAGACATGGATTAGTTGTATTAGAAAACACATACGTAAGCTTCCTCTACCTCGTTCGAATATAAAAAATAAAAGATTAGTAAGACGTACAATTTATTAATTGATTACACACGGGCGAGGTTCATGACTCGAGCAAGTCGCAATGCGATGCTTGCTCTATCAATCCCCTCTTTGATGATATTTACTATCATCACAAAAATAATGGAACCAGATGCCAACTTCTCACACCTTATACAACTCTATCTCTTCCAACAAGCGATTTAGCTTCTCTTTCTCATTTTTGGTAGGGTGAGAATTTTTCACCTTTTTGTATATCTGATTATTCATTTCCTCTAATTCAAGCTCATCCACACTTCGTTTCACTCCTCTGGCATTCACTTGATGCTTTCCGGTGTGTTTACGACATTTGCAACAGACAAATATGAAAAATAGGATAAGACCTATAATTCCAATTGGCATCAGTACCTTAAACAATAAGCTTTTACCTAAGCTAGCAAACCAATGACCTACATTTGAGAGACCATCTACCAGTCTCTTCCAGGCACTGTCAACCTCGAGTGGTTTGAGTTCCCTTTCCAAATTAGTAATGTTTTTCACATATCTTTTGAGCTGCACACTTTTGTCCGGAATATAAGTGCAACAATGTTGCGCCTTCAACATCCGGCAGACTCCGCCCTCTTTTGCTAATAAGGTATCAAGAGCAAGTCTGTTCTGCAAAACCATTGATCTGATCGCAACCAGTTCGGTATTGACCAGCAGAAATCCATGAGCTGCGTCAGTAGACAACACATCCACTATAGTGGACAATTTGCAAATTCTGTGAGTGTTCAGAACCACTCCCACTCCAGGTATCAGTGCACTGAAAATACTACCCATTATTTCACCTACGCTTTCTCTTTTACTACGCACTAAGCCATTAGTATTTTCACTGCTTCCAGCAACTTTGTTCACATGGTATATTTTCGGGAAGACAATGCCAAAGTAGCAGCTTCCATACCAGTGATCCGGTAATTTGAAATAAGCCTTGTCTCCACATATATAATAAATTCCAGGAAACACAGGCTCAGACCCATTTTTGAAACCCCATCCTCCAATTACCTTGTAATTATGTTCACATTCACTGGAACCAATGAAAATGTTATTATAATAGCTAGTCTTCTCGCGGTGAAGACATAGCTTCCCTTTCTTTTCAAAATCCAGCAACAGAGCAGGACCCGCCCCACCATTTGAGGTGCCTTCCATGTTCTCAGCCCATTTTGGCGTTTTCTGTCTTTCGTCATCTGCCTTTCTTTGTATTTTTATTCTCCTCTTCTCTGCCATGTTCAGGAACATCTTTTCCTGCTCACGCAAAGAACAGGTCAAGTTATCTCTGTGTGCGTCACCTATGTCTATATTACCTATAGTCAGAAAGTATTCGCCCATGTAGCGAGTAACGTCACTTTTAGTATGTACAGGATTCAAGTTCCCACGTATAGGGAGTTCAGAAAAGATCACGTCATTGTTTGAGTAATAGTACTGTAACGGTCCTCTTTTGTAAAATAAGCTTGCTAAAATGCTACAGGAAATTCCATAGGTCAGGGGCAGGTGATGGTATGTCACGCCTTCAGCCACAGAAGTAGGTAGCTTCATGCAGACATAGCAATCTTCAATTTCCATAGTCTCTACATAGTGTATTAACAAGTTTGCGAAAAAATTTAAATGCGTTTTATTCTTTACTCCATGATAATGTAGTCCTCCCTCATCTGATGCTTCTAGGTCTCGTTTTGTTTGTCTGAGTGCTCTCTCATGTCTTGCTACACTTTGTGTTGTTAGTTCTTCAGTCTCAGTATTTACAATCTCAGTAGGGTCAATATTAGTATTTTTGCTCACCGCAAAAGGAATAAAAACTGTTAGTCCTATCCAAACTAATATCACTATAACTATACTACATACACATACCTTGCAGCATGTTTTGCAACGACTGCAACTAGGTCTACCATTCACGTTTGAATCAGACATTTTGGCTCAGAAGAAGTTTCTCGACCCCTCTTTGTGTCTTTACACCAGTAGCTTACTTTGTGCAAATTCACGGTGGCTCGTCTTCTTCGGCAGAGTACTCAGCGACTGGTTCTCCGTCGCTCTCGTCAGTTATATCAAGGTCTTCAAATTCCTCCAAAACGAGAGTCCATTCAGGAGACTTGTACTTTTTGTTTTGTCTCTTTATTCGATCGCTCCTTCTTTTGGAAGTGTCTTCTGGTTGTTCTGCTATGCAAGCACTTCTCCTTTCTTCTGCACGTTTTTCTTCTACCGTTTTTATTCTCAGTCTCAATTTCTTTATGTATCCAGGCTCAATGTGCTTTCTTTTCTTAAGTCTTTTAGTTGGCACTGAGACTTTGTTCTCTTCTCTTGCCCTTTTATTTTCATTAGTTTGTGGCAATTCTGCTTCTTCTTCCCTTCCTATCTCACTAGTTCCAGGTCTTGCATCTATTTCTTCTGCCTGGTTACTAATCTGGCCTTGTTCAGGAGAATTTTGTTTTTGCTTTTCAAATGTCTCTGTTTCTGTTTCCTGAACACTTTCTCCTAACCCTATCTGATCCTGCTCGAGCACTTCGATCTCTTGACTTTCTTCCGCTCGAATCTCTTTACTAGGTCTAATCTGTTTGTTTTCGACTTCTGGAGTTTGGGGAGGTGTATCAATTATTTGCTCAGTCTCTGTCTGACCTTCTCCTTCCTCAGTTTTGACGTGAATCTCAAGAGTCTGAGGTTCTTCGCCTGTGCCTTGCTTTGCCTCTCTATTCCACTCTCTACCTTTCCAAATTCGTTCGCTTGTTCTGATGGGGTCTTCGGTAAGGTCAATCAATGGTATCCACTCATCTGGCCATATGCTTGTCAGCTCGTCATCAGCTACTTCTGGACCAACTTTTGGGAACCCTTCAGCAGGCTGGACTCTTGGTAGCTCGTCATCAACTACTCCTGGACCAACGTCTGCAGACCCCTCAGCTCGACTGGTACTGGGCTGTGCGTCGTCAGTTACTTCTGGTCTTGCTTCTGCAGGCCCCTCTGCTGGACCGTCTTCTTCTTCAGGCTTCTCGTCTGGTAATACCTTCTGAGTGTGGCTGGCGTGGATCCAATGGGGAACACCTGCACACTTCACTGCTGTGGTCGTTACCAGGATCACTTGGCGCTTCGGTCCCCACCTTGGTGCCAGGCAGCTCGACCGAGTATGCTTCTTGATTTTGACCCAGTCCCCTGGAACCAATTTGTGGAGAGGAGTCGTTGGATTGGCGACGGCGTCTTCTCCGATCTGGCGAGAGATATAACGCACTTGGTCACCTAATCTCTTGCAGTATTCAAGCACCAAATCATCAGTAATACTCAACAGTTTGCTTCCTGGTACCCATGCTTGTCTCATTACTCTTCCCATCAAGATTTCATGAGGGCTCAGGCCTGTCTTCCGGTCTGGAATACTTCGGAGTCCCATCAGAACCAGAGGCAGGGCCTTTGCCCAGGTCATGCCAGATGCATCACACAATTTCGCTAGTCTTGTTTTGATAGTCCCGTTTATTTGTTCCACTACTCCAGATGCCTCTGGACGATATGCACAGTGGAGTTTTTGTGAGATCCCAAATGCCTTACAGAGTTGGTCGATTACATCATTCTGAAAATGTCGGCCTTTATCTGATTCAATAGTGACTGGAACCCCGAATCTAGGTATCAGTTCTTAAACACTTTGCTACTGTCAGTGCGTCACTTTGGGGAGTAGGGTAAGCTTCCACCCACTTTGAAAATAGGCAGACAATGACAAGGACATAACGCTTCCCTTCACAACGTGGCATGGTGATGAAATCAACCTGTATTCTCACAAAGGGACCCCCTGACCTCCCAATTTTCCCTAGTTCCACCATTGTTCTCTTGCCTGGGTTCATCTTCTGACATGACAGGCACCTCTGGTAGAGGGACTCTGCTACTTTCCTGAACTTTTTGCTATACCAAGTCTGTTGGAATACCAGAATCATGGCGTCCCTACCAATGTGTGATCCCTCATGTATCAATCTCGCCATTGTGCCAAGCAAGTGTCTGGGTAACACAGGCATACCATTTGGGCCCAAGATGACACCATCCTCACGTCTTGGTCTACACCCTTCTTCCTTCCACTTCTCTCTCTCTTGCCAGGGTGCCGCCTGCTGCCATTCTCTCACTTCATCCCATGTAGGCACTTCTTCAAACACTCGAAGTTGGCAGCTGGTTCCGGCCCCCCCCCCGTTTTGGATTTATGATATATCGATCCCTGGCGCATAATTTTGCCACTCGATCCGTGAAATCATTTCCCAAAGATACAGGGTCAAAGTCCTTCTTATGGCCAACACACTTGACCACTGCCAGTTCCTTTGGTAACTGGATTGCCTCTAAAAGGTCTTGAACAACTTCTCCATTTCGAATAGGGGTACCTGATGAAGTCAGGAACTCCCTTTGTAGCCATAATTGGCCAAAGTCATGCACAACCCCAAAACAGTACTGACTGTCAGTATACACTGTTAGGCGTACGTTTTTCCCCAATTTGCAAGCTTTTATCATAGCGATCAATTCGGCTACTTGTGCAGACTTTACTTCAAATAAATAACCTGCTTCTACAATTTTTGTTAAGGAGACTACCGCATAGGCAGCACTCAGGCCTCCTTGTTCATGTCTTAGGCATGAACCATCCACAAACAATTCCATGTCATGTTTAGGCAAAGGTGTTTCTTTAATGTCTGGGCGTGGCTTTGTGCAAAATTCTGTTAAATCAATGCAGTTATGCTCCTCTTCCTCCCCATCTTCCATATCCATTGAGTTGGGAAGCAGAGTGGCGGGTTTCAGAATGTTGCACCTGACAATTGTTATATTTGCAGCACCCACGAGAATCCTCTCGTATTTAGTCAGTCGACTAGGGGTGAGATACTGAGTTTTCGTTCTTGTTAACAAAATTACCACTCCATGTGGAACATACACAGTTACAGGATGTCCCATGACAATGGATCCACTCTGCTCTAAACTTGTGCAAGTAGCAGCTACTGCTTTCAGACATCCTGGTAATCCAGCAGCCACTGGATCCAGGGTGTCAGAGAAATATGCCACAGGCCTTCTGGTTGTGCCATGTTCTTGAGTTAGGACTGATAACGCGCAATTATCGCGAGTGTCACAGAACAGGGCAAATTCCTTGGAATAGTCTGGCATTCCTAACGCAGGGGCTGTACACAGACAATCTCGCAATTTTGTGAAGGCTGTTAAGCTTTCCTCATCCCATTCTACGATATCCGGTGTTCCTCTCTTGGTCATTTTTATCAAAGGCCTAGCTAGGACTGCAAATCCCACAATCCATTGCCTGCAGTATCCTATCACTCCAAGGAACATTCTGATTTCTTTCTGAGTACGGGGTAACTGCATCTTTTGAATTATCCTTACTCTTTCTGACGTTACTTTCCTGATGCCTTTCTCTATCTGGTGCCCCAGATATTTCACTGATTTTGCACAGAACTGTAATTTTTCAGGGGCCACTTTATGTCCCTTCTCACTCAGGTGATTTAGTAGGGCAATGGTGTCAATCACACAGTCCTTATGACTTTTAGACGCCACCAAGAGGTCGTCAATGTATTGCACCAAGACAGAATTTCCAGGTAAGACCAAAGTTTCCAAGCATTTTTTCAAGATCTGATTAAAGATAGAGGGGCTCTCTGTGTACCCCTGGGGGACCCTGTTCCAGACATACACGTGACTGTTGAAGGCAAATGAGAAAAGAAATTTGCTGTCTGGATGCAAGGGAATGGAAAAGAATGCATGACATAGGTCTATCACAGTGAACCACTCAGCATCCCAGGGAATCTGGTACAGAATCACTGCTGGGTTCGCGACAATAGGGCAGCAAGGAACCACTATTTTGTTTACCTTTCTTAGGTCCTGCACTACTCTGTACTTGCCACTAGGCTTTTTGATGCCCATAATCGGTGAGTTGCATGGGCTACTCATTACTTCCTGTATGATGTTTCCCTCTAGCAATTTCTGTATTTCCAGGGCAACCCCTGCTCTCACTTCTGCATTCATTCTGTAGGGTTTAGTATTAGGGTATACTGCATTGTCCTTGATGGCTATCTGTATGGGGTCTACGTTTTTCATTAATCCTACATCTTTTCCGGTAAAGTCCCATACCTCTGGCTTCACTGTTTCTTGTAGTTCTTCGGGCAAATCCTGCAAAGTCATTCGTTTAATTTCTGAGTCCGGTCTGATTAACATTAATTTATAAATACCATCTTCATCTGGGGTCTGTATTTCAACACCCTTTGGTGTGCAAAAGATGGTACAGTTCATTTTGCACAGCAAATCACGTCCCAGTAAGTTCACTGGACTGGTGTCACAAACGACAAATCTATGCATTTCTTTAAAGTTTCCAATTGAGATCTCCATGGGCTCGGTAACAGGTGTACTAATCAGTTGATTAGATACACCCACTACTTGGATGGCTTCTCCCGAGAGGGGTAGGTTTGGAACGTCCACTGTTCTCACAGTAGAACGGGTAGCGCCAGTGTCCAACAGAAAAGTGACATCCTTTCCGTCAACCTTTCCTTCAATGTATGGTCCGGACTGGTCTACCGGCAAGGAGGCGCCAAGTACACACTCCTCGTCCTCCCCTCTCAGGCCCCGTCAGTACTGGTCATCACAAAGGAAGGTATCATTTAGTAAATACTGCGAAGTTGCTGTATTTCTGTTCTCATTGCTTTCCCAGACTTCTACGTCATCACCCTGCGTGGATTTTCCCTTAAATACTTGCTTTGGTGCTCGGGGCAACTGAATCGTTTTTACCTGTGGTTGGGTCTTTCTTGGTCTTTCATTCTGCGTCTGTGGAGTTAAATCAGGTGTTTTGGAGTTATCATCGGGCAAATAGGGACACTCGTCTCGCCAGTGTCCAATTTCTCCGCACTGGTGGCAGGGAAATTTCTTTTTAGCCTCCTCCCTGCTCATCTTGGGCCGGGGCTTGCCTCCACCCCCTCCCCCAGGACCTTTGTTCTCATTAGATTTGGCCATTTTATTCAATTGTTTTTCCTGCTGTTCTGCGAGCTTCACTTGAGCCCACATAACCTTCTCCTTGAGAGCCTTTTTCTTTTCTGCCATCTCGTCCTCACAGTACTTGGCGTACCGTAGGACCTCATCCATCTTTTTTGTATGCCAACATATTTTGTTATCTTTTATCCACTGACAAATTTCTGGTCTTAAACCATTTACAAACCTGTAAATAAAATGTGTCATGTCTTTCATCTCGATGTTGTCTATACCGCTGTATGTTTTGAACACCTGCAACAGCCTTTCATAAAAGGAGTGCACTGTCTCGTCTCTTTCCTGTGTTGTTCTATCTATCTTGGTCCAATCAGTTTCCTTTGCTGGCACTTTTAGTTTCAAATGCTGTATTACTTGTTCATATTTTTTCATCACTTCTTTCGATGGTTCCCCTGTGTTGCCATCTCTCGGGTATTCCTCACTAGGCCAAGCTTTGGCTATTTTACACTCGGTCCACAGATCTACCGGGACCACAATGTCGAAAAACCCATCCAGGTCTTTCCATAGGCATTTTTGCACCTTTACGAACCTTTCCACCTGCCTGTACCAGTCTACTGGCTTTTCGCGCAATTTGGGGAAATCGTTAGTAAAGGACACAATATCCTGTCTGGACCATGGAACGTGCACATACTTAAAACCTGGTACTTCGCGCATAGGGCATAACTGTTCTGGTTTTTCAGCTTCTTTTAGCAAGAATTCGGGAGTTGCCTGCCTAGACCTGGCCTCATCCTTTTTTTTGGCCCATCTGGCTTTCCACCTTTCCACATCTCCCCATTTCTCCAGTACTGTCAATAGTTCTTTGACCTGCGCTTTCTTCCCCGACATATTCAAGTTTTCCAAATCTTTGTCTGAGAAATCTGCCCTGTATGGTTTTCGCAGCGGTTTCGACCTTGAAATATCTATTCCCATGCTAGCAGCCGTGTCTGTCAGCTTTTCATGAAGTACTCGGGTACTTCGGGTGAGACTCTTGCAGATAAACAGCATTTCGTCTTCAGAGTAGGTATTTAATCTGTCTAATCCTACGTTTCCTGCCATCAATTCCTCTATTTTTATTCTCAGCTTGTAGAGATCTAAAGGTTTCGTTGGGGATGCTTGTTTTTCAAATTCTTGACTCCATCTTTCGATTTCTTCAGGAGTCACCAATGTGACACTTTTAGTACCTGAGGTCGATTCCATCTGAATTTCCCTCGCACTAAAAGTATTCTGTCCTTTCGGTATCCTTTTTCCAGTCTTTCTAATGGGCAGATCTAGCAGCGAGACCTCCGACTCGCACTCACTGGTCTGGTCGTCTACAATTAAGGGTTCTGGTCTGGTCGGTGCAATGACAGGAGTAATTACGGGAGGTTTCGGACTCCCTTGACGGTCCCCGTACAGCGGAACCACCGGTCCGATTGTTACTGGGATCGTTAAGGCTTCAGGACTTGCATTTAGCTGTGACATTTTCCGTATTATCTCAGCTCTCTGATTTCCTAGCGCTTCTCGCTCTTTCTCTTCTAATAACCTGTCCAGAGTGTTTCTATGTAAGACCTGCGGTGTTAGAATGGGAGCATAACTCGGGGCAGTGGGATGAGTCTCACTCGTCCCTCCACCATAATTAGGTTTCTGAAACAGACTTCCTGTGCCTAGAATTCTCGGATCTTCCTCACTCTGGTGCTGTAATAACGGCATTCCTGAACCTACGGACCTCACCTCTCCTCCATAAGGGGGACGAGGGAAAAAATCTCCTTCACGTGAATATCTTGTTTCCCCACCCACGGGTCTCCTGGGGTAAATACTTCTGGTTTCTATGGGTCCCAGATTCTCAGTATAAGGAGGAATTAGATAATCCCCTCCTACACTTGCGGACCTGACTTCTTCCCTTTGTAGGGGTCTCCGGGGAATATCTCCTGCACTCGAAGGTCGGTGTCCCTCATTATAAGGAGGCGGACTTCTCATGCACATGTCATCTAACAGTTCGTCATCTGACTCTCCCAGGGGGCCCCAATGTTTAGTCTTTTCCGTTCTTTTCCCCCCCCCAGGAGGATCTTCTGCTGGCATCATGGGAAACAGTCCCTCAACAATCATACTCTGTCTCCATTGTTTCATTTTTTTATCTCGGGTCTCTTGTCTCAGTTTTGGGTAATACTTTGTCAGCCCTTTGTCCATTCGGGGCTTCTCTCTTTGGAAAGCCTCAATCTCCCATTCCTCTAATGCCTCATACTGCGTTAGTCTCGGTCTGGGATGTAATTCATTCATTCGGGTTCTTAAGTTGAACAAGATCCTACCATTAAAGGTACCTTCTAACGGAAAGGCCATTATTCCGTCGTCTTTTGTGTATTTCACCCAGTTTTCTAACCACACACATGTATTGTACCCTCTGTCAAACATCATGAAAGAGGCGGGAGTATTTGGTGGTGGAATAACAATGCCCTCTCTAGTTTGAATCGGCTTGTCCTTTTTGAAGTAGTTCTTTACCTTGTTTACAAGGGACAATTTTCGCTTATTTCCGTACATAATGTCGTATCTATTAGCCTTCCACTGATCCCTTTCAAACCCTAGGTTTCTTGGATCGGGTCTAGTCTCTGGAGTATACGAGTGCCACATACGATTCCTACGCTTAACTTTGTTTACCAAATTACCTCCAATCAGAATGCGTCTTGTAATTCCGTGCGACCAATGAGGTGCACTAGTTCAAATAATTTTCGGCCAATGGGTGCGCGGCCCTTTCGCGAGACCGTTCTCACGCTCCGGCGCTCACCCCTCCTTCACAATTCCAGCCCCGCTACCCGCCCGCTGTTTCTACCAATCCCAGCGCGGCACGGAGTGACGTCAGAGACGCTTCGCGACTGACTCTCTCCCTTCGCAAGGTAACGGAAACTTTCTTTCTTTCTAAAGTGCTTAGTACTTGGTTATTTTACGACGAATACACATTCGCCACAGTGCTCAAGTGTCTAGACAGGAAAGAGTTATTTTACTGCAAGTAAACTACTTCCATTTACTTTTCACACGCTGCGGGTAGATCTCTTCCGCCTACCCTTCACTCTAGCATCAGTGAACCTGTTACTTCCCTAGACCCATCCACTCTTTCCGGGATATATCCGAGTCTAAGGTTTCCCAGCGGACCCCTTTGCTTTCACTCAAGCTCCGATGAACCTGCTACTCTTCCGATGTGACCCTTGCTAGGTTACGCCACTATTGGAATTTTGCCAATGAACCTCGTTGCTAACATTTATTCACACACGTATTCAGAAAAAACCCTAGTTAGTGCTTCTGGTTTTCTACCTAACCTGCACCTAACTTTCCTTGAGCCTGCGACCTCAAGGCAATGGATTCTATTCACCACTTGCCTATTCAATTCCCCGGGGAGTTCTGACAACACTTAACGATACGTTTTACATACGCTTGGATTAATACATATAACAATATAAGAACAAGAATAACAATTTTAAAACAATTCATAAATTTCAAAAGCAACGCATTCTCAAGGAGTGATCAATTCCTCGAAACGGCCGCTCTTGTAGCAGCAATAATGTTAGCAGCTACCGACTTGACTTAGCCTAACTAGTCCTACCTAACCTTTAACTATTCCCTTACCATAACTCTGCTACCAGAAAATTACTGATAGAGCGCGCGGGTCACCCGACCAATAATTTCGCCACTTCTGGCTTCGGGCCCATATATTTCAAATCACCATATACATTGATCAGATGACCTCACGATCTGCTATCAGATATTTGTGAGTTCCTTTCGTTATTCTTCAGCGTACCCGACTTACCATCCACCGACACGGGTACCTATGACCACAATGGATCAGGAAGCTAGCTGTAAAAGGAAAGGCAGCAAAATACAAACCCAACAAATAATATTCAATACCCTTTGTAAAATGACCACGGACAACTGGAAGTTTTAAAGTCTTTATCTAATTTAGTAAAATTCAGAAATCATCAAATTCACAGTAATTAAGCAATCGATAATCAGAATAACAGAAAGTACATAGCTGAATAGCAAATAAGTCAGTGCAACCATTTATAAACTAATGGAACCAGGACATATTTCAATGAAGGATCCGGAATTAGAACTTTTGAGATGCATCACTAAAATGGGATAGGTTTCGATTTAGGACTGGTATTCTAGAATTATCTCAAGGGAATGAGACAGGAGTTCGGGACATTTATATAACTATAGGAGAGTCTATGAAGAGAGACACGCTATGCTTTAAGGCAAAAGTTCTTTAGACAGTTTAAGTAAGGAGGTTCTAGACCATATCAGGAAATGACAAACTGCAATGCAAAATATAATTTCTATCAGGTAGGGTAACATAGGAACACGTTACGAAACAAATGTAAATGACTTTATGACTCAGTAGTTGCGGAAAGCATGGAGAATTAACATATGCAAAGGTATGTCTTTATTAAAGCAAAAGACAGAAATATAGAAAGGTGCAGTTTCAGAGTTTTCAGAGGAATATTTACCTAGACTGGTGTGGAAACCAAACCCTGGCCACGGGTCAGTTAAGGACAGGAAACCCTCAAGGAAGGATACCCCTCAATGGACAGCAGGTGCAGAATGGACACCCAGGACAGGACAGGAAACCCTCAGATTAGGAATCAGGACAGGACCTCTCGGACAGGACCCTCAGGACAGGACCAGCACCCGCAGTTCGGAAGCAACGCCTGCGCTCCATCCTCTCTGCAGCTATCGATCAAGACCCCGATTGGGTCGGCGAACTCCCAGCCAAGTGCTCCGCCAGCACTTTAAGGTTTAGTAAAACCTTAGTCTATGGTCAATTTCGGACAGAGTGCTCCGCAGTACTCTGTATCTTCAGTCACCTATTGAGTGCGTTGGGTCAGTGACAGGTCAGCTAAACCAGACAAGTCGGACAATTTCCCTAGGTGAACCCAGGGTAGTTATACTGTTTTGGGACGGTGTACCACCCCCCAATGTTGCAAAGTGTCAGAATCCCTCAATTTGGATTGGTCCTAAGGTAGGCTTTGGGTAACACACCAATCAGAATAGACTATTTGGAGGCCTAATTTACATCTCTGGGTACCGCCTAGCGAGATTGGGGTTCCCATGAGAAAGACCAGTGGAATACAATGAATTGTTAACAATTGTTTCAATATGGGTACACATGACTCCGTCCTGCTGGGTCGCAGGTCATTTTCTCAGGAGCATCTTGCCCATCTCTGCCAGCTGGCTGAGTTCCACTGTCCAATGTAGCCACCTTTCAGCGCACCACGAGTCTGCGCAGAAGAGACCTTCAATATGGCTCCCAACCGGTTCGGACCCCCATTTCCCGCAGTACATGAAAAGTAAGCGAGAACAAATTAATACATAGAAATAAACGTATGTAAACACATCATTGGGTTTGTACTTTAAACTTATCATTATAAAAATATACTATGCAATTGAAATGTTAGCAACATATACACGCTCACAAGAGCATTACCACGTTATTCACGAAAGCTGTGTATTACGCATGCGCACCCTTTCCCACCAAAACTTATAACTACGCCAGGTCACGTGAGTGTGACTGACGCATGCGCAGAAGAATTTTTCAAGCGGCGGCCATGTTTTAGAGACATGGATTAGTTGTATTAGAAAACACATACGTAAGCTTCCTCTACCTCGTTCGAATATAAAAAATAAAAGATTAGTAAGACGTACAATTTATTAATTGATTACACACGGGCGAGGTTCATGACTCGAGCAAGTCGCGATGCGATGCTTGCTCTATCAATACCAATATACAATCAGGTAACAAATAATATAAGACGGCGCAAAGTCATTGATCCCGTTACAATAGAGTTCAGGTAAACTTTGGATGTAGGGATGGCTTATACCAAATTCTAATGATAGAGAGAGCAAGGGGTGGGGGCATCAGGAGGGTGATTCAGCAAACTAAAGTGTATCATATAGTGGTCGGTAGTAGGAGAGTAGCATAATAGTGTCACAATCAAATAAGAATATAGTCCCAAGAGACTGTCAGGAGATCAAAAATACCAAACGATGCAGAGTCTCTGATCCAACACCTATAAAGATCAGGTGAACTTGGCCATAAGGATGGTTTTCACCTCTTTCTTGAAGAATGCAGTGGAGGAGATAAGCCTGGTTTCAGGAGGGAGTGCATTCCAGATCCTGGGTGCCATTCCTGAGAAGGAGCGCTTGTATGTTTTTTCCTTCCGGAATCTACGAGGTTTCAGGAGTAGATTTTTTGTACTTCTATTGGATCTCGAACCTCCTGATATAGACAACTTTTGAGCGAGGTAGTTGGGTGCCTTGTGATGCACGGCCGAGTGTGTCATAACGGCAATTTTTAGCTGTATTCTGGCTTCAAAAGGCAACCATTTTAGAGATTTTAAGTCTGGGGATATATGCGAATGTTTTCTTGAGCCAGTATTGAGTCTCGCGGCAGCGTTCAGGGAGGCTCTTAGGGGTGCTGTTGTGGATAACGGGAGTCCGCTGAGGGCCACAATTCCATAGTCTATGCGAGGGATGACTAACGCTTGTACAGCAGTTTGGAAGTCCTTGGCTGGGAGGAAGGGTTTAAGTTTCCTCAGTGTGTTGATTTGGAAATTAGCTCCTTTTGTTGCTTTGCTAACGTGCTGTTGCATGTTGAGCTTGGCGTCGAGTGTGATGCATAGGGATTTCGCAGAATCCACGATGGTAGGTTGGACATTGAGTGCTGTTAGGTTATTGAGCCAGGTTTGGGTGGTGGTAATTTTCGCCGGAGGTGAGATGAGTAGGAACTCAGTTTTCAGAGCATTTAGTTTGAGGTGATTAACGGCCAACCAAGATTGAGTGCTACTAAGTGTGGAATTCAGAAGTTTGATATCTTCCGGGGATCGTAGCTTTAGGTAAAGTTGTGTGTCATCGGCATACATATGGAATTGAACCTTGGATGCTTGGAGCAAGGTGGCGAGCGGTTCCATGACGAGGTTGAACAGTGTGGGGGAGAGGGAAGATCCTTGTGGGACACCTAGATCTGCTGGCACAGGTGTAGATAGCACATTGTCGATCTTGAACTTCTGAGACCGGTTATAAAGGAAGGAAGTAAACCATTTGAGAACAGTTCCTGATAGACCCATTCTAGTGCTTAGCAGCTCCAGTAAGTTCTCGTGTTTGACCGTGTCAAATGCTGAAGAGAGGTCAAGAAGGATGAGGAGGCAGGACTCATTGCGATCTAGAATTTGGAGGGCGTCATCAATTATGTGCGTCATAGCCGTTTCCGTGCTATGTTTCGCTCGGAAGCCTGATTGATGAGGGTTGAGGAGGTCAAATTGGTCAATGTGTTTTGTTAGTTTGAGTTGGACACATTTTTCCAGCAATTTGGCCAGGGTGGGGATATTGGTGATAGGGTGGTAATTGTTCAGGTCAGACGGGTCAGCTGTAGGTTTCTTGAGTATAGGCGTGACTTGCCCCACCTTGAGGGAGTCTGGGATGAGACCTTGTTGAAGATCCGTCGGTTCCCAGGGTTACCAGCAATCTTGTATTAAGATCTCTGAAATCAAGACAGGAAATTGTGCAGCCTGGCAGACTAAAGAAGATCTTGCCTGCTGGAAGTAATTTTCTAGCACCACATCTGCTCTGATTATTTTAAAATGCAATATTATATTCCACTAATCTTCAAGAGCGAATTGTGAACCCATCAGTCATCGCTGTTGTATACTCCCCACCTGCCCCGCAGATGTCCAAACACCAGTCGTTATAAAACATGTCAATTTCTTCATTTTGAGAACCTTGCTGTTATTGGTGGCAAGGCAGCTCAGTCAGCCGATAGCCTACATTCCACTCATGAAGTGCTATTTGGGGTAGATTGTTCTGGATTATAATCTCTGTTGTCAGATTTTATTATTTAATGTGGGTTTACAAGGAAGTTTTGGTGAGTTGTGATTCATGGGTAGCTGTAAATTAGCTGCATAAATGCGTCAATGAGCTGTACTCTGTGGAGGGTGTTTTATTAGTCTTGTTTGTTGAGGCAGTTCATGTATTCTTTTCTAACCTATTTTCTACCCATTAATGAGTTGTACTATGTCCGTGTAGTTAATGAGCCGTTATTACTGTGATGTAGGTAATGAGGTGCACTCTGATGGAGCAGTGCATAGCAGTTACAGATAATGAATTGTACTTTGTGGAGTCACTGAAAGTGCTGCACTCTTAGAGCAGTTAACATCCTTTGTCTGATGGGGCAGCCAACATGGAGTGTGGTGTGGCTGTGCTGGTTGTGTTGGGGCGATGGGTAGGTAAGGAAACACTTCTAATTTATTGGGTTCAGGAATAAAACATGAACTTGAGGCATACTCATTAGTTTGGATATGTTGGACAAAACGCGAACTGTGGTTTGCGAGTTGTGATGTGTGGGTTAAATTAATAAAAGTAATAAGAATTTAAACAATTGCACTTAATGCAATGTTTAGTATGGCGACCCTGTTCAGCGTTTGGACCCTGTGAATTGTTAAGTTTTTTGTGAGGTGTTGAGATATGAAGGATGAGGTGTTCGTATGATGTGCGTGGACTCTTCCACAGCACAGTGAGCCCTCACTCGGAGCTTATTCGTACACCGTTTTCAAATTTTCTGAGCAAATTTGGGTTGCAGTTCATTGTTTGGCAATGCATTATTTTGGGGCGGATCATGTACTTTGAAACTTTAAAAATGCACAATCTTTAAACATTGCTTCTAGAAGTTTTTCTAGTAATATTTCCTTTTAGTTGTGTTCCAGCCATGCCGTACCCTACTCATCTCATTGAAAAAAAATTCAAATATCAGCCTCTCCTCAGCCGTCATGGTGGACTACTGAGTGTCTTTTATCTTGCCTGCGATCACTTCTCACTTATATTTAAAATGCAATAAAAATGTGTTCTCCTAATATTCATGTCTTTAATTCTATTTGATTGACAGGGCATTGGTGGTAGCACCAGCTACTGGTCTCATCCTATCACATTTGGTCCCTGATTAGTTGGACGGATTTCCATGCAGAGATTCCAAGCGCCAGGAATTACAGTTTCCGGCTGGGAAATCTGCATGGAATTCTGCCTATTAAGAGGTAAACCTTATGGATTTCTGCCAGGTATTCCCCATTCCAAGGGATTTAATGGCCACATCTATAGGCTTTAGTGTGTGGCGGGGATGCAGTGGGCTAGGGAATGGAGGAGGAAGGGTTATTCTCCAGAGAAAAGGGTTGGTAGCTATTGTGGGAGGAGGCGTGACTAATGTTCCAGCCAAAGCCTTATATGATGGCTGGAATTACTCACAGGTAAAATAGTCTGGTCTTTCAGAAGCCTTCAGGAGTGCTGAAATACCTGCTTATATGTTTTGCCTGTTTCTGCCTGTATGCCAGCATGTGTGAATGTCTGTGTATGCTGGTGTGCCAAAGGTGATTAGGGTGCTCAGTTACACAACTGCTAGGCAGGTGGAGATTTGTTGAGGCTAGCTGGAGATTGTGTTGTCTTTGAATTACAGATTGTTTTTGAGAGTGCTGCGAGGTTACAAGGTGGCCTTTAACTGGAATTAAACGGGCCAAAATCTCAGCTTAGCTTTCGGGGCAATCTTCAAGTCTGGTAGATCTTTTGATTTAATTTTTTTTTATATATAACATTACATATAAGCAAGGCCACTGGAATTATGTGACAGGATTGACTAAATTATGTGGCATAATGCAGCACCTTTTTTGATAGTATTACTTCATTATTTTGTAATTTTTGCACATGGTAATACCCTATGGGAAACGATTTCACCTTGTCAGTACCAGTTTGACAGCCAAATGCAGAGATTAGCAACTGAAAGATGAGCAGTTATCCTTTGCGAAGGGCCTTCCACGTCACATAAACTCATGTCGCCACATTTTTAGTAACTATTGATCTGTTTGAGGTCAAAACATTTTTTTAAAATCTAAAGATTATTTGGCAAATGTGGCAGATCCATAATTATGAGAAAACGCTGCAGCTGCATAACCACATAATTCTAGTGGCCCTGCTTTTAAGTGCTTTCAGACAGCCCTTTTCCTCTATTGGTCTGTAATTGTGTCCTTCACAGTTTTTCTTCTGCCCATTTCAGCATACATAATGGGGCAGTGGGTCAGCCAAATTCACTAAGGGGCACATGCATCAAAGAAAATACCTATCGCAAACGGGCAGAATCAGCCCCTTTGCGACCCGTATTTTTGCATTTGGGATGCATCAACCCGAATGCAAATGAGCAATTTAGGGAACCGAACATTTTGCGATTACCCAAATTGCGAATGCATTTTGTGATTCCCTATTTGGAATGTTACAAGCATTTCCTAAATGCGACTTCGCATTTAGGAAACACAAATGACCATCAACTGCAAGTTGATGGTAATTTGCAAAAACTTTGAAAAATGCACAAAAGTGCATTTTCAAAGTGCCATGTGGCGCACACACATGCCCTTAAGGCAGTGGTTCCCAAACTTTTTTGACCTGTGGCTCCCCTGACCAAATCGGCAGTTGGCCGTGGCTCCCCACCATTTTTTTACGGGTGGGTGGGTGGGTGGTGTGTACCTCCTGTTATCTTCCTTAAAGTATTTGGGACGCAATGAAGGTATTATATTGGTTGGAATGCTTGAATTATTAATCTCATCCACTGGCAATCACTTTGGCTGCATCCCAATCCATCGTTTTTTTCCCCAACAGAGTGCCTGGTCCCAAACCCTTATTTATGCCAGCTGCTGCTTTCAGTACCTTTTGGTACTGAGACCCGCTCTGAGAAAATGGAAGATTGAGTTTGGTCTGTCGTAATCAGTATCCCCAGCCTTATTTTTACACTAAAAAGGTCTGTCCTTCCATCTGTGTGCCCATCTATATCCAAACATATTCAACCATTTGCACACCTATCCACCATATATCCTTCCGTCCATCATTTCATTCATCCATCCCTCCATCCACCCATTCACTTACTCATCCATTCACCCAGTCATTTATCCTTCCACCCATTCACCCTTTCAGTCATTCATCCTCCCTTTCTCTCTCCATCCCCCTTTCACTTATCCATCCATCTACCCACCCATTTACTCATCCATTCATGAATCCATCCATTGATCCTATTACTCATCCATTCTTTCACTCATCCAACCATCCGTTCACTCATCTAGTCATCCGTTCTCTCATCCATCCACACTTTCACTTCACTCATCTATCCATCCTTTTGTCCATCTACCCCCGTTCACTAACTCATCAATCCTTACATCCACCCTTTCACTCATCCATCCATTCACCATTTCACTTATCAATTCATCCATCCACCCATTCACTTGCCCATCATCTACCCTTTCATTCATCCACCCATCCATCCTTTCACACACCCATCCACCAATTCACTCGCCCATCAGCTGCCCTTTCACTCATGCATCCATCCTTTCACACACGCATCCACACTTTTACCCATCCATCTACCCTTCCACCCATACATCTACCCTTCCACCCATACATCCATCTATTTATCTTTTCTCTCTTCCATACTTCCATTCATTCACTCATCCATCCTTTCTTTCATTATCTATCCATGCCCCCTTTCATTCATGCATTCATCCTTTCAGTAATCCATCCAGCCATTCAGACATTCCTTCACTTATTTACTCACCCACCTTTTCACATTATGAGCTGAGCCTTTGTTTGCAGAGTTGCAGGCAGAAGAGTCCCATCAAGAATTAACTACAGCAAGGGGTGGGCTGGTGGAGAGTTCACTATGCCCCTGCACATAGCAGACTGAAAACATAGAAGTCATGCATGATGCACAGTGCCAGGATGTGAGGTTACTGTAACATGGTGTTGTTTCCAGGGCTTTAAGCGGTGTAAAAAAACTGGGGGGGTCTCTTCAAAGGGGGTGTTTGACGTAATTAAGAGCACAGCTTAAAACACCTAGGCTAAAAATCTGTGCTTAGCATAGTGTTCCGCCTCACTGGTATTATATTGTTTCTGTCATTGCATCCAGATATATAATACAGCAAGTATCATTACACCTCAACAAGCCAGGACTATTGGCTTTGTCAATGGTTGCTAGTTCTTTAAAAAAATAAAAGGAGCAACCATGGCTTTGTTGAATACAATATTGAAAATACTTCAGTTCTGAAATGACAGGACAGTGAGAGAACGATAACCCGTTCTTTTTAACTTGTTTTACAGGCTTCTTTGAATGAAGTGTGTTCTAATGGTGCAGCGTGGGCGTTTTACTTTTTATCGTACAGAATGCCCTGCTGTAGACTGAGGCAGGAGGAGGCCACCACATGGTGTCACACCCCCAGACTGGCCCATTGTCATTAAGTAAGTGGCAATCAGCGGCATACTGAATGACAATGGGCGGGAGGGGCTGCTCTTGTGCTCCTGGAGGAGTGCGAGGCGCCTCCAGCAGCAGGGATGAGGCCTTTCACAGGGGAGCAGCGCTGCTCCCTGTGATGGCCAAAATTACTGATAAAAGGCCCGTGAAATTTACGGACGGTTGGTCACCCTAGTGTGCGCGGCGCCCCTGGCACCTCATTACGGCGCACCGGGGCGCCGCGGCGCACAGTTTGGGAACCACAGCCTTAAGGCACAAATATTTAAGATTTGCATGGCCACAGCAGGTTCCCAACAATACAAAAATTACCAAAATTCATGCCAATATTAAATAAGCTTTGACAAAGCAAAAGACTGGCAGCCAACGGCGGACTTATTGGGGCTGCCAAAGCTTGTTTTGTGAGACGTACCAATTTTCTTTTTATTTGTGCCATTTATATTGAACGAAAGTCGGTTAAACTTTGGGATCTTTATTTGCTGCACACTGTTATTCCAGGTGTTATCAAAAAGCAGTTGGTTTGCCTAATTGTCAGCATCATTTTTTAGACTTGTTGCCATGTTTGCGATTTACACCCAAGCCTCTGATGTGAAATCCTTAGATTTATGGTATGGGTCATAGTCTGCTAATTCTTTGAAGCACTGATATGCCACTGAAGTTCTCACCTTTAAGTGTTCTGATTGGCTTTGTCATACCTTTTTCCTTTGTGCCCTACAGATGGTCGTTACCAAACCCAGAATATTATGCTTTCCGCTATGCTGATGGCCCGCAGCTGTACATCACTGAGCAGGTGAGTTTTGAACAAACATGATCTTGTGCTTTATGCAGGCAACATTCTTTGGATTTAAAAAAAAAAGTTTATTTTATTAGAGAAGGAGAATATAGAAATAAATGAAAGATTTATAGTAGGACTCATGAAGAAATTAAATACTGCCTGGAACATTGGTTGTTTGGCCTAGTGGTTTAGCTCGTATGCTTCTTCACCGTGTGTTTGATTGTAGAGCAGTTCTTTCTCACTTACTTACACATCCACAGGATCATGATATCTTTTATGTCATAAATTAATATTAATATCATTCATTACATATAGAGGAAGAAAATGTAAAGGTGAAGCAGGAAGGGAAGACAACGGGCCTAAGCGCAAACTACAGAAATCCCATACGATATAATCTTAACCAGACTTTTCTTCAAATCCTTCACCAAGGAAATGCATTTCACCTATTCCACTTACTGTACATTGTTTTTCCTAAGCTACTAGTTTAATTATTTCATATTGCCACCACTCTGTATTCCGTCCTGAGACTTTTCCAGTACTTTCAGTGGTTTTATTGATGCATTTGAATTATTTGTTTTTAGTGTTAAGTGATTAAACCATACATTTATTTTTTAAATAAATGTTATTACTAAGTTTGAGACCAATGTATTTCACATTCAAAGACGCCAAGTAAATCACTGCTACACAGAAAGTCCACATCAGTGTACAGCCTAAAAACTCAAGACAAAAGAGTGAGCACTAGTTATTTTCTTGTACTTTCTGGACTTTGGATTCTGCTGCCCAGCTCTATTTTGTGGTTGCATGCTGTTGCGCTCCATGGTTTTATATATAAAAAAGGATTTTTCCAATATTGAATTGTTCATAGATTCACATGCTTGAATCTTCCCCGTCATCATGGTGGGAGTCCCACCATAATGATTACAAGTAATGCATAGAGAAGCATTTAAAGCAATAGCAAACAATTGTTATCCAACTCACATTGTTTTGTAAAACCCAAACTGCAGCCAATCTGAGCACCGCTCCCTGAGCACTCTTCCTCTGCAGGGCTACCTTAGCTCAGATTTCTAACCACACGTCATGTGTGAGGGAGTCTCCCTGAGCTCTTTTCAGTTCTTCAGTGCATCCAGTCAACTTTGTCCTTTGAGATTCAGGTCTGTTCTTCAAGCAGCAGGTGATTACTACTGGGCTGTGTTTTTCTGACTGATCATTTCAGAGGGGGTCTAAAAAAATGCTTATCAGGCCATGTAAATGTTGTGGAAAACCAAGATTATTTTCAGAAGACCCGCATAAAGAATATCCATACTGTTTATACCCTCTTTATATTACTTCTATGGCATCAAAAGACAAAAAACTCAGGAGTTCCTGCAACTGGTGATGAGGGTAAGAGTCCATCTCCGCCCACCAGAAAATGCAAGTATGAAGGAGATGCCTCATATTGCAAAACTTCTAAAAAGCTTAAACATCATAAAAAATCAGCAGATGCTGAATAATCTGTGAAAAAGGGGAATTCAGTCTCTCCTTCCTCTAAATAAAGACCTGAAAAAGACTATATCTCAGCCAGCTACGCCGTTCAAGGAGTCCTTTTCTCAGAAAACATTATCGACGACGGACCTGCCATCAAGAAGCAGGTCATTGACGGTTGTCACGTCAGCAAAGAAATCATTGATGAGCCGTTGAAGATGACACAGGTGAATTTCTCCTGTGCTGGTCATTGCTGCAGGACAACTGATTGTTACCCCACCTAGATTCAGAACTGGGCCCCTAATGTTATTCCCATAGCTATTCCCTAGATTCGTCTCCCGTAGCGCTCTAAGGCCATTGTGTGCAGCCCTTTACAAAAAGCCCAAGTGAATAAATACATTTTTCCAAAGTTATTTATTAGCTGGGGGTGCCTTTTCTTTCGAATGTGGGTATGTTTCATCGACTATAGCTAACATATTTTTCGACGATGACTATACTATTCTAATTGTTGATTACTTATTTTGGTGGTTGGGAATATTTCTTGCAGGTAATCCGCGGTTCCCCTGGTTAATGAATACACTGTTTTCTTTGCTAGTATCATGCTGTTGCCTTTTTCCCATCCTCTGTTTTCTGTCTCTACATACTGCTCAAATTCTGCCCCTCCTTTTGTCTTCTTTAGCGTCTGTCTTCCTTCTTCTTTTTCTGTGCCATTTCTTCTTCTTTCCTCTCTGCCACACTCAGACTTCTGTTTTCACAAATATTTTGATTTCTGATGGGAATCTTCACTTGTCTCCCTTTAGACTCGAGGGGATATTAAGAATGGAACTATCCTGCGCCTGGCTGTGTCCCCAGTGAGTAAATTAACTGTTTCTTAGTCATACTACAGTTATATGGACAATATGGACCATAGAACATTATGTTTCTTATAGACACCAAGAATTAGAGCACTGTTGAAATGTGTTTCTTGCTAGACAAACCGTGAAGTAGAGATGCCCATATCCTGTGCTTGTAAAGCAATATTTAAACTGCTAAAAGTATTCAAGATTTCCTGAATGTTGTTGGATGAAAATTGGTACAAACACCTAAACTGCCAATACTATCCAATTACCTAGACTTTCTGGTATTTTTTTCAGTGCAATCCCATGCCCACATAGTGGGTATGTGAATCAAATTATTTTATTGATAGTCTGCACTTTCCCCCCTCCTATCAAAAGCAGTGGATGTCTGCATCTGGCTGCCACATCCGCTTCTGGTGTCTGAGAATTCATCTTAAGCCACACTCGGTAGCACTGTTCGGCCAGCCCTCCTTCCAGGAAGTAGGGAAGAAGGATAACAGTTTGACGATACTCTTAGTTTTCACTGTTTGATTTTAGGGAGGCAGTTCTGAATCAGAAAGAGGGAAAACTATTGTGCTGGACTTCATAACTGTTTACTTTTATCTGCTTCCACACTCTCAAGAAACTCTTCCAATGGCTCCCCATCAACACTCTCAGAACAGCCACCCATGACCTCATCACGAGCATGCTGGCCTATAGCAACACACTCTATGCTGGAATCAATGCTTAACTAACCAGAAGACTCCAGAACATAGAAAATTCCGCTGCCAGGCTCACCCTTATCCTCCCACCCTACAAGCACTCTTAAAAACCTCTCACACATATACAAAGCCTGACACAATATAAGCCTAACGTACCTCAAAAACTGCATGAACTTCCTCACACCTACTCAGCTGGACTCCTATTCAGCTGTACTCCTACTCTCACACACCCACTGCATACACAGAACCAGATCCAGCAGCCGTGCCTTCTCCTACCCCACTCCTATAGCTGGTAACTACCTGCCTCTGCATCTCAGAGCTGCCTCCTCAGTTTTTGAATTCCACACGAAACTGAAGACCTAGCTCTTCACCCAAACCCAACCCTGGCTCGGCCAATACACCCGCTACAGCGCCAGAAATCCTCCCTGGTGAGTTGACGCTATGTAAATGCACATAACCTAGCGTAGCATATATCTATGAAATCCCGGGTTAGTAAGTATAGATAACAGCATAATGACTGGATTCCAGATAATTGCAATAGAGCTGAAAGTATTCCAGTGTTTTAAAATGACTACATGTTCCCACAAAATTATTGTTGAATCTGTAAAAATGTATACTACTTTGATACTCTTTGGTAAACAATTGCTGACCAGAAAAACAGTGAGTAGAAAAACATTTTCACATCTGAGCCCTCTGAGAACATTCCCAGAATCCCATCCATCGGCAGCACCAACTCTAAGATGAACTCCAAGATTCACTAAAGTATCGATGAGGCCAAAAAGGAGAAGGGTTAAAAGGGAGGGTGCCGCAAGGGAGGGAGATCTGAAATGAGACTCCAATCCAGATGATTCAAGGTTGATCCTGATCTTCCAACTTTACAATAAACCACACACTTCATACCTTCTTACCTGAAAAGGAAGAAGTGTTAGTTCAAAAGTCTTTTTCATAAGTTCTATTCCACATGTGGGATATTTCTTCTTAATTACTTCTATCACCATTGTCTCAAGGTTTGGACAGCTGAATCTAATCCATTTTGTAATGAAACTCCTCTTACTTCGAAAACGAAATTTCAAGAATCATTTCTTTTTCACAGAAATGGAAGAAAGTTGTACTCAACTTTTTTTTCCACAGCCTCTACTGCCTTCCACAGTCTTTCTCCAAGTCTTTCTCCAAAATACAAAATTGTTACTCAGCAAAAGTTGTTCAACCCCCAGGGTTTCCATGACCTTTCCTCCACTGTTTCTTTTTTGAGCACCCTTCCTCATTAAACCAAACCAGAACTTCTTACTTTCAGGATTCTCTGCTGTCTCTCCAAATATGTGAATTATACTCCCCAAAGTTTCTCTCCACCAGTTGACAAGGCAGCCAACAGTAAACTGTGTGTTCCACAATGCTTATTAATCTTCTTTCACTGATAAGTAATCCAATTTGTACTTGAAATTTTAAGTTAATTCTTTTTTGCAACACTGATTTTGTAGCCACAGTAATTAAGTCACTGACACAGTTGGTGAGGCTCTCAGAGAGACTGTCTTTCTCTACAGACATGAAGCTTTGTTCTCACTTTATTGTGCATTATTTTCTAGTCCAGAGCAGCACGGCAGCTCCTTGAGAGAATTCAGTCTTCCAGCATGGACTCTCGGCTGGATGCCATGAAGGAACTGGCCAAACTGTCTGCTGACCCAACCTTTGCCAGCGAATTCATCAACATGGAGGGAACCAGCGTTCTGACCCGGCTCATGGAGGGTGGCACCAAGCTTCTATCTCAGTATGTACTTTAGGACCCTCTGTGTTTTCAAAATCTGTGCTTGTTTAACCAGTGTTTGATATGATGAAAGTCCGGGAATCCCTGGTGACTGCACACGTGCAGATTAATATCCTGATGTCTTGCGTAAACAGTTATACAAATGGACTATGTCTACCTTGCTAAATGTTGGTTTTTTAACCAGTGTAAAGACATTTCGGGGTAGGTTTGGATGTGGCCCTAAGGGAAGTCTGTGTTTTTGAAGTTAGTAGTGAACAGGACTGTGCTACTGATGTAAGTGAATCAGATTTTGGATCCAGCGCACTGCAGAAAAGATGTATATTGATCTCAAGTTGTAGGAAGCTCCGGATGCTGCTGCGAATCTCCTGAGGCCATATTGTCAGGCACATAAGTGAACAAAGGGACAGATCTAAATCTTGGAGGATTGTATGGGTAAAAACACCGACTACAAACAGGAGATTGTTCATGAGGCAGACCACTGGTGCAAGGCCTAGTAGTGTTGACAGAGTACAATGGGTTCCTTGATACATCTGGGCAATAAGTCTTAAATCAAGGCATGGACCTCGGAGCACTGGTGCACAGATAATGACATGGACCATAATGTGTAGAGCTGGAGACCACTGTATGATTCTGGAGCAGGGACGGAAATGTGCCCCAAACATTTGAGAGGGTCCTAATTGCCCTTGGCACAGACAAAGTGAACAAGGGGCTGACCCTGAACACAGGAGAGCAACCTGTTTAATGCCATAGAATGGAACTATTTGGTTTCTTGGCCACATTAGGATGCATAATTGAAACTCCCAGCTTGAGGGAAGATCTTTTTCTCTGGTGCATACAGTGCTGGTTTGGGACCATAAATGAGTATTCTTGACTGACATCTGTGAGCATCAACGTTAGGATACAATATTAAATTTTTTTAATTGGCTGGGAGACTTAGTCTTAGCAAAGGTTCTAAGAGACATTATGGCAGGCCTTGCCGTTCCCCCTCTTCTCTCTATGTTAGCAGCCCATCCGTTTCCTGTATGTCATCTTGACTCCATAGTGGTGTGCAAATGATGACTCTTAAATATTTCTCTCAGTTATAGTGAGATGCTCGCCTTCACCCTAACTGCCTTCCTGGAGCTGATGGACCATGGCATCGTCTCCTGGGACATGGTGTCCATCACCTTCATTAAACAGGTAAGAAGGTGATGATCTGTCGTGGCGTTCTGGGACGATGAATCTTGGAACATTGTTTCTGCCCTGTATGTTGTTGGTAGCTGCTGCCATGTCATGCCTTGTTGCAGATTTCTGAGCTTTTTATTGTGAAAGGTTCTTCACTTAAACCTGCTCGTCCATAGTAGTTTAGGAGCAATGGTGGAAGCAATATTCTCTAAATAAATGAAGCTCACTTTGGCGCTGATTAATCAGTCACTGACTGCCTGCAAACCACTTCAACTGAAAAATGCACTTATAATTTCAGGACAAGATTGCAAACTTGTGGCATCAAGTCCTTTAAAGGGATTCTGTGTAGTTTTTTTTATATAGATAAGTTGCATGTAATAGCTTTCCCGACACCCAGTATCAACACCAATCCCTTGGACAGATGAAGGATTGCTGGGAATTTTGTTTCAGCAAGATGGATTGTATTGTAGGGTACTGCGGAGGCCTGTGATACTTAGCAGAAGTCATTATTTGCCCTTCTACATATGCATCTAGGTTTTGGAGCCAGTCGACGAGGAAGGGGTGGGAATGTGGCTGTGACATCTAATTTTTATATGTGTATTGTATTTGCTTTTCAGTTGTTAAGGCTGCACTTCGTTCCATAGAAAATTCCACTGGTGCACCAAACCAGGGGGGAAACGTCTTTAGAATCCCGCCTTTCAATGATCCAATGCACATATTCAGATAGCTGGACATGTTGAGGTCTCCACTACTTCTGCTGAGATTTCTGTCTAATGGTTTCTCCAGTCTTATGGAAATCAGTAAGATCCTACCACTGACAGACACCTGAGCACTGATGTACTGGGTCCCCTTAAATTCTCAATTTCCAGTGACTGGGTAATTGGGAAGGATGGCAATAGTTATCCCACTTTGAGGAACAGACAACCTGAATCAACCGAAGTGCAAGAATTGTTTAAGAGCAAATGTAAAGTTTGTCTTAAATTTCACCTAAATTGATATTTTATGAAGGTGGGCGTCGCAGGCTTATCCAAACTGGTCAATGTAGTTTTGTGTAACATAACCTCAGTTCCTTGGTTACCAGTGGACAGCCAACAATACAGAAAAAGAGAGAGGGGGGGACATGTGGTTTTCTTGCTGTGGGTTTCTGTTTGTTTGAGAAAGGGATGGAGATTCTGCCTCGCGAAGGTAACTACCGTGTTCAAAGGGAATGCTAAGCAAAGAGGATTAATAGGCTGTCTTATTCACCATCTTCAAAAAGACCGCCTTCAGGGAACTCCTATCTTTGGCAGACATGCACATGGTGTCTCAAGTGGACATCCACAATGCTGCCTCCAGTCTCTTCGTTGAACATAAGTAAAAATAAATGAATTACACAGTTACACCTAATCTTTCTCTGTCTGTTCCTTTCTCTCTCTGTCCTCCTTTCTTTTTCTGGTTCTTCTTGGTCAAACTCCTCACTCCCTCTCACGGTATGAACTGGACAGCTCTCTAGAGGGAGAGAGAGAGGGAGGAAATCTACCACCCAGGGTACAAGAAAAAAGACCTGTATCCCATGAAATATAGTTTATTAGTACTATATATTGTGGTGGGGGCATGGTAGGCGCCCTTGATATGGGTGGATCAATGGATGCCCTACTGCCAACGTTGCTTGTTAAAGGGAGGAGGACCTCAAGTGAAATTGAAGTTTGTGCAGAAAAGTGTGAAGCAAGACAGATAAAAATGAACAGTTTTCCGAGCCATGCAGCGGACCCTCTTTCCCCTCTCTGTGAAATCCAGGGTTATTTGCAATTGTGGATTTCTTCAGAGGCTATGAAGTGCTACAACACATGGAAGCAATAACCGTGAGCTGGCCTTTGACTTTCGTAGGGGACTTTGCGCCAGATTTATCGAGCGTTTTACCGTTTGCGAACGGTAAAAAGCCTTTTAGGATGTCTCATCCCAAAAGGCATTCGCAAAATAGAGAATCACAATTTTTGCGATTACCTATTTTGCGAATGCATTTAGGGAATCGCAATTTGCGATTCCTTAAATGCAATGCAGGAAGCAAGAAAATATTGCGACCTGGCTTTAAGGAATCACAAATTACCACCAACTTCAAGTTGTTGGTAATTTGCAAATTCCTAGAAAAATGCACATTTTTGCAGTATTCGAAGTGCCATGTGGCGCACACACATGACCTTAGGGCATGTATATGCGCCACATGTGCAAACCTAGCTTTTTTGTGGGTGCATCAGGGTGGCCTTTTGGCCCCCTTGCACCCTTGAAATTGCATGCGCAATTTGTGAGTACCTTTTTGGTACCCGCAAATTGCGAATGCAATCCTATTCATTCATATGGGCCTCTAGGCCTATAGGAATGAATGGGAAGGTATTCCTGAATAGCGAATCGCAATTTGCAATTCAGGAATATGTTGGAATCGCAATTTTTTTGCAAATCCTACATACGTTGCAGTATGCGATTCTTAAACAGCGAATCGGTAAAATTCGCAATTTAAGAATCGAAAATGCAATTCTTGATGCATGTGGCCTTTTGTGAATAATGTGACAGCGCGAGATGGTCTTCGCTCAACTTTGAGAGTTACTACGTGGATGCATGGTTCTTTTCTGGCCTAGCAGAGAGGGACTGGGACATCGTAACTGACAGAATAGAGACCCAGTCATTTGCTATGGACTGGCACAACAGACTCCTAGTGATAGTATGAAGGGAGATGCAGTGAGAGAGTTATTAACTAGCAGTACAGAGAGCGACAGAGAGTGTTTGTTATGGCCTGGCCGAGGGACAGGCAGAACTGGTTCCTGGCACAGAGACAGCTGGTTGTCTTCCAGCCTTCTCTCCCTGACCCACAGCCTCTACAGACTTGCAAATGAATGGAGGGGCCCCTTCTTCATTCTTTGTGCGAGCTTGGCAGCAGGCCCTGTCTCGGCGGCAGGCTGCACGGAGGAAGCTATTTAGCATGCCCAGGAGGCTTCCTCTTAAACCATGTCAGTCTCTCCTCTGATTGTCTTTTATGCATGATCGGGCTCTGCTCTTCCTCTCCTCTTTACAGTGTCCTCCTTCGTACTTCCCTTGCATGATTAGATTAAGGTTTGCCATCTCTCAGCGCCCCCCCTCGAGCCCCCCTTTACTGATGGCGTGATTTTAGCCTGGAAGTTGGTTTGGTTTCGAATGAATGGGTTGTGCAATCGTGGGTAGCGAACCGTCGCTTGATGTGAGTAGAGGTTAATAAGGCAAGCTTGAATGAGTAGCAGCTCAAGAGGTGTTCACTGGACCGAGGTGCTGAGATTGCCGTTGTGTGACTTTGTGCAGTTTAACATGTTCCTTGGGACATTGTTGCTGCAGTAAATCTATTGCTCAGTTTGCATTTCTAGGAGTCTTTTCGCTCCATTCTAGTTTTTGGCATTTGCATTCTATGGAAGCATAGGCCCAGGAACCAATGCTAAACAGAGGCACAATACAACAGTAGCAGCTTCTTTTTTATCCCTCTTTCTGTTTGCTCATACCCCTTGACTTTCCTTCTCATGGTCTATGTATCTTTGTCATGTTTTTTATTCCTCGACTACCTCTTATTCTATCCTTTCACTCCATTCAATTATTTCTGTTACCTTTAGGGCTCCTGCAGTCTTCTAGAGAAGCTCCTTCTTCATTCTCAGACACACAAACCCCTAGCGCTTTCCATTCCTCTCCCTTCTGTACTTTGTTTGCACTTCTCTCCCTTTTATCTCGCCGTACACTTTTCTTCCTTGCCTCTTTCGTTTCTTTTTTTCAGGCTCTTCTACACCGCTCTCATGTCAGTCAGTCAAATAATCTTTATTCGATTTAGTTAAAAATCATAAGGTATTTTAATTTTGACATATAAAACTTGCAGTACTGTATTCCCTTTCATTATGTATCTATCGCACTGCTTGGTTTACCTTTTTTAATGTTTTATTTATAGCAATTATGAGGCGTCAAACTAATAGTTCATTTAGGAACTTTGGAAATTGAAGTTCCTCCTCTTATGATACTGTAATTCATAAGTTTGTGGTTCATCTTTACATAGAACAAGATTGCTTGGAGACGAACCGCTCAGACCCGATGCAAGTGCATACCACAAGGCTTAATCCTACATTTTGATTTTGTGGCCATCAGCTAAAATTGGTACCTTCAAACCCAATCATATAGGGTACTATCCACAATGCCACACATTTAGTCTTGAAAAAATTTGCTCTCATGAAGACGAAACGCTGTTTGGCAGACATTATTAAACTGACCTGGCTAAAATAAGCTCTTCGTTAAGACAAAATTAATGGTTTAAAGTCTGATTGCTCTTGGCATTTTACATTACTAGATATAAATGTATATTCAAATAACTTTGGGGGGTGAGGGGTGTAGAAACATACTTTTTTTCTGTTTCTTACTAATATGGAGGTGCTTTTGTCCTAAAGTCTTTCACACCTGTAATGATTGGGTGTATATGCTATTGTCTCTTGTTTCAATTAATTCGTAAATGACTCACAACTAATGTTTACAATGTATCTGTGTGTCCTTTGTTTAGGATCTTGTTTTTTAATTTTTACTCAATGGGATTTAGAA
Organism: Lissotriton helveticus; assembly: GCF_964261635.1. Classification (NCBI taxonomy): domain Eukaryota; kingdom Metazoa; phylum Chordata; class Amphibia; order Caudata; family Salamandridae; genus Lissotriton; species Lissotriton helveticus. The sequence goes on from NC_136068.1 coordinate 178,000,730, forward strand.
AGAATAGCCAGAGCCAAGAACACCAGTTTTTGTCAGGTTTCCTGTTCACCTCTTGGGGAGCAAAAAAGAATGAACCTCTTCTGTGTGTCTGTTTCTTGATCTTGAATCCTTAGGGCCTCTTCTTGAGCTCCTTGATAAGTCCATTGGGGCAGGTAACAAAAGCCAAACAGCTTCATGGAAATTACAAGCCCTGAAAGAAAACATTTTGGGTCTGGTGTTTTTTAAAAAAGGTTTTACTTTCACACAAGAGCTACTTTTATCCAGGAGAAAATCCTCACTGCTAGGAGAAATACTGGGATAGTGGCGTGGTTTCCCAGTGCCCAACGTAATTTCCTTTTACTCAGGAATCTTTTAGGGGTCAGCTTGTGATCCTATAGTTTCTCAGTAACTTCTAGGGGATCACAGGCCACTTTATGGCCATCTCATTTTGGGCTCTTTACTCTCATTTGCATGGGTGAACTCTTCAGAGTTAACTTGGCGGCATTCAATAAATATCTATAGATTCTTGTGAGAGGAAGACAGCACCAGGAACGCTGGTCCAGTTACTGCCCAGCGATACTCCGCAGCACTCCTTGGGTACTAGACCCTAGCTGCTGTTCCCCCAACTGCTGCAGCACAGTGCCTCACACCACGGTAGGAGCTTTCACCTGCACCCACTGTCGGTTCTCCAGCAGCTACCCACCTAAACTCTCCATGCCAATACAAGAACGCCCTCCACACCCCCTCCCAACATACACGTCACACAAGCACCAACAACTCCTACACCCTCACCCTACGCCACATCAAATCCGCACATCAACACCCACTTGCATGCATGCTTCTCAACGCATGATCACTCAGCAAACACACAACTGAAATTTGAAACCTGCTGAGTAGTGATGCACCAGACGTCCCCTTTAAAACATTGACCTGGCTCAATCCCTCATCAACTCCCGAAATCAGCATGGCAATCCCATTCTACAAGATTACTCGGCAGGACTGCCTTCACAAGCCATGAGGAAGACTGCCTATCATATGCAACAAATCTATCAAATGAGCAACATCCACAGAGAACACCACCCCATACATGGAACACCTGCACTTCAAACTGCAAATCTCCGAAACCTTCACCCTGAATAGAAGCCTAGTTTTCTGACCTCCCGGACCATGAGCAAACCTCATCACCAACTTAGTCGCTTTCCTCACCAACGACTCCGTCTGCGTCCGTCCGCGCACGAACGGGGCCAGGACCCCTATTCATTTTCCCCCAGCAAGTCATAGGTACTTTAGCACGCAACTACACCAGCTAAATAACATACCCAGGGCCTTCTGTATCCATCACATGCGGTCTGAAACTTCCACATTAAAATACCCATATTGCTCATTCACATTCTCCCCCCAAATCCGGCCCTCCACTCTTTCTAAAATCACATATAAAATCCTGCTTTTAAACTGCAGATCACTGCCCAGGCACTCTACAGAAATTTCGATCCTGCCGTAAAATCTCGCCCCGGAAATTCTATTTCGAACTGAAACTTGGCTTAACTCGAGCTCTGAGCCTGGCATCTTACAAAGTCTTCCCCAGGGGTACTTAATACAAAGGGTGGCCAGAACCATATGCAAATGTGGTGGGATTGCGATCCTCTACAAGGACCACCTCACCTGCCGCCTACTTGAGTCCTCTCCCTGACTGCGAGAATGTGCGCTTCTCTATAGAATTTACCCCCCTCCTCTCGCTTTCAGGCATCTTGATTAACCGCCCCCTCGGGTGCAGCCAGTGCCTTCTGTAAAATATTAGAAAGACCCTGGAGGAAAGATTTTTCATCCGACAGCAAGCTCTCCTACAGAAAAGCTAAACGCAAGTGCAGAGCAGAAATAAAAAAAGCCCAGGCGTCCTTCTATGAGGACAAAATCCGGCTAGCAGCCAACTTCCCCGGAGAGACCTTTCTTATTATAAAAAGACTCCTCAAAAGCCCAGCCTCTTCAGCTGCCCCTGATACTTCTGGTGCACGCTGCGAAAATCAAGCGGAGTTTTTTTACTCAAAAATCCAGAACATCATTAAAATGCTTCCTCCTATTAACCCCACAGATGTATGTGCTGGTCAAGCACCACCCCGTACCGTCCACCGGCTGGAGCACTTTCCTCCTCTCTCCCAAGAAACGCTCCTGACCATTATGTCCTCAGTCAAAAGCGGATCGCCAAGAGACCCAGCTCCTACGTACATTCTAAAAAAGGTAGCACCCACAATTTGTCCCATCATCACAGATGTTATCAATGCCTCGCTCAACACAGGAGAAGTCCCCCTTCTCTGGAAAGGGGCAAAGGTCAAAACACTCCTGAAGAAGCCCCAACTCGATCCCGCGGACCTTAGCAACTATCGCCCCATCTCGCTTCTTCCGGGGATCGCTAAAATCACCGAAAAATATGTTAACCGCATCCTTTCGAACTTTCTTGAAACCTTTAACCTGCTGCACCCCTCCCAGACAGATTTCCAGCTGTGGCAGAGCACGGTATCCGCCCTGCTAGCGGTGGTGGAGGAAAGCAGGAAGATCCTGGATACAGGAGGTTCTACAGCCAATATACTATCAGACCTGAGTGCGGCATTCGACACGGTGAATCGCCATGTCCTGATCCATCGCTTCAGCAACCTGGGAGTAGCTGGGACCGCACTGAACTGGCTATGCTCCTTCCTGGAAGGACACGCCTTCCAGGTTTTTGAAGAAGGCGTGAGCTCTAAACCCCGGCCCCTCCGTGAGGGGTGCCGCAGGATTCATCACTGAGCCCCACTCTTTTTAACGCCTATATGGCCCCCTTAACCTCGATCGTGACCCCTTTCGGGATCCACATAGTTACCTACGCTGACAACACCCAGCAGGTCGTAGCTTTGAACCAAACCACACAACACCCAGTAACCCTAAAGGCGTGCCTAACGGAAGTTGTAAAATGGATGAGGGCATCCCATCTGAAACTGAACGGAGAAAAGACCGAGATTATGGGTAACGTCGACAATGCAACTCTCAGAAACATTTGGCCAGTATATATGGGTCCAGTCCCAGCACCAAAGCCGGAAATAAAGAGTCTGGGCATCTGGCTAGACCAGAATCTGACATTCAAGTTGCAAGCGAGGAAGACGGTCATAACCTGCTTGGGCTTGATCAGATTGGCCAGATAAGTGCTCCCCTGTTCCCCCCCAAGCCAAGAAAACCACGGTTCAATCCCTTGTGCTCTCAAGGCTGGATTACGGAGATGCGCTTTACTTAGGAGCCTCGATTTCAGTAATTAACACGTTGCAGACTGTCCAAAACGGTGCAGCTAGACTACTGTCGGGAACATCTCCAAGTTACATTGGCTTAAAGTGAAAGAACGAATTGCTTTCAAATCCCTCTGCATTGTCCACAGATCCTTGCAGGGGATGGGCCCTCCACTTATCTCAGCTATGATTCGCCCCTACAAAGCGAGGAGAATGCTTAGCTCCGATGAACTCCACCTAATCGATATACCTAGAATTAAACGATCCAGCTGATTAGCAGCAGGGAGCAGTGTAAGTGTTACTCCTGTTTAAACTGCGCATGTCACTTTGGCCGGTCGTCTTGCGATGGCCAGCCTGACATGCGCATTTTAAACCTTTCCGCTCAGCTGTCGTAGACAGTTGGGTGGAAAGCAGGCACAGGGACCCCAGTACCTGCTGGAGCGTCGAGACAGCCCGGTTCAACCAATCCTGGCGCTGTTCGCATGCTGCTAACATTATAAGAGGACTAGTGCTGACTCCATTGCATAAGAAATACGGAGCGGAGGACAAGTGGGTAAGTATATTTTTTATATATGTTTATTATTTCAGGGTCGACACTTTACACCATACTACTGTGTGTTGCCATAAAGCGGGGCAGTAAATTTCAGCGTCATTAATGTTTTGAGTCGGACGGATGAACGGCTAATAGACGTGCCTTAACTTTGTTGTTTCCTGTATTCACTAAACACACGTCTGCCGTTAGTTAATTCTTTGCTGGCTATGCCTTTCTGACAATCGGTGATTAATTAAACAGGCTTTAATTTACATAGGCTAATTATGGATTAAGTTAAAGGGACACATTTTTTGTCTTTCAACAATATATCCTCGACTATGAGGTTATACACCTTTTTAATGTGATCAGTAAATTGCAAGCCTCGTGGCATGAGCATGGCGCGTGAATGATTTGTTTAGAAACGCTTGCATTCTCTTCAGGATAGCTCGCGATATTATACTTGTGGGTATGGTTTATAACGTTTCATACAAAACGCAATTTAATTTCGGCATAAAAATGTGTCTGTCTGATCAGGGCACATGATTGATGTTCCTCCAAAAGACAAATCGCCCCCCCCCCCCCCCCCCCCCATCCCTTTGCTCCAGTGTAGTATGTAAGATTATAGTACTGGTAACTATTGCTCTAATATTAATGCTTCACCTTCCTATTTACTTTTTGTAACAGCCAAAGTTGTCATCCTTCATTGCTTGACTGGTTATGGTTTCGACAATGCCATCCTCATTCTAGTGCGTGCGGTTACTAGGTCCGCCCAACATTCACTGAATCCCAGAGAGGGAAGATTAATTGCAGCAACTTTGGCTGTGGACTGCCTTGCAGAAATTATCACACTTACTGGTAGCCATCTTCTCAACTCTACTCTGACGCTGCCTTTCTCCCTTCCCTTAAACACCCTCAGCAGTTCAAAAGAGGCCACTGATGCCCTCCACGGAGCTCAAGTATTATGCGATAAATCACGTTTTCCCTTCAAGAGATAAAAGCACCCGAAAGACAGGTACCGATGTGCCTGTGGGGTTTGCCCATGGAAAGTGTCCTGGAATCTCCCAGAATGAGAGGTCAAGCAACTAAAGTTGCAGCCTTGGTACCGAGACTCACACTGGAATCCCGGCCTCGGCTTGCCATCCTGTGATTCTGAGCAAATCAATGTAATCTGGTCGTGGATAAAAAAAAATGTTCTAAAGGGTCTAATGTCATCTATAATAGTTTGCGTTAACTGGTTTATAATTGTTACTGCTGGGTTCCTGCAACCACTTGAGGTGCTGTCCAAGGGCATCGTGAACCCCCCCCACCCCGCTTCAGCATCTAAAGCAGGGTTGGGGTTCTTGATGAGCCTCTTCTGGCTGCAGCTCCGCAGATAAAGGCTCTTGAATAACGTGAAAGGGGGGTGATTGGTTGGGTAAGTTTGTGAAAGGACTAACGGATAGGTGTGTGAGTTAAAGGGTGGATGGGTGAGTGAAAAGGTGGATGGATAAATGGATAAATACATGAGTGAAAACGGATGTAAGGATGGAGGAGTGAAAGAATGAATGAATAAGTGAAAGGGAGAGTAAATTGAAGGATACAAGTGTGGATAAGTGAAAGAATGGATGGATGAATATGTGGGGAGGTTAATGGATGACAGGGGGAATGCATGGATGAGTGAAACAGTGGATGGATGTTAAGAAAGGATTGATGGATGGTAGGAGTTAAAGGGTGGATAGATGGACAAAATGAAAGGGTGGATAGATGTATGAACAAAAGGATGAATTGATGGATGAGTTAAAAGTTGGATGCTGGGACATCGTGAACTTCCTAGCTTTAGAAGCTACAGTGGGGTGCAGTTCTTGATGGGCCTCTTCTGTCTGCAACTTGGGGGAGTTAGTGCAAGGGGAGTTAGTGAGTGAAAGTATAGATAGATGGATGTATGTGTGACTCTAAGGGTGAATGGTTGGGCAAGTGGATGGATGGATGGATCTGTAGATAGATGAAAGACATAAACGACCGATAGCGACCGACCCGGTGGCAGAGGGTCTTACCTGACACTGCCGAGGAGCTGTGGACACAGTCTCCGCTTTTAGCTTCATGCGCTGCTGATTGCGAGTCGCGCATTGTTTTAACTGTCATTTGTATATTTTTTTCCCTTAACCCCGTGTTTAAAGTTGACAGGTTGCCTAACCTGCATTCGCGTTCCCAGGGGTCTTGGAGTCCGCTGTGGGCTGTGTGCAGTGGGAGGGACACGATCGCGGGCGCCATCTTGGCTTGGGTTCCAAGCCCAGTGTACGTCAGAGCCACTCCCCCCACGCTGCTCCCTACTTAGACGGGCAGTATGTGTCAGCGCAGCGGACGAGCGCAGCGGGCGCGACGAAGGCGCGCTGGAGTTGCGCCTGAGTTAAGCCCGTCTGCGCCCGTCCGCGGCTGGCCGGGGCTAGGGGCCCGTCTCTCTGCTCCTCCAGTCATCAGTTACCTCCCGGCCACTATGCTCTCACTTTGTCACCTGCGCCCTCCACCTCTCACAGTGCTAGAGCGCATCACCTCTCTTGGGCTATGCAGATCCCCCTCTACACAGTCATGTCCTGATCTGCCATTACACCAGCTGCTTGATGCCCCACCTCCCTCTGCCACTTGTCACCTTCCCCCGCTTCCACCCCTCTTCTCCCCCCTCAGTCCACCATCAATGCGATCCTTCTGAACACCAGGTCTGCGGTCGGGCATCAGCTTGAGCTATTTCACCTGCTCGACTCTCGTCAACCCCACCTATTGTTTCTTACTGAAACTTGGTTCAGGGATGACTCTCTTCCGAGCCTCTTAGCCATGCTGCCCCCGACTTATTCGGCCATTAGAATGGATCGCCCTGGGGGAAAGACAGGAGGAGGCGTCGCCCTGATCACCCACACCGATTTTCATTTCCAGACACTTCCCTTCTCCCCTATTCCCGCTGTGGACTGTCTAGTAGTCCGCTCTATTTCATTTGGGGTCCCCTTGACCTGTGTTCTGATTTATCGTCCCCCCCAGTCCACCCCCCAATTCCTCAGTTCCATTGAGGACCTCTTGGCCACCTTAGTAGTGAACAACTCAGCAGTCCTGCTCCTCGGGGATCTAAACTATTGGCCAAATGACCCGGCTGAGGATGCCAGATCTAAGGAGTTCACTGCCCTGCTTACTAGTCTCAACTTCCTTCCCCAGCTTTCCACACCCACCCATACCCTAGGTCATCAGCTTGACCAAATATGGACCCTCAATATTCCTACCAACTCCCCCATCATTTCGCCCTGTCCTTGGTCAGATCATTACCTCATCTCCTTTGCGCTGAACCTTGGACGTCCGCCTAAACCCCCCCTGCCCAAAAACACCTGGTTTAGAAAGTGGGATAAGGCCGACCTCCCTGATGTCTGTTCCTCCCTTGCGGCATCTTGCCCTGAGCTCTGTGATCTACCCCTCCCCACTCAGCTCACAGCCATTAACACCTGGCTGCAAAAGGCATGCAACAGCATTGTTCCCCTTAAGAGAGTGGCCATTAAGCGTGCCCACGCTGCCAACAGATGGTTCTCCCCCCTCCTTAAAGACAAGAAGTTGGAGGCGCGCAGAGCAGAACGAGCATGGCGACGCACCTACTGCCCCCTTCTTAAAGCGAAGTACTGCCTTGTACTCAAGGAATATAAACGAGATATATTAACTGCTAAAGCTGAGTATTTCTCCGGTAAAATCCTGGCAGCTGAAAATCAATCGAAGGAAATATTCGCCACGGTGCACGAGCTTGCTGCTTCCGACAGGGTGATCTCCAAAATCCCCCCGTCTCAATCACTATGTAATTCTCTCAACTCCTTTTTTATAGAGAAGGTGGCTCTCATCAAGGCTAACATTCCTCCCTCACTTCCTATTCCGTTCACTGTTGAACCGCTTCCTGCTGCCCCACTTCTCACTCACCTCCCCCCTCTGACACGGGAAACTCTTCTCCCCTTACTGGCTCGGGTTAAATCGGGCTCACCTCACGACATCGGCCCGGCATTTGCCCTAAAAGAGATCTTCTCCAGTTGTTACTCCCCCCCACTCACACTAATCAATCACTCCCTTACCACTGGCATCGTCCCAACTGCCCACAAATCAGCAGTTATTATTCCTATTTTAAAAAAGGCAGGCGCTGATCCATCTCTGCCTGCCAATTATCGCCCCATCTCCCTGCTCCCTTATTTGGCGAAGGTCTCAGAGGCTCATGTCACCCGGACTCTGAGCTCCTTTGTGGAGTCCACAGGCCGCCTCTCCTCTTGTCAGGCAGGTTTTCGCCCGCTGCACTCAACCGAGAAGGTGGTAGTGTCGGTGATGGACAAACTGAGGGAGGGCATTGACATCTGCCTCCCCCAGGCCCTGGTCCTCTTAGATCTGTCCGCCGCGTTCGACACGGTGGATCATGACATTCTTCTGAGCCGTGTCGAGGCGGCGGGCATTGGGGGCACGGCCCACGCCTGGCTCCGATCCTTTCTAACGGACAGGGAGCAGGCAGTCCACCTGGCAGGCTTTGCCGCCCCTCCTCGCAGAGTGACATGCGGCGTTCCCCAGGGCTCCTCTCTGGCCCCCTTGTTATTTAATTTATACATCTCACCCCTCATTTTTTCTTTACAGCAGATGGAGGTCTCGGTGTTCAATTACGCCGACGACCTCCAACTTATCTTTAACCTTTCCCATTCTCCTTCTTCCGCCCAGAATTTTCAGAGGGTGATGCTCTTCATCCAAAATTGGATGAACTGCAACCACCTCAAGTTAAATCCCGACAAAACAGAGTTGGTTTTGACTGGGAGTGGTTGCAGTCCTTGGTCCCCGTCTTTCTGGCCTGACTCACTTGGTCCCCCTCCCCCCCCGGTCCCCAAGGTCAAAACCCTAGGCATCTTCATCAATTCCCAGCTTTCGCTCCACACACAGGTTCACTCGGTGGTGTCCTCCTGCTTTTTTTTCCTCCGCACTATCCGTAAGGTTTCCCGTTTTTTCTCCGTCCCTGCCCTTAAGCTCATCCTCATGGCCATGGTGCTATCGCGCCTTGACTATGGGAATGTGGTCTATAACAGCGCCCCAGACTACCTGATTCACCGACTCCAGCAGATACAAAATCAGGCTGCCCGCCTGATTTATGGACTCCCCAAATTTCACCACACCACCCCCCTGTTGCAATCTTTGCATTGGCTACCGGTGAAGGAGAGGGCTCTCTTCAAGCTGGGCTGTATGACATACCAGGCTAGGTCTGGGACTGCCCCTGCCTTCCTTTGCGAGATTATATCTCCTTACCTCCCGGCCAGAGAGCTTCGTTCCTCTCACCAGGCTCTCTTGACAGTCCCCCGCTTCAGGAAGAAGAGGTCTGGGGGGACGAGATTCGCGGTCCTAGCTCCTTCTTTTTGGAACTCCCTACCTTTTGCCCTCAGAGCTTCCACTTCTTATGTGGAATTCCGTAAACACCTCAAAACCTTCCTGTTTCCCAGATCCCTAGCAGTCTAGCCCCCGTCCCTGACCCCACCGGTTCACCGCTGCTTAGCGCCAGGAAACCGTCTCGGTAACAGTGCGCTCTAGAAATTCATTAAAATTCAAATAAAGGATGGGTGTGGAAAAGGGGGTATGGATGAAAGGATGGCTGGCTGGAGGGTGGATGTATGAATGATTGAAAAGGTGGATGGATTATGAGAAAGGATGGATGATGGATGGATGAGTGAAAGGGAGGGTGGATGGATGGATAGGTGAGGGAAAGCATGGATGGATGAGTGAAATGGTAAATGGATAGATAAGTGGTTGGGTGAGAGGAGGAGTAAAAGGATGGATGATTAGATGTCTGAGTGAAAGGATGGATGAATGAGTGAAAGGGAGAATGAATGAGTGCAAGTATGGATGGAGTGAAATGATGGATGAATGAGAAAGGATGAATGAGTGGATTAGTAAAATGGTGGATGGAGAGAATGATGCATAGGTTTGAATATGGATGGATAGACGGAATGGTGAAAGACTAGATGATAGATAAAAGAATGAATGGATGACCAATCATTAAAGTGAAATTGGGAATATCAGCAGGTGGATGGAAGGATAATTAGATAGATGCTTGGATGGAAGAGACAAGAAAGCTCTTCTGGGTTGGACTGTGATGACTTGCTTTGTTTGCTTGATGCCATAGGAGCGTTGATTCGAACTGGGGGTATATTAATTTTCTGGCTACTCCATTGGCTGCAACCTTGCTCTCTTGGGCACATGTGGTGTCTCTGTTAGGTTTATTTGCTACATAGACCCAGGCAGGTTGGAGTAGGTTTGAAGGATCTATAGGACATGTCCTCAGTGGTCATCTCTTGAGCTTAGGTGGTGGGAAACATCTCCGCCTTTCCATATTGAGCTATGAAAATTGATCAGGAGACTAGGGCAGCCTTTGTAGAGATCATTATGTATAACATGGTGCATCCATTTCACAAGTACATTTAATTTGAGAAATAACACTAATTTTAACCTCACAGTGCTAGACTCCCAGCTGTGGGATAGTAGTTTCAAGGCACAGTGGAAACAGTCACTCAAGTCTGACAGTGTTTTATTTCCATATTTTTAAGCACAACCCTTCCTTCACCCATGGTTTAATTTCCCATAATAAGTGTACTGTTAGTATCTATGAGCTTCGGGCATGGTTTCATCGACAGATTTGGCCCTCAAGGAATAAGTTCAGCATAGGGTGAATTCCTGGATTTGTAAACATAACCCACTCAGGTTCATGCACCTGCTGCTGTACCTTACATTGATTTAAGTGTCTGACTAGTATGGTTCACTTACCTTCAGTCATTCCATTGACTTCGACTCCAGACAGACTTGCTGTTTCACAGATTGATCTGTTCATGGCATGTAGTTTTCCTGGGTTGACATTGGTGTGTAACCTAATGATACTGTAGTACGTTTCCAGTTGTTTGAAGAATTCACTTTCAAATTAGGATTTTGTTAAAGTGCTTCCATTTCATATTTTCACTTTGCGGCTGCCGTGCGCACAATTTGAGGTAGCAGAAATGAAGCAATTTCTACATACACATAGACAAAAATGCACACACACTCTTCCTCTTTCAAAAGTCCTAAAAATGTTAGTAATTTTACAAAATATTGTTTTCTCTCGCTTAATACTCAAATCATTCCACCCTCCTCTCTCTTTCCACTTCCCCTAAGCCCCTCTCATACACCCTGCTTGTTGCATAATGTATATTAACATGACATGCTAGTGTTATTGTTGGAAAATATGAAGCTCATACCCCCAAATCTTACTGACCAAAGTACGCCCAATGGAAGTCTGTACTGTAACGTCCCGATGGAAGTGTGTACTGAAAAAAGTAAATTTGCATGAATAAAATAATTAGTTTGCAAGGGTGACGTGGATCGGGTAGTAGTTCATGTCACATTCATAACCTCACAGCACTACATAACTACACTTTCACAATTGCTTTATTAACATTCTTACTTTCTCAAATTTGGTTGAAAATTTACCATTTGCTAACTCTTTTTTCAAAATTTTCTCAAGGGGGAACCCACGACCTTCACTTATGACGTCTGGCTCGCTCACTACCCTTGCCCGCCACTGGGCATTGATCCAAACCTTTTATGCCCTACCACTTTCAAATGTCACCAGCTGCCACTGGAAACCTCCTATGTTTCACAGCCTCACTTAAAAGCTTGAGCAACATCAGACTTGCCCAGCTCGTCTCAGAACCAGCACAAACTGTAGGACACACATTGGACCCCATCTTAACAACAAGCTACATTAAATGACAACTCCACCACATGACTCACATTGACTATCATCCACTTCCAAATCAACACAACTCAAGTCGACACCCCTACCAGGTTCAGCATTCCAAGCCACAGCTGGGGCAAATCAGACTGGCTCAGACGGGTCAACCTACCACAGACCATCTCAACAAGCACTAATACAACTAGATCAATAACTGCATGGACTCCCTCCCACTCATCAAACTCAACAAGCATATTAGATTAAGTAAGCAGTCCAGCTGGTACATAGGATGCCTATGTGACACCAAACACTGTAAACAGCTAGAAAGGAAATGCAGCAGTAGGCATCAGGTCAATCCACACCCTCTACCTTGACACAGCACATTCTTTTCGAAGCCGAATGCTCCAGAGCTGAAGCTGTCGAAGCTGAGCTTCAAGCCTGGTCCTGAACCACAGGTGGAACCAATCGTGCGTAAGTTACAGGAGAAATGGACACAATCCAGAAGAAAATTCATATTCAGGCAAATACTGGCAACAGCATCCTCTCCTCCACTACCTAAAAGGATGCTTACCTGTGAAGAGGCTTTGGACATGCCAATCACTCCCAAGAGGAAGACTATGGACTAGGCTACCAGCCCTTCATCCCTTACAACCTCCCATACCAACTCCACCACCTTCCCCCACCCCCACCCCCACCCCCACCCCACCACACTCTCCTGCACCACCATCTCCTACAAGAGAGCCACTAGATGACTCACCGCAAGGGTCTCCACAGTCCGATACTGGTGGGTATGTGAAGGGCCACAAGGAGATGACATCTGGGACACCTATGACACAGATCCCTCTGCTGACATGGATCCTGATCTTTATCCTGCGCGGCCTTCTCCTCCTGAATCATATAACATCAGACAAGTGGGATTTAGCCATTATCCAACATGGATATTGTCCAGAACTCATTCCCACACCACCCAACGTTCAATCTCGTGTTAACAGGCACCAAACATTACTCAAACAAGAAGTTCAAGCTCTGCTCCTCAAAGGTGCTATAGAGACTGTCCCTCTTAAACAGCAAGGTTCAGGGATATACTCTCTGTACCTCTGAATCCCCAAAAAGGATAGCTCTTTAAGGGCAATCTTGGATCTCAGGACTTTAAACAAATACATCCTATCAGAACACTTCAACATGGTTATCTTATAGGATGTCATTCCACGTCTTCAGCAGGGCGACTTTATGGCAACATTAGACTTAAAGGACACCTGCTTCCAGATACCAATACGCCCATCTCATCCCAAATACTTAAGATTTGTCATAGAAGGCAAACATTACCAGTTCAAACTTCTGACATTCAGGGTAACCACCAGACCTCAGGTGTTCACCAAAAGCCTAGCAGTGGTCTCAGCGTATCTGCATGGACAAAATGTCCACATATTCCCAAACCTGGATGACTGGTTTATTAAAGTCCGCATTCAGTTCCAGCAGCACACTCAGATGACAATAGATATCCTCCACAATTTGGGGTTTACGATCAACATTCCCAAGTCTCACCTGAAACCATTACAAGTTCAACCATAGGCAATCCTAATCCTTTCAGTGGTTCCACACAACCAGCACCCCAGCAGACCAAACCTTCTCACTCAAAATCACTGACAAATCAGACACCCTGATCGCAAAACTCTCAACCTAGCAGTCTTGGCTCCTGAGGTCATAGAGTTTGGTTATCTTTACTTACAAGCAGAATGTATGGACATTCTTAAGGAAGCACGTAGACCTACCACCAGTGCCTGCTATGCAGCAAAATGTTAACTTTTTGTTTGCTTCTGCCACTCAAAACAGATTGACCCTTTCATAGCTACAGTACAAAACATCTGCTGTCTACTTAACAAAAGGCTGCTTTAGCATTCACTTCGATACACTTAAATCTCGCTACTATGCCTGCCTATCTCCAAAATAGCCAACACCTTTAACTTTTCAAAATTCCAGTCATCAAAGCCTTCATGGAAGGACTTAAATGTGTTATTTCACCCAGGATTCCTCCTGCACCTTAATGGAACTTTAATTAGTACTCCAAAACCTCATGGGTCCCCCTTTTGACTCCTTGCGTTCATGCTCTCTCCAATTCCTATCTTGAAAGGTCACCATAACTTCACTCGGTCATGGTAGTGGGGTCCAGGCTCCAACTTTAGAAGAAACATTCATCCAAATACACAGACAAGGTGGTTCTCCGCACCAATCCTAAATTCCTACCTAAGGTAGTCTCAATTTCACCTCAACCAATCCATTGAACTGCCAGATATTTTTCCCTCAACCTGATTCTGTTGCAAAATGAGCTGTTCATACATTAGACATCAAAAGAGCCTTTATGTTCTACATTGATAGAACTAAAACGGTCAGAAAGTCTCAGCAACTTTTTGTTGCCTTTTCACCACCACACAAAGGCAACCTTATCTCCAAATCGGGCATAGCCATATGGATAGTAAAATGCATTCACACATGCTTATGCCAAGGCCTAAAAACCTTTACCTGTTCCTCCCAGAGCACTCTATACTTGCAAGAAAGGAGCAACCATGGCCTTTTTAGGAAATATTCTCACAGCTTACATATGTAAAGTAACTACAGGGTCCATACCGCACAATTTCACCAAACATTAATGTGTGGATGTTTTAGTACACCAACAAGCCAATGTTCGACAGCCAGTGCTACTTACTCTTTTTCAAACCACTGCAACACCCACAGATTAGCCACCCATTTACAGTCTGTGCAAAAAATGTGTGTGTCTACAGCCACACATGCCATCGAACAGAATTGGTTACTTACCCTGTAGGCATCTGTTCGTGGCATGTAGTGCTGTAGATTCACATGCATCCACCCTAGTGCCCGGCCACCTGTGGCTGTTGTAGTTCCTTACATTAGCTAGTTTTCACTATTTATACATTTGGCATGGTCATCGCATTACTTACACATACTTTACACTCCTTTCTCTCCCGACTGCGGGAAACAGTCGAACAATGGAGTTGATGCCCATGCGCATTACCACCGAGAGGAGGAGCCACTCGACCTCGTAACTCGAAAGACTTCTTGTAAGAAAAACAATTTGCACGACTCCGGACCAAACTCTAGAGGGTAAGAGTAAGCAGAGCATGTAAATGTTCAGCTCCATAACATGACACTAACAGAGGCTTAAAGGGTAAGTAACCCAGTCCTTTAATTTGGTATTTCCAGTTCATTAACAGTAAATGTTGAGTACACCTTGCACTTTTTCACCCCCTAATGAGTTATATGCCGACTTCTGGCTTAGATTGCAGGATATGTGAGTCAGCCTGCCGTTGATGTCTCGATTCTTCAGCGATCGTTGGCCATCTTGGAGAGTGTGGTTCTCAACAGCCAGGCTTTGTACCATAAGATTGCACAGGAAATCACGGTGGGGCAGCTGATCTCTCACCTTCAAGTGTGAGTATTAGATCTAGTGTGAGTATTGGATCCAAATAAAGCATGCTTGTGTTCTTGTTTTGGTTCATTGATTTACCTTCCATCTTTATTCTGACCAAACATTTATTGTATTTCCATCATATTGATTCTTATTAAACTAACTCATTCCATCTGTCTTCTCTATGGAACATAGCATTGTGTTGCATTACTGATTTTTCCTCTCTCCCTGGTGTGTTTCTTCTCCTTAGTGGAATTGCTTGCTTTAGCATGGCAAACTTTGATACAGGTTTGTAAAATTGCTGGGAACGATCTGTGCTGTTGCTTCTCTCATGAAAAGCATTCTTAAACATACATATGGCAGTGCATTCCCACATTAAATTAAGAACAGCGAATCATTAATACCACTCTATAGGCACACAACATATTATAACCCTACTCCATGATGTTTCGGATATCTCATGCAACATCGTATGAGTCCTTACAATCTTGGTTTACTGCATCTTGACATGGTCTCAATTCCTGGTCACGCCATGGTTGCATTTTAACTCTTGAGTAGCCCTCACAGGCTGTTGCCAAGTGATCTTGACTCATTACAGGCTAACCAACTAGATATTACTCCACCAGTCTTTAACCAGGCCTTCCCTTAGGATGATCCATGCTCAACGAGGTCTGTTTTGGTGGCTAAATTACATTAGCTAATGCAAAAGCAGGTAAACTCAGAACTGCTTACATACAGCAACACCACCACCATACTAACTAAGCAAAAGTAAACATATGCCTATTCATAGAAAAAGTTTCATCATCAAGGCAGATGCCGTTTCTGCTCCAGTCACAAAGTCTCATCTTGATTTTGTAATGTGTTTGACTCGTCACAATTCGTTAATTCTTTTATGCATCAGGTTGGTCATCATATTGACCTGATTTTTACTAATTTCAACTTTGTGTCTCTTTTGATAGTTTACCTCTGTTTGTCAGATCATTTACTTTCCTCTCGAACCCTCTCTTTTAATGCAAATATGTAAGCTCTCGTTAACGATAACAATCAGAGGATTACTGGAACGCTAGATGTAATCTCCACACTGATGACAGACAAATCCTTCTTTTTTTTTACCACTTTATTTGCAGTTTCAATTTATTGATACACACTTTAACATAGTACAGGCAAGAGTGTGATAGTAGCATGTATTATGTAAACATTGATACTGTCCATTAATTACCTTCTGTGTGCGGAAGCTCATTTATGTTCCTTCTCACCGTTATACAGTCTATCATGGGTTCAAACTCTCTGCTGTCCGGCCCTCTTCGACAGTGACGTGAGATGTTGATAATATTGGGAGTCGCCTCCCTCCTCTTCTCCTTCCATATTTGTTTTCCCACCAGTCTCTACTATCCTCTGGTAGATTTTCATCCCCACATCCATTTTCATTTCCTCTGCAGATATAGATAGACCCAGGTGTAGGCTCAATATGTAACGTGCCATTGATTGCATATCATTACTCAGAGTTTCCCCATTCACAGCTGCCCCTACTCGTGTGTAGTACAGAGCCACTACGAGATGTATTCATATCTTGTCTAACGGGTCTGCATTATCTTGTTGACACATTGTGCATGCCTGTGGTTTAGTTTTGTAGATTCTGTGTAGGACTTTAAAAGTTAGTTATGCTCTGTTCAATATCTTGGAATTCAGTAAAGTGTTATCTTGTTTTACCTGACACTACGTTATTATACCTCAGTATCCTGGTACTCTCAGAATCGATGTACAAGGTTCTGTTAAAGACAGACCAATCTCTTAGAAAAACTCAACTTTATAGTATACAAATGTGCCTAGAGCAGCTAAACGGTTCTTTAAGGTGCTTGAAAGAGCTTGGTGCAAAGATTATGCTCAGGCTAGCAAGGGAACTTCTGGCTCAGCTGTCGGATAAATCGAAAAAACTAGTGGAGGACATGCACTGAATTCTATACAGCGCAAATTGCCTCATCTTCTGGAAGTGCAAAATAAGTTTTTAAGATTATGAATGCAATGACTAACCCTTCATCTTGTGCTGCCTCCTCCACCCTTTCTTTAGAACTATGTAAATCTTTGTCTTTATATTTAATCTCTAAGATCCATCCTTTATCAAGTTGTAAATGGATCGAAATGTGTTTCTATGTGATACCTCTAAGCAGCTGCATCTATACCTCTCTTCAGTCCATGTTAAAGATGTAACGGTCCCTACATTGTCCATTTAGTCTGGTTCCCACGTGGACCTGTGTCCTGCCAAATTATTTCTTCTAGGGATTGACACCCTTATACCCACTCTTACTTCCATTATCAATATTTCTTTCTTTACACCATCAGTTCCTGCTTGCTGGAAACAGGCCGTAGTGAATCAACTGTTGAATTAAAACCACCTGCAGATCCTGTTTGTTTTTCGACCCATCTTGCTTTTGTCTTTTATGTCTAGAGTGGCTAAAAAAAGAAATAAACAAACATTTGTCTCGCATTATAGAAATTCATTTTTCAAAAATCATTCCACCCTCAGTGAGGCACAGGCAGGAATTTGGGCTTGTTACAGTACAGAGATCGCTTTCCCAGCAGTGACGAATCCTCTGTGGATGATCCAAGGTGGGGGCTTTTGATACAGTCTTGCACTCTAGCCTATTAGTCTGTCTTCTGGAGATGGGTGTTAAGAGTAAAAGGCTCGCCAGTGGATTAGTTAATTTTGACATGGACAGGTTATGGCTGTTTCTATTTCTTTTCATACCTCTGTGTTCTGTTAGCTTGATTGTGGCGTTCCATAAGGCTTTTATTCCAAAATAATTAGATCTAATTTGGAGGTCCCTGTTCATGCTAGTGACATCCAGGTTATTCTTAAACTAGACTGGGACATTCATTTAGCTCAAAACTATTTCTGATCCTACTAGTCAGCTGTAGCTTCATGGGTGAGTATACGTTTCCTAAAGCTAAACTCTGACAAGACTGATGTCCTAATTTTAGGAAAACCTCCATGTATCTCATCCCATGGCTGTAGCCTTCATCATTGGGCTTATGCCACATCCCTATGACTATAGTGTAAAGCTTTGCTTCATTTTGTATGGCAAATTGAACTGCTCTGCCCAACTAATAAAACAAACCAAAAAAAAACTCTGTTCTTCATGCTTTGTTCATCTCGGGCTATTAAGGAAAATACTCCACTTCTTCCATCAGACTATTGGTATTGGGGCATCCTAGCTATTATGGAGTCTCTCTGGACTTTGCCAATAAGCCTTGCTCAACTCTGATAAAGTATCGGCTTCAAAAATTGCAACGCCTCAAAAACTTGCATGGGAGACTGTTGATGGGTCTTCCGCGGTCGGACATTTGCTTGCGCCATCCTAAACGTCTTCACTAGCTCTCCGTTAGCAAGTATATTGTATTTAAGAATCTTTGTATTTGGCCTAAATCTATCTGTCCTGCATTTATGTTTAAGTTACTATTCCATATAATCATGTGAATACCCTTAGTTCTGCATTTGTCTGCTGGTTATCCTGAAGGTTTGCAGTGTTGCGCAAGTTATGACTTTGGCGTAATTCTTCAAGGGGTGCCTTTGCACCCATGGGTGACACATGTGAACTTGGTTCAGTGCACCAACAATGAATGTGAAAGACAGGTTAATGTAGCCCAGCAGTATCCTAGTCATTGTGTAATTGACATAGAAGTATTTCTTTTGGGCTAGTAACAATCCTGTAAAGGGATCGGGGGCACCCTGGAAACAGTAACCAACCTATTTCGTTATTCAAAACATCACACACACACATTATACAAAGAAGAACGAACACTTAAGTAAAAAGTATTTGTTACTACAGGAATGATCTGTTTCTCAGTACATATAAAACAACTACACAAAATATTATAAAAACAGCAAATGAACATTATTAATAACGAGAATAAAATGAACATTTCTAACATTGAAAAATGTCATCTAAAACCTAATACCCTAATGCCTACTTCTATGTGCTATACTAAAGCATGGAAGATAGAGCAACTTGCAGTCAAGAGTTTATTAGGATAAAAGATGCGCTGCATACCTTGTTGACAGCAAAGGCTGTCTTTATCAGTGGAGGCATGAAGATAGTGTTCCCCGTGAAGGGCAAACGCACACTGCGGGGTAGTCGGCCGGTCTTTCTCCAGGACTTGGCTTTTATAATCTTCAGGCTTCAGGTGCGATGTAGCAAAGAGCAGGTGCAAAGAGTGCCAGCAGTACATGAGACAGTCTCTGGCAGAATCTCAGGTGATAATATGGGCGAAGGACTCCTCCTGACAAGTGGTCAAATGGCTGTCCATTTATATTCAATCTTATAAGAAATTGGAATTTCTGACATAGGTTTAGGAATATGTGACATAATTATGTGCTTCAATGTATGTGTCCCAGACGTTTCCTTATGAACATAAAAGGCAAAAGGACATCAATTCAGACAACATTATTTTGATTATAATGTCTGTATTGGTTTTTTATTTACCCATAACATGGTGAAGGGTAGACATTTGCCCCAGACGAATGTTGCATTAGATGGGTTATTTATGTAATTAATTAAAGAACATTTTTATGCTATCACAGTTCCTAGAAAGATATGGTCTGGCGACATCTGCGTCTAAAGGCCGGCATGATGATGATTTTACATAAATCAAAGAATATGGCGATATCCATTGTCTAAGGTAAGGAAGATGGTGCCCTCCATGGACCAAGATGGAGTCGGGGCCTACCTAAGATTGAGTCGGACCTTTGGGACTTTACGTACGTAGGTGAAGGTGGTTCTTCGCTTAAGCTTAGCCCAGTTTAAGCCTGGAGAACCCAACCTCTCACTATGTCTCACACCCAATCACTTGCATTTTAGGAAATCGGTAACAACTTTTCTATTTTTAGATTAACATAGATCAGCTGGTGTAATCTTGCTGTAACGTTTTGTGATAGAAGGATGCCTGTTTAAGTAGTCATGTGCTTATTAACATTATGATGATGAAGTCAACTTGCCACTGCACTTGGAGCATGAGCATTTAACTTACATACTCCATTGCTGTGGTATCTGGTACATGCATATTTTGGAATCTTGTTCTTTCAGACCACATACTACATGCTTTTTGAGAGTTTCTTCAGATATCTGATTGTTATGAGCACAGAAAGAAGAAACAAGATGGGTGTGGTTTGAAAAAGGACACATCTTGCTCAACCCTTGTTGGAGGTGACTTACATGGCATTACAGAATCCTCTACTCTGTAGAGACAATTAACAACCTTGAGGGCTGTACAAACTAATGTGGTGGCAAGAGAGGGGATATTTTATTGTCCAGTTGATAAAGTAATAACATTTTGATTTAAGCAGTTACTCTTTACTGAATGCTCTGCGAGTATTGATTGAAGGTCGTCTATGGTGGTATCTAAATATGCTGCTGTGGTTTCATTCTGTAGTAGTCTAGTGATTTTAATTAATAAGATTTGCATTTGTCGCATGGGGATCTCCAAAGCTGTTGTTGCATCCCTCAACAGAATGTCTGTTCTACTTTCACGATCAGGCACTGTCAAAAGTAAACGGTGGCCACTGCCCGGTGGAAGCAGAAGCTTCTTTCATATTGTATATCTATTGCTGGCATCCTGTCTTTCTCATTGGAGTTGTAGTGTAGAGTAGACTCCATCCATGAAGTTCTTGAACCCATGGTCATCTGAACCTAGTGTGAATGGCCCTACAAATATGGATTGTCACATTACCCACAACTCCGTTTGACTAAGAGTCAAGTAGGAAAGTCATTAAGTAGCTGTATGACGAGCTGTTTTCTTATTCCTGACAGGTTCCCATTTTAATGGATACCCTTTATTTGAAAACATTTAGGCAACACAAACAATTGAGTGGAATGCGTGAACTAATCTCAGCCACTGATAATTACTCAAAGCAATGTTGCAAATCCATGTTTTGCTCATTTGTGCTACTATTGTTAGTGACCTATGATATTCAGAACAGTTTTAGCCATGCGCCACATGGGAGGGTTCAGCCTGAACGCAAGCAACCGCTAGCCCGTCCTTTACAATTGTGAGGAGCAGCATACACCATAAAACCGGAGAGTAATTGCCCATTTGCTTATTTATGCAAAGCTGCAATTCAATTCTGTACTCTTGTTCTCATTTTCTCGCGGTTTCACTTATTCTTTCTGTTGCTTCTCTTGCTTGATCTATAGTCCTTTCATCCAGAACTCTGATTTATATCTCTACTGCATTCCTTCAATTTGCCTCGTTCATTTTTAATCTCTTCTTTCATTGTCACTCCAGCATGCTTAACAATTACTATCTCCATGGTCTTTCTGCTCTTTATCATTCTTGTCCACAACTTGTTTCGCGTTAGTGCTCAGTCAGTCCCTTCTAAGGTTCATTGACTGTCTGCAACCTTTTTAATTGTGTTTTAATCCACTTTAGCTCCAACCAGGAGATTCAAACGTACGCCATTGCCCTGATAAATGCCCTCTTCCTGAAGGCGCCAGAAGACAAGCGACAGGTCTGTGGTCCCATCCTTTACTTACAACAGTGGAAACCTTTGCATTTACTCTTCTTTTGCGGTTGGGACTTATGATTCATACACAGCACATATAAAGTGATGAAAAAGTAATTGTGGGTATTCCTCAGAATGACAAATATATGTATATATGTTCTCATTGGATAGAAAAAAAGTACATTGATAATCAAGGTATAGCCAGTGTGAGGAGGATCTTTATGCCACATGGGATCAAGCAGGTTTTTTATCATCCAATAACTTTGAGTGTAAACTGATTTTTCTCACTTCACTTACTAACCCTGGTATAGGGAGATGGAGAAAGGGGCTGATATAAGGGGGAGTCTTTGTTTACAGAAGCCTGCCTGAGAAAGGATTGAGTGAAGTTCCAGCACCAGTTTCTTACCCTTGTAAAGACGTTCATAGCAAGCAAATTGCTATTTGTCATGGATTTGGCTTGCAAGGCAGTTAAAAGGTATTGGAGGGTAGGTTTGGTCAACAGGGTGTTGTGGAAGGGTCAAGTAGCGGTTATTCTGCCTGTACTACTGCTGATGACAGATGGTCTAGCTTATCTCTGACGAGTAATGGGTTCTAATTCAAGTTTTTATGATGGTGTTTTGAGTTGATTAACAATTATTATCTTTATGTACTTTGCACTTAGGTTGTCTTTGCTTAAGCATGCTCTGCTGCTCAATAGCGATAAAGAATATTGTGAATGAAATTTTTTATTATAAGTTGGAAACATAATAGGAAACTCCAGAAGGAAAGGCAGTACTTGCAAGAGCAATAACTATATGGATTCTCCCTTAATAGCTTTTTTCTAATAGAAGTGTGATCCAGACAGTGGATGCTCCATACTTTAGGTTGTATATCGAATCCTCAAACAAAGGAGTCCTGCAATGTTTGTGGACTACATTGTTTGTTGACAAAATCATTTTTCCCCTGGGACAAGTTCTGAATTTGGACTAGGCAATCTTTTGTAATATAATGGTCATAATCGTTTATATAGCAACACATGCTGTCAGACTCATGTGAGGGAGTGAATAAAACCAGATTAGACTATGGCCTTATTTAGGCTTTGGCATGTGCGTGTTTAATGCAGACAGGAATACAAATTTTAAAAAATAAGGTTGGATAAAAAAGATGCATTTCCTTTTTCAGGATTCATATGAAGTTTTGCTCTCCAATACATTGAAAAACTCTAAACTAATTTACCCCAAAGTTTGCATGACAGTAGCACTTTATTCAGAAAGTGTGTTTTTTGTTTTGTGTTTGTTTTAAATCCGTTCACTGTTTTTTGAGATATTAGTGTACGATTGTTGAAAAGGTGCTTTTTTGATTTGCTTAAAGCTGTAGTACTTTTGAACGAATTTGCACACATTTTGACAAATGCTTAGCATGTTTAGCTTTTTGAGTTTCATGTAAATCCATCAGGGACATATTTAAAGGGGCGTCAAAATTGTTGAATTTGCTAAGTGTTACTGCTATTTAATGAATCTGCTGAGATTTCTCAAGATGTTACTAAATAAAGCCCAGTTTAAGGATATCAGTTTCAATGAGTTCCAAGAAGGACCGAGGGCAAAGTCAAATGGGAAGGTCAAAAATCTTCGATTTTGGTGCTATATACCAGATCTGCACAAACCTTAGCTTTGTATGTTTACCTTACTTCTGACAAATCTGTGCAAAATTCTTCAGGAATTAACATGTTTAGTTTTCTGTCAGAATGTCAGTTAGCCCAGGGCAAATTAAATGGTGAGGATATAAAATGCTTTGATTTGCCAATAACTCTGGCTCCATTTGATAGATTTTCACAAAGGCTGAGATTACAGAATTGTGCTTCATTTGCAAACTGTCTTGTGCTGGGAGGGTTGGATGCATGGGCAGTTGGACACAGGACCTTGCTGCATTCCATCTCCTACCACACTCAGTTGAAAGCCGGACACGGCTGGGACTTGGTTCAGGGCCTGGCTGCAGGATATGACTGGATCTAAACTGGGGTGGCATGGTGAGCAAAAGAAAAATGGATTTCACAAAGATCGCTTGAATGGAGGTGAATGCATGATTAGTTCAGCATTCCGCCCATCATTTGTTTGTTTAGCACAGTGATACTCAAAGTACGGCCCGGGGGGGGCGCATGCGGCCCTCCTGACCTTAACATGCGCTCCCCTGGGCAACAGCAACACTGGGCTGCCGTATACTCGACTCAGCACTATCATGAAAAATAAAGGTAAATATACAGCAACCACAAGTTAATTGCAGTTAGGGAAAGGAAGTAACTTGTTCCTTAACTTTAGGAAGACCTTCATTTTTAGGTCTCGCCTATGCAGCGCGTAAGTGCGGCTTTGGAGTGACCTCTTGGAACCATTCCGTACTTTTTTGGAAACTCGTGCATGTACTGCACTGTTTCCAATGAGCCCTCGTGAATGTACGTGTTTACCTTGCGGGAGCTAGCAACGGTACCATCTGTTTGCAATTATCGCGCAAGCCGATGCTCGCTCCCGCAAGGTAAACGCTGTAGATGGACTGAGCCTGGAAGCCGCACCCCCGTTCCCTACCGTGGCGTTTCTGTCTGCGCTCCACTCCAACCCCCTTGAGTGGTGCTCTTAGCGTCTACAGCAAAACACGCAAAATGATAGACGGAATGCACAATGGCAAAACATTCACCCCCAGTCACAAATCTGGGTTTAAGCCATCGTTATTTTGCTCGCCAAGCCACCCCAGTTCAGACATGGTCATATGCAAATCAGTCTTGACCCTGTGCCGAGTGGGACGGGTATGCTCAGACGTGAGTACCGTGCTCTCCATGCCACTGGAATCAAGCTATCCTGGCTGATGAGTGCTGAAAGCCCGAAACCTGTCCTAGGATGCTTATTTCCAGTCCAGGGAGGACCTGGCTTGGCAGTTCGGGCTAGACTGTTCCCATGGAGCACAGGGTCAAGACTGATTTGCATATGGCTGGGTTCAAACTGGAATGGCATGGTGAGCAAAATAAACGATGGATTTAGTCCCAGATCTCTGTACTGGGGTGAATGTATGACATTGTTCTGCATTCTGTCCATCAACTGTTGTTTTTGCACTTAGCGGCTACAGGCACAGTGACCACAGTGCTTCCCTCATCTACGGATAGCAGGCAAGACCAATTGCAGCCTAGAAATATTTAATAAACAATTATGTTATATGTAGGCATGCTAATACTAATACAAATGCCCCAGTGCAGTACATGTGATAAACGCTGCACAGCCAACCATAAAATGTCAGTATCACAGAGACCAAGTAAACGAACTGCAGCGAATCTCATGGCCATTCATACTTACTTATCTTCTGCCTAGAGATCATCTAACCAGCCTATAAGTCTCGGCTTAAATCTTGGTTAACGCAAAGAAAGGAAACCTGCAGTCACTAAAATGCTGGTTGTGCGGGAAGACCATCCAGAATCTCTGCTCCAGGCGGGGCGATAGCTGGACGCCCAAATGCATGCGGCAGATATGCTACCCAGCAGGCAGGCACAGGGCAATCCCCCCCCACCCCCCTCTCCCTCCTCCAGAAGTGCACGTGCCTTTGCCACGCTGACTACTTGCTCATGTTTACATCGGGTTGTACCTCGTGTGAACTGCTCTGCCGTGCCATCAGTCTGGGATGATGCTGCGCCCACGCTGGTCATGTGATGCCGAAGGGGATCTGCTTACTTGGCACGCACAGCCTGAATTGTACATACGCTTCTTAATTTGCTATATTTTTCTTTCCTGGCCCCGGGGGGGATGACGAGAGAATCGTAAACTATTCCGGTGGATCTTAAAAATGTATACAACCATTTTGGACACTCATTTGCATATTTGACTGATGTCCAAAACTGACACCATGCGATCTAGTGACCCCACCCCCCCAAAGAGACCTGTTAAATGGGGCTGCACCCCAATCCCCAATGTGCAGTTAAAAATATAGGTTTAGATGCTGACAGAATGTGAGCACTGTACAAGAATCTCCGCATGGCCCCATACCATTGCTTTTAATAGCTGTCTACTTCCATTATCTATTGTTTAATCGGGGAAGGTTTGTTAGGACGGGTTTCATGGTGTCTTCGCTCTGAAAGAATTGCACACTAACTGTTAGTATTTTTTTTAATTATTCTCATTAAAGTGCTGGTTAGTAATAGGGCACCTGTTTCCTTATGAACATTCAGAGTTCATGATGTAGGTGAACATAGGCGTCTCATGGCCTAGAGGGAAAGCAGGCTTCAGCGCCTGGAAGTTGGCACTGTTGTGTCTCACGTGCACACCCTGGTGCCTTTCCGGTCACCGACCTTCATTATTCAAGGGAGGGGTGGGGGCGTTTGAGATATGCTCACAGGCCATCATTGAGGGCAGATCCTGGGGTTGGTATCTCAAAGCCGACAAGGACGCTGATGAGTCACATCTCAGAAGTGACAAGGAGAGCTTAGTGACGTCAGTCCCTAACCTGCAAGCTGAATTCCACAGAGCTGCCCACAACAAAACACTCCACTCAAGGCTAGAGCGGGCAAAGTGCAACAATCCCCGCTATAAGAAGAACATTGGCTGACGAGCAGTGTCAGTGCAGGCTGCACAGCTTTTGAAACAAACTGCCACCAAAGACGTAAAGCGTGGAATACCCGCTGAAGTTCAGAAGGGTAGCCAAGACCTGGCATTTCTTAAAAATAAGTATAAACAACCAGCCTGATTTCCTAAGCTCCACAAAGCCTGTGAACTTCAAGCCTGAGCAAAATATTTGGTCCAAATGCAGTGTACAGTGCGCGACAGACACAGGACCAAGGTGAGTCGCAGGGAAAAGCTTCAGAAACCACCTGATTGGGCACTACTGACAGTGATCAGACTTATAATTCTCTCGGTGGCCCCAATTGCGGGTGGCTGGCTGTCATCAGAGCAGACTGGAAGGTCTCTCCTACCTGCCTGGACACGCAGAAGCAGTACTAGCATAGGAACTTGTAATGGGACATCGGAAAGCCATGCTACACACTTCACCTTTCAGACAACCACGAAAACCCGCTAAAAATATAAAAATGCTCATAATGATGAGATAACTCTTCCAGTACACAGCGGTCGGGCAGCCATCACTTCAACTGATGCTTCAAAACCCAAACTATGACTAATCCACAACTAGCTGGCATCTTGGATGGCTTTAATGTACATGTATTCCTGCTGGTTTACATTTGGCATTAGTGCGGTCCTCGGTCACACCATAGACCAAACATGCAGCCCCTGGGGGAAATGTTTGTGAGTACCCATGGTTTAGCACTTTTCGCCCTAAGTGGGATGGGTATGCCAAGATGTAGGTCCCTTGCTCACTGTGCCACTGGATTCAAGCTGACCTGGCTCATGAGTAATAATCGCAAACTGGTCCCAGGACGTTTGTTTCTGGTCCAGGGAGGACCTGGCTTGGCACTTCGGGCTGGACTATTCTCATGAGGAACAGGGTCAAGACTGATTTGCATATGGCTGTGGCTAAACTGGGGTGGCATGGTGAGCAACAAGAATAATGGCTTTAACCCAGCTCTCTTGACTGTGGGTGAATGCATGATTTATTCAGCATTCTACCCATCATTTGTTTGCCCAGCCCTACATCCAAAATATGCCTTGCACAACTGATGTGCATGCGTGGCAGGGGTGGGATGGCCATGTGGATGCAGAGCCTTGCCTATATACAATCTTCAGTCAGGCGCAGTAGGGTGTAGATGTAAGGTCAGTGGTGCAACGTCCAATTACTAATAATTTTTTATTTAATAATTTTGAAAAACACAAACTCATTGAAAAAACACATTTCAAGTAATGTTATGTGTCAGATGGTGCGAACACTGTAACTGTGTGAAACAAAACATAACATAAGACATTCACTAAAAACACATTCAAAGTGACTTTATGGTTCCACATCAAAATCAGAAAACCCCTGAAATTCGCCCATCATGGTCCGCTACTGAACCGTAACTGGAGCCTCCTAGTGCTGCTTCAGATTTTTTTATTGAATACTTAGGGCCTCATTATGAGTGCCCTAGATGTGATGGTGGTAGTACTGCACCACTGGATATGAGGCTCTGAGGAGACCGCATTGACAGGAATTCCAAGTTGCACCTTCAGAATTCCGGAGACAGGAGGAATTAATTTCTAATCCAAAATCCCCATTACTTCTCCATTCTCCCCCACTTTTTCTATTGGAGATTTCAGCTCTATTTGGCAGCCCGTGTTTCAGTGAATCTTAGAATCTCGATTGTGCTGGTAACTGTTGTTACTGGCCCCATCAGAGATTGCTACGGACTTAGATTGGATACCAAAGTTGTTTCACTTTTTAGAGTGTATTTGCTCTAGTTTGTGCTCTTACAATTGACTGTATCCTAGTGAAGTGCATTGGTGGATTCTTAAGTGCAGGTTTTCAAGAATGGTCACGTATCCTCTCACCACTGGTTGGTAGTTGAGCTTAAGAATTTCTACTTTCTCTTGATAATTGAGCTGATAGTTTTTTTTTCTCATGGTCATTATAGTACTGGATGGGTTGAATTTATGTACTGTGGATAACGGTATGTACAGAGGTTTTCTTTTACCCATATTTTTATAACCTGTATTATGAACTGAAAAGTACGCCCCTTGATGATAACAGTGGTAATTTTATTTCTTCACCTCTTAATTGTTCCTCTTACTTGTTTGTGATGATGGCAAAGTAACTCTCCTTTTCAATATGATTCTGTTGGACAGAGAGGCTCCATTCTCTCGTAAGGATTTTGCTTCATCTTACTTTCTGGCTATGGACCACAGAGTGCGACCCTTGTGTTACCTTCTCAAATGATGATGATGAGAATACTGCTTGCGGGAGTGAATTTTACCGTTCTCTCACTGTGCTGGTGATGACTATGTAGGGCTTCTCCAGCTCTCAATTATTGATATGGAGTTTTTACCCTTTCTACACGATAAAGATGAATTTGCAGCCCTCTTTCCTACCAGTGTCATGTAGCTCCTCTGCTTTGTATAATGATAGTGATGAATTGTCTTGTGTTCTTGTCAAGATGGTGAAGGAGCTTTCCTTCCAACCACCATGATACATTTGGACTGTGACTTTGCTTCCTTTGGTGATAACATGCAGATTTATTTATTTTATCTACAATGGATTGAAGGGCTCTTGCAGTTCATATGATCGCGTGTTTATCAAAAAGGCAAGACATAGATTTCTTTGTATGGATAACTCCTTGGGATTGTAATGAGTGCTGTCATATTGTTTAGTTTAATAATGGGTGGATAGCTATCCCTCTTTCCAGGTTATAATGATGATATGACAAACCCCTACCACCTTCAAAATTCAAGGAGTCTGTACTTCTCAAATGTGAAAGTGGTATATCCTTTCCTCGTGATATGATTGACCAGAAATAGTTATTCTCCTTTGTATTGTTTTCTATGGTACTGTGTATTTCCTATTTTCTTTCCTCGTGAGGAGCATAAAACTTCTACTTTTATTGACACTGATCTGAAGGTCATTGTGTCTCTGAAACTGCAGAAGAGGGTGTCTGCTTTCATTTCTCATGAAAATATTGCTTCCATGGTTAATTGGGTTGAAGGGTGCTAGGTTACCCCCCCGGACATTGTAATTGATTGTGACCCAGGATCTATGCATTTCTTGTTATGCGGATGCTACAGGTGTTGTACCTCATAAATGCCCTTCCTTTCCTGAAGGTTTGAAAAGGCATTTGATGATTATGAATATTGTCTTATTTACTAACTTAATTATTCATCTGCTGGCACTCTGTATCTTGTAACCCTGCTTGAATTTCCTAACACTGCTCTCTGCTTCTATTTGTGCTTTCTACTTTTGACTTTACGATCAGGAGAAGCATCTTAACCCGCTTGACCTTCCTGTCAGTGTAAGTAACTCGAAGTGGGAAAGTAGCAATGCTTATAAATGTCAATAGAGTTGTTTTTGCCTTCTGACAGAATTGCTATTATTAACCCCCCAAACCTCCTAGTTTTTTTCTTGCACATAATACAAGATTTCCTTATGTCTAGAAAATGTGTTTAGAAACTGAAGTACAGGTTTATCAAAGTGTACATTTTTAAATTATTGATTCTTATGGATATTTCTAACCTCAGATTCCTCACCTTGTGAATTTCACCGCAGACATCAGACTAGATCCAGAAACTCAAAAGCAATACCCCTGGTCACCGATAGGTGGCATAGTCCGGTGTTGTTATGCTCCCGAAGTGATTACTGGGGACGCATACAAGTCTCACCCAGCTGCACTGATGTCCGTTCCTTTCTTTCTGCGTCTTCAGACTCAAATTCGGAGCAGTACTCCTCTCGTATTTGATTAGTATTTTTTCCTCCCCAAATGTCTTTTACCAGCATGCAAGGTAAATAGGTCACCCCCCAAAACAACAGGGTTTAAACCTTTTAGGGACTGTTACAAATTAATGTCTGTGACGGATCCCAATGAGATATGCCTGTGGTGACTGGAATATAGCACAACTGCGGGGCCTGTGTTGAAACTCTATCGACAAACATCGGAAGACTCCCACCGTAAATGGTCGAAGTCGAAAAGAAGTTTCAGGTCCCTCTCTCGAAGTCATTCCTGCAGCAGATACTTCTTGCAGTCGGTCTGTGAGTAAGTATGAAAAGAAGCATAAGAAGTCGAAGTGGGAATCAACCTCTTCCTGCCACTCTTCAACTCCAGAGAGAGCATAGTGCCATCAGCGTGCCTCTTCGTCTCGTTCTTTCACTCCTGAAGAGCTGATTCCGAGTTTGATCCGTCGAGCTAGTTGCAGCAAATAGACCCCTTCAGGTAGTCCAGGCTGAACATATTTAGCACTCTTCCAGATCCCTCTGGTGCCTCTTCAGCTTCCCTCCACAAGGCCTCCAGTTTGGGTCACGCTAGCGAGTTTACCTCCGTGTCATTTGCGCCTCTTGAACCCACTTAAGGTTCCGTACCATGTTTGGTTAGACTTCGGTTCCAGTGCCACTGCCTGCGTGGTTTCTTTCACATCGACGCTGACGCCAGAAGAGGAGCTTTTCCCTTATGTTGTTCTCTGACTCCGAGCTGGGTTTGACTTGACCTCGACTTATTCCGCTCTCTGATTCCACTGGATTGCAGCTGATGGCAATCCTTCGAGGTCCAACACCTTTCCTTTACTTCACGCCGGTGCTCATACTGTACATCAGACAATAACTACTATGATGAGGGAGGACAAATTTGCCCCACAAAACAATGTGGCTATTTGGTATGCCGAATTACAGGATACCAGTGGTCTGGACACTTTCCAGGAAACCGGTCCTACTACTGTTGAGAGTGCCTATTTTATTATGCTTATGAGGCATGCTGCGGAGGCCCTTTACCTGCAGCTCCCTACAAGGAAGGTCAAAACTAACGTCCAGATGGAGGTTCTTCAGACTGGCCAGGCACACACTGAACCTGCTACCATTCAATGAGGTCTTAAGGCATACTCTCAGGCACTCGGGTAAAGCCATGCTCTGGGCCCCAATAAACAAACCGGTACCTCTTTGCCACAGACTGGCACAGGCCTGACTTTTCAATGCAACATCCTTTGCCAGGCATTCACTAGCAGAGAACAACCCTATCACCTTTTCCACCAGTCTTCCTGACCCTTAAATGCATAGAAACTTTTGACAACCGCATATTTTCATCAACTAGTCTTGTTTGTGATCAGTCAATCCAGATATCTCCTGGGCCCCTACAGTCATGCTTCATGTGACACGTTGGTCAAATCTTGCTGACAGTTTTTAGCCTAAGCCACACGGGAAGGTCAGGATGCTGTGCAATTGGTCACAAGGTCTGGCCTTCACACAACTGACTGCATGGGCCAAGCAATTGTTACAAGTGTAGTACCCTGACTGGATGAGGTCTATGGACTTATTGAGGATGTTCAAGCATCTTTGAAAGACATGCCATTTGATGGTCTTCATCTTTTTTGTGAGAAAGCGGACTTGGCCCTAGAACACTTCAGCTAGGGTTGTGCCAAAGTGCATTCCTGGGGCAGTCATCCCCTACCAGAAAATTTCCTATCCAGTTTTGCTGCTTTTGTGTTTTTTTGCTAGGGGTTTCTGCCAACACCAGACTTCACTGCCAGCACAGCACCTGCTCAGCCATTTCATGGCCTAGGTCATGGCGCCCAGAGGCAACGTTCAGGGCATCTGGGACACCGTACATCTCAGTCCCCTACCCATCAGGCAACCACAGCAACAGCACCATTTGTGTGTCTGTTTTTAACACTCACCCACCCTGTAGGAGGCAGTATCCAACATCTTAGCCAAGGGCGGCAAGACTTTACTTCAGCACATGGGACCGCCAGCTTACCACCTCCCATTTCTTTCTACTATGCTTAACCTGCCACCTCCACCAATGCTGCTGACTGAGTGTTCTGGCCTCAGATGTAGGAACTGGGTTTTAGTCCCTCTGCTTCCTAGTGCCAAAGACGGATGGAGGCCTTTGTCCTATTTTGGATCTCTACCCTCTCAACACCTTCCTGCAGAAGGTCAAATTCAATATGCTAAAGCCAGCCCAGTTCTTGTCCTCCCTGGATCACGGAGACTGGATGGTAGCATAGGGCCTGCAGCACATGTATTTCCATATTCCTGTCTTTTGATCACATGGGCGCTACCGGCTGTGCACAGTATGGCAGGATCATTTTCAGTTTGCGGTGCTCCCCTTTGGCCTTACTGATGCGCCGTACATGTTCACAAAAGTGGTGCAGGGTTTGCTGCGAATCTTCTGAGGTTGGGTATACCAGTCTTCCCATACCTCGGTGACTGGTCGTTGAAAAAGTACTCACCTCAGGCCTTTGTAGACCACCTCCAGATGACAGAGACCCTCCTAATATTGTTTGGGTTCACTATCAACATACCAGAGTCACACCTGACTCCTTCACAGACTGGGCTATCCTGGATACAATGTAGTTTCGTACCTTCCCCTCGGAGCGGATAGTCCACGGCATTTGGGCTAATGTTTCAGCCTCTGACCTGGACCTTAGTGAGGACGGCATGAAGAGTAGACTCTTGACCTTCTGCATCCTGCTAGTCGACTACTTTAGATGAAACATGAAAGCTCTGCAGTGGGATCTGAAATCCCAGTGGGCACAGCACCAGGGGCACCCATCGGATTACATCCAGGTTTCGGAGGAGACTGCAAAGATCTGCAGTGGTAGCTGCTTGATGGCGATTGGGCCAGTGGCAGATCCCTCTCCTTTCTCCATTCAGAGCTGCAGGCTGTCATGGATGCATCACTACAGGTGTAGGGAGGCCATTTGAGAGAGTTGGAGATTAGAGTTTTCTGGTCTCCAATGGAAATCCACCACCACATCAATTTGATGAGCTGTGGGCAATTTCTCTTTGCGTTGAATGCCTTTATACCATCCTTGAAGGGGATGCTAGTACAGGTTCTCACTGACAGCACTACCAGCATGTGGTACTGAAACAAGTATGGTGGAGTGGGGTCTTGGGTCCTGTGCCATGAGGCTCTGCCCTCTGTAAGTGGCTGACTTGCCAGAGTATTTCTTTGGTTGTGAACTACCGGGCAGGATCTCGCAACACCTGGGTGAACAAACTGGACCACTGATGCCTAGCAGATCACAAATTGTAGTTGCATCTGTAGGTTGTGCAGTGTGTACCCAGCAATAGAGATAACCCTGGCTCAGTCTTCTTGTCACCACGAGAACATGCAATGTCTGCATTTCTGTGCACTAGAGTTCCCAAGAAGGTGCTCTCTCAGAGATTCCTTCCACATGGACTGCAGCTCGGGACTCCTGTATGCCTTTCCGCCTCTAAACCTCTTGGCTCAAGTTTTGACCGACCAAGTCCTCCTCATGGCTCCGTATTGGGCCAGCGGGTTGTAGTATCCAGAACTCCTGGGCATGAGCATCTGTACTCCAATCAAGCTGCAGTTTCGAGAGGATCTATAGTTGCAGCAACAAGACAGGGTCCAACACCCTGTCCTCTGCACTATGCACTTCCATACAGGGAGAATAAGTGGCAGCATTTAGTCTCCTTTGATATTCCTTCTGAAGTTGTTGATGGTATTCTGGCAGCCAGCCATCCATAAACAAAATCCGTGTATGCTAGGCCCTGGAACAAGTTTGTAGCTTTGTGCAGCACTCATCTCTGATTGACCTGCTACAAGCTAATCTGGCTAAAGGGTGGTTTGTTTTGTCATTGGCCCAGCTTGGACTTCTGTTGGGCACTGTCAAAGGCTGTTTGTGGCTTTTTCGGATTTGACTTGCTGGATCTTCCTTCTTGGTTTCAATTGCCTGCTGCGATGAGATTTCTTAAAGGTTTATAGAATGTTTCCTTCAAAACCCTTCATGTGCCACCATGGGCCGTGAATTTGGTAATCACTTTTCTTATGTGTACCCCATTTATGCCAATGCACAACTGCCCATTACATCTCTTTACCCTTATGTCAGCTCGTCGCATGAATGAGGTTCCGGACCTCTCTGCCTGGCCGCATTCTCTTCAGAGAAGCTGGTGTTGAGGACTCGAGCTGTATTTCTGCCAAAGTAACACCTTTCCACGTTCAGCAGGCAAGAGAAGAGAAGTGGAGAGGAGAGACTCCATAGTTTGGACTGTTAGTTTTGACATTGCTTGTTCGCAGAACCATCGAGTGGACGATCAACCCTTTGTGGGCCTCTCAGGAGCAAAGAAGTGCAGAAAAAAACCATCTCTAGGTAGATCGACTGCATAACAATGTGTTATGCGTTCGCTAAGAAGCAGCCGCCTCAAGGATTGAGTGCTCATTCCACTTGCACCAAGGCTGCTACAACTGCGCTACAATGCAAAAGTCCCGTCTTGGATATCTGTCAAGCTATGTGGCCATTAGTGCTCATCCTCGCTAAGTCTCCACACATAGTGCATCTGGGCAAGCTTCCATTGTAATGTTGAATTTTGGGAATGGTACATAGTGTCATGGCTAACTTTCAAAAGAAGTCACTTGGATTTGAATCCAAGCTTTATCACTTGACCATGTAACATGATGCTGGAGAAATCACTTTATCCCACTATCCTATTTGCTCACTTGCCAAAAATTCGGAGTGCCTATAGGCAACTTATTAAATAATATCGGATATACACAACTTTTCATTTATTGATTCTAGTTAGTAGGAATATGATTTTATAAGCATTGTACTTGCTCGTATCTTTTTTGTGTAGCTGCTGTTTGTTTAGAATTTTGCTGGCCCTACGTAAGCACAAAGCAAAGTCCAACGTATGTATATATTGGTTGTGCATAGAAGATGAGAACATTAATTGCTCCTTTGCACCATTTCAGGAAAACTTGGAAATATTGGGAACGGAATGCAAAGACATAACTTCTGTTAAAACGATGTAGAAGAATTAGAAACAGCTAACTTGATTCATTGTGTGCTATGTTTGTGTTTGGTTTCATTGCAGGAGATGGCTAATGCTTTTGCACAGAAGCACTTGAGGACAATCATTTTAAATGTAAGACTTTAAGTTTGAATACTGAGGTCCTTTAAAATAATATTAGCATTTAATGAATATATGCGTTGACTTCACCCAACTTGTTTCCACATTCAGCATGTTATCCGGGGAAACCGCCCAATCAAAACTGAGATGGCACATCAATTATACGTGCTGCAGGTCCTGACATTTAATCTCCTAGAAGAGAGAATGATGACTAAGATGGATCCAAATGACCAGGTCAGCATGCAGGAGGGTGACTTGTGAAAATATTGTAATGCCGGTATTTTTTGCATGAATTTCATTTGTATATTAATTAATCCAGGGATTCACAGCTCCCTCTTTTTCGAACTTAGTAGGTAAATAAATGTCTTTGAGGTTTAATGGGCAGATCACTAGAACACTTAATAGCGAGGGGGGTGCTTTTTTACTCTGACCTAAATTGTTTCAGATAAGTTAGCTTTGCTTTTTAGTTCTGCTGAGTTTGTCTAGGGAAAACTATTGTATATGAAACAGCAAATACTCCTGTTATTGTCTTTACAAAATATACTGTTCCTTCTCCTGTCACAGGCACAGCGAGACTTCATCTTCGAGCTGAGAAGAATTGCTTTTGATGCAGAGTCAGATTCCAATAGCGTCTCTGGTACAGAGAAACGAAAAGCCATGTACACCAAAGATTATAAGATGTTAGGATTTACTGTACGTATCAACGTTGGCTATGCTAATAGTAGTGATGGCCACTGATAGAATTATTTATTTTCAAACGAATGGCAAGACTGGGTATCTTGGAATATTTATTGATATCAGTGAAATACATTCTCCTTGTGCCAAAGTGGACAAAGATGACAATTGATTTCTTTCTGAGATATTCTGTGTACAACAAAAGAAGCAAAGGGATACATGTACTCTAAAGAGTGGCTGTTCTACTCTCCTAGGTCTATTTTAAGTCCCTTATGTCTGAGGAATCAACTTCCAGTTGTATGAGTTTAAGACATAGTTTAAATAGCCCTTTTGCCATGAAACATTATGCAGTCAAATCACAACTAGAACAAGCAGTGGCATAGCCAATAGGTCTCGCATTTGGGACCTTATAAGTGTTTAGCCATGCAACAGTTGGTGTTGTCGCACCAAGGATATTCTCCTGCATAACAAAATACATTTAGTGTCCAAAAAGCGACCTATTGGCTATGCCAATGCTTGTTTGTTTTTTATTGCTGTTTTGTTTAAGTTGCCAGATCAACAATAGCTGGACATGGTTTTTGTTAACAGTTCTTTGCATCAAATGAACTTGTTTTCATTGCTCTGAATGTTGTTTCCATCCTGGTTGTAGAAAGCCGTCATTCCCAGGGGTGTGGGGCTGCCCATGCGCCAAACTTTGCAAATGAGAAAAAGCCTGGTGCAGGCGCAATTTACAAGTGTGGAGTGAGTGAGCCCCAGGCAGCATGACTCACTCACACAGGAGTTCATGCACTGCACCTGCATACTCAGCATGGTTTAAGGAAACTCGACCCAATCCCTCCCAGGCATCGAACACATATTTACCAAGAAACTCTGAGAAGAGCCTGCCCGCTGCACTGACGGCTGGTGGTGTGTGTGCCCGGTGAAAGCGTGCACTGAAGGCTGGTGGTGTGTGTGCCCGGTGAAAGCGTGCACTGACGGCTGGTGGTTTGTGTGCTTGGTGGAAGCGTGCACCGACAGCTGATGGTGTGTGAGTGCCGGGTGGAAAGGTGCACCGATGGCTGGTGGTGTGTGTGCCTGGTGGAAGCGTGCACTGACGGCTGGTGGTGTGTGCCTGGTGGAAGCTTGCACTGAAGGCTGGTGGTGTGTGTGCCTGGTGGAAAAGCGTGCACTGATGGCTGGTGGTGTGTGTGCCTGGTGGAAGCGTGCACTGACGGCTTGTTGTGTGTGTGCCTGGTGAAAGCATGCACTGATGGCTGGTGGTGTGTGCCTGGTGAAAGCGTGCACTGACGGCTGGTGGTGTGTGTCTGGTGGAAGCATGCACCGACGGCTGGTAGTGTGTGTGCCTGGTGAAAGCGTGCACCGATGGCTGATGGTGTGTGTGCCTGGTGGAAGCGTGCACTGACGGCTGGTAGTGTGTGTACCTGGTGGAAGCGTGCACTGACGACTGGTGGTGTGTGTTGGCAGCCCTGGGACGAGTGAGATGGAGAGGCAAGGTGGGGGCCCCCACTGAGCGCAATGTGATTTTCTCTTTTTCTTGGTTTTCCTAATTAAGGTGCTGCCACCTCAGCTATGAAATCCTTCCCCGAAGCTACTGCGTTAATAAACTCTCACAGCTCTGACCCGTTCAAGCTAGGGAGTAGCTACAATAGACTAATGAACTAATTAAATTAAAAACGGTAGATATTAGAGGAAGTAATGTACCGAGGGACGCTGAGAGTGGGGCTTGCACGTGCATCAGCCCATCCCACTTGCACTCTGCGCCTTCCAAGATGTTATCGGCGAATTCCGAACAAAAGAAAGCGTACAGTATGTTTCATCCATTCCATAGGCCCGGGAGAGAATTTATGGGATGTTATCAACAAATTGTGTTGTGGTGTACAAGTCCAAAGAGTATACTTTGGGAGTACGTGTAGAAGCGAGCCATCCGGATGACAATGACTGTTAATAAGGTATGAATAAACAACTTCGCTCAATATAGTAATGGGCCAGGCATTGGGGGAGTGAGAAAGTCTATTCAGTCACTTCCGCAATTAAATTAACCTTCCAATGCTACATAAGAAGGAATCTGGCAATAACCATTGGAACAAATACCGGTGGGATCATCCTGGTGGCATCTGCACACACTCAAAACCAGTAATTATATTCCTCTCTCTGCATACTGCATACTGTGTCATCCTCCAATGCCCTTCCCCTTTGCACACTAAACTTTGGAAGCACACAGTGCTGATTTGGTGCAGATTGGTCAGTTGTCGAGGAGTGAGGTAAGTTATAGCAGGGGTCCCGAAAGAGTGTTTTTTTGATTTCTCATGAAAAGAAACATAGGTAAATTCAGCTTTAAAATTGAAAAAAAATTCTGTATGAATGTACACATATTTTGCGGCAAGCAGTGCTTGCTTTCACCACCACATCACTCAGGGACACCACATCACTCGGGGACACCTCCACATCACTCGGGGACACCTCCACATCACTCGGGGACACCACCACATCACTCGGGGACACCACCACATCACTCGGGGACACCACCACATCACCCAGGGGCACCACCACATCACCCAGGGGCACCACCAC
The DNA here is from genome assembly GCF_964261635.1 of Lissotriton helveticus. Lineage (NCBI taxonomy): Eukaryota > Metazoa > Chordata > Amphibia > Caudata > Salamandridae > Lissotriton > Lissotriton helveticus. The sequence goes on from NC_136068.1 coordinate 178,038,818, forward strand.
ATCACCCTGGGGCACCACCACATCACCCTGGGGCACCACCACATCACCCTGGGGCACCACCACATCACCCTGGGGCACCACCACATCACTTCGGGGACACCACCACATCACTCAGGGACACCACCACATCACCCAGGGGCACCACCACATCACCCAGGGGCACCACCACATCACCCAGGGGCACCACCACATCACTCAGGGGCACCACCACATCACTCAGGAACACCACCACATCACTCGGGGACACAACCACATCACTCGGGGACACCACCACATCACTCGGGGACACCACCACATCACTCGGGGACACCACCACATCACCCTGGGACACCACCACATCACCCTGGGACACCACCACATCACCCTGGGGCACCACCACATCACTCTGGGGCACCACCACATCACTCTGGGGACACCACCACATCACTCGGGGACACCACCACATCACTCGGGGACACCACCACATCACTCGGGGGCACCACCGCATCACCCGGGGGCACCACCACATCACCCGGGGGCACCACCACATCACCCGGGGGCACCACCACATCACTCGGGGACACCACCACATCACCCTGGGACACCACCACATCACCCTGGGGCACCACCACATCACTCTGGGGCACCACCACATCACTCTGGGGACACCACCACATCACTCTGGGGACACCACCACATCACTCGGGGACACCACCACATCACTCGGGGACACCACCACATCACCCAGGGGCACCACCGCATCACCCAGGGGCACCACCACATCACCCGGGGGCACCACCACATCACTCGGGGACACCACCACATCACTCGGGGACACCGCCACATCACTCGGGGACACCGCCACATCACTCGGGGACACCGCCACATCACTCGGGGACACCGCCACATCACTCGGGGACACCGCCACATCACTCGGGGACACCGCCACATCACTCGGGGACACCACCACATCACCCTGGGACACCACCACATCACCCTGGGACACCACCACATCACCCTGGGGCACCACCACATCACCCTGGGGCACCACCACATCACTCTGGGGCACCACCACATCACTCTGGGGCACCACCACATCACTCGGGGACACCGCCACATCACTCGGGGACACCGCCACATCACTCGGGGACACCGCCACATCACCCTGGGATACCACCACATCACCCTGGGACACCACCACATCACCCTGGGACACCACCACATCACCCTGGGACACCACCACATCACCCTGGGACACCACCACATCACCCTGGGGCACCACCACATCACTCTGGGGCACCACCACATCACTCGGCACCACAACAGCACTGTCCTTGCTTGCTACCAATAAGCATTGCCATAGCCAATAGGACTCGCATTAGGAAAGTGTAAGCTATTGGCTTTGTGAATAACAATGCTATTAATTTATATATTTTAAAAGCCAACACATATTAAAAAAAAATTGTCATTTACAATACCAATAGCTCACACTTTCCTAATGCGAGACCTATTGCATTGCAAATGCTTGTTGCATTTGGCACTTGTGGTTGTAAATAACTATAATAACTCTTTCCTAGAATTAATAATGTTAAAGGGATTTGTCTAAATCAAATTGGCCAAAACATATTGGTGGCTATGATTAGTTTAGAGTAACCTTATACCTAAGATGATAGTTACCCTTAATCTTGTATGAAGGCCACCAGATTCCGTCGAAATTTCTCTGTGCATTAGCCTATTTCAAAAGCTGATAAGAGTACTCTCCTTCAGATTAATTAGACTATTAGTGAGCCAAACTGACTGTTATCTTAATTTCTTGCTGATAAATCGTACCATAGGTTTTTCATTTGGATTTTTTTTTCATTTAAAAGGAATCAAAACATTGTTAATACGGGGCGTGGCTTAGCGGGCGATCATGGCGGACGTGGCTTGCTAGAGCTCCCGCCGGCCCGATACTTATCCTGCGATTTCTCCTGGCCCCCGGACCCGAATTGTGCACCACGTCTGGGGCTACAGCGGCGGACGGCGCAGGGAGTCATCCGGTGCTGCCAGGGACGCGCTGTGACCTCTCTCGGCGGTAGGGCAGCCTGGAGTAGCGGGCGGCCTAGTGCCGGTTGAGCAAGCCGGGGCCTCAATTTTGGCGCATCTGGACTGGAGGTCTCGATCCGGGGCCTGCGGCGCTCTCCTTTGGCCACGACCCCGGGCTGTTGGTTGCCGGCGACCTGCTGTGGGACCCCCCCTGCCTCTTCTCGCCACATCAGCGGTGGGGGCTGGTGCCTGGGGGGCCTCGGACGACCTGCGGCCTGCCTGGCCTTGGTGGAGCCGGGACCTCGAGTTTGGTGGTCCCCGCCTGGAGTCGCCGGCCCGGATCCTTCGGCCGAGTGGGAGTCCCCCGGGACTGGGGTGTCAGTCGGGCGCCTGGCCCGGATACTTGCCCTTCCCCGCCCCTGTGGTCGCCGGGGCGGCGGCCGGACGACTCGTGGACTGGGCTAGAGTGGCCCATATTTGCGCCGTGCCAGTGGGCGCGGGGACGACCTACTACGCCCTGGTGAGACGGCGTTTTTCCTGGGGGCCTGCCCGTTCTGTGGACCAGTGGCGTGAGGATCCCGTGTGGCCTGGTGTGCCCTAGACGCCCCGGCCGAGGCCTGGTTGGTGGACTATCGTGCGGTGCGGCCTCGCTACAGGTGTGTGATACTGGTCTGCCTTCTCTGTGGCAGCCATGACTCGGGGCTCGGCCGCCACTAAGACTGGACCCATTGATAAGTTCACCGGCCCTGGTGGAGGCCCTGGTGCGGCTGGCGGGGGCCAAAATGCTGGACCAGACAACGCGGCGTTGCTGACCGCCATTACACAGTCCCGCGACATGCTGGATGCGAAGATTGGCGCGGTAGGGGCTGACGTGATGCTGCTGCGGCAAGATCTTCGTAATGCGGTCGCCCGCATTACTGAAACCGAGACCAGGGTCACAGCAGTGGAGGGAGATGTTGGGGCCCTTCAGAAGAAGATTGCCGACATGGAACAGACTCAGCGGGGCCTGGCGCTCCGTGTGGAAGATGCCGAAGGGCGGGCGAGGCGGAACAATCTGCGCTTTGTTGGCTTTCCGGAGGACTGCGAGAATGGGCCCATGGACGTTTTTCTGTCCCGGTGGCTGGAGAGCTGGCTGCCCCCGGACTCCCTGTCGCGATGCTTCGTGGTGGAGCGTGCTCACCGCGCCCTGACTCAGAAGCCGCCGGTCGGGGAGCGGCCTCGCCCGATCATCGCCAGGCTCCTCAACTTCCACGACAGGGACGTCATCCTCCGGGAGGCTCGGCTTAAGGACACCCTGCTCTATGATAATCATAAAATTATGATATTCCCGGACTATACCAAACTGGTCCACCGGCAGAGACACTCCTTCCTGGAAGCCAAGGCCAAGCTGCGTGGCTTGAAAATCCAATACTCACTGCTCTACCCGGCCCGCCTCCGTGTGATCTTCAACTCCAAGACCCTCTTCTTCGATACACCGGAGGCCGTCTTCAACTGGACCGATGAGACGGTCAGAGTTCGACCTCATGTCCAACCGGGGCTCCACTCAGGGTCGTCGCGTGCCTCGTCTCAGGACCGGGGCACCACGTCAGGCAGAGGGAAACGTCACCGCAAGTCTCGCTCCCGGCGGAGGTCCCTGTCCCAGGACCCTCTTTTGGGGGACACACAGCCCGATACGGATCACTCTGAACACGGCTCTTGATCACCGTTCACAGGAACTATCTGCTGGATGCCTTTCATATGTCAATCTGTGTGCTGCGGATGCTGAGCTGTGGTTGGTGGGACAGACATTGGCCGGTGCAGTATTGACTTCCTTTTTGGTGCATACCAGGGCCATCCTGGTCTGGTACTTTTCTGTGGTGCTTTGTTTATGACTCGACTGTATATGTTTTTTTTGGGGTTCGGGGCATGTAGTATGGGCTGCCTCCTCCTGTTGGGATTGGGGGGTAGTTCAGGGAGTGTGCCTGGTTAGTTTGGGGGGGAACTAGTTGGGATCCCTTGGTATGGCTGGCTTTGGGCGCTATGTTTTGGGCCTGAAGTACCGTTTACCGCGACAGATGCTTCATTGTTTATTGAGGTATGGGGGTGGGGGTGGGGGGTTTTGGGGTGTTTGGTTGCTTGTGGGTTGGGCTGGGGTTGGTGGGGTAGTGGGGTTTAGGGTAGTGTTCTGGGGGGTGCACGTGTTTCTTATGATGTTGGCAAACAGGGTGTCGTGGGCCGGGGTCGGGTACTGGGGTGGATGGGTACTGGCTCATCGTGACAATGGCTGAAGCTCCACGGCTTGTATCTCCTGGCACTTCCATGCGTGTACTGAGCTGGAACGTCCGGGGGCTCCTAGACAAGATCAAGCGGGGGGCCGTGCTTCGCTGGGCGAAAAGGGACTTGGCAGATGTGCTCTTTCTTCAGGAAACACACATGATGGGTACCAGGGCACTGAGTCTGCAGAGGTTTGGCTTCCACCAGGTGTTTCATGCTGGCTTCACTCGGGGATCGAGGGGCGTGGCCATTCTAGTTCACAGACGGCTGGCTTACACTCATGAGCGTCAATGGCTCGATCCTCAGGGCCGGTTTGTGTTTGTGCAGGGTAGGGTTGGTGTGGAGCCTGTGGTGTTCGGCTGTGTGTATGCCCCTCCCCCGTTGCAGTGGGCCCTTGCGGAGCGACTGTTTGCCTTATGGGCCGAGCTTCCCCGTTCCCTGGCTGTTATTGGAGGCGATTGGAATGATGTGGTGGACATGACCTTAGACAGACAGAGGGGACGAGGGGCCGAGGTTGTAGCCTCCCCTACTCGGCTGAGTGCCATGATTGATGGTCTTGGATGGGTGGATGTGTGGAGACATTTGCATGCCGGGAGGCGGGAATACACGTATGTCTCTGCTGTGCATGGCTCTCTTTCGCGCCTCGATTGTGTGTTTGTACCGGGGGCCTTCCTTGACAGGGTGCAGGGGGCGGCGATCCGGCCTCGCGGGCTCTCGGACCACTCCCCTGTGGCGGTGCAAATAGATCTCTGTAAGGCGCGCCAGCCGTTTCGGTGGCGGATGTCTACGTGGCACCTGCAGCGACCGGATTACTCCCAGCATCTGCGCGGTGCGATCGCCCACTACTGGCAGGATAATCTTACGGTAGGGATGGATGCCATCACAGTGTGGGAGGCCATGAAGCCCGCCTTGAGGGGGGTGGATATAGCCTGGTGCGCGACGGCTCGTCGGACTCGCCAACACAGTATTACTGCGGCCGCGGTGCGGGTGGAGGCGCTGGAGGTGCGGCACAGGGCGGCGGCAGACGATGTGACACTGCGGCTGCTTTTACAGGCGCAACAGTCTTACTCCTCGGTCTTATTAGATGAGGCACGCCAGGCGTGGCTGGCTACGCGTAGTAGGGTGTACCAGTGGGGCGACAAGTCTTGCACAATGCTCCATAGGCTTTGTCAGCAGACTCTGCAGCCGATCACCTTGCCGGGGCTTGTTGACGATACTGGAGTGGCGATTACAGACCCTGTGATCCTTGCGGCGAGCTTTGCGCGCCATTATGAACGTCAGTATGCCCCTCGGGAGAGCCTTTCCTCCGATGGCATTGAGGAATACCTCACAGCGGTCCATCCGCGGGCGGTCTCCGATGATGTTCGTGACGCTCTGGAGATCCCCCTGACGGCGGAGGAATTAGGCGACGCACTGGGTCAATTAAACGCGGGTAAGGCGCCGGGGCCGAGCGGGTTCCCCAGCGAATTCTATCGGACATTCCACCTACAGCTTGGGCCACATTACAGGCGGGCGTTGGAACTGGCGCGGGAGCGTGGCACCCTCCCCCCAGACTGGCGGCATGCCGAGATTGTGGTCTTTCAAAAGCCGGGCAGGCCCCCCGAGCGCCATGAGTCGTACCGTCCCATCTCCCTTATTAATTTTGAAGCCAAGCTCCTGGCCAAGGCGCTTGCGAATCGCCTCCTCCCGCACATCTCAACCCTTGTCCACCCGGATCAGGCGGGCTTTATGCCAAGCCGGGCGACGCGGCACAACATTCGGCGGGCCCAGGCCGCGCTGGACGCGATCGGAACCACCGGGGAACAAGCGGCGCTGTTGTTGGCAGACATTGATAGCGCCTTTGACTCGGTCAGCTGGACCTATCTCTTTACTCTCCTACCACTACTGAACTTGGGACCGGTTTTTATTTCCTATGTGAAGCTGCTCTATACAGATGTCACCGCTTCGGTACGTGTCTCTGGGGCGGTCTCTGCGCGGTTCCGTGTGGCCAGGGGCACCCGACAGGGATGTCCCCTCTCCCCGTACCTATTCGCGCTGGCTATGGAACCTATGGCCGCCCGGGTGCGCCAGGACGCGCTTTATCGGGGCTTTGTATGGGGGGCGGATCACACGGACCGCGTTGCCTTATATGCAGACGATGTGCTCTTCTTTATGACTGACTTGCATCGTACGGGCCCTCGCGTTCTTGAGATCATGCATGAGTTTGGTCTGGCGTCGGGGCTTTTTCTTAACCCACATAAGTCGACCTTGTGGGTGCTGGGGAGTGACTCGGTACACTGCCCATGGGCTGCGTCCCTCCGGGTGGTGGTCGAGGGCATGAAGTACCTGGGCGTCTTCCTCTCGGCCTCGGCCGCGGTGGCATGGGATCGGAACGTTCGGCCGGTGTGGGATAGGGTCCAGATGGACGTTAAGGCCTGGACCCGTATGCCCCTTAACATCTATGGGCGGTCGGCGATTTTTAAGATGGTTGCCCTGCCTCGGCTCCTCTACCAACTGCAGAATCATCCCTATAGAATCGACCCACAATGGTTCCGGAGTGTCAACTCGGTGTTGGGTAGGTTCTTGTGGGCCGGGGGCGCCTCTCGGGTGGCGCTACGTACCTGCTTTCTCTCTACATACAGTGGCGGCTTGGCGTCCACGGACCTCCTGTCTTATTACCAAGCCTCCCACCTCCTCGTGCTCAATGAGTGGTGGTATGGGGACCGTAGTGATCCGGCTTATGCTCTAGAGCACTCGTTGATGGGCGGAGCCACGCTCCACACATTGCTGTACTCGGCCAGGCGGAGGAGGATATTGCCGAGGGTCACTCAGGTGGTCTTCGCGGTCTGGCGGCAAGCTTTGCATCGTATGGGGTGGTGGGGCAGACTGACGGCCGAGACGCCGTTGTGGCATAATGGCCTGCTCCCGGCGCTGGCTTCCCTTTCCGGGTTTGGCGGCTGGGACGCGATCGGGATCTCGTCCCTTGGTCACGTTCTCTCCGGTACTACGCTTAAGTCCTTTCAGGACCTTAGCTCTGAATTCAATATGCCTAAGTCCCAATTCTTCCGGTACCTCCAGTTCCGTCATGCCCTTGGCCCGAGTCTGGTGGGCTTGGAGCAACTCCCTGATTTCAGTCCCATCGAGGCTAAGCTATTTATGGGTGACCTAGGCGACAAAAAGGTTTCTCAGATATATCGCTCCTTGGTTACACACTGTTCCCCTTCCCTCTCGTCGTTGAAGGCCTCCTGGGAGATTGATATTGGTCCCTTGGATGATGATGACTGGCGCGAGGCGCTTGAATCCCCCCGGGGAGCTGCTATAGCTGTCCGTCTCAGATTTATTCAGTTTAAGTACCTTCACAGGGCCTACTATACTAGAGAACGGCTGTGGCGGGCGGGCCTTATAGCCGCCCCGGAGTGTCTGAGGTGTGGTGCTGAGAGGGGGACGCTTCTCCATACTGTGTGGTCCTGCGGGAGGCTGACCAGATTCTGGGCGGGAGTTTGGGACTGTCTTTCGGAGGTGCTGGGGTGGGACCTGCCCCGTACCCCTAGGCTGGGTCTCCTTCATATCCTGGAAAATGTTGGGGGCAATGTCTACAAACGTCACCTGCTGCTTTTGGGACTAGTGGTGGCCAAGCGAGATCTGGCCCAAGCCTGGAAAAGTGTTCGTGCCCCCCCGCTGGGTGCATGGAAAGCGGGACTGGACTTCCTTATGGGCCTGGAATTGCCTGTCTTTGAGGCCAGAGGGTGTCCCCGGAAGCACTACAAAATTTGGAAGAGATGGGCGGAATACAGGGGTCTGCACCTCGACCCCCCCGCGGATCTTGATGATGTGTTGGCTCTGAATGTGGACCCCGTACCTTAGACTGTTGGCTGACTCCACCTTTGTTTTGCATCTTATGTTGCTACGCTGTGAACACGTGCACTGGGTTCGGGAGGGATAAGGGGTGGGTAGTAGGGGGGGGTGTAGTAGGGCGGTTGGGGTTGGGTGGTCTGGGAGGGGACTGGGGTATGTTTTTTTTTATAACTCTGGGTTCACTGCTATGCCTTTTTCAATGTCTGTCGTTGACAGTCTCCTCCTGACTGTGGAGGGCTGTATCGATTTATGCATGAACTCTTAATAAATACGGTTGTGAAAAACATTGTTAATACTTCTTCACAGCATATGCATTAAATATTCATAAAACATTTTCAGTATATAAAACTCTTCTATTCCACATGAACAAATGTCTTAATTTAGTCCAAAATATTTAAATTCATTCAAATCTGAAAAGTTAATTTTAGATTGAATTACTATTCACATTCAGGCTAAATAAACATCACTCTATGTACACTACACGCACAAGTTTCCAACTGACGCATATCATTCCTCTTGTACTCCCATCTCCAAAAACAAACAATTGTACACTTACCCATCACCTTTAAACTTCATCCATTCCATCATTGCCTTTACAAATGAGCACCACAACAAATACAAACAAGTGACTATAAAAACCTAACAAAGATTTTATGTATTTCACATAATATAACAAACAGACTCCACACTGCAGCAGGCCATGCTTTCACAGGCTCCCGTCACAAATTATTAACTGCCTGTTTTACATTATCATTCTCACACACACCAAACATCGCCCCACATGAACTCCGGTCTCCAAAGCAATAATGAATACTAGATTTTCCCATCACCCGTAAATAGTCAACACCCATTTCATTATTTCCTCTAAACATTTGCACCATAAATACCACTGCGAATACTCAAGGTAACTTTGAAAGCTTGGCGAGGAGTTTATGTATTCTACATTGTGGTAATATAAACAGGCTCTGCATGTCAACAGCCATTTCGAATTCTATCAACTAAATAAACGCACCATAACCCGGTAAGCCTTTTCCACACAATTTAATTTTTGTTGATTTTTCCCATCTTTTGTACTGGCCTGGGCATTAAAATACTGGTCATGCCCGTAAAAAAAACAGCCATGTGGCAACAATGGCGACAAAGTATGACACTTAATAACTACGCATGTAAAAGATGCATTCTGAATAATGCGTTATAACATATGTCCTTATGACTCGGCAACTATTCTACTGTTGAGAAGATATCAACAGAATGCATTACAGATGGCATACACACTAACTTCATTCTTAGACATCTGGATGCTCTTTGGAGTATCTTTCTACAACTTGCCTTAATTTGGTAAGGCTTACAAGCTCTTAACCTCTTGCTTCTTTCTGAGATATTTTAACAGAGATCTTAACGGTCCTATCAAATTTGGAACTTGGCAAATATAATTGTATGCTTTTTAAAAATTATACGGTATTGTGTTGAAATTATGTAAATTATGTAACTGCTAGATCTATATACCTTGATTTATTTAATTTCTGTTGCAAGAACCATCCAAAAAAATGAATGCCTGTTCCCTTTTTAAACCATCCTTTTATCCCTTTTAATTTCTAACCTCTTAAGAGATTACACGCACAGGCTGTGATTACAAGTATAGGTGCTGTTTAGTGCCCCTGACAAGAAAAAAAATGATACCATGGAGCAAGTTATTTATTGGGTGCGATAAATGGCACCTGTTACACGTTTATGGGAAATAACATGCAGATGTTGGTGTTTAATGCACAAAAATCTGCATTATATGGTAAATACTGTGCACTTTTCCCCTGTTTACATTCTTTAGGTTTGACTAGCCGAAATGTAACAAGCTTTGAGGTGTTTTAACGCATCCTATAATTATCGGATATATTAAATACCTTTTAATTTGCAATTCCAACCCGTGCACAGGTCGGAATACACTGACCACATCATAATCAGGTCCTTAGGTAGTAGACAAACCCCAAAAAGTAGTTTCACATGGAAAAGTGTTGCACAGCAATAAAAAGGCTAACATCACTAAAATAAGTGTGAGTACAGGGGTGTACAAGCACTGATTTCTAAAATGTAAATGCCTTTCTATATTACATATGTACAATATAATTGGTTATTTCACTTACAGTCTTGAAAAGTGTTTGTTTACCCAACGTGGTGCACCAAGTGTCCGCTGACAATATACTCCATTTATAAAGGATAAATACAAATTTACTAGGATGATGGATTGTAATTGGATCAAAAGAGTTTAACTTGATCTTGTATTGAATTGGATGAACAAATAAGCTAAATACAATTACATGTCATGAGACTGTTATTTTGAAGATGTGAAAAATATTTGCTCTATTAAACTAACCAAAGAAGACAATGGGTGATTTTCAAAATAAAGATGCATGAGCCTATTAACTCTGCATAAATATCTGGCTCAAAACAAAAATGTTCACATTTCCTAGAAAAGCCATTCAGTGGTAATGAAATGTTGGCATGCCTATATTACGCAGTGAAACATGACACTGGTGCTTACAACGCAACATATTTTAGATATGCTTATGTTACAATAGTCATGAATATGCAAGAGATGCGAGTGGTGTACGCCTTCATGATTAAGATAAGGAGCTAAACCTTTTTGAAAGTATTTTGTCAGGTATAAATGAGGCATAACAGTGGGCATAAGTGAGGCCTAACAATGGTCTGTTATGTTGAAGTTCTTTTAACTTACACACCCACTAGTACTGAGTGGTGCTGGCTGGTATTATAGTTGTTTGATTGCAGGGGATAGTTGGTGTTTGACTATTGCAATAATCCCCCAAGCTTTTAACCTTTAAGAAATTTGGAAACGCTTTGCATCACTTATCTGATTACCTTCTCAAGGTTTAAAATAAAAGTGCTAATTTTCGCCTCAAATGTGTGTAGGAAATTATCATGGGTAAAGGCATTGTAATTTACATATTTTCACATGGTGGGTGGAGATGAACAGGTCTGATGTGAGAAAATATTATTTGTTATGAATATTATTGAATTTTTTGATCTCATGATTATTGACCACTTATTAGCCACCACTTTTCTTCGACTGTCATCGACCTAAGTGCCAGCTTCTGTGAATTCCATCCATCTGTGTTTCAGACTTGAGGCATTTTCAAGTAGTGTCTTTGCCTTGCCTGGTTTCATGATGAGCTTAATTTAAGAACCCTTATAAACATAACTTACGGTTACCATAAGTTGCTACTTTTGTGTGCCGTCTCCAATATGTTTTTCTAAATGTGATTTGGCTTGCTCCTTTCACATAACAACCCTAATGCTAAATAATACTTTAGATATTCTTTTCTCATATTTCATTTGAAGCTAAGGTATAACTCGGGAAAGGTATAGCTGAGGAAAAGATATCAGACAAAGTAAAGGTACTAAAGTAAAATCCCGGAGACCTGGCCATAAGTGTTATTTGAAAAGTGGCTATTAATAAAAAGAAAGTACCTGTGTTTAAGAAACTCTTTTGCCTGCAGCATATGGTCTTAAAATGTGTTGGTTTCATTTAGAAATAAAAAGGAAAAGTAATAAACATACAGGAAAGGTTTCAACGTACTGTAGTCTTTACATTAAACTGTATAAAATGCTCAAAAACACCCTGCTGCCATAATACAGTCTAAAAGGAAGAAAATAATTCAGAACCTCAGTCCTGAAAACACAGTTCTTGGAGACTGCTAAGATTTGAAGGATCAAGTGTAAGGCAGAGTCAACTAAGGTACCTAGATTTCTGACCACTGAAATCAGAGCTGGGTGTCTACCCTTGCCTGGAAGCTGAAGATCTAGTCTTGGAGAATGAAGTACTTTTGCATGAGTAGTACTTTAAGGTTATCTATAAGACTTCTTTCTGATGGATATGTTTAACTGACGATTCCTCACCTTTTGAATTCCATCAGACTGGAAATATTTCCAGCTATTGTTTTAGTGTGCTGACAGGTCACTCCTTCGGACTCCGCAACAGCTGATGTTTCCATTTTGCGTTTTGGTGCCTTTCCTGTCTCTACCACTAGCCCTAACCACCAAAGTGTGGTACAATCGGGAGACTTGAGGGGAATGGTAGGTGGTAGAAAATGTGTTGCTCCCAACAGATTCCAGAACTTTCCATCACAGAAATGTGAGGAAAATTTGTTTTTTTTTCTTTGTCAAAGTTTGAGGCTTGCAAGGGCTTCTGGGTTAGAAAACCTGGTGAGAGCCACCCAAATCAAATCACCACACCCTGGATTTACCTGGTGCCTAGTTTTCAAAATGTTGAGACTTGAGGGGAATGGTAGGTGGTAGAAAATGTGTTGCTCCCAGCAGATTCCAGAACTTTCCATCACAGAAATGTGTTTTCTTTTCTTTGTCAAAGTTTGAGGCTTGCAAGTGCTTCTGGGTTAGAAAACCTGGTGAGAGCCACCCATATCAAATCACCACACCCTGGATTTACCTGGTGCCTAGTTTTCAAAAAGTTGAGGTTTGCTAAGTTTTCATAGGTGCTGGCTGAGTTAGGGCCCAAAATCCACAGCTAGCCACAATGCAAAAAGGGGTCAGTTTTCAGTAGAAAAATTACGTGTCCATGTTACATTTCGGGCCCTATTCTGTTGCGGGCACTAGCCCTACCCATACAAGTGAGGTACCATTTTTATTGGGAGACTTGGGGGAATGCTGGGTGGCAGGAAACTTGTGGATCCCCGCAGATTCCAGATGTTTTCCTCACAGACTTGAGTAAAATGTGTGTTTTTAGTTCAACTTTGAGATTTGCAAGGGCTTCTGGGTAGGAAAGCCTGGTGGGAACCACACAAGTCACCCCACCCTAGATTCCCCTGGGTGTCTAGTTGTAACAAATATACAGGTTTGCCAGGTTTCCATAGGTGTTGATTGAGCTAGGGCCAAAAATCCACAGTTACCAACATTTAAGAAAGGGTACTTTTTCAGTGGGAAAAAAAAAATGATGTGTCTGTGTTGTGTTTTGGCCCTTTTACTGTCGCAGGTACTAGGCCTACCTACATGTGAGGTACAATTTCTATCCTGAGACGTGGGAATACAGAATGGTAGAACATGTGTTACTATCAATTGTATTTCTCTGCATTTGTGCTGTCCAAATGTAAACTAGTGTATAAGTAAGAAGACATTTTGAAAAATGCCCTTTGAATCACTTGCTAGGATGAGTGCCCTCTAATTCGGAGATGTACAAATAACTACAGGTCCTAAACTCTGTATCTAGTGTCTATTTCAGAAATACATAGGATTCCTTGATACCTATTATTTCACTGTATTAATTGCTCTATACCCAGTACACAATGAAAAACCATTGAAGGGTACCATTCAGTTTACTCTTTGTAGCTCGTCTTCTTCAAAACCTACAAACTATATATATATATATATATATATATATGGTTTGTAGGTTATATATATATATATATATATATATATATATATATATATACATACACATACACATACACATACACATACACATACACATACACATACACATACACACATACACATACACACATACACATACACACATACACATACACATACACATATATATATATATATATATATATATATATATATATATATATCCCTGCAACTAAAAGGTTTTGGCAGGCAGACCGGTATATTCCTTTTGTAAATCAGTCATTGTGACAAGAAGTTACAAATGAAAACGTTGTGACAAATGGCCATTTTTTCCTACTCATTTTTATTATTGTTTGTATTTCAACAGTTTGTTTGAAAATGTTTGAGGGCTCTATACAAATGACCTTTTGCTGGACTCCGAATTCTGTACACTTTTCAGAAATCTATAGTTGTCCAGGATTATCCATGGGTTTCCACCACACACTGGAAGTAGATTGGAACACAAAAATTAGGAATGATGGGCTACCTCTCTGAAGAATGCCAAAACTGTGGTGCAAAAAATAGGCTTTTTTTGATTCAGCTCTGCATGTTCCTGAAAGCCAGGAAAAAAGGTGACTTTAGCGCAACAAACCTTTTGTTGATGCCATTTTTAGGAAAATAAACAGACACGTTTCCCCCTATTACGCCCCCACCTTCCCCCAACGAAAAATACTAAAGTTTACCTAATGTTTGGCTATTTTTACAATCTCGTCCAGGAGAAACATCAAACCCTGGGTATCTTTCTAATCCACGGAATTTGGAATAAAAGGATACAAATTTGACGTGGATTCCTTAAAGTTATGGAGGCCGGAGCATGAACTACCCCAAATAGCCAAAAAAGGACAGAGCATTCTTGGGAGGAAAGGCTTAGCAGCCAAGGGGTTAATAGGTACAACCAAATGGTTGATTATTCTTGTTTTCGGCCTTTAGATACTTACTTGTGAGTGTGTTAGCAAAATTTGCAGGCCTGCCCAGTCCTCAATTCTGGTCAAGAGTAACTTTCCTTATCCTTTTGTTTTAAGACTGTTTTTGAGGGGAAAGGATCTGTGGCTGATACAGCAGTGGCACTTACCTTAATTGTGGAAGATCAGTGTTTTGGTGCTCAGCGAAGTTTGGTGTACTCTACCTACTTTGTCTTTTACATTGACCACCTTCCAACTTTAAGGTTCACGAATATCTCATTCAGAATAAAGAAATGCTCAAAAGGAACTTTTTCTCAGACCTGTTGCTTTGATTTTCCTTTTTTTTAAATCTCTTTTTATTTTATTTTATGTTAAGCTCAGACTGTAACCTCACTCATGGCCTGTTTCTCAAAGATATGAGGGCAAACTCCTTATCCTGAAGTACGATTGGTGATTTCTCAACTCAATAATGGGATTTTCATTCTGTAATTCCAGCAATATCACATTTCCATTTTCCTAAATGTAAGATTAGTTACTGAGTTGTGAGGTTTCCTGGATGGTTCTTCCCTTGCTGGTAGTTTTCCACACTGGTAAAGCTTTCAAATTTTCATTCTAATATGTGCCTTTATAATGTGGGATTCCAAATGGAACACTAAAAACAAATGGGGGTTTAAGTGAAGAGGGTTTTCAGTGGGAAACCTATTAACATCATTTCTTTGCAGATTGTTGTTTGTCATTCATATTTCATATTTATAAATTTTGATCTCGCATGTACTTTGGGAAAACTGCATCAGTTGCACTTTTCCAGGAATACTGGTGCTGCCCGTGTAAATGCCATCGAAGCCAGAATGTTGCTTCAACAAAGATCTAATCCTCCATTTTGGTACTGCTGTGTGAGCAATTTTCAGAACCTTTTCGTTCCATTAATAATGAGGCCATTGGCATGTAGACAAACAATGCTTTCCAGATGCTTAACAGAGTGAAGCTGATTAGAGGTTACATCATTCTCAATGTGAGAAAACCATGTGACAACCAGTCTTCCTCCCAAAAAGGTATGTTTACAATTGGCTAAAATATCTTGGGGTATAGGAGACCTGGTTAGATTTTTTATTTTTGTAGGGCGTTTCTTTAGATCATAGCACTTCAGCTTGATTTTTAAGCAAACATGACATTGTTTTTAATTTGTATTTATATAGATGAACATCCCAATCAGTTTTTTGCATTCTGATTCACAGTGATTGTCTGACATGCATTGCTGGTATTGTACACTCAAGGGAATGAGCACACAAAGGGACGCTTTATAACTTGAGAGCACCCATATTGTTGGCGCTTTATGATAACCCAGGCATGTTGTGTTATTTGTTGGTTGCTGAACACAAAGCACACAATGAGTAAGGTAACTTCTTATGGGTGTAGTTAGTTGCAAAATATAACTGGGGTGTGGATGGGTATATCTTGGGTCCATGGGTCACACTAAGGTACTGAGTATTTGAGCGTTTTTTCTTTAAATGATAGGGATAATTGGGATTAGATACAGAGGTCCTTGGAGCCACTCTTTCCTTGTATTAAGTGGCAGGTCAAGATGATCTGAGTAATTCTAGGATACTGTCTCCATACATCTTGAAGGTCAAGTGAGGAGTTTTTATTGAGAATGGAGAGGGTGTAGAAACAAGTTGCTTCTTTTCTCTGACTGCATATATACTAATGTTGCTTTTCACCATTTCATCTTGCCGGAAAATCTTTTAGAACCACATCAATCCTGCGCTGGACTTCACTCAGACTCCCCCTGGAATGCTGGCCGTGGACAACATGCTGTACTTGGCGAAATGCCACCAGGATTCCTACATCAGGGTAATAATTTGTTCCACTGCTACCATTTCTTGTGTTTCTGAATGATCCTGTCCTATGTCGTCTGCAGTAAGTGACACAGAAATGACCAGCACCTGTTATTGCTACCCTCATGCCCATTATCCTGGTTGAGTTTCCCCCATTAATACACAAATGCCACTGGGTAGAAACCTGATGAACTCGTTTTGCCATGGAAGTTTCATAGCTCTTCTCTGAATGTTGGCCCTGCCGCTCTTTTTGCTTCCTCCTTTACATGCTTTGGTGATCTTAATTCTCCTTTTATATTTATTTCAACCTTGACTTCAGTTATCTTTTTGTTACAAAAGCACAATTGCGTGTTTTATGTACTTACTTGCACTTTGTGGTCTTATATTCTTTGGGCACATTGGCATATATTTGTCATTATCTTAGCACCTTGTGTTTTATCCCTGCCACTGAGCACAACAACATATTTTATAATCTTCATATTTCTCACTGTAGATGTCAAATATTTTACCACAGATTCTACATCAAATATTCTTTATGCTTTTTGGTTCTTTCGTCCCCTTCACTATTTCTGAATTTTGAATGAAGTGTGTGCTTGATGGCTTTATGAAGAATTGATATTTTTATTTTATTTTTACTTTGCTCATTATTGCATTTTAAAATATTTTTATGATTTGCGTTTCTAGGCAACTGCACAGTATTAGACGTGTGTACAGTTTGTGTTTTGGTCTAGAGAGACCTGTTTCTGTCTTTGGTATATTTATTTACAAATTGTGTCCTCTCTCCCTGTGCTAATGCACACTTTTATGCTATGTGATTTAAGCTTATCTTTTTATTTGTGTAAGCAATGTGTTTTGCATAGCGCTGACATGCCACTTTTGACTGAGACATTTTTGAAAACATGTGCTGGCTGTATCATGTACAATCTCTGATTTAGGGAAGCGTCTATGGTCTGTAGTCAGTCACAGAACCTCCACAGGCCACTTGAAATAGATTGCATTTATAAAGGTTGTGTTCTGAGCAAACCTGGTATTTTTGCCTTTCTGACGCATGTTTTTTAATCACTCAAAAAGGGTCAAACGATGTTTGTCGGCCCTCTTCGCCTTTCTACGTTTGCCTGATTGGCTCTCCCTGGGGCCTTAATTTGGCTATTACTTTCCTATTGTGCTTTCTGTTTGAGCTTACATGCAGCTATTCTTTATGGCTACTTAACCGTAAAACTGTTTGTGACTTTACAATTACTACTGCACACCCGGTCAGTAAACTGCAGGAGCTGTACCATCATATACAATCGTCATTCCCACTTTCCCCAAAAACTGGTGCTTTGGATTCTGACATCATGTCTGACAAAAGTGGTGTTGCCTGTTAAAGCCTGATAAATTTGGGACAATTTACCAGGCCCCCTACTTTCTTCACTGCTCTCTATGGAAATGGAGACACATCTCTGGTTTGACCATAGAGTATCTAAGGAACTAAGGAGCACCGAGTGGAGCAAACTGTTTTGTGGAGTTCTCTGATGCTAAGAAGAGAAATGTGGGGCTATCTGTTGCTAACAGAAACACAGTCCAGAAATAGACCTTACCCGGAGGGATTGTTCTCTGCATACATATGTTGTGCCTTGGCCAAAAATGAGGCTTTTGTGGGCCTTCACTGGCCATAGCTCGGTAGAATGAGCCCACTGTGGCATTGCCCTCTTCTGTTTTCAGGAAGAATTTACCTGTCACGTTATGTTATGTTAGGATACATTTGTAAAGCGCACTTACACCATAGGTCTCTTGGCGCTGTTTCTACATAAGCTGCTGCGGGGGTCCAGTTTAAACAGTTTGTCCGAAGAGCCAAGTTTTTAAGGCTTTTCTGAATCCCACGAGGCTATCACAGTTCCTGACTGAGAGAGGAAATGAGTTCCAGAGCCTGGGGGCCATATAGGCAAACCTACGCCTGCCTAGTCGTTTTAATTTGATTGATGGAATAGACAAAAGGTGCAGATGGGCGGAACGAAGATTGCGAGTAGGAACATGTCTCGAGATTAAACTGTTGAGAAATCTAGGACTGGTGCAATGCAAAGCCTTAAAGATTATACAGCCCGATTTGAAGGCGGAGCGTTGCGCCATAGGTAGCCAATGTAAAGTGCGCAGTAACATCCTGGCAGACTGCCATCTTGGCTGCCTATAGATCAATCTCGCCGCCTTATTCTGAATTATTTGTAGGCGGTTTACCAGACCAAGAGGAAGGCCGGTATACAGAGAATTGGAAAAGTCAAGGCGGGAGAGTACCAGCGCAATGACCACCTGGATCAAAACTTGATGAGATAACAGATAGGCGATCTTTCTTATTTTTCCTAGTTGGAACAGAGAGGAAGAAATGACCGTACCCACATGGCCCCTCAAGGAGAGATTGGAGTCTATGGTTACTCCCAGACTTTTCACTGATGGGGACGGAACGGGAGGGGGGCCTAAATCGCCCGGCCAAAAATGAGATCCCCAGCTAGTGAGACTCTTCCCAGGTAACACCAATTCGGTTTTCCCGGGGTTAAGCTTTAGTTGGTTCTGGTCCATCCAACCTTGAATATGCAGCATTGCGGCTTGGAATTCAGCGGCTGCATTTTGGGAGTCTTGCTTAAAGACCAACTGAAGGTCGTCGGCATAGTTGAATACAGTTACGTTCCTAGCCTTGAGTGAGTGAATCAGAGGGCGGATGTACAGATTGAACAACAATGGAGATAGGGATGAGCCCTGAGGAACTCCACATGAGGCAGTCAGGTTAGGGGCCGTATAGTTCCCAAGATACACCGCCTGCGTTCTACCTGTCAAAAAGGATTTTATCCACCCATTAGCTGTTCCCCGGATCCCCGCTTGTTCGACACGGTGCATTAGGATGTTATGATTGACCGTGTCGAACGCTGCCGACCGATCTAACAGTACAAGTGCCTGCGGGGTACCCTTGTCAGCATTGGCTCTTAGTGTGTCCATCAAAGGTGAAAAATAAAAGGGTTTACCTAGGAAGTGTCACCGGGTAAGTCAGCGGCAAGGAATTTTCACTTCTACCTTTATATGCTTTAATTAAATTTTCCTTCCTTGTACAAAACCAGTAGGCGCCCTTTGGTGGGCACAACCTTTGGTATCCAATTCGATTTTTGCATCGTTTATACTGATGCACTGCTACTGCATCAGTATCCTATTTCTTAAGAAGTCAATTTCATTTATTCAATGCTTTTTTAAGAAGACAATGATGTGATGCTGTAGGGTTAGCAAAGAGAATCCACACATTAACCATAGAAGGAATAGCTCGCCACATACATTCGTTTGATCAGGGATCTCATGCTGCCCTTCTCACCCCCAGCCCCCTCAAAGTTGTAAGTAGAGATCTGAGTCTTCTAGTCTCTTAAAGCATGTATTATAAAAGTGCATGTCTGCCCTTTAAATTAAGTACTGCTGGCACTCTAACCTACGTAATATTCATTTCAAAGCCGTAGCTTATTGCTCAACCAGCCACCTAGGTCCTCACACCAGGTCACATCTTGCTAAATAGTTCATACTGCTGAACTTTATTTAGGCACAACATGAAAGGACTCATCTAGTCAATAGCCATTGATACAACTCAATTTCTCTATATAATGGACAATCTGTTTTGTATACTTTTATGTGAAATGATGTTCTGTGCCGTTATCTGCATGTATTCTTCTGCTTTTGGTCACTGTGACTCGCATTCACTTCTGCAGATCGTGCTGGAGAACAGCAGCCGTGAGGATAAGCACGAGTGTCCATTCGGACGAAGTGCCATCGAGCTCACCAGGATGCTGTGTGAGATTCTGCAGGTTGGAGAGCTGCGTAAGTTTGCCTTGAGTATCCAGGATATGTTTGCAGAGATTGTCTTGTCTATTTTTACTAACCCAAGGTGTCTCTCTTTGTAAAGCTAACGAGGGTCGTAATGATTACCACCCAATGTTCTTCACTCATGACCGGGCTTTTGAGGAGTTCTTCTGCATCTGCATCCAGCTACTGAACAAAACATGGAAGGAGATGAGAGCCACGGCAGAAGATTTCAATAAGGTAAGTTCTTCCGTCCAGGACAGATGTGTGCTAAGATCTCTACTGATGGCTGTGTTCCAGATTCAAAACCAGAGGGGGGATCGAGTGTAAGTGCAAACAGTGAAATTGTCAATTGATGCCTGAAACTCCCCAGAGACAAGAGCACAAAGCAACAACTCGAAAAAAACAAAAAAGTATGCTTCTCCACTAATCCTTCACCTAACCAACTGCTCTATCTTGGTAACAACCCTAATTACAGTTAGATCTGTGACTGTACTTCGAGCGTATGCCCCGTCAATACTGTCATCTGTTTTAATCAGGCCCATTTGCTTAACATCTTTCCTGACCTTGTTGCTTCATGTGTTTTGGTAATGCCCGTTATTGCCTTTACACCAGTCCCTTTGGATTTATCATTGTAAGGTCTTGTAAACAGTTTGCTGTACCGCAAGTAGTTTTCAGTTGTGCCATAAAAATTCACAAAAACAAATGCACATGCAAAGGTTGGGTATGCTCAGATCTCTTTCTGTGACTTTTGATCAGCGAGGTGTTCATGATATTCCTTATAAGCTATATGCATGTGGGGAGAGTTCCTCACTAAGGTCTCAGTATGAACTCAGTCTTTGCTCAAAGGCTTGCGGATGGTAAATGTAGCTGTTGGAAGGGGATTGAATTAGATGTTCTCACTTTTGACATATGACTGAGCATTTAATTTAACTAATGTGTATGGTAAGATCTCTTCTCAAAGGTTTAGATGTGGAGGCGTTGACTAATGCTGGTGATACCTAGCACTGGATCTTAAGCAGCTACTGCATGCCACCTGGTCTTTTCTCTGTTTACTGCTGATATGAACGCTGTCCATGTCTGCTGTATATAGCTTGCTGCTGCTGTTCACTGCTGGTACTACAAAGTCAACGATAGTGATCACAAGAAACCTGTTAATTCTTCCTTTGCAGACATCTTTGCATTATGTCATAAAATTGATAAACTGCCAATAGGTGGTTGGTGATATTTCATGGCTGTATGTGGTCTACTTATTCGATGTGTATGCACAGTTTTGGTTGGTTTCTTTGCCTCTTGCAACCTGCTGTGGTCTGTAAAAGTTGCTTCATATTGATTACTGCACCAGCTAGTATGAGACATCTATGGCTTCTACTGCTGCATGCTCCCTATATTCTGCTTTGTTCCTGTTGCAGCCCCTTTCACAATCCCCATGCATGCAGGTCTATTTGATTTTGCTTGCTATGAATCCTGCTTCCAGCCTGTATCTGTTCTTATTTTCTTGACAGTGTCAGTTCCAGCGGCTGCCTGCCTTTTTCTGTGAATGCTGCTTCCTGCCGATGTCGGTGCTTGCTGCTACCTCTGAGTGTCTGTGTCTGCTAGACCCTGGTGTCTTTTGTTTCCTTACCTCAGCCTGTACCTTATAGCTTCCATTCCATTTGTATTTACTCCTGCTTGATGTCTCTTCTCATTTATCCACTCTTTAGTTGTGATAATATAACGCTCTACATTTTTTGCTGTCTCTTGGTCTGTCACTCTGTGCACCTCTCGTATTTCCCGTCAGTATTTTCCATCCTGTACCTTTAAAGCTGTTGTTGTTGCACTTTGTTTCTTATGTATGTTGTGGTTTTGACAACCCCTTCTAGATCTTGTTTGCTGTTACTTAGCTCTGACCATTTTCTCCACTCTCATCAGGTGATGCAGGTGGTGCGAGAGCAGATAACGAGGGCTTTACCTTCCAAGCCAAACTCTATGGATCAGTTCAAGAGCAAACTGCGCAGTCTGAGCTACGCCGAGATCCTGCGATTGCGGCAGTCAGAACGAATGAGCCAGGATGACTTCCAGTCCCCTCCAATCGTGTGCGTAAAATGGTCACATAGATTCACCCATGCACCCTGTCTGATTCATCCAGATGCAAGGACACCAAATAAGAGATTGGGGGGGGGCACTGTGTCTAGAACCAGGGACGGTGGGGCCTTGTGTTTCTCTTCAGGAGATGCCAGTAAATAGCCTTGGGTCCGGTAGAAGACGAGACACTGTCTCATACCCTTCAGAACAGGATCCTACATACAGTGGCCCCTGGAAACAGTGTTTTATGTTCTGAGACAAATGGATCTCAGACCCCTGAGACATATCAAGCCCAGGACATAAGAATCAGCTTATCATTCTCTGGGATGCAGTGGTTTACCTTTGTGAACACAGGCTCAGTGACTCTATCCTATGAATGAGGAAACATCTTGGGGACCCAGGAACTGAGATACTCTGGCCCCGGGGACATCCATGCAGCATGACATGCGCCCATCATACCTCACACTATGGAAACATGTGGGAGGGCAGGAATGTGTAGTATCCAGTCACCTGGTTCCCCTAGGATGTGGACTGCCCGGTCCTCGGGTACTTGCCACTAACCATCAGGGCACCAGGGATGAGACCCAGGCAGAGAATGTGTCTCCAAGAAGAGAGTATCTTGACTCTAGAGGTTTGGCACTTTCTGTGGCAGTACTTAAAAAAATGTTGTTCTTGCTTTAAGGCTGACCAAGAGTTTTTTTGTCTTTAGAGAGCTGCGAGAGAAGATACAGCCTGAGATCATGGAGCTTATTAAGCAGCAGCGACTGAATCGACTCTGTGAAGGAAGTAGCTTCCGGAAAATCGGGAATCGTAGGAGGCAAGGTGAGAATCACAGATCTTTTGGAGTGAGCAATACATAGACATTGTGAATTTCAGTCTGTAATTATGTTATTCCTAATCCATGAGGTTTTACTTGTGATTGCATGATATATAGGTGATGATTTTCCATGTCATTAGTAGTTATGAGTGCTGAATTTCTACCCCACCAGTATTGTGCAAATCGTAATCAGGCATAGACGTTATAAGAGCTTTGTCATATAAGTTAATAGAGAACAAGTTGTTTCGGAAAGACAGTTCATCTTATTTGCATTTGTTCAGTTTTTCTAAATTGTTAGTTTAAATAAAATCATACAATAAACTCCTACATAATAAAAACATAAATCTGAAAGAAACACGTTAGTGTTAGATTCCTTACCTTAGAATATCCTCAGTCGTCAGACTGGATCCGGAAAGTTTTCGTCGGCAGTACCCCTGTGCGTCGGCAGGCGTCGTCTGCTGCTCTGCTTCTGTCGCCGTGATCGCCTGATAACATCGCTGGAGTACTTAGACGTCGCCCTCACGCGCTGATGTCAGTTCATCTTTTTTCCGTGCCAGCAAGCGCAGATCCGAGAAGAGCGTACCCTTAGTACATTTTTGACTAACTTTTTGACTAGGGATGCCCGGGTTCAAGCCGTGTGACACCAGTCACTGACTGATGTTGGTTACCGACCGCCGCTGCCGGTGTCTCTACTGTTTGGTGGCCGACCGCGATGACAAGTTGTGCCCCGACTGCCGGGCCTTGACATCGAAAGCTCGGCGGGTGCCGTCCTGTAAGCTTCTCGAGATCCGGCAGTCGGCTCCGTGCCGATCAAGGTCCCGGTCGAGGAGGAAGTCGAGGGACCGGTTGCAGAGACGCAGTCATCACCGTTCGTCGGGATCCAAGTCCTCGCACTCAGGTAAGTCGAGGCATGGCAAAAAGAAGTCGAAGAGGTGACAACGCTCTTCTGACTCCCCTCGCCGGTCGCGCGACTTGGCCGAGGGTTCGGGTGGCACCACCCGCGCGGCTCTGCCGGAGCCGAAGGAGTCGCATCCGGTCCCACACCCTCCGGTCCCTGAACTCAATGCGACTTCAGGCGAGATTCGAGACTTCCTCGTGGCCATGAGGACTCTCTTCCCGCCGCGAGACCTGCCAGCGCGCCTTCGGGCCCCGCGGGTCCGACTGGGGGTCCTAGCGTGTCGGCGCCGTCGACGACTTTGGTCCCGACGCCGCAGGACCCCGTGGGATCCAGGCCTGGATCCCGGTCGACGCCAGTTGTCCTTACGACTCCTCTGCTGGCGCCGACCCTCGCGGTGCCGCCCCCGGCGCCGTCCTCTGACGACACCGTCCCTGGTTTCAGCCCCGGTCCGGATTCGGCGCCGCTCGCCGTCGTCTCTGGCGTCGATGGGTGAGCCTTTCACCTATGACCCGGCTTGTCATTTATGCCTGTTTATCAGGACACGGATGAAGCGGAGGACTGGGAGCGGTCTGAGGACCCTCTGGCACAGCAGTGCCAGTTAGATCAGGACTGGGCAGATGAGCTGGGGGAGGCCAGTGGTCTAGACACTTCGCCTGACACTGGATTTTTCTATCCTCCCTCCGTGGCTACGGAGGAGGGGGCTACTTATGCTGTGGTGTTGTGCAGGGCGGCCAAGGCCTTGGCTCTTGAGCTCCCTGCAGCGGCCATGAGGACTAATCTCCTCACCGAGGTGCTTCAACAGCCAGTAAGCTCTTCGGAGCCTCCGCTGCCGTTTAATGAGGCCCTCACTGACGTTCTGATGGGCACTTGGTCCAAGCCCTCCACAGTGCTCCCTGTGGATCGGAACGTGGCCCGACGCCACCGCCCGGCTCCGGGCGACCCCTGCTTTCTGTCCAGCCACCCCACCCCCCAGAGTCTGGTTATCCAGGCCTCCACGTCCCAGACCGCATTCCCGACCGCTCCCCCGGATCGGGAATCCAAAAGGCTAGATAAGTTTGGCAAGAAACTGTTCTCCTCTGTCAGAGTAGGATTGTTGTTCATTAACACCGCATGCCTTTTGGGCCGTTCTTCCCACGCTCTGTGGGATACGGTGGCGGACGTGCTGCCCCAGACACGGCTCACCCAGGCTCCTGCTGAGGGGCGAGACGCAGCAAGGTATTCCATCCGGTGTGTACTTGACACCACGGATTCGCTAGGCATAGCGATTTCAACGACTGTGGCAATTCGTCGTCACACCTGGCTGAGGTCCGCCAATTTTTCAGGGGATGTCCAGAACACACTCATGGACATGCCCTTTGATGGCCGTCGCCTCTTTGGCGACAAAGCAGATAGCGCGCTTGAGCGTTTTAAGGACTCCAGGGCTACTTCCAAGTCCTTGGGCCTGTCGCTAAGAAGGGACAAGTGGTGCACAAACGGACCATCTCTCGGTGGGTCGTTTTGTGCATAAAGATCTGTTATTCCTTGGCTAAAAAGGATCCTCCTGAGGGGCTGTGCGCCCATTCCACTCGGGCCACGGCGGCTACAACTTCCTTGGAACGGGGTGTCCCTTTGCAGGACATTTGTCAGGCAGCTACTTGGGCTTCGCTGCACACGTTTGCCAAGCATTACTGCCTGGACAGTCAAGTCCGGAGAGACTGCTTCTTTGGCCGTTCTCTTCTCCAGGACTTTCTGGTGTGCTTTTAGTTCGCAGACCCACCTCCGGGGTTGGTATTGCTGGGGTATCTATTCTAAGGTAAGGAATCTAACACTAACGTGTTTCTTTCAGATGCACAAGTTACTTACCTTCGGTAAAGATATATCTGTAAGAAACATTAGTTAGTGTTAGATTCCTTACCACCCCACCCATCCTCCCCGTTCTGTGAACTGATATCTAGGGTTAAGGACATCCCTTTCAGGGCCCTAGTTTCATGGCACCAGTGTCTGTTTCTTGCATGGCTCTGTGTTCCTGGCACGGGAAGCTATGTACAAAACTGACGTCATCGCATGAGAGCAGCGTCTAAGTACTCCAGCGACGGCCTCCCGGCGATTACGAGGTCCGACGACAGACGCGGAGCCGCAGATGACACCTACTGACGTGCAGGGGTACTGCTGACGAAATCTTTCCGGATATTCTAAGGTAAGGAATCTAATACTAACTAATGTTTCTTACAGATATATCGTTACCAAAGGTAAGTAACTTGTGCGTTAAGGAACCTGTGGCTAGAATTGTCCCTACCAGATACATCGTTACCGAAGGTAAATAACTTGAACTTTAACAACATTCCAGCAGCCCTCGCACAGAGCTGCTGCTCGCTCGTCTCCTCGGGTGCATCCTCCCCTCCCCTCAGTATGTTCTGCATAGAGAAGCTACCTAGCCTGCTTACATATAACTTGCAGCCAATTGGGGAGAGTCTCTTCTTTGATGCCCGCTCATCGCACATGGGGGCTGGCTAATAAGAATGCACCCGAGGAGACAAGTCAGCAGAAGCTGTGCGCATGCACTGCTCGGGTGTTGTTAAAAGCCACTTTAGAGGTCTGATGAACCTACGGGGTGGTGCTACACTGAAAACAGCCGCTGCTCATAACAGCATTAAATTTCAACATATATGTAAGTAATTGCAGCAACTTACTTATTTCACCTTTAACCCCAGAGACTAAGGTATGTCTCAGATACAGTCATACAACAGTCTGTCTACACGTTTTTAACTGACCAAGAATTAAGTATATATATTGGATGTCCAGAGCACCATCAATTGAGTTGTAAATAGTCCATCAATTAGACAAGCCGATAGTTGTAAAACAAACAAAATATCGAAGATTCTATTAGTTTTTATTCCATTGCTTTATATAATTCAGTTTGAACAACAGCCGGCATGAGTTTCGTCGTTTTTGATGACTTTTTCAAGGCTGTGGAATTAAACAAAACAAGGATTTTCCTAAAATATAAACACATTCACAAAATATGATAAAAAACTAGAACAAAAAAAGAATGAAGAAAAGTACGCTCAGAAAGAATTGAAGAACAATGAGTGTTTAGAGTGCATAATAGTCTCCCGATTGGTCATGTCCCATGTCACAGGGCAGGCGTTACATATGAGTTAAATACAGTCCAAATACATAAGGGGTGCATAACAGTGACTCCAAAGATTAGAAGAAGTATGCCAAAAAGAACCTAAAGTACTAGTAAGAGGGGGCCTCCTATGCTGTGGTGTTGCGTAGGGCGGCTGAGGCCTTGGGCTTCCCACGGTGGCAGTCAGGACTAACCTCCTGACCAATGTGCTTCAGCCGGCAGCGGCCTCTTCGGAGCCCCTACTGCCTTGCAATGAGGCCCTCACTGACATCCTTCTGGGCACTTGGTCCAAGCACAGCACAGGGGCTCCTGTGGATAGGATGATTGCCCGACGCCATCACCCGGCCCCGGGCGACTCACTTTTCTTCTCCCAACACCCTACCCCCGAGAGCTTGGTGGTCCAAGCCTCATCAAAAGGCGCGTTCCCTACTACTCCCCCAGACAGGGACCCAAGAAGGTGGACCATCTTGAGAAGAAGATGTTTTCTTCCGCCAGCTTAGGACTGTGGTCGGTGAACACGGCATGTCTGTAGGGTCATTACACACAATCTGTGTGGGTCATAGTTGCGCAGGTGCTGCCACAGTGCCTGGAGGAGGCCCGGGCCATGCTGTTGCAGAAGGTCGAGACGCAACACCGTTTCGCCATCAGGTGTGGATTGGATACCGCCAACTCGCTGGGTAGAACGATTTCTATGTCTGTAGCCCTGAGGCGCTACGCCTGGCTGAGATCCACTGGCTTCTCTGGGGCTGTTCAATCAACCCTTTTGGACATGCCCTTTGATGGCCATCGCCTGTTTGGTGACAAGGCGGACAACGCGCTCCATCATTTCAAGGACCCTAGGGCTATGGCCAGATCCTTCGGCCTCCCTGCCACCTCTCGCACCATGCAGTCTGCCTTTCGCCCCTTTCATGGCTTTGGAAGGGGTGCCCCACCACATTCCACCCAGAGCCACAAACCTGCGCAAGCTACCCAGCCTCTGTGCGGCCTAGGACGTGGGACCCAACGTCATGGTTCTAGGGGCCAGCGGGCGGGCCACTCCACCAATGCACCCTCTGCAGCCGCCTCCAAACCATCCTAGGTCGACTTTTCTGGGTCACCACCTGCCAGTGGGCGGCAGGATCCAACATCATCTCCTCCTCTGGTGCAACAACAAGTCGGACAGGTGGGTTTTGCAGATAGTCCGAAGGGGCTACACCATCCCCTTCAAAACTACCCCTCCCTCCATGCCACCTACACTCCATCGCATGTCGGAGGATCATTTGGCCCTTCTCCGCCAGGAAGTTACGGCTCTCTTGGCCAAGGGAGCTATAGAACACGATCCTGTGCCAGAAGTAGGTTGTGGTTGCTACTCCCACTACTTCCTGGTGCCCAAGAAGGACAAAGGTCAGTGTCCTAACTTAGACCTCAGGGACGTCAACAGCTTCCCCTGGAAGGAGTAGTTCAAGATGTTAACTTTGGCTCAGGTCTTGTCAGCCCTCAACGCTGGAGCCTGGATGGTAGCATTGGACTTGCAGGACGCTTACTTTCACGTTCATGCCTTGCCTTCCTATCGGCATTACCTACGGTTCACGATAAGCCACGAACATTTTCAGTTCACTGTGCTCTCTATTGACCTTACCAGCGCCCCTTTGGTGTTTACAAAAGTGATGGCGGTGGTCGCAGCTCATCTGCGCAGATCAGGGGTTCCAGTCTTCCCCTATCTCGACGACTGCCTGTTGAAGGCAGGCCCGCCCCATGCTCTCGCTTCCCACCTCCTCAATACGGTGACCTCCTGCATTTGCTGGGGTTCGCAATCAACAGGTCGAAGTTGTACCTGATTCACGCTCAGAAGCTGCTTTTCATCATAGCGGTTGTGGACACAGCACAGTTTCAGGTCTATCGTCCCGAGCAGCGAGTCTGGCATATTCCGGGATATGATACTGATGTTTCAGCCTCTATCCTGGATTTCGGTGAATATGACCCTGAGGTTGCTGGGCCTCATAGCATCCTGCTGGCAGCTCATGCCAGATGGCATATGTGGGCTCTGTAGTGGTACCTGAAGTTCCAGTGAGAGCAGCATCAGGGGAATCTTTCTGATGTTGTCCAGATCTCGGAGGGGGACTGCAAGTCAGTTGCAGTGGTGGCTCACGAACCAGGATTGGGTCAGCAGCAAATCCCTCTCCCTTCCCCTAACAGAGTTCACAATAGTAACGGATGCGTCACTTCTGGGATGGGACGGCCACATGGGGGAGGAGGAGATCAGAGGCCTCTGGTCTCCGGTGGAGTCCGTACTCCTCATTAATCTTCTGGAGCTCCGGGCGATTCGTCATGCACTAAAGGCATTCCTTCCCGCTGTCAAAGGAAGAGTGTTGCAAGTGTTCACGGGCAACACTACTGCCATGTTGTACTGCAACAAACAGGGCGGAGTGGGGTCGTGGACCGTATGTTAAGAGGCTCTTCACCTTTGGACATGGCTGGAACATCAGGGCATGTACCTGGTAGTTCAACACATGGCAGGCTCCCTGTACGCCAGGGCGGACAAACTCAGCTGCCGGTGCATGATGGATCACAAATGGTGTCTGCACTCTGAGGTGGTGCAAGGTCTCTTTCAGCAGTGAGGAAAGCCTTGGTTAGATCTATTCGCCACCTAAGAGAACGCACAATGTCAGCAGTTCTGTGCGATCGAGTTTTCAAGGCGACACTCGCTCAGCGATGCCTTTTGTCGCGAGTGGATTTGCGACCTATTGTACGCCTTTCCGCCTGTACATCTTCTACCCAGAGTGCTGAAGAAGATAAAGTGCGACTGGGCCAAGTCATTCTTGTGGCTCCGGAATGGGCATGAAGAGTCTGGTATCCCGAGCTCTTGAGCATGTCCATCGATCCTTCGACTGCGTCTTCAGGAGGATCTTCTGTCGCAGCAGGGGACGGTCCTCCACCCAAACCTGTTCAGCCTTCATCTCCTTGCGTGGAGATTGAGCGGCGACATTTAACCGCTTTCGACTTTCCTCCTGAAGTCTGTAACTTCATCTTGGCAGCCAGGCGTCCCTCCACCAAAACGGTATACGCCTGTAGATCGAACACATTTGTGGCATGGTGCACAGCAAAGGCTGTGGATCCCCTTTCTCTCCCTCTTTCAGAGGTACTCCTCTTCGTTCTTTCCTTGGCCCAGGAGGGCTCTGCTCTGCGCACTAATAGGGTCTAGATTTTGGCCATTTCGGCTTTCTTTGCCTTCCTGATCAGCCGTCTCTTTTCAAGTCCCCGATTGTTAACAGATTCCTGAAGGGCATTACTCATTTCTTTCCTCCTTCTCCTTTCGTAATGCCCCATTGGGATTTGAACCTTGTCATCACTTATCTTATGTGTGCTTCTTTTGAGCCACTGCATAATTGTCCTCTTTGTCTCCTCACATTGAAGACTGCTTTCTTGCTTGCCATCACTTCTGCTCGCAGGGTGAGTGAGCTTCAAGCTATATCTTCTAAACCTCCCTTTCTTGATGTCCCTCCGGACAAAGTCATCCTCCGTACTAGGCCCTCTTTTTTGTCCAAAGTGGTCACTTCATTCCACATAGGTCAGACCATCACATTGCCCACCTTCTTCCCACCTCCGCACCCTTCCAAAGAGGAGGAGAGACTCCACTGCCTGGACCCAAAGCGTGCGCTGTCTTTCTACCTTGAGCGCACAAAAGACTTCCGGGTGGACGATCAACTCTTCGTGGGTTATGTGGGCGCGAAGAAAGGTCGGGCAGTGCTTAAGCATACCATCTCTCGAAGGGTTGTCCTATGTATCAAGATTTGTTATTCTTTGGCTAAAATTGAACCTCCAGTGGGACTGTGCACCCACTTTACCAGAGCTACGGCAGCCACTTCTGCTTTGGGACGCGGAGTTCCCTTACATGACATCCGTCAGGCAGCCACGTGGGCATCCTTGCACACGTTCCCCAAGCGTTACTGCCTGGACAGCCAAGTCCGGAGAGATGGCTTTTTCGGCTGTTCTGTTTTCCAGGACTTCCTGATGTGAACTTAGTTTGCAGACCCTCCTCCTGGGTTGGCATTGCTGGGGTATCTATTCTAAGGTAAGGAATCTAAAACTACGGTCTATTTCAGATGAACAAGTTATTTACCTTCAGTAACGATGTATCTGTACGAGACATTAGTAGTTATAGATTCCTTCCCGCCCTACCCTTCCTCCCGATTCTGCGAACTGACTTCTCGGGATAGGGACTCCCTTACAGGGCCCTAGTTATGTGCACCAGTGGTCAGTGTCTTGCATGGCTCTGCGCTTCTGGCATGGAAAGTCGTATCACAACTGATGTCAGCGAGCAGGGGCGGCATTTAAGTAGACACCACAACGTCATCCCAGCGATCACTACACCGACAACGAAGGCCGGAATCGACCAACGCTACCTACCGACATGCTAAGAAAAAATGTCCTACACACTGACATGCTAAGAAAAAATTTCTCCGGATCCAGTCTGAAGCCTGGGGTAATTCTAAGGTAAGGAATCTAGAACTACTAATGTCTCTTAAAGATACATCGTTACCGAAGGTAAGTAACTTGTTCATTAGCACAGAACTAACTGCCTCCTTTCAAAATATAAACTTAAAGCTATTTGCATCTCCCGTCCTCCTCGAGGGTTTTGCGCTTTCAAGGTCAGCAAGGACAAGCAATACCACTAGTGTCTGTTTGCAAAAAACTGGGCTTGCTGTCTGCAAGCAAAGTTATAATTTCAATAGCAACCCCTTAACCATTGCTTTTCAATTAAAGCAAACGCATAGCGGACAATGTCAAGAGCCCATCTCTGTGGGCAACAGTTTCACACAGCTGTCAAGCGATGGGAGCCTGTTCCACAAGACTACATTACAGGGACGTCAAGTTTGGCTGGTTAAATTGGCATTAGCCTTCAGTTTAGTCTTCAATATTTTATAAGAGGATTTATTTGGCATTCATAAAAAACAAAATGACAACAAAATAAGCAACATTAGCCATCTCTATAATTAAAACTTTTAAACTGCAAATATAAAAATATTACATTTGTAATACCGTGCGGGAAATATATATCAGAAATAAGAACGCATATGCCGATTTTTTTTTTTTTACGTCAATAGCACGAACTCTATAAAATGCGAGACCTATTGTAATGAAAAGGCTGGTTATGTCTGGCTTAACATCACAGCATTAGTGGGTTCTAATGTTATCTATGCTTTAAAACATAGGGCGGGCCTTGACTCCACCCAGAGCTGTATTAATCACTCACCTCATGCTATTGACTGTTGTTGTAGCTTTCCACCTCCAGTGGAGTGCTTTCATTGGACTGCAAGGAGGACTATTTTACATCCGAAAAGTAAACTAAGTCATCAAGCAACTTGTTTCATTTAATTCTTTAAGTTCTGTGTACATTCTGTGCTGTAAACAATCCTTTTTGCTACTTTTTTCTCACACTTTTGCAATAGGTCTGGCTTTAACATACTAAACAGCATATAACTTCTACAAAAAGCATTTGCACATGCCTGTGTTCGCATTCGTTGGCAATGTAAAGACAGACACATTGGATTTGCCAATGTTTGTTTCACTTTGCCTTCATTTAAGGGATGTTCTTCATGAGGGTTTCACCAATGTCTTATTACAAACACATCTCCTACTGGAATTCACAGGATGTTTTAAACTCTGACAATGACTGTTTCAGATACAGTGACTAGGTGGGGCAAGTGAGGAAAATCCAAATTGAAGGCACTGGAAAACAAGGGCAGTTCAAGACGTTTTGAAAATGCCTGTTTAGGGCTCGGCTGAAACGCGCGGAAGCGCGTCTCCGCCGAGAACTTATTGTGGCCGTGTCTCCTTCCCAGGAGACAATCCTGGCCGCGCGCATCGCCTTGGAGGCGATTCCAAACTGACACGCGCACGCGAACGAGCGCTGCGGCCAGGCGCTGTCTCCTGGGAAGGAGCCACGCACATACATACAGACACCCACCCCCCCCCCCCTCACATACACACAAGCAAGTACAGATTATTATCGGTCCACCGCAGCTGGAACAGGCCCAGCAAACCCATCTGGAAGAACGTGCAGAAGCGGAAAAAGACGGAGGTATTTGCATTGCTTTCAATGTCTGTCAGAAGCTCCAGTCGCAGGAGCTGCCCCGGAATTTAAATGGTTCAGTTCCAGTATCTGATTCCACCACTGGCAGAGCAACTGTATCCTTCGAGCTGTTGTTAATCCAGCCGTGCCATGCTTTAAAATATTTGTGTTCAGTTTTTCAACGTGTGGGCATAAATACATGTGCTGAAGTGCTTTCGAAATCCCCTGAAAGACGCATTATATTGCGTCCGGGCTGAATGTAGTCTGTTTAGCACAAAGTGAAGAGACGTATAGTTTATGTTTAGAGCTTAATTCTGTCTGAGAAAGCACGTCGTTTGTTGTTTAGCCTGCCTTTCAGTGGATATCTGTTTTTGCATGTGGGCATTTTCAGTAGTCGACAGAGCCTGTTTGCGCCCAGGAATATTGCTTAATCGAACTCTTTGCGCCGGTTAGCAGCTCTTATCAGATAGCTGCTTGTTCACACGCCTTAACAGGTAGTGTTTTTTTCTAATGCGAACTCTTGTGGTACTGTCTATAGGCATTTGTTAACCTGCCATTCTTCATTTCCTTCTTGACCATTTCTTTCACGCCATCTGAAGGTTGTGAGGGACTTTCAGGCAGTGAATTCTTCTCTTTCTGAATGTCCGTCTCCTACTCGCGACATTTTTGTGGACATAAACTCTATGCACTAAATACTGTTCCCTAGGGAGCATTCTTGCTATGCCACCCACAGGTTGTGAATTTGTTTGCATGCGATTCTTATGGTGGTTCCTGCTATGGTGCCTAGAGGCTACTTGTATAGAAGAGCATCTTATGCACTGGGAACTACTAGAATATACATGTTATCGGTAAGTATTTCCAAGTAGTCTGCAACGTTATATGGGAACTTATCTTATGATCGGTAGAGATTGTGTACATGCAATTTTTTACATTTTGGACAAGTCCCGCATTTCCGTTTCTCTCCCTCTTAGTCTGAACCTCTCGTGTAACCTATCCATGTCCTCGCCTTTGCCTAAAGCAGACACACGAGGGCGGGGAAGCCTTCTAGTGCGCTTTTCACATGCTACAAAGTGTGTATTCTTCAGATATATTGGCCAATAATAGGGTGCCCATGCGTCCCGGATTTGCAGGACTGTCCCCGTTTTCCACCAGCTGTCCCGGCAGATGTCAGGGAATTTAGCTCATGTCCCGGTTTTAAGAGAGGGTAGACTGAAAACGGCGGGTGGTGCTTTTTTATGTTTTACCAAGCAGAGATAGACCGTTTGCCTGTTCTGTAATTCACTGCTGAGGAGCACTGTCCCATTATGTAGGCCTGCTTTAAGTAAAATTGTAGTCCTTCTTCTATTTTGTGAAATGTCCCGGGTTTTGGCTTTAACATTCTGGTCACCCTACCAATAAGCACGTGTCGCGTTGCTATGTCCACGTTTGCAGTGGGGTCTCTAACTTTTGCAATGCCGAGACCGTTGCATTGTAAATGAATATTGTAATTGTAATATGAAGCATTTCCTCATGGTGTGGCTCCTTTTTAAAAATTTAAATGGACAAGGTGGGCTATTAACTTTCTTTTCAGAGTAGTGAGTGCAGAGTAGTGAGTGCAGAGTAGTGAGTGCAGAGTAGTGAGTAGTGAGTGCAGAGTAGTGAGTGCAGAGTAGTGAGTGCAGAGTAGTGAGTGCAGAGTAGTGAGTGCAGAGTAGTGAGTGCAGAGTAGTGAGTGCAGAGTAGTGAGTGCAGAGTAGTGAGTGCAGAGTAGTGAGCAGTGAGTGCAGAGTAGTGAGTGCAGAGTATTGAGTGCAGAGTAGTGAGTGCAGAGTAGTGAGTGCAGACTAGTGAGTGCAGACTAGTGAGTGCAGACTAGTGAGTGCAGACTAGTGAGTGCAGAGTAGTGAGTGCAGAGTAGTGAGTGCAGAGTAGTGAGTGCAGAGTAGTGAGCAGTGAGTGCAGAGTAGTGAGTAGTGAGTGCAGACTAGTGAGTGCACAGTATTGAGTGCAGAGTAGTGAGTGCAGAGTAGTGAGCAGTGAGTGCAGACTAGTGAGTGCAGACTAGTGAGTGCAGAGTAGTGAGTGCAGAGTAGTGAGCAGTGAGTGCAGAGTAGTGAGTAGTGAGTGCAGACTAGTGAGTGCACAGTATTGAGTGCAGAGTAGTGAGTGCAGAGTAGTGAGTGCAGAGTAGTGAGTGCACACGTTCCCCAAGCGTTACTGCCTGGACAGCCAAGTCCGGAGAGATGGCTTTTTCGGCTGTTCTGTTTTCCAGGACTTCCTGATGTGAACTTAGTTTGCAGACCCTCCTCCTGGGTTGCTATTGCTGGGGTATCTATTCTAAGGTAAGGAATCTAAAACTACGGTCTATTTCAGATGAACAAGTTATTTACCTTCAGTAACGATGTATCTGTACGAGACATTAGTAGTTATAGATTCCTTCCCGCCCTACCCTTCCTCCCGATTCTGCGAACTGACTTCTCGGGATAGGGACTCCCTTACAGGGCCCTAGTTATGTGCACCAGTGGTCAGTGTCTTGCATGGCTCTGCGCTTCTGGCATGGAAAGTCGTATCACAACTGATGTCAGCGAGCAGGGGCGGCATTTAAGTAGACACCACAACGTCATCCCAGCGACCACTACACCGACAACGAAGGCGGAATCGACCAACGCTACCTACCGACATGCTAAGAAAAAATGTCCTACCCACTGACATGCTAAGAAAAAATTTCTCCGGATCCAGTCTGAAGCCTGGGGTAATTCTAAGGTAAGGAATCTAGAACTACTAATGTCTCTTAAAGATACATCGTTACCGAAGGTAAGTAACTTGTTCATTAGCACAGAACTAACTGCCTCCTTTCAAAATATAAACTTAAAGCTATTTGCATCTCCTGTCCTCCTCGAGGGTTTTGCGCTTTCAAGGTCAGCAAGGACAAGCAATACCACTAGTGTCTGTTTGCAAAAAACTGGGCTTGCTGTCTGCAAGCAAAGTTATAATTTCAATAGCAACCCCTTAACCATTGCTTTTCAATTAAAGCAAACGCATAGCGGACAATGTCAAGAGCCCATCTCTGTGGGCAACAGTTTCACACAGCTGTCAAGCGATGGGAGCCTGTTCCACAAGACTACATTACAGGGACGTCAAGTTTGGCTGGTTAAATTGGCATTAGCCTTCAGTTTAGTCTTCAATATTTTATAAGAGGATTTATTTGGCATTCATAAAAAACAAAATGACAACAAAATAAGCAACATTAGCCATCTCTATAATTAAAACTTTTAAACTGCAAATATAAAAATATTACATTTGTAATACCGTGCGGGAAATATATATCAGAAATAAGAACGCATATGCCGATTTTTTTTTTTTACGTCAATAGCACGAACTCTATAAAATGCGAGACCTATTGTAATGAAAAGGCTGGTTATGTCTGGCTTAACATCACAGCATTAGTGGGTTCTAATGTTATCTATGCTTTAAAACATAGGGCGGGCCTTGACTCCACCCAGAGCTGTATTAATCACTCACCTCATGCTATTGACTGTTGTTGTAGCTTTCCACCTCCAGTGGAGTGCTTTCATTGGACTGCAAGGAGGACTATTTTACATCCGAAAAGTAAACTAAGTCATCAAGCAACTTGTTTCATTTAATTCTTTAAGTTCTGTGTACATTCTGTGCTGTAAACAATCCTTTTTGCTACTTTTTTCTCACACTTTTGCAATAGGTCTGGCTTTAACATACTAAACAGCATATAACTTCTACAAAAAGCATTTGCACATGCCTGTGTTCGCATTCGTTGGCAATGTAAAGACAGACACATTGGATTTGCCAATGTTTGTTTCACTTTGCCTTCATTTAAGGGATGTTCTTCATGAGGGTTTCACCAATGTCTTATTACAAACACATCTCCTACTGGAATTCACAGGATGTTTTAAACTCTGACAATGACTGTTTCAGATACAGTGACTAGGTGGGGCAAGTGAGGAAAATCCAAATTGAAGGCACTGGAAAACAAGGGCAGTTCAAGACGTTTTGAAAATGCCTGTTTTTTTTAATGCTGTCTTTGCTCTGTTTTCTAGAAAGGTTCTGGTACTGTCGACTAGCCCTGAATCACAAGGTTCTACACTACGGAGACTTGGAAGACAATGCTCCAGGAGAGGTTGCTTTCGAATCATTGCAAGACAAAAGTATGTTGCATTCTCAAATTTATTTTTTAATATCAATAGACCAGTACGTGCCTTCCTGCTCTGTTTAATTCTTCCCAACCTTCTTTCTCAGTGTCACCTCTCTGCAGCTCTACTTCCCCTGGCATTACTTGTCTTCACGTCCTTCCTCCTCATGTCTTGCTTCGCAATTCTCTTCTCTTTGCATGTTCTGTTCCCACTGCCCTTTGATTACAATCTTGCTGTTCTATTTTAACAGAAACTGCGATCGCACTTGTTTTTTCTGTTTGTTGAAACAAATTTGCATTTTTTCTTACTTTGCCCACCACATTTCGCCCGTTCCGTGTTTAGTGCCTGAGTATGCGGTGAGACAGACCAGGACACATTTTAGGGCAGCATGCTAGTCAGTCCCGGCTCCTAATAAATTAGCCTAAATACACTGACACACCTTTAAGGTTACTAATGCAAAGGTCTGATCAAGCTGCATTTGGAAAGACTTGTTAAACTGGGGGATTTTACAAACTGTAAAGTGAATTGTTGCTATTTAAAAGGGATCTGCAAAAGGGGGTGTAAGAAAGTGCCCTCTTTTTGCATGGTTGCCCTCACGTTTTGCTAAACTGCTAATGTGCTTTGACTGAGTGTTCCCAGGGTTCCTGCCAAACAGGTACCCTGGGCCTAGGTTCTTTCCCTAAACTACATTGAAAAAACAAAACAAATTGGCACTCTTTGGCCGCAGGTCAGTCCCTTGTAAATGGTACCAGATGTACCAAGGGCACTGTGGCCAGGTAAGGCCTCTAAGGGCTGCGGCACTTATTGTGCCACCCTTAGAGGCCCTGTACCTTTACACCCACACACTGCCTATGCAGGCTGTTTGTTTTGGTGCAGAACAAAGTTAAGAGACGACATGGCACACATCCCTGTGTGCCATGCCTACAACCGCCAGCCCTGGCATAGGTAGCCACCCCTCTAGCTGGGTGCACTATACCAGGTGCATGAGCCCAGTACCCCTACAGTGTCTAAGCTAATTCTTAGACATTGTAAGTGCAGTAATGTCATTAAGAGTATATGGTGCTGGGAGTTTGTCATTACGAACACAATGGCTTTGCGGAAAACTGGTACGTTTGGTATCAAACGTCTCAGCACATTAAATCCACACTGATGCCAGTGTGGGATTTAATGAAAAATGCACAGAGAGGGCATATTAGAGAATGCCTCCTGAAATACGACCTAACTTTGCCCAGGTGAGTGGCTGCTTAGGCTGCCACCACCAGACATGTTTTCTGACCCCTGGGTCGAGAGCCTGCTACTCTCTGGGATCTGAAACCATGCACATCCTCGGACGAGGTGACAACCCTCCTTCCCAACAAGATGGGCAGGGCTCTTGGAGGGGAATCTTCAAAGGCTTCCCACCTTTGTGAGCTTCCCCAGCCTTTGCTGCTTTCAGCAACTGGCCCTCACCGGATCAACCCCCCCCCCCCCCCCCCACACACACACACACACACACACACTTTGGGCAGGAGAATCGGCAGGAAAACCAAGTGAGGAAGGGAGCTGTGCTCACCTTTGCCAACTCCACCCCTCAGGTGGGGGAGGGAAGTTGAAGCGCAACTCTCAGTCCCCGCCATCTTGCAGATGGGGGGGGACCCAGCCAACCAGAGTGAGGCATATGCCCCCACTCCCACTGGAGGGTGGCATACTAGGGGTTGTTCCCCCCCCCAAGGAAGGGTCCCATTGGTCATAACCTTTACCTACCTGTAACACCCCTAAATCTCATATTTAGGGGCAACCCTGAACCATGCCTCCTCAGACAAGAATCAACAAGAAGAAGAGAAGAAGGACCAAAGAACCCATGCTGAAACTAAGAAGTGGATGCCCACTGACCTGGCCCCAGCCCTACCGGCTTGTCCCCACCTCAAACCTGCTCCACCGAAATCCCAGTGTGTCCTGCAGCCAGCAACCTCAAGAACCCCGAGGACCTTCCCTGCCTTCCAAGTCAAAGACGTTGTTTCCCATGAGCACCGTAATTACTCACCCCCCAGACTCTGGCCCCAGCCAAAACCATGAGTTCAGTCTTTTGAGTGTGTGTCATAATTTGCTCCCTGTGTGTGTACAACAAATGCTTAACATTACCCTCTGGTAAAGTCTTACTGCTCGCCCACACTACCAGAAATAGAGAGTAAGGCGCTATCTACGTTTACCTCTGTCTACCTTTGGGGTCCCACTGGACTCTGTGCACACTATACCTCATTTTGGTATTGTATATACAGTGCCAGCTTCCTACAGGTTTTTGGGGGGAATATTTTAGAATATTCCAATCAAAACTGCTATTGCACTTGTTTTTACTGGTTTTTAAAAACTACTTTGCACTTTTGCTTACTTTACACACCGCATCTTACCTGGGCCGTGTTTAGTGCCTGAGTACGCGGTGAGACAGACCAGGATGCCATTTTGGTTACTGTTCTATTTGTCGTCCCGGCTCCTAATAAGTGAGCCTGAGGACGTGGACGCATGCAGTGGGTGTGCCACTTGCATGCCGAAGGTACGCCAAAGCAAAACCAAATGGGATGATGGACGGAGTGTTGAACATTGCAAGCACTCACCCCCAGTCAACTGATCTGGGTTTAATCCATCATCATTCTTTATCTCACTCCGCCACCC
This sequence comes from Lissotriton helveticus, assembly GCF_964261635.1. Classification (NCBI taxonomy): domain Eukaryota; kingdom Metazoa; phylum Chordata; class Amphibia; order Caudata; family Salamandridae; genus Lissotriton; species Lissotriton helveticus. The sequence continues at coordinate 178,078,605 of NC_136068.1, forward strand.
CAGTTCAGACATTGGCCATATGCAAATCAGTCTGACCCTGTGCCTCATGGGAACAGTCCAGCCCGAACTGCCATGCCATGTCTTCCCTGGACCGGAAACAAGCATCCTGGGACCGGTTTCTGGCTAATCAGCCGTCATCAGCCAGGCTAGCTTGAATCCAGTGGCAAAGTGAGCAAGGTACCCACGTCTGGGCATACCCTGCCAACTTAGGGCGAACAAAGCAAAACCAAAGGGGATGATGGACAGAGTGTTGAATATTGCAAGCACTCACCCCAGTCAACGGATATGGGATTAATCCATCATCAAGCCTGTCTGTGCCCGGAGCCTTAAGGAAGGTTTAGAGCTGGCTTCTGCAGACTACTCGAAAAACAATTGTTCAAGGCCTGGTGCTCTCAAGCCTTGGTTATGACAATTCAGTCTATTTAGGTAGTCCTCTGTATGTGATCAAATGCATCCAAATTGTTAGGAATGCTGCAGCCCATATTCTCATGAAGATTCCCAAGCAGTATCCTGCCCGGTCATCTTTGGCAGGCTTACATTGGCTGCCGGTCTACAAGAGTCAAATTTAAATCTCTGTCTAGCCCACCAAGTGATCTATAATAAAAGTTCTCCTTTAATGTAGTGGTTGTTAAACCCCTACAACCCCATAAAATCGCTACGATCCAAAGGTCAGAGACTCCTTATTGTACAAAACATAAAGAAATCTAGGAGTGAAGGACGATCTTTTGCCCATTAGGCACGAGAGCTTTGAAACCCTCTGCCTTTATCCCTGAGGAAGAAACAACATTTCAGAACCGACTTAAACGTATCTTTGTATGAGTATCTTGCTTGATCCTCTGATCAATGGACCCATTTCAGTGCTGGGAGGTCCTTTTGGGTAGCCATGCGCTTTACAAATCCCTAGCATATCATAGTTGCTCAGTTATAACTTGTACATTTCGTACCTTTCAACCATTGCTCTCTGACCATCTTTTCTACTCTGTCTTCATTACACCTTAAGCCCCTGCCCTATCTGTTCTGCTTTCACTGACTTTGGAATACATTCCTTTTCTAATCAGCCTATACTGCTCCCTTTTCTCCTTTTTATTCCTTTTGTGTCATCGCCACCACTTAGCATTTTTGTTATCAAATATTCAAATGCGTTGGAAACTTCTGTCCTCCTGTGTCGGGTGAATGGACCTCCAACCAAATCTCTCTCACAAACATGAGATTTTAAGTAAAACTAGAACACTATGAAGGTACTCTTTACTAATTCTCAAGGGTCCACTATTTAAAAAAAGAAAAAGGTCTCGGTCAAGGTATAATTTCTCAAAAAATAAAATGCTCCTCTTCCAACACAGGACTTGCCCTCTCAATTTAAATTTTGAAAACAAATTTGGAGAAGAACGTATACTGCACCTGGCTGAACTTCATAAAATAGTTATAGGATCTTGTACGAATTCCAGCCTTCTTTATGACATCAAGAGTAGCGGCACCTCTTTCGGCTTGCACTACATTTATTGTTCCTTGTCTGCTGTTGCATTCAGTCAGATATGCATGGCCCCACTTTATTTTAATAAACACTTAGGGCCTTATTATGTGTATGGCGGTCCACAGGACCGCCATACTTTGGTAGTGGTCTAACCACCATCACCATTGCAGGTGCACCAGCAGTATTCAGAGCCTGGCAGTCAGACCCCCTGTGATCGTGGGGTGTAGGCGGACCGTAATAACAGGCGTGGAGGCCGTATGTAGTGGGCTATCTCTCAGCCGATCTTTATTGTTTGTACACAGTTCAAGGGGGGGAAGGAAGGGAGAACAGGGTCTTGAGGTGAGGCTCTTGTTCGTCGTCGCGGTGGTGGTTCTGCGCAGAGGGAAGGCACTTGGCTGGAAGACGGGGTGACCATCATGCACAGCGCCAAATGGTAGCCCTCCTACCAGGCGTGGTTTTAACCCTTGACACACTGATTTCTATATGTACGTTCTCTTAGAATCTGTGTAGCCAATTCTATCTTTCACCTTCACTTTTATTTGAGCACTGCACATTATTTAGTCCACTTCATGGCAAATATCATGGCTAGTTTTCTGACATCCTGTTCCACACCGGCACTATTTGGCCGGATGTGTTATGGGTTGATCAGCAATTCCCACGTGACGTAAACTCCACCGAAAGGGTGGTCTGATGGGAATTTTTCTAGCACTTTGTTTTCCAATAACTCTCAACGACATTAGTTTGCGTATACACCCTACTGGTTTACAGTTACTGGTATAGTTACACACCACATCTTGACCTGTTTTGCTCTTTGTTGTATTTCATATCCTGACAATAGGGGAGCGAGCAAACAGGTCGTTAAATATTCACCTTGACCCTCCACATGTTTGTTTCGGTCCACAGGACCGCCATACTTTGGTAGTGGTCTAACCACCATCACCATTGCAGGTGCACCAGCAGTATTCAGAGCCTGGCAGTCAGACCCCCTGTGATCGTGGGGTGTAGGCGGACCGTAATAACAGGCGTGGAGGCCGTATGTAGTGGGCTATCTCTCAGCCGATCTTTATTGTTTGTACACAGTTCAAGGGGGGGAAGGAAGGGAGAACAGGGTCTTGAGGTGAGGCTCTTGTTCGTCGTCGTGGTGGTGGTTCTGCGCAGAGGGAAGGTACTTGGCTGGAAGACGGGGTGAGGATTCCCAGAGAAGGGTTGGCCGGTCGAGCAGCGGGACGGTGGCTCCTTGGAGGTATGAGAAGGAGAGAAAAAGAGGGCCGTTAGTTCTATCGGCACAGAACGGTATGAAGCCGTCTACCTTCACCGGGGTTGTGATGGGAAGCCAAGCGAACGTGAGGTAGGGACGGGAGGAGTAAGAGTTGGAAAGAAGAAGAGGGGGTAGGTCGAAGGGTGACTGAGTGACGGGTCAGTGAGGGACAATATATACATTCGTGCCAGTGACAACAAACGGGCTATGTACAATATTCTACAGTGCTGGGTGCAAGGTGAATAAGGGTCTGACTATACACAGCGATATTTACACTCAAGGGGAGTCGGTACTCACTTGGCCCGCCGCAACTCTTTCCGTGAGTTGCGGACGCTCTCCAGCTTCCTCCACCGGACTCCACCAGTCCTCCGTCCAGACTTCGTCTTCTTCTTCTGCCTCTCCGCTCGGCTCCCGGGGTTCTCCGCACGCTGTCTCCTGCCACGAGTCTTCCTGCTTGAACGCCCTGTTGTCCTTTGTTCCGGCTTTTCTGGGCTCCGCCTCTGGAATGTGGGAGGAACTTCCGGGGTCACGGGAAAGTCCTTCCGGGATTCCGCTTTCCGTGATTGGCTCCTGCAACGAAGGAGAGAGGGGAGGAGTCCGGGTTGCTGTGGACGCCCGAGGATCATGAGTCGTGCGCCGGGATCGTGAGGGAAGGCACGGCTTCGCCAAGGTAGGGGTCGTGGCCCCTTCACATCCCCTTCCCCTAGCTGTCCTTCTTGATCGGGTTGGAGGGAGAGGGTATCGGGAAAGATAATCGGCGTTGCCTTGATCAACGCCTTTCCGATGCAAGGTCCTGAACCTGAAGGGCTGTAGGGATAAGAACCAACGAAGATTGCGGTCGTTGTGTCCCTTGTTCCGCGCCATCCACTCCCAACGGGGCATGGTCGGTGTATAGAGTAAATTCACGTCCGTCCAAGTAATAGCGGAGGCTCTCCACTGCCCATTTAATGGTCAGAGCCTCTTTTTTTACTACGGCGTAGTTCATCTCTCGGGGGAACAGTTTTCGGCTCAAAAAGAGGATGGGTCGTTCGTCTCCGTTGTGATCTTTCTGAGAGAGGACAGCCCCTAAGCCCTGTTCTGAAGCATCAGTCTGGAGAATAAAGGGTTGGGAGTAGTCCGAGCTGATGAGCACAGGACCAGACATCAGCGACTGTTTAAGGATGTTGAACGCGTGTAACAAAGAGGGGTCAGGCTGCCTTAGTGCTTCTTCTGTCTTTGTGGTCTTCTTTAAGAGATCGGTTAGGGGGACTGCGACCTGGGAAAAGTTAGGGATGAATCTCCTATAGTACCCTAAAAGGCCTAAAAATGCGCGTAGTTCTTTCCGTGTTTGGGGAAAGGAGATGAACTGTATGGCCGTGATCATCTTGTTTTGGGGTCGGATTAGTCCCTCGCCTAACAGATAACCCAGGTACTTAACTGTTTGTGCCATTAAGGTGGTTTTTGAAGGGTTAATGGTGAACCCATAGGAACCTAGGGAGGAGATGACGTCATGTAGGTGGCATAAGTGTTGGTCCCAATCATAACTGTAGATGATGATGTCATCCAAATAGGCCCCCGCGAAGTGGGAATGAGGTCGTTACACCTGATTCATGGCTCTCTGAAAAGTGGCGGGGGCGCCGTGAAGGCCGAAAGGCAACACGGTGAACTGGTACAGGCCTTCTGGGGTGGAGTATGCCGTTTTCTTTTTATCTTCGGCTCTCAATGGGATCTGCCAATAGCCTTTGCAGAGGTCGAGCGTGCTGATATACTTGGCTTTCCCTATTCGCTCTATCATCTCATCAACACGAGGCAAAGGGTAGGTGTCGAAGGATGAGATTTTATTGACCTCACGGAAGTCGATGCAAAACCTGATCGATCCGTCGGGTTTTGGCACCAATACGATCGGCGAGTTCCAACTGCTAATGGAGGGTTCTATGATCCCCATACGTAGCATCGGGGCTATTGCCTCCCTGATAACAGGTCTACGAGCCTCAGGGACCCGATAGGGTCGCTGGCGTATGGTTTTGCCGGGTTCTGTTAGGATGGCATGCTCGAGGACGGTCGTGTGGCCAGGGTAGGAAGAGAACACCTGTTGTAACGGCTTCAAGGCGGTACGGAGTTCCTGTTTGTCTGGCCGCGAGATCAGCGTCTATGCAGACCTCGTAGGGGAGGATGGTGCCTGATACCGTGTTAGAGAGAACAGGACGAGGGCCTACCGATTCTTTCAGGAGGTTCACATGGTATATCTGGGTGACTCGTCGTGTAGGGTCTGTTTCTATTTCATAGGTAACCGGCGTCACCTGTCTCAGGACCGGAAAGGGGCCTTGCCATTGACCCAATAGTTTGTGGTCTGAGGACGGCATCAGGAGGAGTACCAAGGCACCCGGAAGAAAGGACCGTGGTTTTGTGCCCTTATCGTATTGCTGTTTCTGGTTTGCTTGTGCTGTCACCATGTTTTGCCGCACTATGTCACGTATTTGACCCAGATGGGTTCTAAGGTTCTCCACGTACTCCGGGAGGTGTCTGGTTCGGCCGGGTTCGGCCTCCCAGGCTTCGCTGGCCATGTCCAACAAGGTACGCGGGGGTCTCCCATACAGAAGCTCATAGGGCGAGAAGCCTGTGCTGCTCTGGACTTTGCAGCGGATCGCAAACAGCGCTAGGGGTAACATTTCTTCTGTAGTAGGGGATCTCTGTGTATAGTCATAATCTAGTGAATAGTCCCGCCCATGTGCGTGGACCCCGGAGCAATCAAAAATAATCTCTTACAGTGTCAAAAAATGCAGAAATGCATAGACACTTAAGAGAGAATTTAAAGACAGATAATGCAGCCAAAAAGGCTACACTGTCCAGTACTTCAACTAGAAATTTCACCATAAAATCCACAAAACAGCAAAGCCTGTACAGATTTCCCTTGCTTAACAGCAAAATCCCTCAGGAATGATAGAGAGAAGAACCTGGACAGACAAGCCCCATAGGCTGCCATTATGTGGCTTAAATAGGATACTGTGCCTTTAAGGAACCTTCCAGAACCTTCTCCCAGTATCCCAGAATGCATAGCAGGTCCAACTTAGTTTCAGTTCTTTTTTCCGGCTCCTGCAAGCAGGACCCTGGAGCATTGAGCTCTCCCTTTTCAAGGGTTTTGTTGGTGTTTTACACTAAATTCGATTTTTGGTGCTTTTAAAGTACTTTGGTGACTTTCTTCTTGAGTTTCTGCACTCTTTTATTGTCCATAATGCCAGCATTATTTGACAAATGCCCGGAGTGCTCCAGGAAGAAGGCCAAGTCAGACCCCCATGAGGTCTGTATTCTCTGCCTTCCCTCTTCCCACATCCCTGAGGACTGTGTGATCTGTAGAGGCTTCTCTGGAAGGACCCTGAAGGAAAGAAGAAAAATCAGACTTCAGGGACTTGAAGAAAGAAGATTGAAGGCACAAGGTGGGTCAGGAGGGGCTCCTTCTGCCCATGCTGAGGCCTCTGGGGGCTCCCCAGGGGCAGGAAGTCCAGCCCGCGCCCAAGATCTCCGTCTGGGTCAGTTGCGATGACCACGACGTCGAGAGGAAGGTACACGGCCAGTTCCCGGTCTCCCCAGGGCTCTGGGTTGAGAAAACGTCGCCCGTCGACGTCGAGGGACGTGTTCCGACCGCCGTCGAAGCCGGTGTCGATCTCCTCGTCGTCGCTGTCGGCGTCGAGTGGTCGACATCGGAGGGCCCGGCGTCGGCGCTCGCCGTCGAGGCGACACCGCCGTTCGCCGTCAAGGACATCGTCGTCGAGGCCGCCGTCGAGACGGGAGAAGTCTCTGGCGCCGAAGACGTCGACGTCGAAACATTCAAAGAGATCGACAGCGAGACGTACAAAGAGATCGACGTCGAGGCGATCCAAGAGGTCGACGTCGAGACGAACGAAGAGGTCGAGGTCGCCGTCGAGGCACCATCGCCCGTCGTCTAGGTTTCGTGGTTCGTCCATCTGGTCAGGGTCGACGTCGAGACGTAGACACCGTTCGACGTTGAAGAGTGAGAAACGGTCGACGCCGAAGGGCCGCTCGACGTCGAAGGATCCACGGTCGTCGTCTGGGCACCGATCTTCGGCGTCTGGAGGTCGTAAGGACAGGCCCAGGACTGTGGGGGGCTCCCCACAGTCCGGACAGGATGATGGCTCGCCGGGAACGGCGTATTCCGAGGTATATATCAAATTCAAAACCTTATGCCTTACTTATAAGGCATTACAAGGTCTTGGACCGATGTTTCTGAGACAGAGGCTCACCTTGTATCATCCTACGAGATCCTTAAGATCTGAACACCTGTACCAACTCACAGTGGCTCGGACGAGGACAGTCACCTGGGGAGACAGATGTTTCACCAACACCGCGGCCAAACTTTGGAACACTCTGCCGAAGGTGATAAGGTCGACATCATCACTGTGGCAATTTAGAAAACTTGTGAAGACCTGGTTGTTTGACCAATGATCTACTTCCTCAGCATGCTCCTTTAAAACTGACAAGGTTCTGACAGAGACAACAAGATGAGTTACAGCGCCAAGACACCTACGGGTATACGCCGCGCTTTACAAGTTGCAAAAATAAATAAATAAATAAATATACCCCGAAGAAGCCCTCTGCGCCTCCTTCGCGGCCTCCTTTACCGAAGGGTCCGCCTCCGAAGGCTCCGACCCCTCCTCCGTTGCTGGCTCCGCAGGCCCCGCGTCCGGTTACTCCCCCACCCCCGGTTCCGCCGAGGGCGGTGTCGATGCCCAAGTATCCGACGCCACAGAAGAAGACTCCTAGGAAGCCTAGGGGAGGCCGACGGAACGTCCGAGACCCAAGAGATCGAGGTCTCGCTCGGGGAGAAGGGACAGATCTAGGAGTGGACGTGGATCTTCATCGAGATCCAGGCATCACCATAGGAGGCGTAGGTCCAGGTCACGTTCTGCATCTGGGACCCGTTCTTACTCGCCCACACTGTCTGATTCGCCGGAGACTAGGGTGTCCCCTATAGACGATATCGGGACATTCCAGGAGGTCCTCCAGGAGGTCCTCCTGCGTGGAGCGGCGAAGTTGGGGATCAAGGTTGAAGCTCCTACACCTTCGACTTCTGTGATCTTTGAGACATTACATAAAAAACACATGTCTCGCCCCCTGCTGCCTCTGGTGCCGGGGCTCCTCGAGCCGGCTGAACAGCTCTTCCTGACGCCGGCAGTGGTGAAGTCTGCCCCTTCCAGGCTCCTCAAAAAGTACAGAGCTCCGGACTCGGACCCTGCCTTCTTGAGAAAGGACCCGGTACCGGATTCGGTGATTGTGACGGCGGCCCGGAAGCTTCATGCCACCTCCCCTGCGTCCACGGTGCCTCCGGACAAAGAGAGCAGCTGGATCGACTCTGCTGGTCGGAAAGCGTGTGGTACGTCCTCCTCTTCGATGAAGGCCGCCAGTGACTCGGCGTTGTTGGGGCGTTACGACCGTGCACTGTGGGACTCAATGGAGCAGTTTGCGGACCTTGTTCCTCGTGACCGCAGAGAGGACTTCATGGAGATCGTCCAGGAGGGGATGCTGGTCTCTAACCAGGCCATCAGCGCCGCGGCGGATATCTCCTTGCTGTCAGCGCACGGATACTGCCACGGGATTAACCAGAGACGCCATGCTTGGCTCAGGTTGACGTCGCTTAAACCGGAAGCGCAACAACGTGTGGCGAATCTCCCGTTTTCCGGAGATACCCTCTTCGGAAAACACGCAGATGACGAGATGGCCAGGATGAAGGCCGAGGCGGAGACCCTGACGGCAGTGGGCTTGGAGAAGCCCAAGGAAAAGAAACCCTACCGCCAGTTCCAACGACGGTTCGGGTCGCAGGGTCGTGGAAGGGGACAGTCTGCTGGACAACATCAGCAGCAGCAACAGCAGCAACAGTACAGAAGACCCTTCCAGAAGCGTCAGAGGGGTAGAGGTGGACAGCAATCCTCTACCGCGTCCAAGGGCCCGGCCGGGTCTCGACCCTGAGCAGTTACTTCCCCCTCGTCCGTTACCCGCTCCGGTGGGGGGAAGCGTTCAATTTTTTCTGGCAGAGTGGAGAAAAATTACTCAGGACAAGTGGGTGCTGAATATTGTTTGCAATGGATACAGTCTTCGGTTCATCAGCCCTCCTCCATCGATCCCCCCGGTCAGCTCACAGTACCAACTGCGAGAGCTCCAGGCGGAGGCAGACATTCTGCTGAGAAAAAGGGCGATAGAGGACGTACCTCTGTCTCAAAGAGGAAGAGGTCTTTACTCTCGGTTCTTTCTTGTCCGCAAGAAGGACAAGAACGAGTTCAGGCCCATTCTGGACTTGCGACAGGCAAACAAGTGGATTCGCAGAGGAAAGTTTCTCATGCTGTCGTTGCATCAAATCTACCCTCAGCTGCAACGAGGAGATTGGATGTGTGCTATAGATCTACAGGATGCATACTTCCATGTGCCCATTGCATGCAAACACAGGAAGTTTCTGCGCTTTCAAGTTGGCACCAATCACTATCAGTACACGGTGCTTCCCTTCGGGCTGAAGTCTGCACCCAGGACATTCTCGAAATGTATGGCAGTGGTAGCGGCACACCTGCGGAAGAACAAGGTGTTCGTCTACCCTTACCTGGACGATTGGTTGATCAAGGCCTCCCCCTTCTCGGAAGCTCAGGCACACTTCCAGAAGACGTGCGTTCTCTTGAACAAGCTGGGGTTGCACATCAACATGTCCAAGTCTGTCCCGACTCCGGTCCAATGTATCCAGTACTTGGGAGCCTCCATCAATATGCTGTCAGCAAGCGTGTCTCCTTCGGAAGAGCGACGTTTATCACTCCTTCGGAAGGCTCAGGCTCTCATGTCCGCTCCATCCACGACAGTGAGGACGGTGTCTTCTCTGCTGGGATCGATGGCCTCGTGTATCTTCCTGACGCCACATGCGCGGCTGCACATGAGGCCGCTGCAGGAGTGCTTGGAGGATCAGTGGGATCAGAGGAAAGGATCTTGGGACGACAAGATACGACTGTCTCTACATGCTCTTCAGTCTCTGAAGTGGTGGTGCTCGAAGGAGAATCTCCTCAGAGGGGTTCCCTTCCACAAGGACATTCCCACACAGACGGTTGTGACGGATGCGTCTCTCCAAGGCTGGGGAGCGCATTCCGGAGACCTGCAGATTCAAGGGACGTGGTCCCCGACGGAGTCCACGTACCACATCAATTTCCTGGAACTCAGAGCTGTTCACTTGGCACTGAAGGCATTTCATCCGTCCTTTCAGACCAACTCTCTGCTTGTTCAGACGGACAACACGACAACGATGTATTACCTCAACAAGCAGGGGGGCTCGAGATCGCGCACTCTGTCGCAGGAGGCGCAGGTGATCTGGCACTGGCTTCTGGCTCGAGGACTGTCGATAACGGCCACCCATCTGCCAGGTGTGCAGAATGTTCAGGCAGACGAACTGAGCAGACTCATTCAGGAAACCCACGAATGGGTCATAAACGACGAAGTACTAGGAGAAGTCTTCGCAAGGTGGGGAACTCCAGACGTAGATCTGTTCGCCACCGCCGAAAACAGCAAATGCCGAGGCTTCGCCTCCAGGTACTACCAGCCGGGGACGCTGGGGAACGCGTTATGGATCAACTGGTCGAACAGCTTTCTGTACGCTTTTCCACCAATTCCCCTGATTCCGGCGGTTCTCATCAAGCTGTCCCAATCCAGGGCGAGAATGATTCTGATTGCCCCGGAATGGCCCAGACAGTGGTGGTTCACGGACCTGCTTCACCGATCTCTCCTTCCTCACATGAAGCTGCCGTGCAGGCCGGACCTTCTCACGAAGTTCGGGGGGCGGATGGTGCACCCCAACCTCTCGTCTTTGAGTTTGGCGGCATGGCTCCTGAAATAGTGCAATATGGCCATCTGAATCTCCCAGAGGATTGTATGGACATACTGAAGGAGGCTAAGCGACCTTCCACTAGGACTTCTTATGCTTACAAGTGGAAGAGGTTTTGCGTCTGGTGCAAGTCTAAGAACTATGACCCTACGACATGCAAGGAAGATGTCATCCTTCCATATCTGCTACATCTGGCGCAGTCGGGCCTTAATGTCCATTCCATTAAGGTTCATCTGGCTGCTTTGACTGCCTACAGGAAAGGCCCGTCACAGACTTCCTTTTTCCAGATCCCTGTGATCAAAGATTTTTTGGAAGGCTTGAAGAAAGTGTTCCCTCCTGTCAGGCTTCCTTCGCCTTCATAGGACCTGAATGTGGTGCTGTCCAGATTGATGAAGGAGCCTTTTGAACCCATTCATAAGGCTTTGTTGCAGCACCTGTCCTGGAAGGCGGCGTTCCTCGTGGCCATTACATCGGCCCGCAGGGTGAGTGAGATTCAGGCATTGTGTTGCCAAGAACCTTATACTGTATTTCATAATGCTAAGGTTGTTATGCGTACTCACCCTAAGTTTCTTCCCAAGGTTGTTTCTGATTTTCATATCAACCAGACTATCACTTTGCCTACGTTCTTTCAGAATCCTTCATCTCCAGCGGAAAGGTCTTTACATTCCCTGGATGTGAGGAGGGTGCTGAAGTTTTATCTTGATAAGACTAAGGATGTTCGTAGGTCAGACCAATTGTTCATCAATTATGGCTCAGTCAGGACTGGTCTTGCTACCTCTAAGCAGTCCATCTCGAGGTGGATTGTGTCCTGCATACAGTTGTGTTACTACAAAGCTAATAAGACCGTAGGTGGCAAACCTAAGGCTCATTCCACCAGGGGCAAAGCTGCTACGACAGCTATGCTTCGTAATGTTCCCATTGCAGAGATCTGCAAGGCGGCCACTTGGAAGTCGGTCCATACCTTTGCTAAGCATTACTGCCTGGACACTGATGCCAGGGCAGACGCTCAGGTTGGGCAGGCTTCGCTGCGGAATCTGTTCGCACAATAGTGGCGTAATTTTTTATTCTCCACCGCCGCTTGGTGTGGGGATGGGCTTGCCATTCTATTCACTAGATTATGACTATACACAGAGATCCCCTACTACAGAAGGAGTAGTTTCTGTCCTGTAACTCCAGTTCTGTAGTAGGGGTATCTCTGTTATAGTCATAAGCGCCCTCCCGCCTCCCCGGTGGAGAGTTAATCATGTTCATAATGCTACAGGTCTGGCGTTTTTTACGCCTTCAAAAAGAACTGAAACTAAGTTGGACCTGCTATGCATTCTGGGATACTGGGAGAAGGTTCTGGAAGGTTCCTTAAAGTCACAGTATCCTATTTAAGCCACATAATGGCAGCCTATGGGGCTTGTCTGTCCAGGTTCTTCTCTCTATCATTCCTGAGGGATTTTGCTGTTAAGCAAGGGAAATCTGTACAGGCTTTGCTGTTTTGTGGATTTTATGGTGGAATTTCTAGTTGAAGTACTGGACAGTGTAGCCTTTTTGGCTGCATTATCTGTCTTTAAATTCTCTCTTAAGTGTCTATGCATTTCTGCATTTTTTGACACTGTAAGAGATTATTTTTGATTGCTCCGGGGTCCACGCACATGGGCGGGACTATTCACTAGATTATGACTATAACAGAGATACCCCTACTACAGAACTGGAGTTACAGGACAGAAACTACTCCTTCCCACCTCTTGCTCTCCAAGGCCAATAGTTTTTTTAAGGTGGTTTTTAGGGTGACGTTATACCGCTCCACCAGCCCATCAGTTTGGAGATGGTAAGCGGAAGTGTGTATCTGTTTAACGCCTAGTTGGGAACACACCTGTTTCATAAGGGCTGATACAAAGGGGGTCCCCTGGTCCGTCAGAATCTCCCTAGGGAAGCCTACCCTGGAGAAGATCGATATCAATGCCTTTGCTATGTTCTGGGAGGTGGGTTGTCGTAGGGGAATTGCTTCCGGGAAACGGGTGGCGTAGTCGACTAGGACCAAAGCATACCGACACCCACTTCTGGATGGTAACAAGGGGCCTATTATATCCATCCCCACCCTGCTGAAGGGGACGTCGATAAGGGGTAACGGCTGCAGAGGCACTCGGGGGGAGGGGGGGGCGGTATTTACTATTCTTTTGGCAGATCGGGCAGGCGCGGCAGTACTGTTTTACTTGTTGGTAGACACCTGGCCAATAGAATTTTTCTAGGATAGCCTGTCCGGTCTTCTCATCGCTAAAGTGGCCCCCCAACAGGTGACTATGGGCTAGAAACAATACCTTGTCGCGAAAGGGTCCTGGGACTATCAACTGGGGTGTCTGTTGAGCTCCCCCCTTTCTATACAACAGGCCGTTCTTTTTATAAAAGTATGGACCTACTTGTAAGGGGTCTTCATTGTCCAGGGCACGTCCCCATGCATCCTGCAGGACGGGGGTCTTCCTTTTGGGCAGCGCGAAACTCCCTGTCCGTTTCCCAGGGGTGGTCCTCCACACGAATGGGAAAAGCCGCAGTGTAGTTCCTCTTCTCCTTTTTCTTTTGAGTTTTGGTTTTATATGGTCTGGCAGCTGTTGTGTCTGTGGGTGGAGGTTCGTGGGGATACGGGCCTCCGACCACCACTTTTCTAAGGAGGTGGTGGTGTCGTGTAGAAGGCGTGGAAGACCGGGGTAGTCGCTGCCTGTTAGACCTGTCTGCCCTTTGGGTAGTCCCTCCTATTTACTTATTTATTTTTGTCCTCTTTTTGCCCCTCAACACCCTTAATTTTTATGTCCACTGAATTTTTGCGGTGTTGTCCTATGGGGTTAGGTGTTCTTTGCCCTCGTGGTCCTTTTTCCTGAGGCCTAGGTATCTTTCCTGACTGAAAACTAGGAGGTATCTAAAATGGTGGCCATCAACTGCCATAACTGCCATCCCTTGAGAAAGACCCATAGGGTAGTATAGAGACCTTCCAGAATCTTCTGGACCCTGCTGGAACCTTTGTGGTCAGTCTATATAAGGCCAGAACCAGGGCGGCCATTTTAGGGTTAGTGGAGAGTGTCCAGAGGAGGTTGAGTGATAGTTGGTGAGGAGTAAAGCAGTAGTGAAGGGAGGAAAGCGCACTGTGAGGGGTTAGATCGACCCACGGCCGGCTGCTCTACTGTGCTGGTCTGTCCCCCTTTCTACGGACTAAGCCCTAACACCGAGACCTCACCCCTAGCTCCAACTATTGACTTGTGACTGGAGAGTAACTTGGTTGGACTATCCTGAATAAGCGGCTGACTGATTTGGGAAATTACCCAAAGAGGCTCCCATCTGTAGGGGGTTAACTTCTGCCTGTCCGCCCCTTCGGGAATTAAACTGGACTGTCGCCTTGAAGCGGGTGAGGAAGCAGTATTTTGACGGTCCACCCGAAGTCCTAGGAGCCCGAAAGGAAAAGGGAAGAATCCTACAGTGTGAGGGCCTGCTCGTGGACCGTGCCTCGAAACGGCTGTCACACCCACACCGGGCCATTCGGGAGGGCCAGCGGGGAGAGCCGCTAAAAGAACCCGACCAAGAGGCTGGCTTCGCGGAAGTCTGCTTTAAAGAACCAGTGACGCGGAAGAAGGGGGCGGGAGCCCGAGGAGGTTGGCCGGCGTCTGTTTCCACCCTTCTCGACGCCTGAGGGGAGGGCGGAGCGCCGAGTGATCAACAACGCGGAAGGAGGAAGTGCGGGGAGATTCCGGTTCTGTCAACCGCCGGAGCTGCCAGCGCCAGGTCAGAGGGCTCCTCGGAATAACGTCGCTGAGGTGAGCGGAGGTAGCGGAGCTGCGGGGCCGGACTGAGGCGAAACTCCCGGTAAGAGCGAGAGGGAGGAAGCGCTGAGTCTAAGCGGATGCCGATGGTGCCTGACTGAGCCTCGTGAAGGAGAGCCTGAGTCGCCACCGGTTTCTGACGTGGAATAGAGACAATAGCAGATCGCTGAGGTCGACTGTGAACCAGACTGGGGTAAACTTTAGGCAGTACTTAAGCAAATAAGTGGAAGTGCAGTAAGGGTGAAAGTTGTTTAATCCCCATCCAGATCTGTGAACGCCATCAAGACAATTGCCTAAGCAGTTTCACTGAATCCATTTAAGAGTGCCATAGGTTAGAACTGAGAAGCAATTTCACTGAATCCATTTAAGAGTGCCATAGGTAGAACTGAGCAGGCAATTTACTGAAACTATTTATATGTGAAGACTGAACTACCTCATGCTGGGTTACTACTATCAGAATTGTATGAATAGTTCAAACTGGATGTAGGAAATATCTATGCTTGCTAACTTCTAAGCTAATGATGCATGTCTTATTTGTTTAAGGTGCAGGAGTGGTTAAAGAACTCTCCTTTCAGGGTAAAGGAACGTCAGGAAATGCCAGTAATGATTTTTCTTCTATAAAAACTGTCTAGTTGCTGATTTCTTTTATGCAAATCTAATTTATGTGCTGTGACTTAAGACTGCTAAGTAACCACGGAGATATAAAGAGAACTTTTATAAAACAATTCGTATTTTTCCAAAGGTGGTGTAGTGTCCTTATTTTTGAGTGGATGGACGTTATGTTACTGAAGGGTGTGACGCAAACTCAGCACATGTACCTTGGAGTTAGGCCTGCCATTTAGTGCCAAGCTCCCCTATGTGACTTGGGTTTCCCTAGGTCCAACATAATTGGTGGCAGCGGTGGGATGACAACTGTGTTTGCGTCTACTCTGAAGTAACAAAGCGTACTCCACAGGCCTACACCTGGAGTTTTCTCCTGGCGGACTTCCCAATTACTACTTTTGCTTTTTCTAAATTTACTCCTGGTGGTGGGTGGAGGTAGCTTCGAATTGTCCCTTTTGAACCAATTCTTCCCGAGTGGTTGTCCCTACCTATCTTATAAGCAAAATGGAATTTGCTCTGGAGGAACTGGAGACCTATACTACAGCCCAGCTTAGAGACTTTTGTCAGAAGATGGGAGTTTTTTTTAAGCGTGGTGCTAAGAAGGGGGAACTCCAGACCAGTTTGAGGGCTTGGGTGGCAGCACATGGAGAGGGAAAGGAGGAGGAAGAGGAGACGGACCTGGACACAGTCGTAGAGGTAGGAGGACTGTTTCCACTTGAGATGGGAAACCTACTATTGGGACCTAGGACCCTTTCAAGGGAGGACAGCAGTGTCTCCGGAAGAAGCTTAACCGAAGCTGAACTAGTGGACAGGAGGGAAAAGAGAGAGCTGAAGTGGGAGTTAGCCAAGATGGAAAAGGAGAGAGAGGAACAGAGGATGGCTCACGAGTTGAAACTGAAGGAGCTAGCCCACCATGAAAGTGGCGCTGATTAAAAAGTTTGGGCTGACCCCAGAGAAGTACAGGCAAAAGTTCAGGGGGAGTCACAAATTAAGCACCCAAAACTGGGTGGATTTCCTGGACTATGCAAGGAAGGCATTGGAGGGCTGGATACAAGGCAGCGAGGTGAGGGACTATGAGGGGTTATACGACCTTTTTCTCAAAGAGCATCTACTCGAGAAATGTTTTCCCGAGCTGAGTCAACACCTGGTGGACAGCAAGCTGACCAACCCCAGAAAGCTTGCAGAGGAGGCGGACATCTGGGCAAGTACCCGGGTGTCCTCAAAGGGGACTGGAGGGGATTCCCAAAGGGCTGGACAGGGCGCCCCTCAGAAGAAGGAGGGGGGAGATAAAAAGCGGGAGTTCTCAAAAGGTCCCCAAAACAGTTTCCAGGGAAAGGGAACAGGATTCACCCCTAAGGCTAACCCGCCCAGAAACCCTCATTCTTTGCCAAAGCCAGCAGCTAAGGGTTGTCCACTGCTTTGAGTGTGGTGGTGTTGGACATTATAAGGGAGATGTCAAGTGCCCAAAGAGACCACCCCCTCCCACTAGAGGAAAAGCCCCAGGAGTAGCTAGTGTAGTGCTCGGGGAGGAGTTGCCCTTAAATAAGGGGGGTGAGTGGGCGGGTGTCACCTTAGTGTCCCTGGGAGATCGGGAGATGGTTCCTAAGATCCAGGTGCCCTCAAATACTGTGAAGTATGGGCAATGGGTCACCATCAATGGCCAAAGAGGGGAGGCTCTGAGAGACACAGGAGCCAGTATGACTATGGTAAGGAGTCAACTGGTGTCTCCAGAGCAGGTGATTCCACATGTACTCCACCCCGCCGCGATGGCTTACGGCAGATTGGGCTACTATCCTGTGGCCGAGGTTCCATTTGAGTGGGAAGGGGTTGCAGGTTCACTTCGAGTTGCCGTAAGCCCTGCCGTGCCAGTCGATTGTCTGCTGGGAAATGACATGGAGCACAATGTCTGGAAGGAGGTGGAATACCGGACTCATTCGGAGATGCTGGGTACACCTGACTGGGCCTGTGCAAGCACAAGGTCTGCGACTACCCGGAGAGGGAGTTCGCCTGGGCTGGAGCCTGGAACAATGGCCCAGCCCGCTGCCAAAAAGGGAAAGAACCGAGGACAGGAGAAGACTGCTTCGGCTTCCACGCCCCATGAGACAGATCGGCCACCTGTGGTGGTGGACCAGGAGTCTGTGGGGGAGGAAGTAGTCTCCCTGGAGGACTTACCTATCCCCGCTGAGTGGCATGTGGAAGGAGGGCCTACCAGGGAGGAGTTTGGTAAGGGCCTGAAGGAGTGCCCTACCCTTGAGGGACTGAGGCGACAGGCCGAACCCCAGGCAGCAGGGAACGTTGCGGGACACTACCATATTTACTGGGAGGACGGACTTCTCTACAGTGAACCCAAAGTACCTTTGCCCGGTTCATCACGGGACCTGGTAGTCCCTCAACGATACCGAGCCTTTCTATTAGAACTGGTGTGAGAAGTTGGCCTGATGTGCAGTGCTCACTATTCTAGTGATCACTATATATCAGTCCAAACAACCCTTATTGATGATTGGTTGTAAGTCAACCTTATAGACCAGCTATCCTAGTAGCATGGATACGAGCAGTCTAAGGCTAAGACTCTAGAGGGCGTGTTAAGCCAGCTGTTTTACCATCACATTACCCCTTGAACACCCAGTGAAAGGACACCACACAAGTGTTATGAAAATAAACAGTGTATTTATTAGAATCACAACAACCCTGTACTCTTTATGAGGACAGGGTGCTAGGCACACAACAAAACTCTTACGAAAATACTTAAGTTAGCACGTTATACACAAATGCCCGAGGGGCACGAAAAACCATATACGCTAAAAGTGGAATGCGAATTACTAGCAGGTAAGTAACAGTTCTAATAGGCTTTGGAATCGCTAGGACTGGACTAGGGAATCGTTAGATTACTACTAGGAGGCCTAGGGGACTCGGGTGCAGAGTGTGCACTCTCACGCGGGATGCGGGACAAAGTCTATGGAAGCTAGAATTCACAAAGTTAGTGTTCACGGGCGAACCCGACCTGGTAGGGAGAAAACGACAGTGGATCCTGACCCTTGGATAGTGAGGCTATGCTGGGACACCGGAGTGCCGAAGTTACCTAGCCCAGGGGCTGCAGCTGCATAGGTCTGAAAAGACGTCGGGGATCTCGTTGCCGGACCAGGAGCCTGGAAGGAAGAAGTTGCTGGCAGGCGACCAGTGAAGGAAAGTTCGATGGATCCAAGCCTGGATCAAGGAAGAAGAAAAACCTGAAAGCAGAGGGGACCAAGTTCTTGAATCACTAGCCAGTGATTAAGTGGGCACCAGGATGGCACCGGGCGAAGTCACCGCAGTCAGGTGAGTGGGCACTGCTGGGCTCTGCAGTCTCTCGGACCAGGAGGCGTTGTCGGCGACCAGGATGGAGGTGCGAGCTGTCCCACGAAGGATGAAGTCGTTGGCGTCGAAGTTACCCAGGATTGGGCAACAAGCCTTGGCTAATTCAAGCCCACGCGGTGGACTCAAAATGGCGTCTTGAGTGGACCAGGAGGGTCCAGGGTGCTCCTCTTCTGGAAGGGAGCAAGGGCCAGTCTGGAGCAACCAGACCAGCAGCAGAAATGTCGTCGGGCGTCGTCAGGAAGGCCACAAGCCAACGGGCTAGTAGCCAAACAACGCGGTGAGCAGCGGAAAGCAGAAGGGCCC
Source organism: Lissotriton helveticus (assembly GCF_964261635.1). Classification (NCBI taxonomy): domain Eukaryota; kingdom Metazoa; phylum Chordata; class Amphibia; order Caudata; family Salamandridae; genus Lissotriton; species Lissotriton helveticus. The sequence continues at coordinate 178,097,231 of NC_136068.1, forward strand.
CACGCAGATCGTGGAGATGCTGGGGGGCTGCACTTCGGAGCTGGAGCTGCTCAGAGTCGGGGCTTCTCGGACCCCAAAGCACTCACCAGTAGATTACTCGGCGGGCTTGCTGGAAAGAAGTCGTGCAGTCTTGCAGATGGCCGGTCCCTTGAGGTCTCGTCGCACCCACGGTTCTCAGCTGGGCTGTAGAGGTGGGTAGAGGTCAGAGGTGCCAGGGAAGCCGGTTCTCGTCGAGCTGGGCAGTCGGATTCCGGAGGAAGGACTTACAGCAGACCGCAGTGTTCTTGGATGGTGCCTGCGGATGCAGGGTGACTACTCCTTAGTCACAAGGGAGAAATCTTAGGAAGAAGTCTTGAGTTCCTTTCGCAGAAAGTAGTTTCAGGATTCAAAGATGATCTGATTTGGAAGGGGGCCAGTCTCTACCTTTATCCTGTAAAAAGGGGCTGGCACGCGACTAAGTCCTGCCCTATGGGCGGGACTAGGAGGGGGGTGGTTACACCCACTTCCTTGGCGGGCTTTTCCCCAGCACAGGGTCTGGAGTGACCCTGGAACTGGTTCAAGCCGGCCTATGCACAGTGAGCACCGGGGTGCCACTTGCAGTCACCTTCCTCTAAAGCCCTGCCTACCTACAATACACAAAACCCTGTCTGGGACGGTGCTGGCACCGCCCCTGGCAGGAAACCCTTTGTCCTTATCTCCTGCTCTGGGAGGACTCCCAGCAGCAGGAGGGCAGACTTGTGTCTCGGTGGCAGCATCCATTTTGTGGATGCTAAGGCTCTGTCTGACTTTTAACCGGGTTATAGGTTACATGCATGTCGTGTCCCTCTAGAAGGGTGGAATGCTAACCCCGTCGCCAGAATTGGCGAGGGGTTAGTATTCCAATTCGTATGACACCTTACTCGACATGTTTTGATAAAGCGATACCAGAGTTGGCACATAACCGCGAGGATTATAATGCACTTAAGAGTATATGGTATGCGATATCATGGAAACGGCTAAGGGATGGATCCCGAAAGCCGCAGACAGGCTCAGCTCATGCTAGAGCACCATCTCACACGATTCCAAGCACTCTGCCTTCAGGATTGTTAAGGCCTGCTATAGGAGTGACTGATAGGAGATCTGTGTGTCCATTTTAGGGTTAGATATAGGTATACTATATCTAAAGCAAAGGGTGCTTACACCACCTTGCCCCAGCTGTCAAGCAGCCAGTTGTGTCAGATTTGGATGGCCAGCCAGGGGTGGCATAATACATGCTGCAGCCCCTGGTAGGCCCTGGGTACACCTATGCCCTGGGTACCTAAGGTACACTGTACAGGGACTGATAAGGTGGCTCAGTATCCAATTTAGATATGCACCTAAGGTACATGGAATCCATTTTACAGAGAGAGCAGTGGGCCTGAGGTCCTGAATAGCAGGGCCTCAGGTCAACTAAGTCAGAAAACCAGCAAAACACCAGGCAAAAAGTTGGGGGCAACCATAGTCAGGGATCAACCTTCCTACATAACCCCCCCCCAAACGAAAGGAGATAAGGCTATCCTTGTCCAGGTAAGCCTATATTGCCTAAGTGGCCATTTAAGGAAGTACCAGCACTGGCATGGTTACCCCCTATGTCATGGTCCACTAAGCAATCCCTCACCCTAAGGGTGTCTGAGGGTCTCCACCATAGGGAATCTCTACCTGTGGTGTGTTTTGTCAAAGAAAAAGGCTGGTGCTGAAATGGAGTACTGAAGTGAGGCTCCACTAACTTTGGGCTCAGCTTCCTCCAATCATCATCCACCATAGAGGCCTTTCTTTCCAAGACTGAGTTGTTTTGGGCTCTCAGGGTCAACCTCTGGCTACCTACAGCTGGAGGTTGGGTCCCTCTGTTTGGCTTACTGGAGGGACAGGTCAGGTCTGGGGCCCTCAGGTCCCAAGTTTGGCTGTGCCCAACAGTGTCCATCTGTGGGAGGTCCCTAACTAATTTTAAGGGGGATCCCTCAGGAGTGTGTTTTATTTCCACTTGGCTAGGACTACTAGCTTCAGTGCCCTTAATCTGTTGATTGAGAAATTCTTTTGGGCAGGGGGCCCCTTGGGGTCCACCACTGGCCTCCCTGACCTCTACAGCCCTGGGCTGACTGAGGCAGGGTAGAGAGGGGCAGGTTACCTGCTCCAGACTGGGTCCCATCTTGGAAGGGTCCACTGACATCAGGGGTTCTGCCAGGCTAGGCCTGACTACCTCTGTGGCAGTTTCTTCACAAGGGGTCAGATCAGTTCCCTGAGGAGGCTGATCTTTTCCTAAAGTCTGGTGGGAGGGAGATTTCTCTTCCTCCTCAATGCTCTCTGTCTGAGTGGAGTGATCCATAGTTTCAGGCTTCACAACACTATCATCTGTCTGAGTTTGAGCTGTGGCCATCACAACTCTCCCAGCCTTTTCAGGAGGGGGCTCAGTTTGGGTGTGGGCTGTTACCATGACAGCCTTGACAACCTGTTCTGGGAAGGAAGTTGTCTGAGATTGGGTTGTGACTGGCACAACCCTCCTGACCTGTTCAGGGAGGACATCTTGGACTGGGGCTGTGGCTATCACTGCCCCACTAACCTTACCATGGGGATTTACCATTTTAGAATGGGTTTCTTGCTCAACTTCAGCCCAGGCTGAGAGCTCTAAGTCATTCCCCAGTAGGCAATCTACAGGCAAGTTTGGTGACACTGCCACTCTCTTGTGGCCAGTGACACCTCCCCAGCTGAGATTGACCACTGCCATGGGATGATCTCTCTGTACTCCATCAATATTGGTCACCTGGTATGTGGCACCAGGTAAAAGTTGCCTTGAGGGGACTAGACTCTCAGTCACCATAGTGATGCTAGCCCCTGTGTCTCTATAGGCCTCAACTTTTATACCATTGATGAGGGGCTCCTGTCTGTACTTGCCCAAAGTGTTGGGACAAGTTGTGAAGTTGGCAAACCCCATGCCAGTCTCACAGACAAGAGTATCTAAGTTTGGGGACCTGGTTAGGCCAGAGTCCCCAGGAACTCCCAAAGTAAATGCACCCAAATTCTTGGGGGCACTCCCACCACCTGGGGGATTACTACTAGTAGTAACAGGAGGTTTGGGAATGTTACTTGGGGGTATGTTTTCCTTATTGTTATTCTTTGGGCAACTGCTGTCAGTTTTTAAATGACCCACCTGTTTACAGGGATAACAATAAGGTTTCTTCTGGTTGTTGGAAGGATTCTGGGACCCACCCCCCTCAGAGGATTTTTGGGGCCCTGATGTGGTTTGATCTGTAGATTTATTCCCACCCTTCTCTTGAGGCTTGGTTGATTCCTTTTTCTGGTCACCACCTTGGTTCTTGGGCCTAATCCTGGTTCTGACCCATTTGTCTGCCCTCTTACCCAATTCTTGTGGAGAGGTCAGATCAGAGTCTACCAGGTGCTGGTGTAATAACTGGTTCTGACAATTATTTAAGACTTGCTCTCTCATAATTAGATTATACAATCCTTTGAAATCAGTAACCTTACTACCCAGTAGCCAGCCTTCCAAAGCCTTAGTGGCACAATCAACAAAGTCAGACCAGTCCTGAGACTGAGTTTTCTGGGTGTCTCTGAACAGCAACCTGTACTGCTCAGTGGTTAAACCAAACCCATCAACCAGTGCATTTTTCAGGACCTGGTAATTGTTAGCATCCTCAACTCTAGTAGTGAGGAGCTTATCTCTACCTTTGCCATCAAAGGAGAGCCACAGTATAGCTGCCCACTGACTCTGGGGAATGCCCTGCACAGTGCAGGCCCTCTCCAAAGCAGCCATCCATTTCTGGATGTCATCCCCTTGCTTAAAGGGGGGCACTATTTTAGTCAGGTGTTTAGTATCTAAACCCTTCTCTCTATCTCTTGGGAGATTGCTGCCACCAGTGGGAGCTAACCCACTCATCTGCTGCTCTCTTGCCAGGGCAAGCTTCTCTTTGGCCAGGGCAATTTCTTCCCTTTCAATCCTTAGTTCAGCTTGTCTCATCCTAGCTTCATGCTCCCTTCTCTGAGGGGAAGTAAATCTCCTCTGTGGAGGATTCCTTCTCCCCTGAGAAGAGGCATTAGAGTGCAGAGATCTATTGGAGTCCCTAGAAAGAGATCTATCTCCCCCATCTCCAAGGTTAGGCCCACTTCGGGTTATTACTGGGGGTCCCCCAGATCCTAGCCCAAGTAAGTCTAAGTTGGCCCTGGTTAGCCTTCTGACTACCTCAAGACCTTTGTCTACCTCATCCCCAGAGAGTACCTCTTGATCCTCCTCCTCAACTGCTGAATCAGTGTTGGGGAGGTCTGGATCCCCAGAGGTTCCCTCTAAGGCTGGCATGTTCTCATGTAACTGAGAAAGCTTTCTGGCATCATATGTCTCTAAGAGACCTATCAGAAAGGGAGTGGTGGGGTTAGACCCCTGCTTCAGTTTCCTGGAGACACAGATTTGTCTCATCTCCTGGAAACTGAGAGCTGCATATCTTGAAGTGACCTGTGGAGGGTCAACACTGACCAGGGGAGTCTCAGTAGAGTCCCCCTGAGTCGACATGCTTTTCTAGTGAGGTGTAAGTGGTGCACTTACCTACACTATATGTTTGCCTACTGATCCCTTGCTAGAGTTGTAGTTTAGGGTGTGCTAGGCCCTAGGAGCTACAACAGCTGGTTCAGTAGAACTCAGAGTATTCTAAGCTAAGTTATATGTACCTTTAGTACTTATGTGATCTTTCACAAGATATTCTTAGGGCATGTGTGGTAAAACAACAGCAAGCTCAAATCCCAACCGCTGCTCACCAATGTGAGAAGTTGGCCTGATGTGCAGTGCTCACTATTCTAGTGATCACTATATATCAGTCCAAACAACCCTTATTGATGATTGGTTGTAAGTCAACCTTATAGACCAGCTATCCTAGTAGCATGGATACGAGCAGTCTAAGGCTAAGACTCTAGAGGGCGTGTTAAGCCAGCTGTTTTACCATCACATTACCCCTTGAACACCCAGTGAAAGGACACCACACAAGTGTTATGAAAATAAACAGTGTATTTATTAGAATCACAACAACCCTGTACTCTTTATGAGGACAGGGTGCTAGGCACACAACAAAACTCTTACGAAAATACTTAAGTTAGCACGTTATACACAAATGCCCGAGGGGCACGAAAAACCATATACGCTAAAAGTGGAATGCGAATTACTAGCAGGTAAGTAACAGTTCTAATAGGCTTTGGAATCGCTAGGACTGGACTAGGGAATCGTTAGATTACTACTAGGAGGCCTAGGGGACTCGGGTGCAGAGTGTGCACTCTCACGCGGGATGCGGGACAAAGTCTATGGAAGCTAGAATTCACAAAGTTAGTGTTCACGGGCGAACCCGACCTGGTAGGGAGAAAACGACAGTGGATCCTGACCCTTGGATAGTGAGGCTATGCTGGGACACCGGAGTGCCGAAGTTACCTAGCCCAGGGGCTGCAGCTGCATAGGTCTGAAAAGACGTCGGGGATCTCGTTGCCGGACCAGGAGCCTGGAAGGAAGAAGTTGCTGGCAGGCGACCAGTGAAGGAAAGTTCGATGGATCCAAGCCTGGATCAAGGAAGAAGAAAAACCTGAAAGCAGAGGGGACCAAGTTCTTGAATCACTAGCCAGTGATTAAGTGGGCACCAGGATGGCACCGGGCGAAGTCACCGCAGTCAGGTGAGTGGGCACTGCTGGGCTCTGCAGTCTCTCGGACCAGGAGGCGTTGTCGGCGACCAGGATGGAGGTGCGAGCTGTCCCACGAAGGATGAAGTCGTTGGCGTCGAAGTTACCCAGGATTGGGCAACAAGCCTTGGCTAATTCAAGCCCACGCGGTGGACTCAAAATGGCGTCTTGAGTGGACCAGGAGGGTCCAGGGTGCTCCTCTTCTGGAAGGGAGCAAGGGCCAGTCTGGAGCAACCAGACCAGCAGCAGAAATGTCGTCGGGCGTCGTCAGGAAGGCCACAAGCCAACGGGCTAGTAGCCAAACAACGCGGTGAGCAGCGGAAAGCAGAAGGGCCCCACGCAGATCGTGGAGATGCTGGGGGGCTGCACTTCGGAGCTGGAGCTGCTCAGAGTCGGGGCTTCTCGGACCCCAAAGCACTCACCAGTAGATTACTCGGCGGGCTTGCTGGAAAGAAGTCGTGCAGTCTTGCAGATGGCCGGTCCCTTGAGGTCTCGTCGCACCCACGGTTCTCAGCTGGGCTGTAGAGGTGGGTAGAGGTCAGAGGTGCCAGGGAAGCCGGTTCTCGTCGAGCTGGGCAGTCGGATTCCGGAGGAAGGACTTACAGCAGACCGCAGTGTTCTTGGATGGTGCCTGCGGATGCAGGGTGACTACTCCTTAGTCACAAGGGAGAAATCTTAGGAAGAAGTCTTGAGTTCCTTTCGCAGAAAGTAGTTTCAGGATTCAAAGATGATCTGATTTGGAAGGGGGCCAGTCTCTACCTTTATCCTGTAAAAAGGGGCTGGCACGCGACTAAGTCCTGCCCTATGGGCGGGACTAGGAGGGGGGTGGTTACACCCACTTCCTTGGCGGGCTTTTCCCCAGCACAGGGTCTGGAGTGACCCTGGAACTGGTTCAAGCCGGCCTATGCACAGTGAGCACCGGGGTGCCACTTGCAGTCACCTTCCTCTAAAGCCCTGCCTACCTACAATACACAAAACCCTGTCTGGGACGGTGCTGGCACCGCCCCTGGCAGGAAACCCTTTGTCCTTATCTCCTGCTCTGGGAGGACTCCCAGCAGCAGGAGGGCAGACTTGTGTCTCGGTGGCAGCATCCATTTTGTGGATGCTAAGGCTCTGTCTGACTTTTAACCGGGTTATAGGTTACATGCATGTCGTGTCCCTCTAGAAGGGTGGAATGCTAACCCCGTCGCCAGAATTGGCGAGGGGTTAGTATTCCAATTCGTATGACACCTTACTCGACATGTTTTGATAAAGCGATACCAGAGTTGGCACATAACCGCGAGGATTATAATGCACTTAAGAGTATATGGTATGCGATATCATGGAAACGGCTAAGGGATGGATCCCGAAAGCCGCAGACAGGCTCAGCTCATGCTAGAGCACCATCTCACACGATTCCAAGCACTCTGCCTTCAGGATTGTTAAGGCCTGCTATAGGAGTGACTGATAGGAGATCTGTGTGTCCATTTTAGGGTTAGATATAGGTATACTATATCTAAAGCAAAGGGTGCTTACACCACCTTGCCCCAGCTGTCAAGCAGCCAGTTGTGTCAGATTTGGATGGCCAGCCAGGGGGGGCATAATACATGCTGCAGCCCCTGGTAGGCCCTGGGTACACCTATGCCCTGGGTACCTAAGGTACACTGTACAGGGACTGATAAGGTGGCTCAGTATCCAATTTAGATATGCACCTAAGGTACATGGAATCCATTTTACAGAGAGAGCAGTGGGCCTGAGGTCCTGAATAGCAGGGCCTCAGGTCAACTAAGTCAGAAAACCAGCAAAACACCAGGCAAAAAGTTGGGGGCAACCATAGTCAGGGATCAACCTTCCTACAACTGGCTCATGAGATTCCCTTGGCAGGACACTTAGGTCAGGACAAGACCTTTGCCCGACTTGTCCCCCACTTTTACTGGCCTCAGATGAAAGTGGCTTCTGACACATACTGTCGGACGTGTGTATCCTGTCAAGCCAGTGGGAAGACGGGGGTAAAGCTGAAAGCTCCCCTGGAACCACTTCCTGTCGTTAGCACCCCCTTTGAAAGGGTGGGCATCGACATTGTGGGGCCATTGGATCCACCAACTACAGCTGGTCACAGGTTTATCCTGGTTCTGGTGGATCACACCACGCGGTACCCAGAGGCAATTCCTCTGAGGACTGTCACTGCACCTGTTGTGGCTAGGGCCCTGATGTGGATCTTTACCCGAGTGGGTTTCCCCAAGGAAGTTGTGTCCGACAGGGGGACCAACTTCATGTCAGCATATATGCGGGCAATGTGGAAGGAGTGTGGAGTGACCTACCGGTTCACCACTCCATACCACCCCCAGTCCAATGGACTGGTAGAAAGGTTCAACAAGACCTTGAAAGGCATGATAAGAAGTCTGCCTGAGAGCCTGCGGAGGAAATGGGACGTCCTCCTGCCCTGTTTGCTATTCTCCTACAGAGAAGTGCCGCAGAAGGGAGTGGGCTTCAGCCCCTTTGAGCTGTTGTACGGGCACCCTGTGCGTGGACCTCTCAGCCTGGTGAAGGATGGATGGGAAAAGTCTCCCAGAAAGCCTCCTCAGGATGTGGTGAGCTACATGCTGGCCTTCCGGAGCCAAATGGCAAAGTTGTGGAAGCAAGCTCCTGACAACTTGGAAGCCAGTCAGGCAGTAATGAAAGAATGGTACGACCACAACGCTCACCCGGTGGAGTTGGAGCCTGGCCAGAAAGTGTGGGTGATGGAACCTGGAGAGCTAAGTGCCCTTCAAGATCGTTGGGCAGGCCCCTTTGAGGTGTTGGAAAAGAAGGGTAAGGCCACCTACCTGGTGGATCTTAAGACCCCTCGGCAGCCCTTACGGGTGCTGCATGCCAATCGCCTCAAACCCCACCATGAGAGGCCCGAGGTCATCTTGATGATGGTGACTGATGGTGCAGAGGAAGCAGAAAGCGAGCCTCTCCCTGATCTCTTCTCGTCTCAAGAGAAGGATGGGTCGGTGGAGGGAGTGATTCTCTCCCCATCCCTTACTCCTGAGCAGCGAGAAGACTGCCGCCAGGTATTGGAGCAGTACTCCTCGTTGTTCTCCCTTGTCCCAGGAAGAACCCACCTGTGTACCCATGATGTGGACACAGGAGACAGCCCACCAGTGAAGTCAAAGACCTACCGGCTGTCTGACAAGGTAAAGGCCAGCATCCACGGTGAGGTTACCAAGATGCTAGAGCTAGGAGTTATTGAACCTTCTAGTAGCCCCTGGTCCAGTCCGGTGGTTCTAGTGCCAAAAGCTGCTCCACCAGGCGCCACTCCAGAACTGAGGTTCTGTGTGGATTACCGGGGACTGAACTCAGTAACCAAGACTGACGCTCATCCGATCCCTAGGGCGGATGAATTGATTGACCGGCTGGGAGCTGCCCAATATCTGAGTACCTTTGACCTCACTTCAGGGTACTGGCAGATTTCCCTTACAGATGGAGCAAAAGAAAGGTCAGCTTTCTCCACGCCTGAGGGACACTTCCAGTTCTGCGTGATGCCCTTTGGGCTCAAGAACGCCCCTGCCACTTTTCAGCGGCTGGTGAACCAGGTCCTCTCCGGAATGGAGGCTTTCTCCGCTGCTTACCTGGATGACATTGCCGTCTTCAGCAGCAGTTGGGAGGACCATTTGCATCACTTGCAAGCAGTTCTCCAGGCCCTGAAACAAGCTGGCTTGACAATCAAAGCCAGCAAATGTCAGATTGGGCAGGGGTCGGTTGTGTACCTAGGCCACTTGGTGGGTAGGGGAACAGTGCAGCCCCTCCAGGCAAAGATTGAGGCAATCATGGCCTGGGAACCCCCCAAGACCCAGACTGAGGTCCGAGCTTTCCTGGGCCTCACAGGTTACTACCGTCGCTTTGTGAAGGGGTATGGCACTATTGTAGCGCCCCTCACAGAGCTCACTTCCAAGAAACAACCTCGACGGGTAGTCTGGACAGAGGCTTGTCAGCAAGCCTTTACGAAATTGAAACAGGCAATGTGTACAGCACCGGTCCTGAGGGCCCCAGACTTCTCCAAGGAGTTCATTGTCCAGACAGACGCATCAGAGCATGGCATTGGGACAGTGTTATCGCAACTCAATGAAGAGGGTCTGGATCAGCCTGTAGTCTTCCTGTCTAGGAGACTGCTTCCCCGGGAACAGAAGTGGAGTGCAATTGAGCGGGAAGCTTTTGCGGTGGTGTGGGCTCTGAAGAAGTTTCGGCCATACCTGTTTGGCTCGCACTTCCTGGTTCAGACCGACCACCGACCCCTCCGTTGGCTGATGCAAATGAAGGGGGAAAATCCCAAGCTGTTGAGATGGTCCATCTCCCTACAGGGAATGGACTTCCGGGTGGAACATCGGCCTGGAGTGGACCACGCCAATGCAGACGGTCTCTCTAGGTATTTCCGCCTTAGTGATGAGGACTCCCAAGGGGTTGGGTAGCTCTCCCCACTTTCAGCTGGGGGGGACGCGTGTTAGACCTGTCTGCCCTTTGGGTAGTCCCTCCTATTTACTTATTTATTTTTGTCCTCTTTTTGCCCCTCAAAACCCTTAATTTTTATGTCCACTGAATTTTTGCGGTGTTGTCCTATGGGGTTAGGTGTTCTTTGCCCTCATGGTCCTTTTTCCTGAGGCCTAGGTATCTTTCCTGACTGAAAACTAGGAGGTATCTAAAATGGTGGCCATCAACTGCCATAACTGCCATCCCTTGAGAAAGACCCATAGGGTAGTATAGAGACCTTCCAGAATCTTCTGGACCCTGCTGGAACCTTTGTGGTCAGTCTATATAAGGCCAGAACCAGGGCGGCCATTTTAGGGTTAGTGGAGAGTGTCCAGAGGAGGTTGAGGGATAGTTGGTGAGGAGTAAAGCAGTAGTGAAGGGAGGAAAGCGCACTGTGAGGGGTTAGATCGACCCACGGGCCGGCTGCTCTACTGTGCTGGTCTGTCCCCCTTTCTACGGACTAAGCCCTAACACCGAGACCTCACCCCTAGCTCCAACTATTGACTTGTGACTGGAGAGTAACTTGGTTGGACTATCCTGGATAATCACCCAAAGAGGCTCCCATCTGTAGGGGGTTAACTTCCCCTGTCCGCCCCTTCGGGAATTAAACTGGACTGTCGCCTTGAAGCGGGCGAGGAAGCAGTATTTTGACGGTCCACCCGAAGTCCTGGGAGCCCGAAAGGAAAAAGGAAGAATCCTACCGTGTGAGGGCCTGCTGCGTGGACCGTGCCTCGAAACTGCTGTCGCACCCACACCAGTCCGGTGGTTCTAGTGCCAAAAGCTGCTCCACCAGGCGCCACTCCAGAACTGAGGTTCTGTGTGGATTACCGGGGACTGAACTCAGTAACCAAGACTGACGCTCATCCGATCCCTAGGGCGGATGAATTGATTGACCGGCTGGGAGCTGCCCAATATCTGAGTACCTTTGACCTCACTTCAGGGTACTGGCAGATTTCCCTTACAGATGGAGCAAAAGAAAGGTCAGCTTTCTCCACGCCTGAGGGACACTTCCAGTTCTGCGTGATGCCCTTTGGGCTCAAGAACGCCCCTGCCACTTTTCAGCGGCTGGTGAACCAGGTCCTCTCCGGAATGGAGGCTTTCTCCGCTGCTTACCTGGATGACATTGCCGTCTTCAGCAGCAGTTGGGAGGACCATTTGCATCACTTGCAAGCAGTTCTCCAGGCCCTGAAACAAGCTGGCTTGACAATCAAAGCCAGCAAATGTCAGATTGGGCAGGGGTCGGTTGTGTACCTAGGCCACTTGGTGGGTAGGGGAACAGTGCAGCCCCTCCAGGCAAAGATTGAGGCAATCATGGCCTGGGAACCCCCCAAGACCCAGACTGAGGTCCGAGCTTTCCTGGGCCTCACAGGTTACTACCGTCGCTTTGTGAAGGGGTATGGCACTATTGTAGCGCCCCTCACAGAGCTCACTTCCAAGAAACAACCTCGACGGGTAGTCTGGACAGAGGCTTGTCAGCAAGCCTTTACGAAATTGAAACAGGCAATGTGTACAGCACCGGTCCTGAGGGCCCCAGACTTCTCCAAGGAGTTCATTGTCCAGACAGACGCATCAGAGCATGGCATTGGGACAGTGTTATTGCAACTCAATGAAGAGGGTCTGGATCAGCCTGTAGTCTTCCTGTCTAGGAGACTGCTTCCCCGGGAACAGAAGTGGAGTGCAATTGAGCGGGAAGCTTTTGCGGTGGTGTGGGCTCTGAAGAAGTTTCGGCCATACCTGTTTGGCTCGCACTTCCTGGTTCAGACCGACCACCGACCCCTCCGTTGGCTGATGCAAATGAAGGGGGAAAATCCCAAGCTGTTGAGATGGTCCATCTCCCTACAGGGAATGGACTTCCGGGTGGAACATCGGCCTGGAGTGGACCACGCCAATGCAGACGGTCTCTCTAGGTATTTCCGCCTTAGTGATGAGGACTCCCAAGGGGTTGGGTAGCTCTCCCCACTTTCAGCTGGGGGGGACGCGTGTTAGACCTGTCTGCCCTTTGGGTAGTCCCTCCTATTTACTTATTTATTTTTGTCCTCTTTTTGCCCCTCAAAACCCTTAATTTTTATGTCCACTGAATTTTTGCGGTGTTGTCCTATGGGGTTAGGTGTTCTTTGCCCTCATGGTCCTTTTTCCTGAGGCCTAGGTATCTTTCCTGACTGAAAACTAGGAGGTATCTAAAATGGTGGCCATCAACTGCCATAACTGCCATCCCTTGAGAAAGACCCATAGGGTAGTATAGAGACCTTCCAGAATCTTCTGGACCCTGCTGGAACCTTTGTGGTCAGTCTATATAAGGCCAGAACCAGGGCGGCCATTTTAGGGTTAGTGGAGAGTGTCCAGAGGAGGTTGAGGGATAGTTGGTGAGGAGTAAAGCAGTAGTGAAGGGAGGAAAGCGCACTGTGAGGGGTTAGATCGACCCACGGGCCGGCTGCTCTACTGTGCTGGTCTGTCCCCCTTTCTACGGACTAAGCCCTAACACCGAGACCTCACCCCTAGCTCCAACTATTGACTTGTGACTGGAGAGTAACTTGGTTGGACTATCCTGGATAATCACCCAAAGAGGCTCCCATCTGTAGGGGGTTAACTTCCCCTGTCCGCCCCTTCAGGAATTAAACTGGACTGTCGCCTTGAAGCGGGCGAGGAAGCAGTATTTTGACGGTCCACCCGAAGTCCTGGGAGCCCGAAAGGAAAAAGGAAGAATCCTACCGTGTGAGGGCCTGCTGCGTGGACCGTGCCTCGAAACTGCTGTCGCACCCACACCGGGCCGTTCGGGAGGGCCAGCGGGGAGAGCCGCTAAAAGAACCCGACCAAGAGGCTGGCTTCGCGGAAGTCTGCATTGAAGAACCAGTGACGCGGAAGAAGGGGGCGGGAGCCCGAGGAGGTTGGCCGGCGTCTGTTTCCACCCTTCTCGACGCCTGAGGGGAGGGCGGAGCGCCGAGTGATCAACAACGCGGAAGGAGGAAGTGCGGGGAGATTCCGGTTCTGTCAACCGCCGGAGCTGCCAGCGCCAGGTCAGAGGGCTCCTCGGAATAACGTCGCTGAGGTGAGCGGAGGTAGCGGAGCCGCGGGGCCGGACTGAGGCGAAACTCCCGGTAAGAGCGAGAGGGAGGAAGCGCTGAGTCTAAGCGGATGCCGATGGTGCCTGACTGAGCCTCGTGAAGGAGAGCCTGAGTCGCCACCGGTTTCCGACGTGGAATAGAGACAATAGCAGATCGCTGAGGTCGACTGTGAACCAGACTGGGGACGACTTTAGGCAGTACTTAAGCAAATAAGTGGAAGTGCAGTAAGGTGAAAGTTGTTTAATCCCCATCCAGATCTGTGAACTCCATCGAGACAATTGCCTAAGCAGTTTCACTGAATCCATTTAAGAGTGCCATAGGTAGAACTGAGCAGGCAATTTACTGAAACTATTTATATGTGAAGACTGAACTACCTCATGCTGGGTTACTACCATCAGAATTGTATGAATAGTTCAAACTGGATGTAGGAAATATCTATGCTTGCTAACTTCTAAGCTAATGATGCATGTCTTATTTGTTTAAGGTGCAGGAGTGGTTAAAGAACCCTCCTTTCAGGGTAAAGGAACGTCAGGAAATGCCAGTAATGATTTTTTTTCTATAAAAACTGTCTAGTTGCTGATTTCTTTTATGCAAAGCTAATTTATGTGCTGTGACTTAAGACTGCTAAGTAACCACGGAGAGATATAAAGAGAACTTTTATAAAACAATGTTCGAGGCATGTGGGCTGCTAAATTCATATCTTAGCATTAGATCGCCGCCTAGTGTTGGGTCCGGATGATCGCACATTGTTGTCCTGGAAGAGTCTTCGAAGTATCCTGAGATAGGTGGCTCCTCCCCTGGACTACAGTGCGCATGGGCATCGGCTCCATCCCCAGATTGTTTTTTTCCGCCATTGGGTTCGGATGCGGTCTCGACGTCTCTGTCGGAACCGAGAAAAACTAACTTTAAACGGCCAAAAGGCCTTGTATTCTTTGCGTCGGTATTGTTTGCGTGCGGTCTCGAGTTCTTCCGTCTCTTGGAGTCGGAATCAGCGGAGTGCTTACACTCTTCGGACATCGAGGCCTTCTCATCGCGACACGACTGCAACTTTACAGCATGGAGCGGAGTCCGTTTCAGCTCTGTCCGCTCTGTGGGTCCAAATACCCACATATAGACCTGCACCCGGTCTGTAACAAATGCCTTTCGCCAGACCATGACGACGGAAACTGCAGGGCCTGCGCAAGGTTCAGGTCCAAGAAAACACTCAAGATTCGGCGCGCGGTGCGCCTTGAAGCCAGACAAGCAGCCCCAGATCCAGAAAACATCTTCGGCGACCAAGAAGACGAGGACCAGAGCCATCATCTTCAAATCTCCCCGCCCGAGACGGAGGTCGAGGCGGATCCGGAACACGACGACGGAGTCGGGGGTCAAGGCCTTGAATACGTCGAAGAGGTAGGGGACGTCGAAGAGGTTTATGGGGCCGCGGAAGATAGCTCAGGGGACGAGCTATGCTCCGAAGGTTACGAAGATCGAGATCGGGTCACGGGATCGCCTGTCGGCCTTACCCTAAACCCCGTACCGCAAGCCACGGCCCCGCCTTCCGGCCCGGCCACGGACAAACTTGCTGGGCAGGCCGTATCGAAACCGAAACCAACGGTATCGACTACACCTAAAATGTCCGACCCAAAATCGAAACCGAAACTTATGGATTCGAGCAAACCTAAGATGGCGGCCGTACCAACGAAAACGACCAAATCCGCTGCTTCATCGACTCCGTCGACCTCCGGTCCACAGAAGCCGAAGAAATCTGTCGATTCCACAGTGTCAAAATCGGCGACAGAGGAGGGATCCTCTAAGAAGGGTGGTCGGCACGGGTCAACCGCTGCGGCGCCCGCAACAGCCAGCGAAACGGCTCCGGTTCCGACTGGGACTCAGTTAGTCGGACGCGTGGTGGAGACAGACGCCGATGGACATCCCGGTGAAGCCTGCGGGGAAACTTCTCTTCCTTCTGCCACCAAAAGAGGCGCCGAAGGCCTTTTCAACGAAATCGACGCCAAAGAAGTCGGTTTCTTCGACGGCAGGGGCACTTTCAAGTCGGGTGCTCGACTCAGAAGAGGATTCGGAGCGTTTTATCGACGCAGACACGGGCAAATTGACCCTTTACAAGAGGAGGATCACTTCACAGCCAGTGGACTCCTATGTCATCCCCCTCAAGAAGAAAAGGCTTCCTCAGGACGCTTCAGGCCTCATGGAACCTATCCAGCCTCCTCCAAGAAGGAGCCCAACTCCTTCCCCAGAACAATCCGAGGGTGAAGGATATAATGAAGATGACCAGTACACTTTCCCCATCAATGAACCAGATGCACAGCCGGATTCATATGATGACATTGGTGACCAAGGCACCCAGGATGTGGGGCAAGACCCACAGCCTGACCCACAGCCTTTCACTGCACGTGCATCCCCAACAGAAGATTCTGCAGGTTTTCATGCACTCATTGAAAGGGCAGCTGCTAATCATGATGTGGACATGCATGCTGACCCAGTAGAAGAAGACTTTCTATTTGACACTTTTTCAGTCTCTGAAAGGACAGTAATGACACTGCCTATGCTCAAAGGGGTCCTCAAACATGCTGCGGACATCTTTAAAGAACCTACCAGGGCGAGAGTGGTCAATCCACATATCGAAAAAAAGTACAGACCAGCACCTGCAGACCCTGCATACATTCGGGGACAGTTGCCGCTTGACTCCCTGGTGGTCGCAAATGCCCGCAAAAGGGCCAACTCCCAAACAACGGGTGAAGCTCCTCCCCTGGATAAGGAGTCCAAAGTGCTAGAGGCAGGAGGCAAAAGGGTAGCTGCGCAGGCTGCCAATTTTTGGCGTATTGCAAATACACAGGCACTCTTGGCACGTTATGATAGGGCGCATTACGACACCCTAGAGCGGGTTTTAGAACACCTGCCTTCGCAGTTTCAAGAGGGCACCAAACTGCTTATAGAAGAGGGAAAACTGATCTCCAACGCAGCCATAAAGTGTGCACTTGATGCCGCAGACACAGCAGCTAGGGCCATTAACACTAGCGTCATGCTGAGACGACAGGCGTGGCTCCGCATATCGGGGTTTAAACCTGACATTCAAACAACCATACTTAATCAGCCAGTCAATCCTGATAGACTGTTTGGTCCAGATGTTGACACCACCCTAGAAAAAATAAAGAAAGACACCGAAACTGCTAAGTCTATGGGGGCCCTACAATCACAACAGTTTCGTGGCAAAAATTTTCGTCGCTCAGGTGCGCGTGGAGTCACCAGAGGACAGCTGGGTCAACAATCACAATTCTCTAAAGGTGGAGCACAATCCTCGTACCCCAAACAGAACAAGGGGGGTTACCGAGGAAACAGCACCAGAGGACGTGGCCGAGGAAACAACAACTCCCGCTCCTCTACCCCAAGCAAACAGTGACTCTCTGTCACTGCCCCCCGACCACTTAACACCTGTCGGGGGGAGACTACAGCAGTTCCTGCCCGTCTGGAGAAACATCACCACAGACAGGTGGGTGCGACAACTTGTCCAGTACGGTTATTGTCTAGAGTTAAAATCCACTCCACCCAACAGTCCACCAAGGCAAAGACCTATGTCCGCAGAGCACTTGCTCTTATTGCAGCAGGAAGTGGTGGTGATGCTGCAAAAAGGAGCAATCGAGCTCGTGCCAGTGGGGGAGGAAGGCACGGGGGTATATTCCCTGTACTTCCTTATTCCAAAGAAGGACGGATCTCTCAGACCCATTCTGGATCTGCGTCCCCTCAATCTGTATATACTGTCAGAACATTTCCATATGCTTACACTACAACAGATTCTTCCCTTGTTAAACCAAGGGGACTTCTTAGCAACCTTAGACCTCAAGGATGCTTATTTCCACATTCCACTACACCCGTCCCACAGGAAATACCTCAGGTTCACTATCCAAGGCAGGCATTATCAGTTCAAGGTCCTACCCTTCGGAGTCACCACAGCCCCAAGAGTGTTTACCAAGTGTCTGGCGACAGTAGCGGCGCACCTCAGGAGGCAGAACATCCATGTCTACCCCTACCTGGACGACTGGCTCGTTCAAGCCAAGTCGGAACAACAGTGCGCCGCGGACATGTCGACTACCATTCACCTCCTTCACGATCTAGGTTTCTCGTTGAACTACCCAAAGTCGCATCTTCAGCCGGCACATGTCCGGCAGTTTCTGGGTGCGACGATCAATACCCTGACGGCCATGGCTCACCCAAACCAAGTCAGGATAGACAGCATGCAGTCTCTAATCCAGAAGTTCAGACCACAACACTCACTTCCAGCGAGAGTGTTCATGCAGTTGATAGGCATGATGGCCTCCTGCATCTTCATAGTCCCTCACGCACGGTTACATATGCGCCCGCTCCAGGAATGCCTAGCAAATCAGTGGACACAGGCTCGGGGACAATTAACAGACCTAGTGTTGGTTACCAGTCGGGCATACGACTCTCTGCATTGGTGGACTCCACACAACCTTTGCAAGGGCCGACTGTTCCAGGAGCCAGTGCCACAGATCATCCTGACAACGGACGCATCTCTCCAGGGATGGGGAGCTCATCTGCTCACTTACACCGTGCAGGGACTATGGACGACGCAGCAACAGAAGATGCACATCAACTATCTGGAACTGATGGCAATCTTCATGGCGCTCAAGTCCTTCATTGTGCATCTGTGCAACAAGGTAGTGTTAGTCCGGACGGACAACATGACCGCGATGTACTACATTCAAAAACAGGGGGGCACCCACTCGCCACAGCTGTCTCATCTGGCTCAGGGCATGTGGCGGTGGGCCATTCAGAGGAACATCTTCCTCATGGCAGAACACCTCCCGGGCAAGGACAATCAGATGGCGGATCTGCTCAGCAGATACAGCCATCAAATGCACGAGTGGGAGTTACACCCATCTGTACTCCACCCGTACTTCCAGCAGTGGGGTCATCCGGAGATAGACCTGTTTGCAACAAAAGAAAACGCAAAATGCCAACACTTTGCCGCCAGGTTCCTTCACCCACAGTCGCAGGGGAATGCGATATGGATGAACTGGTCAGGCAAATTTGCGTACGCTTTTCCGCCAGCCCCTCTGATACCGCTGGTGGCAAGAAAGCTAAGGCAGCACGCGATGACTCTCATCCTGGTTGCTCCGACGTGGGCGCGCCAAGCATGGTACACCACGTTCCTCGAACTCTCAGTGGTGCCGCATCAAAGACTGCGCCTCACGCCCAGACTTCTGACGCAGAACCATGGCGACATTCAGCATCCAGATCCGCAACAGCTCAACCTGGCGATCTGGCTCCTGAAGTCCTAGAGTTTGGATACCTTAACCTACCTCCAGAATGCATGAACATCATCAAGGAGGCAAGGAAGCCAACTACCAGAGCATGCTATGCTGCAAAATGGAAGCGTTTTGTCATTTACTGTACAGCCAATGACATCAACCCGCTAGATGCATCTATCCCTAACATCCTTTGCTATCTGCTACATCTTTACAAGTGCAATCTAGCGTTCACTTCTATTCGGATACATCTATCCGCCATCGCAGCTTATCTTCAGAATAGGCAGCATCTCTCTGTTTTCAGGGTGCCTGCCATTAAAGCTTTCCTTGAAGGCCTGAAACGAGTCATTCCCCCAAGAACACCGCCAGCTCCGGTGTGGAACCTCAATGTGGTCCTCACCAGACTGATGGGACCACCATTTGAGCCACTGCACTCGTGTGAACTCCAGTTCCTAACGTGGAAAGTAGCTTTCCTAATTGCTATTACGTCACTGAGGCGTGTTAGTGAGCTACAAGCGCTCACAATACAAGAGCCATTCATTCAGATTCATCCAAATAGGGTAGTGCTACGTACTAACCCCAAATTCCTTCCGAAGGTGGTGTCACAGTTTCATCTCAACCAAACTATTGACTTGCCGGCATTCTTCCAAAACCCACAAACGGTGGCGGAAAGAATGCTCCATACGTTAGACGTACGGAGGGCGTTGATGTACTACATAGACAGGACACAACACTTTAGGAAAACAAAACAACTTTTTGTTGCCTTCTCACCACAACACAAAGGCAACCCTATTTCCAAAGCAGGAATAGCCAGGTGGATTGTTAAGTGCATCCAGATCTGTTATCACAAGGCCAAGCGCACTTTAACGATACCCCCAAGGGCGCACTCCACGCGCAAATTGGGGGCATCCATGGCTTTCCTGGGGAACATTCCTTTAGAGGACATTTGCAGAGCAGCCACGTGGGTTACACCACATACCTTTACAAAACACTACTGTGTTGATGTACATTCCAAGCAGCAGGCTGCTGTAGGACAGGCTGTTCTCAAGACACTTTTTCAGGTTTCTGCAGCTGGCACAGGCAACCGCCGCTGATGGAGGGACTGCTATGTATTCTATGCTAAGATATGAATTTAGCAGCCCACATGCCTCGAACTGAATATGCTACTTACCAGTATGCATCTGTTCTTGGCATGTAGGGCTGCTAACATTCATATCGCCCACCCTCCTCCCCGGTGCCTGTCGCAGCTGCAGATATACTATTGTATTCAATCATTAGCATGGACATCCTTTACACTTTTCACTCCATCTTCTGCCACAATGGCGAAAAACAATCTGGGGATGGAGCCGATGCCCATGCGCACTGTAGTCCAGGGGAGGAGCCACCTATCTCAGGATACTTCGAAGACTCTTCCAGGACAACAATGTGCGATCATCCGGACCCAACACTAGGCGGCGATCTAATGCTAAGATATGAATGTTAGCAGCCCTACATGCCAAGAACAGATGCATACTGGTAAGTAGCATATTCATTGTATTTTTCCAAAGGTGGTGTAGTGTCCTTATTTTTGAGTGGATGGACGTTATGTTATTGAAGGGTGTGACGCAAACTTAGCACATGTACCTTGGAGTTAGGCCTGCCATTTAGTGCCAAGCTACCCTATGTGACTTGGGTTTCCCTAGGTCCAACACTGCCCAATATTACTTGCTCCGGAACAGAGGGAATGAGACCCACAGTCAGGGTGCTTCCGTGATCCATGGGGTGTTGCACCCTGATTCGGGCGGTAGGGTACAGTTTCGTATCGCCGTGTACGCATTGGATGGCTACAGTACCGGTCACTGGCCCCACCGGGTGAGGAAGTTCCTGGGGTCGGAGCACACTCTGTCTGCATCCCGAGTCGGCAAGGGCTAGTACTGGGTGTCCATCAATTCGCACGGGGCAGTGGTATGCGGGAGGGTTGTTCCCCGCGGGGAGGCAGACATAGTTCCGGGCGAGACCCACCTCCATTGGTTCTTCTTTCTGGGGGCACACCCGGGCGATGTGTCCATAACCCCCACAGTGGTAGCATTGGGGACCGGGTGGAGGTGGTCTGGGCATAACCAGGTAAGGAAAGAGAGGAGGGGGTTCCGGTTTCTTGGGTAAGAAAGGTCTCTGGGTCCGGTTGTGGCCATGGTGTTGGGGTCGATGTGGATGTTCCTCTTTGGGTTTCTGAGAGTCTTGTGCCCGACTGTAAGCGCTGGCGATGTCTATCGCGTTCTCCAGTGTGAGACGGGCATGCTGACGAACCCATTTTTGTGTGTTAGGATGGAGAGAGGCTAGGAACTGTTCCAGATAGATCTTGGAGAGTATGTCTTCTTTTGTGGCCGTGGAGGACCGCAGCCAACGGTCGGCCAGGTCCTTGATACAAAAGGACAGGGCCCGAGGGGTCTCTTAAGGCCCTTCCTTGGCTTGGCGTAACCTCACCCGATAGGTCTCGTCGTCAATACCCAGGCGCTCTAGGATACAGGTCTTGATGTCGCCGTATGGGGTCTGTCCCTGGATATTGGCCTGTTGGTAGGCCGCTTGTAACTCGCCGGTGAGCAGGGGACCCAGATAGTGGCCCCAACGGTCAGGGGGCCAGGCCGCGGCTTGGGCCAGTCGTTCGAAATTGGTGAAGAAGAAGTCCGGGTCTTCTCCTGGCACATACGTTTGGAGAACCACCGAGGGGAGAGAAGGGGCTGGTCTCTGTTGTCCCAGAACGTCGGTAAGTTTGCTCAATGCTTGGTCCTGGGCTGTGCCCTGACCTTTCAGGACGTCGTGTAACTGCCCTCTGTCGTCCTCGGCCGTCTTGAAGAATTGCTCCATCATCTTCCCCAGTTGCTCCTGGGTCTCCGCCAGCTTTTTCACGGCGGCCTCCATGCTTCCGGGTGATCCCACTTCTGACACCACCTGTGATCGTGGGGTGTAGGCGGACCGGAATAATAGGCGTGGAGGCCGTATGTAGTGGGCTATCTCTCAGCCGATCTTTATTGTTTGTACACAGTTCAAGGGGGGGAAGGAAGGGAGAACAGGGTCTTGAGGTGAGGCTCTTGTTCGTCGTCGCGGTGGTGGTTCTGCGCAGAGGGAAGGCACTTGGCTGGAAAACGGGGTGAGGATTCCCAGAGAAGGGTTGGCCGGTCGAGCAGCGGGACGGTGGCTCCTCGGAGGTATGAGAAAGAGAGAAAAAGAGGGCCGTTAGTTCTATCGGCACAGAACGGTATGAAGCCGTCTACCTTCACCGGGGTTGTGATGGGAAGCCAAGCGAACGTGAGGTAGGGACGGGAGGAGTAAGAGTTGGAAAGAGGAAGAGGGGGTAAGTCGAAGGGTGACTGAGTGACGGGTCAGTGAGGGGACAATATATACATTCGTGCCAGTGACAACAAACGGGCTATGTACAATATTCTACAGTGCTGGGTGCAAGGTGAATAAGGGTTTGACTATACACAGCGATATCTGAAAGAAACAGGTTAGTATTAGATTCCTTACCTTAGAATATCCCCAGGCGTCAGTCTGGATCCGGAAACTTTTGCGTAGCAGTACCCCTGCGCGTCGGTAGGCGTCGTCTGCAGGCGTCCCCTGCGGCTCCGTGTCCGTCGTCGGCGTCGTGCGCCGTGATGACGTCGCTGGAGTATATAGACGCCGCCTCCGCCCGCTGACGTCAGTTCTTCTTTTTTCCGCGCCAGTTAGCGCAGATCCGAAGAGCAGTACTCCGGTCTTTTGACCAAGTGTTTGTTAAACTTAATCTTTCTACGGTGCCGGTAGGATGCCTGGGTTTAAGAGCTGCGACGAGTGCGACCGCATGATGTCGGTCACCGACCACCATCGACTCTGCCTCCGGTGTCTGGGCGCGGACCACGACGTGGAGTCCTGCGTCGACTGTCGGGCCTTGACTGGAAAAGCTAGGAGCGGTCCCGCAAGCTTCTCGAGCTCCGGGTGTCGGCCCCGCGTCGAGAGCGGTCCCGGTCCGGTCGGAGGTCGAGGGAGCGGTCGAGGGAACGATCGCGGAGCCGCCATGGGCGCTCCGGGAGTCGCCACCATTCCTCCGGCTCGTCAGGTAAGCACAAGAAGTCGGGGCGTCGCCATCGCACCCCCGACTCCCCCCGACGCCCGCGTATTGCGGCCGGGGGCTCGGGTGACCCCACCCCCGCGGCCCCGCGTGGGTCGCCGACGCCGTCTACCCCATACCCGTCGGTCCCTGGGGAAGGCGCGTCGCGTGAGGAGATCGAGGCCTTCCTCATTGCTATGAGGGCGAGGTCTTCTCCGGCGGGGCCTTCGGCGCCTGCGGGCCCGTCGGTCCCGTCTGGGGGCCCGAGCGGTTCGGGTGCTCCTGCCCCGGCGCCGCCGGCGGCTCCGGCCCCGGCGCCGCTGGTTCCCTCTGGTTCGTCGCCGGCTGGTCTCCCGGCCTCTCCGGCGTCGGTTCCTGTGGGCCAACCCGTGGTACCGCCCCCGCGTGGTGCAGCGACTCCGCCGTTGGCTCCGGCCGGCGTCGGGTCCCCGGCACCGACGCCGCGCGGCGCCACCCCCCTTTCCTCCCCGACTCCGGACGCGGAGTCGGACCGGCGTCTGCCGACGCCGGATTCGACGCCGATGGGGCCCGTTGACCCCGACGTCTATATCGTCGACCCAGAATATGGGTATGATGACGATGAGTATGGAGAGGGTTGGGAGGGGTCTGAGGACCCTCTATCCCGTGCCTGCCAGTATGATGTGGACTGGGTAGGTGATCTGGGTGATGCCAGTGGCCTGGACGAGTCGCCCAACCCTGGGGTTGTCTCTCCGTCCCCTGTGGCGTCTGAGGCAGGTGCTGCCTATTCGGTGGTCCTGATGAGGGCTGCCAAGGCCTTGCACCTTGAGCTCCCCGTCGCGAAGGTCAAGCCGAACATTCTGACCGAAGTGTTTAAACCGCAGTCATGCCCCCAGGAGCCTCTGCTGCCGTTTAATGAGGCCCTGTCGGATGTCCTTTTGGGCACCTGGTCCAGGCCCGCTTCTGGTGCGCCGGTTGACCGGAATGTCGCGAGGCGTCACCGTCCATGCTCGGACGACCCTGCCTTTTTATCCACCCATCCCTCCCCGGAGAGTCTGGTGATCCAGGCCTCCACTTCGCAGTCCGCATTTCCGTCGGCTCCGCCCGATAGGGAATCAAAGCGGTATGACCAGTTTGGTAAAAAGGTCTTTTCCTCTTTGAGCGCTGGACTGCGGTCTTGTAATACCGCGTGCCTCTTGGGCCGCTACACCCACTCCCTGTGGGATACGGTCGAGGAGTGTCTGCCGCAATGTCCCCAGGAGGTGCGGGACAAGCTCACACGGGCCTTAGTTGAAGGCCGGGATGCGGCGCGGTACTCGATCCGTTGTGGTCTCGACACGACCGACTCGCTGGGACGGGCGATGTCCACAACGGTGGCGATTCGTCGCCATGCTTGGCTGAGATCTGCCAACTTCTCGCCAGACGTCCAAAATTCACTCATGGACATGCCATTTGATGGCAGTCGCCTGTTTGGTGACAAAGCGGACCACGCGCTGGAGCGCTTCAAGGACTCCAGGGTCACGGCCAAGTCCTTGGGTCTTTCGACCCAGCGCCAGCAGACGGGTTCGTTTCGGCCCTTTCGTGGCCAAGGGAGGGGAGGTCCCACACGTGCTGCCAGCCACGCGACGCAGAACGCTCCCCAGCGCGGTGGCGGCCGTGGTTTCCGCCGTGGTGGCGGTAGAGGCCAGCGGCGTGGTCAGTCCACGCCTCCCTCCGCTGCTGCATCCAAGCCTTCCTAGTCCGAGCTTTCGGGCTCACGTGACGCCAGTGGGTGGCAGGGTTCGCCATCACCACTCCCGCTGGCGCGCGATAACATCGGACAGGTGGGTGCTGCAGCTTGTCCGAAGGGGCTATGCCCTCCCCTTCGAGTCCACTCCTCCAGCCATGCCACCGCAGAACCACCGTGTGTCGGGGGACCACTTGACGCTTCTGCAGGAGGAAGTTACGGCCCTCTTGGCCAAGGGGGCCATCGAGCGCGTTCCTGGGCCAGAAGTAGGGTGTGGTTGCTACTCCCACTACTTTCTGGTACCCAAGAAGGACAAGGGAGGCCTGCGTCCTATCTTGGATCTACGGAACGTCAACGGCTTCCTCCGGAAGGAGAAGTTCAAGATGTTGACTTTGGCTCAGGTCTTGGCTGCTCTAGACCCACAAGACTGGATGGTAGCGTTGGACTTGCAGGATGCGTATTTTCACATCCCCGTCCTGCCGGCCCACCGGCGTTACCTGCGGTTCACGGTAGGCCACGAGCACTTTCAGTTTATCGTGCTCCCTTTCGGCCTTACCAGCGCCCCACGGGTGTTCACGAAAGTGATGGCGGTGGTCGCAGCTCATCTGCGCCGGTTAGGGGTTTCAGTCTTCCCCTACCTCGACGACTGGCTGTTGAAGGCGGGCTCGCCCCAGACAGTCGTCCACCACCTTCAGATGACGGCAGACCTCCTGCACGAGCTGGGGTTTTCCATCAATGTGCCGAAATCACACCTGTGTCCCTCTCAAAAGCTCCTTTTCATCGGAGCGGTTCTCGACTCGGCGCAGTTTCGGGTTTATCCTCCGGAACGGCGGGTCCGGGATATTCAGGCTCTGATTCCCATCTTTCAGCCGTTATCCCGGGTTTCGGTCAGGTTGACGCTGCGGCTTCTGGGGCTGATGGCCTCCTGCATCCTTCTGGTGCATCACGCCAGATGGCGGATGCGGGCTCTGCAGTGGGACCTGAAGTTTCAGTGGGCCCAGCATCAGGGCAACCTATCCGACCATGTCCTGATCTCGGAGGGCACTGCGAGACAGTTGCAGTGGTGGCTTACGGACCGCGATTGGGTCAGGGGCAGATCCCTCTCCCTTCCCCAACCGGAGCACGTGGTTGTGACGGACGCGTCCCTCCAAGGCTGGGGTGGCCACTTGGGAGAGGCGGAGATCAGAGGCCTCTGGTCTCCGGCGGAGTCCCGGCTCCATATCAACATGTTGGAGCTGCGGGCGATTCGCCTAGCACTGAAGGCATTCCTCCCCTTTGTCAACGGGAGTGTAGTGCAGGTGTTCACGGACAACACCACCGCCATGTGGTACTGCAACAAACAGGGCGGTGTGGGGTCGTGGACCCTTTGCCAGGAGGCTCTGCGCCTCTGGCAATGGCTGGAACGTCAGGGTGTGACTCTGACGGTTCAACACCTGGCAGGTTCTCTGAACGCCAGGGCGGACGAACTCAGCCGTCGGTGCTCGGTGGATCACGAATGGCGTCTGAACTCGGATGTGGCGAGAGGCCTCTTTCAGCAATGAGGAGAGCCTTGGTTAGATCTATTCGCCACAGAAGAGAACGCGCAATGTCATCAGTTCTGCGCGTTGGAGTTTCCAAGACGGCACTCGCTCGGCGACGCCTTTCGGCGCGAGTGGAGTTGCAGTCTGTTGTACGCCTTTCCGCCTATACCACTTCTGCCCAGAGTGCTGAAGAAGATCAGGCGCGACCGGGCCCAAGTTATCCTTGTGGCTCCGGACTGGGCTCGAAGGTACTGGTATCCCGAGCTACTCAGCATGACAGTCGGTCCCTCGATCCGCCTGCCCCTTCAGGAGGACCTTCTGTCGCAGCAGCAGGGGACGGTCCTCCACCCGAACCTGTCCAGTCTCCACCTCCATGCGTGGAGATTGAGCGGCGACAGTTGAGGCCATTTGACTTGCCTCCTGAAGTCTGTGATGTCATTCTGGCAGCCAGGCGTCCCTCCACAAAGTCGGTATACGCCTGCCGGTGGAACAGATTTGTGGCATGGTGCACAGCAAAGGCTGTGGATCCCCTTTCTGCCCCTCTGTCTGAGGTTCTCCTCTTCCTCCTTTCCCTTGCCCAGCAGGGCTCTGCTCTGGGCACTATCAAGGGCTATCTTTCTGCCCTTTCCGCCTTCTTGAGGCTACCTGATCAGCCATCTTTGTTCAAGTCCCCTATTGTGTTAAGATTCTTGAAGGGCATCACGCACATGTATCCTCCAACTCCGTTCGTGATGCCTCAGTGGGACTTGAACCTGGTTTTGACTTTCCTGATGTGCGCTCCCTTTGAGCCCCTTCATTCCTGTCCTCTCCGTCTTCTCACCTTAAAGACGGCCTTCCTGGTAGCCATCACCTCTGCCAGGAGAGTGAGTGAGCTCCAGGCTCTTTCTATTCAACCTCCTTTCTTGTCTGTTCATCCTGATAAGGTGGTTCTTCGGACTAGACCTTCTTTCCTGCCCAAGGTAGTCTCTGCTTTTCACATTGGGCAGTCCATCACCTTGCCCTCCTTCTTCCCGCCTCCGCATCCTTCAAAGGATGAAGAGCGGCTCCATCGTCTGGACCCAAAACGTGCGCTTTCATTCTATATGGATCGCACACGCCAGTTCCGGGTGGATGACCAACTGTTTGTTGGCTACGTGGGTGAGAAGAAGGGAAGGGCGGTACAGAAACGGACCATCTCTCGGTGGGTCGTCCTGTGCATCAAAGCATGCTACTCTTTGGCTCGGAAGGAGCCTCCTGTTGGGCTGAGGGCCCATTCCACTCGGGCCACGGCGGCTACTACTGCCCTGGGCCGGGGAGTCCCTTTGCAGGACATTTGCCAGGCGGCCACGTGGGCCTCGCTGCACACCTTTGCGAGGCACTACTGCCTGGACAGTCAAGTCCGGAGGGATGGCTTCTTTGGCCGTTCGGTCCTCCAGGACTTTCTGGTGTAGGTTGTATTGGTTCGCAGACCCACCACCGGGGTTGGTATTGCTGGGGTATCTATTCTAAGGTAAGGAATCTAATACTAACCTGTTTCTTTCAGATGAACAAGTTACTTACCTTCGGTAACGATATATCTGTAAGAAACAGTAGTTAGTATTAGATTCCTTACCGCCCCACCCATCCTCCCCGTTCTGCGAACTGATACCTAGGGTTAAGGACATCCCTTTCAGGGCCCTAGTTTCAAATGGCACCAGTGTTGGTTCTCACATGGCTCTGCGTGTTCTGGCGCGGAAAAGCTGTGTGCAAAGAACTGACGTCAGCGCGCGGAGGCGGCGTCTATATACTCCAGCGACGTCATCACGGCGCACGACGCCGACGACGGACGCGGAGCCGCAGGGGACGCCTGCAGACGACGCCTACCGACGCGCAGGGGTACTGCTACGCAAAAGTTTCCGGATCCAGACTGACGCCTGGGGATATTCTAAGGTAAGGAATCTAATACTAACTACTGTTTCTTACAGATATATCGTTACCGAAGGTAAGTAACTTGTTCATTTACACTCAAGGGGAGTCGGTACTCACTTGGCCCGCCGCAACTCTTTCCGCGAGTTGCGGCCGCTCTCCCGCTTCCTCCACCGGACTCCACCAGTCCTCCGTCCAGACTTCGTCTTCTTCTTCTGCCTCTCCGCTCGGCTCCCGGGGTTCTCCGCACGCTGACTCCTGCCACGAGTCTTCCTGCTTGAACGCCCTGTTTTCCTTTGTTCAGGCTTTTCTGGGCTCCGCCTCTGGAATGTGGGAGGAACTTCCGGGGTCACGGGAAAGTCCTTCCGGGATTCCGCTTTCCGTGATTGGCTCCTGCAACGAAGGAGAGAGGGGAGGAGTCCGGGTTGCTATGGACGCCCGAGGATCATGAGTCGGGCGCCGGGATTGTGAGGGAAGGCGCGGCTTCGCCAAGGTAGGGGTCGTGGCCCCTTCAGACCCCCACAGGACCGCTGCAGTCACTCAGCGGAAAGGGGCAGCAATATGCGGGCATTGCAGCTGCGGCACCGCCGTGCATACTACGAGTTGCCTGTCCACTGCCCCTTTCGTGGTGGTGAGCCTGCCACCTGCTGCTCCTTGGCCTCGGAGTGCATGCCGGTAGGGTAATCATATTGTGCCCCCCTGGAATTGCACCCCAGTTTCTGCATGGTGTGACATGCATGCCACACAGTGTAGAAATGTGCTGCAAGCACTGTCACATTTGGCGTCTCAAGTTAAGGCTCACCTATGAGAGTTTTACAGCCGCTGCCATGAGACCGCCAGCCCGCCATAGATTACAGTTGTTATCCCTGTGGGTGGGGGCTGGACAGTCTTTAAGGTCCTCCTGTTGGCGCGGCGTTGGCGGGCCGACAGGAGAACTGCCAAACTTGGAATAAGGTTCTGACTTTTGAAGCTGTTGTCAAATGATATATACCCCCTGAAATTACTGAGAAGTAGACAGGGTTGACTGAGGTTCCAAGACACTATTTTCAACCATGGTTGATGCCAGCCAAATATAGTTGCCACTATTTATTTCCTGCTTGTGGAGGTAAAATTGAGAATGCCTGGAGGTGGCATGGTAAGCTCTCTGAATACGCCAGTCCTGATGTTTGACATACGTTTCTTTCTTCATAGCTTGAGAATATTCAGTTTAAGACCTATAAGAAATCAATTTGGAGCACGGTGACAGGAAAAGCACTTGAGGATACCAGGTTTTTGATGGCCGTTTCGCGACCATTACTGACTTGAGGAGATTCTGGTAAAATATGGATTCCACAAGCTAGCCATGACATAAGCATTGAGACTAGTCTCCCTGAGGATGTCTCTACAATGACTTTGACTCTATTGAGGTAAATGCAGTGAGCTTACCACAGCTCAAAAACCTATAACACCTACATAACTCTACTTTGAAGGTGCTCTCTGTGTCATATACCGTAAATTAGCAAGACCAACACCCTAGGAAAATAATGTGTCCATCTATTGATTTTGATATCTGAAGTGAAATCTGATTACATTCTGTGGCTAAGAAACAGCTACCCGATGAAAGTTACATATAAAATAAACGTGATGCCGTAATAGTGGCACATGGTGCGCTAAATAAATAAAAATTAAGACTAACAAGATACACAACGTTTGGCAGGTACATTGCCTCTAGCGTGCAGACTACTGTTCTGGAGAACATAGTAGGCTAGCCACACTCTCCACCAGGCAAAGAAAGCAAGGGGAGTGACATGTAAGCAAGAGATGAAAAAGACACCCTACAACAGAAGGTGCATGAGGTTTTTAACCCCAACCCTCCCCTTTCTTCAATGGCCCAACAGAGCACCATTCAGTTTACAGCTTCCTTACCTAAAATGCAGCTAGCATGTACAGAATGTGTCTAGTGCCACTGACACCACACCTGCTTTCTTTTAGACACTTTAGAAATTACATTTCTACTGGCTTCACCAAAATAGTCAAAGATGCTTTTCTCACAATAACTACAATGTAACTGATGGCAAACAGACCAGATTCACTATGGTTCTCAGTGAGCTACAGAGTCATTATAACCAAGGGTTTTATAAGGGCTACAAGCATATTCCTTCATATTAACAGGAGCTCTTCCAGTTAAGGGCAGCAAAATCATAGAGGCCTTAGGAAGGGAAAGTAAGCATACAGTAATCTGTCACGTTAGTAAATAGTCTAGCATCTGTAGGACAGAATCAATATGCTCATTTCACCTTGACTGCAAAAATAGAGCAACATAGCACTAGGGGTGGGCGGAATTTGCGTAATCGCGTTACGCAAACCTCCGTGAAACGGTAAAAAATCTCCGCGAACACGCAGAAATTCCACGAACACGCGGAATTGCTTGTAGACTATGCTTTTTAAATGTTCGCAATCGCTGTTTACGTGCTCGGGGGAAATATCTTGCGAACACGCATTTGAGAACGCGAACAAGCCCGGATGTTTGCAGTTTGTTTTTGTCCTGAAAAGTTCTTTGGAAGTCACGAGATAGGCGACTCCTCCTTTGGACCACATTGCGCATGGGCATCGGCTCCATCCTTAGATTGTTTTTTCCGCCATTGGGCTCTGATGTGTTTCCTGCGCTCCGGTTTGGAACCGAATTTACTTCGGTGCGCAATTCTCACCCAGTTCGACGGTATTGTTTCGATCGCGCTCCCCAACGACGCGATTCTACACCACTTCGAATTCTTCGATTCTGGTCGTCGACGAAGGCCTTCGGGCCTACTTGGGCCTTACTCTCTAGCTCATGGAAAGGACGCCATTCAAGAAGTGTCCTCGATGTGGGTCGAAGTTTCCCCACACAGATCTACATGAGGTGTGCAACCTTTGCCTCTCACCGGAGCACGAGGCCAAAGACTGTTTCGCTTGTGCCTCTTTCCGCTCCAAAAAGACAATTCGGGACCGATGAGCTCGAAGAACCATGGCTCGCTCGTCAGCTTCGATCCCCGACGACATCTTTGAAGAGGGCGTCGATGTGCCAGAACACCAGCGGGCCGAAGAAAGTGCCAGCTCCTCTGATGCCGAAGACTCAGACGTCGAGGACATCACTCCAGCTCAACGGGTCGTAAGTAAGACCGTCGACCCCAACCCTTCCTCAACACCCACAAAAACGGATTCGGTCACACCCCCACCTTCGGGCCTGGATGCACACCGAGAGACTGCTTCCCACACCCTGCCTTCGGGCCCGGCAAAGAAGCCTACAAAGCCTTAAGGCGGCTCGGGCTCAAGTCAGCCTATTCCCGGTGCCGATCCCATACCGACACTGAAGAAGAAGCCATCTTCCTCAATCACGCCGACCGCTGCTCCGACACCTAAGCACTCGGCACCGAAGACTGGCACCGGCTCATCGATGCCAAAACCGCACTCGGAGCCGAGTAAAAGACCACCTAAAGGTCCCGACTCACAAGCTTCGGAACCGAAAAAACACCCGGAACCGAAAAAACACGTTCCGGTAAAAGAAATTTCGAAAGGTCATACTTCTAAGCCAAAAGACTCTAGACCAGCTACAGAGTCTGTGCCGAAAAACCTCCAGAACCGAAAAGTTTGATGCCGAAGGATCTGCCCTACACAGAAGAGCTTTTACACCAGATCCTACTCAAAAGACTCTTGTAAAGGATCCTAAGACTGGCCAACTAGCTCTTAGCTCCAAGAAGAGAACACTAGAGGCGCCTGCACCTCCTCCTCCTCCAAAGAAGAGAGACATTGCAACCTCTCCATTAAGGGTCCCTTCTCCACCACCTCCCCACACTATTCCTCCTCCTACACCTCCTCCACCACATCATTCGCCTACACCATCCACTAATCCAGATGCTGATGTAGATACAGACTCTGATGACACAGGTGGGGGTGCACATGACCCAGTAGGGACCAGTAGTCCCCCTCAGTCACCTAATCCATGGGATGATTATAACACCACTGATGTGACTTACGTCCCCCAAGACGATGTGTATGCTTCCAGGCCTTCCCCACCAGAGGACACTATAGGGTTTAACCTACTAGTCCAGAGAGCTGCCCAGTACCATGGGGTTGACTTGCACACCGATACTGGGGAGGAAGATTTCATATTGGACACTTTTGATAATACACAAAGGCCCACTGCCATTTTGCCAATGCTTAAAGGGGTCATTAAGCACGCATCAGAGGTATTTAAAGATCCTGTCAGGGCTCGGGTCCTCAACCCTCGCATTGAGAAAAAATACAAAGCTGCCCCTACAGATGCAGTTTACATTAGAGGTCCAGCACCACTAGATTCTTTAGTAGTATCTAATGCACGTAAACGTGCTAATTCACAAACGTCAGGTGAGGTCTCACCATGAGACAAATAATCTAAACTCCTTGACGCCTCTGGTAAGCGCACAGCGCCACAGGCAGCTAACATATGGCGCATTGCCAATACTCAAGCGCTATTGACAAGATATGACAGGGCACTTTATGATGAACTAGAATCCATAATGCAGCATCTACCTGATAAATATAAACACCGGGCCAATGAACTCATACAGAAAGGTAAAGGTATCACCAATACTTCCATTCATTATACCCTAGATGCCGCAGATACTGCCTCAAGGGCAATTAATACTAGTGTCCTTCTGCGTAGGCATGCCTGGCTACGTATTTCAGGTTTCAAACCTGAAGTGCAAAATTCCATCCTCAATCAGCCATTTGATGAGAAACACCTATTTGGCCCTAATGTCGATGTATCTTTAGAGAAAATGAAAAAAGACACAGATACAGTCAAATCTATGGGAGTCTTGCAATTGCAAGCTCCCAGACGTTCTTTTCATCGCTCATCATATAGAGGCAACACAAGAGCCTACGCCTCCGATAGCCCCTCCACATCCTATAAAACCCCTAGTCAATCCACATTCACTAAGGGCTACCAAAGAGGGGGTTATAGGGGTAACAACAACAAGGGCAGGGGCAAAACCAACAACTCCTGCTCTGCCTCCACCCCTACCCAATGACTTTCCTCCGCTTCCCCCCACCATTCCACTCCTGTGGGGGGAAGACTACTACAATTCCTTCCTGCCTGGACCAACATCACATCAGACAGGTGGGTGCGACAAATTATTCAATCAGGTTACTGTCTAGAACTAACATCTACCCCCCAAACATACCACCCAAACAGCGTCCAATGTCACAAGAGCATCTATCACTGCTAAAGCAAGAAGTAATATCCTTGCTAGAAAAAAAGTGCAATAGAACCAGTTCCTCTGCACCAACAAAACAAGGGAGTTTACTCCCTATACTTTCTTATCCAAAAGAAGGACGGCTCTCTAAGGCCTATTCTAGACCTCAGACCGCTGAACATATACATACAATCAGACCATTTTCACAAGGTCACACTTCAATAAGTCCTTCCTCTCCTGTTACAAAATGACTTCCTTTCTACTCTAGATCTCAAGGACGCATACTTCCACATTCCCGTTCACAAAGCTCACAGGAAATATCTCAGATTTGTAATAGACGTGCAGCACTATCAATTCAAAGTACTCTCATTCGGAGTCACAACAGCAACAAGGGTATTCACCAAGTGCCTAGCAGTAGTGGCGGCACATTTACGAAGACAGCACATCCACGTCTTCCCGTACCTCGACGACTGGCTCATAAAAGCCAGCTCATACAATCAGTGTGTGGAACACACCCATGCCACGATCCAACTGCTACACAGCTTGGGGTTCACAATAAACCACACCAAGTCTCATCTGTAACCAGCCAAAGTACAACAGTACCTCGGTGCCACAATAAACACTTCAACAGCGCTAGCTTATCCCACTCCAGTAAGGATAACCAGCATGCAAGCTCTTCTCACAAAATTTCAGCCACAACACTCCCTTACAGCACAAGTGTTCATGCAACTCATAGGGATGATGGCCTCTTGCATTCTCATAGAGCCCCATGCAAGACTTCAAATGCGTCCTCTTCAAGAGTGCTTATCACGTCAATGGAACCAGGCTCAAGGTCAATTAACAGACCTAGTGTTGGTAGACGGTCGGACTCATCTCTCTCTGCAGTGGTGGAACACCAAAAACCTTTCCAAAGGGCGACCGTTCCTAGAGCCAGTTCCCCTAATAGTCTTGACAACGGACGCATCGCTCTCCGGCTGGGGACCCCACCTACTGCAACACACCATGCAAGGCAGGTGAACACCACAACAAAAGTTACTCCATATCAATCACCTGGAGTTATTAGCTATATTCCTAGCACTGAAAGCTTTCCAAAAGCAAGTATCAAATAAAGCTGTGTTAGTCCGCACAGACAACATGACAGCCATGTATTACATACAGAAACAGGGCGGAACACACTCCCTGCAACTCTCTCAACTAGCACAGGACATGTGGCGGTGGACTATACCTCAAAACATATTCCTTCTAGCCCAGCATGTTCCAGGAGTACAAAATACCATAGCAGATCTGTTAAGTCGTCAGACACAACAGACCCACGAGTGGGAACTGCATACGCAAGTTTTTCAACCATTCTTTCAGATGTGGGGACAACATCAGATAGACCTCTTTGCCACCCACGAAAACGCCAAATCCCCAAGCTTCGCCGCCAGATATCCACACCCACTGTCCAAAGGCAATGCGATTGGATGAACTGGTCAAACAGATTTGCGTATGCTTTTCCACCTCTACCACTCATGCCACTAGTAGTATGCAAACTACAGCAGCATTCTTTGACCCTCATCCTAGTTGCACCGCACCAAAAATTATACCTGTCTCCACACCTTTTAACACAGAACCATGGAGAGATCAGGCACCCGGACCAAGCTCAGCTCAACCTAGCGATTTGGCTCCTGAGGTCTTAGAATTTGGATATCTTAACCTTCCTCCAGACTGCATGGATGTCATAAAAGAAGATAGACGTCCAACCACTAGAGCATGTTATGCAGCTAAGTGGAAACGCTTTGTATTATACTGTCATAACAACAATATTAATCCCCTAGATGTGTCTATTCAACACATCATGGGATACTTACTGCACCTCCAAAGATGTAACTTAGCATACACGTCTATTAGGCTGGACCTTGCTGCAATAGCAGCATTTCTGCTAAATAGACAGCATGTATCTATGTTCAGAGTGCCTGCTATTAAAGCCTTTATGGAAGGCCTTAAGAGGATAATTGCTCCCAGCGTACCACCTTCACCTGTGTGGAATTTAAACATTGTTCTCACACGGCTAATGGGACCTCCCTTCGAACCCTTACATAAATGTGAACTACAATTTTTAACATGGAAGGTTGCGTTCCTAGTAGCTATTACTTCTCTGCGGAGAGTTAGTGAACTACAAGTACTAACCATTCAAGAACCCTTCTTGCAAATGCATCCTAATAAGGTCGTTCTCCGTACTAATCCCAAATTCCTGCCCAAAGTAATTTCTCCCTTCCACCTCAATCAATCTGTGGAACTGCCCGTTTTCTTCTCGCAGCCACAGACAGTAGCAGAAAGAGCTCTTCATACCCTAGATGTCAAAAGAGCATTGCTATACTACATCGAGAGAACACAACCCTTTCATAAGACCAAACAACTTTTTGTGTCTTTCTCACCACCACATAAGGGTAATCCCATTTCAAAATCTGGGATAGCTAGATGGATTGTCAAATGCATATAGATTTGTTACCACAAAGCTAAACGTACGTTATCTGTTCCTCCTAACGCCCACTCTACAAGGAAAATAGGGGCTTCAATGGCATTTTTAGGGAACATTCCCCTAGATTACATCTGCAGAGCAGCTACATGGTCTGCACCGCACACATTCACAAAACACTATTGTGTAGATGTGCAAACCAAACAACAAACTAATGTGGGCCAGGCTGTTCTCGAAACATTATTTCAAACTACAGATAGGGGTGGTCGCTTAAGAGTGGGTACCTATCTCGTGACTTCCAAAGAACTTTTCAGGACAAAAACAAACTGCAAACATCCGGGCCCAACACTAGGTGGCAATCTATGCACAGTGTGTAACTCTGCCGCTCTACATGCCAAGAACAGATGCATACTGGTAAGTAGCATTTTCCTTCCCCCCCCAAATATCTAGCTCTGTTAATGGAAGAGGTGAAAGTAGTTTTCATGGTGGACCACGAAGATAAAGATCAGTTCAGAATAGTCACATTGGAAACGTTTTTCAGTTGTGTGCTGCACACTACCTGCCTACCCATATGTAGATATGAAACAATGTACTTCTTTCAGCCATACCCCAATTCTAAACCTCTACATTTCTGACAGAGAAGTAGGAAGGTTCTTGGCATGGTGTGATAGGCGCTGCACAGAATACCACCCCTGCAGGAATGTCAAGCTTCTGAAAGCTGGTGTGGCATAATGTTAGAGGCCTAACAGTCTTTGACTTGATAGAACATACAAAAACATGTCTAAGATAAAGATGTACACCCGCAACTTAAAATTTTAATCCTGCCCTTCCCTTGCAGAATTGGGAGCCAACATGCAAGGAATAAAAGTACAGAAAAGGTCAAGCCCCATTATAGATTAAACATAAACTTCCTTCCTCTAAATATGATATTCCTAACCCAGCAGTCTTTCTGTACACCCTCACCACCAAGATCCAGATGTATAACATTACAATATGCCAGTTTTAGAAGGTGGGGAAAGCACTGTCAACAGATGCAAAAAGTTCATGGTGTTTGATGACTATAACGTAAGGCATCCAGAACATCCACGTCATATATTCTAGCACTTTCATAAACCGTTCTATCCCCTATACTACCCTGAGCACTACCAGAGACCACAAAAAAATCAGTATGCTGAACTTAGTATTTGTCAATGTAGCACCAGGGAAAGCCTTATCCAAAGCAAGCCTAACTAAAAGGAATGTGGCATTTATCAAGATATGTTATCAATGTATAGGAGCACTGTTACCAGGAATTCAGGGGACACACATCAATAGAGGGTAAAGAGGATGCAAAAGCTTTCAAAGGAAATGTATCCATAAAAGAGCTTGATAGAGCCTCTGCTTGGAACTTAATACACACTTTCACACATCATTGCTCCCTGGATATTGATACTGCTTGAGCTACTACTACTAATTCAACTAGTGCTAGGCCTTTTGACACTGGAACTAATCTGGGCGAAGGAGAAACAGGAAAGGACAAACCACATTAAGAGAATAAAGTAGTCAATGAGGTTCATGTTGCACATCAAAAACCTGTTCACATGTGAGCAGATGAAGGGGTGGCACAATGAGACCTAATAGCCATTTGTACCCTGGGGACGTGTGGACACAGAATCGCATGAAATCGTTTGAAGACCATAAGATACAATTCTTACTGTATAACTTCCGTTTTTTTCTTCTTCAGCTGAGCGATGCCGTTGCTTAACCTGGGGGCAAATTGGGCAATATTCAAGATGGCAACTCACTGGAGGCAAAGTTAGTGATTGGTAGATGGGGAAAATAGTGTCTCCAGACTGTACAGAGCCCTACGGATTAAATGCCCCTGACCCTCTCATGCAGCTTAGAAGTAGTTGGGAACCAGACTTGGGTAACTTGGATTAACAAGTGGGTGGAGATCATTGCAGCCCCACGGTCTCCTCCTATATCCTCCCACTTACATCTCATCCAGTTTAAGTATTTGCATTGATATTACTATACACCAGCACAACTTTGGCATAAGGGAAGGGTTTGGCATGCCAAATGTACCAGATGTAACCTCATAGAGGGAGATTACTTTCATAAGACCTTGGCATGCCCATTGGTGGTTAAGTATTTGGGAAATGTCTGCTCCGCCCTTTGTGTTGTGATTGGTTTCACTATACATCCAGATCCTAAAGTGTTTCTATTGAGATTAAGGAATAGGGTGGTTCATGTCATATGTTTTCATTTCTTGCCATCAGCCTTCAGGTGGCAAAAAGAGACCTAGCATGTCACTGGTGCGATGCGCAGGCTTCTACGTTCGGTGGGTGGGTGGACCAGGAGTATGGGCTTTAGTTCAGAGGAACTGGTATACAAGCCTGTGGAGCCAGCAAAAAACACAATATTGAATCTTTGGTGGGAACACTCACGACTCTAGATAACGTTTTTGTGTGGTATCTTGAATGCACAATCTGATCACTTAACGTGTAAGGCTTCATACAAACTCACTAGTAGATTTGACTGTCTGGAGATTTGTCGGGCCGTTATTGTTCTGATACTGAATTTTGAAAACTCAATAAAAAATCTTATTAAAAGAAACAAAAAAAGGGGCGCAAATTTTCAATGGTAGACAATACCAGATTCTGGATACGTTGCACTTTCGAAAGATGGATGGGCAGTCCTATATAGAGGCTTTTACAACAGTTACCTAAATAGAATATAAGTAATCGTAAACTTGACTATTGGCAGGAAGAAATGGCAAAAATGTTCTTGGAATTTGCAGGGTCAAGCAGCAATATGAAGCCACTGCAGTAATCTGTGATATGAAAGACGATTGCTGGTCAATTTTTACTACTAGGACTTTGGCTTTAGCGGAAGCGACTGGAGGGGGCCCCAACACATAGACCCTAACATACCATCCCAGTAAGCGTGGCTGTGACCTGGGAGGAGAAGTTTTACTATTGTTGAGCTTTAACAAGTTGTGGCTCCTCCATTCCTGTTCTGCTGACGGACCTTCGGTAAACCTGAGACCATACAAAGACACTTGATTGTTGAATTTGATGATCTAAATATTTTTGGCATACGGCCAAGCTCTGAGCACAAACGATCTAATGTGTACTGATGAGGGCTGGGCATAGTTGATAAAAACCATCAAGGATAATGACCTGCGACTTCTCACAGTGACTGGGAGATTGCTGAAGCTAGTACAGTGCACTTTATCCCAGTCCCAGGCAGACAGAAGATCAGAATCACGTGATGTACTGTGACAAAGATGAGGCAAGCTCACTCCCACAGTATTGCGGTCTTACATAGAATGAATCTTGATCAAGGTAAGTAGTAATGTGATTTCAGTCCCTCATCCTGGGTGAAACCCCAGTTTCTTGGGATCAAAATTATTGGTTTCTTCAAGAAAGGCAGAAATATGTTTAACCACAAATGTTACCAGCACTGATATATGACAAGATGCACAGGTGGAGCAGTCCGGATTAAGCAATGATTCAGTACTCATCTCCTGGGGCCCCTGCTGATCACTTAAGAGAGTGCTATTGGCCAATATATATACACAGCTTGTGAAGTTGTAAGAGATTCCTTCTCCTAAAAAGTTAGAACAGTAGTTTGGAACGTTGATGTGTGCTACAGGATCATTTGTGAGCCGCTTAACCTCCCAAAGGGTTGACAAGAGTTGAGATAAATTCTTGTTAAGACGAGATTAGAAATCTAAAGATTGTGCTAGCATGACAATTATTTTGTGGGTTATGCCTTGGAAGTGCCTGTCCCCTTCTTGCCTTGAAGGTCAGTGGCCACAAGGTAAATAGGTCCGCTTTGGAGTAAAGCTGCACCAAGCCATTGCTAGATTATACCTATGAATCCCTAAACAACCAGCAGAACTATTGTAATAGTTAAATGTTTCCTGCCTGCTTTTGGTGTCTCTTCTACTCTGTCCTCAAATTAAAAAAAAGTTTTCCTTGCTTTTCAGAGCATTTAATTACTGCCATTCCCAGCCAGCGCCAGGACGCCCCTTTGCTGGGGCAGCTGTGCGCGGTATAAAAGCAGTTAACATAACATAACATAACATTCCACCAGTTTAAGCATAAGGTGCCACATCTGAACATTCTCTTTGTAGCAAACTGTGTAGTTGAAGAGTTATGGGTCATTGACATATGCATGATATGCTATCTTGTCATGCAAGCAAATGATTTATGCTTGGACCTTCTAAGATCCACAAGTGACTAATAATTAATTAATTTTAACTTTTGCATAGCATGCTCAGACCTCCACCAATGGACAAACTGTAGCAAACGGCCCATGGAAGCAATAAGTAGAGGAATTTTAGAGGCAATGACTAAGCATGATCATTGGTTAATAAAAGGGAGTTTTAGAGAGTGTCGCAGTTTATACATTTCAGAGTCCTGTAAAAGATGGAATATTGTCCAACAGCATCCTGCATTCCCCTTTGTCTCTAGTTTTCAGAATTGTCAATGATTAGTAGCTGTCCATGGGTGCCAGGTGAACCCAGACAAAAACATGCTGGCATACCACTTGCTGACAAACTGTACATCCAACATCTTAACTTATGGGCCTAGTTCTTGTCTGTCCTTGCTACTATGGTATGTCCACCCACATATGTGGTCTCATTTTGGCACAGCTGAGTGAGTGAGGGAACCAAACACTTAGTCAGATGAACAACTCTAATAAACTCCCCAGTTATAAAAGATAAATTAAATCTTGCTCTTAGTTATTCTCAGATCCTGCAGGATACAAGATAGGAGCAAAGTGCCTTGATCAGTTGCATTAGAGGAACTGAAATGCAGATGATGGGTTCCTTTTGCCAGGAAGCATGACTCTC
Organism: Lissotriton helveticus; assembly: GCF_964261635.1. Taxonomy (NCBI): domain Eukaryota; kingdom Metazoa; phylum Chordata; class Amphibia; order Caudata; family Salamandridae; genus Lissotriton; species Lissotriton helveticus. The sequence goes on from NC_136068.1 coordinate 178,137,392, forward strand.
TACTCAGTTTCTGTTTTTGTTTCATAGCACATAAAATAAACACAGGTGTCTTGAGGAATTTCAGGTCCACAGAGAGGGGAGGATTGAAGAGGTGAAGGGGGAGGATGGGTGGGGGACTGGTTAATACCCCTGATACACTCCCTCCTAAGGGAGCTGAAAGGCAGGTGGAGGGCAGTGTCCATAAAAAGTATGGCCTTTTTCTTGGAAGCCTTGTTCCCCAAGGTTTCTATTTTGTAAAATAAAATCTAAATCCCAATACGGTCCCCTAGGGGAAATGAAATGCTTTTGTTGGTATAGGCCATACACCTTGTGCCATGAAGCCAGGCTACCACTATTTTTTATTTTTCAAAAGTGATTCCTGGTGTGTAGGAAGCATTTCAGGCCCTCCACAGTGGAAGCAGATCAGAGACTAACACCCCCTGATCTACTCCACTAGAGGAGCTGAAATGCAGATGTTGCGTAGAGCCAAGAGAGAGGCATGTCCTGTGCCAGGAAGCCTATTCCCCCTCATTGTTTGTGTTTTTCTTGCTTTTGGTGTTGAGGGGTAATATTTTGCCGTCCCCCTAGGAATAAGATCGTGGATAGAGTCCCTATGATGCTCCCTCCCCCCGATGGGGCTGAATGGGACCCTGGACAAAGGAGATGGGGATGTGGCCTCAGGAAATGACAGAGTGCCTCCTTCTATTACATATAGTTAAGGAAATAACCCTGGTATATAGTGTGCCTTTTTAGCCCTTTTCAGGGGATGGGCAGAATAACTTATAGACCCAAATCTACCCATGGAGGGGCTGTAAGAACTGCTTGCCCATGGATACAGCCCCCTATGCGGCCCATTCCATATCTCCATAAAGGAAGACCCTGATATTTAGTGGTATTTTCAGTCCATTTGGGAGAGCCGAATTTAGGAAAAACCTGGCTCTCCTCCCCAAGGGACTTTAAGGATTTCATTGTTAAAGGAGATGGGTTGCAGTCCAAATGCCAGTAGAGTCTGCCCCCACACCATTGTGTCTAGTGAGCAGACTAAAGATCAGCCCCAAGTCTGTTATCTAGTGGGACATATGGAGTTTTTATTAAATAGATGCAAGGCTTGTATAGGATGCCAAGGAGGGCAAGCCTCCTAGTCCAATTATCTTTTCTTTTGTTATTCATTTTATTCCCCCCTGTATCTAATGGTGTTTTCATCCCCCTGTAGCAGGGGAGGACTGATTGCAGTGAACCCCCAGTATAACCAGTGGGATTGAAAATCTATGGAGGTGTAGGGAGCCATGCTTTTTGCAAGGCGGCTGTGGGGTCTCCCAGATCAGGAAAACACAACCCTGGTGTTACGTTCCATGATTCCTTTATAGGCATCACAGCCCTGTAGTGATCCCCATGCAGCAAACAATTTGGGAGCGATACCACTGAAAAGTGGAGATCTTGCCATTCAGACATACCTCTCCTATCTGATCAGTGTGGGTACAGAGCTGTGCCCCAGATGCTGCTGCTTGCAAGCGCTGGAGCTGAATGGCTCTTATAGCTTGAGAATGAAGACCAATGATGGCAACATCCCAGAGGTATGCTGATATCATCAATTCACTGAGGCTGTACACAGTGGCTGATGTAGAAACCTTTCCACCTGGTGGAGAGGGAAATAAGATCAGACCTCAGTGAGAGTACTGGTGTTTGATTACTCCCTGATGCTACAAAATGACCCCTACATACTATGTGCCACAGAGTTAGTGTGGAGGACATGAATGTCACTATCTCTATTACTGAGTGATTCATAGAGCTGCCCATCTATTAACTTGGACATTTACTGCCCAAAGGCAAAGGGAGATTTGTAGGAAAAACATCTTGTAGAGACTTGCACACTATATCCCGGGTCTTTGCTCATGGTATGGTGCTCCCCCATATATAATGAACATAGAGTTTTCAAAATGCATACCTTGGGAGAGCAAGGACCAATATTGTGGGGAACTACACTGATTAACAAGGAAGGGATAGATAGGAAAACTGGTGAAAAAGTGTCTTCAATTAAAAACATCTGTCACTCTCCCTTTAGCCTTTTCTAAGCAGGATGAGGAGGCAGTAGCAGCCTTCCACCATTGGTGGCATAACCTTTTTTTTTGTGTTCAAGTAGTTTTTATTAGTTAGAAATAAAAAAGAGGCATACATTCAGACATACATACAACAGATAAAATCCATGTAATACTAAACGCACATGAGAATACATTTGGTTGCACAGAACAAATTGGTATGGCAGAGTCAAAGAAGTGGAACAGATGAGGAAGGGCACAGCAGAGAGAAGCGTCCGCAATATAAACAATCGGCACAAATGTGATCAATAGCAGGTGCACCCCTTAAGAAATAGAACCTAAGTTTTGGTCTCAAATTTCAAAACAAAACAGAGAGCACCTCTGGTCGACTCACACATTGTCTAGTCCTTTTGAGGCACGCTCATTGCCTACTTTTTGCACTTACGTTTCCATCTCAAGGTTTCTTGGGAGGGGAGTTTCACTTACTGTAGTGCTCTGGTCTTCTGTACGCACTCCTACCTCTTCCGTTTCCCTTGGTGATGAAGGTTGTCTGGATGGATCAGGTTTGGCTCATCCTGATAACCATGGGCTGAGCTTGGAGGGTTTTAGTACTCTGACCTTCTGAGTCTGTGTGTCTGACCTCCATTCCGCTTACCTCTTCATGAGGACCTGGTCTCACAACAACAAAGCAGAATTTTACACCCAAACCTCAACAGCCTACACCTCTAGGTTTTGAGATTGAGCGGAGCTAGCTAAGTGGATTCGATCTGCCCATGGAAGTACTGAATATCACTTTGGGTGCTCACTCTCCTGTCAACAAAGTCAGTCTCTTCTGGACACTGGGCAAAGTCTGTGGCCTGGTATCAGGACCTTTGTGTTGATCTGCTGGAGGCTAAACTTTCTGATGTTCTTCTGTGTGTCCAGTCTTTGGCCACGCAAGAGCTTGCCAAATGCTAGACATCTGTCAGGTGTCCATCCACATCATGACCAGGCGTTAATGCCTTAACTCTCTGGTCCGCAGGTCTAGCTGAAGATTACTCACTGACTCGACATCCTCCATGCTTCGTTGAGTGTCCATCTAGGTGTTTATAAGGCTCAATGTTAGATTTTGTACACTGTTACTGTTGTTCTGGTCCTAAGGGCACAGAGGGCTTGTTTTAAATTGATGCCAGAGTGCAGGGGCGGCACCTATATATAACACTGAGCTTAATACACTATCAGGCAGAGCAGTTCTGCAAACACGTAATCTGCATCTCTTTTTAATTCGTAATCTTCATTCTTCATACATCTTTGTCTTCCTTTTTTTTCTCCAGTTCCAGTGGCAGACATCAAGTCAGTGGTGACCGGAAAGGACTGCCCTCACATGAGGGAGAAGAGTGCACTGAAACAGAATAAGGTAACCTGATACAACATATGTCTGAAATCTGGCTAATGGGTTTTGTATTTAGAAGTTTAACACTATCCACCTCTGCAGAGGGCCATCTGTTGCCACTAATCAAGTTTAGAGAGGACCCCCTCCCTGGTACCACACCACCACCCTGCTGACAGGGCTCTTTGCTGCTGTTCTTCCATACTATCTGAGAAAATTGCGTAATGTCACAGCCTCCAGCCATAATGGTATTTATTCCCCCAGATTGCTGCTTCCCAGTACAGATGGTCTACTTTCCTAGTTTCTGTGCACCCCATCCCTCTGAGAATCTCACCTGAAACTACTAACCCTCACCAGGCCTTCATGGTAGATCACTGCTGCACATAATTCCTAACTTTGCAAGGGTCCATTGCCTCCTGATCTTGAATGCATTATGCTGAGGCTGTCCTCTTGCTGAGCCTATTCATGACTTAATTCCGCACAAACATTGCCCATCACCCTCATGTCCTGTGCTGCTATTACTATCCATTTAAAATCACACATTGGTAGCACCCCCAACATTGTGAGCACACCACACTGTCCTTGCCCACTGCTGGTTAGTACAGCTTGCTGTTGGGTGCTTCCCAACGTGAAAAACGTCCTGATCAAAGATCACCATCCCAAGTGATGGCCTGCATTTCTTTGCTGTTTCTCAGCCTGGTAAAAACACACCTCGTTGTCCTTGATAACCAGCCCATTGTCAATACTCCATCCCAGATTGATCAGAGGAGCCTGTGTTACTGATGTCTCCAGTCTGGTTTGTGTGTTCTGTGCTGTCTGCATCCCACAGAATGGTACTGGCCTGTCTGAGAAGGAGTGTTCTCTTACCTGGAGCACCTCCTGTAGTTGTAACTCACCTGATGAGCTCACCTTGATTCCTATTTCCTGTGGTGTTGTTGAGTGACATTTACCTGTGCATGAAGTAGTAAACCTTCTCTACCTTTTGTATGAACGTAGTCTTGCGGTGGTAGGACGACCACAGAGTGTTGTTTTTCTTCTTCATATTCAGAGACACCTGTGCTAATTCCATATTTTCCTCACACCAGGAAGTTTTGGAATTGGCCTTTTCAATTCTGTACGACCCAGATGAAACTCTGAACTTCATTGCACCAAACAAGTATGAGGTAAGCAAGACACATCACTCTAGATTGGGCTGGGGGTTGCACAAGACGTGGAATTTAAGGCCAGTGAGAAGATTTTTGGAAAAGATAGAAAGCAAGACTAGACACTGGGTAAAAGAGTTTTTTTTTTAAAGTTGTGGGTGGAAGTAAGTTTGGGTAATGCACAAGCAGTGGATGAGCTTGAGAGCGTGGAGACCACTATCTTCTCTGGGACAAAAGGCAGGCAGTAGCTGATGTAACAGTGAAACTACTCTGGGCTATGGGGCATGAGATTGCAGGGTGGTGAGGATTAAGAAAAAGTGCAAACATCTTTTGACTGACTGGTGTACACCCAGATGCTGTTGTCCATAGAAATGTAAGGATGCCATCACATTTGCTTCTACTTTATCAAGCTCCACTTTAATCACACACAACTATCTCCAATGAGCACAATGTCCACGCATCAGAAGACCATGTGCAACTCAGAAAATGCAGCTTTCATTTGAACTGATTTGCACCGGACTCCACATGCACCATTGCGATCTTTCCCCAAAATTGGCATCTAATTTTGCAGCTGCTTCTGTCATTCATCAGCAGTATGTGCAGTCAATTTAGCAAGCACCACTGGAATCCAACTGCACTATGTATGGTTAACTGAGTAATATCCGCTGAATTCCAGTGATGGTATCTGCACCTAACTCAGTGAGCACTTATGTTATCCAGTAAGCAACACTGTCTTCTAACCATAATAACTGCACCTAATGCAGCAAGCACCTCTTTAATCGAACCCCCTGTATGTGTACCTGACTCAGCAAACATCACTGCCATCACATCCACAAGATGGCATCTAACACACTACAAGATCTCATGACTCACTCAGTTAGGAGTCCAGACCCTCATTTAACTTGAACAGGTAGGGTAACATATAATGTTCATGGCATGTGTAGCTGTAAATGCACAAGCTCTGCTTAGTCCTGCCATCTTGTGATGGACTCAAAAGTGTGCAAGGCGTTTTTCTTTGAAGAAGTCTTTCGAGTCACGACCTATAGTGACTCCACCTATTGCTGGTACTGAACATGGGTATCGGCTCTATTGTTAGATTGTTTTTTCTCTGCCATCAGGTTCAGGCATGACCCTTCAAGCTCGTTTGATGCCACGTGGTGTTCTCGCTCGGCTCTCTTGGGTTATTCTTACTTGTCGGAGGAATTAATAGTATACCTCAGCGTCAGTTCCAAGCGTTGCGTAGCCTTTTACTTCGGTTCTGCGTTCGAAGAACTGTGACGCCCCGTATGGAGCTAGGCCCCTCTGAGGCTCCATCGATTCCTTGGCACCGGAGAATGTACCTTTGATGGAAAGACCTACATTCCGATATTGCCTGAAGTGTCGAGCAAAGTACCGCAGTACAGACCTCCATCAGGTGTGTGACCTCTGTCTGTCCGTGGTCCACCAGGAGGCCTCCTGTCTGGCATGCCTACCCTTCTGGAACAAGAAAACCCTCCAGTACTGTAGGTATTGTCGATCACCTCAGATTTGATGTCGCACAAATGAGCTCACGATACTTCAAACCTGATCAGAGAACAGGACACCGAGAGCAAGCTGCATCCAGAAGACTCGGGCGCAGAGGCTGAAGTGTTACCAATGCAGAAAAGCTCTGGCTTCGATATCGAAGCAGACGAGCCTCCACACTACCTATCTACAAAACTGGATGCAGTGAGTTCCAATATACTGCCTCCCACTCTTACACTACTAGGAAACCGAGCATCACCTATGAGGGGGGTCGAGCCTCAAACCAGTCATAAGGCCTCCGGTCCACCGCTGCCACAAGGCCATGGTCACCACTGAACTGCTGAGTCGGACCTGAATAATTGCCATCTCATGGCGTTGAAGTCTGCCTCCAAGCCACGACCTTCGACTTTAAGTGGCTCTGTGGCTCCGGCCTTGATTACACTTGTGAAGCTGGCCCTGGGGACTAAACCTTAAAAGCTGAAATCAGGCTCTGGGCAGGCAGGCCATTGGACACCCTTCGCTCTGTGAAAACTGTCTTCTAGATCAGCATACTCCACCGCTTCCGAGGCTCAAGATTATCCCATCCGCCGTTACCTTCAAGAGGAGCTTGATGCCAGACAACCATACATCCTCATTCATCCTGAGACTGTATGAATTCTAGCCAAGCCTGCCTTTCGCTCAAAGGACCCTATTCCTCCAAAGAGGAAACTGACTTTTGAAGAGGTCCTGAATCCACCCTTGGAGCTGGCACCCAAAAAACTACGATGCCATGATGGACAATTCTCAACTACCTCCTTTGCCACGCTTACCTCCAACTCCTCGCCCTTTGTCCCCCTCCTCCTTTGCCTTCTTCTCCAACACCTTCACGCACATTCACCTCACTACTAGCAGTGTACACTTACCCATAGTTGCCTCTGGGTTCCCCTCCTTCAGGGTTTGGAAGTAATAGTCCATGGTCTCCCTATGACCCACAGCCCCACACTGACCTGTGGGATGAATATGCTGAAGAGCCCCCGGGCGATATTGATCCGGACCTCTATCTGACCAAGTCATCCCAGCCAGACAACAATACTGCATACCACAAGGTTTTGCAAGGGACAGCTGCATTCCACAAGATGGACATGCACAAACAACCTGTGGAGGATGACTTCCTGACTTCCTCATGGAGACACTCTCCACCTCCCAGAGGTCCATGCAATACTTGCCAATGCATAAGGGGATGCTCAAACCAGGCTCTGACATCTTTACAGAGCCAGTCCAGGCATGAGTCATCACACCTAGGGGTCGACAAAAAGTATAACGTTTCTCCTTCCAACCCTGCCTACATCGGGGGTCGTTTGTTTTGCACACGGATCGGTAATGGGCACAGGGGATACCTCCCTCCCTCCATTCCTGACCGAGAGAGTAAGAAAATAGACGCGGCAGGGAAACACATTGTGTCCCAATCTGCCGCACATAGGCGTATTACCAGTTCTATGGCTTACTCTGCCAGTACTTTAGCTTACTCTGCCAGTACTATCACGCCCACTGGGACGAGATGGAGGAGATTCTGCAACACCTCTCAGACCAGTATTAGTTGAGGGGTCAGGAATTAGTAGGTGAGGGGAAGGTTATATCCAACACAAACATTTGATGCACCCTAAAGGCAGCAGATACCTCTGCTAGTGGTGTAAATACCAGTATCCTCCTCTACAGACATGCCTGGCTGCATATTTCTGGTTTTAAGCCAGAGATACAACAGCATTTGGTCAACTTGCCCTTCGACAGCGAGCATCTGTTCGGCCTGCAAGTTGACCAGATGCTGTAAAAAGGATACGTAAACTGCTAAAGCCATTGGTGCCCTAAAGACCCCATCTATCTGTGGGACTTTTTGCTGCACACAATATCGTGGAGGGGCTCAAACCACCTCCCCAAGGCATCTACTTCCCTAGGCAACAGCAGCAAACACCCTCTCGGGTTTACTACAGGGAAATATGTCAAAATAAATCAAACATAGACATGACAGTGCGGACCTCTAACCTAAATCGCACCTTACCTGTTATCTCCAAATTCTCAGAATACAGTATATCTAAAACGTGCACTCAATTTTAGCACCTGCTATCAAAGTGCAGCCCGACACAGGGCTATACAAATTCAAATGCAACAAAAGGTGCACCATAAAACTATTCAATAGTTTCCCTATTTAGTAGACAAATAGTCTAATGTGATTTCCTAAGTGTGTACAAATCTTACTTAAATCTGTATATTTTTCGAAAGTTCATATATAAAAGTCAGTGCAACAGATAACAGCCAACGCGTTTTGTCCAGACCACTGGACTTCTTCAGAGCTGTAAAAACAACATATATAAACAAACATGAATACATACATACAAAGATATATCCAACAATTGCATATACAACATAGAATCATATATGCAGATACACTTTAAATTAGTTTGATGAGCCAAGAAACAACAGGACTATGTTATGAGTGCCATGTTTCAAAAATCGGCACATCCAAGCAGTCAAGGAGACACAGAATACAACATGAGTCATACAAGACACATTTGAATACCTATTTACATATATAGAATACATAAAACAGCATAAAATTACACCAAGGCACACCACATGGGACACATACGAGTAACCCATAATTGGGAACAAACAAATTATATTTAAAAAGTATAGGCATATGAGTACTCCAAGAGTCAAATGAAGAGAGAAGACAGTAGACAAGGAGAAGTTGGAGAATTTAAAGAGTATGGTCACTAAGCTAAATGATGATTATTAACACGCCTAATGACCTATAAATCTAGCCATCGAAAGTGGTGATATATATATCTATATACATCTATATATATAAAATGTTCATAATTATTCAATTGGAATAAGGGAAAAGTCAAGGGACATTGTTATATACGTGTAGCCATATGCCTGCACATAAGTCTGGACTGAAAAAGCCAATTGACTTAATTCTCTTAAAACAAGCAGTATACGAATACCAAAGACATCCCAACCCCAAACAGTTCAATCTTGCGATTTGGCACCTGAAGTCTTACGAGTTTGGGTACCTCAGTTTCCCATCAGAATGCCTGACCATCATTAAAGAGGGGTGCAGGCCACAACCGGAGCCTGCTAGGCAGCCAAATTGAAGAGTTTTGAGTATTATTGTCTTCTAGGCATATTGACGCTCTCCAGGCAGCCGTCCAAGATAGAGTCTGTTATCTGCTCCACTTGTAGAGGTCAGGCCTTGCTTACACTTCCATCAGACTTCATTTGGTGAGTGTGGCAGCTTACCTTTAAAACAGAGACTACACCTCCCTTTTCCGGTTCCTATTACAGAGGAATATAATAGGATTATCCCTCCTAGGGTGCCACCTGCCCTGTTGAGTCACTTCATTGTTGCACCTTGCAGTTCCGTTCCTAGAAGGTAGCTTTCCTTGTAGCTATCACTTCCCTCAGACGTGTCAGTGAGCTCCAGGCTTAAACTCTGTAAGAACCTTTTTTCCAAGTTCACCACATAGAGTATTCCTCACGACAAATCATAAATCATTCCTAAGGTGGTTTCTATCTTCCACCTTAATCAAACTATAGCACTCTGTTTTCTTCGTGGATCCAGATTCAATAGCAGAAAGAGCTCTTCAAATGTTAATGTCAAAAGAGCACTTATGTATTACATTGACAGGAATAAACCACTCTGTAAGAACTGGGACCACCAGTTCTCCAGGGGGTAGCATGGCTCGAGCAGGAAGGCCGCCAGGGGCTTGCGTGTAAAGCAGCTACTTAACACACTCATCCAATGAAACACACAGTGGCGCAATAATGGAGACCACACCAGTAGTTCTATTTGAAAGAAATCAAGATCTTTTATATAAGCTTTCAAATAGAGCAATGCATGGGTAATTCATTAGCATTTCAGATAAGCATTTCATTAAGACATTTCATGAATAACGTTCAGATTGCATTTCCTGTAAATGGGTGTACATTTCATTAAGCATTTCAGTAAGACTTTTCATTAAAATAATAACCAGCTCATCTAAACAATTAAACATTAATTAGCCCCGCCTGTCGCATCAGACCCTTTGGCAGGCAAAGGGGTAATTGTATAAACCTGGAGGATCCTACAAGAAGCGACTATAGTATTGCGTTAAAGTAACACATCAAACCTCTCATGGACGCTTTTCCTAGAAAGTAATAGAACGTTTCAGCAAGTACTTTCCAGTCTAACAAGGAACTTCAAAGAACACAGCCTTTAGTAACCTTCCAAAAGCTTCTCTTCTTGTGAATACAGATCGGTTTGCGACCCAGATTAGATCATCAGAATACTATGGAAGTCCACCTCTGCAAGAAAATTCAGTACAGTGAAGTGACTCTCCCTCTCATTAACAGGCTTGTAAATATGGTACACTTTGAACATGTCAGCCTTGTAAATATGGTACACTTTGAACATATCAGGCTTGTAAATATGGTGCACTTCGATATAATGAGGAAAGTGTCTGACCCTCCAGCCTCCAAATATTCGAGGTACATGCAGAAGGGCGGCCAATAATAATAATAATAATAAACACCTTTTATATAGCGCCTGGTTACACTAGGCAACAGTGTGTCCCCGCGCTTTCAGACTAATTAACTAGAACAGAACCCCAGAGAAACAAAGGCCGCTGGAGGAAAGGGCGAAAGGATCTCAGAGTTTAGGAAAAAGGTAGGTTTTCAATTTGCGCCTAAAGTTTCCTTCAGAGGGCTCCATCCGGAGCTCAATGGGGAGGTCATTCCACTGTTTGCTGGCCAAATATTTGAATGACCGACCACCCATCCGTGCCCGTTGGATTCTGGGCACCTGAAAGACGGCCCTGAGATCGTAGATAACGATTAGGGTAGTACTTAGTAAGAAGCCTTTGAAATAGGGCCCAGTCTCAGTTAACCCCGGGGGAGGGGCGACCTCGGGCCTCACTCGGCCTACCGCCCTCCTCCCCAGGGGGTTACCTCACTTCTTCGGCCCTCCGGGGCCCTTGCGAAGATGCTGCTGCCGGCGAGAGGGGCTTCGTCCCTCCCGGAGCCTCACTTGCCCCAGGTACTGCGTTAAGGCATCAGCGCCGGGAGCGAGGCAGATCGAACACTCGGGGCTCGAGGCTCACTGTGGTGTTCCTGCGCGGCTCGCGGGGTACAGCGGAGGGGGGCTCCTCAGGTCCTCCGCCCCCTCCACGGCGAACTGGGACTTCTCCGGGTGCCGGGCCTCGGGAGAAGGGGCTGGTTCCAGGCGGCCAATGGCTGTGCGGCTTGGGCGGGGGCGCGGCCGATGACGTTGCAGCGCTCCCGCTCACGTGACAGGGGACAGACAGGCTTCGGGCTTAGTGCGCCCTGAGGAACTGGATGCGGCGGCCCTCTCCTGGCACCGGGGGCCGCCGAGGGGGTCAATGACGGCGCTGAACACAGCGTGGAGGCAGGCGGCCACGGAACAGGCCGAAAACGCCTCAGAAGCGTCGCGTGGGAAGGTGGGAAAAATGAGGCAAGGGTAAAAAAATCACGGGGAAAAACCACCCTAAGGCTGACAGGTCTAACATGCGTCCCCCCCCAGCTGAAAGTGGGGAGAGCTACCCAACCTCTAGGGAGTTCTCGTCACTAAGGCGGAAAAACCGGGAGAGACCGTCAGCATTGGCGTGGTCAGCTCCGGGCCGATGTTCCACCCTAAAGTCCATCCCCTGTAGGGAAATGGACCACCTTAGCAACTTTGGGTTTTCGCCTCTCATCTGCATGAGCCAGCGAAGGGGACGGTGGTCGGTTTGAACCAGGAAGTGAGAGCCAAAAAGGTATGGCCTCAACTTCTTTAAAGCCCAGACCACAGCGAAGGCTTCTCGCTCGATGGTACTCCATCGCCGTTCCCGAGGGAGGAGTCTCCTGGAGATGAAGGCCACAGGTTGGTCTTGGCCATCATCATTGAGTTGCGATAGCACGGCACCTACGCCATGCTCTGAGGTATCTGTCTGCACGATGAATTATTTTTGGAAGTCCGGAGTGGCCAGCACCGGAGCGGTACACATCGCGCGCTTCAGTGTTTCGAATGCCTCCTGGCAGGCAGCCGTCCAGATGACCTGACGTGGCTGCTTTTTGGACGTCAACTCGGTCAAGGGGGCACGATGGTGCCATATCCCTTGACGAATCTGCGGTAATAGCCAGTGAGGCCGAGGAAAGCTCGGACCTCAGTCTGAGTTTTGGGCGGCTCCCAGGCCATGATGGTCTCAATTTTGGCCTGGAGGGGTTGCACCTTACCTCCGCCCACCAAGTGTCCCAGGTACACGACAGAGCCCTCTCCAATCTGGCACTTGCTAGCCTTGATAGTCAAGCCAGCACGTTGTAGCGGCCCGCAGCACCTCCTGGAGATGCTGCAGATGGTCCTCCCAGGTGCTACTGAAGACAGCTATGTCATCCAGGTACGCCGCTGAGAAGGACTCCAGGCCAGATAACACCTGGTTCACCAACCGCTGGAAGGTGGCCGGAGCATTCTTGAGCCCGAAGGGCATCACTCGAAGTTGGAAGTGACCCTCGGGGGTGGAGAACGCTGTCTTCTCCTTCGCTCCATCGGCCATGGCAATCTGCCAGTACCCCGATGTCAAGTCGATGGTGCTGAGGTACTTGGCGGCTCCCAGCCGGTCAATCAGCTCGTCTGCCCGTGGTATCGGGTGAGCATCTGTCTTGGTGACAGATTTCAACCCCCGATAGTTCACACAGAACCGAAGTTCTGGTGTGGTGCCCGGTGGAGCCGCTTTTGGTACCAGCACGACGGACTAGCCCACGGGCTGCTGGAGGGTTCGATCACACCCAGCTCCAGCATCTTGGTCACCTCACCCTGGATGCTGCTCCTCACTTTCTCGGACAGCCGGTAAGACTTGTTTTTCACTGGCGGACTGTCCCCTGTGTCCACATCATGGGTACACAGATGTGTGATTCCAGGCGTGAGGGAGAACAATGAGGCGTGCTGCGCCAATACCTGGCGGCAGTCCCTCTTTTGTTCTGGGGTCAAGGATGGGGAGAGGACAACTCCCTCCACTGAACCATCCTTCTCCTGAGCCGCTAGAAGGTCAGGAAGAGGCTCACTTTCCTCCTCCTCGCTCCCATCCGTCACCATGAGGAGAGCAAGCTCTGATCGCTCATGATGAGGCTTCAGGCGGTTGACGTGGAGCACCCGGTGGGGTTGTCGGGGGGGTCTTCAAGTCCACGACGTAGGTGGTCTGGCCTGGACGCTCCACAATCTCGTACGGACCAGTCCACCGGTCCTGGAGGGCACTAAGCTCCCCAGGCTCATTGACCCACACCTTCTGTCCAGCGTCCAACTCTTCCGTCCGAGCGTTACGGTCATACCACTCCTTCATGACAGCTTGGCTAGCCTCTAAGTTGTCTGAGGCTTCCTTCCACAGCTTGGCCATCTGACTGCGGAATGCCAGCATGTAGCTGACAACATAACGGGGAAGCTTCTTCGAAGTCTTCTCCCAACCCTCCTTGACCAGACTGAGGGGTCCCCTAATGGGATGGCCATAGAGCAATTCGAAAGGGCTGAACCCGACACCCTTCTGGGGTACCTCGCGGTACGAGAACAGCAAGCAAGGGAGGAGGATGTCCCATTTCCGCCTCAGGTCTTCTGGCAGACTCCGGATCATCCCCTTCAAGGTCTTGTTGAAGCGCTCTACGAGCCCGTTAGTCTGGGGGTGGTAAGGAGTGGAGAACCGATAGGTCACTCCGCATTCCTTCCACATCGCCTGCATGTAGGCCGACATGAAATTTGTGCCCCTGTCCGACACCACGACCTTGGGGAATCCCACTCGGCTAAATATCCCCATCAGGGCCCGCGCCACCACAGGTGCAGTAACGGTCCTCAGAGGGATGGCCTCCGGGTACCGAGTGGCGTGGTCCACCAACACCAGAATGAACCGATGTCCCGCAGAGGTCGGAGGGTCCAACGGCCCAACGAGGTCAATACCGACCCGCTCAAAAGGGGTCCCGACCACTGGGAGTGGTTCCAATGGGGCTTTCAATTTGGTCCCAGTCTTGCCACTGGCCTGGCAAGTCTTGCAGGTCTTGCAATAGGTGCCAGAGTCAACTCTCATCCTAGTCCAATAAAAATGTGGGACTAGGCTCGCAAAGGTCTTGTCCTGGCCCAGGTGTCCGGCTAGAGGTATCTCATGCGCTAGTTCCATCAAAAAGGCCTGTAACACTGGGGGACCACTAAGGCCCTCGAGGACCCATGCACCGGAACCCTTGGTTCACTGTACAGGAGGCCATCCTCCCAATACACGTGATAGTTGCCGGTCTTGTTCATTGCTTGGGCTTCGGCCTGTCGCCGCATTCCTTCAAGCGTGGGGCACTCCTTCTGCGCCGGACAGAAATCCTCCCGGGTAGGACCTCCTTCCACATGCCACTCGGCAAGGGTCGGCAAATCCCCCACGGGAACGACATCCACCTCCACGGACTCCGGGGTTACCTCCGTGGGCTCCCCATCCATCACACGGGGTGTGTCCTCCACAATACTCTCCTCTGGACCGACAGTGGGTTGGGCCGTTGTTTCAGGCTCCAACCCGGGTTGAGCTTCTTGCCGGGCAGCCGTAGACCGCGTGACTACGCAAGTCCACCCTGGTAATCCCAGCATCTCAGTGTGGGCCTTAAACTCCACTTCCTTCCAGGCGGTATGTTCGAGGTCATTACCAAGCAGACAGTCCACAGGTAAGGCAGGGCTGAATGCAACTCTCAACGGGCCTGACACTCCTCCCCATTCAAAGGGAACTTGAGCCACGAGATAGTAGCTCATTCGGCCGTCAGCCAACACGGCCGGATGGTACACATCAGGAACAACCTGCTCAGGGGACATCAGCCGCCTCACTACAGTGGTCATACTGGCTCCTGTGTCCCTCAGAGCGTCCACCTCCTCCCCATTGACCTTCACCCTCTGCTGGTACTTAGCAGTATTCGATGGTAAGGGCGTCACTGGGACCATCTCTCTATCCCCAAGTGAAACCAGGGTCAGGCCTGTCCACTCCCCTTCCCTATCTAGGGGCAGCTCCAACCCAAGCGCTACACTAGCCACCCCGGGACTCTTGCCACCAATGGGGGCTGGGGGTCGTTTGCGACACTGGGGATCTCCCTTGTAGTGTCCGACCTCTCCGCACTCATAGCACCGGACCACTTTTGGCTGCTGACTCTTGTCAGGGTAAGTGGGTTTTGGGGAACGGTTCTGAGGTGGGGTACCTACTCCTTTCCCAAACTGCCGAGTTTGTGGGCCTCGTGAGAACTCCGTTCTTTTATCTCCACCCTCTTTCTTCTGAGGGGCGCCCTGTCCGCCTTTCGGGCCATCTCCCCCGGGGCCCTTGTGTGACACCCGGGTGCTAACCCAAATATCCGCCTCCTCCGCGAGCTCACGGGCATCAGTAAGCTTGCGGTTCACCAAATGTTGGCGCAACTCCGGAAAACACTTATCCAAGCGGTGCTCTCTCAAAAAAAAGTTATACAGACCCTCAAAATCACGCACCTCGCTGCCACGCACCCAACCATCCAGAGCCTTTCGGGCATATTAAAAAAAATCCACCCAATTCTGCGTGGACAGCTTATGGCTGCCACGAAACCTCTGGCGATACCTTTCAGGGGTGAGGCCAAAATATTTGATAAGTGCCTCCTTCATGGGGGAATACCTAAACTGGTCTGCCTTCTCCAAATACAGGAGTGAGTCCCTGACATCAGGAGGTATATACCGGTACAAACCACCTCCCCAGTGTTTCTCAGGCACCCCATGGGCAGTCAAGGCCACTTCATACGCCTCCAACCACCTGGCAATGTCATCCCCCTTGGTGTAGCTCGCTATCACCTCCTTGGGTAACCAGAATCTGGGCTCCTGATGAGCTCCTGGTACGCTGCCACCATTAGGACTTCCTGGCGCACTCAACTGCAATGATTGCAGCTCCATTTCCTTGAGCTGCAGCTCGTGCGCCAGCTTCCTCTCCTCCAAAGCAAACTGCTTATCTTCCCTTTCTCTCTCCCTCTCGTGCTCTAACTTGGCAAGCTCCCACTTCAATCGCCTCTCCTCCTTCCTGTCCTCGTACTCCTGCGGTGACACACTCTCCCTAGATACACTACTTCCCGCCCCGGAACGTGGTCCTGGCAACACATCTTCTGACATGTCAATGTTGAGCAGGCCTGGGTCTTCCTGAGTGTCCGCCTCCCCATGTGTGACCTGTTCCCCATCCTCTTCTGGGTGGGCCCATACCCATGCCCTCAAGGCGGTACGGAGCTCTTCTTTTACAGCTCTCGTCCCCACAGGCACCCCCATCCCCCGACAAAACTCCCTTAACTGCACTGCCGTGTACCTATCAAGGTCAGCCAGCTGGAACTCCATTCTGTCAGGTGAGGACCTAGATAACCTGGAAGAAAAATTCTAAGATGTGGCAACAATGCTGGTTCAACACACTTTGCTGCAGGCTAGACAGTGGAGGGCAATTGGGTTTGCCTGAAGAACGACAGGTGTCCAATTAATTGCAGCACACTCTGTCCCACTGGAGGGTGTTAGGTAGCTACAGGTCCTGGATCCCACCGCTCGCCACCAATGTAAGAACTGGGACCACCAGTTCTCCGGGGGGTAGCATGGCTCGAGCAGGAAGGCAGCCAGGGGCTTGCGTGTAAAGCAGCTACTTAACACACTCATCCAATGAAACACACAGTGGCGCAATAATGGAGACCACACCAGTAGTTGTATTTGAAAGAAATCAAGATCTTTTATATAAGCTTTCAAATAGAGCAATGCATGGCTAATTCATTAGCATTTCAGATAAGCATTTCATTAAGACATTTCATGAATCCCGTTCAGATTGCATTTCCTGTAAATGGGTGTACATTTCATTAAGCATTTCAGTAAGACTTTTCATTAAAATAATAACCAGCTCATCTAAACAATGAAACATTAATTAGCCCCGCCTGTCGCATCAGACTCTTTGGCAGGCAAAGGGGTAATAGTATAAACCTGGAGGATCCTACAAGAAGCGACTATAGCATTGCGTTAAAGTAACACATCAAACCTCTCATGGACGCTTTTCCTAGAAAGTAATAGAACATTTCAGCAAGTACTTTCCAGTCTAACAAGGAACTTCAAAGAACACAGCCTTTAGTAACCTTCCAAAAGCTTCTCTTCTTGTGAATACAGATCGGTTTGCGACCCAGATTAGATCATCAGAATACTATGGAAGTCCACCTCTGCAAGAAAATTCAGTACAGTGAAGTGACTCTCCCTCTCATTAACAGGCTTGTAAATATGGTACACTTTGAACATATCAGGCTTTTAAATATGGTACACTTTGAACATATCAGGCTTGTAAATATGGTGCACTTCGATATAATGAGGAAAGTGTCTGACCCTCCAGCCTCCAAATATTCGAGGTACATGCAGAAGGGGGGCCAATAGGGCCCAGTCTCAGTTAACCCCGGGGGAGGGGCGACCTCGGGCCTCACTCGGCCTACAGCCCTCCTCCCCAGGGGGTTACCTCACTTCTTCGGCCCTCCGGGGCCCTTGCGAAGATGCTGCTGCCGGCGAGAGGGGCTTCGTCCCTCCCGGAGCCTCACTTGCCCCAGCGCGGTGCAGGTACTGCGTTAGGGCACCAGCGCCGGGGGCGAGGCAGATCGAGCACTCGAGGCTCACTGTGGTGTTTCTGCGCGGCTGGCGGGGTACAGCGGAGGGGTGCTCCTCAGGTCCTCCGCCCCCTCCACGGCGAACTGGGACTTCTTCGGGTGCCGGGCCTCGGGAGAAGGGGCTGGTTCCAGGCGGCCAATGGCTGTGCGGCTTGGGCGGGGGCGCGGCCGATGACGTGGCAGCGCTCCCGCTTACTTGACAGGGGACAGACAGGCTTCGGGCCCAGTGTGGCCTGAGGAACTGGATGCGGCGGCCCTCTCCTGGCACCGGGGGCCGCCGAGGGGGTCAATGATGGCGCTGAACACAGCGTGGAGGCAGGCGGCCACGGAACAGGCTGAAAACGCCTCAGAAGCGTCGCGTGGCGGCGCTTCCGCCGCAAGGTCAAGGGGGGGGGTTTCCTCAGGCAGCCAGGTACAGCGCTTGGCGGCGCTTCTCAGCGATAGGCGCCGGCAGGGCAGGGAGGCAATTTCGATGATCCCTGACAGGGCAGGCAGCCTCGAGTACAGCGCTGACCAGGGGGAGCAGAATAGGCGCCTCCCACACAGTTTAGCAGGGACTGCAGGCAGGATGGGAGCAAATTGTAGCGCTTGGCCCACAGTTCAGTCAGGGGGAGACAGGTAGGCCCAGTTGTAGGCAGGGGATGCGCAGGGCAGCACAGTCCAGTACCTGGTCCCAGGAAGCAGGTTTCTTGGCGCTTGGATGGTTCTGCGCCCTTAGTTGCTTGTTTCTTGAAGTGGAAGGGGGGGGGTGATGAGTTGAAGGCTTGAAGAATTTCTCCTCAGTCACTGCAGATGGGCCCTGGGGTTCCCTACCACTGGGCCAGATCAGGGGGCTAGCTTTGGACACCTCACCCAGCTTAAGAGGCAGCACCTAGATCCTGTCACTCCCAGTAGCATAGGTTCCTCACTAGGCCCTCCCGCCTAAAACTCCTGCGTGGGTTCCCCAGGTCAGTGATGCCCCAACTAAAAGTTCCCTCCCTTGCTTATATTGCCCAGGTCAGGTGACCACTCTCTAGGGCAGGAAAAGTCGGGTCCGCCTTTCTTCTGGAAGGTTCCAGGAGCTTCCCCACTATGGACAGGGGCTGGGTGGCTGGTGTTGCAACATTGTATGGGGACCCAGCCTGCTCCTGGCAACTAGGGTGCTACACTAAAAGACCACGCTGCTGTAGCAGGGGCCAGTGGCAGCCATGTTGGAAATAGAGAGCACCTGCACCCTAACAAGATTAGCTATGAAAAGGTGCCCGAAGACCTAAGGGCCAACAAAAAGAAGGTGGGAAAAATGAGGCAAGGGCAAAAAAAATCACGGGGAAAAACCACCCTAAGGCTGACAGGTCTAACACACTCCATAAGTTACAACAGCTCTTTGTCTCTTCTCCATACTACACAAGGGCCTTGCTCTCTCTAAAGCAGGTATAGCACGCTGACTGATCAAATTCATATAGACCTGTAATGCCACAAGACCTCTCCCTGTCCCTTCTAAACCTCATTCAACCCATAAAAATCTATGGCTTTATTAGCTAATATTCCTGTAGCTGACATCTGCAAATCAGCTACCTGGTCTACTCCCCTAACCTTTACTAAAAATTACTGTTTGGGTGTCTTACCTTGCCAGCAAGATAGAGTTAGCCAGGCTGTCCAATTCACACTTTTTCAATCTTCTTCAAACACCTCTGGCTAGCCACCGCCTTGGGGTCACAGCCTGTGTATCTACATCTACACATGCCACAAACTGTAAATGTTGCTTGCCCTGTAAAATTCTGTTAGTAGCATGTAGTGCTGTAGATTCACATGCACCCACCCTCCTCCCCAGAAGCTGTTGAATACTGAAGCTAATTTCCATTCCATTGATCTTCTTTCGCATAGTCCTCTTTTCTGTACCTCTTTGTTCTATCTACATCCTCACCCTTCGTGCAAGAAAAACAAACTAACAATGGGGATGATTCCCATACGCATTACTAGCAATAGTTGGTGTCCCTATACCCCGTGACTTCAAAGACTTCTTTATGAAAAATAACAACTTGCACACGTCTGAGCCCAACACTATATGGCAGGAGTATGCTCAGCATGTGAATTTACAGCACTGCACGCCACTTACAGAGGCTTAAAGGGTAAGTAACCTTTTCCTTTCTTACTCACTGAGCCATTGGTCCTGTCCAGTGACTGGTAAGCAAGCTTGTAGTTCCTCGTTATCACCATTTATTATAATACAATATCTTGAGGAAACACAAATCCTGTCCCCAAATTGGCAAGCACCATCATTAGACAAAATATCCTGCTATAGACAGTTTGTCCCAGTTGTTCAGTTCTCTGAACCCTACTGCACTCCTTAGAACTACTCTTCACCCATTCATTAGTTCAGCTCCTAACTGAGGCCTATCTGTTTTCATAGGAGTATCCTTAACTCTTAGCTCAGTGAACACCACAACTGTCTGCAGCAATAGACATGCTCTTATGTTGTGATCATTGGCTTTATTTATTTTACTTCGCTATATTGCCATTATCGTTGGAGTAACTGCATACACCTGCTCTCTTCTCCACTGGTTCTCTGTTGCCTTGCACATTCAATAATTTCTCTTGTTGTCTTCCACAGTACTGCATTTGGATTGATGGATTGAATGCCCTGCTGGGGAAGGACATGTCCAGCGAGCTAACCAAGACTGACATGGACACGCTGCTTAGCATGGAGATGAAGCTACGTCTTTTGGACCTTGAAAACATCCAGATCCCAGAGGCCCCACCACCTATTCCCAAGGAGCCGAGCAGCTATGACTTTGTGTATCACTATGGCTGAGTGGTGGATTTCTTCATCCTGCAGAGAGACCTATCCCAGCATCCAAGCGGGGACTTCACGCTGTGGAGAGGTGAGAGAGGGGCTGTGCCTGTCCCGAGATCACTAAAAATTGCTGTTTACTCTGACAACATGAGATTACAAGACACAGATGAGCCAATGAGCCATCGTAGGTCTCCGCGGACAAAAATTGTCTGTTTCTGGAAGTTGTCTACATTGCTCAAGAAAGGCATCTCACCTATCTGAAAGAGACAGCACCAGAACAACTCCCTAATTAATGATCATCAAGCAGCACTCGACAGCTGACATGATATGCCTATGAGGACTGATGCCAAACTGTTTCCCAGCCTAGCCATTTCTTCAATCTGGAAGTAAATGTCAAATCGCAATTCATGCAGACAGAACGGACCCGCCTATCTATGTCACTGGCTAAGTGAGGGTTAGATGGAACAACCTTAAAGACAGTATGAAGAATAGACCTGACGTCACAGGCCTTATGAAACTAGATTCTGGAGCTCCTGTTCCACTATCAATCCCTGATTTGCTTGGGTTGGCCGTGGGATGTCATGATTGTGCACCCTTGACTACTTTGGATCCATTTGGCTACATAAGCACTACCTTTCAGGCCAGATGGTAGAAGCACGCACTCTGGCTTCTCAATGGATTCTACTTTTGGATTCTCCCATCCACCATCTCTAATTCGGTGGATGAATCCTCCAATCATGTTTCATTTTTAATCAGTGTAAGTCTTGCGCTTTATAGCTGTTCCAGTTGTCACAAGGATAGGCTTTTTTAATTTTTAAAGTACTTTGAACCAGTTGACGCTAGAGTGTTTAAAACTTCTTTGTTTTCGCAATAATTGCGACAACCGATATTGACTAGAATTAGCCATAAAGCCATTAAAGCATGCGGCATACATCCATTTGATGCAGAACCAATTAATTAAGACCATGAACGAAGCTTTTGTGTTCCTATTTTTGCCATGGACAAGAAGAGACCTTTTTATTTCCAGTGTTCGGTTGCCTCCTGAATACTCACTTTACCCTCCACCCCCTGTAATTATTTCTCCAGTGAGGATATGCTAGCCATTCAGCTTGGCTGTACTCTAACTTGTTTCTCCTTGGCAGTATTTTGCCTTGTATTTTGAAATGTTAAAGCCCTACTTTCACTCACAATGTTTGTCTGAGGCGGGGTCCTGTCTGTTTTTCTTCCCCCCCCCGACCCCACCTTTATGGCCTCTAGCCTGTTTTCTTTAACATAGTTTGTGTTTTCCATATAAGGCTCTCGTCTCTCACTCCCTCTGTTGATGATCCCATGATTTTATTTTTTCATAAATTGCCTACACATTATCATAATTGCTATTTAGCCAATTCAATGCAGGTTAAACTCTACTTTGTCACTCGAAGGTTTTTAGACCTGGCTGTCTTTTGGTATGAGTCTGTCACTTGTTAACAAGCCATAGAACTATGTGAACTTAGGAAAATACTCTCTTTTAAAATAGGTCCTGGTAAAGTTTACGACGCCTTTAGTTGGATTTTGTGCTTTCTTTCACCATCTGATCATTTATCCTGGTGGGAGGACTTAGTATCTTGATTTCACTCATCCAAGGTTTCTGCAGATCGACTGTAAGATTTATAAAGGTTGTGTGGGGTCTGAGGATATGTTCCTCTAACAACTGCTAGTCCATTGTGGTATATTATCTGATGGTAAGCAAGTACGTATGGGCAAGATGAAGCAGACTTTTACTATGATATGGTACGGATGAGCAAGCTTTCGTATGGGATCCACTGCGGTACTTGGGTGGCCATCGTTCTGTTGATCTAAAATTATGTCTTTCGGTGCGCCATGTAAAGGGTGGCTATACCTGCTCGGATGGTAAATCAAAAGGCAGAATTGGTGTTGGGGCAATTCATGACTGTGCTGTTGTGCAAGCTAAGCAGGCATAGTTGTGTAGTATGGTAAAACTATGTAGAACAGTCCATTCTGTAGTAGGGGATCTCTGTGTATAGTCATAATCTAGTGAATAGTCCCGCCCATGTGCGCGGACCCCGGAGCAATCAAAAATAATCTCTTAAGTTGTCCAAACATGCAGAACTGCACAGACACTTAAGAGAGAATTTAAAGACAGATAATGCAGCCTATATCCACAGGCTACACTGTCCAGTACTTCGACTAGAAATTCCACCAAAAGTCCACAAACAGCACAGCCTGTCCAGGGTTTTCTTACAGAGAAAACCTTGCCTGTAACAGCAAAAGCCTCTGGAATGATAGAGAGGAAGAAGTGGACAGACAAGCCCCATAGGCTGCCATTATGTGGCTCAAAACAGGATACTGTGCCTTTAAGAGAACTTTCCAGAAGCCTCACAGTATCCCAGAATGCACTGCAGGTCCCTTCCACCTTCAGTTCTTTTTTCCGGCTCCTGCTAGCAGGACCCTGGAGCATTAGCTCTTCTTTTTAGAGCTTTTTCTATATTATTTTTGTGATAAATTAGGATTTTTACAGCTTCACTCGACGTCTTTGGCCTTTATCTACATTCTGCTGTGTTTTTTTGGCAGAATTTCTGCAGTATTCTTGTCTTATACTTCTTCTAGTCTGACAAGTGCTTTGTCTGCAGCTGTACTAAAGGCCAAAGCTGAAGCTCACAGGTTTGTATTCTGTGTTTGCCTGTGTCTTTTGACACCTGTCTTCTCTGTGACTTCTTTTCTGGGAAGCTTTGGCTCCCAGGTTTAGAACAGAGGAGTTTGAAGGCATCTTTCGCCTCTGGGTAAGGAGAGGGTGGGTCCTCTACCGAGTCCCATGCTGTAACCTCTGGGGTTCTCCCCGGTAAAGGCACGTCTGAGGCCTCGACGTCGATGGAGTGCCTCGACGTCGATGGAGTGCCTCGACGTCGATGGAGTGTCTCGACGTCGGTGGAGTGCCTCGACGTCGATGGAGTGCCTCGACGTCGATGGGGTGCCTCGACGTCGATGGGGTGCCTCGACGTCGATGGGGTGCTCGACGTCGATGGGGTGCCTCGACGTCGATGGGGTGCCTCGACGTCGATGGGGTGCCTCGACGTCGATGGGGTGCCTCGACGTCATGGAGCAGTGATGCTCGACGTCATGGAGCAGTGATGCTCGACGTCATGGAGCAGTGATGCTCGACGTCATGGAGCAGTGATGCTCGACGTCATGGAGCAGTGATGCTCGACGTCATGGAGCAGTGATGCTCGACGTCATGGAGCAGTGATGCTCGACGTCATGGAGCAGTGATGCTCGACGTCATGGAGCAGTGATGCTCGACGTCATGGAGCAGTGATGCTCGACGTCATGGAGCTGTGATGCTCGACGTCATGGAGCTGTGATGCTCGACGTCATGGAGCAGTGATGCTCGACGTCATGGAGCAGTGATGCTCGACGTCATGGAGCAGTGATGCTCGACGTCATGGAGCAGTGATGCTCGACGTCATGGAGCAGTGATGCTCGACGTCATGGAGCAGTGATGCTCGACGTCATGGAGCAGTGATGCTCGACGTCATGGAGCAGTGATGCTCGACGTCATGGAGCAGTGATGCTCGACGTCAGGGAGCAGATATGCTCTACGTCATGGAGCGGTGATGCTCGACGTCGTGGGGCGGTGACGCTCGACGTCATGGAGCGGTGACGCTCGACGTCATGGAGCGGTGACGCTCGACGTCATGGAGCAGTGAGGCTCGACGTCATGGAGCAGTGTTGCTCGACGTCATGGAGCAGTGATGCTCGGCATCATGGAGCAGTGATGCTCGACGTCATGGGACAGTGGTGCTCCTTTTGGGGCGTTGGTCGCTTGGACTCCGCTATCTTCCGTTGGGTCCAGACGTCACGGTTATGGATGTCTCGGCGTCTCGGTGTTTGACACCGTGGTGACATTTTGACGTCGGAGTGTTGGTTATCGTAGAGACAGTCACTGTCTTAGTGATGGTGACGTCGTGGTGAAGTCGACGTCATGGGTTGCAGCCGCGGAACACTTACCGGTGCTTGCGGCCTGGGTCTTGTTCCAGGCCTCGCTCCGTGTTGAGCCCCTCTTCGTAGGAGGGGACTTTGTGTTCCCGGCTCCGTCCACTCACGACGCCGAGCAGTTGATCGCGTCGAGGAACCCTTCTGATGGGGAGTCTGTGGCTACTCACCACGTGTAAGCGAGGGACGTTGATCCTTTTTTTGCTTAGTTTTGAGTATTTGCATGCCTACTCATCGGCTAGGCAGGGGCCTTTGGCCCCTCAGTCCGCGAATCCCCGTGCCTTGATGCCGGGGATGCGTCTTCCTCGAGTACGGGGAGTCCTTCTCCGACTCTTAACTGGTTGGCGGTACTTAGCTTTGGTCCGCTACCTCCTGCCAGGAGGTTCTGGCTTCGAATGTACTTCTGACTTGGTCGCAGGGGTGGTGGCGCGTAGACGTCATGCTGTGGCCCGCTGTTGCTGGGCGGTTGTGGTAGGATCCCTGTGTGGGGGTGTTTTCTTCACCGATTTATGGTTCCCCTGCCAAGAGACAGAAGGGAAGCCTTACAAGAGACCTGATGGTTTCAGTTCTAAGCATCGGTGTCGGAGCGGAGTTTTCTCTCTGCCGACCCCCAAGTATTGTGGGTTTGTCCTACGTTGCCATACTTGTTTTCGTCGGACGTCTCTGCAGCCTGCGGCTCAGCAGGGTGCTTCTACTCTCCCGTTCTTTGGGCAACCCTTGTGCTGCCATGGGGGTAGTGAGTGGCCCGCATAAGTCTGACTCGAGACTTTTGGAAGGCTGTAGGTTTGGGGCGTGGAGACCGGCTTGAGGCCTCCTTCCCTTTCTAGCGGCGTTTTTCCTCCCAGGGTTTGTCTGTGGTCCCGGGCCGCCTTTAATACTTCACAAGTATATTGTGCGCATACGCGAGAGAGCTTGATGCTCTTCGGCGAACAAAGGCCGGCCGGGTCTAAGTCAGTCTTTGGTTCATCAACCCTTCTCCAGCTATTCCTCCGGTCAGCTCGCAGTTTCAGCTGCGCGAGCTACAGGCGGAGGCCGATATCCTGTTCGGGAAAAGGGCGATAGGAGACGTGCCTCTGTCTCAAGGGGAAGAGGTCTGTACTCCCGGTTCTCTCTGGTTCGCAAGAAGGACGAGAAAGAGTTCAGGTCCATTCTGGATTTGCGACAAGCAAACAAGTGGATTCGCAGAGAGAGGAATTTCGCATGCTATCGTTGCGTCAGGTTTTCTCCTCAGCTGCAACAGGGAGATTGGCTCTGTCATAGGTCTACGGATTGCGTACTTCCGGCGATTCCGAGTCGGCGCCATTCATTATCAGTACACAGTACTGCCAGTCGGGCTGCCCTCTGCGCCCAGAACATTCTCGAAGTGCATGACGGTGGTAGCTGCACACCTGAGGGTAAACGAGGTGTTTGTCTACCCGGACCTGGACGATTGGTTGATCAAGGCCTCCTCTTTCTCGGAAGCTCTAGCACACTTCCAGAAGACGTGCGTTCTTTTGAACAAGCTGGGGTTGCACATCGACATGTCCTAGGCTGTCCCGATTTCGGTCCAGTGCATACAGTTTTTGGGAGCCTCCATCGATACGCTGTCAGCAAGCGTGTCTCCTTCGGAGGAGAGACGATTGTCGCTCCTTCGGAAGGCTTAGGCTCTTATGACCGCTCCATCTACAACAGTGGGGTCGGTGTCTTCTCTACTGGGGTCGATGGCCTCTGGTATCTTCCTCACGCCACACGCACGGCTGCACATGAGACCTTTGCGGAGTGCTTGGAGGGTCCGTGGGATCAGAGGAATGGATCTTGGGACGACAGGCTACGACTGTCTCTGCATGAGCTTCAGTCTCTGCAGTGGTGGTGTTCGGCGGAGAATCTCCTCAGAGGGGTTTCCTTTCACAAGGACATTCCCGCACACACTATCGTGCCGGATGCGTCTCGCCATGGCTGGGGGGCACATTCCGGAGACTTACGGATACAAGGAACGTGGTCCCCGTTGGAGTCCACGTATCACATCAATTTCCTGGAACTCAGAACTGTTCACTTGGCACTGAATGCGTTTCTTACGTCCTTCCAGACCAACTCTCTGCTTGTACAGACGGACAATACGCCCACGATGTATTGCCTCGCCAAGTAGGGGGGTTCGAGATTGCGCACTCTGTCGCAGGAGGCGCAGGCGATCTGGCGCTGGCTTCTAGCCGGAGGACTGACGAGCATGGTTACCCATCTGCTAGGTGTGCAGAAGGTTCGGACAGTCGCACTGAGCAGACTGATTCAGGAAGACCACTAATGGGTCATAAACGACGAAGTACTAGGAGAAGTCTTCGCATGGTGGGGGACTCCAGACGTAGATCTGTTCTCCACCGCCGAAAGCAGCAAATGCTGAGCCTTCGCTTCCGGGTACTACCAGCAGGGGACGCTGGGGTATGCGTTATGGATTAACTGGTCGAACAGCTTTCTGTACGCTTTTCCGCCCATTCCCCTGATTCCGGGGGTACTCATCAAGCTGTCCCAGTCCAGGGCGCGGATGATCCTGATTGCCCTGGAATGGCCCAGGCAGTGGTGGTTCACGGACCTGCTTCGCCGGTCTCTCCTTCCTCACATACGGCTGCCGTGCAGGCCGGATCTTCTCACGAAGTTCGGGGGGGCAGATGTTGCACCCCAACCTCTCGTCTTTGAGTTTGGCGGCATGGCTCCTGAGTAGTGCGTTATGTCCATTTGAATCTACCAGAAGTTTGTATGGACATACTGAAGGAGGCTAGGCGACCTTCCACTAGGACTTCTTATGCTTACAAGTGGAAGAGGTTTTTGCATCTGGTGCAAGTTCAAGGACTATGACCTACGGACGTAGAAGGAAGATGTCATCCTTCCATATCTTCTACACCTGGCGCAATCTGGCCTTAATGTCCATTGCATTGAGGTTCATCTTGCTGTGCTGACGGCCTACAGGACATGGCCTTCACAGACTTCCTTCTTTCAGGTCCCTGTGATCAAAGTGTTTTTTGGAAGGCTCGAAGACAGTGTTCCCTGCTGTCCGGCTTCCTTCGCCTTCATGGGAATTGAACGTGGTGCTGTCCTGATGGATGAAGGGGCTTTTTGAACCTATTCATAAGGCTTCATTGCAGCACCTGTCCTGGAAGGCGGCGTTCCTCGTGGCCATTACATCGGCCCGCAGGGTGAGGGAAATTCAGGCGTTGTGTGGCCAGGAACCTTATACTGTATTTCATGCTGCTAAGGTTGTTCTGCGTACTCACCCTAAAAGTTCTTCCGAAGGTTATATCTGACTTCCATGTTAACCAGACTATAACTTTGCCTACGAGTTTTCAGGATCCTTCATCTCCAGCGGAACGGTCTCTGCGTTCCCTAGATGTTAGGAGGGTGTTGAAATTTTATCTGAATAAAACCAAGGATATTCGTAGGTCAGAATAATTGTTTATCAATTATCGATCAGTCAGGACCGGTCTTGCTACCTCTAAACAGTCCATCTCGAGGTGGATTGTGTCCTGTATACAATTGTGTTACCAAAAGGCTGATAAGACCTTAGGGGGTAAACCTAAGGCTCATTCCACCAGGGGCAAAGCTGCCGCAACTGCTTTGCTCCGTAGTGTTCCGCTTGCAGATATCTGCAGGGCAGCCACTTGGAAGTCGGTCCATACCTTTGTTAAGCATTACTGTCTGGACACTGTTGCCAGGGCAGATGCTCGGGTTGGGCAGGCTTCGCTGCGAAATCTGTTCGCACAGTAGTGGTGTTATTTCTCTTTTCTCCACCGCCGCTTTGGTGTGGGGATGGGCTTGCCATTCTATTCACTAGATTATGACTATACACAGAGATCCCCTACTACAGAAGGAGTAGTTTCTGTTCTGTAACTCCAGTTCTGTAGTAGGGGTATCTCTGTTATAGTCATAAGCGCCCGCCCTCCTCCCCGGTGGAGAGAGATATTCATGTAAGAAATACTACAGGTCTGGCGTGTTACGCCTTCAAAAAGAACTGAAGGTGGAAGGGACCTGCAGTGCATTCTGGGATACTGTGAGGCTTCTGGAAAGTTCTCTTAAAGGCACAGTATCCTGTTTTGAGCCACATAATGGCAGCCTATGGGGCTTGTCTGTTCACTTCTTCCTCTCTATCATTCCAGAGGCTTTTGCTGTTACAGGCAAGGTTTTCTCTGTAAGAAAACCCTGGACAGGCTGTGCTGTTTGTGGACTTTTGGTGGAATTTCTAGTCGAAGTACTGGACAGTGTAGCCTGTGGATATAGGCTGCATTATCTGTCTTTAAATTCTCTCTTAAGTGTCTGTGCAGTTCTGCATGTTTGGACAACTTAAGAGATTATTTTTGATTGCTCCGGGGTCCGCGCACATGGGCGGGACTATTCACTAGATTATGACTATAACAGAGATACCCCTACTACAGAACTGGAGTTACAGAACAGAAAGTACTCCTTCTGCACTACAGGCTTGGCTAAACTGGTTTGGGGATTGTAGACCAATGGTTGCCTGTATAGCAGATCTCAGCGCTGCTGTTCTGTTCCATCATGATTTGCACGACACAATTAGTGAGCTGGGCTAGGGTGGATATCTGTCCTTTCAGCTGCTCTTCAGTGAAAGCTTAGTTTCTTCAGGGAATGACTATCCCTGTATGTGTGCATTATAATACAGATGAAATTATAATTTTGTATCAGGGCACAGTGATATATGGTGCTGCAGACAATATTTGTGTGTTTCTCAAGTTCACAGTTGTAGGAATGTGCTTGATTTTACCAAAATACTACAGTGAAACAATGCCTCTAAAGTGCAGACTGGCGAGTAGCAAGAGCGGAAAATGCTCTCAAAGCTCCTATTTATTGCCTGATACAGACAGGACGCAACTATTGCCCGGGTGAAAGCATCCATAGAGAGTTAAAAAAAACTGTAGTACCGTTTCTAGTGCAGACCATTGACAATGATAATATGAAGGAAAAAAACTTTATTGGAATTGCTAATTTGAAGAGAAAGCACACCAGCCTGTTTTTTTAACAGATGATCCATATAAGTGTCTAGTAGCAAATCAAAGGTGGTTGATCAATGGTGATCTTATAGTGGCAAAGAAGAGCTAAGGGTTATACAGTTGAAGGGGTTTCCGGTAACTTCATAATTGGACTAAGAGGTTCATGGTCAAAGAATAATCAGTCTCAGCATAAGCTGAAAAGTACCTAGAGCAAATCGGAAATCAAATCCAGGTGCGGTCAATCCTGGGTAATTTTATAGTTATCATGGAACAAGCGAAGGGCTGTGGATTCTTCAGAAGCAAGACTGTGGCGAGGAATTGAGAACTGGATAGCAGTTAATATAGAGCCAAAAACGCTTTTCAGCAAAAAGTGCATCAGAAAAGGAGAAATATAGGTATTGGGCAAAATTTGAGATCCAGACGTCCAGCAGTCTAAAGAGACCTGGATGAATTTATTTGCACCTTTATCGAACTTTACATAGTAGCTGGTGTGGATGTGGAAGCTGATCTTCTCTTTCATCTTAGTTTGGGATGCAAGTAAAGCGGAGGTTAGAGGAAGCAGGGAATCCAAGTCGTGGTTTGGTAGAATGCATGTGGAATGTGCACAAGTGTCCAGCAAGCATGTCTCATGCAGAGTTGTATGACCGAATCACGCATGACTTACAACACGTCCATTTCCTCACATATGCCTTTACCATTCATAATATATATATAAATAAACTTATATATATCTTACCTTATTAACCCACAACCTCAAAACCTATCCTCACCCTGAACCCTAAAAAATGCCCTTGCCACCCAAGAAACCCATATCCACCGTGAATCCTAAAAATACCCTTGCAACACACAAAACCTTACCTAAACCACACACACACACACACACACACACACACATGCACACTTACCTGCAAAATACTTACATTTTCGTGGTAAACATTTGCGTGGTGAAGACGCATGCATTGTAAAGGATGTGTGGTAATTGTATTCCGTGGTTCCGGCAGTGTGGGAAGGCTGTTTCTCCTTGCGCAGCTGTTGCCACAGCGCCAACCATGTTTGGAAGGAAGGAAATGTCCCCTAAGGTCATATGTGTAGAAGAAACTTTTGCCCTAGTCATTAAGCATTTTAGCACCAGTGTAGCAAAATTTATATTGACAGATGGTAATATAGATCAGGCTATGCGTTGGTAAATAGGTACGGCTAACTTTCTGGTTTTACCTTTTACTGTTGCTCTGTATTCCGGTAGATGTTAATCTGTTTCCTGTAGAATACATTAATTTAAAATTCACTCTACTTTCCATCGATTTTAGAAGATCCAGAATGGCCTCCAGGAGATTGAAAAAATAGCTTTCTCTGCATTGGCTCCAGGTCCCCATCTAATCAGAACCTTAAAAATAATTAAACAAGTGCTTCAGTGAATTCATCAGGTTTCTTAGCTTCCTGTCCTATTAACTGTGAAAATGTAAAGCACCATTGGCGTTTTGCTCTGTGACTTCAAACCAGAGGGAGATTGTACACGAAGGCAAGAAGGCCGTCGCCGACTGGATGAGGAACAGCCGACTGAAGCTGAACTCGGACAAGACGGAGGTCCTCATCCTCGGAT
Organism: Lissotriton helveticus; assembly: GCF_964261635.1. Taxonomy (NCBI): domain Eukaryota; kingdom Metazoa; phylum Chordata; class Amphibia; order Caudata; family Salamandridae; genus Lissotriton; species Lissotriton helveticus. The sequence goes on from NC_136068.1 coordinate 178,168,394, forward strand.
CCACCCCCTCGACCTGGGACGACTCCTGGTGGCCATCTGCACTAGGAAAACCCCCAACACCCACCGACCATGCACGCAACCTAGGGGTCATCCTCGACTCCACACTCTCCAGGACAAAGCAGGTCAACGCCGTCTCCTCCTCCTGCTTCTACACCCTTCGCATGCTTCGCAGGATCTTCAAGTGGATCCCCACCGAAACTAGAAGGACGGTCACCCAGGAACTCATCAGCAGTAGACTGGACTACGGCAACGCACTCTACGCAAGAGCCCTGGCCAAACTCCTGAAACGACTCCAACGCATCCAGAACGCCTCAGCACGCCTGATCCTCAACATCCCCCGCCACAGCCACATCACACCCCTCCTGAAGGACCTGCACTGGCTCCCCATCAACAAAAGGATAACCTTCAAGCTCCTCACCCAAAAGGCACTCCACGACACCGGACCAGCGTACCTCAACAGCCGACTCAGCCGCTACACCCCCGCCCGCCAGCTCCGCAGACCGCGCCCTCGCCACCGTCCCCCGCATCCGAAGAGTGACCGCTGGCGGCAGATCATTCTCCCACCTCGCCGCCAAGACGTGGAACACCCTCCCCATCTGCCTACGGCAGACCGAAGACCTCCTGACCTTCAGGAGACTCCTCAAGACCTGGCTCTTCGAACAGTAGCAGCGCTCCCCCCCCCCCCCCCCCCCCCCCACACCACCGCGCCTTGAGACGATCACAGGTATATAGTGCGCTTTACAAATGCTATGATTGATTGATTGATATTTGGCTGAAGAGAAAGTTCCCAACACTGTTCGAAAGTTGTGAAATTGCCAATAGTCATGTACAATGAAATGTGGACAACGTTTTTGTGTAAATTGGCCTCCCTCTTACCAGGGAAGCAGTTGTCTACAGCTAGCAATGATTTCAGAGCCAAGTGGCTGTAGACAAGAACCGAACAAAAATAACTTATAAAGTTGATGGAAAGATAATCAGTGACACAATGGTGCTGCTGCAGAATCCTGTAGTCAAGAAAATCAGCTGTCACATTGTTGGAAAATAGAGTGTAGCAGATACCTATCTATCCTAAACATCCTGTAAATGAAGGCACTATTGATAGAAGAAGAAATTATTTTAGACATTATTTTTCAGCAAGACCATATTACTCCTGATGTAGTGATGGGCCCAAATTAAGTGGTCTTGCCTTTTCTAGGTTTATGAGGCAGTGAGTCTACTTTTGAGCCTAAATTGTTGGGTAGACAATATACACACAATACTCTCTACTGCCAAAAGAACGTCTATTTGATCGATATTTGTATCACAGACAATATGTGGACACTGCATTACCTTTCGGTATTCCCAGCTATGACTTTCTAAATGTTTCCGTTGCATGCCAAGGTCTCAGCCAGTTTGTGGTTGTGCACTGTCACTAGACAACTCTCGAAAGAGAGAAAAGTGGTATGTATTAGAGCCTCATGGAAGAAAGTTTCATTACAGGCAGATGATATTCCAGGAAAAAAACTGAGTAATTGGATCACTCTTCCATTGGATCCCTTTAAAACAAAGCCAGTCAAAAATACAAAACTTCACTTCAATTGAGCCTTTTTTTGGATGCATTTTTTTAGTTCCATTATGGGAGCCAGGAAGTCAAAAGGGTATCAGATTGCATTGTTGAGGTCTTAGATTGCATTATTTTAGACTTAACTTTCAGTATTGAAACCGTGAAAAATATTGTTAAACATGAACGGCTCAGAAATGAAAAATGTATGCAGGAGGATTTGACTTCACCTAGCTATATTAAATGCTATTAGGTTTATATTACATAGAACTACTGTGATAATTGTAGGTGTGGAATAATTTAGCCTACCTAAAAAGCAGAGTGACTTCCAGAATGTTCGACAGTGTAGTCTTACCTACCCTGTTAAAGTGTTAACTGAAGCGTTTTTCTCCAGTACCCACAAAAGTGAATGCCGACAAAAGGTGGATTTGGGGATTTTAAACATTGCTTATCTTTGCTTAGGTTGAAGTCGTAATTAAAGATGGCAAAATAATGAATTTTATTACATCGCCATGCATAAGACAGACTTTTGTCTAGCATTTCATTCAGCTAACAATTTGCTGTTGCATAAGAATGTTGGTGCAAAGGCACTTGTGAACGTTAAATTACACTATTTCTTACCTTATCCATTGTTACTCTTTTGCACTCGTAACATCATAGAGTTAGACATCATCTGATTGTATTTGAATAATATACGGAGGTTCTCAATGAGGACAAATGATCTAGAACAGAAATTGTTATTCTAGTGAATTGAACCATTTTACTGTGTGGTGTGGAATGTATAGCATCTTGCTTGAACCCTGTATAATTCGATTTTTCAGACGTTTTATTGTTTAATTCATATGCGCATACAGGCTTAGACTTCGCCAAGCAATATTAGGTTCTTACAGAAAGGAGCCTGCAAGCATGTTCTTCAGAATGCTTGCATTCATATGTTTGCTTAAGGATTAAAATCACATTGTCAATAATAGGTCAGCAAGTATCTTCTTTAGTTCTAAATGTTGTACTGTTCATACATGTGTAACCTGCACATGGCATTAATTCTCTCTCACATTTGAATGTATAGTCATTGAATTTCGAGCTTTGTCATTGGACGAGTGATTCAGTTGTCATAGACTTCAGCTGGTGTTCCAACCACCTACCTAATTCCTTCTGAAGGTTCTTTTCCCACATTTTACATTTACAGAGCTCTTCGACTGCCAGTGTTCTTTCTCAGTCTGTGTATGCTGGCTGAGGGAAATTTGGTTACACTGATTGCCACAAAATGACTACTCTGTTATTTTGGACATGTCAACATTAAAAACATATGCGCTTTATTGGTGATTATAAGTGTAGCAGTTGTAGGAACATTTCCAAGTCAAGTTTAGTTGTGCAGGTTGTCGGATGCTTGTCCATCTGTTACCAATTGGCAGGTAATGAGCTATCAAATGTGCCAACAGCGCATCCAACCATAGTAAAAGGCTAGTATATGTAACACATCAGTTCAGAAGCCTATTTAAAGCTGCAGCATGTATGTTCAGTGCATAGGTTGGGCAAACAATGTCTTGACGCTGATGCAAGACAAGATACGCAGTTGGCTGACAGCACTAAGAAACCTTTACTAGGCAACTACCCTTTTAATCGCGGTACAGTGTGCGATCTGCTACTAAATGTACAACATGCAAATATAGAACTGATTCAAGCTGCAGAAGAAACAGTTACTGAAACCTTTAACACTATTGGCACTGCTTAATAGCAGGTTCACACGTGCCCCCACAACCTTCTGACTTAGCTGAACGGGGTAAAAAAGACTGAGCTAATTTGAGAAAATGGCTAAAGGAAATGATCCTGCTCTGGCTTCTGCGTACCGTACATTTTTGGTTTCCATTGACATGTGGACACGTCCTTGAGTTGAATCTTACATGGCTGTTTTTCTTTTAACATTAGTAAATTTTTCTTATTTAACTACTAGAGCAGTATGCTAGCTTTTGAATTACTATCACACATCACACTGCAAAACCTGTGATACATGTAACTAGGTTTTCTAGGCGTTTGCTGTAGTGTGGACAGGAGTGGTAATTTATATTTTGGGTTGTACGACATGCATACCATAACTGAAGGATATTATTGTGCTATAAGAAGGAAGCTGATCTGTTATCTTTATGCTTTAATATAGATGAATGTGTTCTAGTCCTGAATATTTCACCTAGACTGTGCTACATTCCAGTCAACTGTGTTGTCGTGCTTCGACATCAAGGACCTGCTTGACCTGCTAGGACACATCGTCTTTGAACTGTAACACAAGCAATCCCAGACCAGTTGCAGCCTTATTTCATCCTGAGGCCTGGGTAGAGTGAACTGTGAGACTCTAGACATACCATCCCACTTAGGGTGTCTCACATAGAGAAACAAACAAGTGATGGGAGGTATTCTAGAATTAATATCAGACAGTAATAATTACCCTTGGCTGCCTTCCAGCCCTTCATTTATTTGCTCGCTATGCCACTGCCGACAAGGCGGATTTGCCTTGGACTTACTTCAATAAGAAGAGTCCAGCCAAAACAGCTAAGATGTTCTCTGAACGGGAATACAAACAACTCAAATTCTGAAAATGCGCAAGTATTATTTTTGACAATACACATAAATAGTTACATTTTACTTAAACCAGGATTTCCAAAGCCAATCGCTTGTCAGGGTTGAATACAACAAATGAATTAAAATACTGTTAAGAGCAGACTGTAGTTCACACTAAAAGGGTTTAATTCCAAAGTCATCAGACTCTTCCCTCTAATGTGTGTACATAAGACAAACTGCTCACTAGAAAGCAAATAAGGTTGCTGTGTGCTTGTACGGCTTTTATATTTGGCGGATACAAACTACACAAATCCTCAATAAAAAGAACATATCAATAGAAAACATAGGAATACTTTGGCCAATAATATGTTGCCTTTGCAGCAACAACAACAAAAACACTTAAAGCCCTTAGCTCATCAACTTTAGTTGGAGTTTGAATGCAACTTGAAATGGGGGATTCAGTTATGATCAGTAGGTTATTAGCCTCCTAGTCTTATTATTCATTTGCACACATGCATGAGATTTGCTGATGCGGTTTAGGATAACATCATCAAGTTATGACAGCATCTGTACCTCCTGCAGGTCTGTAATGTGAAAATAGTATTCAGAACGGAAAAGAAAAAACCATCATAAAAAAATTAGAAAGGGAAAGACATATATGGACAGTATTTCACGTTCTGAAGAGTTTTTAACACATCACTGAACAAGTGCGCATCAGTGCAGCCAATCCAAAGCCATGCTGTGCCTGTACACTCTGCCCTATTAAACACCCCAAAATTAATGAATATTTGGGCACATTCAGAACATATGGCAGGACGGCATCACAACCAGCAGCCATCATACAAAAAGTCTCGTACTCTAATTTGTTTTCTGGGCTACTCTGAAATTCATTTCCATAGCTTAGGACACTGGTTTACTCTAGGTACAAGGTCTCAAATGCAATTTCATTGATAAAATGTTTTAGATAGTCTGATTGCCTCTGGTCAAACATTCTGAATGTTAGCATGGAAAGAGTACCAAGCCATCATTCACAATTGCACTGTTCAAGGAGGAAACACCAAGAATATGCCTTACACTTCTCTTTTAGTCAAAACATACAACACAATACTCTATTGTGGGATCTTCACTGATCTTCATCAACACTTAATAACTCTGCCTATGTGTGTGATGCAGAATACTTTTGAATCAAAAAACAAATCTTTTGTTTGTGCACTTCAAAAGGCGCATATTTAAATATTTTATAAGAAGACCGATAGGTGCACATGATTACAGAAAGAAAATCTACACTGCGTCTTCATGCCATGCTGACTTTAGAATCTCAGAAACAGTAATTTATTTCTTTATTTTTTGCAGAAGCACCTCTGAACATTCAGAGAGGACTTAGTTATTCTCTCCCAAAACAGGGTCTTCATGGTTAGTAAAGTTACCATTGTAAGGCAAGACCAGTGTGAGAAGTACTCACTTGGCATTAGTATACCTCCCGGCCAGTCAAACGGCAAAAGAAATATCAATTTGATGAAAATTACTGAGGACAATATTTAAAAACAGAGTGAATCTCGTCCAGTATTAAGGATCATTCTGCCAAGATCTGCCTGTTAGTCATTTACAGGAACAATACGACTTCAGACTCAAATCCGGGGCAATCATTGAAGAACCTTGGAGGGAAGTTTTAGGTAGGGACATGAGGACATAGAACCTTTGAAGTACCAAGTTTGAGCCTTCACAGTTGAACTCTGAAGGTGACCAGAGGTGACACCGTGCTCCTATGACAAATTGGCATTACTGGTGGCTGCTTTCAAATTATTGCCTTAGTAGATGAAGGCAGAACCAACGAAAAAGTGTTCATTCCAGTAACTAATGTGCACCTTGTGGGCTGGAGAAGAGACTCCAGCAAACTTCAGACAGCAGGCATGTAGTTCCTAAAAGAGTCATTTGTTTACATAAACATGCTGAAACTGAGTTGGACACCTGTTTTGCCATTCTTTCAGATAGTGTTAAATTAATTACTTATTTAAACCGACAATACAATAACAATGTACCCCCTGACAATAAAGAGTAAAAGGTTCACCATGCTCTTGAAGGACATTCAAGCCGTCTAGTTTTGGTTCATTGTGCAGGATCTTGCACCTTTTGGGAGTATAACATTAACAAGCTAATAGTCTAACACAATAATGGTAGAGAAACTAAAACAGTTTAAAACAGTTTATCAGCTGGGTTCTGGTTTTGCTATGGTCTTTTCGTAAACCACTCAAGACCTGGCTTTTTAATCAGTAAACCTTGATCTCCCCTCCTGGGTTAAACACTGCAGATACTTCAGCGCCGAGACGCCCATGGGCCATTGTTCGCGCTCTAGAAATTTTATTAATAAATACATAATAAATAATAAATATATTACTAGAGAAAGCCATAGACGTTTTTGAGATGAATGACCACTTGAAGGACTCTGTATCTGGCGACTGGATCTAGTGTGTATTACATTTCTCTCTGCCTTTGCATTATTAACCTGATGCCAAAAGTAGCCGTCAAACTGAAACAGGCCAGTATGAGAATGAGCTTAGTTGCTTAAGAATAGTCTTCATAATTGTGGGTCTTATGTTAGTTTCAGCTTTCAGAGAACCATCTGCCATATTTGTTCATAGAAATGGTCTGAATTTTAACGTGTATAGAGCTGCCTGTTAGCAGAACGATGGGATATCACATGGATGAACCAATGTACTGTGCACAAAAGAGAACATTTTTGCATATAACCTGTTTACCATCTCCAAAACTCACAGAAATCCAGTAGCAGTATGTATTTGAGGAAGCAAATCTTCTATTGAGTTTAGAAACCTGGAGGACTATAAACATGTTTGTGCTTTTACCTATCTTTTTATTGTCGTAGTTTATTGCCTCAGAGTACAACTTGAACAACCCAGTGCTGTTGCAGAATTTTGACAGAATGACTTGAGAAGACCTCCAATCTGTTTTTTTGAGATGGAAGACAACCTAAAACTCCTAGATTTTACTCCTGGTTATCTGGATGCAGCAGCCAATGGAACAATTGCCATTGTAGAGCAGAATAGCATTTGCATGAATTACTGGAGCTCAAACAGGAACTGGAGATATTATTGATCATATATTGAAAAGTGCAAGTTGGAAGTGCTTTTTACTCACATGATCAAGGTAGCTCAGTGAGTTAAGCTGCTGCTGCTGATATTTGAAACCTGTAGGTAATAAGTGTAAAACCCTTTTTGCAAACTAACCTTGTCTTCTTGCCATGATTGAAAACAATTATAAAGGGCAACAGTAACGCCTATTATGTGCAGTGCTCAGAAATGTAAACAAATAAATAAACTAGTGATCTATAAGAAGCATATTGTTATTGTTAGAATGAGTCAGTGCTACTTGGTGTGTCTACATGGTGGCTACTTGCCACGTCATGTTTCAGCTTCTTGAAGTGAAACAGAGCTCAGCATTTGCTTGCTTTTGCTCCAGTCCAACTGGAGTTGGTTCTCCTGGATGTATGTGGGTACTCTCTGGTTCTTCTTTCTGCGTGGGTCTTCTTAACAGCCCGGACAGGGACTCTTATTATTTAAGATAGTGTAGCACTATTAGAAGAGACCTGTAGCTGCCACTACAGGTCTGCTGTGACACAGACTACAAGCCATGTCCTTTGTGAAAGCTGAGGCAGAAACTGCATAGAGTTGCATCCCTAGGCATGGAAACCTGTATTTCCTTAAGGACCTTATGCTCTCCTGTGTCCCCAAAGTCTACTAAAGCTGATGCATCCACAAAGTATGCAGTTATGATATGTATTGAAAATTGTGCTTAAGTTCTGGGCCTGGGGTTAGTTGCTGAGAAAAGGGTACTAGACAGTGTGATTTAATATGAAGCAGGAGCTAGACAGTGTTATTTCAACCAGTCTAACAGCTCTGGAACCTGACTTAGTTTGGCACAATACAGAGAGCCTCAAATGTGGAAGCTTTGGGTGTACAAGTAACAAACCTTGTATTTATTTACAGAGTTGGGACTAAAACTGTATGTGGTGTTTTGGGTTCCACTGTGTGCTTCTGAGCTCCGCTCATCTGTGCTTTTTGTTTGTAGGAGGTCTGTGAGATGGTAAATGATGGGTCACCTGATGCTCACAAAGTTACCCCATCGCAAACCTTATTGTCTCCTAACCCTTAAAGAAAATGACGAACATGCTAGCAGTTTGTCAGATTCTGAATGTATAAAGACCATAGGTTAGACAAGGGAACCGAACAAATTCAACTTTTAACTCACACACTTTAGTTGGTTCTCAAAAAGATGGTACAATCTATTTTCTCTGCCATAGGTGCAGCCATGTATACATATGTATGTAAATAAATATATTTATATGAGTTACTTATTGTAGAATGACAATTTGTGAGAAACCTGTAGCTGTAAAGAATGTATCTTTCAATAATAAAAGTATTTCTTTCTGCACCTGATGGCTTCAAATAGTCTCCTTTTATTTTTCTGCTTGTTTGTTTTTCTTGTGCTGTCATATAAGAGGGGAGATTAAGTGAACTTCGTCACTGGACACAGTGACAAAGGTATATGCATTTACATTTAGGAACTGATACAATAAGACTTGACACAAATTACTTGTGAACGGCATACACATAGACGGCACTATTGACCTCACTGAAGTGGGTCCCTTGTCAATTGAGCAATAGGTTTTTGGGATGCTTCTTTGTTGGAATCTTGGCTGCTAAGGTTTCAGCCCTGAGCCGTTCAAGGAAAATAGTAGTATGCGGAGTCCCTACATCTATAACCCTTACCTACATTCTAAGCGCCTTTGTGGGAGAAAAAAACAACAAATGATCAACCCAATAGACCCTTGGAGGCTTGGGTAGTATACAAAATCTGGTAATAGCGCCTTCAAGGAATTTGTTTAAATGTCTATGGTCTTCAGTGATTTCAGAACATAGATTATTATTAAGCCCCAAATGGTGGCTTATTACAATCAAATGTAAAAATGAATAGTATAATTATGTAATGACTCAAACATAAATCTGGACGTGTATTCTTAGTAAAAGTCCAAATTTATGTAAAAGATTGGGTTATATAAAAGGCTACACATTACAAATCATATGAAGCACAAGCGACTGAGATGAATATTCTTTCCTGTAGCTGTAGGTATTTTATCAAGAAAACTTTTGCTTAATTGTTGCCAGGCCATGAACAGGTGGGGGTACAAACTGATGGCACACTCAGGGTTTACTTCGGGTTCCAGAGGGGTGGGAATCATGCTCAAAAAGTCTTATCCATTTTCAATACAACACACATGGATGGACGACTTGGGCAGATATGCGGCTATATCCGAGCAGTGGGATGGCAAGACGTTTTCGCTGATGACTATATATGTCCCACCAGGCCTACAGAGCCGTACCTACAAAGACTTGGGGGCAATAATTCTGTCAATTTCGGACGGTCATCTCATAGAGGGGGGAGACTTCAATTTGGTGGCGTCAGGCACGACAGACCTCTATCCTCCACGTGACATCGGTCCTTCGCAAAGATGGCACCCAGATTTTCTGGAAGCGATGGGCCTGTCGGATGTCTGGTGGGCGTTTCATCCTACCACTTGCCAATACACTTTCAACTCTGGAGCACCCAATAGTCTCTCCCGTATCGACTACCTTCTTGTGCCGCTTCCCAGATTAGCTGTGTCGGAAAGGGTCGGCATTTTGCGAGGGGTATTTCGGATCACTCCCCCATCTGAGTTGAAGTTGTCTTTAATGAAAAACGGGTGGGCAAGATTGCGCCCATTAACACTTGGTATCTGCTAAATCAGGCGGTTAGAGGGGCTCTTCTCCGGGTCATAGACCAATACTACTCGGAAAATACAGGGTTGGTTGCATCGGCCCGAATCTCTGGGAGGCCTTTAAGACGGTACTAAGGGGTCAGGCCGTCTCACTCATAGCAGGTGTTCGGAAAGAAAAAGTGAAAGATCTGGTCCAAGCTGAAACAGATATCCACTGGCTGGAGGTAGAGTGGGATTAAGAGGCCACAGATGCCAAGCAGCATGAACTCAAACTCGAGAGGGAGGAATATTGGGCCATAGCCACGGACATGGTCAAAACTCTAGGCAGAGAAAAGGAGGGCAGGGTCTAGGACTTAGGTGATAAAGCAGGCAAACTTCTTGCCTGGCTTGACAGGAGAGGCCTAGCTAGCGCCTGGTTCCAGAGCTCGTAGATGAGCAGGGAGGGATCTTAACAGATCCACAGGTTATTGCAAATGAGTTCACCGACCATTACCACTGAGTGTACCACTCAAGCACTGATTTGCCGGAAACGGACTCAAAGGCATTGCTTACAGACATACAGCTTCCTGTCCTTTCGGACGAAGAACTGGAATCTTTAGACGGCGCTTTTACGAACGACGAGATCGCACAGGCGATAAGAAACCTTCAATCCGGTATAGCGAATGGCCCAAAAGGTTTACCGATCGAACTCTACAAGCTAAAGCCTGACTCCATTGCTCCACACCTGCAAGCAATGTTCAAGGAGAGTAGGGAGAGGGGGAGCTTTCCTTAAGATCAGCGGATAGCCACCCTAGTGACCATCTACAAGGAAGGAAGCGAAGGGACAGGTGCTCATCGTATAGACCTATCTCACTGCTAAATGCAGAACCCAAGAACTTGGGCGAACTGTTGGCGACCCGACTGACCCCGGTTCTTAGTAAATTAGTTCACCCTGATCAGTCGGGCTTTATGCCTCATCGAAATTCAGCCCTAAACTTACGGCGGCTTCATGGAGTGATGGGCAGGATCGACACGATCCAAGAAGCAGCGTCGGTGGTGTCTCTGGATGCCACAATGGCATTTGACACTGTCAAATGGGCTTATCTCTTTGCGGTCCTGAAAAAGCTAGGTTTTGGGTCCGAATTCATTGAGTGGGTGCGGCTATTGTATAGTGAGCCCTTGGCTCAAGTAGTGGTCAACTACAAAAAGTCGGTGTTCGAGTTGAGCCGTGGGACACGTCAGGGCTGTCTGTTGTCCCCACTACTTTTTGCTCTTTCCCTCGAGCCGCTTGCAGCATGTATCCAGCGGGATCCGACAATCTGAGGCCTCAAATGGGCAGACACCTGGGAGGACTGTATCTCTCTGCATGCGGACGACATCCTCCTTCATCTCGCCTCCCCGAAAGCCTCGCTTCTCAACACCATTAACATTTTTACAAACTTTGGGAAGAACTCAGGGTACAGGATCAACTGGGCCAAATCGGTCATCTATGTTCTCAGTGGTGAGCCCCCAACCCCCCTATAGAACTGTCCAACTCAAGTGGCCAGAGACGGCTTCCGATGGTATTCTACCCTTAGTTCGCAGCCGCAACTGCTCAGACTGTTTCTACGCATTTTTTACTTAGCATGCTATTAGTACGCATGCTACCGTTACTTCGCAGGCTATTTACTTCGTTATGTGAGGCGCTTACGTATAACGCAAATCTGACTACAGGATGCACATGAAGAGAGAAACCACGCGTGAAGGTGAAGAGAGCGACCACGAGGGGAGACAGGTAAGTGTTTAGGGTAGTGTTGGGGTCGTAAAGGGTAGTGTAAAAATGCAGGGACAGGACTAGGGGAAAGGGGAGGGTCGTGCAAGGGGTAGTAAATTAGGGTTTAGGGTAGTGTTGTGATAGTGTTTATGTAGTGTGGGGTAGTGTCAGTGGGGATGAGGTGGGTAGAAAATGATGTAAATGTCAGGGTAGTGTTGTGTTAGTGTTTATGTAGTGTGGGGTTGTGTCGGGGGGGATGAGGAGGGTAAAAAGTGCTGTAACTGTGACGATTTGTGCCTTAATAGTATTAGCACTGTGACTCTATTCAGTGCTAACTAGACAAAAAAACAAGCATTTGCAATGCAATCGGTCTCGCAGTTACTTAAGTTTAAGCTACTTGTATTGTAAATGACAATGCCCTTTCTTTGTGTTTAAAAAACGAAAACAAAAATAAAATGAATTTTTATTTGCAATGGTAATAGCTCAAACTCGCAAAAATGCGAGACCTATTGCATTGCAAATGCTTGTTTTTCTTATATAATGGCTTTGAGGTTAGCTCCGACCCCATTTCCGGAAATTCTTGACCTGCCCTATTGTTCGGAGTGTTAGCCCCCACCCTCACCCCTCTCAAGTCGGGGTCTAGCTGCTCCCCTGTCTCTTGCTATAACAACTGTTTCACAGAGAGTTGCTAACAAGCACGCATTTATTCCATTATATTTTTGGTACAGTAAACATCAGTTGTAACCTTCCAGATGGTGGTGCTATTTGATTACAGTACATCATACCAACTCCATTTCCAATTTTACTTAATCGATAACCTATAAATAAAGTACCTGGCGTGCGCATTTAGTAGAAGTTTCTGAAGCGGCACAACACAGTTCAAGCACGAGTCTGTCATCTACGAAAACTGATGAGGGACTGCTGCAAGACGTGTGTCTCTTACTTAATGAGTGGCGAAGAGCATGCTGGGCTCTAGCGTGCAACGCCCTGTGATACAGAATTGTTATCAGTGTGATGCGTCACTCCTGCACCACATTTTTCATGGAAATCAAGGGCTGTAAATTGGTTAGCCCTAATGTAGAGATTCCCTTGCGTGTGCAATGGTTTTCTCGTTATTGCTTGCCTTTGGTCGCGCGGATGTCAGATGCTCTGATGAAAGGCGTGGTGGCCCGTCCTTTATTCGGGTAAGATTGAGGGAGCATTTTTCAGGCCTTAAAATCAAAGGTTCTAGCCCCAAATCCTTGATAAAGAAACTGGTGCTGCAACATTGTAAATAATTCAAAGTGAAATGTAAACCAGTAATAGAATATTTAGTGGGAAATAATAAAGAAACATCTGGATATAGAGAAAAATATAAACTGTAGAAAGGAGAGAAAAACAGCAAACGTAAGTGCCTTGAAAGTGACAAAGGCAGCAGGTAAAAAAAAGAAGCTAATAGATAACAAATTAGATATTAAAGAGGTGGCAATCATTTTTTTCTTCAAGGGAAGAAGATGAACTACAATCAATGTTAGGTCCTTCTGTTCCGAGGTGCATGTTTTGGCTTTCCGTAAAAGACAAGGAGAAACACGAGAGACGGCCTGCGGCCGTCAAAGTGAAAGTACGGCCGGCGGAGGGCATTGCTGTGGGGAGGGGGGAGGAGAAATGCGACACGGCGGGAGGGGGCGGAGCGGGGAAAGCGGCATGAGGGTGTGAAGCAGCAGGGGCCTTTGAAGTGAAGCTAAGCTTCACTTCAAAGGCGTGGGAGGAGTGCTGCTGGTGATTGACTGGCAATTTGATGATGTGCACGCGCATTTTAGGTCAATGCGCTTGCGTATTGACCTAAAAGCGCATGGGCACAGCATCAAATCGCCAGTCAATCGCCAGTCTAGGTAAAGCTTATTTAAGCCCCTATATATCTCGCTCCCGCTCAATGCGCATGCGCATTGAGATAGGTCGCTCGACCTAAAAAGAGGTGAAAGGTTCATCGCAAAAAAATGCGTCTAGTTTTTGGAAGGAAGTGAAGCAAAAGGTTTATTTGATCTCCGCAGTTTATCTCACACATCGTGTTTAGTTTACATATCTTGCAACTCGTTTTTTAAAAGATATTGTTATTGGTTCTTTTTTACATTGTACGATGTTTACTTGTTTTGATTTTCCGTTCTCCGTTTTATATTTTTGCCTATCTCTGTGATGTTAGTATTTTGGCTGCAGGAAGGCATTTTTAGTTATTACGTGACCGAAATGAAAAAATGTGGAATAAAACAGCATAGTTTTTATTTGTCAATGTATTTGCGTAGTAAAAGCATGCGCAATAAAAAATTGCGAAGTAATGGTTTTTGCGATGTAAAAACATCGCACTAATGACATGCGCAGTGAGGGTCTGCGAAGTAAAGTCATATATTCCTTCCGATACCTGGGTGTTTTTATTTCGGCTCACCCAAAGTCAAGGCATGCAGGGAATCTGCTCCCCCCTCTCCAGCGCTTGAAACGGGACGTCGCACATTGGAGGGCACTCCCGCTCTCCCTACTGGGACGAGCAGCTCTTTTTAAAATGATGGCTTTACCCCAATTTCTGTATGCCTTGCAGAACCACCTCCAGAGAGAGCTGCTGTGGGAAGGCAGGCCACACATAGGTTTACAAAAACTAGTACTATAATGGTATGATGGGGGCATCGCTCTATCTGACATAAGAAAATATTACAGGGCTGCTCAACTAACAGCAATTAACCATTGCACGTAGAGGTGCAAGGATGGCCCGGGGTATAGGATGGAAAATTGGCTACTTCCACTTTAATAGAGCCATCTACTCCTTCACTACAAAGATTCCTCTCTTGGGACCTACCCAACACGCAGTACACGTCTGGAAGGCGGCTAACAGAAGTTTGGGATGGGACCCGCGGCTCATACAAGCCACGCCATTGTGGGAAGCCGAACAATTGAGTACTCTGCGGATCTCAAAAGGTTTAGAAACTGGGATTTGATCGGGACCTCAAGCATTGGGGACCTTTGTCAAAAGAGGGGAGTGCTGTCCTTTGCCACCCTGCAGAAAGAGTATGAGTTAGCTGAATAAAAATATTTCAGATATTTGCAGATGCGACATACACTAATGTCAAACTTGTCCAACGGGGAATCTCCTCCGGAAGCGTCGCCGTTGGAAAAAAGATTGTTAGATGGCTATTTTAATTAATCAAACAAATAAAAATAAACTTGAAACTTGAGATGGCTACCTGCCCACAAAGCGATCTCCCTCACTTACAAAAAACTTATCAACAACACCGCTGATCCACTTGTCCAGACCAAGGGGCGGTGGGAGTGAGACAGGATAGAACTTGATGATGAAGAATGGAAGGATGCATTGTCTTCCCGCAAAGAAGTGGCAATCTCTTCCAGACTCCGCCTGGTTCAGATAAAGATCTTGCACAGGGTTTACTTGTCAGGGGCCAGGCTCGTTAGCATTGGGAAAGCGTCTGATGGGAGGTGCAGGAGGCAATGCGGCCAAGAGAGTACCTTCCTACCCATAATATGGGAATGTGTCACTACCCAGGATTACTAGAGGGGGGATACACAAATGTATAAATGAGGTGCTTGAGGTGAGGCTTCAGCCTGAAGCCAAACGGTGTTTATTAAACATATGGGAGCCTACTGATGTGAACAACAGGGGGAAAACTTGAGTCATGCTGGGCCCGATTGTGGCCAAGAGGAATATTGCCCGACTGTGGGGATCTGGAGTGTCGCCTACATTAGCTTCATGGAAGGCAGACCTGGATTGGTGCATGCTGAGGAAAAAACTGTATGTAGCGCGCGGGATGTCCCAAAAAGTTGTTTGCAATTTGGGACAAATGGAGTGTATATAGAGGGAATATTTGTGCCCCTCTCGCCGTACATTCTCTGGAGGAGCCTCTTCCACCCTGAATCCCTACCTCCCTGACCTGTCGTTTTGATTTGCCACAGCAGTACTGTCTGCTTGAATTTGAGATAATATCTGTCATGTAATAAGAAATGCTGTTCTCTTAGTGTTTAATAAAAATAATTATTTTAAAAAAAAGAACACTTTTGCCATAAGCCATTTCACATAATAAATGACAGGAGAAATATATTTGGCTATACAATGAACTATTACTGAAACAATAATGACAGAGAAAATTGGTTGGTTTGTCGACGTTTTGGACTTTTTTGTGATGGCATCTATAAGACCATCTTCAGGACGTGAATTCTTATATGTGCTGAAGACTGAAAAATTGGAAACAAAGGCGAATGTTCCAGAACAGCATTCAAAATTAATGGCGCTCCAAAAATCAAATTCAAATGGTAGTGGCCATATTTGGGCAAAAGCTCACTACGATCTTATATATGTCTCCGATTGTGGTGTCTGATATTCCTGTTAGGTTGAGACAGAAGTCTGAACGATGAGGATTTAGGCAACTCAAGACTAATGAGATAGTTGCAAATTTCGCAGCAACTTCTGTTTCAACCTAAAGGGAATATCAGTTTTGTCCAGCTCTATGTTCGATTCATCACATAATTATATAATTCACTTTTACATTTGATTGTAATAAGCCACCATTTGGGGCTTAATAACAATCTATGTTCTGAAATCACTGAAATCTTAGACATTAAGCAAATCTATTGAAGGCACTTTTACGAGATTTTGTGGGAGAAAAGCACTCTGAAAAGCCTAGAGATTCAAAGGTTCTCAGAGTCCCATATAGTAGGACTGACCTCCAAGGATCTTCCCCCGGCGACAAAAGTTGTGGTTATGACATGGAGACAATTCTACGTCGAATGGGCTGGCAGGGCCGTCTCACACGAACAACCTCATTGTGGCGAAGTAGTCTCCTCCCACAAATAGCAGATCTTCAGGGATTTCCTTGGCTGGGACCGGATAGGCATCTCCACCCTAGAGGAAGTTATTGAGTTATGGTTCTGAATTCATTTCAAGACTTGCGTAAGGAATTTTCTACGCCCCATTCTCAATTTTATAAATACCTACAGCTGCGGCACGCCCTCCTCGCTTACATTAAAGAACTAATAGACCTACCAGAATTCAGCCGCTTAGAGGGTAAACTTCGTATGGGTGATCTTGGGAAACACAGGGTATCTAAAGTTCCTGAGATGTGTCAAAATCCATAAGGCAAAACAGCCGCAGAGGAGTGAAGCGTCGGAAAACACAGTGATGCGTCAGTTCCTGAGTCCACGGGAAGGCGATGAATCCGTTCTGCTGCACACTGAAGTATCTGAAAGAAACACGTTAGTGATAGATTCCTTACCTTAGAATTAGCCCCAGGCGTCAGACTGGATCCAGAAAGTTTCCGTCAGCTGTACCCCTGCGTGTCGGTAGGCGTCGTCGTGCGGCTCCGCATACATCTGAAAACACAGGACCTGTTGCACCCGGAACTAACCTTTGCGGGAGCACCCTCCCTGCAGATTCTTTCTCGCTACTCGGCTCTGATGGATGTTTATCGTCCAATTTTGGCCTCAACCTAGACGTGTCCTCACACGGATTTGAACGGACCGTGTTGATTCTTTCACACTGCTTCGGCACCCCGCAACAGAAGTGGACCCAGGGCACTAAGGTCTTATTCTAAAGGCACATCACCGTACAACTTCTGGTGATCCTGGATAGTTTACCGTGACGTTTTTTGACTACTACGGAACCTGGTCTCGAGCGGGGCCGGGTCGGAATTATCACCGGCTAAGCGACCTGTCACCCAGCATTCCCTCGCTACAGCCCTGAGGAGTCGCGCAAGCACTGTTACAGCTTGGCGACGAAACACGTGTCGGCTGGACATCCTTCTAATAAAAGAGGAATCTTATTACCCATCGTTCTTCTTTCTTCAACTGTGAAACTGGAACTTTACATGTCCATTGTGACAATTGTCTATACTTCATTGAACTAGTGTGCAACAGGTCCTGTGTTTTCATATGTACGGCGTGTGTCTCGGCACACACTTTTGGAGGGGTTTAGGGCCTTTTCCCCTTACCTATCTGCACCTAGACTTAATTATACCACAACCACTACCGTGAGCAGTGCGCCTAGTATTTCCCTCACCTCAAAAAACCCAGTTCTTTCAGTTTGGGCTCCGCATACATCGTTGGCGTCGTAATTGCCCAGATGACATCGCTGAAGCTACTTAGACACGCCAGCATGCACTGACGTCAGTTCTTTCTTTTTCCGCGCCAGCAAGCGCAGATCTGGAGAGAGCGGTACTCCCAGTCACTTTTTGACGGAGTTATTTTTGGTACTTTTGTCTCTGTTTTTTTAATCTTTGACTCCTGGTGTATATGGATGCCCGGTTTTAAGTCTTGCGCGGCTTGGCCCCGCACGATGTTGGTGACGGACCCGCACCGTGAGTGTCTCTACTGCCTGGGTCGCGATCATGACACAGAGTCATGCCCCGAATGCCGGGTCATGGCTTTGAAAACGTTGCGGGAGCAGTCCCGGAAGTTGCTGGAGGCAAGGGAGTCAGCTCTGCACCGTTCAAGGTCCCGGTCCCGTGGGAGGTCGAGGGACCGGTTGCGGAGCCACCACCACCACCATCGTCCGTTGAAGTCTTCACACTCGGAGTCAGGTAAGGCAAAGCACAAGAAGTCGAAGAAGCATCGTAGCTCTTCACCTTTCCCTAGCCTGTCGCGGGACATGGCTGAGGGTGGGGGTGGTGCCACCCCTATGCCTCTGGCGGAGCCTGCGCAGTTGCCGACAGCCTACCTGCCCTTCCCGGGTCCGTCGGCGACTATTGCCCAGCTTCAGGACTTCCTGTCAGCCATGGCCCGCCTTTTTGGCCATCGGGCCCCGCAGGTCCGACTGGGGTTCCTAGCTCTTCTTTGTCGCCGGCTACGATGTCATCTACGACTCCGGTCTCGACACCGCGAGACCCCCATGTATCCATGCATGGATCCCAGCCTATTTCGGGTGACCTCGTAAGACCTCCATCGACATCTACAGCACTGCCAACGGCGTCGGCCGGCTCCATGGCTTCCACCCCGACGTGGAGACAGCGCCGGACTGGTGTCGAATCGACGCCGATGGGGAATTTCTATTCCCTTCTTCATCCGCCTCCCTCTTTTTGGCCTCCTGGCAGGTTGGGGAGGAAGGGGAGGACTGGGAGGGGTCTGAGGACCCTCTCGCAGCCCAGTGTGAGTTGGACCTGGACTGGGAAGAGGATTTGAAGGATGCAGGTGACATGGATTTTACTCCAGAACCTGGCACACTGTCTCCTTCTACCGTGGCTACAGTGGAGGGTGGCACATATTCTGTGGTGTTGCGTAGAGAAGCCGAGGTGCTCCACCGCGAGCTCCCTATGGCGGCCATCAGGACTAACCTCCTGAAGTGCTCCGGCCAGCGGACGTTCTTGTGGGCACCTGGTCCAGGCCCAACACATCCTGTGCATAAGAATGTGGCTCGACGCAATCGCCCGGGCGACACCATTTTCCTCTCCCAACACCCAACCCCTGAGAGCTTGGTTGTCCAAGCCTCTGCGTCCCCAAGAGCATTCCCTTCCAAACCTCTGGACAGGGAATCCAAGAAACTGGAACAGTTTGGGAAGAAACTGTTTACTTCCGCCAGTTCAGGGCTGCGGTCTGTGAACACTGCATGCCTCTTGGGCCGATATTCCCATTCTGTGTGGGACACGGTTGCACAGGTGCTGCCTCAGTGTCCGGAGGTGGCCCGGATGGTGCTTTCCCACGCTATTGCTGAGGAGAGAGACGTGGCCAAGGGGAAACATGAAGTATTAATAACTCACCTTTACAACGAAGTCCGAACAACAATAAAACCTGAGCAACGAAGTCCTGAAAAACGAAGTCCTGAACCAAGACTTTTCCCGGACTGCAATGAAAAGCTGTGCGTGGCATCTCTCCGCCCCCATTCTCTGTGTTGCACGTCCCCCCCCCCCTCCCCAAATGCTGTTAAGGCCTGACATGAAGCTCAGCCCCCCCGGACTGCTCATGTCACTCTTCTCCGCCCCTTTAATAAACTTGGAAGTGGAAGTGAGGCAAACTGTCTGGCGGAGAACGAGATCTGAAAAGGCATGAGATTTTGAACTCTCTGCCCCCTTGAACATTATGTGGCATATTTCTTATCTCTGCCTCACTGAAATTGGACTTGTTGCCTCCTGTCTCGCTGAGTACGAGCAGCGCAGGGATGCTGCCAGCCCACATCCTGTTTTGAGGCACGTCCCCCACCCCCAACTTGACACTTGAGTGGAGACATCTGGATGATGGAGTGTGAGGAACGTTGGGAAGCAGCCAGATACCATCCTGCAAGCATGGTAATACTTTGGGGGCACCAAAAACGAGTCTCTTCTCCTCCCCATCCATGTTGTTAGGTAGGTGAATTATATTTTACATTGATATTATGTAATTTTTATTTAAATAATACTTATGTAAAAAATAAAAAGTCAAATTTTTTTACAAACTAAATATTTTAGTAATGATATGAAATGGAATTATTAACAAAAGAATGTAAAAATATTTTAAATCGATATTGATAAAGTTTCGTTTTTCAATACTTTTTAATATTTCAGTATAATATCATTAAAAAAATAGAATAATTTGTAGTTCGTCAGGTTTAAAAAAATATGAATATATATTAAAATAAACGTAGAATAAATTACCAACAAAACGGCCCTTCTCCGGCTCCCGATCAGCTCTCTTTTCAAGTCCCCTGTTGGAAATAGATTTTTCAAAGGCATTACTCACCTTTTCCCTCCTAATCTGGTTTTCATGCCGCAGTGAGACTTGAATCTGGTTCTTACCTATTTGATGTGCGCTCCCTTTGAGCCGCTTCACAACTGTCCTCTTCATTTATTAACTTTGAAGACTGCTTTCGTGGTTGCTATCACCTCCGCTAGGCACGTGAGTGAGCTCCAGGCTCTTTCCTGTAAGCCTCATTTTCTGTCAGTCTATCCGGACAAGGTTGTTCTTCGCACTCGTCCTTCCTTCTTGCCAAAGGTTGTCACTGTCCTCCACATCGGGCTAACTATCACCTTGCCCACTTTCTTTCTGCCTCCGCACCCTTCCAGAGAGGATGAGAGGCTCCACCGTCTGGACCCAAAACGTGCACTCTCATTTTATCTGAATCGCACGCAACAGTTCCGGGTGGATGATCAGCTCTTTGTTGGCTATGTGGGCGCCAAGATAGGCCAGGCTGTACACAAGAGGACTATCTCCCGCTGGGTCGTCTTGTGTATCAAGGCCTGTTATTCTCTGGCTAAAAAGGAACCTCTGATGTGGTTGTGCGCCCATTCTACTAGGGCGACAGCAGCTACTACTGGAAAGGGGGGACCACTCGGTCACTCCGCACTTATGGCTGGGTGCCCCGCCCGCCCGGGAACCTGTGCAAGCGTGGGGCGTGCCCCGGCTGGTATATCCATAGTGATGTAGCCGGAACACGCCCCCGCCGCATGAGGGGTTGTCCCAGAGTTTCCCGCCCGGAAGTCCGTGCACCTAGGGCGGGAAGGAATACCGTCCCGCCTACCTGACGGAGGATAAAAGGCTCGGGATCGAAGAAGTCGTCCTTTTGTTCCCGCGCTCTGAAGGTTGCACCACTCGTCGCTCGTGAGCCCTCAAGGGGAACAAGCAGCAATTTTTGAACGTGGTAATTGTTGTTTTTCTGTTTCAGTGATCCAGGCGTGCTCAAAGGCTCAAGGAGAAGGTAGCGAGAGCAGATCAGCGGTTATGCCTGGAAAGAAGACTAGAAAGAGCTCCGAGATGGAACGGATACTTCGTACTCTGGTGACCCGCGTGTCAGCGATGGACAGGAAATTCGGAAAAATGGACCGAATAGATCGCAGCTTGGCATCGCTCCAGAAAAAGGTGGAAGCACAAGGCGGGCCAGCAGGGAAGCATAAGAGGATAGCGGGGTCCGATTCGCCGAGCGACACTCCGGTAGGGGGGTTGCCAATACCGGTGATAGTCACACCGATCAATGGGGAAGAGATACCCCCTGAACTAGCGGCGCACTTGGCAGCAGTGTTACCGTGGTTGAAGACGGGCGCGGGGGAGGCCGGGGTTGGGGGAGATCCGGCTACAGAGGCGAGGCTAATAATTGAGGAGCTCAGACGGGCGCGATGCTCTCTGGCCGGGAAAGTGCCTTCTACCCCCTTACAGGTGACGAGCCCCGCTGCAGGAGAAAGCCGGGACAAGACCGGAGTACCGGCGGAGGATGGTAAGAGATCACTCCCAATCATGGGAGAGGGTGTGATACCGTCAAGGCGGGAAAGCCTGGCACAACATGTGCCGATGGCGGCTGAAGAGATGGTGTGGACCAACAAATACATTAATATGTTTTCATTGTTGACCGACAATAGAGAATTTGAGTATGCCAAAACCCAGAAGGATTTCTTACACCCGAGCGAATGGAGGGCCAAAATGGCGGAATTCAGGGTGGAAGAGTCCGTGACGAATTGGATCAGGGCCTTTAATGTGTTCGGGGCAATAATACATGAGCGCGCACCGGAACTGATGGGAGCCCTGAACTGCTACCAGAGCAGGATCGTGGGCTACCACGAGAAGCACGGGGGGGACGCATGGAAAGGGTATGATGTGTCTTTTAGAAAAGCAAAAGAGTTTAATGAATGTTTGACTTGGGATTGTTTAGACACTGTATCTTGGCATGGCCAGTTCGCGCTAGGCCCGGCGATAGCCACGGGGTCGAGCATGAATGGTTTCAAGGCTGTTCCACAGAGGCAGCCGCAGCCCTTTCGGCCAACCCATGGAGGTGACTCGCAGTCGAGACCGGGTGGGAATAGAGGTAAGCGAAAGGTATGTTGGGGTTTCAACAAAGGGACATGTAGTAGGCCGCAGGGAACATGCAGGTTCAGGCATGCCTGCGCAATTTGCGGTAACAACTCCCACCCTGAAATTAGCTGCCGATCCAAGGGCAACGCTTCCGGAGGGAAGGGGGGTAGTCAACAGGAGTGACATGGGGGCACGAAGCACTTCACAGTCACCGATAGCAATTCTGGCAATGACCCCCTGGCTAAGTATATACCCTGCTCGTGCATCCGCCGGGATCCTGCGGGAGGGCTTCACAAAGGGCTTCAGGATCCCGGCGGGCGACTTCCGGGGCTCCCCATTGTGTAGGAACCAAGCATCTGTTACGCACAACCTGACTGTGGTCGCTGCGAAGATAACAAAGGAGGTTCGCTTGGGGCGGGTTGCGGGACCATTTGAAGAGGTACCGACGGCCAATTTTGTGTGTTCCCCGTTAGGGGTTGTGCGCCCATTCTACCAGGGCGACAGCAGCTACTACTGCATTTGGACGTGGCGTCCCCCTGCAAGACATCTGTCAGGCAGCTACGTGAGCCTTGCTGCACACTTTTACTAAGCATTATTGCTTTGACAGTCAAGTCCGGAGAGACGGCTTCTTTGGCCGTTCTGTTCTCCGTGACTTTCTGGTGTGATCTTTGTTCGCAGACCCACCACTGGGGTTGGTATTGCTGGAGTATTTATTCTAAAGTAAGGAATGTATCACTAACGTGTTTCTTTCAGATGAGCAAGTTACTTACCTTTGGTAACAATATATCTGTAAGAAACATTAGTTAGTGATAGATTCCTTACCTCACCATCCATTCTCCCCGTTCTGCGAACTGATTTCTAGGGTTAAGGTCATCCTTTTCAGGGCCCTAGTTTCAATGCACCAGTGGTCAGTATCTTGCATGGCTCTGCGTTCCTGGTGCAGAAAGTCGTGTACAGAACTGACGTCAGCGCGCGTGGGTGTGTCTAAGTACCTCCAGCGACGTCATCTCAGTGACTACGACGCCAACGACGTATGTGGAGCCGCAAGACGACGCCTACCGACGCGCAGAGGTACTGCTGACAAAAACTTTCCAGATCCAGTCTGACACCTGGGGTAATTCTAAGGTAAGGAATCTATCAGTAACTAAAGTTTCTTACAGATATATTGTTACCAAAGGTAAGTAACTTGTTTGTTTAGTCGAATCAGGACTGCAGGAGCAAGCGATGAGTTGAAATCCAAGAAGGTTCTGGGCTGCGGGTGATGTGCCGGAAAAACTTTGTGCACAGGTGCATTGCGTGGAAATCCAGATGCAAGAGATAAAAATGCAATGCATCGATTTCTTCAGCCGCGGTCCCATGATGTGTTGATTCTTTCAGCCGCACAGCAGGGCGTGCATCAGAGTCGGTGTCTCGGACTTCAGAGACACGTTGCACTGAACTCTGGCTGCGGTGGTTTCTCCGGCCGCTGACAGACGCAGCTTCGGTTTCTTCAGCCGTAAGATGACAGTGCTTGGAAATCTTTCCCGTACGGCGCTGCAGTGTCGGAAAAATAGGCGCTGGAAGGGTAATGCATTGATTTTGATGGTTCCAAGCAGGTCTTTGCAGGAGGAACAACCTCCAAGGGCCCAGAACTGGATTTGGTACCCCAAGGCAGGTCAGGATTGTCAGCAGTGGAGTTCAGGGATGTAGCACATGAAGTCTTTGATGGCCTGAAAATTCCAACAGGAGGTAAGCACACACAGGCTCTAGGAGAAACTTGGAAAAGCAGGATACAAAAAAAAGTCCAGTCCTTTCACTGCCCACAGACAGAAGCAGCAACTGCAGGCCTTCCCAGCAAATCAACACACAGCAAAGGGGCAGTACTCCTCCTGACAGCTCTTCTTCTTGGCAGAGTCCTCAGTCTATAAGTGTTCTAAATGTCTGGGGTTATAGGCCCAATATTTGTACCCCTTTTGACCTTTGATGTAGGCATACTTCAAAGGATAGACTTGTGTACAGATCCTGCCTCGCCCTGTCTTGGCTCTAGACACTCTCCAGAGCGGTGGAGACAGCATTGTGAGAGGCTGGGCACAGCCCTATTCAGGTGCATGTTACATCTCCTCCCACCACTCTAGCTCAGGAAGGCCCAACAGCCTGGTGATGGGCCACCAGGATATGCAGGGCACACCTCTACTCCCTTTGTGTGACTGTCTAGAGTAAATGCACAAACAAGCCCCTGTCAGTTCTAAGCCAGACGTTGATTCCACAGGCAGGCAGAGGCACAGGATAGTTAAACAAGAAAATGCCTACTTTCTAAAAGTGGCATTTTCAGACACACAATTTAAAAATCATCTTTACTAAAAGACAGGTTTTTAAATTCTGAGCTCAGAGAGCCCAAACTCCAAACCTCTAACTGTTCTCAATTGAAAGTTACACTAATAAAATGTTACAAAGCTGCTCCAATGATAGCCTGAGGCAGAGCTAGTCCTTGCAATAGTGAAAAACGAAATTGGCAGGACATGTAAAACACACCAGTACATGTCCTACCTTTCACATACACTGCACCCTGCCCAGCGGGGTACCTTGGGCCTACCTTAGGAGTGCCTTACATGTAGTAAAATGGAAGGTTACGGCCTGACAAGGGGGTGCACTGGTCAGGTCGACATGGCATTTCAAGACTGCACATACAGACACTCAATGGCAGCCATGAGACAAGTTTACAGGGCTACTCATCTGGGAGGCACAACCAGTGCTGCAGGCTCACTAGTAGCATTTGATTTACAGGCCCTGGGCACACACAGAGCACTTTACTTGGGACTTACTAGTAAATTAAATAGGCCAATCATGGATAACCAATTAGAAATACAATTTAAACAGGGAGGACTTGCACTTTAGCACCCTATCAGCACTGGTAACGTGCCCAGAGTACATATCTCAGCAATAAAAATGAAGCCCAGCACACAATCAAAAATACGGCAGGTAAAGGTAAAAAGAAAGGGGAAACCATGCCATTTAAGCCAGGTCTAACAAGTCCCCTCTATGTGGGAGGTACTGCTTTGGTATGAATTCTAAGGTGAGGAATCTGAGGTTGGAAGTATCCATTAGGAGAACAACTTACCTTCGATAATGCACTTTCTGGTAGATACTCTTAACTAACCACAGGTTCCTCATTGCAGTCCGATGTACTGTTCTGTGGAGTGGCCTCTTTTTAACATCTAAAAAGGTTCCAAATTAGTATTCAGCAAACTGTAACCAACAATTGTACACACTGTGTGTCTGAGGGTGCTGAAAAGGTAACAATTAGAAACTCATGTCAGCACACAGGGGTGGTACTTAATATGCAGTTCTGGTCACGTCACTTCTGGGTGGTATGGAGCAAACATGAAGCTCCATGACGCCACCTAGTGACTCACAGGAGCACTCCTAAGAAAAATTCTCCGGATCCAGACTGGCTTCTGGGAGATATTCTAAGGTGAGTAATCTGTAGTTAGATAAAGTATCCTCCAGAAAGAGTTTTACCAAAGGTAAGTAACTTGTTCTGTGGGTAATGTATCCAGTCGAAACTGGGCAAGCACCATACCGTGTTATTTTGGAATAACTTCGTCAAGTACGTTTCAAAACATCAGTCTATTTATTGGCTATATAACCATACTGAAGGTTACATACTTAAGTAGATCTTACCATACGTTCTTGTTTTGCTGGTCATCAGTGGTCCATACTGTACTGGGATTCAGCCTATTGGTAGGCATAATGCGTAAATTACTGTACATTAATTACAGTAAAATTATGCAAGATTACATTAGTAGCATAACCCTGCATTTAGAGCTATATTCTTAATGCTAAATGTATCCTTGTGTCTAATGTGAACCATCGGATGCATTTTCCAGTAAGGAAATAACACTAAATGCAACAAAACACAAACAGCAGCCACTCGCGCTCACTTAGTTCGTTGTCCCTGTGCTCTTGCAGTGGGATTTTTGCGCCAAATTTCCTGATTAATTTCTGGTGATTTTCTTGTCAGAAGTCTATACCAAAATAACCCCAATTACTTTGGCATAATTAAATTATCACCCAGGCCTAATTCAAACACGAGACTTCACATTCGGTTTCTTTCAAGTTATTTTCTATATGCTTTAACCACACGATTTTGTTTGCACCCCCTCCCCCATTAAGACTACTTCAAACACTGAATGTAGATCTACTTCCAAGAGAGAATTATTCTACAGAGTGATCCAAAAAACATAACGGAATGTAGGAGTGTAATATCTGAAGTGTAGTTTATACACAAATTTAAGGGGATTCAAGTGGTGCCAGCATACAGGACTCAGATACAGCAATGCCATTCAAGTGCTTTCTTCCACATAATTGTATACTAGATATGTTTTAATGGCCCTACAATTGATCCCCGTTGGTATTCACACCCCTTTCTTTCATTTGATAAACTGGATGTATAAAAAAGTACTGGCTACCTATGCTGATCTGTCGATACAAACTTTGGCCCTGTTTAATGTACTTTACAGCATATATTATAGTTTATTAAATACCTTGCTGGTAAAGGATGATCACTCAAAACTATGGCTCCCAGTTTTAGGTTTTTACAAATAAATACAGACACAAAACAATGTGTTTTCTGTCTGTATTTATTTTTAAAAGGGGAAATATAAAAATAAATTGTGTTTCTTGTGAGTGACTCTCCATGCTGTCCTTCATTAATTGCAGGCTACCAACTGAGCAGATAGAAAGCATGGGAAGTTAAAAAACAGGATGAGATTTCCTTAAATACAGGCATTAGTCAACAAATATTTGTATATGATGCTATATTTACATGTGGGTGTAGTGTTTTTCTATATTTGGCTGCTTAATTTGCTAAAACGCGGCAGGCATCAAAGAAAGGGTGCATGTTTATCAGTTAAATAAACATGGAAATATACAGTTTTATGACTGTTTATCCTCAAAACACAAAATAAATATGGATAAATACCAATAAGATGGCCAAAAAATAAATATGGAGATAAATACAGACGGAAATGTTAGAAAAATAAATACCATAAAACTTGGAGCCCTACTCATAACTGACAGAATCAAACTCCATTATCTGATTGTTTTTCTTGTCTTGTTCAGAAGCAGGTGTGGTATGGAGCAAAAAGCGAAACAAAAATAACCGGATTAGCTGCTTCACTGCGGCCAGAATACCCCCCCCCCCCCTCCCCGTGTGGAAGAATTAAACGCGTGTGCGGTTTGGAAGGCCCCAGGCTGTCCTCCACACACGCCCACCGTGACGTCAGTCGGCCAGGGAGCGTCTGACACACGGTTAGAAATCGAGAACTGCAGTTAGAAATCGAGAACTGCACAAATTCCAAGAATTACCAACTTATTTTCTTAATGCAAATTGTACCCTTGTGTCAATTAATCAATAACGTTTATTTGGGAAAACATACAAGCATAAAACAGTCCTTATGATAATTACATAAATGTTTTAAAAAATATATATTTATACATTTATTTTTGTCCTTGTAGCACAATTGTCTGCAAAACGAGAAGATTTCTACTAATACTATCCCAACCTCAGGCCTGTTGCATACTTTAACTGGCCTTGCCGAACCAGCCAAACCAGTTACCTGGTTTCTGGCTTCGCCCAGGTGTAATCATAGGACCCATCTTTAAGTTATTGCCATTCCACTCCATCTTCGGAAGTCAACCCATATCCTACTGCGATTAGCCCCCCGGTCTACAACCAATATCCATTCTGCGTATAGTTCTAACAGTCTGAAGCCAGTCTGTCCCTCTAGGGGGTAATGATTCCATCTAGCACTTACAGATCTCTCTTCTAGCTAAGAGCAAAAGATAGAACAGCAGAGCCCTCCTTGGTCTTGTTAGAGGTTGACTGAGGCAAACTGCCACCCCCATTAACACCAATGTTAAGCTTAGCGTTATATTCACCCCAAAGATATCCTTAAGTACCTTCTCCACCTCCTGCCAATAGGCCTTTATATATGGACACATAAAAACCTATGTTGGTCGTCTGCTCTTAAAAGACCACACCTAGGGCATCTTGCGATCGGCTCTTGCATTAACTTTGCTGTCCTTTGGGGCGTCCAATATAGCCTGTTGATGGTAAAAACCATATTAGACTTCAGATTGGCTGGTTTAACCACAGAATACAGCAGTTTTAAGGAGGTTTGCCATACTGTTTGTAACTCAGTCCCCTAAATGACTCCTTCCCATACAGATTATGGTGCCTTCAGTTTCATGTCCTCTGCATCATGTAATGTCCAAAACTACAAGGCAACCTCCTTCTTCCTAGGGGACCAACCCTGCAGTACTGACTCGAATTCATCCCCCCCGATCTCCTGTGTCTTGTCTGCAACCTAAAATGATAGCCGGAGTTACTAAAATCTGGAAAGGGAATTGCCTGTTTTTGCCACTAGCACTTCCCAGGGCAGCACACACTGCACTGTCAACAAATTCCCCTACATTGGTCAGGGTGGACCAGCACCTACAGCATAGGGAGTAAACGACTGACCAGCACCTTGCATAAGATGTTCAGCATTGGATAGCAGCTCACCTCTAGGGGATCCCTGCCCGGTTTGGGCAGCACCACTATGAGGGCTTCTCATATAGAGTCCAACAACCAGCCCTACACAGCGAGTAACTTAGGGGCGAGGGTAGCTTTAAACATCGCATAGTATTCTACCGGGAATCTATCTGTTCCCGGGACCTTGTTACGGACCATCTGGTGTATCGCTACCTATACTTCCTCTAGTTGTAAGGGATGCACCAGTTCCTGGAACTGCAAGTGTGTCAGGCGTGAAAGGGCAGCACCATTGATTTAGTTCCAGAGGCATTCCGGCGGAGGGGGCTCATAGTACTGGGCAAAGACTTCACATATCGCTGGCTGCGAGTTCACAATGTTGCCAATATGAGTACGAATCACCTCAAAAGTGGCCATAGGGACTGTGGAGTGAGGTAACCACGCCAATGTATGGCCCCTCTTATTATCATCTGCATGCTGACGAGCTAGTAAGGCCTTGAAATCGATGGGTGGTGCATCTCTTCTCTATATTCGCCTCTTAGTTCCTGCAACCACACCCAAGCCTCAACTACCGTTCCTGCCTCTAACTTAGTGGCGTGCAAGCACACCTCTAACGCCAGCACATTATAGAGGAGGGAAGCTCACTCTCCCCACGTAGTTTCAATACAATGTCCCCTCATAAACACCTTCATTGCGTCTCACACTACACCATTGGATCCCCTGGAACCCTCGTTTTTGTCAAAGTAGTGGAGCAAATGAGTGCTAATGGTGTCCCTGTACACCTCGTCTACAAAGTCCCCAGGCCACATTTGTCAAGCTGGTATCGGTGGCGTGTCCACCCCCCAGCGAAAAGCCATCCATTATATTGTGTAAAGCTAAGGAGTTAGGTCCATATAAGGTGTGGGGTAGGCTGGACCCTATTTAATTAGTAACACAACACAAAGTGCCTACACCCAACTTTTTTCCAAAAACACTTATTCTTAAAAACTGGGGCAAACAGAAAATCTTTTGAGTTTGACCCGGTATTTTTATTTATACCGGTCTACTTCAATATTTATTCACTTTTTTTTTTAATTTTACAGAAAAGGAAAAAAGACATTCAATATATTTCAATGAAATCTATACAAGACTATTTACCAGACGAATATTTACATTTCATAAACACAACTATCATACATTCTATACATAATACAAAATACAAACAAAAAGAAGAATTTAAATTTTACAATAAAGCTAATCTATATCCATAAGAAAAGAAAGGGGACAAAGTCAAAAGAAGGAGCAAATCTTTGATTGAAGATAACTTTGCAATTGGCAAAAGCCAGTTGAGGCGCTTAGTGGTATTAATTGCTCCCTCGAATGTGCTGACGCGTTTCTAGTCCAAGGAAACCAGTTCCTGGACTGTCATCAGGGCTTTGTCGCTTATCTGTATCAAAATGCAGAAAAACAATAACTTTTTTATTATTTCGCTGCACTCCTCTCTTTCTATTCGTGTTGCACCAACAATTTTTATAAAAATAAATACCTGTCAATGTCTGAATTCCTGGCCTCTCTCGATGTCTTCAGGCTCAGGCTGAACTAATTTGAACACTATTATGCGACCTTTATTGTGGTTCAGGATGTTAACGCCTACAAAAGGAGGCATACCTTATCGTGAAATTTATTAGTACACTGACGGGGTTAAATAACCTGTCTGAATTATCAAGACTGTGAACGGATAAAACCAGTCGCCCCTTTGTATATTTTGTGCACACCTGAATTTGAAATCCAGTAGTTTGTGTTGCATTCCAGTTTAATACATACAATTAAAAAAACGTATTTCTACACAGTCCCTTCATTGGTCTGTAACCACCTGGCCTATTATCTCCGTGACAGTTCGTGAAGAAAGAAACAAGGAGGTTTGACAACCGCCTCCATGCTTTGCGGTTTTTAAATCAGCAAAGATTCGATACAGCTTCTTCATTGATTAGAAACTACATGCCCCAGAATCCTCAGTTCTTCCCATGAGTATGACGATATAGGCAATCTAACATGGCCACCGGCACACCAGAATAGAGGGAATCCAGCTCGGTGTAGGCTGCGAAAACAGGTACTCTCTCCGCATTAGCTCGAACTGCCGACTGGGTAAGTGGCATTGGTGCACTGTATGTAGGCGTGCGCATTTACTTAATAAGGATTGTTGCACTTATAGGAGAGGTGTATGAGGAAGCTCGCTCAAGGAAAGAATATGCTGCCACAGAGATAATCAGGTATGCCTAGTATAATGAGAATGTGAGAGCCTAGTAACACTGTTACAGGAACGGCTAGATACAAACACATCGTTCCTCTCTCGCCGCAGTTTGTTTCAACCCACGCTGGGAGCGTCTCATGATTGGGTGCAGGGAAGAATAATTAAGATTCAGTACCTGTCGTGGTACGCGAAGAGTAAGGTATGTGTCCAAGGGAATTGGTTGGAAGTGTAATGCACACGTTATTTGTAAATCGATAAAATGGCTGTAACAGAGCTATAATTCCTTTTGCTAGATTCCACCATAAAAACTGGATTGCAAGCGAAAGAACAGTCACTACTGAGATTCAGTCCTTCTCGAAGAGAGGTAGGAAACAGTTACATCATTCCTGCTCTCGAATAGTCCTCTTTTGTTTATAGCAAGCAGTGCTATAATGTAGCAAACTTTTCCCTTTGTAGGCGTTCACATCCTGAACCACAACAAAGATCGCATAATAGTGTTCAAATTAGTTCAGCCTGAGCCTGAAGACTGCGAGAGAGGCCAGGAATTCAGACATTGACAGGTATTTATTTTTATAAAAATTGTTGGTGCAACACGAATAGGAAGAGAGGAGTGCAGCGAAATAATAAAAACGTTATTGTTTTTCTGCATTTTGATACAGATAAGCGACAAAGCCCTGATGACAGTCCAGGAACTGGTTTCCTTGGACTAGAAACGCGTCGGCACATTCGAGGGAGCAATTAATACCACTAAGCGTCTCAACTGGCTTTTGCCAATTGCAAAGTTATCTTCAATCGAAGATTTGCTCCTTCTTTTGACTTTGTCCCCTTTCTTTTCTTATGGATATAGATTAGCTCTATTGGAAAATTTAAATTCCTCTTTTTGTTTGTATTTTGTATTATGTGTAGAATGTATGATAGTTGTGTTTATGAAATGTAAATATTCGTCTTGTAAATAGTCTTGTATAGATTTAATTGAAATATATTGAATGTATTTTTTCCTTTGCTGTAAAATTAAAAAAAATTGTGAATAAATATTGAAGTAGACCGGTATAAATAAAAATACCGGGTCAAACTCAAAAGATTTTCTATTTGCCCCAGTTTTTAAGAATAAGTGTTTTTGGAAAAAAGTTGGGTGTAGGCACTTTGTGTTGTGTTACCCATTATACTGTAGCACAGCTGCAATACATTGCTAAGTGGTGATTACCTCACAATCACTGGAATCCAGATATCTACCAGCCATGATATCCTTGAGTATCTTCTGGGGTGACATTTTAAAAAAAACCTCACAGAATCAATTAACCTAAATTGATTGCTAGTGCTGATACACTGTTGGATTCGATATCTAAGGGTAGAAGGCAAGAGCCGAGCATAAACCCATTGATTACCCCCAAAGGTGTTTGGGGAAACTGAACCCCCAAAGCCCATTAGATAAAACAATTTTGGAAGAGGTGTTCCTTTGATACAGTAGACGACATGTATGCATTTTGTATCCTCCGCACATCTGAGGGGGTATCTCGGGGACATGGAGCTGTGTCATGCTGGTCTCCATTGCTACTCTTGGATGATGACTTGGTCAGTTTTTATCCTGAAGATGGGGTTCGAATAGAGAAGTGCATCAATACTGGCTGAAACGCTACCACTCACAAGGTTGCATATAAATAGAGCTATCCTGTAGAACAATAGCCTTTTCTATGTCTCGGGCCGCCACTGATGCTGATGCTCATACAGTTGGGCCAGCTGACAGCAGATGAAGGAGGCATCTAAGACTAAGGGAGGCCTTAAGGCCTGGATCAAAACCACTCTGATCTGGGTGCACTATTGTATAGAGGACCGGTAGAAGCCGATTTTAGATTTTTTTTTACCAGGGTCTTGTAGTCCAAGTTTGCGTGCAAAGAGCTTATAAGAAGTTCTTTTCTAATAAAGTTTTACCAAGTTTGGGCAGGACTACTAAACACATAGATGGGCTGCATATGGGTTATAGGAGTATTTTGGGAACCCATTTAATTTTTTCTTAGGCCGTCTCGCCTACGGCTTCCCTATGTTTGGTTACCATTTTAGGATCTTCTAGGGCTTCTTTTCAATCGTTTGACAGAGTAATCTGATCTGCTGGTTCTAGATAGTCATCCAGCTGTATGTCCATTAAGGGAGGAGGTTGGGTCTATAACATCTGGTAATAATCTTTGAATATAAAGCTCTACACAGCCAGGAGGTAACAATTTCCCCCGTGGTTCATCGGGATGTAAGTCCAGGCTACTTTGTCTTGCTTAAATGAGTATGGTGCATAAAGCACCAGCCATATTTCTTTTAGAATCTAATGTGTTGTGATGTGTTTTATAATAAAAACAGCTTCTCAGTGTGGCCACAAGTGACTGTTGGGCCACGCTCTATTTCTCTTCTAGGGATTAGTCTAAGATGTTCTCAAGTTCAAATCTTCTCACTTTCACTTCTTGTGTTCCCAGATCTCTCAAGAGGATGTCTCGAATTGGTTTTGGCATTTTAATACATTCATCTCTAATTACAAGCTTGAAAGTGCCCTTTAATGCTTCTTAATAGTGCACCCATCCCTCATTTTCTTTTAAATAGAACCTATTTCTTCTCCTATTCCGTTATGGAGGTGTGCGACCGGTAGGGCGGTTGACTGTATGTGCTAAATCGGGATCAGTACCGGTGACCTGCCCCAGTTCCACACCATCAGCAGTTTTATGATCTGAGAGAGTTTTGCATGAAGATTTGTCTCTGTGTACCGTATAGACTTTTATTTGTTTAATGAATGGAAGAGGAGGTGTGGCGCATTGGCCAGGGCAACTGACTCCGGAACCCGGGCTCACAGTTCGATCGCCGGCGGCAGATCAGCCCAGCACCGTGTGACTCTGGGCAATGGCTTGCTTAATCTGCCCTATGGCCCCCAGCGCCTTTACGCCATCAGGTAATTTTACTCGCTTTACAAATACTGGACATACACATCAAACCGGCTAATTCCACATAACCACTACATGAGTATAACTATCCAACTTGTGTACATACAAAATATACATGCTTCACACTCTAGTGACATTCATATGTCAAAGCACTAATGCAGTAAAATAGATAATACATTTAGGCATAGTATTAAGCTGACCATCCTCTTGAACACTCTACCGCGCACATTATGCAGGCAGGCCACAACGCGCTACAGTAAACAGTTGCATTACCTTTCACGCAGCGCAAGATGCCACCTTGCTGCACTGCGTGAATGGGCAGAATGCACTGTATTTAACTTAATATGACACCTCCTGTCCTCTCCTTGCACTAAGGTGCAAGAGCGCCTGTGTTGTAAGCAGTATTGTTTTTGTGCAGGAAGGAGCACCTTCCTGCACAAAAACAATCTCGAGGCATTTTCCTCCTTCGTTGTGTGCTGTAGAATGCAGCACACATAGAAAGAGGAAGGAGCAAGGAAATATAACAATATTTCTCCTCGTTATGCCTCTCCTGGGGAGGCATAGAATTTTGACGCATTCTCAGGTTTACCACTGATGGTAAATCTGGGAATGCAGTATTCACCAGAGCTGACGTAATCCTTCTGAAAGTCAGCAACATCAAAGCCTCTCAGGGGTGTAGGTGCCATGCAGACCGAGACCGGACTAAGGGTGGCATGCGGCCAGTGCAAGTGCGCAATGCCAATGCGACTTGTGTGTGAGTGCCATGCAAAATGCAACCTGTTTATTGGAACCTTACAGAATATGTACTGGTGCAATGCAACCTGTATATGGTAGCCTAATGTGGAAAAGTAAATTTTGCCATGTTATATGTGCCTACGTGTTCCCCATTTTATGCTATATGTGCATGATCGATATGCATGTATCCCCCTATGATCGATTAAAGACGCAATTATAGTTGTGTCCAACTCTAGTATGCCAGTTTCCAGTTCTCGTGAAAGCAACGAGTATTAGGCCTATGTTGCCACATTCTACAGTGTGCACGTTAATTCATTGAATTGTCCCCGTTTCTAGGCCTCAAAAGGGCCCGGACATCAGATTCAGCTCCAGTCTCCTGAACCCTCTCCGAGGAGCGATACAGCCCCCACCTGCATCCCTGACCCTTCACATACTTCCTGCCTCACAGTGCCCGGCCCGGCCTGGCTCAGCCTGCCAGTCTGCCAAGAGTATGTTATGCTTCTAGTTATCAGTCCAGCCCTCCTTCTTTGCATTCCTAAGCTACTGAATCGCATCAATAGTTTCAGTCATGGTCTAGTCTTTCTGTCTCCTTGTAAGAGAAATACTGTATTAATATTCATAGAATATTCCTAGCACACGCAATACATGTAGAATTATGCACGCACCAGTCTTAGTGTCAAGTAGCCTTTGCCCTGATAACTTTTGGATTCTATCGACATGTACTCTAAACACCAGATACTAGATATACTATAGGTACAAGTCGTTCTGACACTGCAGACTTTAGTCTCCTCTTCTAGCGCAGAAGTCATAGCCCCCAGTTCCTCTTGGTAACACGTCATTGCCCGTTTGCGCGCACCACTAGGTTAAAGGTCCCAGCTGCTCAGGTAGCCCCCTCCATGTTTCTGCCCCATTTATGACACTTCTGTGACGTCTACATCACATGTCTATGTATACGCCCTGTACACGCCTTCTTGTTACACCCATTTTTACTCTTATCTTTCGTGACTGCTACGAGTTACGCCTACTGCTACGCCTACTGTATTGAATGTAATGTAATTGTTTTAGTATATATACTGTGTACTGTTACTGAAAGTTACCCTTCCCATTCCCATGCCATTCCCATTCCCTGGCAGCTGCCTTCAGTCTATTCCCATGCAGGCTACCCCGTTCCTGTCCCTTCCCTTATGCCTGATTAAAGCCTGTCAGACTTCGATACCTCGAATCCTGTCTCTTATTTATTGAGCTATCTGTTTTATTCACTGTATTCAAAAATAGTACCGGTAATTAATTATTTATTTACCACAGAATGGCGCCCGAATAGGGACCTTGCCCTTTCCCCACGCGCCGGCGAAGCCACGCAGGCCCCCTGATCCTCTGCAGCCGTGACGGAACCATACCGTGCACGTGCAGATATTTCTGCTTCAAGTATCCCTCAGGCCCACAGAGGAGACGGAGGTTGCGGTCCAGCATCCAGACGAGGCGGTGAGGAACGCGGCGAGTCCCGA
This sequence comes from Lissotriton helveticus, assembly GCF_964261635.1. NCBI lineage: Eukaryota > Metazoa > Chordata > Amphibia > Caudata > Salamandridae > Lissotriton > Lissotriton helveticus. The sequence goes on from NC_136068.1 coordinate 178,204,607, forward strand.
CCAGAGCCCAAGCCGAGAGAACAAGGCCCGAGGTATCCGGAGGCCCACCTGTAACTGAAGTCCGAAGTTCGTAGTCCGTCGTCGTAGCAGTCCAGTCCAGTCCGAGGCCTTCCGTTCTTGCTGCCCGGTGAGTACCGTTGCTGGGGTAGTATCTAGACAGGGTCAATTAATTTGTCTCTGGTACAGTGGGTTTGGGTATGCAGATCCAGTCCGAAGTGTTCACCTAGGTGGATGCGGGTCCTGACGTGTCTCTTTATGGGACCGGTATGTTTCGTACTGTTTTAGCAGTGCATCTAGTAATTCTAGTAAGTTCCGTTCTCGAGAAATTCATGTCTCTGTTTTCAGTATACCAGGTAATATTCTGTCCGAACTGTTATTCTAAATGTTATTTAATGTGTTTTCAATGTCGTGGTATGAGTGATTTGTTTTTCTAAGTCATTATTGTGTTTATCGTGTATTGTATTGTGTTCAGACTCAGGTTTAGAATGCCCCTATTTTCCAAGTTACGTCAGGTAAAGACCAGAAAAGGGTTGCTCGAGGAAGCAGTTCCTGTCCCGCCTAGGGACAGTCCAGGTCATTTTATGTATCATAAGCATGGCTTAAGTGCCATATTATATCTAGACTTATGGGTGGACTATACCAAGGAGTTAGAAGAGAAATATAGATGGCCCGTATCAGGTACATGGGATGCCGAGTGCATCATGCGAGTAGAAGAAGCATTATGGAAAAAGAAAGCCAGACAGTCCCAGAAAGATGCCATCGAGTTATGGCGCAAAGAATCTCATAGAAGAACCGAAAAAGAAATCAGAAAAACAGAATTAAGTAGGGAATCCTCAGAAAGAGCCCAAGAAAGGGAATTAATCGAAGTAGGTGAACGAGTTAAAGCAGAACAGTCAGACAGACAGAGAAATGCCCTTATTAAGGGTATGTATCCTCTTCTTGCCGAGGGCTTGCCAAAAGCAACCCCGGAAGCACCATGTAGTTTTCCGCCACCATTAGTCCCGATTAAGCTACGTCACAAACCGACCGCAGCTGATATTTTTCTCTCGTCCTATTTGGATGATACAGTCCCAGAATATGCAAATCCTGTTCCGCCAGCTCCCGTAAATAATGTAATTCCTGTTCCTCCAGCCACCGGGGTCGTGGGTACAGTCCACGTTACCGCACCCGTTGCAGCACCTGTTACAGCACCCCCGGTCCAGCCCCCAGTACATGTACCCGCTACATCAGTCACTCTACCAGCACGTACAATACCCATCGACGATTCTAGTTTAGGAGCCGCGGGGGGAAGTCCTCCTGGAACCCCGCCTCAACACAGACGTATGACGCTACTTGAGCTACATGAACGAGCGTTACAGCGTACGCCAAAAATTAAAACATTTACAGATATCAAGCGAGCACTTACGGAATGCCGTTATGATCCAGTTCCAGGCGATGGTAATATGGTCATATATTCATTACGTTTAAGACGGGTGACCGACTATTTGGACACCCTGCCCGATATGAGAGAATATCTAGACAGAATATATTGTTTTATCCGTACAGGAGTGGATCCAGAAAGTATTCGCGACGCCATGATTCAAAGAAAAGTCGAGACCCAGCTTATGCTTTTAAAGTTTTTAATTAACTGTTTAATTAGAGAACAAGATTATCCAGGAAAAGATCAAGAAGAAATGAAAGTCCTGACCAAGTGGAGTGACCATATAACCGAGGGAAGACACAAGACACAGAACTGTATAGAGAGTATGTACAAGAAAATTCGTAGGGAAATAATAAAGTTACACGAGAAACGGGAAGCAACACAAGCAACCGAGAAAGAAGACAACTCTGATAACGAAGAGGTAAACGACGAGAATCCCTCCAGAATAGCGTATGTAGGTAGAACTAGACTTCCCGACCGACATTCACGCCTAGATCACAAGAAAGTTTTTCCTCCTCCAGCACCAGAACAGGGTTCTCTTGAGCAAGTATTCCAAGCTACCGATCACATTCTGAAATCACGAATAGGCTATAGTGAACTTAGTACAATGCATGAACAAGAACTAGCCCGATCAGCAGTCCGGTGGACTACTGATTCTACCACTTTTCCAGACGAAATAGTGGCACAAATGTTTCTGAAACTGCCCCCAGCCGAGCAGCGACTGGTGGGTATGTATATGATCCAGCACCTCATTACACTGTATGAGGGACAGCATTCTGATCCAGGTCCGCTACACGATGTTTTGAACGAGTTACTCCAGTACAGATGGAGAGGTCTAGGTACTGATTTAATTAGTGTCATTCTAGAACAGCGCCACAAATATCGAACGTTTCTAAATCCACATTTTGTTCATGTCTCACCTCCAGAAAGTAAATCATTTTACATAGATAGACAGCATCCGTTACGAGAAGTACACCCAGTTAGGACAACGGGTGGTGATCTAGAACGAGTATTTGTTTACACCCCCATCACAAAAATGGAACTCTTAGAGATGAAGAAGTTAATTCCCTGTCACGATAAAGATCCAGCAGGGTTCCACCGTGAATTAAAAGACATGCTCCGTATGGGAGAATACACGTATCCTGATAAAGGTCCTGTTGCCTGCCGGCATATATGAAAAACTCAAGGAAAAAGAATGGGAGGTGGGAGAGAAAAAGATAGATTGGACAGCTCTAGAAGCTGAAGATAATTTACGAGTACCAGGTACCGGTCTTGGGGAGAAATGTAAAGATTTGCCCGAGTTATTGATACAAGTTTTGCCAAGATTACTAGCCACGAAAAAGGAAGATTGGGATGCCATCTCAGCTTGTAAACAGAAACAAGACGAAGACACTAGTGATTTCTATTCTAGATTTGAAAAATGTTTTATTATTAACAGTGGTCTGAAAACAAGTAGTGAATCGTACCCTCATCTTTTTGTTACCAAACTAGTCGAGAATTCAAGTCCACAAGTTAAAAATCGAGTATTGAAGGTCGAAAGTACCTGGCAAGCTAATACTCCGTCACAGATGTTACAAATGCTCCAGTATCACCAGAACAGAATCAGGGAAGAGCAGGAACACGAAAAGAGACGTATGAAGAGACGTATGAAAGACACGAAAATGAAAGTATTAGTTGCACAATCAGTTCCACAAGACAGTCAGAAGAGGGGTCCGAATCAAGCCAGTCATCCTGCAGCTCCCGTTAAAGGGACATGCAATTACTGTAAACAGCCAGGTCATTTTATAAACGAGTGTGCAGTTCTGAAACACAATATAGCTACTGGTAAAACTAAAGAAAGACCACGTCCGCCCAGACAAGAACAAGTTTCACAGACTTCTCAGCCACCACAGAATGCACAACAGACAGTTACAGCACCGCAGCCTATCGCTGCAACACAGCATGTTACACAACAGATGTACCAGTATGCACAGACAGAGTATCCAGATTATCAGCCGTATTCATGAAACAGCCTAGAGAGGGAGGTAGGCTTGCCTCTCATCGAGATACCTGTAGATCAAGAGGGTCCCTATGTACACAGTCAAGTATTAGGGAAAGACAGAAAGTTTCTGATTGATACAGGGGCAAGTAGGACTACCATCAGTCATGACGAGGTTCCAGGGGCTCCGCTCTCAGGCTCTAGAAATGTTTCCCTTGGATTTTCAGGAAAGCCGATCGTTAATGAAATATCGAAACCAGTTACTCTAGAAGTCGGTCCATTGTCCCGAACTACTGATTTGTTACTCACGAAATCTTGTCCAGAAAATTTGTTAGGCAGTAAAACATTGAAAGAATTAGGAGCAGTAATTTGTTGTTCCCCAGAGGGGGTCCGCTTGTTTTTGAGAGACTTCAAAGGTCATTATGTATTATGTGATTTTGATCCAAGATTATTGAATGTACCACAGCATTTATGGGCGCAAGGTCCAACTGATGTAGGTTGTATGCATATCACACCCCATCGTGTGACTCTAAAGCAAGGTGTAGTTTTGCCACGAATCAGACAGTACAAATTGCCACCTGAGGCTGTAGCAGCCTTATCCAAAATTATTGACGAGCTTATTGCTCAAGGAGTGGTTGTAGAAACTGACTCCAATGTATGTAATTCTCCTATCATTCCAGTCCTGAAACGTACTGATCCAAATGCACCTCCAGTATATCGATTAGTGATTGATCTTCGAGAACTTAATAAATGTATCATACCCCAGTATCCAGTAGTCCCAGATATTTCATCCCTCTTGACAGCCATTGATTCTGAAGCTACATTCTTCACAGTTATTGATCTCAAGAACGCATTTTTCAGTGTCCCCATTCATCCAGACAGCCAGTATCTTTTCGGATTCTGTTTAAATGGAAGAAGCTATCAATTCACACGAGCTCCTCAAGGTTTCACAGAAAGTCCTAGTATTTACAGTCAAGCACTTAAGAGACAACTAGACAATATTCACATGCCAACTGACACTGCCCTGCTCCAGTATGTCGATGATCTACTGATCACAGCCCGTTCTGAACGTGACTGCGAGCGTGCGTCACTTGCAGTTCTGTATTTTCTGGCCGAGATGGGGCACAAGGTGTCCCCTTCCAAATTACAATTCTGTGTCCAGCAAGTGGTATACTTGGGACACTTGCTGTCCAAGTGGGGTAGGCAGTTGACACCTGACCGTATCCAGTTAATAGCGAGTCTTCCACAGCCCAAGACACAGAAGGAGGTACGAGCTTTTATCGGCCTCACTTCTTACTGCAGACAATGGATTCCTCAGTATGCATTTCTAGCCAAGCCACTGATACAGTTAACGACACAGGAGGCAGCCGTATCGACTGTCCTCCCTTGGACCCAGGAACATACACTTGTTTTTAATGAGTTGAAGAAAGCCTTATGCCAAGCACCTGTTCTAGCAATACCGAACTACAGTAAACCTTTTACACTTTTTGTCACAGAACGTAATGGTACTGCATTATCTGTTCTCACACAAGATCAAGCAGGACAATACAAGCCCTGTGCTTATTTTTCGAGCACATTAGATCCAGTGGCCCAGGCTCTGCCTGCGTGCCTCAAGTCAGTTGCAGCCACAGCTCTAGCTATCAGACAAAGTGATTCCATAGTGTTAGGACACTCCCTGACAGTACAAGTTCCACACTCCGTGGAAGTTCTTTTAAACAGAACCCAGACTCAGCACTTGACAATTGCACGTTTAACAGGTTATGAACTGACACTGTTTCAGCCACACATAGAAATCAGACGCTGCAACATTCTAAATCCTGCTACACTGTTACCGTCAGTTACTTCAAATCCTGCCACACATGACTGTGTGGAAGTTGTTAACACCACGACAAAGCCAAGACAAGATCTGACAGATATTGCATTACCTGATCCCGACCTGACACTTTATGTGGATGGTTCATGTATGAGAACAAGTACAGGAGAACTAGTGGCCGCGTATGCAGTGACTACTGACACCGAGGTTATAGAAACACATCGTATTGACACCCTGTCTGCTCAAGCAGCAGAGCTAGTCACTCTGACCCAAGCCTGCATACGTGCCAAGAACCTGAAAGTAAACATATACACAGATTCACGTTATGCATTCGGAGTCGTACACGACTTTGGAGTGCTCTGGCAAGAACGAGGTTTTATGACTTCTCATGGAACCAAGATTCAGCATGGTCTCCTCATTCAAGCTCTGTTAGATGCAATACATTTACCGACAGCTATCGCTATCATGAAGTGCAAGGCACATACAAAAGTCACTGACATCATTTCCCAAGGTAACGATCTAGCAGATCGAACAGCCAAGCTTACAGCTCAGACTCCAGACATTCCAGTTAACACGACACAGACACTCACTCCAGAACAGACTACTTGTATGACAGTTAAGGACCCTACACAAGATGTCATAGACATACAGTTACATGCTACTCCCGATGAAATAAAGAAATGGTCCGAACAAGGAGGGGTCCAGACAGATCAAGGATGGTTGACGAAGGGAAAAGCCACATGGTTTCTCCCCGACTCTATGGTTCAAGTCATTATTAATACCGCACATAGTCCAGCACATCTAGGAGAAAAAGCTATGTTAGACAGTATTCAGAACCTTTGGTTCAACAAGCATTTACGAGCTGCAGCCAAACAGAAAGTCCGTACCTGTATGATATGTTGTCAGTTCAATCCAGGTAAAAGTGTCCCGGTGGAACAAGGTGGATTCCAACCTCCTGACCACCCTTTTGAGGTCCTCCAGATGGATTATATTCAGATGGAGCGATGTCGAGGTTTCAAGTATGTCCTCGTAGTTGTATGCGCTTTGTCCAGGTGGACAGAAGCATATCCAGTTCCAGATTACACAGCTGCGACCACTGCCAGGCAGTTGGTTCGTGAGTTCTTTCCCCGCTATGGATTACCTAGGGTCGTGTATTCAGATAACGGCCAGCCATTCTCATCCGAGCTCATGAAACATGTTTCCCTTCTGTTAGGGTACCAGTGGAAGTTCCATTGTGTACGCCATCCTGAAGCAGCCGGTCTCGTAGAGAGACATAATCAGACTTTAAAAATCCGCATTGCTAAAGTGTGTACAGAAAAAGGTGTAGACTGGCTAGTAGCTCTGCCAGTTGCCCTATTTTACATGAGAATGGTTGCACATTCCAGATCAGGTCTGTCTCCTTACGAGGTCGTATTCGGCCGTCCTCCAAACATGTGGGGTACACCTAGACCCCGTAGTATTACAGATGTTTCCAGTAATATGCTGACAGATTACCTAGCTTCCTTGATGTCTGCCCTACACTCTTGTCGTTCACAGGTTGCCGCTGCATTTCCAGACAACACTGAGGTGAAACCGCATGAAGTCGTTCCGGGAGAATATGTCCTGGTGCGAAATTTTGATCGTTCAAGTCCGCTGGAGCCCCGTTGGAAGGAGCCTCAAATGGTGTTATTAACAACAAGGACCGCAGTCAAGCTAGAAGGCCGGAAGGGATGGGTCCACACCAGTCATATCAAGAAGTTCCATGGATTACGACAAAAGACATTTATTAAAGACTGCCTTATTCCTAAGGACTGCCTAAAAACAGACTCTGAATTCAAAATTCCCCTGTTAGAGAAAACTCCGCAGCAGGAGTATAAAGCCAAGTTGAGGTCTAGTAAAATAAGTCAGCCAGTTTAATTGTCTAAGTCCCTCTCGGGTGAAACGGTTAGACAGGTTCCTGACATGTATGAGACAGACCCACATAGTGAGAGAGTTAGTCAAAACTCTAAAAGATGTATTATCGTTCTATTCTTCTTCTTATTTTTGAGTCTTATGGTTACATGCATAAGTTATGCTTTACATTTATGTTTTCCAATTTCACATGTACATATGTTTTCCAATGCTACAGTAGAGCACACATTTAGTGATCTGCCTCCTCACGAGCTATCCTATCGTCTTGCTATGCGTAACAATACCTTTATCCGAATGTTGCACTATTCACACCAGACCAGCAATGCCACAAATTGTTGGGTGTGTGGTCGACTCCCCCCTTTCCAGACACCGAAGGGAGTTCTGCCACTCTTTCCTTATCCGTTTTCACATAATGGTTCGTGTGGAGCATGGTCCACGTTAACGTCATCCTCATCTGATATGTCCCTTCTGAATCGAACATGTTTCCCAGACAAGCAAGGTCTTTCCCATCGAACAGGGTTAGATCTAGAAAATGAAGTGTATGATTTAGGTAATTATTCCTCGAATTTCATGGTCCTGAATGTTCAGTCCGATACTACTCCAGATTTGCCTGCTATTTCAGTACTACCAGTCAAAGGCGAATTATGTGTCAGAAAGAATGGTTCCGCACATGTAGGACATAGTGATTGTACTACTACTGTCGAGTATAGTGACAGTGGGAAATCTATTTTCAAAGCCTCACGTCATTCTTATTTTGTTTGTGGTCAGACCGCATATGTTCGTCTGCCCCTCGATTGGGATGGAACATGTTACATTGCCTTCCTACTGCCACCAGTTTTCCTAGCCCCATCCGATTATCACAGAAACACACATCTAGTACACGTCAGACATAGAAGGGAGATCGAGTCCCCGATTGTCGATCAAACTGAAACTACTCTAGAACAGTATACAGACTTCAATAAAGGTTTCTTCTTCTTTATAGGACCTGTCCAGAATAGTAAGTTAATACGTAGGTTAACCAGAACCCTTGAAGCAGTAGTGAATGAGACTACTTCCGCTCTAGGTAACTTAACTGAAGAGCAATCTGCTATGCGTTTTGTTGTGCTCCAAAATCGTCTCGTTCTTGACGTCATACTGGCCAATAGAGGAGGAGCTTGTAGAGTCATCGGATCTAGTTGCTACATTTTCATTCCTAATAACGCGCCGTCTGTTTATTCAGCTATAACCAGACTCCATAAAATTGCCCATCAGTTACACCAGAATCCAGGCACCTGGACATGGTCCGGTTGGCTCTGGAGTATCATATCTGCCTGGGGATGGAAAGTATTGTCATTCCTGGGTATTGCAGTAATGATCGTATTCAGTTGCTGCCTCTGTATACAATGTGGCCCTGCGATTTGCGGCATGTGTGCTACCTCTTGTATTCCTAGTCCTAAATCCCGTTCCAAGACAATTCGAGACGAGCAAATGATACTATATGAACAGATAGATGGTAACATGAATATTGATGTTTCCTGATGGAAACGTAGGGCACAAGGAGGGAATGTGGAAAAGTAAATTTTGCCATGTTATATGTGCCTACGTGTTCCCCATTTTATGCTATATGTGCATGATCGATATGCATGTATCCCCCTATGATCGATTAAAGACGCAATTATAGTTGTGTCCAACTCTAGTATGCCAGTTTCCAGTTCTCGTGAAAGCAACGAGTATTAGGCCTATGTTGCCACATTCTACAGTGTGCACGTTAATTCATTGAATTGTCCCCGTTTCTAGGCCTCAAAAGGGCCCGGACATCAGATTCAGCTCCAGTCTCCTGAACCCTCTCCGAGGAGCGATACAGCCCCCACCTGCATCCCTGACCCTTCACATACTTCCTGCCTCACAGTGCCCGGCCCGGCCTGGCTCAGCCTGCCAGTCTGCTAAGAGTATGTTATGCTTAAGTCTGTCACAGGTCCCAGGCCACCTTATGTCCCTCTCCCCATGCCTCCATGTAGAGAAACAAACTGAAGCTTACCCAATTCTTCATTTTCATATGCTTTCTGGTACTTTTAATTTTGTTTTACCGTTAGAAATACTTGACTACAAGTGCCAGAGTACAAAGAAAAGGGACTGAATGAGTTGCTCATGTGAGACAACTTGGGATCTCTATTCTTTCCTTAACTAGTTAAAATGTTTTGGAATGGAACACAATGTTCATTCCTTGAGACACTTGATGTTTCTGTATGCGTTATTTGTTGTCTTTTTATAAGTTTGCTGGATGTGGCAGTATAGACCTGTGTTGAAAGGCGTTGTATTGTAGTCTTTCAGTGCCATTATTACTCCACTACTGTGTCTGTGGCAGTCAAGGGTGGACTGGGACAGAAAATAGGCCCGGTCACCAAGACAAATGTGGTTTTCATTAATGTATCGACTAGATAAACAAGTGGCCCACATTCTGCAAATCGGGGAAGTTTTGAACTTGTACAAACACGCTAAATACTGTTTTGCAAGGTAGGGGAGACCGCACCTATATGTGCTTGCTGCAGGTAATATTTGCTGTAATATCAGGAAAATAAACCATAAAAAAATGCCCACTAAACAATAAAATAGGCCCACTAAGAGTCAAAAAATGGCCCTATACAGACCAGCCTTCAGTCACTGCCGGATTGCTATGTATGCCAGTTCAACCCCGCTGGCAGTTACAGTTTTTAAGTTAAGCCTACTATACAGTGCAAGCAGTCTGGTTGCAAAAGACCTCCTGTAGGCTTTGCAAGAACTTACAAGGGGTTAGAGTACACCCATTGCTTACCATTTGCTGGGTTTATTGTCCCTCTCGTTTCCTTGCTTCTTAATTGAAGGCTTTCCTTGGCCAAGCTTGTCCATCTTGTGTTTGTCCCTCACCTGGAGGATAGCCTCTTAACCATCTCTCTGATTGGCTGGCTTCTGTCGTTCCACTGCTTGCTTATAAAGAAAACATTTTTCTTTTTTACTGAAGCATTCTATATAACAGTATGTTTGTTTTCCAGCTGTCTCCGACATGTGCTTCTTCCCCCACTAAATACCTGCGCTCCACGTTGCTGGCTCCATGCTTTAAGCTATCATTTGCTTCTGCCCCATACTGAACCCTCTCCCTCCCCGCACTGTTGCTTTCTTACTCTTGTACTTCTTCCCCCATCTGTATTTATTCACCCCCGAGTACTGCTGTTTCCCTCCTCCGGGACAAAAGGGGGTTTGTTCGCCCTAAGTTGGCTGAGTATGCTCAGGCGTGAGTCCCTTGCTCACTTTGCCACTGGAGTCAAGCAAGCCCGGCTGAAGACGGCTGTAATGCCAGAAACCGGTCCTGGGAAGCTTGATTCCGGTCCAGGGAAGACATGGCTTGGCAGTTCGGGCTGGACTGTTCCCAGAAGGCACAGGGTCAGACTGATTTGCATATGGGCATGTCTGAACTGGGGTGGCGGAGTGAGCTAAAGAACGGTGATGGATTAAACCCATATCAGTTGACTGGGGGTGAGTGTTTGTATTGTCAACCCTCCGTCCATCATCACCTTTGGTTTTTCTTTGTTCGCCCTAAGTTGGCAGGGTATGCTCAGACGTGAGTCCCTTGCTCACTTTGCCACTGGAGTCAAGCAAGCCCAGCTGAAGACGGCTGTAATGCCAGAAACCGGTCCTGGGAAGCTTGATTCCGGTCCAGGGAAGACATGGCTTGGCAGTTCGGGCTGGACTGTTCCCAGAAGGCACAGGGTCAGACTGATTTGCATATAGCCATGTCTGAACTGGGGTGGCGGAGTGAGCTAAAGAACGGTGATGGATTAAACCCAGATCAGTTGACTGGGGGTGAGTGTTTGTATTGTCAACGCTCCGTCCATCATCACCTTTGGTTTTTCTTTGTTCGCCCTAAGTTGGCAAGGTATGCTCAGACGTGAGTCCCTTGCTCACTTTGCCACTGGAGTCAAGCAAGCCCGGCTGAAGACGGCTGTAATGCCAGAAACCGGTCCTGGGAAGCTTGATTCCGGTCCAGGGAAGACATGGCTTGGCAGTTCGGGCTGGACTGTTCCCAGAAGGCACAGGGTCAGACTGATTTGCATATAGCCATGTCTGAACTGGGGTGGCGGAGTGAGCTAAAGAACGGTGATGGATTAAACCCAGATCAGTTGACTGGGGGTGAGTGTTTGTATTGTCAACGCTCCGTCCATCAGCACCTTTGGTTTTTCTTCGTTTCCCTCCTCCGCCATCTCCCTCTTGCTTTTATCCCCTTTTCTCCTCCATTGCCCGCCATACCCACTATCTTTAAAAACATATATATTTGTTTGAGGTGTCGGAAGAGAAGGTAGGAAATTGCTGCCAGCCCTGGACTTTAGTACTGTATAACGAAATGCATAATTGTTAGGACCTCAAATGAATTTTACTCTGTTATTGAGAACTGTATGATTCGGTGTATTGGAGCTTTTCTTATACATGCTATGTGGAACTCTTTGGATTTCCAAATAATAATAAAATTAATTGAATTCCGAGCTACTTTTTCACATAGGCGGCCCACGTCATTTAGTAGGCACGCATGGGTAATGAGGCATGCACGTGCCTGCAAAATTATGAGACCCCTTATTTGTATCTTTCTTTTTTCTCTGTTGTTCAACATTGCCAAAAGGTCTCAAAGGCAAGATCTTTTGGCTTTGCAATACTTGCAGGTTCTAAACATATGGTCACCCAGTAAGGGTGCCAAGAGAAATAAGACCTGCCCAGTCAGCGATGCCACAAAGTTTTTCATATTCTCCGGCTTGCCAGAGACCAGGCTGTGTAGCAGCAGGGTGAGACTCAAACAAGTGCCATATAACAAATAGAATATCCAGGGTCAGCCAATAGTAGAAATATCACACCTGCCTTAGAGAACAACCACCCAGTATTCGGTCAGGCCCGGTTGAGCCCTGTACTGCTCTCACTCCAGGTCTGAGCCCCTGGAGCGTACCAGCAGCCTAAAGGGCCTGCCTGACTGTCAGTTGTCAACAGAATGTGATGAGTACATCATTGCAAAATCTCACCAACAAAACTGACTTCAGGATTCTGGATCTTGGAGGGCCTTGATGAAGCATAGGTGGGCCATGGATGTCAATATGAAGAGGGCAAAAAATCATGAAAGGTTTTCGGAAAGCAATTATTTTAGAAACCACCAATTTTTTGGCCATACCCTATTCCCAGTGACCAATTTCACTGAGAGCAAAATTACATGTTCAGGCCATTATCCACACTTACAGCACTACTATAGTCGGTGCCTAGACGGTCCTTGGGGCATGGTACCTGTACCAAAAAGGCATAGGCATGCCCAGATATAACCACACAAGAAGATATTTTGGCTATAGAGCATGCGTGTAACATGATATCATAGAAACCATAGATAGTAACAAGCATTTGCAATGCAATAGGTCTCGCATTTAAGAGAATTTGAGCTATTGGCATGGTAAATGAAAGTAGCTTTAAGTCTCGCAAATGCGAGACCTATTGCATTGCAAAATACTTATTTTTTTGTAAAAGCACCCCATGCCGTGCTTTCATGTTAATGGCTGCAGCGCCCCTTTCTTTAGACAAGCCACGCCTAAAGAAAGGGGCGCGGGCGCCAATACAGTAAAAGCGTAGTATGGGATACTTTTTTTGTAAAAGTGCCCCATGCCGCGGTTTTACTTTAATAGCGGCTGAGGATCTTTGTTTAGACACGGCTCCTCTAAAGAAAGGGACGTGGCCTCCATTAACATGAAAGCGCGGCATGGGGCGCTCGTAAACAAACAAAAAAGTGAATAATTAGAAAAAAACATGCAGCTGCATTCAGAGACACAAATAAACAAAAGGTGCGACTGCCACTGTGGCATGCCCTGGTATATAAAAAAAAAAGGGTTAGGACAGAGCGTGTCCTGCAACAGCAGGCAGGTGAAAACAATTTAACAAAATAGTGCTCGGAGGCTGTAATTAAAGCCTACCTAGTAAGAACACACATAAGCGGGCCAGTCCTTATGGAAGGTTACAAGATGAGACAAGGAATTACTAATGAGGGACTACTAAGCCTATTGGCAGATGAAAAACGCCACGATTTACAAAGGACAATGACACAAGCCAATGAACAAATATGGGCGCTGCCCAGGCTCCACCTAAAAATCAATGCTTTTATGTTGAGGATTATAATTATACTCTTCTTGTAGCTGTGATTTCAACTCTTATACGTCACAGTAATGATGTCATAACTATGAATCATTTATTTTCCATAATTAACGGAAAATAGATTACCACTGTATTCATGAAAAGGCCAGAAAGTATTATGTAGTATTGTTCTCAATACACATTTACCTTTAAAAAACATAAAATATAAAAGCTACATATTAAAACATTAAATAATGTTGATCTATTGACATTTGCATACCATTCGACTGGAGGGTGAATGATCATGTCATGAGAACCCCACACTGGCATTAGAAATTAAAGGGCTCCACATAAGTAAGTACTACCTCTTTCTTTTACTTGTAAGTCTCAGGGGCATCAAGCTGAAAGGAACTGTGTTCACTGGTGTTACTCACGACTGTCAGCCACGAATGACAGTGTGAATTCAAAAGCTGTCAGCCGACAACCTGATTACTTCCGCTTTCATCCATACATATGTCATGGGGACTTAAAGAAGGGAAAGCAGGTGTGTGCGACTCATTGGAAACGATATGACAGCGTGTGCTCACAAACATTTTTAGTAGTGGAGACCATTTTGCTGGTGTGTAGAGCCTTTATCTTGCGGCATTTTAATATTTTAAAAACATTTTTACCAGTTTATCACTTCACACTGCTGGGAAATTAAAAGAAAAAAAATGCCCATCTTTAGTCTTCCAAACTTGGTACAAACCTGTCTAGAAGTTTATCAAGGGGCCCATTGTTTATCCACCACATGTACACATGAGTCACATACATCCTCACACACACACACACACACAGATATTCATATAATTGTGACACAATAGTGCCACTATACCTAAGGGAAGTTATTCTTTCCACAAGGAATTCAAAAACGTTTTCATATAAACTTTTGAAAACTTTAAATACAGTTGACCAAAATAGCCTACTGAGATGAATATGTGGTTACACACAAACGTTGGAGGAATTTGAATTTCACAGTTAGTACTATTCACATTAAAGTACAGGTTGGTTTCTCAAAACTAATCGCATCAAATTTCACTAAAAATGTCACATTTACATATAATCATTTTGACCCACACTTCAATTAATTTTAAGTCCCCAATATTTGAGTAAAAAATACTTTAAACATGTTCAAGACATGGGTAGGTGCGCGCAGAAAGAACAAATTAATATTCAAACAGTGTTTGAAAAAATATTATGCTGGCTGCACCAATCTAAGGCCTGCAGGGCAGGTTACCATCTGGTCAAAGGTGAAGGGACATTCCTTAAAGATCCTGGAAAGCGATAGTGGTCTCATTACAAATGGCCCCTTATTTTCCTTTGGGTTGGTAAAAGGAGTTACCATGCCCCTAAGAATTATGTTTATGAGAATACTGCTATCAATGGTATTCCACCCACAGGATTTACCTGCTGCAAGCATGTGAAGTTTCTGGGTGGACTACTTTGAACAAATATGCAGAAATCGGCACTGTTAATCCAAATCCTACATGTTATTCCCCAAAACTCATAATCCATGTTATTTACGTGCTGCCATAATTGACTGAGACCCCAACATTAAACTGGTAAACAAACTGAAAACAGAGGAAAATAACTGATATTCTCACACATCACTCATAAGAAGGCCCTACATGAGCTATTTGGAACACATACAGCTACGTCTAAGCGAATGTCCAATCACTCAAATGCATAGGCGCTGGAAGCAGGGATGCTGGGGGTGCTGCAGAACTCCCTTAAGATAACTGTGCTGGAGTTCAAAAGGTGAATAAGCGTTAAAGACTGTGTGTTCAAAGACAGAGGTCAAATGTCAGGCTGTAACTTCTGACAAACTTATGCTTGCTCTCCTAACATGAAAACTAGTGTTTACTTTTCTTTCACTGACTGCAAAGTGAGAGGATTTTGTAAAGTGAATTATGTGAACTATGTAACAATCTTGCTTGCATCCCAGGAGTGTGAAAAATGAGGCTGTACGGTGTCAGGGTTTTTTCTAACACGCAACAAAATGTAAATACTTGTAAATGAACTGTACCAATATTTCTTTTTGTAATTCTGAAGTATGATTGAAACTATGATTTTAATGGGATCAAAACAAATCAAGACACTTTACTTGGTGATCCACAAATGATAAATATTCACAGAAATACGATTTCCACATATTATTGTTTGTGTGCAATATAGTTTTATTAGTAAAACTGTCGGCCTGTGCAAAATCTGTAGCTATTTCAATGGAAAATGTGATGTCTGTAACTGACAATACGCTACCACACCATGCTTTAAGAATGTATTTGCTACAGTGTATTCCAAAGTGCACCATGGATAAGTACCACACCCTTACCACGATCCTGCTGAATGAACATGGCACATTTGCTATATTTTTTCTTTGTCTGACGGACAAGTTACTTACCTTTGTAAACATCTTGTCTGGTAGAGACATCATTTAGTTGCTGATTCCTAACCTGTGAACTGCTAGGCGTGAAGCTGTATCCGGAAGAGTTTAGATACCAGTATACCTACGCACAAATAGATAGCGTCTGTTGGCTTCATGTGATGTCGTAGGCGTCTGGTTCATCGTGACGTCTGCGTCGTATATATAGGCACCACCCCGGGGCAATGACGTCAGTATTTTTCATAACTTTCCACGCCAGAAGCATGGAGCCATGAAGAGACTCACCATGGTGTGTCAAAAACAACTAGGGCCGTGATGGGGAAACAGCCCTAGCACTAAGAACTGAACCGCAGTTCGGGGAGGATGGGTGAGTTGGTAAGGTAACTGCGGCTAGATCATGTTTCCACCAGATAAGGCATTACCGAAGGTAAGTAACTTGTCCATCTGATAGAGACATCCAGCCACAGATTCCTTCCCTTTGAACAGATATCCAAACAATAACATCAATGGAGGTGGGACTGACGAAAGGTTTCAGATCAAGAAATCCTTCAAAACAGAGTGGCCAAAGAGGCCCTCCCTGCAGATCTGAGAACCTAGGCAGTAGTGTCTGGCGACGTGTAAAAGGATGCTCATGTTGTCGCTTGGCAGATGTCACTAACAGGGACACCACGCAGAAGAGCTATGGTAGTTGCCTTCACCCTGGTAGAATGGGCCCTAAGGCCTTCCGGAGGTTTCTTCACCAAGGCATAACATATTTTTATACAGAAGATGACCACACATGAAATGGCCCTCTTCTGAACAGGTCGCCCCTTCTTTGCTCCGACGTCCCCTACAAAGAGTTGGTCATCCACCCGGAACTCTTTAGTGCAGTCAAGGTAGAATGATAACGCTCTTTTTGGGTCCAGAAGGTGGAGACTCTCCTCTTCCTTGGAAGGATGTGGAGAGGCATTGAAGGTGGGCAGAGTAACAGTTTGACTCGGATGGAAAGGTGTTACCACCTTCTGCAGAAAAGATGCCTTTGTGCGGAACACTACTTTATCCGGAAAGATGGTCAGGTAAGGAGGCTGAGATGACAGTGCCTACAGTTCGCTCACCCTCTTGGCAGAAGTTATTGCCACTAAAAAGGCTGTTTTGATAGTGAGCAGCCGTAGGGGAAAATTGTGCAGAGGCTCAAACAGTGCACTCATCAAAAAGGTAAGGACCAAATTAAGGTCCCACTGGGTCATATTAAAAGGAGAAGGCGAAAACAGATGGGTAAGCCCCTTCAAAAATCCCTGTTCCAGAGGTGTTTTAAGAAGTGATCGCTGATCTGACAGGGCTGAAAGGCAGCCCTTCAGAGTGCCCAGAGCAGAGCCCTGATGGGCCAAGAAGGGGATGAAAAGAAGGATATCTGATAGGGAGGCAGATAAAGAGTCAACAGACGATTCTGTACAGTATTTATAAACTTTTTGCCATACGCAGGCATATACCGACTTCGCGGAGGGACGCCTGGCTGCCAAATAACCTCACAGACTTTGGTAAAAGCTGTCAACTGTCAACGCACACAATCAAGGAGGCGGAGATTGGACAGGTTTGGGTGGAATACCCTCCCTTGCTGCTGCAACAGAAGATCCTTTCGAAGGGGCAGCCTGATCGGAGGATCAATGCTCACCCGCAAAAGGTCCGAATACCACACTCTAAGCCTGAGAGTGACCAAAAAACTCAGGGGCGAACTACGCTTGTTCACGCCTGTTCGCATTGATTTTCTGTGCCGGGTGTTTGTCCTGTGCTGGAAAATAAACTCCAACTGCACCATGCGCAGCACAAGAGGATGCTGCTTCTTTTCTGCCGCTCGAGTAGATTTTCTACTCGAGCTGCAACTTTCTCATTGCGAACGGAAGGTTTTCTCAACGAGAGCGGTTGCGACCACCTGCATTGAGAAATCCAACACCTCACATTGAGAAATCTTGCCAAGAGGTGGATTGTTCTTGCAGGCCAACTTGACACTGGGGAGACAGAGAGAGGAAAATCTCACCGGGAGGTGGATTTTTCTTGCTCGCCAACTTGACGTTGGGGAGTGCGAGTGAGGAAAATAACTCTTAATTTTTGGGAACTCCGCATGCTACGAGGAGTGCAGAGTGCAGAAAACTCCACAAATGGAGCAGAGTCCACCACCTGAGCTTACCACACTCCCTGTGCCCAGTCCAGAGCCACATGGATGACTTGGGCCCGGTCACTCCTGAACTCATGAGCACTCGGGGCAGGAGTGATGTGGGCAGAAAAGTGTACAGGAGGCCTGTGCTCCACTTGTGATGGAAAGCGTCGCAGAGCAAGAGCCGCCTTGGAAACTCCAACACACAAAACTGCTGAAATTACACATTCTCTTTGGAGTCTAACAGATCTAACCAAGGCTCTCCCCACTGTTGAAAGAGACCTTGCACCACCTCCATATGGAGACGCCACTCGTGATCCGCAAGGCACTGGCCGCTGAGTTTGTCCGCTCTGGCATTCAGAGAACCGACCAGATGTTGAACCACCAGGGAATTGCCCTGTTGTTCCAGCTAAGTCCAGAACACAGGGCCTCTTGACAGAGGGTCCACAAACCCACTCCGCCCTGCTTGTTGCACATGGTAGTAGTGTTGTCTGTGAACACCTGAGCTAGTCTTCTCTTCAGGGATGGTAAAAAGCCTTTCAGTGCCAATCAGTTCACATGTAGCTGCAAGAGGTTGATATGGAGCTTGGCTTCCGCTTGAAAGCAGAGTCCTCTGATCTCCACCTCTCCCAAGTGGCCGCCCCATCCCAGAAGGGACGCATCCATCACTACTGTGAGATCTAGGTGTGGAAGGGAGTGGGGTCTACCTATGACCAAATTGAGTTTCTTCAGCCACCACTGCAGGTCGTTCGTGGTGCCCCTCGATCTCTGAACTAGGTCAATGAGATGTCCCCAATGCTGTGCCCATTGGAACTTCAGGTCCCACTGCAGAACCTGCATGTGTCATCTGGCATGGTCCACCAGCAGAATGCACGATGCCATGAGACCCAACAGTCTCAGAGTCATTCTCACCGAAATCCAGTATAGAGGCTGAAATATCGGTATTGTACCCTGAATATCCTGGACTCACCGGGAAGGAGGGTAAACCCGAAACTGCACTGTGTCCAGAACCACTCTGAAGAAAGGGAGCATCTGAAAGGGAGTCCGGTGTGACTGTGGCATGTTGATAGTGAACTGGCCTGGGAACCCTCTCTACAGCTCCCTGTTACAAGAGAGTCATGACTTTGTCGCGTAGTAAGGCAAGTTGATCCTCTGTCAGCCGACCGTAACTTGGAGGCATGGAGGATGGGTAGTCTTGAAGGGGAGGCAATATCCCCTTTGGACTATTGCAACACCCACCTGTCCGAGGTGATATCTCACCAGTGGTGGAGGTGACGGCGGATCCTGCCATCAACTGGATATCCATGATCACGAGGGATCAGACTAGGAAGGTTTTGCATTGGAGCAGGGGTTTGTGGCTAGACCTGACTTCTGGCCACCCAACTCACAGGGTTGGGGTGAACTGCGCACCTCAGCCCCACAAAGGTTGCAGGACTGGCAGGTTCATCTAGCCAAGTTAGGGCTGGCGCATTTAGAAGCCGCTTCCATAGCCACGAAAGAAGCGAAAAGCAGACTCAGGCCGGATGATGTGTTGAGGCCTAGGGACTTGGCTGGAGCCCTAAGTCCTTAAAGTGCTGAAGCGCTGCATCTGGCTTGTCTCAGAAGAGACAGGAGCCAGCAAAGGACATGTCCGTATGATTAGTTTGGACTTTTCCTGAAAAGCCAAAAGTCCTCAGTAAGGCGTGGCACATTACGGCCACCGTCGAGGAAATCGCTCTGCCTGTGAGTCTGTCATATCTAAGCCACAGAAGATGGCAAACTTTGAGGCATCTCTCCTTTCTGATATAGCCTTGGAGAGAAGAGCCCAGCCCTTCTCCGAGTCTCTTGGCAGCACCTGCGCAACTGTATCCCATATTGAATGAGAATAATGACATAAGAGGCATGAGGTGTTTACTGACCGCAATGCTAGGCTTGCGGAAGAAAAGATCTTCTAACTGAAGCTGTCCGGCGTTTTGGATTCCCTGCCTTAACTGGGTTACGGGAATTTCTATAGGATCATGCTGCGCCTTCCAATCATCTTCATCATCCATTCCTAGCCCTTCAGAATACAGCAGGTTGAACGGCATGGAGCTTAACAGCTCCATCGGTGCCGTTTTCGGCATCGGTGAATGCCCGACTGGCTCCATGTTGTCTGGAATGACGATAGGGGGAGGCATCGCCGGTGGGAGCTGGCGACACCGAGGGCCTCTGTGTCAGATACAGTGCTGGTGAAGGTCGCAGAGGTAAGACCGGTGCCGGTGCAGGGGCCGAAGTCATAGGCGTAGAACCCATAGGATCTTCTTGAATTGAGCTTGCAGGGTCCAAAGGCACGCCGACAGGGTCAGGCCACCCACATATGGCGCACATGGGGTTATTAAATTCTTTAATTGGGTGTCGGGTTGTCCCGGCCCTGGAAAAGGATGGAAACTCAGAGCCGATCCAGGAACTCGCTCCGCTGAATGGGGCCTCAAACGCCGAGGCTCATCCGTCTTGTCCTGGGACAGACGGAGGTGCTTTTATTGGTGCTTCTTACTGATCGCAATGACTTTGAGGAAGAAGACTTCGATCCCTCCGGAGCGGTGCTCAGACCTTCCTCTCAACCGGGAGCGAGATCGACAAGACGACTTCTGTGGCGCAGTACCGCAATTAGCTTTAAGGACTGTACCCTGAAAGCCTTCGGCGCCATGGCTCTGCAATCAGGGCACAACTTTGTGTCGTGGTCGCACTCCAGGCACCAGAGACACAGATGGGGGTCCGCATGGCTCAAACCCGAGGTCTTCTTGAAAATTCCTATATACCAAAAGACTCCGAAAAGTCAAAAAAAGTCTGTCAAAAAAGTGACACGGGACATGTAGGAAGCTGGCTCTGTATATACTATACCAAAGTAAGGTATAGTGTGCACTGAGTCCAGGGAGTCCCCAGAGGTATAGCAGAGGCTAAATTAGGTAAGTATTGACAGCGTTTTGTGGTAGTGTGGGCAAGCAGTTAGGCTTAACCAGAGGGTGTGTTAAAGCATTTATTGTATTCACTCAATTAAGATTGATGGCACACACAGATTACAGACGAATTGGGTAAGAATAAAAAGGTATACTTGTATTTTATTTCTAGAACCAAGCAGGACTTTGTACAGGTAGGTAAAATACATTTTCAATTGTAAACCTTCACACATAAATAAAGTTGAGGAAGGATTTGCAGTTATTACAGGTTTGTATCACTTTAAAATGCAGTTTGAATTCCACAGTAATTACTTTCAGAATTCTTTTTAGTTACTTTTGGATTACTTTGAGTACTAGGGGTGGTATGTCTAGATACCACATCTAGGGTTCTAAAGCACACAGTAAGTAAGACTTTTTATACTTTGCAGTTTAGTTCTCTTTTCTCCATATGAAAATCTGTTCAACACAACATTTTAGGCCCAAAGTCATTTAACATGGGTTCCTATAGGAGAAAAGGTGTTAGAGGTTTCTCAGGTAAGTACACAAATTACGAGGGGGAGTTTGGAGCGTTAGGCTCAAGGTGCCCTAAGGTCTAGATGGCCACTCGAGTTGCACCACCAGCGGCACTGGGGCAGCCAGGTTCAGAATACAGGGGCCCTATGTTAGCCAATGATGTTAAGAGGGCCTTTGGTAGGGACTGCCGATGAGTAGGCCCCTCGGTGTGGGACCAAAGCTCCTGGGGTTAAGGCCAGCACTTCAGAGGCCAACGACCAGCACAGGAGCCGCACCACCAGCACCACTGGGACGGCCGGGTGAGGGGGCAAAAATGACGTCGGGGACCCTGTGCTTTTTAATGGAAACCTTTGGTTCTGTGAAGTTGCTGCAGGCTCGGGCAGGGAGACTTCCTGAAGGCAACCACCGGCTGGAGGTGAGCTGGGATCTTGGGGGATGATTCAACACCATCGGTTGGCCACCCAAGGCCGTGGGGCGTCGGGTACAGAGGTGTCTTCTGGCGTCTGGTTTTCTTACCAGCTCCGGTCGCGGTCAGAGGGACCCTTCAGGTTGAGGCTGCAGGCGCCATCTCGAGGCTTGAGGGAGGTCGGGATCACCAGATCCCAGGTAAGGATCACTGGGGTGGCCTACTCGCGGTGTTGTGCCACTCAAGCGCGAGCCGTGGGCGTCAGGTGCAGAGTGGTGCGGAATTGCATAGTCACCTAAATCCAAATTCTGGACTTGAAGTCTGAGCTTGAGCAAATCTGGTACTCCTAGCAAACAAAGTCTGTAAGGTGAACGTAGGAAGGTCCGCTATCGCAAGTGGCACAAAAAGATATTCCTTATTGCTTCAAGAGTGGTGGGGTGACACATAATTGTCAAAGCTTCAGCAGGGGAGGATGTGCCATGCGTGGCATAATAACCAACGGCTGCCTGTTATTATGCCACGCGCGGCACATCCTCTCCTGCTGAAGCTTTGACAATTATGTGTCACCCCACCCCTCATGAAGCAATAAGGAATATATTTTGCTGCCATTTGTGATACCGGACCTTCCTACGTTGATTATAACTGGAATGGTGCGCTTTCACAACTATTTGTCACCTCACCACTATTGAAGAAACAAGGACTGAGTTTTGATGCCAATTGTGATACCGGACCTTCCGGCGTTTATTATAACTGGATTGGCGAGATTTTTTACACATCAGATACAGAGGGAGGTACATTGCAGTGCCACATCGAGTGTAAGACAATTAGCTGCTTCTTTAAGAGATTTTACTATACACACTACATTTTGAGGCCTAATATGTGCCCCTTATGCTTGGATTCTTTCAATATAGGAGCCCTGACGAAGTTCCCTCTGGCAAAGTTTTGGGAACGAAACGCGTTGGCTGTATGCCAGTTTTAAGAAATTTACTGAATAAAAGGACTTCATTTTGGAATTCCGTTCACGCTGCTTCCTTGACTTCAGAAAGAGTGCACATACTAAAAATTTCTTTCTATTTTGGCTTTCATTTGGCACCCCTGGACGGCGGGTGTTGGGAAGAGATTGCACCACTGTTTGTTTTAGTAGTACTTATGGACTGGATGTGCAGGGCCTTGGTCCGCCATTTGTTCTTTAATTAACAAAGTCTGTAATGTGATTGCAGGACAGGTCCACCAGGCTCTGGAGAGCTTCTGGACATGCTAGTTTCTTCTCTGTAGGCAGGTTGGAGTCGGGCAGGCCAGTAGGGCTAGAGCCAAAGCAGTAGGGGTCCTCCTCTTCCTGGGTCAGGCTCTTCAGTCCTTCTTTCTTCCTCGAATCTCAGGAGACAAGGTTCAGGGTTGCCCCTAACTACTAGATTTAGGGGCATTAAAACTGTGTGCAGGTTGGGGCCAATTGGTCCCTTCCTTGGGATGGGTGCACCCCCTATTATGCCACCCTCCTGAAGGGAGTGGACATGAGCCTCTTCCTAATTGGCTAACTCCCCCCATCTTCAAGTTGGAGGGGACTGAGATATGTGCTTCCCTGCGGCTCCCACACCGTTGGCAAAGGTGGGCACACCTCTCTTCTTAGCTTGGTTTTCCGAGCGATTCTCCCACCCAAAATGGTGGGCAGAATCGGTGGAAGCCAGTTACCCTTGAGCATCAAAAGGCAGGGACAGTTTCCAAAGGCGGTAGGCCTTAGAAGCTTCCCCTTCGTGGACCCAGCCCATCCTGGGGGAGAGGGCATGACACCTCTGCTGAGAATGGGCTTTGATTCTGGACCCAGAGAGTGGAGACTCTCTACCCTGGGGTCCAGAAACTTATCTGGTGGTGGCAAATGGGCAGTTATTCAGGAACCACACCAAGGCTGGTAGATTTTCTGGTGGCATCTCTAAGATGCCCCCTGTGGTGCATTTTACATTAAATTCCACACTGGCGTCAGTGTGGGTTTAATGTGCTGAGCAGTTTGCTACCAAACTTCCCAGTTTTTAATAAAGCCATAATGGAGCTGTGGACTTAGTAATGACCAACTCAAAGACCATAAACTCTTTATGGCATTACTACACTTACAGTGTCTAAGAATGGCCTTAGACACTGTAGGGGCACTAGGCTCATACCACTGTTCCCTGACATAAGGGCTAGTGCACCCTGCTATAGGGGTGACTTACCTAGGACTCAGGCAGTGGGTTGTAGGCATAGCACACAGGGATGTGTAAAATGTTGACTCTTTACTTTTCTCTGCACCAAAACACGCAGCCTGCAGTGGCATTGTATGGATGTTAAGGTGCAGGGCCTCTGAGATTGGCACAATAGGTGCTGCTGCCTTTTGAGGCCTTCCCTGGTAACAGTGCCCTTGGTACCTTTTACAAGGGGCTTATCTGTAGCCAGAGATGTGCCAATTGTGGGTACAAAGGTACAGTCTTGGGAAAGAACACAGATTCTGGGAACCTGATTGGTAGGGACCCAGGGCACTTCAAGTCAGTTTGCATCAGATGTCAGGCAAAAAGTGGAGGGTAGCGTGCAAAAAGGGGCACTTTCCTAGAGGGTAGCTCTCTTCGACGGATCTGCTCTGGCTGGTGTGGAAAGAAAAGAACTAACGTCAGCGCACCGGGTTGGCACCTATATAGACGATGCAGACGTCACAACTACGAACCCGATGTCTATGACTACATGTGCTGCTATCAAAAATATTCTACATTCAGCCTGGTGCCTGGAAGTTCAAAGGTAAGGTATCTGCAGCTAGATGTCTTTATCAGATACATGGATTTTTCACAGTCACTATGACTTCAGTGATGCAACATTGATGGTAGCACCACCACTCTGTGGAAAAGTAAATTTTGCCATGTTCTGTGTCCCTACGCCTCATCCATCATATGTTATGTGTGCATGATCAATATGCATATGTTATTCCCCATGTCCGATTAATGACGCAATTCCAGTTGTGTCCACCTCTGGTATGTTAGTTTCCAGTCCTCGTGAATACTACGAATATCAGGCCTATGTAAGTAATGTTGCCACGTTTCTCAGTGTGCACGTTATTCAATTATAAAGTCTCCGTTTCCAGGCCTCAAAAGGGCCCGGACCACAGATTCAGCTCCTGTCTCCTGAAAGCCTCGCTGAGGAGCGATGCAGCCCCCACCTGTATCCTCGACCCTTCACTTACTTCCTGCCTTGCAGTGCCCGGTGCACCCCGGCTCTGCCTCTGAGTCTGCCAAAAGTATGTTATAGTTCCAGCTATCAGTTCAGTCCTCCTCCTCTGCATTCCTAAGCTACTGAACTGCATCAATAGTTTCCGTCATTTGTCTAGCCTTCTCGTCTCCACGTTGGAGAAATACTGTATTTAATGGTCATTTAATATTCTTCACGCACTACATGTAGAATAATGCATGGTCCAGTCTTAGAATCAAGTTAGCTTTTCCCCTCATGACTTCTAGTTTATATTAACATGTTCCCTAAACAGTAGATATCAGATAGGGTTTAGGTACATGTCGCTCCGACCCTCCAGACTCTAGTCTCTGCTCCTAGCACAGAGTTCGTAGCCCCCAGCTTCTCCTAGTAACACGTCATTGCCAGTTTTCGCGCACCATTAGGTTAGAGGTCCCGGCTCCTT
The DNA here is from genome assembly GCF_964261635.1 of Lissotriton helveticus. Classification (NCBI taxonomy): domain Eukaryota; kingdom Metazoa; phylum Chordata; class Amphibia; order Caudata; family Salamandridae; genus Lissotriton; species Lissotriton helveticus. Next base: position 178,229,846 of record NC_136068.1, read on the forward strand.
AGGTAGCCCCCTCCAAAGTTTCCGTCCATTCATGACATATTCTGTTACGTTTGCACCACATGTCTATGTATACGCCCAGTTACACCTCTTATTTCTCTTATCTCTCGCGACTGCTACGCGTCACGCCTTCTACTCCACCTACTGTTACGCCTACTGCAATGTAATGCTATGTGTTTGCGCTATGTATATAAGTCAATGTTTTGTTATTGAATGTTAGCGCGCTCATTCCAGACCCAGCCCCGGCAGCTGCCGGGCCTTATTGTCCTATTCCTATGCAGGTTGTCCTGATCCTGTCCTTATGCTGTAATAAACCTGCAGAAACTCCTACTACCTCGAATCTTGACTCTTATTTTATTGAGCTATCTGTTATGCTATAAGTCTAGTCAAAAATAGGGTATTATTTATTTATTTACCACATAATGGCGCCCGAATAGGGACTTGCCCTTTCCCCACGCGTCGGTGAAGCCACGCCGACCCCCTGACCCTCTGCAGTCGTGACGGAACCATACCGTGCACTGGCAGATATTTCTGCTCCAAGTATCCCTCAGGCCCACGGAGGAGACGGAGGAGGCGGTCCAGCATCCGAACGAGACGGTGGAGGAACGCGGCGAGTCCCGACCAGAGCCCAAGCCGAGAGTCCAAGGTCCGAGGTATCCGGAGGCCCACCCGTAACTGAAGCCCGAAGTCCGAAGTTCGTCGTCGTAGTCCAGTCCCGTCCGAGGCCTTCCGTTCCGTGCTGCCCGGTGAGTACCATTGCTGGGGTAGTGTCTAGACAGGGTCAGTCTAAATTGACTCCTGGTCCGTGGGTTGGTGGTACCCAAGCCCACAAACGAAGTGTTCACCTAGGTGGATACGGGTCTTGATGCGTTCCTTTATGGGACCGGTATGTTCCGTACTGTTACAGCAGTGCATCCAGTAACTCTAGTCTGTTCCGTTCTCGAGAATTCTGTTCTGTTTCTGTTTTCAGTGTTTTCAGGTAGTATTCTGTTCGAACTGTTATGTTATGATATTGTTTATTGTATTGCCAATGTCGTGGTATGCCTGAATTGTTTTCCCAATTGTTATTGTTTTTCGTGTATTGTATTGTGTTCCGATTCAAGTTTAGAATGCCGCTCTTTTCCAAGTTACGTCAGTTAAAAACTAGAAAGGGTCTGCTGGAAGCAGCAGTTCCTGTTCCGCCTAGGGACAGTCCAGGTCACTTTATGTATCAGAAACATGGCATAAGCGCCATATTGTATCTAGATTTATGGGTAGAGTATACCAAACAGTTAGAAGAAAAGTATAGATGGCCCGTATCGGGTACATGGGATGCCGAATGTATCATGCGAGTAGAAGAAGCATTATGGAAAAAGAAAGCCAGACAGTCACAGAAAGATGCCATCGAGTTATGGCGTAAGGAAGCGCATAGAAGAACGGAAAAGGAAGTCAGAAAGTCAGAGTTAAGTAGAGAATCCCAAGAACGAGCCCAAGAAAGAGAATTAATCGAGATAGGTGAACAAGTCAAAGCCGAACAGTCAGACAGACAGAGGCATGCCCTTATTAAGGGTATGTATCCTCTCCTTGCCGAAGGCTTGCCAAAAGCGACCCCAGAGGCACCCTGTAATTTCCCGCCACCATTAGTTCCGACCAAGCTATGTCACCAACCGACCGCAGCTGATATTTTTATTTCGTCCTATTTGGACGACACAGTTCCAGAATATGCAAATCCAGTTCGCGCTCCACCTGTCCCTGTAAATCAGGCACTTCCCGTTCCTCCAGACACCGGAGTACCTGTTACGGTACCCCCGGGTCAGCCTGCCATACAAGTTCAGCCCACGTTACAATTACCGACCCTGCAAGCACGAAGAATGTCAGTCGACGATTCTAGTATAGGGGCCGCAGGGGGAGGTCCTCCTCAAACCCCGCCGCCACACAAGCGTTTATCAGCACTCGAATTACATGCTCAAGCATCACAGCGTACTCCAAAAAGTAATAAGTCTGTTACAGAAATCAGACAAGCCCTTGCCGAATGTGTCTATGACACAGTCCCAGGCGAGTATAATATGGTTTTATATTCCGTACGCGTAAGAAGGGTGACCGAGTATCTAGTCACCTTACCGAATATGAAAGAAGATCTAGACAGAATATATCGTTTCATCCGTACAGGGGATGATCCAGAAAGTATTGGCGAAATTATGTCTCAAAGGAAAGCCGAGATTCAGCTCATGATATTAAAGTTCCTGATCAATTGTCTAATAAGAGAACAAGATTACCCGTCTAAAGATCCCGCCGAAATGAGAATCCTAACAAGGTGGAGTGATAATATAGCCGAGGGTAAGCACAAGACCATTAGTGCCATGGAAAGTATGTACAAGAAAATTCGTAAAGAAATAATAAGGTTACACGAACAGCGTAAAGCAGCACAAGTAAGCGAGAAAGAAAGTATCTCTGATCCTGAAGAGGAAGACGAGAATCCCGCCAGAATAGCGTATGTAGGAAAATCCAGATTTCCAGATCGCCATTTACGTCCAGAACCTAAGTCTATTTTTCATCATCTAGCACCAGAACAAGGTTCCTTAGAACAAGTATTTCAAGCTACCGATCACATTCTGAAATCACGAGTCGGATATAGCGAATTAAGTACCATGCACGAACAAGAACTAGCCCGATCAGCAGTCCGATGGATTACTGATTCTACCACTTTTCCAGACGAAATAGTGGCACAAATGTTTCTGAAACTGCCCCCAGCCGAGCAACGACTGGTGGGTATGTATATGATCCAGCACCTCATTACTCAGTATGAGGGTCAACATTCTGATCCAGGCCCGTTACATGATATCCTGAACGAGTTACTCCAGTACAGATGGAGAGGTCTAGGTACCGATTTAATTAGTGTCATTCTAGAACAGCGCCACAAGTATAGAACGTTCCTGAACCCGCATTTTGTTCATGTCTCACCCCCAGAAAGTAAACCATTCTACATAGACAGACAGAATCCGTTACGAGAAGTCCACCCAGTCCAAGGGGCGGGTGGCGTAATGCAACGAGTGTTTGTATACACTCCGATATCAAAGATGGAACTTCTTGAAATGAAGAAATTAATTCCCTGTCATGACAAAGATCCAGCGGGGTTCCATAGAGAATTAAAAGACATGCTCCGTATGGGAGAATACACTTACCCAGATATCATTAAAATGTTAAAGGTCCTGTTACCCGCAGGGGTGTATGAAAAATTAAAGGAAAAAGAATGGGAGGTGGGAGAGAAAAAGATCGATTGGGCAGCTCTAGAAGCTGAAGACAAGGCACGAGTACCAGGTACCGGTCTTGGAGATAAATGTAAAGAATTACCAGAATTATTGATTCAAGTTTTACCCAGATTATTGACAACTAGGAAAGAAGACTGGGATGCAATCTCAGCCTGTAAACAGAAACAAGATGAGGATATTAGTGATTTTTATTCTAGATTTGAGAAATGTTTCAGTATTAATAGTGGTCTCAAGACAAGTAGTGAGTCATACCCTCACCTTTTCGTTACCAAATTAGTCGAGAATTCAAGTCCACAAATTAAAAACCGAGTTTTGAAAGTCGAAAGCACCTGGCAAGCAAATACTCCGTCCCAGATGCTCCAGATGCTCCAGTACCACCAGAATAGAATCAGAGAAGAGCAAGAACACGAAAGAAAACGTATGAAAGACACGAAAATGAAAGTGCTAGTTGCACAATCTATTCCTCAAGACAGTCAGAAGAGGGGTCCGAATCAAGCCAGTCATCCTGCAGCTCCCGTTAAAGGGAACTGCAATTATTGTAAACAGCCAGGTCATTTTATAAACGAGTGTGCAGTTCTGAAACACAACATAGCTACTGGTAAGACTAAAGAAAGACCACGTCCGCCGAGACAAGAACAAGTTTCACAGACTCCTCAGTCACAGAATGCACTACAGACAGTTACAGTTCCGCAGCCTATTGCTGCAACACAGCACGTTACATCGCAGATGTACCAGTATGCACAGTCCGAGTATCCAGAGTACCAGTCATATTCATGAAACAGCCTAGAGAGGGAGGTAGGCTTGCCTCTCATCGAGATACCTGTAGACCAAGAAGGTCCCTATGTTCATAGTCAAGTATTAGGGAAAGACAGAAAGTTTTTGATCGATACAGGGGCAAGTAGGACCACAATTAGTCACGCCGAAGTTCCAGGGGCTCCGCTCTCAGGCTCAAGAAATGTTTCCCTTGGATTTTCAGGAAAACCCATAGTTAATGAGATATCAAAGCCAGTTACTCTAGAAGTAGGTCCATTGTCCCGTACTACTGATCTGTTACTAAGTCATGTCCAGAAAATCTATTAGGCATTAAGACATTGAAAGAATTAGGTGCAGTTATTTGCTGTTCCCCAGAGGGAATACGTCTGTTCCTACGTGACTTTAAGGGTCACTATGTATTACGAGATTTTGATTCAAGATTGTCTAATGTTCCGCAGCATTTATGGGCGCAAGGTCCAACTGATGTAGGTTACATGCAAATCACACCCTATCGTGTGACTCTCAAACCAGGTGTAGTGTTACCACGAATCAGGCAGTACAGATTGCCACCTGAGGCTGTAGCAGCCTTATCCAAAATTATTGACGAGCTCATGGCTCAAGGAGTAGTTGTAGAAACTGACTCCAATGTGTGTAATTCTCCGATCATTCCAGTCATGAAACGTACTGATCCAAATGCACCCCCAGTATATCGATTAGTGATTGATTTACGAGAGCTTAACAAATGTATTATTCCTCAGTACCCAGTTGTCCCAGACATTTCTTCCCTGTTAACAGCCATTGATTCCGAAGCCATGTTTTTCACTGTTATAGACCTCAAGAATGCATTTTTTAGTGTTCCAATTCATCCAGACAGCCAGTTTCTTTTCGGATTTTGTTTAAATGGAAGGAGCTATATGTTTACACGCGCTCCTCAAGGTTTCACAGAAAGCCCTAGCATTTACAGTCAAGCACTCAAGAGACAACTAGACAACATTCACATGCCAACTGACACTGCCCTGCTCCAGTATGTCGATGATCTACTGATCACAGCCCGTTCTGAACGTGACTGCGAGCGTGCATCACTTACAGTTCTGTATTTTCTAGCCGAGATGGGGCACAAGGTGTCACCTTCGAAGCTTCAATTCTGTGTCCAGCAAGTGGTATACTTAGGACACTTGCTGTCCAAGAGGGGTAGGCAGTTGACACCCGACCGTATCCAGTTAATAGCGAGTCTTCCCCAGCCCAGAACCCAGAAGGAGGTACGTGCCTTTATCGGCCTTACTTCTTATTGTAGACAATGGATTCCCCAGTATGCATTCCTAGCCAAGCCACTGATACAGTTAACGACACAGGAGGCAGCCGTATCGACTGTCCTCCCTTGGACATCTGAACATACACTTAGTTTTAACGAGTTAAAGAAAGCCCTATGTCAAGCTCCAGTTCTAGCTACACCGAACTACAGTAAGCCTTTTACACTTTTCGTTACTGAACGCGAAGGTACAGCATTATCTGTTCTCACACAAGATCAAGCAGGTCAATACAAGCCCTGTGCTTATTTTTCGAGCACATTAGATCCAGTCGCCCAGGCGTTGCCTGCGTGCCTCAAGTCAGTTGCAGCCACAGCACTGGCTATCAGACAAAGTGATTCTATAGTTTTAGGACATTCCTTGACAGTACAAGTTCCACATTCAGTAGAAGTTCTTTTAAACCGAACACAAACTCAGCACTTGACAATTGCACGTTTAACAGGTTATGAATTGACACTGTTCCAGCCACACATAGAAATTAGACGCTGCAACGTCCTGAATCCTGCTACACTGTTACCATCAGTTAGTTCAAATCCAGACACACATGATTGTGTGGAAGTAGTTAACATTACGACAAAGCCAAGACAAGACCTGACAGATATTCCGTTACCAGATCCTGACCTGACACTTTATGTGGATGGTTCATGTATGAGAACTAGTACAGGAGAACTAGTCGCCGCGTATGCAGTGACTACTGACACTGAAGTTATTGAAACACACCGTATTGATACCCTGTCCGCTCAAGCAGCAGAGCTAGTTGCTCTGACACAAGCCTGTATACATGCCAAGAACCTGAAAGTTAATGTTTACACAGATTCACGTTACGCATTCGGAGTTGTACACGACTTCGGAGTGCTCTGGCAGGAGAGAGGTTTTATGACTTCTCATGGAACCAAGATTCAGCATGGTCTCCTTATTCAAGCCCTGTTAGATGCCATACATTTACCGACATCTATTGCTATCATGAAGTGCAAAGCACATACGAAAGTCACTGACATAATTTCCCAAGGTAATGATTTAGCAGACCGCACAGCCAAGCTTACAGCACAGACTCCAGACATTTCAGTTAATCAGACACATACTCCAGATCCGATTACATGCATGACAGTTAAGGACCCTACTCAAGATGTCATAGATATCCAGTCACATGCTACTCCCGATGAAATCAAGAAATGGTCTGTACAAGGAGGGGTCCAGACAGATCAAGGATGGTTAACGAAGGGTAGAGCCACATGGTTTCTCCCCGATTCTATGGTTCAAGTCATTATCAATACCGCACATAGTCCAGCACATTTAGGAGAAAAAGCTATGTTAGACAGTATCCAGAACATTTGGTTCAACAAACATTTACGAGCTGCAGCCAAGCAGAAAGTCCGTACCTGTATGATATGTTGTCAGTTTAATCCAGGTAAAAGTGTCCCGGTGGAACAAGGTGGTTTCCAGCCCCCTGACCACCCTTTTGAGGTCCTCCAGATGGATTATATTCAAATGGAGCGATGTCGAGGTTTCAAGTATGTCCTTGTAGTTGTATGCGCCTTGTCCAGATGGACAGAAGCATATCCAGTCCCAGATTACACAGCCGCGACCACTGCCAAGCAGTTGGTTCGTGAATTTTTCCCTAGATATGGACTCCCTAGAGTCGTATATTCTGATAACGGCCAGCCATTCTCATCTGAACTCATGAGACATGTTTCCCTTTTGTTAGGGTACCAGTGGAAGTTCCATTGTGTACGCCATCCAGAAGCAGCTGGACTAGTCGAAAGGCATAATCAGACTCTGAAAATCCGTATAGCAAAAGTATGTAAAGACAAGGGTGTGGATTGGTTAGTAGCTTTGCCAGTCGCTCTGTTTTATATGCGTATGGTCGCACATTCCAGATCAGGTCTGTCCCCGTATGAGGTCGTTTTCGGCCGCCCCCCTAATATGTGGGGTACTCCTAGACCCCGAAGTATTACCGATGTTTCATGTAATATGCTGACAGATTACCTAGCTTCCTTGATGTCTGCCCTCAACTCATGTCGTTCACAGGTTGCCGCCGCATTCCCAGACAATACCGAGGTGGCACCGCACGAGATCGTTCCAGGCTCCCTTGTGATGATCAGAAATTTCGACAGATCAAGTCCGCTGGAACCACGTTGGAGAGAGCCACGTCAGGTCCTCTTGACCACCCGAACTGCCGTCAAGTTGGAAGGCAGGAAGGGGTGGGTCCACCTTTCTCATGTAAAACTTTTCAAAGGATCGAAACCAGTCTTCAAAAACATTTCCAAGAACATTTCCCAGGATTCGAAGGATTGCCAGAACATTGCTCTTAAGGACTGTCCCGCACAAGACATTATTACAACCCCTCCCTTGTTAGAGAAAACTCCGCAACAGGAGTATAAGTTAAAGCTCAGGTCTAATAAGTCAGCCAGTTTGATTGTATAAGTCCTCCCCTAGGTGAAACGGTTAGACTGTTTCTGACATGTATAAAATAGACCCCCATAGTGAGAGAGTCAGTCAAAGCTCAATCAAATGTATCGTTTTTCTGAGTTTCATATTATTTCTCAGCATAATGATTTCCTGCACCAGCTATGCTTTCTATCTGTGTTTTTCAGTTCCTCATGTAAATATGTCTGCTCATGCTACAGTAGAGCACACGTTTAGTGATCTGCCTCCTCACGAATATTCATACCGCCTCGCCATGCGTAACAACACATTTATCCGTATGTTACATTATTCACACCAGACCAGCAATGCCACTAATTGTTGGGTGTGTGGTCGACTCCCCCCTTTCCAGACACCGAAGGGAGTTCTGCCACTCTTTCCTTATCCATTCTCACACAATGGTTCGTGTGGAGCATGGTCCACGTTAACGTCATCCTCAACAGATATGTCTTTTCTTAACAGTACATGTTTCCCAGACAAGCAAGGTTTCCCCCACAGAACAGGTTTAGATTTAGAAAATGAAGTATATAATTTAGGAAATTATTCGTCGAATTTCATGGTTCTGAATGTTCAGTCTGATACTACTCCAGACTCACCCGCTATTTCAGTACTACCAGTCAAAGGCGAATTATGTGTCCGTAGTTATGGTTCTGTACATATAGGTCATAGTGAATGTACTATTGTTATCAAGTATAGTGACAGTGGGAAATCTATTTTCAAAGCTTCACGTCATTCTTATTTTATTTGTGGTCAAACTGCATATGTCCGTCTGCCCCTCGATTGGGAGGGAACCTGTTACATTGCTTTCCTACTGCCACCTGTTTTTCTAGCCCCACCTGACTATCATAGGAATTCTTTCTTAGTACACACTAGACACAAGAGAAATCTCCCGATTATCGATTATACTGAAACCGCCGCAGAGCAATTCATTGGTATAGATAAAGGTGTTTTCCCTTATTTAGGTACAGTTGTAAATAGTAAGCTCATCCGTAGGTTAACAAGAACCCTTGAAGCGGTAGTAGATGAGACTGCCTCCGCTCTAGGTAACTTAACTGAAGAACAATCCTTTATGAGAATTGTCGTTTTACAGAATCGTCTCGTCCTTGACGTCATACTGGCCGATAGGGGCGGGGCCTGTAGAATTCTCGGATCCAGTTGTTGTATTTTCATTCCAAATAACGCGCCGTCTGTTTATTCAGCTATAACCAGACTCCATAAAATTGCCCATCTGTTACACCAAGATCCAGGCACCTGGACATGGTCCGGTTGGTTCTGGAATATAATTTCCGCATGGGGTTGGAAAGTCCTGTCCTTTTTAGGTATTGCAGTAGCGATCATATTTAGCTGCTGCCTCTGTATACAATGTGGCCCTGCGATTTGCAGCATGTGTGCTACCTCTTGTATTCCCAGTCCCAAGCCCTGTTCTAAATCCCGTTCCAAGACAATTCGAGACGAGCAAATGGTACTGTATGAAATGATAGACGGTATCATGAATATTGATGTTTCCTGATGGAAACGTAGTGACAAGGAGGGAATGTGGAAAAGTAAATTTTGCCATGTTCTGTGTCCCTACGCCTCATCCATCATATGTTATGTGTGCATGATCAATATGCATATGTTATTCCCCATGTCCGATTAATGACGCAATTCCAGTTGTGTCCACCTCTGGTATGTTAGTTTCCAGTCCTCGTGAATACTACGAATATCAGGCCTATGTAAGTAATGTTGCCACGTTTCTCAGTGTGCACGTTATTCAATTATAAAGTCTCCGTTTCCAGGCCTCAAAAGGGCCCGGACCACAGATTCAGCTCCTGTCTCCTGAAAGCCTCGCTGAGGAGCGATGCAGCCCCCACCTGTATCCTCGACCCTTCACTTACTTCCTGCCTTGCAGTGCCCGGTGCACCCCGGCTCTGCCTCTGAGTCTGCCAAAAGTATGTTATAGTTCCAGCTATCAGTTCAGTCCTCCTCCTCTGCATTCCTAAGCTACTGAACTGCATCAATAGTTTCCGTCATTTGTCTAGCCTTCTCGTCTCCACGTTGGAGAAATACTGTATTTAATGGTCATTTAATATTCTTCACGCACTACATGTAGAATAATGCATGGTCCAGTCTTAGAATCAAGTTAGCTTTTCCCCTCATGACTTCTAGTTTATATTAACATGTTCCCTAAACAGTAGATATCAGATAGGGTTTAGGTACATGTCGCTCCGACCCTCCAGACTCTAGTCTCTGCTCCTAGCACAGAGTTCGTAGCCCCCAGCTTCTCCTAGTAACACGTCATTGCCAGTTTTCGCGCACCATTAGGTTAGAGGTCCCGGCTCCTTAGGTAGCCCCCTCCAAAGTTTCCGTCCATTCATGACATATTCTGTTACGTTTGCACCACATGTCTATGTATACGCCCAGTTACACCTCTTATTTCTCTTATCTCTCGCGACTGCTACGCGTCACGCCTTCTACTCCACCTACTGTTACGCCTACTGCAATGTAATGCTATGTGTTTGCGCTATGTATATAAGTCAATGTTTTGTTATTGAATGTTAGCGCGCTCATTCCAGACCCAGCCCCGGCAGCTGCCGGGCCTTATTGTCCTATTCCTATGCAGGTTGTCCTGATCCTGTCCTTATGCTGTAATAAACCTGCAGAAACTCCTACTACCTCGAATCTTGACTCTTATTTTATTGAGCTATCTGTTATGCTATAAGTCTAGTCAAAAATAGGGTATTATTTATTTATTTACCACAACTCTGAAAATTGTTCCATCTCCACTGATCAAATTAATGTACTTTCAGACCGAGAAAGTGTAAATTTAGTCATAAAAATTCATACAAGTTTTGGTGATCCCCAAACTATGATCCGATACCTTTCAATCCTGGCACGAGTCTGAAATGTATTCTATCGAAAGGCTGGAGTAACTCCCTTACCAAGATAGGAAGGAAAATGGATCGCTCCCACATTTGGTGTGGGTCTTAGGAAAGGGCTTTTCCCACACTGTAAAAAATTATCAATGCTGTGAAAGAGAAAAAAGTGGGCATTAATACAGGGTTCCCTAAAACCCATGATGATGTTGCTGCTAAGCAGAACTCAATATAGGAGGAATATGACCCCTTAGAAATAGTTTGATGACATTCCCATAAGTATAACTGGAAACCTGCACTGGTGCAGCTTCCCAGTTACACTTCTATAAATATCTGTAAATCCCAAAGAGCAGTAAAATAGCATTCACAAATACGGAGGCGCAATGCAGATTTACTACTTTTTTGTGAACTGGGCACTAAGTTTTCAACTGGCATTAATGGTACAATAAGTGCAAACATGACTATAGACCCGATTCAGGCAGGAGACGCATGATTTTTTATGCCAAAATGGCTACATTTCAGGTATTTATTGCTAAAATTGTCTCTCCTTCAATATATACGGATAGGGAAGCTACATTATCTGATTTGTTTTTCAAAATCTCCCAGTTTGGAAATTCTTGGCATCGCAGTGTAGAGGCCAACACTTAAAAAAAAAATAACACAAGGAGAAGTGTCTTGGAGAGAACATATAATAGTAGTATAAAAATTCTTAACTTATTTAGAATGATCTTCTATAACCTATGCAACAATCTATGCAACTATTTGAAACTATACATTTCTCAGGAATAGTTATGGTATGTGTATAGTACTATGATGTATTTTAAAGCACATTAATCAATTACATCACAACTTCTGTGACTTTGTATGAGTTGAGCAGTACAAAAGGGGGTGGTGAAGGACGAAGCATCTGAACCAATCAAACACTCACACCCAGTCAACAGATCTGGGTTTAATCCATCACCGTTCTTTAGCCCACTCTGCCACCCCAGTTCAGACATGGCCATATGCAAATCATTCTGACCCTGTGCCTCATAGGAACAGTCCGGCCCAAACTGCCAAGCCATGCCTTCCCTGGACTGGAATCAAGCTTCCCAGGACTGGTTTCTGGCATTTCAGCCGTCTTCAGGCAGGCTTGCTTGAATCCAGTTGCAAAGTGAGCAAGGGACTCATGTCTGAGCATACCCTGCCAACTTATGGCGAACAAAGCGGTACAAAAGGGGGTGGTGATGGACGGAGCATCTGAACCAATCAAACACTCGCATCCAGTCAACAGATCTGGGTTTAATCCATCACCTCTTGGCAGTTCGGGCTGGACTGTTCCCATGAGGACAGGGTCAGACTGATTTGCATATGGCCATGTCTGAACTGGGGTGGCAGAGTGGGCTAAAGAACAGTGATGGATTAAACCCAGATCTGTTGACTGGGTGTGAGTGTTTGATTGGTTCAGATGCTCCGTCCATCACCACCCCCTTTTGTGCCGCTTTGTATGAGTTGGACACATATTAACTATAGTGACTCGACCTGACCTGGTCAGAGCCGGTCGCTCCACCCGCCTCGTGCCTGACCCCCACCGCTGAGCCTTTGGTGTGCCCCTGAGCTGTTGTGCCCCTCAAGGATCTGGTATTCTTGCGCTGCTGTGCCCCTCAAGGATCGGGTCTTGTGCATCATTTTATTTTTATTAACTTATTCCTCTGCTGGCCGTTATTGAACTGTTGTGCCTGTTCGTTTTCTCTGCTTTCCTATACTGTCGTGCCCCCTTATTGCTGCCGCCACCGCTGCCCGCTGTAAGTCTGTAGTTTCAGTTTTGTTTCCAGTTACCATTTGTTGTGCCCGGTGCCCCTCCACCCCGCTCCCTGCCGCTGCTCAGCCCAACCCCCGTCCCCTCCTGCATCTCCGCTCCTACCCTCCCCTTTGCACCCCGCTCCCGCCTCCCAGCTGCTCCTCCCTCGCTCCGCCCCCTCCACTATCCACTTATGACAGTTGCATCTGCGCGCAGCGTTCACACGCAACGGGCGTGCCAAAGGTAAGCCCGTCTACGCCCGTCCGCGCCTGGACCGCACCCAGCGCCAGACCCCTTGGCCCCCGCAAAAACCACTCCAACCGCCTAACATAGGATGCCGCAACCCTCTCTGCACTCAACACCGGCCGTCTCCACAGAAAAATCGCTGACATACATAACAGCTTCGGCGATCAGCCCACCCCCTTTACCACCGAACTGAAACACCCCACCACCACCCTTTGCGCCTGGAACCCGATCAGCACGGAAGACACCATCCGCTTGATGAACTCCATTCACTCCTGATCACCAACCGACCCATGCCCCCACCACATATTCAACAAGGCCGACTCCATCATCGCACCCCATCTTCGAGATATCATCAACCGCTCCCTCAACACCGCTACCTTCCCGGAAAGCTGGAAACATGCCGAACTCAGTGCCCTCCTGAAGAAACCTACAGCAGACCCCACTGAACTCAAGAACTACCGCCCCATCTTGCTCCTCCCTTTCCCTGCCAAAGTCATAGAGAAGGCCGTCAACAGTCAGCTCGCCGCCTTCCTCGAGTCTAACGGCTCCCTCGACCCCTGACAGTCCGGCTTCCGAGCCAAACACAGCACGAGACCGCCCTCATCGCAGCCACAGACGACATCCGAACACTACTCGAAAATGGGGAAACAGCTGCCCTCATCCTCTTGGACCTCTCCGCAGCGTTTGACACGGTCTGTCATAGCACCCTCGTACAACGCCCCAGCAACGTCGGGATACAAGGAAAAGCACTGGATTGGATCATATCGTTCCTCGCCGGAAGAACCCAGAGAGTCCGCCTCCCCCTTTCAAATCAGAGGCCACCGAAGTCATCTGCGGCGTACCACAAGGATCATCGCTCAGCCCCACCCTCTTCAACGTCTACATGAGTCCACTCGCTTCCATCGCACGCCAACACAACCTCAACATCATCTCCTACGCTGACGACACACAGCTGATCCTCTCCCTCACCAAAGACCCAAACACCGCCAAAACCAACCTACACGAAGGGATGAAAGACGTAGCCGAGTGGATGAAGAACAGCCGCTTAAAACTGAATTCAGACAAGACGGAAGTCCTCATCCTAGGATCATCCTCCTCCGCATGGGACGACTCATGGTGGCCACCGGCCCTAGGCAGCGCGCCCAAACCAACGGACCATGCTCGCAACCTGAGATTCATTCTAGACTCCTCCCTCTCGATGACCAGACAAGTCAACGCCATATCATCATCATGCTTTAACATCTTACGAATGCTCAAAAAGATCTTCCGATGGATCCCCACCGAAACTAGAAAGACGGTCACCCAAGCACTCGTCACAAGCCGACTGGACTACGGAAACACCCTCTACGCCGGAACCACAGCCAAATTACAGAAAAAACTCCAACGCATTCAGAACTCCTCCGCCAGACTCATCCTAGACATACCCCGCCACAATCACATATCCGGTCACCTGAAAGACCTTCATTGGCTCCCCGTCAACAAGAGAATAACGTTCCGTCTCCTCACCCACGCACACAAAGCCCTCTACGACCTAGGACCCAAATACCTCAACACGCGCCTGACCTTTTACACCCCCACCCGCCAACTACGATCGCCCAATCAAGCCCTCGCCGCGATTCCACGCATCCGAAGAACCACCATGGGAGGAAGATCTTTCTCTTACTTAGCGGCCAAAACCTGGAACTCTCTCCCCACCCACCTCCGCCTTACACAGAACCACCTCTCCTTCAGAAAACAACTCAAAACTTGGCTATTTGATAAGTAGCGAAGCGACCCCCCCCCCGCCCCTCCCCAAGCGCCTTGAGACCCTCCGGGTGAGTAGTGCGCTATACAAATTCTGACTTGACTTGACTATTCCATTGAAACATTTTTTTCCATAAAAAATACATGGGATTTTGGTAGGTAGCGCTGCAACATATTTTGCGGTTTTGTAGCACTGTAGACAGGTGTTCCTATTAATCAACAACTCAGTATTACAGAAGAATGAAATGCTGAGACTTCCCTGATGGGTTTGTAACCAGTGTCCTGGAGGTTACTCAAACATCAATGCCGTAGGAACTATACTTACACCCGTCTACATTCATGCAGATGCTATTATTTGAGAATGGACTTATAGCTGTAATAATAAAAAAATATATACTAAGTAAAGACATTCATTATGGTCTCTTTCTTAAGTACTTTTCTTGGTAAGGTGAAAACATCATAATTGCTGTATATTGTACAATTAACGAGGTTAGGCATAGAAAAAGGGACACTTTTCCAATTCTAGAATACGGGTGGGCCAAGACGGGCACCCTTGGCGGACCTGGCTCCCTTTCTAGAACCGCTTTGACCTCCCAACCAATTCAAAACAGCAACCAGGCTCGCGACAAACTTTCACAATGGCCAGTAACTATCTCAGGGCAGGTAAACCCCCAGCCACACCCACTACTCCACTCCAAAGTGTGTAACCACCCACTCATTATAGCAATACAGCTCAGATACAGTTGCTAGCGGATTTCACAGCGAATCAGCACTCCAATATTCTGTATGGCGCACTAGGATTGGCTAAGATGTCCACGGTGCTCCAATCATAGGTCACCTAAAACATTAGCAGTGCCGCCCCCTCCCAGGCCATCCTACAATATGTTCAGCCGTGGGATTGGTTGTTACATAGCCATATGTTTTACCGACAAACTACGTCAGTTAAAACCACATCAAACATGGATGACGGACATTCTATCTGAAGTCCTAGATAGTTAACAACGTCTGTAGCTGGACAGAATAGAGGCGTTTTCCCCTGGGTGAAGAAACGGCGGTGAATGCAGATCTCTGGCTGATCGAACGGGTCATTGGTTCCGCCTCCAAGGCAAGTACTAGTGCAGGAAAACGACAGCCTTGTCAGTCCCTTTCTAGCCATAATAGCTTTGTGATACGTGGCGCTGGCGCAGAGGACATGCTGACGTCTCACACCTGAAAATCCATTAGAGGGGGCGGGCCAGCAAAACTAACATATTTGTTTTGGCTCTAGGCGCCCATGCACAAACCGAGTCATAAAGATGATTGGCATGCAAAGCGTGCAACAAATATCATTTAAACATGGCATCTCTTCGAATTCAGGAACAATGTATTTCTTATGTCACTGCATTGAATGACATTTATTAAGCGAAATTTGTTATGCATAATAAACTTAGAGGTGTGAGCGTTTCCTTGTACCAGCTCATCTTCCGCAATGTCCTGTTTCGCGCGCACACACGCACTGTCTTTCTGTAAAAATAACATTTACATTTCCTTTGGCTGTATTTTAACAACGGTATACCTTATTTAGGCTTGCCACCTTACCAAGATAAAAAATACCGGCTAGGTGGTGGTGTTTTAAGAGTCTGGAAATGCAAGGACATGATACTAAATATGACATTGTAACAAAATCGTATGTATTTATCTGTAACATGTCTTTTCTGTCTTTGTTTACTTCAAATATTAGGATGCATCAACGCTGCTTTAGAACACATTTAAAAGTGCTTTCACTTTATATTTGCTGTTTGATGTGTGTTCAGATGAGGCATAAAAAAAATACCAGCTTTTCTTGATTTTGTTTATTTTTGTTCCGGCCGTACATTAAAATGCAGGTTGTGCAGGTAGAAAACTGCTTGGATGTCAACACTAACCTCCTTCATTCGCACATAAAAAAAAGCTGCAAAACATTCGGGCATATTTTAATTACACGTTTTACACATTAGCTAAAGTAACCATAAGGAAGAAAAGAAAGTATCCTAGACAACTTAACCTTGGGAACACCTTTAGTTTCAAAGACACTTTTAGTTTTAAACTCTCTGAAAACCAGTGTATTTTATTAACATGCATTAGAGTATTTCCTTAGTAAATCAGATTGTCCCTGCATTTAGAGGCATTTATTAGCATCAACAGTTTCAAGCATGATCTTGTAAACTTTAATGCCCCCCAACCCCATTCTGAAAATAATTCTTTTAGTGAACCAAGAGGTAAGTAATTTGTCAGGTGCACCTTGTGTGTAGCCTTGGTTGTTATATAATTGGAACACCAGTACAGTTTGTTAAACTAAACGCTAGAAGGTTTTGTACTATACAACTCATGTATTTTAAGGGGCTCCAATATGTGCAAATGAAGAAATAAGAGGCTAAGTGAAATTATCAAATTGCCCAGGATCACACAATTTCATCAAGTGGGAGAAGTCAGGACTGATATCAGGTTTTCTGGTTTCACATTTTGCAATTCAGCCACCAGAGATGAGTATCTCTTTCCTTCTCATGTTTTACATTATAAATTAATGCTTTAACTTTAATTCTTGATGCATGAGAATAGAGCATAGGTGGCAGGCGGAAGTCACGTGAAGGCTCGCTTTGTTGTCCACACCGTGCATCTGTTTAGAGTCCCCCTCCACTCACCATTCATCACCCCAATCCTTCTATTGTTGGCATTGGTGCGGCCCTTAGGCATGCCACAGACATAACTTTGTGACCCTCGGGGTAATGTTTGTGAGTATCCATGCCGTATTGCCTTCAACCTCACATCTAGAGCTCTAAATTGTTCCCTGTCTTGAGCACCCACCCACAACCTAACCATACCCAGGCACCTAGAGGCACCCCATTTCACGGTATGTGTTATACAGCAGTCCTAAGTTACATGAGAAACCTACTGAAATGAAACATCTTGCAGTAGTATTTTGCCTGTAAAATGAAGGACACAAATATATGGCTGTTTTTGGACCTATTTCAAAGCCATTGTTTAAAGGCCTGCCACCCCCCCAAAAAAAAATTCTCCCTTTTCCTCATGTTGACATGTATGAGGTATGTGTATGTGTAACATACGTGTTATCAAAAGAGACTAGCTTAAATATGACCAATATTGTTAGGACTCTGATTAGATTTGTCATGGGCACCTCGTTGGTGAGTTCATGAAGCCCTCACCCACCAACCTGGTTGGTGGCATGCTTCATCATCGGGCCCACCCAGTGACACCTAATGTGTCCCGGGTGTGCTGCGACGCCTGATTACAGCTTTTCTGGTCAGAGCCTGCCTTGTACCTGTTGCACCGTCTGTCAGGCATACATTTATGGACTCCATGTTCTTCCTGACTATTTTGTGTGTAAAGTTTACCGGGTCAATATGTTCCAATTGCAGTCTCAAACACCTGTTTTTGCCTTTTCCCGGGGGGTTCATTTTTGTTTTTAGATCAAGGGTAATAGAGTTGTGATCACTTAGGCAGTTTGGGCTAATTTTGTCATCTATAACCAAGGGGATGGGCTCAGCTGAGGTAATCATAAAGTCTATTGTGCTCCCCTGGGTGCCCCCATGAAAGTAAGGATATTTTCGCCGGCGTTTGCCCTGGGTTCCGCGAGAACTTGGAGGTCTTGCTTAGAAATGAGTCACCCAGTGTGTTGTGTTTGAAGTGGGCCCTATTCAATTCCCATCTTCTCGTGGAAAGCTGCATAGTTTGATATCACGCTGGGTGCAAAGTGACAGATTGAAATCCCACACCCAGAGCACCAATATTTTCTTATTTAAGTGCATAAGGAAGCTGTCCAAAAATGCTCAAGGTCTTCTATTGCCTTGTATGCCTGTGTGTTGCAGATGTTATTATGGAATTTTGAAAACCAAATATCCCACTCACTAGGGAGAGAGGTCTATGCTACGAGTGATGCCACAGCAAATTGAAATAATGCATGGAACCCGTTTAAATGGAAGGGGTGTGTCGTCCAAATTTCTTTTGGAGTGTGCGCTCGATGAACGATGAAACACTAGGGTTTCTTCACAACATTGTATTTATTTTCTTGCAGTCTTGAATATATCTTCAAAACATATTTCGGTTTAAATGTTGCATACGTCAACTTTTTGCAAGCATAATGTCCATCTTATGTTACAAATTACAACATCGTCGTGATTTAGACATCCACCCAATGCATTTCGGGTCACTACACCTCTTCTGGGTCCCCTTATATCTGTATGAACATTGGGACTTCATTTTTTCTCGTGAATTCGAAATGTACTTTTTATGAGATATTCGTTTAATTTAATTTGATGTTTAATGTGATGTTGTTATTTTCCCAAATTTGAGCTCACTAGATGTCGCCACCATGCAGGTTTTGTTTGCATGTAACTTTATTATTCACGTCGTAACACTTCCCTAGTACGAAGCCGGTATACTCTGATCACATGGTGGGGGTGGCCGCGCACATCTCCCATTCCATTGGATAACCGCGGTGCAGCACGTGAGATGCATCGTACAAATCACATTGCGCTATGTTCACTCGTTAGACCTTTACATTTCTCTCTGAGACGCGGCATCGTCCGGTCTGCACGTAAGTTTTTTGATAACTTTTTTAAAAACTTCGTTGCTTAGAAGTCTTTGCCCCTGCATGAATCCACACGACAACACTTGGCTTCCCACTTTGCTTTCACCTACGTCTTTCAGTAATACCAACGCTATCTCGCTCGTTTTTTATACAAACAGTCACTTTATGCCACTTGATTACGTTTCTCTTCACTATGTCCTTGCACTCGACGTTTTAGGTTATGCACTGAATCTGCACGTTCACAATGAGCACCATTACTTTGCACTTATTATTATCATATCTCCGGTTGGAGTAACTAATTTGGTCCTGTTTTGCCCTTACTTTCAGACCCCTGACGAAGGGTCCTGGTGTAGTGACCCGAAATGCATTGGGTGGATGTCTAAATCACGACGATGTTGTAATTTGTAACATAAGATGAACATTATGCTTGCAAAAAGTTAACGTATGCAACATTTAAACCAAAATATGTTTTGAAGATATATTCAAGACTGCAAGAAAATAAATACAATGTTGTGAAGAAACCCTAGTGTTTCATCGTTCATCGAGCGCACACTCCAGTAGGCAGGTGACCCTGCCCACAACATATTCTTTCAATTTGAAGGCACGCTGACTACGTGCGACGTGTGTAGCGCCAATTTGATAAAAAACTAAAGACTCAACAATTTATCTACAGAATTGAGTGCACGGGGATAACACGTTCGTCCAAATTTCTTTCACACATATTAAATCAAACGAAGACAGAAGTTTAGCCAATTTGGATTGTTTAACTTGCTGCAAGCCCCTGCAATGTTGCACGTGGCAACCTTTAAACCTTTGTTGGAGTCATTTGGAGCTGAGGGGTCGAAAGCAAAGTTTGTTGTTTATGAGGTGTCCCTACTTTTGACCAGAAAGTGTTTAAGTAACTCATTCATATTAACTGTAGACCAATATGTTCCCTAATGAGTTTTGCCATTCTTAAAATACTGTATTATTGATGCTAGACATGTAAATATGTAGGAGAATTTTTCTCTCGAATACCTCTAAGGTCCTAATGAATATGCCTGCATTGTTGTTTTATGTTGACTGAGAATTATATAATACTGTAGTGCCATTAGTTTTGCCTTGCATCGTTGTTAGATATGAGAACTGTAATTCCCTGATGATTCCAAAACAGCCTGAAGTCAGTTTTTTCTTCAAGTGGATCATCAATAGTTTGGGTGCATTTACTATTTTTGTATATGCATGAGTGTTCCTTGAGATGTGTAGCAACTGTTTCTACCTGTTCAGGTGCATGCCTTTGAATGATTTGGAATGTACGTATCCTGCACCAGCTAGGTACAGGAAACTCCTTTTCTACTAAGATTCTAACCACAGATTCCTCATCGATCCTCCCTGTTCTGCGAACTGGGCTCTTCATTCTAAAGATCCAATTAGATAGGGCACACTGGTCAAAACATTGATTTATGTGGCTCTGAGTTTTTGGTGTGGAAATAGCCAAAAAACTGATTTCAGTGCGTCAGGTTAGCGCATATATGGGACCACAATGGCACTTCCTTTAAGCCGATTGACACCATCTACCGGCGCTCAGAGGTACTGCTTAAGATTTTCCGGATCCAGCCTGATGCCTGTGGAATATTCTAAGGTGTGGAATTTGTGGTTACATTGAGTCTCTACCAGAAAAGACATTACCGAAGGGAAGTAGCTTGTTCTTTTAGTTCAAGTCTACCAAGCAGCACAAGCTGTTTGGTTGTGAAAGGCATATTGTGGACTTACCAAGAACTTGCAGGGACGTAGAGCCCACTCATTGCTTACCATCGATTGGTTTTATGGTTACACAGTGCTTGCTTATTTGATGTCTTTCCTTGTACTTCTCCCTCACCCCCATGTTGCTGTTTCCCTTGTGTGCTTCAACCTCTACACCGTGTTGCATTATCCCTTTTGTGCTTCTCTACACTCCATGTTGCTGTCTCCTTCGTATGTTCCTCCGCTGACCTTGTGGTGTTCTCTCCCTCGTGTCCTCACCTGCTCCCCACTACTCCCCCCACCCACTCCTCCTTTGCACCCCACCTCTGCTGTTCTTTATAAAGTATATCTTTTTGAAAGAGAAGATGTGAAAAATCTCTTTGTTCGCTGTAAGTTTTCTAATTTCACTACTATTCATGGTGACTCATTTGAGATCTCTTTCTAGCATTTACAAGCGTTCGGTCCTATGGAGGCTCTCCACCTCGGGTGCTAGCTGTGTGTAGCCTCCTTCCACTGTGATAGTGTCTACCATTAATAGCGGTGCCTTGCTCTTGTCTACCTCCAGTTTTATTAATTGTGACATTTACCGTTTATGCACCTTTGATGCTGCATCATATATGACCAGACATTTGGAATTGGGGAAACCTAGTTTAAAGCAATTTTTTTTTTAGGGATCAGTGCTTTCCTGATGTAAACAAATAGGTCACGGCACTGAGACAATCATCCTTACCCCATACTTTATGGTACTTGATCGGGCTCGGTTTTATTTAAACTGTAATTTAGATAGTTTATTTCGAAATTTTAATGTAAACTATCCTGCGATTTTAATGTGTGTATTTATATTTAACTGTCTTTTATAGTTCAGGTTATCTGAATCAAATAAAGTTAGTTGATTGAGACGATCAGACAACAGGTAGCACAAGCAAGAGGGGACCGGGATTTGCCTGCATTTACAAGCGAAACACTGTGCCATTGTAAACAAAACTATATATTTTAGCAGTGGCAGGAGAAGTATTCACATATAAACCACTTTGCTCTGTCTGGGGGGAAATACATGGATTGGCAATGCCATATAGGTCTGGCTTAATAATCTAGATGCCTTTTGTGCGATTGAGTTTAGGGATTTATAAATCGTCATTATGCATGTGTTGCCTAGGACTATTTTGTGCATGTGTCTTGATTGACAACCTGTTCTCTGCACAAGAGAGGGAGACTTATTGCTAATATAGACCGAGTTAGGCACACAATCTATATGGTTGATTGGCTTATCAAATAGTTTCCTCCTTGGTAGATTAACTAAGTTCTCTTATATTTTCTTGAGTTACAGAATACGTGTCAGATGGCTTTCTCCTGATGACACCCTTTTAGCAAACTTTGGGTCGAAACGTCGACTGCATAGTAGAGTTCAGTTACCGTAGAATTTGGGTATATAGGGTTAGTCCATCTTCATACATTTCCGTATACTACACTTATACAAAGACAGTCATCATCTGTACAACAAACCAGTTCAAAAGCACACACTGCAGCACAGAGATCCAGCGACGACCTGCTTTCTGTAGAAGGTTATTTGGAGAATTTAACAACAATAACCAAAAAAACTTGAGATCAACCATGTTCTGTTTTGCTGCTTGAGTAACATAACATTAATAAATAACAAGCATTGCAAATGCAATAGATCTCGCATTAGAAAAGTTGGAGTTATTGGTCTTGTAAATGACATATTTTATTTATTTGTTGGTTTTTAAAATTGCTAAATTGATGGCTTTGTCATTTACAATGCCAATAGTTATAACTTTCGCGAATGTGACACCTATAGCATTTGGAATGCAACATGTTTTGTATTTACGTGACTTAGATGGCAGCTCTGGTCGTTAGGCCACATCTCTAGAGAGCAGGAGAGTGCAGCAGGGGAGAGAAGCACAGCAATGCAATAGGTCTCGCATTAGGAAAGTTTGAGCTATTGGTATTGTAAAGGACACATTTTTTATTTATGTGCTTGTTTTGAAAATAGCGAAATTAATAGCTTTGTTATTTACAATGCCAATAGTTTTATCTTTCGCAAATGTGACACCTATTGTAACACAATATGTGTTGTGAGGGTGAGTGAGGGTGAGGGTGAGGGTGAGGGGTTGAGGGTGAGGGGTTGAGGGTGAGTGAGAGGGTGAGGGGTTGAGGGTGAGGGGTTGAGGGTGAGGGGTTGAGGGTGAGTGAGGGTGAGGGGTTGAGGGTGAGTGAGGGTGAGTGAGGGTGAGGGGTTGAGGGTGAGTGAGGGTGAGTGAGAGTGAGGGTGAGGGGTTGAGGGTGAGGGTGAGTGAGGCTGAGGGAGGGTGAGCGTGAGGGGTTGAGGGTGAGTGAGGGTGAGTGAGGGGTTGAGGGTGAGTGAGGGTGAGTGAGGGTGAGGGTGAGTGAGGGTGAGGGGTTGAGGGGTTGAGGGTGAGGGTGAGTGAGGGTGAGGGGTTGAGGGTGAGTGAGGGTGAGGGGTTGAGGGTGAGTGAGGGTGAGGGTGAGGGGTTGAGGGTGGGTGAGGGTGAGTGAGGGTGAGGGTGAGGGGTTGAGGGTGAGGGTGAGTGAGGGTGAGGGTGAGGGTGAGGGGTTTAGGGTGAGTGAGAGTGAGGGGTTGAGGGTGAGTGAGGGGTTGAGGGTGAGTGAGGGGTTGAGGGTGAGTGAGGAGTTGAGGGTGAGTGAGGGTGAGAGGGTGAGGGTGAGGGTGAGTGAGGGTGAGGGGTTGAGGGTGGATGAGGGTGAGGGGTTGAGGGTGAGTGAGGGTGAGTGAGAGTGAGGGTGAGTGAGAGTGAGGGTGAGTGAGGGGTTGAGGGTGAGTGAGGGGTTGAGGGTGTGGGTGAGTGTGGGTGTGGGTGAGGGTGAGTGTGGGTGAGGGTGAGTGTGGGTGAGGGTGAGTGTGGGTGAGGGTGAGTGTGGGTGAGGGTGAGTGTGGGTGAGTGAGTGTGGGTGAGGGTGAGTGTGGGTGAGGGTGAGTGTGGGTGAGTGAGGGTGAGTGAGGGTGAGTGAGGGGTTGAGGGTGAGTGAGGGGTTGAGGGTGTGGGTGTGGGTGAGTGTGGGTGTGGGTGAGTGTGGGTGTGGGTGTGGGTGAGTGTGGGTGTGGGTGAGGGTGAGTGTGGGTGAGGGTGAGTGTGGGTGAGGGTGAGTGTGGGTGAGGGTGAGTGTGGGTGAGGGTGAGTGTGGGTGAGTGTGAGTGAGTGTGGGTGAGGGTGAGTGTGGGTGAGGGTGAGTGAGGGTGAGTGAGGGTGAGTGAGGGTGAGGGTGGGTGAGGGTGAGTGAGGGTGAGGGGTTGAGGGTGAGGGTGAGGGTGAGTGGGGGTGAGGGGTTGAGGGTGAGTGAGGGTGAGGGGTTGAGGGTGAGTGAGGGTGAGGGTGAGGGGTTGAGGGTGAGTGAGGGTGAGGGGGTGAGTGAGGGTGAGGGTGAGTGAGGGTTGAGGGTGAGTGAGTGAGGGTGAGGGGTTGAGGGTGAGTGAGGGTGGGTGAGGGGTTGAGGGGTTGAGGGTGAGGGTGAGTGAGGGTGAGGGGTTGAGGGTGAGTGAGGTTGAGGGTGAGTGAGGGTGAGGGTGAGGGTGAGTGAGGGTGAGGGGTTGAGGGTGAGGGAGGGTGAGGGTGAGGGGTTGAGGGTGAGGGAGGGTGAGGGTGAGTGAGGGTGAGGGGGTGAGTGAGGGTGAGGGTGAGAGGGTGAGTGAGGGTGAGGGGTTGAGGGTGAGTGAGGGTGAGTGAGGGTGAGGGGTTGAGGGTGAGTGAGGGTGAGGG
Source organism: Lissotriton helveticus (assembly GCF_964261635.1). NCBI lineage: Eukaryota > Metazoa > Chordata > Amphibia > Caudata > Salamandridae > Lissotriton > Lissotriton helveticus. The sequence continues at coordinate 178,254,243 of NC_136068.1, forward strand.
GTTGAGGGTGAGTGAGAGTGAGGGTGAGGGGTTGAGGGTGAGGGGGTGAGGGTGAGGGTGGGTGAGTGAGGGTGAGGGGTTGAGGGTGAGTGAGGGTGAGTGAGGGGTTGAGGGTGAGTGAGGGTGAGTGAGGGTGAGTGAGGGTGAGTGAGGGTGAGTGAGGGTGAGTGAGGGTGAGGGGTTGAGGGTGAGTGAGGGTGAGGGTGAGTGAGGGTGAGGGGTTGAGGGTGAGTGAGGGTGAGTGAGGGTGGGTGAGGGTGAGGGTGAGGGTGAGTGAGGGTGAGGGTGAGTGAGGGTGAGGGTGAGTGAAGGGTTGAGGGTGAGGGGTTGAGGGTGAGTGAGGGTGAGGGTGGATGTGGTGGTGGATGTGGTGGTGGATGCGGTGGTGGTGGATGCGGTGGTGGTGGATGTGGAGGTGGTGGTGGATGTGGTGGTGGATGTGGTGGATGTGGGGTGATTGCGGCTTGCAAGCTTATTCCGCTCACGTTATGCAGTTTCAAACATGATTGCCACTATTACTCTCAAATTCACTTGGCAGCAAACTGGTGAACTAATTAAAAGAAAGTCGTATTCAGCGTTATGGCCGGTACTTTATTCCAGCAAAGTGGCAAGCCAGTACACACCAATGAGCTAGTAAAGCTAAAAACACACCACATGGCACAATTGCTGGCTGAGCGAGCAGAAGTAAGCCAAACAGCTTTCCCGTAGCTAAGGAGAGCTGAGCTCTTTTTGTAGCAGCACGCATAAGAAAAGTCCCGTATTTTCACCAAAACACTCTCTGATAATGATCAGCCGAATTCAGAAGGCTTCCTGCCCTCATATATTCCCAAGAGAGCAGTAATCTTATAAGGAAATGCTGTCATCACACCTAAAGCTACGGATGAGGAGAGCTTGCTGGAAGACATTCAATTAATGAAAAAAAAGAAAAGAAAAGGAGACACGGCCGGCCGGCCGTGAACTGAAAGCACGGCCGGCCGGCCGTGAAAAAGCCTTTGATGCCGCAGGGGGTAATTAGGGGAGGAGAATGGCTGGGCTGAGGCACAGCGCCAAGCCTTTGATGCAGCAGGGGGCGGAGCGGGAAGAGCTGCTGGCGGCACTAAGCTGACGATTTGATGCTGTGCACGCGCATTTTAACTAATTGCGCTTGCACATTGAGTTAAAAGTGCACATGCACTTCATCAAATCGCCAGTGAATCGGCAGTGTAGGTAAGCTTTGTTTAAGCCCCCATAGTCTCGCTCTGCTCAATGCGCATGCGCATTGACAGGCGAGACCTAAAAACTAGCCATTATGTATAGCGGCACACATACACATTACAATCTTGAGCGCACCAGGATGCTGGATTCAGCCACTTATTTACAATCCAGGATGCTTGTACAAAAAGCTTTTTAAATCCGCACCCAGAGAAATATATTGGTTAAACTAATATCAGTCATATCTTTTTTTGTTCCACAGCACTTGATGCTGCAGATTTGCTGTTTAGTAACACTACAAAAAAAATCAAACTCCTAAAACATTTTATTCTGAGGGACTTTTTTAATCACGTTGGACTGAAGAAAGACTTGACCAATCAGACCAGGATTCGACTTTACAGGGGATGTTTTGGACACTGTACTCTGCACTGAGCTCTAAAGTTTATGGTACATTTTATTGATTGAAATTTCTGATATATGGTACAGGATCCTCACTACAGTTGGTTTATACTGTTTCACTACCAGCACAATGCAGAGCATGTCCTTCATGGTGGCCTCTGGTTGGTCATTGGAGCTCCATTGGAGCTGGTGGATGCTGTGCCTTCTCCCCACTGACTCCGCCAGGGTGCGCTGCTTGTGCAAGCACAGCCCGATAATTACATGCACTCACCCAGATATAAAAGCAAACACACATTAAGAAATCCAAAAGACGCTTATGCATACACACATTGATATGCATAACAAACAAGTCCAGACATAACCACACTTGAGCACACAGATGCAGTGGTGCCCATTCAACCTAGTGAGCACTAGGAGCTGACGCAGCTCAGATCATCGCCATGCCATGTTGGACACTCCATGATCACTGGACGAGGCTGGGCTTTCAGGTAGAGAGGTGTTGGCTTAGTGATTCACATCAGCAAATGACATAATTTCAACACACTTGCCTGAGGAATGTCGATGTATATTGTTAAGGTTGCATGTACTATAACAAAGTCAGATCTGTTAGCTTTGCCAATGCTGTTTTTTGTTTGTTTTGTTCACCGATTAGACTTTGGTCCGCCATGTCGGAACGTGAAAAGCCAAAATGGCTGCTGTTACCTTCTGAAGGCGAGACCTATTGGCATTGCCGGTGCTTGTTCGGGTTGTGAGTTTCCGGGTTGTGTAGGATCTGGTCGTGTAAAAAAGGATAGGCAGAGAAATGAGCCTGTGAAAGAGCAAGAGATAAAGGGTTAGTCAACAAGATATCGATGGATGTTGGTGTGAAGTGTCCCGTGTGAAGCATAAATATTAAAATAAGGTCCAGGAGCTGATTAGGAAAGTTAATCGAACTGAAGTACTGTGTGTCTGAGGGCAAACCATATGCCATTAGTCGGATGACAACCAGCTTCTTACAAAGGTGTTGACCGTTGTCACCATCAGCAAATACCTGGGAAGACTTGTTAATGCGATTGAGGGCTATATTCTCTTTGACCATAGTACAAAAAATCAATCCTGCTTGTCTTAGTTACCTATTTAAATTAGGCTGGCCTTTAGCTTTGTTAACACAAATGTTAATTGATGATTCTGACGCATATCAACTTAGAGTGACAACAGTCCTGTGTGGAGACCACTAGGGTTACATTAACTATTTTAACATTCGAGCGAAAGAACGGTTTTATTTTGCTCAACTGCTTTGTCGTGCCAAAGGAGGCTTTGGGCCCGGGGTTTAGGAACGGAAATAAAGGCAAAGGAAACCATGATATCAAAAAGGACTTCAAAAGTTTTTGCATTGACACAAATTTCTTTGCGAGGGATGTATTGGGGCACCTTATTAAATGGCTTTGTCTAAAGCTGGTTTGTTCCGTGCGGTGTCTGTGGTAATTTTGTTTTGATCTCATTGCGACAGAGCCCATTGGTTAATATGCATCTTTCAATTAAGTTGTCTGGTATGTTTGTTTGCTCAAGGCCGGTATTAGGTTGTCGGTTGTTCTTGGTTGGAAAATGTTGAAGAAACCTGACATTATCATTGTATTCAAAGAAAGGAGACAACCAGCACTTAAACCTGAGACTATCGCATGCATCAGTTTTAACTTTACGCATACCATACATTGAACAGGTGTTCAAAAGTAAGAGAACAGAGGCTATGCTTTTTTTGTTTCGAAGCTGTAGGGAAAAAACATCCAGATTTGGCAGCCTTAGGAACAAGGACTTTGCATTTAAGGTTTCCCTGGGAAGTTTTTGGGCTTTAGTGATGGTACTAGAGGATGCGTATCAACAGTTTTAGAAATTGTTCCTACAAACATATTTGAACATGTGAGCAATATAGAGAAGTAAGAATTTCTTTTTTTGTGTAAAATTGTATTCCTGAATGTGCAAGGGTGTTTGACACTGGGGGCAATTAACCCATCCTCTTGGGCAGTAAATATTGATGGACCAGATCTTCAAGCAAATCTAGTTGTCATATGCTTGCTGACATACACAGGATCCTGCCCCCTAATGCCTGATAATCCTGCACCGTTCATCTGTAGAATGAGTAGTTTAGGTGTGAATAAGAAGCAAGGCATGGGAGTGTTGTTTTTCAGGGTGTTCCTGTTTGGATCAGTGAAGCTAGAGGGAAATGGCTCCAGGCTTTGCTTCCTGTACAATAGAATATAGCGAGGAACAGTATCTCATTGTCAATTATGAAACACCGCTGAGAGATGGATGAAATGAAATGAAATGAAAAATTGCATTTGTATAGCGCGTAACTACCCTGAGGCCTCGCAGCGATAAAACCAAGCAAATAGGTAGTCTCACATATAATTTACTTGTGGAATCCTCTGTGATCTGGCAGATGCAGGATTCCGTGCTGCACATGGGTAGAAACTAGGCAGAGCAAAAAAGGAATCACTCTCTTTGCCCATGACGAGGACAGATCTGAACCTGCACAAAGGGGGAAGATGTCAAGGAAAGGGGCAGCCTAATCAATACAAATTAAAAAGGCTCCTGACAAGGGAGGGAGAACCACAGACTGGTGTTAGTCACCCAGAAAAAGAGAAAGTGCCTAGGTTAGCGCAATCAAACCCTGGCATCTAAAGAGTACAGCTGTGAATTAAGTTGGACATGGACTGCTAACCAGGTAGCACTGTAAATGCTACATCAAGGAATTTTCAAATTTTGTATGATGGATCTTGTTTGTTCAGGCCATGAGACATTGTTTTCCCATGGTATTTATTTATTGGCATTTCAAATAATGTAACATTTACCTGCTATTATATAGTCTACGTTTACAATATAAGGAACATGGTAGATGGGTGCAACTGCAAGAGTAATCCATACGGTTATACATTGAAGATAATGTTGAGGTGTTATAGTTTGTAAACTTTAACAACTAAACAAACTGTAATCTGTATAGAATGGAGGAAGTTTTAAGGCGCGGAGGGAGGATGGAAGGACACTGTAGGAGGCGGTAGGGCGTTATCTTATTTGCCCCCTGTTATGCCACTAGCCTGGCCTTTGATGGGGTAGAGGATGCTTTGTGATTTGGGAGAGAGAAGCGGTAATGGGATAACGCATAGCTTGTTGGCAGTTAAAATGAGGAGAGGATGCCCGGTTCGAAAAAACAAGTAGAAGGGTTCAGGGTGGGCTCTCGTCCATCTTGCCCTCCAAAAGTCTAAGGTATTCTTCCCAACGCAGATTTGGTGGAGTCCGTGTATTGTTATAGGTGTTTTGTGCGTGGGCCTCAAGCTCTGCATATACAACTCCCTTTAAGCTGCGAAGCCAGTTCCCCAGTGGGGAAAGGGCGGGAACGTTGTTGACTTAAAACTCAGGAAAATTAATCATTTGGCCAATGCCAGGGCGAGATCAATAAATGTATGCATGTTTTGGGAACGTTTTGAACGCTTGATAAGTGTTAACCTGCAATGTGGTGCCACCCGAGGGAACTGCCTCCCCACTAACTCGAATATATGGGCCAATACTGCAAGATTATCGGGCAGTGCCACACCATGTGCATGAAGTCTCCATTTACCTCAGGGCACCGCCAACAAGTGTGTATGAACCCCGGGAACATGCAGTCTATCCTTTGGGGCGTCCAATACGTTTGGTATAAGTAGTTGAATTGTAGGTATTTGATGTGAGCGCTGTGGGATATATTTTTAACTTTCTGTAGACATCATGTCCTTTGCATATCTGTAAGTTCCTGGCCAATATCTAGTACCCAGCATGTCTTTACGCCCGAAAGTGGTGGATCTGCCTTGTGTTGTAATATGGTGTAGAGGCTTGCCACCGTATGTCTGGCCTGTCCATGTGTGAGGAGTGTTTGCAGCACTAGGGAGATGATTGGCATAGAATGTGTTCTATTCCCGATGGTGTTAAGTGTGCGTGCCAGTGCTGCATAGAGGAGGACATTTCTGGGATGCAGCCTATTTGTTTAGACTAGGTCATCTAACTGTCTCAATAGGCCATCCAAGAACAGATTTCCCCCGCCCGCTCAGATCCCTCCCTCCCTCCCTTCCCCCCTCCCATGTGAGGAGGGCAGCCTCTGATCATGGGCGAATGTCAAATTTACACTGGAGGCTCCGACAAACTGAAAACACCCATAGCGGGTGGGCGGGAGCGAAAGGCACCGGCCCCATCCGAATGGGAATGCTCCTCTTCCAACTGTCTGGCAGCTCCTCATCAGTTCATCACCCTCGATCACTGAGATAGTCTGACTCTGTCCAAGCAGCCATTCTAGGATGGTGTGAGGGAGCAAGTCCAGAAGGCAGTTGTCCCCAGCCAGCCAACGCGCCTTCCATTGGAGTTGTGCAGCTATGTAATATTTTTCATAGTTTGGAGCTCCCAGTACCCTTATCCTGAGATGCATATAGCTTGTGAATAGAGAATCTGTCTACCCTCCACCCCATATCAGAGTGATTAGATACAATTGCAGTTCATGTGAGACCTTCTATTGAGGTCCACCAGTATAGCTAAGAAGAATTAAAGTAGCCTCGGAATAACAAACCCCTTCGAAATGGCCACTGTCCCATAGTGGATGATGGCAGAACGGACCAACAGGGTACTGAGGACTTCATGTTGGTCAGCATCTTCTTTAAGTTCCTTGCTATCAGGTCTTCTTCCTTATGCTGTAAATGGACTCCTAAGTATTTAATAGTGTCATACCCCCATATGAGGGGACTGGTTGGTAATGCTAGTCGCTGTGGTATTGGTACTGCTGCGAGTGGGATTTGATTTGCCCCAGTTAATATGCAGGCCTGATATCTTGCCCTAATCCTCCAAAAAAGCAATTGGATGAGTCGTTACAGTTTTGTGGGCATGGATAGAGATCACTATATTGTCTTCATATAGAGAAATTATATGCTACCGTCTTTCCAGTTGTATACCCCATTCAGGCCTTTTTGCCCATAGAACACAGGCCAAGTGTTCCATGACCATAGCAAAGAAAATGGGGGACAGTGGGCACCCCTGATGGGTGCCACGTTCATTGACGAGTGGATCGGAGATTATGTGGCCGGTTTTCACACCTGCAGCTGGAGTCGTTTGGGGATTTATCCGCAATGGAATTTTACAGCCCAGCCAAAATTTATGGAGCACTGTCAACAGGTAGGTCCACCCCAATGTGCTGAAGACCATCTCGATGTCCAGACAGGCGACCAAGGGGCGTACATCTCTGGTGCGCGCCGAGGCCATTATCAAAAACAGTCTGCGCAAATTAAATGAAGTATTGCATCCTGGGGTGAAGCCATTCTGATCCGGGTGCACTATTGATTGTGCTATTGGCACTAATTTGTTCACTAATATTTTCCATATGATTTTATAGTCTGTGTTCAACAGACCAGGGGCGGTATGAGCCCACCAACAATGGATCTCTAACTGGTTTAGGGAATATTTATTGTAACAGCTTCTCCCCTAGAAGATGGGCGCTGTCTCTTTTCTTTTTTTCAGGCTGCCATATACACTTGCAGTAATCTGGGGGCTAAGTGTGGGGTGAACGTGGCATAAAACTCCACAGGGAAGCAGTCTGTGCCCAGCATGTTATCACTGGCCATCTGTGTGGTTGCCAATTGGATCTCCTCAATATCAAGTGGTGCTTATAATTCTAACCGCTGTTAGGGGGTGATTATTGCTAGTTGGAGGGTGTTCAAGCATGTCTCATGGTGGGGTGCCTCTGTTTTCTCGGTGGGGGGAGCAATGTACAGAGAACTGTAGTACTTGCAGAATACGTGATTCGTTTCTCTCTGTGTATTTATATTTCCCTGCAATGTGCTTATAGCTGCTGTCGTGGGTATAGGCACTTCAGAGCAAAGAAGCCAGGAAAGCAGGCGCCCCGCTTTGTCTCTCCTCATGTTGGCAGGCTATGTATTCTCTGTAGTCCAAGGTGGATTGTCGAGTTAGCGTCTCAGTGTAATCTATTTTCACATGGGCGAGCTGAGTGATGGAGAAAGCGGCAAAGACTGATGCTTTTCCAGCTCTCGGATCCTAGATTTTAAAGATGTCTAGTCTCTCTGAAGGGCCGTCCTGCTGCTGTAGGCTTCCTTAATGGTTAGCCCACATGGTGCCACCTTGTATGCCATTAGACAGGAGAATCTGTGGCAGTACCAGTGTTTTCATGGAAGCAATTGTCTTTTGTGGACCCCAAGGGCGCTTGATATGCTGGGTCACAAAGTGTCATCACAGGGAGTCACCATGTGGATGGGAACCACCCCCACCCCAGCTGAAGAAGTAGTGGGTTTTGATAAAACAAGATGCTTCCTAGGTATTCGGTCCAACCGATTCTCAGAACGAGGTCAGCAGAGCAATAAATAACATCTGTTCTGCTGTGAATTCTATGAAGTCTTAAGTGTGAGTATACCCTACCAGTTGAGGAAGTGAGGTGATATGTCACAGAGTTGCATGTTAGAGGCCTAGCGTTGGAAGTGTTTTGTGACCGTGAGGGATTGGGCCCCTGAGACTGTGGGGGCAAACCTGTCTTTGTCTATATTGGGTGTGTTGTTGAAATCTCTGCACCAGAAGAATGGCAGATGTGCGTACTTTAACAGTATTTGTCTCAATTTGACGAAGACGTCTGCTTGGATGGTGTTGGGGGTGTACAGGGCTCTGGCGATAATGGTGACCCATCCAATAAGCCCTTTAAAATCACGCAGCATCCCTATGGGTTGATGTGAAGTGCTGTATTGCAAAGGGAACCCCTGGCGCAATCCATATCAAGACCCTCTCCCCTGTGTAGCTGGAGTAGGTGGTCCGGGCCGCAATGCTTCACCACCTATTCCGCTTGTGTTGGGTGTCTTTTCTGCGCGATATTTGTATATGGCTCAGTGTCAGATAAACGTGAATCTTTTACTGTTTGACAGGGCTAGCCATACCCCTGACTTTCAAAGTAAGATCATTATAGTGGCAGTTCCAGCTGTTTATGCCGCCTCCCATAGTCTATAAACATTAGTCTGATGTTGTGGTGCCACACCAAGCATGTGCCCGCCCTCCCAGCATATGCATCGAGGTATAATGTGTGGATTGTCGATCAACACAAATAAATTAGTGAGTGTTGTGTTAAAACCTAAACCAAAAAACGCCGACCCCCACTCCCTGGCCGGGAGTCGCAAGCTTACTTTGAACCAGATTATTTCTCCAATAGCTTTATTTTGTGCGTGATCTTCCCACAAGAAGCCACAACTTGAGAATATTTCTTTTATTAATTTTGTGGGAACTGTTATGCATATTTGATGCAAAAAGATATTATCTCGAGGCACTCTTCTACTCCCAGCGGTTTTATTATTTTAAACATTTGTAGAGCGCGACTGTCACCGTTGCAGGCATCCTGGCACTGAAAGATTAGAAGAGACAGGAGTGAGAGCGGGCTAACAAGGGAATAGCCACGTTTTAATCTTCCTTCTGAACGGGAGGAGTTCATTGATGTGCCTAATCTCGATAGGGAGAGTATTCCATAATCTGGCGGCAGTCACTTCGAAGGATCTGCCACCGGCTCTGACCTTCCTGAATCTAGGTACAACTACCAGTTTGGCGTCAGAGGAACGAAGCTGTCTGGTTGGGGTGTACCAGGCAAATTTAGATTGCAGGGGAGCTGGGCCAGATCCATGGAGAGCCTTAAAAACTATACAGAGGGCCTTAAATTGAATCCTCTGCCTTATGGGAAGCCAGTGCAGTTTTGCCAATGCGGACGCTCCATGAGAACTTCTCGGCAACCCCAGAGCCAGTTTAGCAGCAGCTGATTGGACCCTCTGGAGCCTGTCCAGCAGGAACTCAGGGGACCCGAGCAGGAGGGCATTACAATAGTCCAACCTGCTAAGGATGGTACATCTGACCACCTCGGTGCGGGCATAGATGGGTAAGAAGGGCAAAACTTTCCTTAGGGAGCGAAGGATGGCAAAGCAACAGGCAGACGTTTTTTGAACGTGCGTCTCCATGCTGAGCCTCTGATCCAACATGACCCCTAGGTTGCGAACTGAATCTACCGGCCGTACATTGGACCCAGTTTCTGGGGGCCAAAAGTTGATTGGAAATGGTTGGGGAATCCTAGTACCTGCACTGAAGAGCACCTCTGTCTTCCCTGCGTTGAACTGAAGGGAGTTATCCTTCAGCCACCTAGACGTGTCACGCAGACAGTTGTGTAAAACCTCCACGGAAGTTGAGTCCTCGCCTTCCAGGGAGAGGATCATCTGCGTGTCGTCGGCGTAGTTTACAATCCTGATGCCGAAACTTTTGATGAAACGGTTAAACCTTGGATGAAAATGCTTTTAAAAGATTGTGTGCCTGGCATGTCTTGTAAAGCTGAATAGCAACAACTTCGTGCCTCAAAGCTAAGATGTGTGACCCGACGTTCTGATGCATGGATCATCGCCTTTTATTACAGCGTTCCCTGCCCAGGACATTTGGGAAGCACAAGGTGAATTTGCACTGAGCAAGAAACAGGATCCATGTCACAGGCAGAAGGCCACAGGAAACTGAGCTATGAGCTAAAAAAAAACACATTTGCAATGCAATAGGTCTTGCAGTTGGGAGAGTTTCAGCTATTGGCATTGTAAATGACAATCCTTTTTAGGTCGAGGACCGGAAATGCTGGCTTGCCAGCTTCAGGTAGGAGATCTTATGTCTCTTAGTAGTGTGGTTTAACCCGCCGCTCTCCTCTGCCTCTCCTCCATTGGCTGGCTTCCTAAACGGAGGCCAGCCATTGGAGGAGAGAGGCGTCACTCGAAACAAGCTCTGTCTCTTTCGGATTCGGGGGCGTGTTTTTGGTGTTCTTTCGCCCTGTGCCGTCACCCGTCACGCAGAACAACAAAACACGCCCCCGAATCCGAAAATTTTCAGAGCTTTGGGCCGCCATTTTTTTTTCTCGTCTGCCGGTGAGGATCGTCTTGGTCTTGTTACTGCTGTGTCGCTTCAGTAAGAAACTACAGCACAAGAGAGGGCCAGAGGGAATGCCAGCCTGCACTCTATTTGAAATGTAATGTGCACGACTGCACGCTTCCCCATCTCTTTCCCCCAAACCGGGACAATTTTCACCTCCGTCGAGACTGTCCACGAAAAACTGCGAACGTCCGGGGGAATTGAATTCTGGACGGCTGGTCACCTTAATTAAACAGAACACACATACATCAGGAGGCTTTCGGACACGCGGAGGTTGACCAAGGTTCTCACTTCCGTTAAAACGTAAGAGCTGAGAACGTAAAGCCGATGTTTACAAGCATGGCGTTCTGCCTAAACGGGGCCAGGGTGTTTGACGCGTAGAATAAACGTCGTACAGCTTTTTGACATCTGTTTCTGCATGTTTTGCCTATCTTGGGCTGTTTTTTGTTGGACCGTCATTTTGTTCAGTTTTAAATAAACGCAACAACATTGTGCTACTTTAGTCTGTTTTTCTTTTCTTGCGCGACCGTTGACACTCCAGTGCGCAGGAGCGGGCTATGGGACGCCAAGACATTTCTACGGAAACGGCGATGTTTACAGTTAGATACCAAGCCCACCCCTCGATGGCTTTACCATCTGTCTGCTGCTGCTGTCTGCGGTACCAGGGTCTGGTTGTGGGGCTGTGCTAGGCCCAACCCTTCGAGTGCAGGATACAGAATGCCTGGCCACTTTAAGGTAGGAGATGGCGACTTGTGGCATAATTGTGCACTTAGGAGGAGAGGGGATAGACCGAGACTAACGTTAAGAGAAGGCATAGTGACGGGCTGGAAGTGCCGAAAGGCACAATTGAATGGGACATTCTGATTTTAAGTTTTTCAGCATTCAGAACCCTCGGTGCATATAATATATATCTATTTTCGGTCACATGCTTCTCGATTGGCTTTACGCGATCGTCCTTCTTGCTCCTTGCTATTTATCTGGTTTCCTCGGCGCCCACCATTTCGTTATTTAATGATCGTGATATGTGTACTTTAAAGTGGTTCGGGTGTTTACTATTTGTGACCTGCGCGTTCTCTTTCTCCGCCCCCTTAAAGGTTTTTTGTGTCTTCTACATCATTTCTTCATCTAGTTTTTAGGTCTCGTGACCTATCAATGCGCATGCGCATTGAGAGAAGCGAGACTATAGGGCTTTAAACAAAGTTTAACTAACTGCGGCGATTTGGTGCTGTGCCCGTGCGCTTTTAGGTCAATGCGCAAGCGCATTGACCTAAAATGCGCGTGCACATCACCAAATCGCCATCTGTTCCCAAAGCCACACTCCTCCCACACCTTTGAAGTGAAGCTTAGCTTCACTTCAAAGGCCCCGGCTGCTTCACACCCTCATGCCGCTCTCCCCGCTCCGCCCCCTCCCCTGCCCGCCGTGTGTCTCCCCTTCGGTGTCTTAAGTTGTTGTGTGCAATCTCAACAATGACCTGGACCTATTGTCTGTTTTAGTTATGTTTTTGTGGGTAACAAAGTTGCTGTTTCATAGATGAGTCTGTAAACATATAGTCTGTTCATTAGACCAGTTTTCATTCTTGTGAGAATCAGTACCGCTTCATATGCATCTCCAGTCTGGTTGCAAAGAGCACTGCCAGGAACCAATCATAGCAGCGTTAGTGTGATTTTAGTGCATCAAACTACTATAGCACTTTATTGCGTAAAAATGTTTATTTCTAAAGGTTTTTTTTTGTTAACAGTTTTACATCCTAATATTGCATGTCATCTAATAACCCTCTTCACACTCTATTAAGAATCCAGAGCAGGAGAGTCTGGCCTGGATTCCCTCTTGCCTTAACTTCTTTCCCTGCATGCCTCCTCTCTCTGGCTATAGCCTACTCTGTTTAACGTAATCATTTAATGTATTTATCCAAATTGCCAACGCGTAATTTCATGAGCCTCATCCTTGCCGCCTTTGAACCCCTATCCGTATGATCATTATTCTTGTTTGTCGCCCTGCCCTTTGCTTAGTCACTATACCTGTCTTCTGTTTCATGCTCCCCCTCTGCCCTTTCTGTCCTGAGAGCAGTTTACTTGGCAGTGGAAGACGGTACTTGAAAGTAATCAGCAGAAGTCCTTCCCAAGCTGCCCTCGTGTCCTTGTCATTCCTCTCTACCTGTACTGGAGCTCGAAGCCATCTCCTCTGCGTTCGGCTCCGTTCTGATTACCTCTGAGTCGTCCACATCACCTGTTCTTTCACTTTCGCTTTCTCGTTATATGCCCATATACATCTCCCCTCACCCTCACCCTCACTCACCCTCACTCACCCTCACCCTCGCTCACCCTCACTCACCCTCACCCTCGCTCACCCTCACCTTCACTCACCCTCACCCACCCTCAACCCCTCACCCTCACTCACCCTCACTCACCCTCACTCACCCTCACTCACCCTCACTCACCCTCACTCACCCTCACTCACCCTCACTCACCCTCACTCACCCTCACTCACCCTCACCCACCCTCACCCTCACTCACCCTCAACCCCTCACCCTCACTCACCCTCAACCCCTCACCCTCACTCACCCTCAACCCCTCACCCTCACTCACCCTCAACCCCTCATCCTCACTCACCCTCACTCACCCTCACTCACCCTCACCCTCACTCACCCTCAACCCCTCACCCTCACTCACCCTCAACCCCTCACCCTCACTCACCCTCAACCCCTCACTCTCACTCACCCTCAACCCCTCACCCTCACTCACCCTCAACCCCTCATCCTCACTCACCCTCACTCACCCTCACTCACCCTCACCCTCATTCACCCTCACCCTCACCCACCCTCACTCACACTCACCCTCACTCACACTCACCCTCACTCACCCTCACCCTCGATCACCCTCGATCACCCTCACTCACCCTCACTCACCCTCACTCACCCTCCCTCACCCTCCCTCACCCTCCCTCACCCTCCCTCACCCTCCCTCACCCTCACTCACCCTCACTCACCCTCCCTCACCCTCACTCACCCTCACTCACCCTCAACCCCTCACCCTCACCCACCCTCACCCACCCTCACCCACCCTCACCCTCACTCACCCTCACTCACCCTCACCCACCCTCACCCTCACTCACCCTCACTCACCCTCAACCCCTCACCCTCACTCACCCTCAAACCCTCACCCTCACTCACCCTCAACCCCTCACCCTCAACCCCTCACCCTCAACCCCTCACCCTCAACCCCTCACCCTCAACCCCTCACTCACCCTCACCCTCACTCACCCTCACTCACCCTCACTCACCCTCACTCACCCTCACTCACCCTCACTCACCCTCACTCACCCTCACTCACCCTCACTCACCCTCACTCACCCTCACTCACCCTCACTCACCCTCACTCACCCTCAACCTCAACCCCTCACCCTCACTCACCCTCACCCACCCTCCCTCACTCACCCTCACCCTCAACCCCTCACCCTCACTCACCCTCACCCACCCTCACTCACCCTCAACCCCTCACCCTCACTCACCCTCAAACCCTCACCCTCACTCACCCTCACCCACCCTCCCTCACTCACCCTCACCCTCAACCCCTCACCCTCACTCACCCTCACTCACCCACCCTCACCCTCACTCACCCTCACTCACCCTCACTCACCCTCAACCCCTCACCCTCACTCACCCTCAAACCCTCACCCTCACTCACCCTCAACCCCTCACCCTCAACCCCTCACCCTCAACCCCTCACCCTCAACCCCTCACCCTCAACCCCTCACCCTCAACCCCTCACCCTCACTCACCCTCACCCTCACTCACCCTCACCCTCACTCACCCTCACTCACCCTCACCCTCACTCACCCTCACTCACCCTCACTCACCCTCACCCTCACTCACCCTCACTCACTCACCCTCACTCACCCTCACTCACCCTCACTCACCCTCACTCACCCTCACTCACCCTCACTCACCCTCACTCACCCTCACTCTCCCTCACTCACCCTCACTCACCCTCACTCACTCACCCTCACTCACCCTCACTCACCCTCACTCACCCTCACTCACCCTCACTCACCCTCACTCCCCCTCACTCACCCTCACTCACCCCTCACTCACCCTCACTCACCCTCACTCACCCTCACTCACTCACCCTCACCCTCAACCCCTCACCCTCACTCACCCTCACCCTCACTCACCCTCACCCCTCAACCCCTCACCCTCACTCACCCTCACCCTCACTCACCCTCAACCCCCTCACCCACCCTCACCCTCAACCCCTCACTCACCCTCACTCACCCTCACTCACCCTCACCACCTCACTCACCCTCACTCACCCTCACTCACCCTCACTCACCCTCACTCACCCTCACTCACCCTCACCACCCTCACTCACCCTCACTCACCCTCACCCTCACTCACCCTCCACTCACCCTCACTCACCCTCACCCTCACTCACCCTCAACCCCTCCCCTCACCCTCACCCTCACTCACCCTCACCCTCACTCACCCTCAACCCCTCACCCTCACTCACCCTCAACCCCTCACCCTCACTCAACCCTCAACCCCTCACCCTCACTCACCCTCAACCCCTCACCCTCACTCACCCTCAACCCCTCATCCTCACTCACCCTCACTCACCCTCACTCACCCTCACTCACCCTCACCCTCACTCACCCTCACCCTCACTCACCCTCACCCTCACTCTCAACCCCTCACCCTCACTCACCCCAACCCCTCACCCTCACTCACCCTCAACCCATCACCCTCACTCACCCTCAACCCCTCACCCTCACTCACCCTCAACCCCTCATCCTCACTCACCCTCACTCACCCTCACTCACCCTCACTCACCCTCACCCTCACTCACCCTCACCCACCCTCACTCACACTCACCCTCACCCTCACCCTCACCCTCACCCTCACTCACCCTCGATCACCCTCGATCACCCTCGATCACCCTCACTCACCCTCACTCACCCTCACTCACCCTCACTCACCCTCCTCACCCTCCTCACCCTCCCTCACCCTCCCTCACCCTCACTCACCCTCAACCCCTCACCCACCCTCACCCACCCTCACCCACCCTCACCCTCACTCACCCTCACTCACCCTCACCCACCCTCACCCTCACTCACCCTCACTCACCCTCAACCCCTCACCCTCACTCACCCTCAAACCCTCACCCTCACTCACCCTCAACCCCTCACCCTCAACCCCTCACCCTCAACCCCTCACCCTCAACCCCTCACCCTCACCCTCACTCACCCTCACTCACCCTCACTCACCCTCACTCACCCTCACTCACCCTCACCCTCACTCACCCTCACTCACCCTCACTCACCCTCACTCACTCACCCTCACTCACCCTCACTCACCCTCACTCACCCTCACTCACCCTCACTCACCCTCACTCACCCTCCTCACTCACCCTCACCCTCAACCCTCACTCACCCTCACCCTCACTCACCCTCCCTCACTCACCCTCACCCTCACTCACCCTCCCTCACTCACCCTCACCCTCAACCCCTCACCCTCACTCACCCTCACCCTCACTCACCCTCAACCCCTCACCCACCCTCACCCTCAACCCCTCACTCACCCTCAACCCCTCACCCTCACCCTCACTCACCCTCACCCTCACTCACCCTCAACCCCTCACTCACCCTCACCCTCACTCACCCTCAACCCTCACCCTCACTCACCCTCACTCACCCTCACTCACCCTCACTCACCCTCACTCACCCTCACTCACCCTCACTCACCCTCACTCACCCTCACCCTCACTCACCCTCACTCACCCTCACTCACCCTCACTCACCCTCACTCACCCTCACTCACTCACCCTCACTCACCCTCACTCACCCTCACTCACCCTCACTCACCCTCACTCACCCTCACTCACCCTCACTCACCCTCACTCACCCTCACTCACCCTCACTCACCCTCCCTCACTCACCCTCACCCCAACCCCTCACCCTCACTCACCCTCCCTCACTCACCCACTCACCCTCACTCCCTCACCCTCCCTCACCCTCAACCCCTCACCCTCACTCACCCTCACCCTCACCCTCACTCACCCTCAACCCCTCACCCTCACCCACCCTCACCCACCCTCACCCACCCACCCTCACCCACCCTCACCTCAACCCCTCACTCACCCTCAACCCCTCACCCTCACTCACCCTCACCCTCACTCACCCTCAACCCCTCCCCCTCACCCTCACCCTCACTCACCCTCACCTCACTCACCCTCAACCCCTCACCCTCACTCACCCTCAACCCCTCACCCTCACCCTCACTCACCCTCACTCACCCTCACTCACCCTCACTCACCCTCACTCACCCTCACTCACCCTCACTCACCCTCACTCACCCTCACTCACCCTCACTCACCCTCACTCACCCTCACTCACCCTCACTCACCCTCACCCTCACTCACCCTCACCCTCACTCACCCTCACCCTCACTCACCCTCACTCACCCTCACTCACCCTCACTCACCCTCACTCACCCTCACCCTCACTCATCCTCACCCTCACTCATCCTCACCCTCACCCACCCTCACTCACCCTCACCCTCACTCACCCTCACCCACCCTCACCCTCACTCACCCTTCCCCTCACTCACCCTCACTCACCCTCACTCACTCACCCTCACTCACCCTCACTCACCCTCACCCTCAACCCCTCACCCTCACTCACCCTCACCCTCACTCACCCTCACTCACCCTCACCCTTACTCACCCTCACCCTTACTCACCCTCACCCTTACTCGCCCTCACCCTTACTCACCCTCACCCTTACTCACCCTCACCCTTACTCACCCTCACCCTTACTCACACTCACCCTTACTCACCCTCACCCTCACCCTTACTCACACTCACCCTCACTCACCCTCACTCACCCTCACTCACCCTCACTCACCCTCACTCACCCTCACTCACCCTCACTCACCCTCACTCACCCTCACTCACCCTCACTCACCCTCACTCACCCTCACTCACCCCTCACTCACTCACCCTCACTCACTCACCCTCACCCTCACCCCCTCACCCTCAACCACCCTCACCCTCACTCACCCTCACCCTCACTCACCCTCAAACCCTCACCCACCCTCACCCTCACTCACCCTCAACCACTCACCCTCACCCTCACTCACCCTCACCCTCACTCACCCTCAACCACTCACCCTCACCCACTCACCCTCACCCCCTCACCCCCTCACCCTCAACCACCCTCACCCTCAACCACCCTCACCCTCACTCACCCTCACCCTCACTCACCCTCAAACCCTCACCCACCCTCACCCTCACTCACCCTCAACCACTCACCCTCACCCTCACTCACCCTCACTCTCACTCACTCTCACTCACCCTCACTCTCACTCACCCTCACTCACCCTCACCCTCACTCACCCTCACCCTCACTCACCCTCACTCACCCTCAACCCCTCACCCTCACTCACCCTCAACCCCTCACCCTCACTCTCACTCACCCTCACTCTCACTCACCCTCACTCTCACTCACCCTCACTCTCACTCACCCTCACTCTCACTCACCCTCACTCACCCTCACCCTCACTCACCCTCACTCACTCACCCTCACTCACTCACCCTCACTCACTCACCCTCACTCACTCACCCTCACTCACTCACCCTCACTCACTCACCCTCACTCACCCTCACTCACTCACCCTCACTCACCCTCACTCACTCACCCTCACTCACCCTCACTCACCCTCACTCACCCTCACTCACCCTCACTCACCCTCACTCACCCTCACTCACCCTCACTCACCCTCACTCACCCTCACTCACCCTCACTCTCACTCACCCTCACCCACCCTCACCCTCACTCACCCTCAACCACTCACCCTCACCCTCACTCACCCTCACCCTCACTCACCCTCACCCTCACTCACCCTCAACCACTCACCCTCACCCACTCACCCTCACCCCCTCACCCCCTCACCCTCAACCACCCTCACCCTCAACCACCCTCACCCTCACTCACCCTCACCCTCACTCACCCTCAAACCCTCACCCACCCTCACCCTCACTCACCCTCAACCACTCACCCTCACCCTCACTCACCCTCACTCTCACTCACCCTCACTCACCCTCACTCTCACTCACCCTCACTCACCCTCACCCTCACTCACCCTCACCCTCACTCACCCTCACTCACCCTCAACCCCTCACCCTCACTCACCCTCAACCCCTCACCCTCACCCTCACTCACCCTCACCCCCCACCCTCACTCACCCTCACCCCTCACCCTCACCCTCACTCTCACTCACCCTCACTCTCACTCACCCTCACTCTCACTCACCCTCACTCTCACTCACCCTCACTCTCACTCACCCTCACTCTCACTCACCCTCACTCACCCCTCACCCTCACTCACCCTCACTCACTCACCCTCACTCACTCACCCTCACTCACTCACCCTCACTCACTCACCCTCA